>NC_080186.1:65992500-67242500 GCF_030028045.1 Hippopotamus amphibius kiboko | reverse complement strand
AAAAATAACCAAAATATAAACTAGAATGTACGATCTCTGAGGACAGGGATCTTTTTCTCTCTTGTTCAGTAGTATAATCCCAAGTGCATATAGATATTTAAAAAACATTTGTCAAATAAACAAAAAATCTGCAAAGAATTTCTTCTTTCAGTGAAACACTTACCTCCATCTTTACCCTTTACAAAACTTTCCCATTCTCTAAACCACTGCATACTGATGCAATAAAAAGTAGCTGGAGAGTCCTCCTCTTGGAATGCTCTGTTGAGCTATAGAGGGAAAAAAAGTCAGTCACCTAAAATCTAGAACCTGTTTTGTAGCAGAACAATATAACCATTCTACCTCACCATCTGATAAGGCCAATTCCTCACACGCAAAGAATGTGATGTACATTGATGCTAAGCTAACTTAATACTAGGATACATGGTAACATCTAATAAACATTCTAGGTTATATCTCAAAGTTTGTCAAGTGTACACAAATGGCGCATAAAGATTGGATAAGTGAAAATGGTCAAGGTAAAGTCTTCAAAACAATAAATATGTATTTATTAACCACTTGTTTTTAAAAATTTGATGCCATACCCACTGTCTACATCTTACTTCCATTCACTTAAGATACTGGTAGACGTTGCTATTACAAACAGAATGTTGAAATGAAAAATCTTGTATGTTATTTCACAGACAATAAACATATATATAGGATAAATTCTCAAAAGTGATGGGAAAGGGACTTCCCTGGTGGCGCAATGGTTAAGAATCTGCCTGCCAATGCAGGGGACATGGTCCGGGAAGATCCCACATGCCTTAGAGCAACTAAGACCACGAGCCACAACTACTGAGCCTGTGCTCTCGAGCCCGTGAGCCACAACTACTGAGCCTGAGTGCTACAACTACTGAAGCCCATGTGCCTAGAGCCCATGCTCCACAACAAGAGAAGCTGCTGCAATGAGAAGCCCGTGCACCACAACAAAGAGTAGTCCCCACTCGCTGCAACTAGAGGAAGCCTGCACACAGCAATGAAGACTCAACACAGCCAATAAAGAAATAAATTAAAAAAAAAAAAAGTGATGAGACAGTCTTTGAAGATGTTCCAGTTCTTCCTCTAGTCCTAAGGCCTAAGAAACAGGTATGTGACTGGAACTACGCAAAACTACTAGAAATGGAAATCTTCAGAGAAGTGACCTAATGATTGTAACGGAGTCATTCCAATGTCAATTTTGTCAGCTACACAGGAATACCTTGGTTCCTGAACTTCTGGAGGTCAGGTTATTTAATTCTTCTTTTCAATAAATTTCTTTTTTGCTTAAGTTAATCTAACCTCTACCACTTTCAATTAAAAAATTGAATTGGGGAGTTCCCTCGTGGCCTAATGGTTAGGATTCTGGGCTTTCACTGCCATGGCCAGCTTCAGTCCCTGGTTGGGAAACTGAGATCCCGCAAGCTGCGTAGCTTGGCCTAAATAAAACAAACAAACAAAAAACCCCAACAAAACAAAACAAAACCAAAAACCAAATTGATAGAAAAACTGGTATAGGAGGAGATGAACAGCAACAGAGACTGAGGAAAATGAAGGGTATCTGGAAACTATCTAATTATAGTAGTGTGAAAAGATAGAAAATATCTCATGATGGATCACGAAATGCCCACAGTACATACTACCTATGGACAAAAACAACCAAGTTGGGACTTCCTAGGTGGCACAATGGTTAAGAATCTGCCTGCCAATGCAGGGGACACGGGTTCAATCCCTGTTCTAGGAAGATCCCACATGCTACGGAGCAACTAAGTCTGTGCGCCACAACTATTGAGCCTGCGCTCTAGAGCACATGAGCTACAACTATTGAGCCCATGTGCTGCAACTACTGACGCCCATGTGCCTACAGCCCATGCTTCACAAGAGATGCCACAGCAATGAGGAGCCTGAGCACCACAATGAAAAGTGGCCCCTGCTTGCTGCAACTACAGAAAGCCCATGTGCAGCAACAAAGACCCAACACAGCCAATAAATAAATAAATAAATAAATAAATAAATAAATAAATAAAATGTATACAAACAACAAAGTTCGGATCATTTCTTTCCTATAATCAAATCTAATCCAAACCCTGCCATTGTCCCCAGAGATCCTTATAATAGCTCAGAAGTACCTCTATGATCTGGCCCCATGATCTGACTTCATCTTCTAGTACCTTCCTCCTCATTTATTCACTTGTGGTCACACAAACCTCTTTGCTATTCCCCAAATCAAGCAGATACATTACTGTCTCTCAAAGCTTTTGCATGGCTATCCTTTCTTTTTACAGATATTTGAATATCTCCTCACCTCCTTTAAGTCTTTGCTTAAATGTCACCTTTTCAATAAGGCCTACACCTTGATCATCCTGTTTATAATTGTACCTGACTCCTCCCCTCATCAATACACTCCTGATCCCTTTTATCCTGTTAGATATCTATGAGTTCACCATAGAACTCATCACCTTTTGATGTATAATGTATTTGTTATTTATTAAATGTAAGCTCTTTGATGGCAAGGATCTTTCTGGGACACAAGGTAGCTGCTTCCATAGAATAATGAAAGGTTATGAATAATGTTGTGGTTATCTCTGATGAAATCAAGGCATATTTGTCTCCAGGTAAAGAATTGGTTTGGACTTCCTGTGATATACAACTTACCCTTAGAGAACTGAGATTTCTGAAATGTAATGTGAGACTGATTCTGTCAGATGAATCCATTTCATTCATAGCATTACCAGGTTTGGACACTTTTAGGACTTTCTCTTTGGCATTAGGACATTTCTTCCTTATGTGTCTAGGTGGGGGCTTTTGAAAACTGAGTTAAGTATAGTCACCCCAGTTATTTAAAGGTATCTACCTGTTTCACTCTAGTTCTCGGAAATCACTCTAAACTGTTGCTCTAAAAGGAGTTCCACCTCTCTACTCTCTTCTAAAATAATTAGAAAAACATTGGATTCTGTATCTATCCAACATGTCAAAACTTCTATTTTCCATGTTTATCCTTGTGCTTCATTTTAGAAGAAATCCTTCACTAGATCTTTCAGTACATTAATATGCTCTCCAGCAGTATTTATTCTGCCATTCAATCAACCCAGTTGAGTTTTGTTTTGTTTTTAGGATGCAATATCCTTATGTATCTCTCTGAGAATCAATCATATTTATTTTAAGGCATAATTTAGAAAAACACAATTCTTCCTAGGTATTACAAGCTATCTAAGGTAACGCCTTCTTTAACCGACCCAAGGGTCCACATTCACTGCTTGATCCAAGCAGACCCCTTTGTGCTTGCTGCTTAGTACAAAGCAGGGGGCAGAGTGCTGAGGTCATTATTGGTATCCGATGCTTCCAAGCTTGAAGCCTGTGTGGTCATTTCCCATGACGTTGGTTTGCTTCTTCAAACTGATCCTATCTGCTTTTTCAATTGTTCAGAAACTCCACTTAATTTCCAGGGCACCTATTTTTGTACTCTAGTGTTCTTTGATTTAAAAAAAAATATTTTTTTTGCAGCATGCAGGACCCTAGTTCCCCAATCAGAGATCAAATCTGTGCCCCTTCCACTGGGAGCGTGAAGTCTTAACCACTGGACTGCCAGAAAGTCCCGTTATATTTTTATACTAATACATTGCCTTTTTTTTTTAAAGGGGTGGTGGCAGAATAAGACCAAAAAATCCTAAGTGTTATGGAATAATTACAGGCTTGCATTTTAAAAAACAGCTTTATTAAAGTATAATTCACCCACTATTTAAGTTCAGTGGTTTTCAGTAAGTATATAGTTGTGCAACCACCACCACAATCCAGTTTAAAACACTTCTGACACCCAAAAAAGTTCCCTGTGCCCAGTCTGCATTCAATCACTTCCTCTCAGCCCCAGGAAACCACTGATCTGCTTTGTCTATCTTTTTTCTTTAAAATAAATTTATTTATTTGTTTACTGGCTGTGTTGGGTCTTTGTTGCTGCACACGGGCTTTCTCTAGTTGCATCAAGTGGGGGCTACTCTTCGTTGTGGTGTTTGGGCTCCTCATTGCGGTGGCTTCTCTTGTTGAGACGTATGGGCTCTAGGCTTGAGGCCTTCAGCAGCTGCAGCACATGGGCTCAATAGTTGTGGCTCACGGGCTCTAGATCACAGGCTCAATAGTTGTGGAATCTTCCTGGAGCACAGATCAAACCCGTGTCCCCTGCATTGGCAGGTGGATTCTTAACCACTGTGCCACCTAGGAAGTCCTATCTTTTTTTTAAAAGAAGTTTCATATAAAGGGAATTAGACATTACATTACATAGTCATTTTTGTCTTGTTTCTTCTTTCACTTGGCACAATGTTTCTAAGATTCATCATATTGCTGCATGCATCAGTAGTCCTACCTTTTTTATGCTTAGTAGTATCCCACTGTATGGATATACCACATGTTGTTTATCTATTTGCCACCTGATGGACATATCAATTTCCAGTTCAGGGCAATTATGAGCAATTCTTCTATGAACATGTGAGTACAGGTTTTTGCAGACATAAGTATTCATTTTCTGGAGAAAATACCTAGCAGTGAGATTGCTGAGTCATATGCTGTGTTTATTTAATCTATAAGAAAATGTCAAACTGGTTGCCATCTGGCATGCAACACCACATGCCCACCAACAATGTTTATAAGAAAATCCTAGTTGCTCTACACTTTTGTCAGAACTTGGTACTTTCCTCTTCTTTATTTTAGCCACTCTAAGAAGCGTTAATGGTATCTCACTGCAGCTTTAATTTGCATTTTACTGATGACTACTAAGCGTGTGTACCTTTTTATGTGCTTATCACTGATATCTTAAGGATAATGTATATCAAAATATTCTGAGGACTTCCCTGGTGGCACCATGGTTAAGACTCCATGCTCCCAATGCAAGGGGCCTGGGTTCACTCTCTGGTCAGGGAACTAGACCATCCACAGGCATGCCACAATTAAGAGTTTGCATGCCATAACTAAAAAGTCCATGTGCTGCAACTAAGGAGCCCACCTGCTGCAACTAAGGAATCCAATAGCCACAATTAAGGAGTCCACCTGCCACAACTAAGACCTGGTGCAACCAAATAAACAAAATATTTTTTAAAAATTAAAGAAAAAAATTTGCTTATTATTAAACTGGAATATCTGTCTTCTTGAGTTGTATGAATTCTTTATATAATCTGAATATAAGTCCCTTGATGATAAGTGATTTACAAATGTTTAGAAATGGATTTGGGTCTGCCTTCCTAACCTACAATGTTTCTTCCAATATCACTATTGTTGGTCTTACTGAATGTCTCATTTACTGAGATGATATCCCACATTACCTCTGATTATGTAACTAATTTTATGCAAAATAAATGAAGCAATGGGCTCACATCCATAGAATTCACTGACTTTACCATATGGCATCACTTAAAAGTTGCTGACCTACTGAATACTGTTTCTGTGCATGGGTGGCAAAACACTGTGGGTTTGGTGCTGTCCTATATGATGTAGTGTATGCCCCAAACTAGAAACAACCGTATGGTGCCGTTTTTTCCACAACCAGAAAACATGAGGCTAGGTACCAGGTAAAGGAAGTAGGAGAGTTTATCTATCACTACCTACTGACACAAAAGCTTTTTTGCTTCTAATTATCACAACTTTGGCCTCTGCTAGTTTGGAGGTATTAGTTTCCAAAGGGACACAACAATTTTACTGGACAGGTAGATGAGACACGCCTCTGGCCATTTAGGGTTCCTCATGTCACTGAACCAAGAGGCAAAGGGGGTGGGGCTATATAAAGAGTAAAAGAAAATGACTACTACACAAAAGAAACAAGGAGAACTATGTCTGAAAACGAGGTTATACCCACTGTATTAGTTTCAGAGGGCTGCTACAGCAAATCACCACAAACTTGGTGGCTGAAACCAGATTATTTATTCTCTCAAAGTTCTGGAGGTCAGAAGTCCAAACCAAGGTGCAGGCATGACCATGCTTCTTGTGGAGACTTTAGGGGAGATTCGGTTCCTTGCCTCTTCAACCTTCTGCTTTGTGACTATACTCCAATCTCTTGTCTTCTGTCTTCATATGGCTTTCACCTCTTCTCTCTGTGTATCTCTCCCCTTGCATCTCTTTATAAGGACACTTATCATTGGATTTAGGGTCCATACAGATAATCCAGGGTGATCTTGTCTCAAAATCCTTAATTATATATGCAACGACACTTTACATAAACAAAGTCAATTCACAGGTATTAGGACAAGGAAACACCTTTTTTGCACACCAGCATTCAATCCACTATAAGCGCCATTCAGTATTTCCATATCCACAGATTAAAAGCTAACACACAACTAGACAAATCTAACATAGGCAAGACTACAAAGAGCTCAGACTCTTCAGGAATGAAGATCTGAGTTACTTTATCAGGTAAATAACCACTTCAAATGCTGGGTGAGAAAATAGAGAATATGGAATGGGTAGTTATAAGCTGTAGATGCATATTTCTTCCTTCTCCCATATACATATTTGTAAATATTTCCCAAATTTGTGAAAAATTACCAATTTATTTTTCCTTTCTTTCATTCCTCTATTTCATATAAGGCATTTGTTGGTGGTTAATCTTATGGTTTATTGTTTAGATGACAGAATATAAAAGGGAGACTGACTAAACTGACTGAACTAAACATGAATGATCATTATCTAGAAACGGATATACTGACTGATGGGACTTTGGGTCTCCCAAGTTTAGGGCAAGGGTAAATGCTGCATCTATTGGTACATGAGCCATGTGCAGCATTTAGGCAGAAGCATGATACTATTGCTACTGTTGTTGTTGATGTATGAATGCATATGACAAGGGGGTCAAACTACTGTATTTATTGTTTGTTAATGCATCACTTCCATTCATTCTTACACTCTCTTCTATGAAAAGACTTCACTTTCCAGGATCCCTTGCCAGCAGTGCTCCAGATTAGGCACTGCCCCAATGATATATGCAATATATGGAAGGCACAAGAGAAAGAGAAACTTCCCGCATGTCCTCTGGTGGCAGCTGTGGGCAGGACTGAGGCCTCCACAGATGGCACAAATAGGGTTCCAAGCATCTTCCCAAGAATCCCTCACTTGGTGTCACAGGCAGCTAACAACTTTAACAGCAACATCCTCAGGATAACCCACCAGGGTCCTGAGATTAGCAACTTTTCAAGTCTATCAGGTTTCTGGGCATTCTCCTGAGACTTTCCAGTGGCAAGTAACAGGTAATTTCCAGAGGCTTTGTGCAATTAAAAAAATTTTTTTAGCTTTGAAGTAATCTCAAACTTACAGGAAAACTTGAGTATAATACAAAGAAATTTTCTTTTCCTAGACCATTTCAGAGTAAGTTGCTAAACATACAAAGACTTTTTTCCTATACATTAACACAAATGATAAAAATGTGGAAATTAACACTGATATAATACTAGCACCTAATCCTCAGGCTCCTAATCAAGTTTTTCTAATTGATCTAATAATGTTGTTTATAGCCAAAGGGTCTAGTTTAGAATCACTTGTTGGGACTTTCCCGGAGATCCACTGGTTGAGACTCTTGAACTTCCACTGCAGGGGGCTCGGGCTGGATCCCCTAGTCGGGTAACTAGGATCCCACATGCCGCTCAGCCGAAAACAAAGAATCACTTGTATGTAACTTCATATTTCCTGTAAAGTGTCACAGTTCCTCAGTCTTGACTTTCACATTCTTGACAATTTTGAAGATTACAAGCCAGTTGTTTTATAAAATGTCCCCCAATTTTGGTTTGTCTGACTTTCCTCATTTGAGATTCAGGTTATGCATCATGTGATGCTGTGTTCTTCTCATTGTATCCTATCACAGCACATGATTTTGATTTGTTCCACTGCTACTGCTGTTCACTTCAATGTCTTCACTGAGTTGGTGCCAGGCTCTTCTGCTTACTCTTTTCTCTTCAAAATTAATAAGTATGTTAATATTCCATTCCGCATCAGTCTTTCAATTTATTCACTTACTTATTTAAAACAGTATGGACACAACATCTCCCATTTTGTTTAATGGTTTATAATACCACTATAATTTATTTTGAAGTGCAAACTGTCCCAAATTTGGCAAGTAAAAGTCCCTTCAAGCTGGCTTTTTTGCACTTTTGACATTTCCCCGTCATTCTTCAAAAACTTCTTTAATTTCTGGAATAGTAAGGAATTTCAAGCTCATCTTGTTCCCTTCCCCAGCCCTGAAAGCAGCTATTTCTCCAAGGAGGGCCTGTTCCTTTTACTGGAGAAACATGTTTAGAAGCCAAGATCTGAAGAGAGCTAGGTATGCCCAATCCTACTGGAGTTATTACTGCTCCCAGGCCTTTTGAGTGACAGAGTTAGGAAATTAATTTAGGTACATCATTTACTTCTATATATGTGTACACATACACACATTTATACCTCTATATGTACATATGTATCTATCACAGTGACTTCACAAAGATACCTACAATTTTAATCCAATAACAAAGAGTCCATTTTAGTTTTCTCTCTTTCAATATTTGTAACTCCCTTATCTGACAATAAGAAATCTGGCTCTCATTATGCTACATATTATCTGATCAATCCTACACATGGAATCAATCCCTCAATTCTACCAAACCACTAAGCTGTGCCCCCTCACACACCAATCTCCATCCAACATGGGCATCCATTCTTACCTTGTCTGGGCTACAACATCCTTGACCAGGCCCACACCACTACACAGAAGCTTGCTTTACCTTGTCTTGGCTCTGAAACCCCACTTTGAGTCACTGTTCCCACTCCTACCTCCAGTATGGCAGCCTACCCCCTTCCCACATTTCCTGAAAGTCAACTATGGTCTTCTTGATCTTCACTGCCCAGTGCTTTTAGTAGTTATTTAAGTCTTTCATTGCCTGCATCCCTATTCTACTAAAAATACTCAGAATGGCTTCTGTTGATCAAACCCTAATGGATGGGACTTTCCTGGTGGTCCAGTGGTTAAGACTCCAAGCTGCCAATGCAGGGGGCCAGGGTTCGATCCCTGGTCAGGGAACTAGATCCCACATGCATGCCGCAACTGAGTTTGCATGCCACAACTAAAAATCCTGCACGCGGCAATTAAGATCCCACGTGCTGCAACTAAGACCCAGTGCAGCCAAATAAATAAATAAACAAGTATTTAAAAACAAAAACAGAAAAACCCCTAATGGAGACTGCCATTAGCCATTTATTTAAGCATTCATGGAATGAACTATTTTTAATATTCAAGTAAAATTTGCCTCCTTATATTTAGGAAGCAAATGAGGCTCAAGCACAATAAATCAATCCACGCCTGTAATATCTTCCTGTGTATATGAAAATTACTTTAGGCAAGGGTACACACAAAAAAACCACCCCTAAATCTATAAAGAGAAGCATGTGGCCACAACATGGAATGTACTGTTCATCTATAACATCTGCTCAATTAACTTCTCCCCTTCTTTTACTAAAAGAATCTCAATCTTCCCTTTCAGAATTATCCCTCCTAATTTCAATAGGAATTATCAATGAACATGCTTCTCAGGTGACCCAAACTCTAATAGGACTCTCTGCTAAGAATCCAAATAATAAATAAACAGTTGGAGCTGTATTACTGACAGCAGCACTTTGAAGAAAACTTATTTCTTGCTACCTAGACAAACGGAACTATACTAGTCTTTGTCCATAAAACCTGGTTATTCAGCTCTTCCTATTGATTCTGTGATCAGACTTTCTGTTCCTTGCAATCAAGAAATGCCTCATAATATACTCACTTTGTGGGAACTAGGTATAAATACACAGAGTTCCCCCAAACAATATTATATTTCACAAAGGGGTGGAAGTAAAGAATGCAGTCTGAGTATTACTTTCAGAAAAACCAGTAACTTAAGGAAACCTATAATCTACCATTTCATAATAAGGAGATTTCTTGCCAGTGCCAATACGTAAAACAAAATTTATTACCAATCCATGAAAACAAAAACCCACAAAAGAAGAACCTAACTCACTAGAATTATAGTCGCCTGACTGGGGTCTCTCACTGTATGCGCCCATAACACTTAAAATCTATTACAGGACCTCCCTAGTGGCGCAGTGGTTAAGAATCCACCTGCCAATGCAGGGGACACAGGTTCGAGCCCTGCTCCAGGAAGATCCCACATGCCACGGAGCAACTAAGCCCGTGCACCACAACTATTGAGCCTACACTTTAGAGCCCGTGAGCCACAACTATTGAGCCCATGTGCTGCAACTACTGATGCCCACGCGCCTAGAGCCCATGCTCCACAACAAGAGAAGCCACAGCAATGAGGAGCCCGCGCACCACAACGAAGAGTAGCCCCCACTCACCGCAACTAAAGAAAGCCTGCGCACAGCAAAAAAAGACCCAAGATGGCCAATAAAATAAATTAAAAAAAAAAAAAAAAAAAACTAACCAAATTTCTAAAAAAAAAAAAAAAAAAAAGAATCCACCTGCCAATGCAGGGGACATAGGTTTGAGCCCTGGCCCATGAAGATCCTACATGCCCGTGCGCCACAGCTACTGGGCCTGAGCTCTAGAGCCTGCAAGCCACAACTACTGAGCTCATGTGCCACAACTACTGAAGCCCATGTGCCCAGAGCCTGTGCTCAGCAACAACAGAAGCCACGGGAATGAGAAGCCAGTGCACCGCAATGAAGAGTAGCCCCCACTCGCCACAACTAGAGAAAGTCTGTGCACAGAAATGAAGACCAACGCAGCCATAAAGAAACAAACAAATAAATAAATAAATTTATAAAAAAAATCTATTACAACTCTTTCATCCAATCATTTCACTAACATAGTTCTTTATCCTAGATCATTTTTATAATTTTAAAAGCATCACTTTTTTTACCCGAATAAAAATTTCCAATTCAGTTTTTCTTCTTTTTTCAATTTTCTCTGCCTCAATCTGGCAAGTGTGACAAATGTACAGATGGTTGACGGCTGGTCCTCCTCCATACCTAAGGCATGAAGAATTTAATAAATACGACAATTTGGAAGAAAGCTGATGTTCTAGGAAATGTGTCCAAGTTTTAGTAAAATGTAAAAACCAACTTATTGTAAGGACTTGATTTTATGTTTTTCAGGGTCAAGGATTTTATCTATATTTCAACTTTCCCTTACAGCTACTTTTGTTACAAAATACGTTTGTGGCAACAACAATATAAAGTAAAAGAAGTGGCTGTCAAAAATTAGCATACAACATATAAATCTTAAGCTATACAGTCATAGTTTTAATCAAGTTTTAATCAGAAGGGGGCTTCCCCTGGCCACTCAGGTAAGAATTCATGGAATGAATTATTTTCAATATATAAGAAAAAATATTTAAGAAAAATATCACGGTACACTTTTATAGATACAGATTATCAGAATATAAAAATCAGAATTAATTATCTAGACTAGGACCACACTAGCTACAAAAGTCTCTCTACTCACACTTCAGAGTGAATAAATGAAGGAAAAAGGGAATATTCTATGAAAGCAACATACAGCACAAGGAACATATACAAATAATTCAATCCCCTTTTAATGAATTTCACAAACTCATTTTCACAATACCTTATTGTCTGATTTAAAAAACAAACCTGCTATATAGGTTATCCCAAATATTCTGAGGCAGCATCAATACCAGGTCTTCAATATAACTAGCTTTTCGTGGAGGAACACCTAAAAAAATTTAAATGGGTCTGTCTCATTCTTAAATTCCTTTATATTACTTTTAACTGATTGATCACTGGCATTTTTTTCCAATCATTACTCTTAAAAACTCTCCCCAAAAGGTTAAAAATTAAGTATATGTTCCTAAAGATGAACATATTTATTGAAAGAGAGAAAAATAAGTTAACCAAGATGTTGAAGTATTTAGTTTACATAAGTCTTTGCTAAATAAGCCTTGACTGTGTATTGGGGGCAAACCAGAGATAAATCAGAGACAATCTTTCCTTCATGGAGCTTACGAGCTAGCAGAAGAAATGAAGAATTTATATGATAACCACAATAAAAGGCAGGTACAGATAAATGCCATAAAAGCATTATAGGGAGATTTGGAACAGGAAGAGACTTAAGTTAGTAGCTCAAGAAGGGAAATAATAAGAGAAAAATTCACATGCAGAAATATTTTCAAGGTTTAGATTTCTAAGTCCAGTACAGGGCATTTCTACTATCTCTTTTGGTTTCAACACAAAAATAATTAATGAGAATATGAAGTCTTCAGCCATGCAATTAAGGTGTCACACTAAAGGTATTATTTGTCGTGGGAACAAGCACTAACAGTCAATCACAAAGGCATAAGTTATATTTAGCAAATAACTGCATGAGGTTTTTTTGTTAAATTCCAAGTACATTTTCATAGTTAGGAAAAGAGCCAACTATTCATTTAGACAAAAGGGATAAGAGCCGTGGATACAGTTGAAGCTGGATGTCTCTCAGCTGAGAAAAATGATGGGGAATAGAAGTGCTCACTGTACCATAATTATCTGTGCATCTGTCTTTACTATGAAATTAGGGCTTTGAGAATAGAAACAGTGTTTCTGGTATTCTCAGGCTCTAGCACTGGGTTTGGAACAGGTACTCAATAAATATCTGTTCTATGAAAAAGCTATAGATTGCCTATAATTAGAAGAAAAAGCTAATTTCTGAAACCATAGCAAATTAAACACATTTATGCTGGAATGCAGATGGGGAAATGGAAAATAAATGGAAGAGGAAAATGCTTGGCTTGTTCCTTACTTGTAAATTATTTATATTTAACAGCAAACCCCTACCACTGCTTTCCATGACAGAGTTTCTCACCTCCGTGAATACAGAGAAAATCATTATTTGAAATAGGGCCAGGTTCAGCAAAGGTCTTAAATTTATTCAGCCACTGTCGAGAAATATAAAACTGAAGGAGACTTGGTTCCATTATGTTCAACAAATTTGATATCCTCCGCCTCTCTTTTTGTGCTTCCTCACTGCTTTTCCTATTAAGGACAGTGATTCATTAGATTCAATATGCATTTTACTCCATTAGACTAGTAAGTGGATTTTTTCCGCTTCCTTATTAGACTTAGCATACACATTAATACAGTCATCCTTCCATATCTGTGGGGGATTGGTGCCAGGACCCCTGCAAACACCAAAATCTGTGGATGCTCAAGTCCCTTATATAAAATGGTGTATTATATATAGCATTTGCATATAACCTATGCACATCCTCTCACATACTTTAAATCATCTCTAGATTACTTATAATAATTAATACAATGTAAATGCTATGCAACCAGTGGTAAACACAGTGTAAGTGGTATGTAGATAGTTATTGGTGTGCAATTTCAAGTTTTGCTTTTTAGAACTTTCTGGAATCTTTTCCCCCCAATATTTTCAATCTGCCACTGGTTGAATCCCTGGATGAGGAACCCATGGATATTGAGGGTGGTCTGTACTGTGAATCTTGTTAGGTCTTGAAAATTATTCATGAGAAGTATACTTTGTTCCACAGCCGCACCCCCCACATTATATACCCTAGGCGTTATACTATATCTTAACTACTAGCATCCACATAACTACTGCTATAGAATAGACACTCAAATGATTGTTAATAAGATCTAAACAGTTAATCTGCTTTCCTGTTTTAGAAGCTACTACAGTCTTTTAGAAGATGCTAAAAGGTACCAAGGATTTATTTTTATATTAATACTTCCTTTCTTTTTTTCTTTCTTTAATTTTTATTTTGGCCACATTGAGCGGCACATAGAACTTCTCTGACCAGGGGTCGAACGCGTGCCCCTTGCATTGGAAGCACGGAGTCTTAACCACTGGAACATCAGAGAAGTCCAATACCTCCTTTATTAGCTACGTTAGGAGAAAGTTTGGTACTTAATCCCTACTGTCAATGCCTAATATTTAAAATTAAAACCAATCTTTCTAAAAGAAAATATATCCCTTTGCCCTTCAAGTAAATGATTTAACATTCTCTTAACAAAAGATCATTCTGCACACAATCTTTCACACTTACTCACATAATGAAATGAGAGTAAAACAATGTCTGATCTTTACTCAGCAATCCACTTTGAAAGTCTTAGAAGTCACTATTAACCTCAACACGAGATGTTCTGTCATATTTGTCAAAACAGCCTATCCGTGAGAGTTATTTCCTCACCTGTAGAAGAGAACATAAGCTTCTGCATTTTGTACGGTAGATTCTGAAACTTCAGTGACACTCTGATCGTCAAATTCATACCAGAGATTATTTAAATTGTTTCGGCAGTAGGCAATATAGTGTCCACCTGAAGCAGAAAAAAATTAAATCATTGCAGTCATAAAAAATTAACACAAGAATGGAAGATAAAGACTACTTTTGCAGCCTCAGTTACTATCTAGCAGAGACTGAGATATAGCAAGAACTATCCTTGTATTTTTTTCCAGTATGTATCCTTACCACCACTACTTGAGGAAATGAAAATGAGGACAGAGAACGTAATCTTAAAAAACTCAATGTAAAAATAATCATGTTGGGCTTCCCTGACATGGGTTCGAGCCCTGGTCCAGGAAGATCCCACGTGCAGTGGAGCAACTAAGCCTGTGCATCACAACTACTGAGCCTGCACTCTAGAGCCTAAGAGTCACAACTATTGAGCCCATGGGCCACAATTACTGAAGCCAGTGTTTCCTAGAACCCATGTTCTGCAACAAGAGAAGCCACTGCAATGAGAAGCCCGAGCACCACAACGAAGAGTAGCCCCTGCTCGCCCCAACTAGAGAAAGCCTGTGTGCAGCAATGAAGACCCAATGCAGCCAAAAAATAAATAAATTTTATATTTCCAAAAATCATGTTAAAGTCCTTATTATTTAGCTTTACACAAAATATAATTTCCAGTATTTTAAACTTCAGAGTAAAATTATTCAATTTCCTAAAATTTCTGACATGTTTTTAATAACCAAAATAAAATAATTAATAAAAATCTATTTTTATATTTTTTCTCTTATTCATTCAGGTCTTAAGAGATCAATTCCAATTTTTTTTTTTTTTTTAATCTAAAAACATATGTCAAACTTGGATACTTACTACTTGCAGTTCCATGGTGACAAATGACTGACAGAAGATCATAAGTAACAATTTGGGCTGGACTATCTTTAGCAAGAAATGGCTGAAGATCCAGGCCTTCCAGTGGGAATGAAACATGGGTACTGATTTTGGTGGAAAACATCAGTTCATGTCTGAATCTTTTCAGATGGATGCACAAAATCTTTTTAAAAGAAAAAGGTAGGATTATTTAAAATTCTATTGTTTCATATGCTTAAAGAGTCTATTAAATATACATATTGTCAAGATTAAACATTATCCTGAAATGCTGAAAACCTGATTCCAGAGATGTTAAAATGTGGAAATGACGAAACATGGTACTTCCTAAGTTCATAGCTATTGGCTTTTCCAGTTTTACACTCTATACCTGCAAGACCCTAGTGTCTGATTAAACTGTGTTCAACATAGTTGCACTGCTAAGGGCACTTACTTGGTATGCAACTCAGTATTTTAAAAATGGATAATCTCAATACCATATACACAGCAACTGGTCAATAGAACCATTCCGTTCTTCAACCAATGCTAAAGAATTTACTACACTGTGTTACATTAATGCCTTACCTACCACATAAAATAAGTTGAATTGTGATAAATCCCATACCTCAGGAAACTTTTGTACTTTACAAAACTTTACTCCATTCCTCAACCTAAGGGGTGAAAAGAGAAAACCAATTTTAATAAACCTGCTTCCCATACAAATCTATAAAACCTTTAGTATTTTCAAATATACAGCAAAATCTTTTAGAAAATGCAGAGACAAAGGTATCAGACTAAAAATGCCTACTACTGAATTATATACTACCAATTAAAAAACATACTAATAAAACACTGGAATCCCTCATTGTAAAAAATTATTTAAATTAAGATATGAATAATAAAAATTTAGAGTTGTGTAATTCTTCAATGAAAATCTTCTATCTGTGGCCTTTATAACATTCAGAGATCAAGTAAAACTGGTTGAAATAAAATCCCAGTTTTATAGAACTGGTTGGTCAGGTCAATATATTACAACCTTTATTCTTAAATGTGGAAACAAATAACTTGAGATAAATAAAGAGCGGTTATTATTAATAATCAAAACAGATTTTTTTTGGCCACTCCACACAGCTTTTAGGATCTTAATTCCCCAACCAGGGATCGAACCCAGGCCTTTGGAAGTGAAAGCAAGGAGTCCAAACCACTGGACGCGAGGGAATTTCCAATAATCAATATTAATATACACTTGACAGATCTCTACTCTGGATTCTGGGATGGATGCAAACTCTTCTCCATCTTCACTATTATCTTTTTCCTAGTTGGCACTGTTTTTCCAAGAAAGAAAGATTCCCCCTCTGGGCCAACCCCCATCTCCAGCTATGAGCTATGGTTTCAAGGACAAACTGATAATAAATACTTTCCAATTCACCAGAGGTATATTTTTTTCTAGAAAGTAAAAGACAGCTTTTCTTCCTTATTGACCAAACAATACACTATTCCTTTTTGTCATGAAGACCAACAGCTGCAGATCAACACTTCCCTGGGTTTTTGACAAAAGCCAGAAGTTTGTATTATGAAGATTCTATTAATAGATCTTATTAGGAGGCCATTATTTTACAGAGAGATTCAGAAAAATTCTCCAGTTCACTCTACCTCAAACATATTTGCTTTCAATTCTCCATTTACTTTTCTTTTCTAACTCATTACCAAGAAGCCTTAAAAGCCTAAACTTATTAAAAGATAGAAAAAGGCAGCTAGTAGTATATATAAACAAACAAAATCATACTTTTCTTACTATCTTTTTTATTCCACCCTCACACAGCAGATAACATTAGAGACAGTATATAACCTTTCTGAATTTTACACAAACTTGAAACTATGTACCTTTATCGTCCCTTTCATTTCCTAAATCTAGCCTGTTAAGGTGGTAAACCAGAAGAGAACAGTGCATTATTTATGAGGACAGAATTAACCTATGTAATAAAAATGTTATATATCCTATATATATTTACAACATATTTGGAAAATGTTTTATGCAAAATTACATACTTATTTTATATCTCAAAACACACTGTCACATCTTAGCTAAGCCTATTAAATTTGTTAAATTTTTAACCTCAGATTTGTTTAACAGAACAACCAGTTTCTTCATTTTTATTAGGACAAAGCTTACTGGCCTTTATATTTTTCTAAATAAAGTGGAAAATTAACCCCACATGCCCAATTCAAATAACCAAGAAAAAAACCATTTAAAATATAAAACATGCCATTGAAAGCACCGCCAATGACACTTACTTTTTGCATTTTTCACAACTGTACATATTGTCACCTAAAAACAGAACAGATTGGTCATTCCTCTCAAACTAAAAGCAAGTTATTTTCTTTTGGTTCTGCAATTCTTTGAGTTTGCGATGCTGATCCTGTAGGACAGTAATACAAGGCTCACGTTTTTTAGTCTCTGCTCGAGTCGGCTCGTTTACCATGCCTACAACACGCTTCATCTCCTCTTTTTTCAACCTTGAAGGCCTATCTCAAATAACATCCTGTATACTTACCCACTCAACAAAATTTACTGACTGCCTGTTATATGTCCACGCAAGGTGCTAGACACAGAAAAACAGTGAAGGATTGGATCTTAAATACCATGGAGAAATTCAGATATATAATCCAGATATACAAGTAAATTTTTTATATTGGTTGAATTTTCTCTTTTTTCAATCCTGGAGCAGATTTTAGATGCTTTAAATACCATATTGTCTAATACTATAGGAGTCTGTATGAATTATTTCAGGATATTATTTATAGGATTTATCTTGTCATGGTAGATACCGGCACTGTGGCAATATTAGCAAGTACTATTTAAGCTGCCTCAAAACCTAGCTTTTATGACTACATTTTTTTTTTAAGCTCTTTATTGGAATATAATTGCTTTACACTCCTGTACCAGTTTTTGAGGTACACCAAAGTCAATCAGCTGCATTTATACAAATATCCCCATATTCCCTCCCTCCTGCTACTTCCCCCCACCCTCCCCGTCCCGGCCCTCTAAAGCATCACCCATCATCGAGTTGATCTCCCTTTGTTATACAGCAACTTCCCACTGGCTATCTATTTTACAGTTGGTAGTGTGTATTATGACTACATTCTATATTCAGTCCCACTAGTATTTTAGATCACTCACAACAGTTTAGCCATAGATGAAAACTTTTTCGTATTTCTTACCTTTTAGTTCATCTCTGGCGAAGAAGGCCGCAAGACAATCTTGCAAGGTTACTATTGGACCCCAAAACCAGCTAGGGACACATGAGACAACAAACCTGAAACATTATTGATAGAAAAAAAGAAAGGAAATGTTCTGCCAGTACAGCAGAAACAGCAGTTTTAACAATCAACTAATACAAAGAAAACACATACATACCTCTTCACATATTCCATGAAAAAAGCTATCCACCCTTGTGGAGCATATGCTTCGCCACATGATCCTGCTTTGACTATAGATGTTGGATGACTTGATGAATGCAGCTTAGCAAGGTCTTCCTTGCCAGGAATCGGCAAGGACAGATCTTGAAAGGTCTCGAGGGTTACAGACACCTAAAATTGTTTTGTTTTAAGAATGGGATGAAAATAATCCAGCACAAACATTTGAGGATAGATTTCAGATGGCAAAGATCAAAGCATATTATAATAAGAAAAACCAAAAAGCCAAACTGCTGTTTATAGTAGTAACAAAGCAACAATAGTAATAACAAAAGCAAAACTGCTTTGTACAAGGTGCTGTTCTACTAACATCCCCATTAGTTCACG
Source organism: Hippopotamus amphibius kiboko (assembly GCF_030028045.1). Classification (NCBI taxonomy): domain Eukaryota; kingdom Metazoa; phylum Chordata; class Mammalia; order Artiodactyla; family Hippopotamidae; genus Hippopotamus; species Hippopotamus amphibius. Next base: position 67,223,631 of record NC_080186.1, on the reverse strand, counting down.
ACACTGTGGTAAAGAGAAGTACCTAACACCCAGCCACTGCAGCTTGAGGTCCAAACTGTTAAGCACTACTGCATTTATTTTTGGAAATGACCTCTAGCAATAGTTTTTAAATGTAGTTTAAAAAACAAGACGCGAAACCTAAACAGCTGAAAACATTTCAGGATAATTCCATTTAAATATCTGGTACCAAAATAGCCTACATTAAGATGACCCTATTAAAAACCCTTCGATCTGACTTAATTCTAACACAATAACCAGAAACTTACTTTGGTTTTTTTTTTTTCTGAGCTATGTCATTTTACATTCATTTTAATTATATTCATCACTGCACCGAAGTAAACCTGTTCTTAAGAAAATCTCTAAGAAACTCAGGAATTTAGATGCATTATTAAAAATCTCATGATGATTTTAACTCATGTTCTTGTGTATGAACCTGATACTACTTTCATTATCTGAATCCAAGCTTAACATGGGAAAATATTTACAAGCCATACCACTAAGTGGAGAAGATATATTCATAGCCTTGTGCCTATGAATAACAACAGTTTCCTACTAATTTCATCAGCCTTGGGAGAAAAGGCATGTGTTATAAATTCTTGTTGCTGAGCAACATATCTCCTTTAGCTATGATCAGAGATGAAGAACTGAGTTAATTCTTCCTGCTAACGCACATCTGTCCAACGACAGGTCAAGACCCATCCTTAAAACAGTATGTTGCTATTACTGCCAAAAAACAAGTTCTACTCCTAGAATCAATTTATACTTACACAAACACAAGAAATACACGCACAATCATCAATAACAAGAAGAAGAAATTAAAATTTTCACCCATTCTGTCAGGTTTTTTTTTAAAAAGGAGCACTTGACAGAAATTTCCTGTGTATTATAATTCTTTCATACTCACCCTGTCACAAGTCAGACACTGCACTGAACTAATGATTGTTCCATCAAATATATCTGAAATAACACTTCTGTATTTCTTGTGCTGTTTTTTTCTCTTTGGAGATGATGCAGATTGAGCTGGGATTGAAAAACAAGTATAGAAATTTTTTTTTCTAGAAATCAAAGTAGTTCCTTTAGCATTTTTTTCTGAAATCTTTAACAGCAAAATTACTATGCTGAATAAGAGTATTACCTAAAAAAAAAACACTGAAAACAAACAAACAAAACCTCAAAGAAAAACCTGATGAAATAGAAAGGGTTCAGTCTTCCCATCTTGACTTCAACCAGAATAGTTATGCTTTTACTTATTTGTTTTTGCTTCCAAGTAAGGCTTTATTTGAAGAAAGGATTCTATTAAGTTTTGAGAGTTCTTTATATATTCTAGATACAAGTCCTTTGTCAGCTATGTGATTTGCAAATATTTTCTCCCAATCTTATGTTTTCATTCTCTTAATGGTGTCTTTTGCCAAGAATGGTTTTAATTTTTTTTCTTTTATGGATCATGCTTTTGATGTCTTTGATGTCTTTAAAGGATTCTAACACAAGGTCATAAAGACACGTCTAAGAGTTTTACAGTTTTACATTTTCTAATACTGGAACTCTCATACATAGCTCATTTGAATGCAAAATGATACAGCCAGTGCAAAAAACAATTTCATACAACATTAAGCATAAAACTAACATAAAACCTAATAACCCCACATCCAGGTGTTTACCATAAACAAATGAAAATTTATGTTCATACAGAAACCAGTACATAAATGTTTATAGCAACATTATTTATAATTGCCAAAAACTGGAAACAAATTCAAATATCTTTCAGTGAGTGAATAAATAAACAGTAGTACAGTCACACAATGAAATACTACTCAGTAATAAAAAAGAACTATTCAGACACTCAACGTGACTGTATTGCAAATTCATTACGCTAAGTGAAAGCAGCCTATTTCAAAAGACTACATTCTATATGATTCTATTTATATGATATCCTGGAAAAGGAAATAAAATAGGAATAGAGAACACATCAATAGGGCTGGGGCTTTGGGAGTAGTGGGATGGTCTACTAGTATGAGGATATTCTTTAGGGTGCTGGAACTGTTCTATATTCTGTTTGTGGTAGTGGTAACAATCTTATGCACATGTTAAAACTCAGAACCCTACACCAAAAGAGTGAATTCTGTTGTATGTAAATTTGTGCCACACACACACAAAATGTTAAATCATGGCTGTATAAAACTATGCTATCAATTTAAAAGCCTTGAATAATATTTCATAATTAACACTTTAAACTATCAAAGCAAAGGAACCTGAATAACTGAAACTTCTACCTTTTTTGTGTGTGGGTGCCAATCCTGGCCACAAATTGCCTGATTTAGGAGGGCTTGCTGATAAACGTGGATTAACACCTTCATTTGATGGGAGGATCTGTGGTGTAGACAGGTCATTCAAATGGACATCAGTAATATATTCTGTAATATTTAAAATCTGTATTATTACCTTAAATAGTAAAATTATTCCACCTGTCAAATAAAGCTTTCTTCATTTGCAATTTCAAACACAATTCACATTAATAAATGTCAGGTGAAATACTTGATAAGACATTACTCTTGCTAAGCAAACTAACAGTGATTTTCCCCCTAGGAATCTAATTAACATTTATAACACATTACTGTTCTAGGCAATTCAGAAAGTGTGCAGTGCAAATATAAAGCCAAACAGGACTGTATCTGTCCTATTTTAGTATTTAAAAAACAAAAGCAATTTAGGGAAGTTTTTTAGAAATCTTTAAAACCATGTGGGAGAAAAAGAGATTATCCTCCCAAACATTGTAATCAAAATCTAAGAAGAAATTTAGGCATAAAATAATTATAAATTATTTTACTCTTACTGTGATGAAAGGAAATAAAACCCTCTATCAGAAAAACACCTTTTTTAGAATTAAATTATGAATCAAGAAAATATAAGTTCTATGAGAGCTATCTTGATTTGCTGTTGGCTTCCTAGTACAATAATATATATTCCAGGACAAGAGATTGCTCAAAAAGTATATGAGTGAAGAAAAGAGAATTGTACATAACAGATTCTGAAATAGAATGATTTCAGGGATTTTTCCGGATAATACAAAATAAATGACTTTTATGACTTTCACAGAGGCATTTCTCATTATCCCAACCATGACTAAAAGCAGACTGCATAATATTGGGGGAAGAAAGAGGAGACTCACTCTAGGCCTTTCAGAAGGGACTAAAGTTAATATGATCTAGGTCAGGGATTGGCAATGACTCCTATAAAAGACCAGATAGTAAATATTTTAGGTTTTGCATGTCATATACAGTCTTTGCCAAATTTTTAAATCAGAAAATGTAAAAGCTCATATCCCTGATCTAGGTCATCAATTAGTTGCTAATTGTAAGATTAAACTTGCTATGGAACAATAAAGAACCACGTATGTCACTTAATCATAAGCTCTTGATGAGGAAAGGCTACATAGCAGACTGCTAAGTCTTTCAATATTGAAATTTCACATATCTATTGACTAAACATCTTCTAACCACATCTAAACTTCTAAACACAATGTCTGTATAATCAAGGAGCCTAACACGTTTTCCTGATGAAGGCATTTATGCACTACACATGGGTGAACCACAAGTATTCTTGTGGTTAAGGAAATATCCTTCTCCAGAAAAAATGTGGGGTTCATCCAAAAACCTAAGTAAATAGTTTAGTAACTCCCACCCTTTAGTAATTACAGAAGATAAATGTTTTACATTCCTTGTCTGCCACTTATTTTAAAGAGAATCTGAACCTCTGATGGTTTAATTTTATGTGCTTTGGAGAATTAAATACCACATTAAGCTAAGACAAATTAACCCTAGAAGAAATAAATGTAAAATGCAAAGCGATCTAGCTCAACTATCTTTCATTTGGCCACTTGCTCTTTCCCAAAGGAACGGTGACCAGTATTATGGTATAATCTATCATAACAGGGTTCATTACAGTTAATTAAATTCCTATGCCAAACATATACCAAATATCTCGTAGCTGACATGTCTCCAATGACAGCAAACTAACTCTAATAGTCTACAATTTGGATTATTTTGCTGTTTTGCAGATCTCAATCAAATCTGCTTTAAATGACATTAACACACATGCAACAGTACTAAACTCTACTAGCTAGAAAGCCCAAAAGGAACATCTATTTAATTCCCTCTTTCTTTGAATTAGTATGGTTGAACTACAACATCATATACCACACAAAAAATATTAAGCTAAAGCTATTAATTATTCTATCTCATTTTTATTATGCTAAATATAAACTGTGAACATTAACATGTAAATTAGAAATGTAGTCCAATTCTAGTCACGTCAGGCTAATTCTCCCCTCCCCCAAATCAGAAAATGGTAAAATTACAAATATAATCTTAAATATATCTTGCACCATTTGTCTACAAATGAAACACTATCACTTGCAATTTATAAAAATTGTCACCTGAAGCTCTGCTGTGTATTTGCACTTTGACAGTTTCCTGGTTGTTCAAGTCAACTGTTTCAGACACAGAGTCTCTATCTAATTCTCCTTCAGAATTTACTTTATTAATCTTATTGCACATCTTCTCTTTTTGCCAGTCTTTTGACATTTCTGAACTGTTCTCATCATCCTGAATTAACATTGTTGTTTCATTATTATCTTCAGAAAAGCTTCTAGACCCATTTTCATTTTCGGCTTTATCACTGCTGCTACAAGATTCACAGGACTGAAAATCTACATCTGATTGGCTCTTGTCTTCCTCCATGGTCTCCTCAGTCGTTATAGTTTGAGGATCCTCTTCTACTTCCATGACCTGTTCTTTCAATTCTTCATGAAGCAGATCCATTAAACATCGAAGGAATTCTTGAGCATCCTAATATATAAGGAACATAGATATTACCATTTCATTAAAAATACGTGTATGTGTATGCTAACTCATATATATGGAATCTAAAAAAATGGTACTGATGAACCCAGTCACAGGGCAAGAATAAAGATGCAGATGTAGAGAACAGACTTGAGGACACGGAGAGGGGTGAAGGGGAAGCTGGGATGAAGTGAGAGAGTCGCACTGACATATATACACTACCAAATGTAAAATAGATAGCTCGTGGGAAGCTGCTGCATAACACAGGGAGATCAGCTCAAAGATGTGTGATGACTTAGAGGGCTGGGATAGGGAGGGCAGGAGGGAGTCGCGGGAGGGAGGGGAATAAAAAAAAGTGTATGTAGAAACTTGAGAAAATATACCAAATGTGATTAGCAACTGATTTCTAAATGTGCAGCATTATACTGAGGAAATACAACTTTGTAGAACATAAAACATTGGAGGATAGGAAGCACTAAGTTCTAAAAAGTTTTGTAAACAAAACAAAAATATTTAAAAAACTGAAAATGTATTTCAATAAAAACTAAAAAAAAACCCCACAAAACTGAAGATGATCTGGAGGTCAGCTTTAGTACTTCCGTTATTTTAAAAAACTTGAGGATTAGGGTATAAAGAAAACATGAATTTGCCTCATCTGACAATAAGAATTCAGAGAGATATCCTAAATTTAAACATACGTTTGGCTTAAAATTAAGGCTTTATCCAATTTTGTACTATATCTCAAAAATCCTTGATCAATTTACAATGTTTACTGAAAATACAAATTTGTAGGCCCCAAATTACATCTACCAAGTCTCTGTAATCCAGGAATTTGCACCAGAAAAAATTAACAGTGAACAGGTATTGTTTTGAAAAAGATACATATGTGAGGACCAGGTATTAACATGAAAAAACATTATATAAAGCTACAATAATTGAAACTGCCATTGGTATCAATCCAAAAAATTACAGGTTGATGAAATAGATTAGAAAGCCCAGAAACAGACCCTATTATATATTAATGTTAGCATAAAAATTAATAGAGAAGAAACTTTTAAAACCAGATAAGAAAATTCTTAAATCTGTAGTTTGGTACAATTTGCTAGCTGTTTGTGGAAAATTAAATTTGGATCATATTGTAATGTGAAATTCATGACAAACGTATTAATTTTTTAAATTAAATCATAAAATACAGAAAATACAGGTTAAAAATTTATCTTCAGATGTGGAACTTTTCAAAGTTAAAAGTGCTAGAATATGCTGACATACTTACATACCCCCAAATTTAAAATTTATAGAAAAATATGAGATTAAGAGAAAGGTGGAAAAATGCAAGCCAAAAAAAATAAGGGGTTATTATTCTTAGAATTACAAATGTCTATATAATAGCATAATGCACAACAGCATTTTGCAAAAGTATTAAAGATTAATATTATGAATAAAAAGCAATAAAGACTTACCTGCTGAGAATACCCCCGAAATGTTGGATTTACAGTTTTAATTCCCTGAAACAGATTAGTAGGCACAACAGATCCTGGCCTGAGGAAGAAAACATTTTTAGGAAGAAATTTGTGATTTTTAATTTTTATTTTAGAAATGAGCAACCAAAAATTCAAAGAGTTAAACTGAAAAGTGTTTGTACTTCAAAAAGTCATTCAAAATTGCCCAGCAGGTGGGACTTCCCTGGTGGTCCAATGGCTAAGACTCTGCACTCCCAATGCAGGGGGCCGAGGTTCGATCCCTGGTCAGGAAACTAGATCCCACATGCACAACTAAAGATCCCTTACACTGCAACTAAGACCGGGCACAGCCAAATAAATAATTAAAACAAAAACAACCCCCCCCCCCAAATTTCCCACTATTATGCTTCATAGTTTCATCAAGATAGCTTATTTTTTATATTTAAGCTACATAATTTATTGTTCTCCTCTCTAATGAAAGGATTATGCTCTATAATTTTTCAAAAAATACTTCTAATTACTTAAAGTAATATTTTAATTACTTAAAATTCCTGGGATAATTAAGATAAGTATACCTGGTACTTTACCTAAATAAAAATTTTAAACCAGCCATCAAATACCCATGAAAACAAAAATGAAAAGTAAACCAAATGTGAGATTTAATCACTTAGAATTCTGTACTATGACACCTCTAAAGTTTAGTAAGCTTCCAAGAATATTAAGTTTATAGTTCCAGGGCAAAGAAGCTTAAACCCAGCAGTTAAGGACTAGTTCTAGCTATGCGGTAAGGAACTTAGAAACACTAGAGCCCTTGGCAGCAACGGGTAATACCCAATAGGGATAAATGACAACAGAGAATTCTGTCTCTTGAATATTAGAGATGTGAATGATATTTACCTTCACATCCCAAAATAATTCATTAAAACCATCTTTTCCTGGCATACTGAAATGACAGTAATAAGAAATTTTTAACTCAAGAGATACTCTTTAGTAGGAAGTCAAATATCTCAAAGAAAACTGAAGAACTTAAAAATAAAAGAATCTTAAAGCTTTGGTGATTGTTTTCTTAGGAGTAAGGTTAGGCAGTTCTTAGGAATCATTAAAAGCAATTTTCTGAATAGTTCTAGCACAAAATATTACAGCAAACAATTCTTTTTATTATTTATTTATTTATTGAACTGTGTTGGCTCTGTTGCTGCACATGGGCTTTCTCTAGTTGCGGCGAGAGGGGGTTACTCTTCCTTGTGGTGAGTGGGCTTCTCTTGTTGCAGAGCACGGGCTCTAGGCATGTGGGCTTCAGTAGTTGTGGCATGAGGGCTCTAGAGTGCAGGCTCCATAGCTGTGGTGCACGGGCTTAGCTGCTCCAAGGCATGTGGGATCTTCCTGGACCAGGGACCAAACCCATGTGTCCCCTGCATTGGCTGGCGGATTCTTAACCACTGCGCCACCAGGGAAGTCCCAAACAGTTATTCTTCTAATGCTACACTTGGAGCAAATAAACATAAGCAGAAAAATAAACATTCATATATGTGTCCATGGTCTGATTTTAGCATTGTGAGAATGCCTACTCCTGAATTAAAATTCAAAAGTGTCAGTAACAGCAGCTTTAGCAGTTCAACATTTTATCTCCAGTCCAGATATTTCATCTGGATGTTCATTTTCATATGTAACATGCCCAAAATTGAATGTCTCAAATCTGCCTACTTTTTATAGCTCTATAGGTGCACTTGCAAATGTTTAATACTTATGATGTTCATTTAAAAATATAATAATGAAAATCAACATATTAAGTACATACCTGCTTTTATGCCACAGCTCTGTCATCAGTTTGAGATAACTTTTACAAATAGCTGGCTTCTTATCTGTTCGGGCTAGTCCTCCACAATCAAGAAAAAACTGTGTCAAAGGTGGGCTAGTTTAAAAAAAAAGAAATGTCAGAGTGGAGTCACAGCTTAATACTGACTGACTTCTAGTCATTCAATGAATTGACAGCACATAAAACCCTGTATTTATTATTTCTTTGCTCCCTTTCACAGCTTCACATTCATTTCTTCATTATCTTGCTCAACCCATCAAATCAGATTTGACCTACCACATTAGGTCCTCAATGCTGCCAGATCCAGTTAACACCTTTCATTTCCCCCTGAGTAGCATTTGTCACAAGTGACCTACCCCCTTCTCTTGACCAGTGTAATACACTTTTCTACTTTTCTTTCTGACCTCTCTGGTTACTCTTTTCCCTCTTTATTGTTTTATCTGCTCTTTCTAGGTATCTAAATATCAGGGTTCCTCAGGACTTGAACCTATGATTTTTCCTCTCTTCCCTGGGTGATCATCTACAGAACATTCCATACTGCACCTACCTACTTTACACGACTATGATTAAGGAAAAAAATCTAATTGCTTTATTAGAGACTTTGCATCTACAGAAAAATATAAAACATTTTCCTAGGATCTCTGAACTAAAAGTGATTTGAGGGACTTCCCTGGGGGTGCAGTGGTTAAGAATCTGCTTGCCAATGAAGGGGACACAGGTTCAATCCCTAGTCCGGGAAGATTCCACATGCCTCAAAGCAACTAAGTCTGTGTGCCACAACTACTAAGCCTATGCTCTAGAGTCCTCGAGCCACAACTGCAACTAGAGAAAGCCCGTGTGCAGCAACGAAGACCCATGCAGCCAAAAACTAAAAAATAAAGAAAAAAAAAAAAGACAGTGCTTTAAAAGTGATTTGAAGAATTAATTAGTTCAAGCTCCTCATTTTCCAGATGTAAAAACAAATCACTCCCTCAAAGACACACAACCACCTAGGGTCTGAGCCAGGACCAGCAGTCTCAGGGAACTATAGGCACAATCAAAGCAACCCCATTGGGACAGCAATGGATTATGTCCCAACTCAGATTCTTGCCTACTCTACCTTAAGAGTTACTCAACAAGAAAGAAGAAATAACTTTTTCGGGAATATTTACACATTTAGGTTTTAGTTAATCCAGATAACTTTTTAAGTGGGGGCACTTCAGAAAAGAGGGGGGCAATGCTATGTGGTGAGGGGGTGAGGGAAGAAGTACAGCAAGGGATTAATGGGGTCCTGTTGGCTAAGGGAACTGAATATAATTGTTAATTCTTTCCCATATTGCTATTAATGTATATTTCTTTGCTTTTCTCACTCCTTTTTTCTGAGTGTACTTACAGCAGCATGGTTTTCTGCTCCAAGAGAAACTAAAAAATTATACAAACAAAATTAATTTCTTTACTTACCAATTAGAAAGAGCCTGCAAAGCTGCATTCATATAACAAGTATTTCCAATATTTTTCAGACCTGTAAGACCTATTAAGAAAAATTATAAGTTATGTCATCATTCAATAATGCAATGAGGGACTTCCCTGATGGCACAGTGGTTAAGAATCCGCCTGCCAATGCAGGGGACACGGGTTCCATCCCTGGTCCGGGAATATCCCACATGCCACGGAACAACTAAAAGCCCCTGTGCCACAACTACTGAGCCTGCACCCTAGAGCCCTCGAGCCACAACCATTGGGCCATTGCGTGCTTCAACCACTGAAGCCCACATGCCTAAAGCCCGTGCTCCCCAACAAGAGAAGCCACCGCAATGAGAAGCCCGTTGCACCACAATGAAGAGCAGCCCCGCTCACCACAACTGGAAAAAGCCCATTGCAGCAACAAAGACCCAATGCAACCAAAAAATAAATAAATAAATAAATAAATAAAAATAAATAAAAATTAAAAAAATATAATGCAATGACTCAATTTTATGAGTGTTCAATGAATATGTAACTAGGTAATCATTATGTTTCCCAAACTGTTAAGGAAATACAAAATACATTATAGAAACACAAATAGCAACTTGAATAAGTCAAAGAAAGATCAGACTTACATCAGTGTTAATTTTCAGAAAATTATTTCAATATACCCTTAAAGGGTTAAGATTTCCTCATATCGACTATACAACAGAAACATTTCTACTAAACTATACAGAGAGTTTATACTAAGAACCATGGGCTTTGGTAAAGTGATGCCAGAGAAACCAACCATCAAAGCTGTCAGTTCGCTTTTTTCACAAATACAATTTTACTAGGTTGAATTTCAGAATTTTTTTTTAAATACAATTACTTTATTGATTTCTACAATCAAATACTGCCAACTAAAATTACTTTCACTTGTGCATCATTAAAAACAAAAGGACATTTCCTTGCTATTTTCAAATGATGCACAATACAATAAATAAACAAAAAAGTTAGAACTTAAAATGCACCCTGATTATGTAAACTAGTAATTTTTTTAAAAAAGCATAACTGATCATTTGATTCCTAGAATTTTTTTTGTAAATATCTTCTAGTCATCTCTAGATTTTGAAATTTTCACATCATACAGTTTCCTAAAGAAATGGGCAGTGGCATACAAAGGAGTCTTAAACAGGAGAATCATTTTACCTCTTGCCTTAAGTTCATCTTCTTCTTCTACTTCTATGTCGAGATCATCAAATACAGCAACCAGAGGAGTTTTTAGTGTTGTGTTACTGGGTATTTTAAAATCCTTGATAACAGAAAAGATAGCAGGTTTGAACAAATCCTTAGGTTAAAATTTTTAAAATTTTTTTCTCAACTTATCTGTAGACTTCTACAATCTCTCCTTATACTTGTTACTAAAGTTATTTTGCATCATTTTATGCATATGAAATCGTTTTAAATATTTTTTAAAATACCAATATTAATTGCTAAGAAATGGATTAACTCAAGAGGTTACAAGTGGTGACTTCGTCAAATGCTAGTCCACACTGTTTAAAAAAAAGGACAAAAACCAAAACAAAAGCAAAACTTTGAGCTAATATTTTAAACACTGGGTGAGCTCACAAGTTGTCTTCTAATAGCAGAAGATCAAAGTACACTGAACCCGTTGAGCAACAATCAGGAGGAGCAAACAGCAGCAGAATGCACTTAGCAAGTGCTCTGGTTTTCCAACTTATTACAGCCTATTCCTCTTCTTCAAGGCATGCATATGCACTTGCACCCACCCACTTTACACATTTACTTTACCTTCCTGGCATCTGTAGAAACCAAACATTTGGGTAGGCCCCATATTCTCACTTTGTTGTATTGAAATACAGAGACGTAGAGCAGCTTTGAAATAAAAATCATTCAAAATCTTACCTCCTAGAAAATTGTTTGAAAAATCTTAATGACATGTGAATGGTTTCCAATATTGTTATTTTATAATTAATGCTCTGATGAACTGGGTTCAAACAGCCTGTAAATTTTATACCGCTAAAGACATTTGTACAAATAACTTTTTTCCTTCTGAGTAATTTCTTCAACAATGGGATCATCAGGAAGTTGTATGAAATTAAATTCATGCCTTTTATGTGTTATAAATATAACTCACCAGAAAATTATTTACAAGCTATCAGAAAACTACCAGTATACTTATTCAACCAGATTCAGCATTCATTAAGAGTCTGCAATCGTAATCTATTTGGGCAGAAATGGCAGATAGCTGTTTTAACTTACTTTTCTTTAGTCAGTGATGATTATTTTCGCAATGTGTTTCTATTTGTATTTCTTCTTTGTGAACTATCTGTGCTTATTCTTTTGATTATTATAAATTGTTATCAGTTCCTCATGTGATTAAACTTTTAATTATCACATTTTTACTAACAGTGTAAGAGGGTTCAGGCAAACTTATTTTCAAACTACTACGGCATTCAAAAAAAAAAAAACCACAAACACACAAAAACAAAACCAAACCCAAAAAATGAGCTTCTGAATGATAAATAGTTATCAGTGGGAGAAGCAGTAATGATGGTGATTCATGAACTACAGTTATTCAATTATGAAACTAGAAATGCAACAAGTATACCTTGTCTAAAATCTAGTCACTTTTGAAGTATATAATGTGTGAGGCAAGCAAATTTACTATTGCAAATATCTACCATACAAAGATACAACAGAAAAAATCTTAAGAATTGGCATCAAAGAATACAATTATATAAATACAATGTGATCTCTATAGTATACAAGGAAAAAACTCACTGATGTGTTAAACCATACAGACCAAATGATGATTAGAGTAAGTTAGAAGCCAACTATTCTTATTTTTTCATTTCACTTTCCTTTCTTTCCTTCCTTCCTGCCTGCCTGCCTTCCTCCCTCCCTCCCTCCCTTTCTTCCTTCCCCCATGCCTCACGGCATGCAGGATCTTAGTTTCCCAACTAGGGATCAAACCTGTGCACCATGAAGTGGAATTGTGAAGTCTTAACCCCTGGACCACCAGGGACATCCTACCCTTCCCTATTTTTATATGACTAGAAAATTATCATAAAAAAAAAAAAGAAAAAAAGAAAAGAAAATTCTCAAAATTAAGTGACCAATCTTTGCAAGCTTACACATGTTTTGTAACCAAAGACTGATGCTAAGCTTTAATATATTCTATCTGGTTTTCAATAAATTAGTAAAATGTTCACAGTAATATACATGGGGAAGGAAATGAGGAAAAGGAAGCTGAATTAAGGCCTATCAAAGAAGGCACATTGTCTGTCCTAGAATCAGACTGGCTAGAAAAAGAAACACTATTTAAACCAGCTGTTTTTTTAAAGTTTTTAAAATACATCAGGTGTTTTTCCATTTTCAGAGAGATGTGGGCTTCAATTTCACTCTAATCTATCATTCTACAAAAGAACAAAGGCCAACTTCGGTGTTTCATTTAAGGAAAAAGGCACATTATGGAAATTTTTTAAAGTACAGGTGAAGTAGAGTTCTTTTCAATTTTAGCTACCTGACAAATCCTGAAATTATTACCTGAAAATATCTGATATTTTAATTACATAGATTTACATTATTACCTGGACACTATTTTCTTGTGTTTGGTGAAGTGGTTTTACATGAGGTAATGAAGGCTGAGTTCCTAACTTCCTATCCAAAAATACTTCTTTGCTGCAAGCATAACACCATACTCGAAGAGTGGTAAGGTTCACGGTTAGATAATGCTTTGTCTCCTGTATAAAATCATGGGAGAGAGAAGAGGAACCAAAATTAGTTACAGTTGAAAATCTTTCAAAAGATGATAGAAGATAAACTGCTGGCCTTTGATGAATAACAATACACTCAAAAGAGAAGATTTAAACTGGAGCAGGGAAAAAACATTATTTAGATACACTACTAAAGCATAATGAATAGTAACAATAGCTAAACCTACTCCAAAAGTTATTCTATTGTCATTTTTCACCACTATTTATTATAAAGATAAACAAGAGTTATAAGACTGTTTGCAGTAGCAAGTAATTATAATACAAGAAAATTGACAATAGCACAGTAACTGTTTCAGGAGATGAGAACGGCAAAAGAATACAAATGACATGAATCAAAGCACACAACAGTTCAAGTGATAGTGAATATATGATCCTGGGTACATGAAGCCCCAGCCTTTCTCAACTAGAGTTCTGCAAGAGAATAATGCCCTACAGAAAATGATTTGAGTAACTATTTTCTCAATTCTCCCAACAATAGTACATAGTACCACCATTCTAGATGCACCAAAGAGAAGTAAATTAACTATGTACAAAGATGCCTGAAAGCCTTAATTAATTCTCTTAATTAAATCTCTTGGGAAACTCTGGTTGACAACAGTTGATGCTGTAGAGATAAATATGAAAGACAGTTCATTCTACATCCCAAGAAATGTATAGTTTAGAATGGGAGCTCTATCTAATTTGTAAAAGAAGCATGCCAGAATTACACACGAGCACCAAATAACCAGGGTGACACAGAAAGGGGACTCCAGCAAGGAGGATGTAGAGGAAAAGGTATGTGAGTTGAGACTTAAAGTCAGCCAGGCCATGTCATATGCCTAGGCTTCAATTCTTGACTTCAACATCCATATCCTCCTAATATCCTCAACTATCACATCCACACATCTGGAAGTATACTTCTTAAATCACTACTCTCTTAATTACAACCTCATTCTAACATTGATCTTCTTAGCAATCCTCCTCTCCACCTTTTTATAAACTAAGATGTAACTCATCGTTTATTAAAAGAAAAAGAAAAACAGGAAACATTTTGAATTACAACTTATATTAATGTTGTATTTGCCTTCCCTTTCTTTCAGGCTCTCTTTAAAAAATGTTTTGCATGAATTTTTCTATATACATACCTGAGAATGTATGGTGCTGTGATCTACTTGTGATTCACCACAGCCAACATATGAACATCTATTCTATAAATAATTATATAAAAAGGAAAATAAGATATTTTATAACATGTAAATTTACAATAATAGCATTACAGTTACATTTACAATGAAGTTCTGATCACACGTTTTAACTTAAAGATTAAATGACTTCTAAAGTCAGTTATTTTAACCAAAAGGTACTAGGCACAAAATAATATAACCAGAATACTTCTAAGCTAAAAGATATGTCACTTTTAATAAAAGGTGAGTGTAAAATATTTTAGAGATTTACTAAACTCTGCGAAAGCACTGTAAGTTAAAACACAAAGTTTAAAGTTCAATTTTTATAATCAATAATGATCTTCTTAAAGTATGTTCATTCATGAAATCCTCTGTGTCAAAAAAATCTTCTAGTTAACCTTATTCAGGTATAAATCTTTATAATATCAAACTTTTGAGAAGAAACATACACATACCTCCAGGCACGCCCAAAGGTTTGGTCCTCTGACTTTACAATCCTGACAAGAACCCTATGAAACAAAAATCACACAGACTATACTACCATTACATAAATACAGCCAAACACATACATTCACTAATACCATATATAAAAAAATATGGATTCATGAACGTAGAATACTGTAGTAATTCACAAAAAAACACATATTTGGGAGAAAAATGAATATGATTTTTTAAAAGAAGAAAGCCCTCTATCTTACATGAGATTTTTGTATTAAATCTTCTTTAGTTATTTCACCAACCGAATCCAAATGCGGACAATGACTTCGGAAAGCTGACATTTTGTTAGAAATATTTTCTTGTTTCTCAAGGCTTTCTAAATGAGGTAATACCTACAGAAAAATTGACCAGAAAAAGTCAATTTTAAAAGTGCTAATATATTAAAAATTATAAAAATAAAAGATAAAATAAGAAGCATACATGTTTACAAGTTTTCCCTACAAAAGTGTATATTTTCAAATACATCTAGGTTATTTTCACAATTGAAGTTAATTTCAACATTGGAAGCTTCTCTACCAATAAATAATCATTTTATTAAAACTGATACCTATGAGTCAATGTAAGTTTGTTTCTGCATTACTTTTGCTGCTTTTTCCCCCTTCTGCCATTTCACTTTTTAGAGGTAAATAATAGGGAAAAAAATTCAGGTTATTCAATTTAAGTATTTTTATCCCTTCTTATTTTCCCTTTAAAAAGATTAACCCTTAGGCTAGAATTGGAATTGAAAAGAAAAAGAATTCAAATGGAAACCTTCATTTTCACTAGCAACAGCACCCAGTGATGATATAAATGAAATGGTTTGGTATCTGAGCAATCAACCAGGATAGTCACTTTATATCAGTTTCTCAACTCTGGCACTACTGACACTTCAGTCCAGATAATTCTCTGTTGTGGGGGGTTGTCTTGTAACATCATAAGATATTTAGCAACATTTCTTCTTCTACCCTCTAGATGCCAGAACACCCTCACTACCACTCTGAGCTTTGACAACCAATGTCACTATACAGTGTAAAATTATGTCCTCTAGGGGACAAAGTCATCCCAGGTTGAGAACCACATTATCATATGATCTGTTCGACGACACTGAGGTAGGCACCATTATTATCTTTATCTGCATATTAAGAATAAGAGAGGATGATCTAACTGAGTTCACGCTATTAATATAGCATTAAAACTAGGATTCAAACTAGGATCTGAATCCACCTATATATCTCATGGGTAAGAGCCAAGGACTCTGAAGTCAAATAGACCTGAGGATACCAGTAAGTGCTGAATGTTGTACTCCTACTGTAAGGATTAAATGAGGTAGTACATGTCATGTGTGTAGCATGATACTACACATACACATAAAATTCTGTTAGACACTCTGCATCATCCCTTTATATAGTTTGTTTTTTATATGATCAGTAAGGTCTCATACCTCCCTCCCCTATGAGACAACCAGTTTAAGATTTAGGTAGTTTCCCAAATTAATAATAATTTTCCTAATATTCTTCAGGAGTTTCCTCAATTCCATTAGAGTAAACAGAAACCAAAGTATTTTGCAATCCCAACACACTTAATTCCCTCCAAGACATCACAACATACTGTAATGCACTAAATTTTATCTATTTCTATTGCAATCTTATGAATCAGCAAACTTATACACAGCATTCAATACACAGATTATCTAATGAATGGTTTAAGTGAGTGATATCCAAGTAAAAGTCTCAAGTCTAACTAAGGATTTCTAGCTCTTCTTTGGACTGTACATTTTTTTTTTTAAATAAACTGTCTACTTTTTTTTTTTTTTAATATTTATTAACTTATATGGCTGTATCAGGTATCAGCTGCGGCAAGCAGGATCTTTGTTGAGGCATGTGGATTCTTAGTTGAGGCATGCGGGATCTAGTTCCCTAACCAGGGGTCAAACCCAGGCCCCTGTATTGGTAGTGTGGCATCTTAGCCACTGCACCACCAGGGAAGTCCCTGGACTGTACATTCTTAATAACAAGGCATTTCATGCCTTTCATTCATCTTTGGGGTTTGAGAACATTATTTGGGAAAAAAATTAAGAAGCTTTCTAGGAAAGAATAAACAGTTATAAATGTGCAGAAATATTAACACATTAGTAAGCACATTAAACAAAATGGTTCTATCAAATCAATAATTAGTCCAATATTATACTGCAACCTACAAAATACAACAGGAATCACTCTGGGGTTAATATTGAACATCATTATTTCTAAATACCACATTACTATGTAATATTAACTAAGCCATGCTCCTGATTTTCAGAGCATGAGGTTAAACTTAAAATAATTGTTAATGTTTTCCATTTTTTATTTATGTATGGGGGAGGGTTTCCCACCTACCTCTCACTTCCTTTTGTGATTAGGTATCTTTTCCCTCTTATCCAATTACTCCCACTTTCAATCATAATGGAGTAAAAGGGACCAGATTTACCCTCTCTTAAATAAGAAATCAGACCAAAAAATATAAAATAATGGTTTTCAGACACAGACACTGGACAAAAGGCATTGCAGGACACTGATCTGTAAGAAGATAAAAACAAGGTGACTGCCCCAACTTACTGTCTGGACAGAATTTCTTTCTAGGCCACAGGTAGAAGAAAACCCAAACAGACTGTGGTGATCTCTCTAAGGTGAAGAGAGAGTGTTGAAAATTTAGAGAAGCCAAGATGAGTAACAGAGAGTAAAGAACTGAATAGAGAGAAGTGAACTCTGGAGATCTGTAAAGGGCTACCATTACGTTTTCAGCCAAGTACTGATGAGCACGTGCCTGTGATTAAACTGCCCTAAGTAGGGGAAAGAACTACTGGAAAGGGGCAGGTAGAACAATTCTCAAAGCCAAAACAGGTCTGTCTTTGTTTCCACCAGCCAGAGTTGAAAGGCTTCATAATACAGACGGAATATATTGCCTTAGTATTGGAAAAAAATTATCCCTAGATGAAAGACTACTTTGGTTCTGCCTTCAAAAAGTTCAAAACCAAGCATTACAGGGTCAAACTGTTCCCAAAACTGTGTCCCAGAAAAAAGATGAAGAACATTTAAAGGAATGAAAAAACCAGCACCTGACAAGGTAAAAATCAAAATGTCTGGCATCCAATCAAAAACGATAAGATATATAAAGAACGAAAATCTGACCCTCAGTGGGGAAGAAAAAACAAAAAGAGACCCAGAAATAAGACAGATGATAGAATAAAGGATACAAATGATAAGGACAGACATGAAAGACAGGAGGGAAAAAAAAAGGAGAGAGAGAGACCTCCCTGGGGTGGTGCAGTGGTTAAGAATCCACCTGGCAATGCAGGGGACACGGGTCTGATTCCTGGCCCGGGAAGATCCCACATGCCACATAGAAACTAAGCCCATGTGCCACCACTACTGAGCCTGTGCCACAACTACTGAAGCCCACACCTAGAGTCAGTGCTCTGCAACAAGAGAGGCCACCACAATGAGAAGACTGCGCACTGCAATGAAGACCCAATGCAGCCAATTAATTAATTAATTTTTTTTAAAGGAGAGAGAGACCTAAATCAAGTCGCTAGATGTTGAAAAAAAAAATCTGAGGTGAAAAATATAATGGATGAGATTAAGAGCAGTCAAGACAAGGTGAAAGAGTAATGAACTTGAAGACACAGCAAAAGAAACTATCTAAATTGAAACACAAAGATTGAGAAAATTAAACAAGAGCATCACTCAGCTAGGTGGAAAAGTCCAAATTTGATGAAAACTAAAAAACCTACAAATTGAAGCAACACAAGACATAAGAGCAAACAATACCATGGCATATTAAAAACAAGTTGCTTAAAACCAGTAACAGAAAGGACACCTTAAAAGCAGCCCCAAAAGATTCATAATGTATACCAGAAACAACATAAACCAGAAGGCAGAGGAGCAACATCTTTACAATTTACTGAAGGAACACTATCAACCAAGAACTCCATACCTAGGAAAACATCTTTCAAAAACAAAGGCAGTGGACTTCCCTGGCAGCACGATGGTTAGGAATCCACCTGCCAATGCAGGGAACACAGGTTCGATCCCTGGTCCAGGAATATCCCACATGCCTGCATGCCACAACTACTGAAGCTTGCACGCCTAGAGCCCATGCTCCGCAACAAGAAAAGCCACCACAATGAGAAGCCTGAGCACTGCAACGAAGAGTAGCCCCACTCTCCACAACTAGAGAAAGCCCGCGCGCAGCAATGAAGACCCAACACAGCCAATAAATAATTAATTAATTTAGGAAAAAAGGGCAAAATAAAGACTTCTTTAGACGTACAAAAGCTGAAAGAATTTATCACTAGCATACCTGAGCTATAAAACCTGTACGTATGCTTCAACATTTTTCAATATAAATCACACACAAATGCAGATACAGAGACATACATGGCCATCTTTTTTGTCAATAATATTTTTTATCTTTTCAATAATATTTTAAGATATCCTTTCACGTCAAATTTTTCATGGATACATATGAAATGCATTCACATATGGATGCATGCACTCAATCAATTCTTTTTTTATATAATTTTATTTATTTATTTAATTTATTTATTGGTCTTCATTGCTGCACATGGGCTTTCTCTAGTTGCTGCGAGCAGGGGCTACTCTTCATTGTGGTGCGCAGGCTCCTCATTGTAGTGGCTTCTCTTGTTGTGGAGCACAGGCCCTAGGCATGTGGGCTTCAACAGTTGCGGCACATGGGCTTCAACAGTTGCGGCACATGGGCTCAGTAGTTGTGGCTCATCGGCTCTAGAGCACAGGCTCAATAGTTGTGGCACACGGGCTTAGTTGCTCCGTGGCATGTGGAATCTTCCCAGGGCAGGGCTCGAACCCGTGTCCCCTGCATTGGCAGGTGGATTCTTTACCACTGTGCCACCTAGGAAGTCCCACTCAATCAAGTCTAATCATAGACATTCACTTTGCTTCCGTATTATGCCATTACAAAGTCCGAATACCATTTTCTGCACAGCCACACCATTTTCTCTACTAGTAACAGGTATTATTGGCTTTTTTTCTTTTAACTGTTGTCATTTGATGAGTATGTTGTTACATTTCACTAGCATTAAATTTGCATTGCCTTGGGACTTCCTAGGTGGCTCAGTGGTTAAGAATCTGCCTCCCAATGCAGGGGACGCAGGTTCGATCCCTGGTCAGGGAACTAAGATCCCACATGCCGCAAGGCAGCTAAGCCTTCCTGCTCTGGAGCCCATGTGCCACAAATAGAGAGCCCATGAGCTGCAACTACGGAGCCCATGCATCACAACCAGAGAGAAGCCCGCGTGCCACAATAAAAGATCCCGCATGCCGCAACAAAGATCCCACAGGCCACAACTAAGACCCGACTCAGCCAAATAAATAAATAAATTTAGTTTTTAAAAAACTATAAGATACTGATGAAAGAAATCAAAGACGACACAGTAGTGGTCCGTGGCCCGGGAGTTGGGGCCCCCTGTTCTAGAGGAGTCTTAGAGTTTTGTGGGATCTACATCAGTAGACTGAACAAATAGCATTTTCATTTACAACTATTATTTTTACTGCTTTCATGGGGCCTTTTCTAACGTCTAGTATCTATCTCCCGTGAACAAAAGTTCAGACCAGAATGAAAGCACGCATGACTTCTTTCTTTTGGTGTACACTTAAAGAGGAAGCTGAAGTAGCCTTAGCTACTTAGACTCCTGTTACCTTACCCTCCTACCACTACTGTCCACAGCCTGTTAGGAACCAGGCCGCACAGTAGGTGAGCAGCAGGCGAGGGAACGAAGCTTCATCTGCCGCTCTCCATCACTCGCATTACCTCCTGAACCATACCCCCCGCCCCATCCGTGGAAAACATGTCTTCCACGAAACCGGTCCCTGGTGCCAAAAAGGTTGGGGACCGCTGCTCTAGAAGTTTGTGGATCACAGGTTGGGAATTACTAGAGAGCAAAAAAGTTCAAACTTTGCATGGAAATTAAGGCTTTCCATAATTTTATCTCAATTGGTCCCGACCTTTGCGATCTTTTATCAGGCAACTTTAACCTCTATCTACCCTATCTGGACAATCTGAAATCTCCTTGGTAATAATGATGGTAATAACTGAAAAATCTTCCAGATTGAAACTATAGCCTTCAAGCTGTATGATGTACAGCTTTGGCAGGGGCTCAACTACCCACGTGTAGATTCAAAATTGCTTCCCAAGATATTACTTTTAAGAGGGTGGGGAAGATATTACTTTTAGCAGTACAATTTCTAAGTTTCAGGCCCAAATTCAGACCCAGTCATCCTAATAACAGAATAGCAGATATTCAAATTTTAATCCATGAAAAGCATAGGGACCAAAGTTATTAATATTTGTTACACATCAAGACATAGTTGGTAACCTAAGGAGAACCTTTTAATATTGAAAAACTGACTGTATTCCATTATCTAGTCTATTCCAAAAAGTAAAGCTATTTTTAAAGAATCAGAATCAAGCGACTGTGAGAAAATAATTTATGTCAGGAGAACTGGTTGCTAATTTATTAGTTACACAGAAGATTAATATGAATCCAGAATAAAGTCTGTATCAGCAGATGGCAGAACTGTTCAAAGTTTTTAACAAAAATCTGGATAAAGACACAGAAGGCAGGCTAGTGAAATCTAATTATAAAATTACAAAAATAATTTTTTAAAGAAAAAGCATTTTACTTAGAAAAATGAGCTAAAATTAACAGGGATGGATGTAATATTCTATATTGAGACTCAAAGAGCCTACTGTCTAAAGTAAGGCCAAAAAAAGGGTTTCAGGTATTTAGATTCTAGATGCTAGAAGATGAATGAAACAACAGTGCAGTTCTTACTGAATTTATCAACAGAATAGGTTTCAGAATAAAAAGGGTAGCCAGTTTTAACTGTACTCATAAACTAAGTAGATTATATCTTGAATGTTTTATTTATGAAGAACATACAAATGCCTTCCACAGACAGTCTTAAATAATTTGAAAATCGTATAATGATAAAGACAACACTATAGCTAAGAGTAAAGCTTCCCGAGCAAGGCTACCTAGGTTCAAATCCAAGCTCCACTATGTTCTAGGTTTGTGACCAGAGTTAAGTCACCTCTCTGTGCTTCAGTTCTCTCATCTATAAAACTGAGATAATTACAAAAATCTACCTTGAGGAGTTTGGGGGGGTGTTATATAACACATAACACATATAACATATAAATTACTTGGAACAGGGTAACTATTGAATAGTTAACTTAATAAATGTTAACTGTTATGAGGAAAAACTGAAAGTATGGATGTTTAGACAGCAGAAAGCAAAGGTTGGAGGACTTGAGGGGAGTTCCCTGGCAGTCCAGTGGTTAGGTCTTGGCGCTTTCACTGCGCAAGCCCAGGTTTGATACCTGGTCAGGGAACTATGATCCCTCGAGTCTTGCCAAGCGGCCAAAAAAAAAAAAGAGGACTTGAAACATGGCTTTCAATTACTTGGACATTATGACCAGAGCTTTTCTTTTTTATGTAACTTGAGAAAGTTAGAAATAGCAACTCCAATCAATGGTGAAAATTTTCAACAATCAGAGCTATACAAAAATGGAAGGTGGAACCTTGGGAAATAGGATGTTCCCCATCATTGTTACACACAGAGGCTGGAAGACCAACTGTCAGGTGTTTCAAAGGACAGCATTTTGCTCTAAAGTCAATTCTAAGATTCTCTGACTACAAAAAAACTGATTTGTCTGTCAGTAGTTTCAACCTACATAGTTGTTCCATTACTACAACTAATCTGACTAGTCCAACTGTAGTATTCTAAATACTAGGTTTCAAAATTATTTCAATTGCAAAAATACATTATAATAAGCTTATAGCTAATTTTTCCATATTTACCATAGAAGAAAACTGCTATCCAACAAAAGCAAGCCAAAAAAATTGACAATGGAAATATCAATATCAGTGAAAAGAGTACAATAATAGCAGAAAAGTTTATTTTATTCTAAATCAGTCTATAGTAAGTGTTTGTGAAGACTTTTAATCTATAAAAGCTACTGATGAGCACTTTTAAGAATTGTGTTTCTTGTCCTTTAAACCAGGGGTCCCCAACCCTGTTAGGAACTGGCCGCACAGCAGGAGGCATCTGCCCCTCCCCATCGCTCACATTACCGCCTGAACCATTCCCTGCCCCCCCCACCCCATCCATGGAAAAACTGTCTTCCGCGAAACCGGTCCCTGGTGCCAAAAAGTTTGGGGACCGCTGCTTTAAACAAATATTCTAGCAAACACAAACTTCTTAAAATCTTTGCACAGATCTCACAGTCCTATAACTCTTCCCCTAATTGTTCCTTTTTTTGGGCTACGTTTTGGGTCTTCATTGCTGCACGCGGGCTTTCTCGCGGCGAGTGGGAGCTACTCTTCACTGCAGTGCGTGGGCTTCTCACTGCAATGGCTTCTCCTGTTGTGGAGCACAGGCTCTAGGCACACAGGCTTCAGCAGTTGTGGCATGTGGGCTCAGCAGTTGTGGTGCACAGGCTTTAAAGCGCAGGCTCAGTAGTTGTGGCACATGGGCTCAGTTGCTCCACATCATGTGGGATCCTCCTGAACCAGGGGTCAAATTCATCCCCTGCATTGGCAGGAGGATTCTCAACCACTGCACCACCTGAGAAGTCTCCACCCCCCTCCCCATTATTCTTAATTTTCGTTCAAACCATAACACAGAAAAAGAAATTTAGTACTAATCTTCTAATTTCCCTTTTCCTAACAGTCTTTGACCCTTAACGGTGTAATTAATGAGAGGCTTACTAAGTCTATTAAGAGAACTATATAAGAGAACTATTAACTATATAAGAGAACTACATAAGAGGCTAATAAGAGAACTATATAATCTCCTAACTGATTTCTCTACCTGTAATTTATCTGTTCTAGAACCTATTCTTAATACTGCCACAATACATTACCCAAGAGCATAGCTCCAATCTGGCAAGCTAGCTTTAAATAAAATTCCTTAAATGAGATTTGTAAACATTAATCAGCATTTCCTATAAAGAAAAAAAATCTGTCCAATAATGGCAAAGTATAGTCAACTGTAGCCTTATCTAGTTGAAATAACTGTGACAAACACTAGGGGGAGGGGGAAGAGAGGAGGAGAGGGAGGAAGTGAGGAAGAGAAATGGAGAACAAGAATGAATGAATATAATAGAGTTCCAATGGAAGCACAAAGCAGCTGATAGTAATTTTCACCCTAAGTCATGTCTCAGCAAGACGGAGGAGTAATTAAATTATCAGAATATCAACATTAGAGGACAGTCATTAAAACTACTTAAGTAGAACATGTAGAATCGTGGAAAAACAATCGCAACCACCATATTCAAATGAGAACCACTCTAAGAAATTTTATCAATTTTTTTCTTTACCAGAATATTGTTGATTACAAAAAAGAATCAAAATTTATTCACCTAAATAATGCCCCTACTAAAAATATTAGCAATTCCTCCTTCGGGATTTTATAAGTAGTTAAAAACTGTAGGAAACCATTTTATTTTATGTAACATTCAGTCTCATATTTTCACCATATTGCCATATTTCAGGACTGTGCTAGCCCCAGGAATTTAGAGGCTATTAAACAAAGGACCAATCAAGTATGAGTCAGACACTATATATCTACTGGGGATGGCAACACTGTTCAAATCACCCTACTTTCCCTTTTGAATGACTGGTCACCTACACTCTATCAACACTCTTCAATGACCTGTAATTCCTTTATTCTCCTGAAATAACTAATTTGAATGTCAGTGACCTTCTGTCAGCCTTCCTCAATCACAAGTTATCTAACTCTCAAACCTCAGTGCCATTTTAGATTCCTTCTTCATTTTCTATATTCTACCAGTTACCAAATTCTACTGCTTGCTTCTTTTATTCATCACTTCTCAACTCACATTTTTTCTAGGTCTCCACCTAAATTGAGGCTTTTATTTCATATCTGGATTATTTAATAAGAATGTCTATTAACAGACAAAGTTGACATCTGGCCCCCATCCCTTCAGCTCACTTTGCAGCTGGTACAGATAGTATCTGGACAGCTTCCCACTTCCACCAACAGGAGCTTGCCAACCTGAGTTAAAGCAACGGGAAGTGCTCGAAGCATTTCAAGGACAATCGCAACCCGCGAGGACTGGGAGTATGTGGAAAAACTCCCCAGCTACCCTTCATTTGGTAGGTCAATTCTGAGGCAGTTCTGCAAAAAGCTCCACAGGATTAGCCCCCAGTTGCCCATCACTGGCTTTTTACCCTTTCCTAACTCTTTACCCACTCCCTCACTTGTGCTTCCTGGCATCTCACCTGTACCCATGTTACCTCATGGTCTGCTTTCAAGATAGCACTTCAGAGAAACTACAAGGGCCACAAAAGTGACTCTATCAAGATCTTGCTTAACCTAAAGCTGCCCAAGTGTTCCTTTGGTCTCAATCTTCTCCCAATTACAGCTCATTCTGCATTCACGTGGATCACATACCTCTTCTAACCAAACATCGAAGTCTTCAGTAATCTGCCTTTTTGATCTCCTATTACTAACCTGTATAAATCATAACTTACTATCAGCCAAAGTGTTCTACTGATCCTTTCTTAAATATAACTGGTACCTTTCCAGGAACGCAATAATCTGTTCATTTTAGAAATGACCTCCAATATTTGCCTGTTGAAAACCTTGCAAAGCTCACTCATCTCAAATATCATCTCTATCAAGATTCAATCACAAGTAATGTCTCCCTCACCTAAATTCCTTATTTCAATAGTCATAAGACATTTTACCACAGCTGTATAAAAAACTACCCTACCTGACTACAAGCCTGACTCTAAATTCTTTAAGGGTAGAAACCATGCTTCATTCTTTTTATTTTGCAAAGGGCTTTCCCTGACAGACCCACAGATATTGACCTATTTAGCCTTCTAAAGTAACTTTTGAAAAGAACATTTATTTTTATATGTGCATTCTTAAGTATTAGTTCTCTTGATAGAGAGAGAGAGAGAGATGGTACAAAATTCATGCTCCTTTTTATAGACAAACCAGTGGTACTTATCTCAGACTCTCTGGAACTATCCTACTTATCAAAGTGCTTCTGAAATCGCATGCAGACTTTAAAAAAAAGTTTAAAAACTACACTAAAGAAAGCTGTTACTTATTGCTTTATTTTTTTGGAAGTGACTATGGTTCATGTTTCTCACCAAAAATCTTTTACCTTTTATGAACTCCATTTCCTTGCAAAGAGTCCACAGTCTGTCACGTTATAGTTCACAGTGCTCCAATATACAGATGAATTTCAATTAATATCAAAGGTTACTTCAGCAAGATTATTTCAGGCTTTAGGGAAATTCTGATCCTTACACAATCTTGAAATGCTTCTGTCACGGGAAAAGACTTTACTTCTTGGCATTCCTAACTCAGAGGGCTGGCATGAGGATCAAATATGATTGCATATGTGAAAGATCATTGAAAATTCTAACAGCAATACATAAATGTAAAAATTATCTCCTTAACTCTGAATTTCAAACAACTAAAACAATCTATTTACTACAATCTTATGTCATTAAATGCACCTTATGTTATTTGTTACAAATAGGTTATAAAGACGTAGGTTATAAAAAGCTCAAAAAAGACAAAAAAGTGGAAAGCTTGGCTATAAACCAGATCAAAAGTAAGAAGCTCTCTTAAGTAGACTACCCCTCTTGCATATGGCAAGAGATCAAATATTTTATTCCTGGAATATTTTTTGTACTGTCCTTTTTTTTTTTCCAATCCTGCCAAAGTAGATTAAATAACACAAAGCCCCTGGCGTAGTATAACTTATTACTATTACTTTTTCTTAAAATTTGCATTGTCTTTCAATAAGATTCCTACTTTTCCCCATGTTTATATTAATAGCATGAATTCACTAACAATACTCGTATTAGGTTCAAATCAAATAGCTTATTATCTGCTTTGGTAGACCTTTCTAGACGATACAACTGCCTCAACCAGAAATGGAACTAAGACAGCCTCATTATTTTTTGAAACAGATTTCCCTTAAAAGGAAAATAATCTGATTAAACTAAAAAATTCTACAATTCTATACATCTATTAAGCAGAAGTCTAGAGATTCTCGTGGTAAAATTCAACGTCAGTTTAGAGCCCCTCTGGCTCAATTTTCCCGACCTTATACTGATTATATGAGAACGTAAACCCTAAAAATCATCCAACAACTCAACTTGCACACTGTAAATATTCAAATGAAGAATATTCTGTAGTAGGTAAATGTTAAGAGTAAAGGTCTGGGAAACCACACACCATGGAAACTGACTCAAACAAAAGCTGAGGATGGACAGACCGCGAGGAGTAACCTCTGAAACAGGATTAAATGGTCGCCGAAGAAAAATTCCAGTGACGATGACGCCTAGGTTTTCCGGCGGACAACCACGAATAACGGGACCACCGGGGCTGCACGAATGGGTCCGATCACCCCCAACCACGCCGCAAAGCGAAACCAGAACCCAGGAGCCAGCGCGCTGCGGGGTTTGCCTGCGCCCACCGTGCGAGGCTGGCAGGCCGGAACCGGGAGATCGAGGAAGAGAACGGAGACCCGCTCAGGGACTCACCTCACCCCTCCATCCTCCCGCTTCCCGGGGGGGCGCCCCCTGGGGGACCCTTCCTCAAACCTACGACTGACTCGCATCCTCCGCCCCCCCTGCTGAGGAGACCACCAATCATCCCTGCAGCGCAGAGCACCCGAGAAGCCTAGGCCTTCTATCCCCCGCGCGCCCACCACCACCCCGAAACAAGAAAAAGAGGCCACCGTCCCGGCGCGCGGGAGCGAGAACACAGACCGGCCCCTGGCTGCAGGCGAGGCGCCCTTCGGCCCCGCGCCCCTCCCAGCAGCGTCGGGCTCACCTCCACGGCCTTCCCCACCGGCCCCGCCAGCGCGGCCAACGGTGGCCTGCGGCCGCACCTCCACCAGCTCCTCTCTTCCTCCCCTGGCCTAGGAGAGGGGCGGCGTCGCTTCCGGAGCGCCGGAAAACGGCTCGGCAGCCCAGCCTGCGGGGTCCCCGCCTCCCGCACCGGCCACTTCCCGCAGCAGCTACGGCTCCTTCCGGTGTCTCGGCGAGAGCCGCCGGCGTCTCGGGCGTCGCGGGAGGGCGGGGAGGGCAGGCGGGGGCGGGGCTGGGAGGGGAGCCCGCCCGGGGAGCCCGCCCCGCCCCGCCCCGCCCCGCCCCGCCTCTGGGGCGTGGCCGCGGAGGCCGGGTCCGGCTGTGGAGACCCAGGCTGCTCTCAGCGCCCGGACTTCCAAAGTAGCTAGCTGCACGGGGACCGTGTACATGTAGAGCAGTTTTAGATTTGGGGCGCTTTTGGTTTCTATACGTGTTCTGCCCCTCTTCTGCAATCACACTACGACCATTAGCAGGTCTGTCTCTATGCATTACAGAATTTGCGTTAAGGCTGAACCTGAAGGGCCTCAGGTTTCCGACCTTGTGCAAAGAAATATTAGACTACTTAATTCAACCCTTTTTCCTTCCTCTCCTCTTTCCTCTCCCAACATCTTAGGACCTAGACTCTCTGAAAGTCATTGTGTTTCTTTTTCCACATCTACAAAGTAGAAATTCATCTCTTCCATTTTCCCTTAGGCCAAAATCAAGATCAAATCAAATATTTATTGAAACGTTAGTGTCTGCTTAGTGACAGAGCATTTGAAGAGATCTGCCTTGTAATTTATGGATCTGTTCAAAAATCCATTCAATTGATTGATATGCAAACAATAAAAGCAGTTGCATTAATATTAACTAATTGTTCAAATTGCCAGTTTCAACGTGACTGTTTACCTCTGACTTTTTGGGTTCCCAAATGGGAGCTTGTATTCAAGTGTTAAGTAAGATGTTCAAATCTCCATCAGAAACAAATAGAGAATATGAGAGCTTCTAATTCTATTCATATGGTAAAAAGGAAGAAAGGAAGTTTGCCAGCACCCTATTTAGGAATTGATACCAAGGCCTCAGTTTGCACCACAACCTATCTTGGGTTCACTGATGGCCAGCATATTTCAAAATATTGCAGTTAACATGCTACAGGATGTCAGCAATGTGGTTAATTTTTATTGAAAAAAAATCAAATATCTAAGTATTTTTAAATATTTACACTCCTCTGTAAAGAGATAAGAGAATGATCATGAAAATCATTTGTTCCCTGATGTCTTGTAGCAAAGTACTGTCTGACTTAAAGGAGAGTTTAATGTGATTATTTGAAAAAAGACAAGTGTTTTAATTTTTGTGACCTCTGCTGTGGTAACAAGTGGCTGTCAGTGATATGCTAACAACAACAAAAAATTTTTTTTTAATTTTATTTCTTCTAGTTCTATGAATAATGCCATTGCTATTTTTTTAAATATTTATTTATTTATTTATTTGGCTGTGTAGGGTCTTAGTTGTGGCATGCAAGATCTTTCATTGTGGTACTTGGGCTCTTCCTTGAGGCATACAGGCATCTGTCTAGTTGTGGTGCACAGGCTCCAGCGGTTACTTGCCATGAGGCATGTGTGATCTTAGTTCCCCCACCAGGCATCAAACCTGCGTCCACTCCATTGGAAGGTGGATTCTTAACCACTGGACCGCCAGGAAGTCCACCCTTCCCCAATTTTTTTAATGTATACATTTACCCTTTGGCCCTGAAGTAAGAGTTGTGTTTCAAAAATGGATGAGAGCTGCTTTTGGAAAGAAACTTGTGCAATGAAGGGAGCATTTTGAAAAATGAGGTTTGAAACTGTTTCCATTATTAATACTGCTGCCAAAAATTGCATCACTTGTAAAAAACTCATCTCTGCATCAAAAGACACCATTAAAAGATGAAAAGTCAAGCCAGCAAATAGGCAAAGATATTTGAAATGTGTATAACTAATAAAGACCTCATATATAAATATGTGTATATATATGTTTTTCCATGAATCAATAAGACAACTAAATAGACAAAAGGCGACAGACATTGCTCCAGAAATTCCTACACTGAAAATGTATCAGGCATGATATGTTACTGCAGAGTTTGAGCAAATTTAGCTCAACCCCAAAGTCTCCCCACCAATCTGCTTGATAACCAACATCCTCTTTGGCTTACCTGTCCTTCAGGGGTCCTAAGGCAAAGGGAAGACAAATGATGTGACTATTCAAGACAGGTGTGGCTTACTGCCTAGATGATGGCAGGCAAGTGCCTCTCGTGCGGGCACCAGGTCAAGTCCTTGCTGTGGATCAGTCCTTATAAATGAAGCAAATGCACTCTGACAATGTAGTATCTCTCCCACTTCTAACTTTCATGGATTCCCACCCTCCCTGCCAACTCATGGTTTACATTTTTCCTTTTATCACCTTATCTAGAATCCTTAATGCCTTACTTTTCTTCAAACAGTACCTCAACAATCAGCTGTAAGGAAGCATGCCATCATTGGGAAATATATCAACTCCCCTCTCAGAGAGGAGAGGTTATGCATTCCATGGTGTGAAGACCCATCTGAATCATACTAATTCAGGTATAGAACTCTGCAGGTGCCATTCTTGTCCAATATGATGTGAACTGTATGCCCTGGAGTTGTGCATCAGGCCAGATAGTGAGGGCTCTCCAATTGGGGGTGATGCAGAAGCAGGCAGAGGGCAGCGAATGAGTGTCAAAACAAATGCTTTCTCATTTTTGCAGCTAAGGGCAAGCAAAACAGGAAAGTATAAAACATACATTTCAATGCTTACATAATTGAGACTGAATAAGCCTTCCCAAGTGCTGTTCCTTCAGTCAGATACACTTTTGTGAGGTATACCTTGACCAGATACTCCAAACTCCTATCCCTCATATTCCTTGTTTAAAGTAGCACTCAAAACAAACAAACAAATAAATAAATAAAATAAGGTAGCACTCTTCACCCCATGATTGGAACATTTTCATCACCCTAGAAGGAAATGCGGTACTTTCTAGCCATCAGCTCCCAGTAGCCCTACCCCCCAGCTCTATGCAGCAACCACTAATCTACTTTTTGTCTCTCTAGATTTGCTTCTTCTGAAGATTTCATACAAATGGAATCATATATGTGGTCTTTGTGACATGTCATTGTATGGATATACCACATTTTGTTTATCCATTCATCAGTTGTTGGACATTGGGGTTGTTTCCACTTTTTTTTTTAAGTTTTATTGAGATATAATTGACATACAATAAACTGCATATAAAGTGTACAATTTGGTTTTTTTTTCTTATTAGTAATGTATATACGGCGATCCCAACCTCCCAACTCATCCTAGCAGAAGCCAATTTTATTGTCTCTCATTATCATCCTTGAATATTTCTGAGGATCCTTCTCTATTCGTCAGACAAAATCTTAGTTAAAGCCTTTAGCTTTTTTCCCTGGTATTATGATCTCTTTATCACTCATTTCCTGAATTTGCCGTCTTACAGTTCTAAGAGCAGAGTTCCTAGTTTAAAAAATCCCCAATGATGGTCATATCATCTTCACCTGGCTTAAGTACACGCCTAGGGGCATTCGACCAAAGGATCAGGGGCATAAAAGAACATCTCTAAAGACAATTACATGGGTGAATGGAATGGAAGTTTCCAAGAGAGAAAAATAGGGGGTCAGGTCAACCCAATGTCTCTCTCTCTCTCCCTCTCTCTCTCTCTCTCTCTCACGCGCGCGCGCACACACACACACACACACACACACACAAATGATATTGGTTTAAAGGCTGAAGAAGATTTCTGATGGGTCAGAGGAGGAAGGATTTTTTAGGCAGAGAGAACAGCATAGGTGAAAGCACATCAGCAAGAGGCTATGTGCTAATTTGGGAACTTGCAAAGGGTCAGTATTACTAGAGCAGAGATTGAGGGCAACGAGTAATAGAACATACTAGACACAGAAGGCAGGTCACGAGTGATCATGTCTGCCAAGTAGACTTTTCCCTCTAAAGATCCATGAAGAACTTTGAGAAAGGCAGCGACTTGATGAGATTTATATATTAGATCACTTGGATAGTAATGATTAGCATAGTTTGGAGACTACAGCAGAATCCAGACAGAAGAAAGTAAGGGCCTGCTAGTGGAAATGGCTGTGAGAACTACTTAGGAAATAAAAATCAATAGACTTTGAACTGACTACATGAGAGATGGAACCTAGGAAGTTTCCTCTACGGATCTTCTTCATTTCCATTTTGATAGTTCCCTAACAGGTTTTTCTGACACTAGTCTCAGTCTACTTTAGTACAATGCCATACTTCTGGACACAACTCTTCCTAAAACACAGATCCAATCAGGTAACTCTTTCATCACTCCATGTCCCCGAGAATTTTTTCTCACCAAGGGTCTAGGATGAGAGGAGCAAATTGCCTTGCACTTTTTCTGAACCAGAGAATATCTTTTCAAATTGTGAGCCATGGCACCTACTCCCCTAATCCTAGTCCCCATTGGCTTTAGTATTAGCCAGATTTACTCCTCCTATCTCATTTTTTGCTACACCCAATGAAACACCCTGCCCTCAAACTATTCTAATATACATCCCAGTCTCCTGAAAGGCAAAACACTTGCCTGTGCCTCTGCAACTTAGTGCTACTTTCCTTAACACTAACCCTTAGAATGCCCTTTTGTCCTTTGTCCTTTATCTTAAAAGCGAACTCTACTCATCTCTCAAAAGTCACCTGCTAGGAGAAGCTTTCTTCAACTTTCCCAGGCCATGTGGGCTTTTCCTTGTATTCTATGGCATACTCTCTAGTAATATTATACTACTGATCATAAATTATACAGTGTAATGTCATTATTATACATTGCAATAACTTTTTCACTTTTCAGTCTCCTGAACTAAACTATGGGCAGGGATTTTGCTTACTCACCCTAGTATTTCTAGCATTAAGCACAGTACAGGTCACAATGTAGGAAATGGACAAATCAATAAATCTGCTGCTTCAAAACATGAATAAATGTGAAAATATGAAAGAAATATGATATATTTTCTAACTTGGGGAGATAGTATCTTTCTTATACTTTTTAAAACGTTCATCATCTGGACTTCCCTGGTGGCGCAGTGGTTAAGAATCCGCCTGCCAGTGCAGGGGACATGGGTTCGAGCCCTGCTCTGAGAAGATTCCACATGCCACAGAGCAACTAAGCCCATGCGCCACAACTATTGAGCCTGTTTGCTGCAACTATTGAAGCCCATGAGCCTAGATCCCGTGCTCCACAGCAAGAGAAGCCACTACAATGAGGAGCTCATGCACCACAATGAATAGTAGGCCCCCACTGGCAGCAGCTAGAGAAAGCACGCGTGCAGCAACAAAGACCCAACACAGCCAATAAATAAATAAAAATAAATAAATAAATTTGAAAGGTACATCATTTAAATGTATAGGCAGCAGATACAGTTCTTTTCATTTTTTATTTATTTATGTATTTATTTATTTATTTAGCTGTGTCAGGTCTTAGTTGCAGCAGGTGGGATCTTCCTTGCGGCATGTGGGATCTTTCATTGTGGCACGCAGACTCTTCCTTGCGGCACTTGGGCTTCTCTCTAGTTGTGGCGCTGCAGGCTTGGTTGCCCCATGGCCTGTGGGATCTTGGGTCCCCGACCAGGGATTGAACCCATGTCCCCTGCATTTGAAGGCAAATTCTTAACCACTGGACCATCAAGGAAGTCTCTCTTCGCTTTATTAATTTTACAAATAGCACATGGTTTTCTAGACCTTTGAAATGCTATGAGTTCTAAATGCATGAAATAGGAATTCTTGTTTCCTTGAGGTTTTAGTTTTATTGCTCTCTATTTTTAAAAAGTATTCATTTGTTTTGCTGTACCAGGTCTTAGTTGTGGTATAGGGGAATCTAGTTCCCTGACCAAGGCCACTGCATTGGGAACACAGAGTCTTAGCCACTGAACTACCAGGGAAGTCCTTATCACTCTTTACTTTAAAATAACTTTAGAATAAACTGACTTACCAAAGCTCTTCATAGAAAAACATCTGTGTTATTTACACTTTATGTTACATTTTGATGTAAATACCTTCCAATAGAACGCATGCCTCTTACTGGAGCAGCTCAGCATTTTGATAACTACTGAGGCAATGCAGGGAGAGCATGCCCTACATCAGTCTCTGGCCTCAGATCTCTAGCTTTTATTATTTTCATAATGTCTTTAAGCCTTGATTTTTTTTTGACCTAAGAAATGGCAATAATAATTTTGGGGTATAACAGCTTTATTGAGATACAATTCACATGCTACATAATTCATGCATTTAAAGTATACAATTGAGTAGTTTTTAGTATATTCACGGATTTGCGCAACCAGCACCACAATCTAAGTTTAGAACATTTCACTACCCACAAAAGAAGTTCCATACCATTTAGGAGTTGCCTCCATTTCCCCTCAGCCCTTTCTGCCTTGGGTGACCACTAATCTACTTTCTCAATAGATTTTCCTGTTCTGGAGGTTTCATGTAAACAGAATCAAACAAGAACATAATCTTTTATGACTGCATTCTTAACATGTTTTCAAGGTTTAACCATGTTGTAGCATGTATCAGTACTTCATTCCTTTTTTTTTTTTGGCCACATAATATTCCATTACATGAATAAACCACATTTTATTTATCCATTCATCAGTTTATAGACATTTGGGTTGCTTTCTTTTTTTAGCTATTATGAATAATGCTACTATGCACATTCATGTACAAGTTTTTACTTCAGTGTATGCTCTCATTTCTTTTGGGTATTGTCTAGGCGTAGAATTGCTGGGTCATGTGGTAACACTATGTTTAACATTTTGAGGAACTGAATCTGCAATATTTGGATGTGCCTGGAATAGATGTTCTAAATTAGCATCTAGAACAATACTCTGAGTTCCAGATGCCTTGGATGGCTTAGTTCTGACTTGTAGAGGAGTCTTGTCAAACACTCTTGGGTGGGTGATAAGAACAAAGATACAAGAGCCAGTATATGCCCTATGGCATTATGTAGATTCAAAAGGAGGCCCTGAGTTATTTCTGGGGACCCTGCCAGCTTTTAGCAGTTAATGGAAACTAATTGGATATATGAATTACCTAAAAGAATTTATTTACTTAGGTAATGTAATTAGTTTTAATTGTCAAAGTGCTAGATTTTGGTCAGGCTTAATGTTGACACTTGATAAGTGCTGTTTCTACCAATAATTAATGAAGTACCTTGGACATGTATTGTCTCAGCTGGAGTGAGCAGTAATCATAAACATCCGAAATAAAATATCAGATATACCTAATCAGTGGAGTTAAATCCGACTTTGGTGCTTTCTGCATGTAGCCCACTCTTAAGAGTCGGCTACTTTCTTATAGGTCCCTTTTATGTGTTCCTCAATGACTACCTCTCCCCTCCCCCTTGCTGGGCATTTTTACTGTTTCAATTCCTAATACTTTGAAAAAGATCTGTAGCTAACCATTTATCAATAGATGGTCCACTTAGCTCCTAATTTCAAGATACAATCTTTTAAGATAATTGAAGCCAGCTGCATTCTGTGGTGTTCACATGGTCCACAGGAAAACATTTCTTGCAAGATTGCAAGTACAGTCCACTTCTGCTGCAGCCCTCTCTCTCTATTCTGTCATCAAAGGACCCTTTGGGTAGTCTATTGCCTTTAGATTTTTCCAGGTGACATTTTGACAGAGGTCAAATTGTCTGAGTTTCTTAA
The DNA here is from genome assembly GCF_030028045.1 of Hippopotamus amphibius kiboko. Classification (NCBI taxonomy): domain Eukaryota; kingdom Metazoa; phylum Chordata; class Mammalia; order Artiodactyla; family Hippopotamidae; genus Hippopotamus; species Hippopotamus amphibius. The sequence goes on along the minus strand of NC_080186.1, from coordinate 67,187,976 downwards.
AGTTCTTTCACTTGGCTCAAGGTGGTGGTAGGATGGAATAAGCAAGTACTCTTCTCTCTCCACTCTTGGGGAAGGAGAAGGAAAAAAGCACAGCACTCCAGAAAATTGTCTCCTAGGCATTTCCATTCTCCAATCTTTTTTGATCAATTCTGCCACATCATTCCTGGGAGGTACATGAGGACTATGAGTTGCTAAATAGGCTGCACTTTCTCCTAGCATGCCCTGTGTGGATGATTTAGCATCCTTTTTTAGAGTGCTCAGGGCGCTTGGCATCTGTTTTTCTCAGCTTTGGAGCTTCTGCCAAAAGACATGGAAAAGTCCCACTTAATATGCCATATATCTTAGAAATATGTGCCAGGGAATGTTCTAAGTTCTTAACCATTTTTTGATGTCATGAATGGATTCCACTGACATTCTGGTAAAGCCTATGGATCCCTTTCTGAAAGTAATGTTTCTATGTGTATAAAACAAAATATGTAGGATTACCAAGGAAACCAAATATATAGGATTACCAAGGAAATCAATTATATGGAAATAAGAATTTTATCCTTGGATCCCACACAGAGGTACAAGTAATCCAAGTTAAAAACTTGTATAAGAATCTTAGGTGGGGAGGGATAAACGGGAGACTGGGATTGACACATACACACTACTGTATATAAAATAAATAACTAATAAGCACCTACTGTCTAGCACAGGGAACTCTTCAATTTTCTGTAATGGCGTATATGGGAAAAGAATCTAAAAAAGAGTGAATATATGTATATGTATAACTGACTCACTTTGCTGTACAGCAGAAAGTAACACAACATTGTAAATCAACTATAATCCAATAAAAATTTTAAAAATCCTAAAAAATGCTTTATAAGAATCTTAGTGCTTTACAGATATTTTTACATTTGTCTTCTCAACGTCCCAGTGAGGAAACTGAGGCACAATGAGTGTAAGTACCTTGCTTAAGGCCATGTACCTAGTAAGTGACATGGCCTTAAGCAAGAAAGAATTCAAACTGTGGCAGTCTGACTCCACAGTATTGTTCAATACTATGCACATAGGATCCACAAATTCACTAATGGCTGATGCAGCAAGTACCTCAGTATTTGAACAATAGTAACAACTAATAGTATTTCATGAATTCCACTCCCTGGTTTGGTAAGCATTACATGATGGCTTTGGTTATCTGGGGGAGGAACAGACCTTTAGAATTAATCCAAGCCCCATTTTTTTTTCCCTTGGCCAGGAGAGCAGAAGATGTCAAGTACATATATGAGAACTTTTTGCTAACATCCATGTGGACCACCCTGTCCTATGGTTTAAGCTACTATTTGTTCAGTTTTCTTTTGCTTCTAGCTAACAGCATCCTACCTGATATATCCAATAATGACTAAGATTGAATATTCTGGTAACCCAGGAGAAGGGAGGCTTGGAGCAAATTACATTGAGCAAAATAAATAAAATAGGGTATTTCTTATTCTCCTGTTAAAGAGCAAAATCCATACCCAGTGTGTAATAATATCTTTCTCATAAAGGTTATTGTGGACCTGAAGGAGACAGTGTTCGTAGGAATGTTGCTTTAAGTGGTAGTCATCATTGCTACTGTTCTTCCCATTAGGCTGAATGTTTGCAAGTTGTGGGAAATAGGGAGGAGGCAGCAGAGAGGAGATTGAGGAATAAATAAACATAGCCTTGCAAATTCTAGGTTCTTCAAGCATCAAGAGCACTATTTACTTTATAAGTGCACAATATTTTCATGTACAACTCTCTGTGCATTTTTAGTTGTTATTCATCTACTAACGTCATACACTGGTATTACCATTCTCCCTATTTTCCATTTCACTAAATGGGAATTCTGAACACTACCAGAAAGCATTGTTCATTCTTGTTTCTTAGATAGGAATAGTAATATGTGCTCTCATGCTTTAGCTATCCTTGCAAAATTATTTTGGCTTTTCACCACAAATATGCTCAGAAATTAGAATTTTGAAATCTGCAGTTCTGTCGGAATGTTTTGGCTCAGGACTGCACATAGAAACAGCATCATTGTTTTTTGTTGTTCTCCCTCCCACCGCATTAGTTTACTGTGTATTAGACAGAACCTCAAAGTCGTCAATACCTTGCCTAACCCCTCAGAGTTGACAGTATTCACATATTCTTTGGTAGCCTAATTCAGTACGAAACGTGGAGAAAAGCTAAAGAGGAACTGAAATCAATAACTTCATCATTAATACAGGATTGGAATGCCTCAACATTAATTTCTTTAAGGGCTGAGGGTCTCCAGTAGAAGTTCTTAATCTGGGACCCGTGGGTGGGTTTGGGGCATTTAACCTTATATATATACGTATATGTTTTTTTGTTTTAATAATATACGAGCGTATTTTTTTAGTAATGTACTTGACATATGGGGAAAAGGCTCCATAATTTTCACCAGATTTGGAGTATGGTCCTAGAGTCCTCAAAAGGTTATGAAATAGGATGCTAGTTCTTGACAGCACTCTAAGAGGATGCAATTCTTCCATTCTACATTTTACATTCACCTGGCACGGCGAGAGCCTCTACCCTCAACAAAAATGGCGCGAGCTGCTTCACACGTAGCCCCTCACGCAGAAAGGCGAGGAGGCCCCCGCCACTTTCTCTCCATCTTCCCACTCCTGACCCCGGAAGGACTCCGCCCCCGGGGCCAGGCTGCGGCTCAGCGCGGGGCTGCGGCTGGGAAGCAGGCGTGGGGCGTATGCGCTTGGCTTGGAGCGCCAGGTACGCGGATCGAGCGAGCGGGCGGGCGGGCGGGCGGGCGAAGGGCCCGGCAGGGTCGCGGCGGGCGCAGGCTAGAGGCGGCTGGGCGGGCGGGAGCGTCGGCCTGTGCCCTCTGGACTCCGAGTGCGGGTGGAAGCACAGCAAGCGGAGGAAGGCCCGCCCGGGAGCGCTGAATCAGGGTGCGCTCGCGACCGCCTGGAGCCCGGGCGAGGGTCGGGGCGGCTGAGCCCAGAGGGAGCCCCATTCCTGGTTCTCTTGGTAAAGAAAAGGGAAGCCCGCAGAGGAGAGCGCGGTAGGGGTGCGGGAGACCTGCGGGAGGGGCAGCTGGTGTGGTCCAAGTTTCTGCAAGAATGTCAGTGGTTTGAGCGGGGAGTGGTTTTTGGATGAGGAAGATTACGCTTTCTTTGAAGGTGCTTTCCGAGATTAGAGAGGTTTGTGGCCTCGGAGCCCTTCTGTAAATAAACTTGTTCAGCATTTATTTTCTGGAGGGAGGACTCCAAAAGGTCTTGCTCGTGCACAGACCCTTATTATTATTATTATTATTATTATTATTATTATTTTATCATTATTGCAAGTAAGCATATTTGCTGTATTTCAGGTATCCTCTCAGAGTTCGGTCGAATAGATTACACTTCACGTCAGAATTTTGGGGATATTTCAAACTTTCGTTCGTGTTTGCATTATAAAGTTCAATTTTAGGGTGTTTAAGAAACAAACTATGACACTTAATTTTCACTCTCCCATGGTTAGAATGGAGAGAAGCGTGTAATATTACACAGTATAATATTTTTGGTGATGTTTTAGACCCCCCCCTCCAAATTCGAATAATCATGAAACTGCCTTCTTGTTTTTTTAAATTAATACTTATGAAAGCAACTGAAATGACTAGTTTTCAAAAGCTATTCAGTTGTTAATGATCAAGTTTGGAATCACTTCCTCAGTGATTTTAAATGAAAGGGAATGAGGTGGTTAGAATGCAAAAATAGACATTTGTCACAATTAAGAAAACCCTGCAGCACATTGAAGTGATTGCTTTATTTTCTTACTCCTCTGCTTAAGAATGTGGAACTCTATTATGGAGAAAATCACTTCGGGTGAATTACTCTCAGTATCTTTTTTTTTTTTAATGCAATAAAATACTTAGTTTTAATGATCCAGGATCTATTTCATTACGAATAGTGTTTCTCAAAAAGAACTTGTTAGGTTTTGGGGAGGGGGAGGGGCGATAAATGTGCTCCCCCTCCTTTTTTTGTGTAACATTTAAAAAAAGTAATACATGTAGGCACTGAAAAGATCAAATATTACAGAAGCACTTATAATGAAACAGTGGTTTCCTGCCCAGCCTCCCTGCATCCCTAGTCTCGTTCCTCAGAAGACTATTTTTCATTTAATTATTTCTTCATAATTTCCTTCGTATTTCTCAATAATCTATCTATATCACAGTTTATTGGTTAGAATAAATATACTTCAGTTAGAACTAAGTATACTGAGCTGAAAAATTGTAATTAGAATATGAGTGAAGGGGGGACTTCCCTCGTGGTTAAGAATCTGCCAGTCAATGCAGGGGACACAGGTTCCATCCCTGCTCCAGGAAAATCCCCCATGCCACGGAACAACCAAGCCGGTGCTCCACAACCATTGAACTTGGGTTCTAGAGCCCATGGGCCACAACTATTGAGCCTATGTGCCACAACTACAGAAGCCTGTGAGTCTAGAGACCGTGCTCGGCCACCACAAGCGAAGCCACCACAATGGGGAGCCCACACACCACAATGAAGAGTAGCCCCCACTTGGTACAACTAGAGAAAGCCCGTGTGCAGCAATGAAGACCCAGTGCAGCCAATAATAAATAAATAAATAAACAAACAAAAGAATATGAGTGAGGGGGAATTAAGTTTACACTCCTTGAGTGTCACTAATAGAGAAAAGGTAAACAGTCAGTAGCAGTAACCCACATTTTGTGTTTGATGTGAAAAGAAACTATTAATCAGTAGTTTTGATAGTTGTCTGAAAAAAAAAACCGGGTGTTATTAACAGAAGGGATTAAGTCTACGAGATATATGCAGAAATAAAGGACTTAAAGTATAGCAAATAAGTTTTTATAGAGGGATTGTTGGTAATTTTAATTTTCTCTTTGGTAGTTTGTACAGCACTATCCAAGGAAAAGAAATATTAAATTTGGTAGAAACAAATTTAGTGGGGAAGTGGGGAAGCCTACTGGGGAAGCTAGTGGGGAAGCCTACTGTTGTACACCAGAAACAATTCTTAAGCTTTTTCCCCACCTATACGAAATATTCCTCAGGACCCATTAATTTTGTGCTCACCACACAGCCTTTTATACTTAATTCAACTCCTTACAATGTCTTATTTCAGAAAGGGTATGTTTTGATAGCATATAAAAGTATTCTTTCACTAGATAGTATATTTCCTTGTCATAAATGAACAAATTTGTAAACTAATTTATATCAGTACTATGTGAATTTGTTTAGTGTGTATGCAGCTGGGTACACTGATAAAATTGAGTTTCTGGCTCTACAAAGCATAGACCCAGACCCTGAACCATCGTGTTTTTATCAACGTTCTGCTACCTTTTAGGGCCTCTCTCAGTGATGACTGCCTTCTCTGTGGACAACCGATGTTTCTTTCTTTGGTTTCAATAGAAATAGACATTAAAACAATATTAAAATTTCCTAGCATGTATGTGTCATTTCTTTTAAGAGCTTTAAAATGGGACGGCAGGATCAACTGTACTCTAATATAAAATAAAAATTTTTTAAAAATGGGACAGTAGGAGAATAAATGCATGAGTTATGAAGTTCAGTGAGCATTGAGGTTCATTTCTAGCCCCTAGAGTCAAGATTCCAATCAAATTTCTTTCAGTTACCCCTCCCCCTGCTGTTATTGGAAGGAAATAAGTGGGAAGAGAAATATTTTAAATTATTGTTTAAAAGCCAAAACATTTATTTAACCAGAAAAGAGAGAATCTAGAACCTGCAGTTTTCTAAGGAAAATTTACTACCTGAACTCAAAGTTCAGATCTAACTCATTTTCTTTTGGCTACTTTGGTGATTAATAAACTTTTAGCTCAAGTAAATTTGGCTCAGAATGGTATTTTTCTTCAGGTTAGTGTAATATTATGATTAATTAAGTGCAAAAAAAAAGCTGTTTAAAAAGAGTTAAATTTTCAATTTGTATCTTTCATTTGTAGAATAACCAGAAATCTTTGTGACTAATTATTTTGTGTTTCATTTACTGAAGATTAGAAGAGGAGTCATGTCAGAAGAAGCAGTAAGCGAATCACAGTTTTCCTTGAAGACAGCAGCACTAAGAGTGTTTGATCTTCCTCTGTCTTGGTACTATTCTCTCTGCCAGGTAAAAAAGAAAAAAAAAAGAAATACGAAGTTGAATAAGTTTATTGCTCAGAGCATATTGTGTTTACAGTATTTAAATTTCATTTGGGGTTTTAAATGGTTCAGAGTGTTTATTAGTTTAAAACTTGGCTTTTATTTATTTCATCTTTTTCTTGTTATCGTGTTAACTAATTTTTTTTAAATTAATTAATTAATTTAATTGGCTGTGTTGGGTCTTTGTTGCTGCACGTGGGGTTTCTCTAGTTGTGAGGAGCCAGGGGCTACTCTTCATTGTGGCACACGGGCTTAGTTGCTCTGCAGCATGTGGGATCTTCCTGGGGTAGGGATTGAACCCGTGTCCCCTGCATTGGCAGGCAGATTCTTAACCACTGCGCCACCTAGGAAGTGCCTGTGTTAACTCTTGAAAGGGGTTGTATTACTTAAAAAAAAATCTTCCTACCTTAAGTGAATTTACACAGTCTATTAAAATTATTTTCAGAGAATTATGTTATTCAGACTTGCTGTCACTATTACAGTCCTTTAACTTTTATTTTATTTTATTGTGGTAAAATATGTATAACATAAAATTTACCATTTTAACCATTTTTAAATGTGCAGTTCAGTAGCATTAGGTACATTGACACTATTGTGCAACCAGTCTTCAGAACTCTTCATCTTGCAAAAGTGGAGCTCTAGAGCCACTAAACAGCAATTCTTTATACCGCCTCCCACCAGCTACTGGCAACCACCATCTATTCTGTCTCTTTGAATTTGACTACGCATAAGTGGAGTTGTATAGTATTTGTCTTTTTGTGACTGGCTTATTTCACTTAGCATAATGTTTTCAAGGTTCATCCATGCTGTAGCATGTGTTGGAATTTCCTCTTTCCCAAGTTGAATAATATTTGATTTTTTGAATATCCCACATTTCGTTTATTCATTCATTCATTGCTGGAACTTGGGTTGGTTCTACCTTTTGGCTCTGTGTATAATGCCGCTGTGAACATGACTGTACAAGTATCTATTCAGGTTCCTGCTTTCAGTTCTGCAGTTAGGGAAATAGAAGATTAGAATTACCATATACCCAGAAGTGAAATTTCTGGATCATATGGTAATTCTATTTTTAATTTTTAGAGGAATTGGCATACTGTTTACGATCGTGGTTGCACCATTTTTTATTTCTACCAACACTGCCCAAGGATTCCAATTTCTTCATATCCTTGCCAACACTTTTCTGTTTTTTCAGTAGTAGCAGCTCTCATGGTAGTGAGTTGATATCTCATCATGGTTTTGATTTGCATTTCCCTAATTAGTCACATTGAGCATCTTTTCACTTGCTTACTATTCATTTGTGTATGTTATATAGAAACAGGGCCCCCCCCCCCCCCCCCCCCCCGCCTTTCTTTTTTTCTTCTTCGGGCTGTGCTGCATGGCCTGCAGGATCCTAGTTCGCTGACCAGGGATTGAACTCAGGCCCTGGCAGTGAAAGCGCCAAGTCCTAACCACTGGACTGCCAGGGAATTCCCAATCCTTTTATTTTTAATATCTGCTTCTAATGCAGTTTACACTCCATTGTAGTAAATAAAAAGATACATATAGAAAATAGTATTTATTTCACTAAACTTAAACACTGAATTTTATCAAATCTAAGATGATCATTTTTCACATATCAACATTTCTAAAACTTGCTTACATCTTAAAATGAATAGTATCTTAGATTGATAAAGTATAGTATAATTTTATTTGTCTCTCTTTTTTTTTTTTTTGGCTGCGCCGTGTGGCAGGGATCAAATCTGTGCCCCTTGCGGTGGAAATGCAGGGTCTTAACCACCGGACTGCAGGGAAGTCCCTTAGTATAATTTGATAATAGGAGAGGATGTTACATAGATGAGATGTATGAGAATAATACTAGTTAGTGATCACTACGTTTAAGACATTAGTTAGGTCTTTTTTACATATACATAATGTCTCTAATCATTAAAATAACGGTAGAATTTCTATATCACCTCCATTTCATAGATCTGGCAGCTTTTTAACAGCTTAATTAACTAGTCTAAAATTGCGTATATAATATGGGATTTGAACTTTCATTTCTTTGATCCCGAAACCCATTTTCTCTCTTTTTCTTTCTTTCTTTTCCTTTTTAGGATTACATGATTAAAAGAAAATTTGAAAAATACAGAAAGGAATTAAAGAGAAAATAAAAATTGCCAACAACTCCTCTATAAAAGTTTATTGGCTATACTTTACTTAGGTCTTTTATTTCTGCATATATCTCTCTGCTTCCCAATCCCTCACTCCCCACCTCCCTGTCCCCCTCATTTGAGATTATAAAGTTGTATATTTTAAGCATTTTCTGTCATAAAAAATGCTTCATAAGTATAGATGTACTATATTGAATATTTCTCTATCTTTGAGTTTTGGGGTTGTTTCAGCAGTTCACTATTTATAAATCTTTTCCAATATTTAGGTTTTTTATTAAGGTAGATTCCTGGAGATGAAAATTTTTTTTAAAATAAATAAATTTGTTTGTTTGTTTGTTTGTTTATATTGGCTCCGTTGGGTCTTTGTTGCTACACACAGACTTTCCCTAGTTGTGGAGAGCAGGGGCTACTCTTCATTGTGGTGTGCGGGCTCCTCTTTGCTACGTTGCACGGACATCTCATTACTGTGGCTTCTCTTGTTGTGGCGCACAGGCTCTAGGCATGCAGGCTTCAGTAGTTGTGGCACATGGGCTTAGTTGCTCCTCGGCATGTGGGATCTTCCTGGAGCAGGGCTCAAACCTGTGTCCCCTGCATTGGCAGGCAGATTCTTAACCACTGTGCTACCAGGGAAGCTGGAGGTTAAAATGTTGAGTCTAAGTGTTTGGTATTTATTCTTTTTTTTTTTTAATAAATTTATTTATTTTATTTATTTATTGGCTGTGTTGGGTCTTAGTTGCTGCACACAGGCTTTCTCTAGTTGCTGTGAGTGGGGGCTACTCTTCATTGCGGTGCACAGGCTCCTCATTGTAGTGGCTTCTTTTGTTGTGGAGCATGGGCCCTAGGTGCATGGGCTTCAACAGTTGTGGCACATGGGCTCAGTAGTTGTGGCTCATGGGCTCTAGAGCACAGGCTCAATAATTGTGATGCACGGGCTTAGCTGCTCCGTAGCATGTGGAATCTTCCCAGGGCAGGGCTTGGACTTGTGTCTCCTGCATTGGCAGGCGGATTCTTTACCCTGCACCACCTAGGAAGTCCGGTATTTATTCTTTTATTCATTTATGTTAGCACACCATTTGGATGACATTTAAAAAGACCAGCAACAAGACATAGCAGCACTCACTGTGTAAAACACTGTGTTGGAGATTTTATATTAGTTACACTTACAAACTCTTTAATCCTTACAATGATCCTAAAGTAATATTATTCTTTAAAATTTATTATTTGAATAGCTAATACATTTACATGGTTCAGAAATCAAAACTACACACACACATGTATATACATGGAGATGTTTTATTTTATCTCAAACCGTATCCACTTTTTGGGGTAACCATTTAGATTACTTGAATATCTTTCAGGGTTTCTTTATTGAGATAATCAGCAGAAGCAATTGTATATTCTTCTTTTCTTCTCTTTCTTACAGAAGAAGGTAGCATACTGCTTATGTTCTTGCTTTTTTTGTACTTAAAAAATTTCCTGGAGATTTTTCCATGTTAATATATGTATTGTTTTTTTTTTTTTAATTCCTACAGCTACTTGATGTTTCTATACTTGGACTGTTGGGTTATTTCTGATCTTGTTCATTGCAAACAATGCTATAATGAATAAGCTTGATATACTTCAGTTCACACAGGTACAGGTATAGGATGAATTTTTAGTCTTTGGATTTCTAGGTCAAAGAGTAAATGTATTTAAATTTTGATAGATACTGCTAAATTTCCTTCCATGAGGATGGTATTGTTTTGCACCCCCCAAAGCTTTGGGATTTTTGCCAGTTATTTTTGTGTATTTAGTCCAAACTGATTCTACTGTATGGCCTGCTTTTCAATCCTAGCAGTAATCTTCCGAGGCCAGGACTGTTGTCCACTTTATGCCATGGAATACTTAAAAAAATAATATAAAGAATCATTTCAGGTAAACTTAAGGATACATTCTCTACTCTCAGTCATGGTATTGAGTATTCAAAACTCATTTCATGTTGTGAAATGCACCGAGGTGGGTCAGCAACCTATAGCCTGTGGGCCAAGTCAAGGCCGCTGCCTGTTTTTACAAGTAAAGTTTTATTGGAACACAGTCATCCTCATTTTTTAATGTATCATCTGTGACTTTCTGTGCTACAGTAGCAGAGTTAAGTGGTCGCAATAGAGACTGTATGTTCCACAAGCCTAAAATTTTTACTACCTGGCCTTTACCAAAAAAGTTTGTTGGCCCTGTACTAAGAGCAGGCTATAGTTTGAATAGCATCAAAGGACCAAGAAAAGACCAAGGAAAAGCTCAGAGTACTTGTTTGGACAGTTCTGTAGCTTTAGAATTATAATGATGTTTTATGAAAAAAAATATGAAAATTTTTGCTCATTAGTTCAACCTCCAAAAATTGACAATCCATGTTGGATGCTATTCAGTTATATAATTAATTGCATAGTGAGAAATGTCATCAGCGTGGCTGAAGTAGTTTCAGCACGTGGTGCATAGCATGTATGGATTTAAATACATCTTATATGATGTGTTTTGATTTATAGATTTAAACAGATCTTCTGTGATGTATTTTGATTCACATTCCAATGCTGTGGAATTGTGTGATCTTTGGCAAATACCTTAACTTCGTTAAAGCCAATTTGTATCATCTTATGAAAAGAACCGAAAAGCATAGTGCCTGTCACACAGTAAAGATGAGTGAGCACTCCAGTAAATGTTAACTCCTATTTTATTTTCTTGTGTCATTTATTTCAAGAATGATAAACATTTTCCAGGTATTTTTTTCTTTCATTTAATGAATACATACTCTAAATAAAATACCTGTCTTTTGCTTCTGTGGTCTCTTTAAGAATTACTTGGGTGTATTACTATGTATCATGTTAATACAAGCAGACTCTGTTTTTCAGTTGGAAACCACAAGTGAAGTGGTAGGTAAATAGTTTAGTTGATTCTTCAAATTCAGAGTGTTGAATGGAAATGGCTAAGAATTAACTAAGCACTAAAAAATAAAAATCTGTCTAAATGTAGCATGGTATCCTGAGTTGGCCTTAGAATAGAAAAAGAACATTAGTGGAAAAACTGGTGAAAACAGAATAAGGTCTGTAGTTTAGTTAATATTGTACTAATGTTAATTTCTCAGTTTTGACAACAGTACTATGATTATGTAAGATGTTACTATTAGAGAAGAACTGAGTGATATGGGAACTTTCTCTACTATCTTTGCAACTTTTCTATAAGTCTAAAATTATTTCAAAATAAGGCATTTGTTTAAAAAAATGTTTTAATTAAAATAATAAGAGCGTACATTTTTGGAATGTATACTCTGTCAGATATTACTCTACATATGTTATCTCCTTTCACAACAACCCTGTGAGGAGGATGTTATTATTCTCATTTGTCCAGAGTTCACACTTAGCATGTGACTTGTGATGTGTTCCAGTATCAGAGAGATTCATTCAAACTATGTTCATTGAGTATCTACTCTGTTTCAATTGATATAAAGTGGTGAGCAAGATCTAGACATAATCCCTGGCCTTATTGAGCTTCGAACTTCAAAAAGGCTCTTAGAGCCCCCCCCCAAAAAAAGTGTGTTAATTACTGTGTTAAAGGAATAGATCAACTTAGTTCTAGTTAGAAGTTTATGCTGAATAAAGGGAAAAAGGTTATTGGAGCAGGAGACTTGTGTGTGGCTGAACAGCTATTCTCTGTCTCCAGAGAACGTTAGATCGGGGGGAGACTTGACAGGAACTTTCAACAGTGGCATCAGGTTATGGAGTGGGGAGGACTGTGAAATCTGAGCACAAGGAACAATGTCTTATTCCTTTCTTTCTATTCTCAGTGTTTGGCCCATAAGTTGGTTCTCAGTTCATGTTGAATGAATAGGACATGTGTCTAGTTTCCATTTGGCTGGAAGTGAGGAAATGGACTGTATCATCTCGAAAAGCCCCTCAGAGTTAGGGACTCTAGGATGCTGTATTTTCAGGGTTCCAGGCAATGATAAAGGAAGTAATTGACTTTCCTCTGGAGAAAAAAGAAGTAATGGAATGAGAAGTGATAGGCAGGAGTAATAGAGACTTTCAAACCTTTTGTCATCTAGATACTTGTGTTAAAAATCTTTTCCCTGGAATGTTACCTTATTTTTGTATGGAAGGATTTCTTTTTTCATGATATTAGGACTGTAAGTTGTAATGGATCTTTTATGCAAAAATAATATTTAACATATACACAGAACTTGGATCTTGATAACAGTGAATTGATTTATATTGTATTTCAATTCATATTAATAAAGCACGTTATATTCCTGACGGTAGTTTTAATTTTGTATTTATGTCTCCTAATAGTTCTCGAATTTCAGTGCCCTAGGATGTAGCAGAACTGACAATTTAAGAACACATGATCGCTTAGCTGTGGCTGGGCCTGTGTTAATAGATCATTTCCTCCCTCTCTCCCTCCCTTCCCTCTACACCGCTTATGGGATCTCAGTGAAAGTGCTGAATCCTAACCACTGGTCTACCAGGGAACTCCCAATAGATTGTTTTTTTTAGTGGAGGTCTTAATTTTGTTATCTTACATTTGCTTATGCAGTAAATACTAATTTTTATATTTGATATAAGAAGACTTTTGGGGGATAATGAGATCATGGTAGTTCATAAAATATAATGAAAAGTAAGGTGTTGATAATAGTGCTATTTTTAGAATTTATTTTATTATTGGATGTTTAGGATCCAAATTCCAGGAACTGGTTTTTTTCCCCCCTGAATCACATTTGGTTGCTGTGAACACTGGAGTTATGGTTCCAGAGGGAAAAACATAGAAATGGAAAGAAATAAATATTTGGCAATACCTGTAATGGAGACGTTACTGAAGAGAATAATTCTTACAGTTTTCGAAGGGAAAAATATCTGAGGCGGCATTGGAATGTTCCAATTTTTCTTGATAGTTTTGGAACAATTTAAATGGATTTGGAAGAAAAGTAGAGTAAGAATAGTTTGAAATTTTTTGTTAGATCATAGTCACTGAGGCCAAATACTAATCGCAAGTGGAAGTAAATCATTTCTGGTATACCAGAAAATGAGCAATTATTTTGGATTTATGTATAGAACCAAGATGTTATTTTTTAAAAACAGCTTTATTGAGGTAAGATTGGCACATTAAGCTGTGCATAAAGTATACAGTTTAAGTTTGGACATATATGTGTATATGCCTGTGAGATCCTTGCCACAGTCAGGGTAATAAATATATCTATGATCTCTAAAAGTCTGTCATTCCCTTTTATAATCTCTGCCTTTGTACCTTGCTGTCCAACTCCCATCCCTCACTTTTTCCCAGGCAACCAGTGATCTGCTTTTTGTTACTGTAGATTAGTTTGCATTTTCTAGAATTTTGTATGAATGGAATCATACAGTATGTACTTTATTTTGTCTGGCTTTTTTTCACTCAGCCTAATTATCTTGCAATATATGCACGTTGTTGCATGTATCAGTAGTCAATTCTTTTTTATTACTGAACAGTATTCCATTATATGGATATACCACAGTTTGCTCAGCTGTTCACCTGTGATGGACTTTTGGGTTTGGGTTTCCTGTTTGTTTTTTTGTTTTTTTTTTAATTATAAACAAAGCTGCTGAGAAATTTCTGTACTAGTCTTTCTATGAACATATGGTTTCACTTCTCTTGGGTAAATACTTAGGAATGGAAAGGCTGAATCATAAGGTAGGTATATGTTTACTTTTTTAGGAAAATGCCACACTTCTTCCAAAGTGGTTATACCATTGGTATGGACAGTCTTTTTAATTTTTGCCATTCTAATATAGATATGTAGTGGAATCTCATTGTGGGTTTAATTTGCATCTCCCTAATGACCAATAATGTTTAATGTGCTTCATGTGCTTATTTGCTGTTTATCTTCTTTGTTGATGTGTCTGTGCAAAGCTTTTGCCCATTTTTAAATTAGGTTTTTTGTTTTCTTACTAAGTTTTGAGAATTCTTTATATACCCCAGATACAATTCCTTTGTTAGATAAATGATTGGCAACTATTTTCTCCTAGTCTGTGGATTATCTTTTCATTCTCTTAACAGTGCCTTTAAAAAAATTTTTTTAAATTCTTTATAAATTTATTTATTTACTTATTTATTGGCTGCATTGGATCTTCGATGCTACACATGGGCTTTCTCTAGCTGCGGTGGGCAGGGGCTACTCTTTGTTGCAGTGTACAGGCTTCTCATTGTGGTGGCTTCTCTTGTTGTGGAGCACGGGCTCTAGGCACGTGGGCTTCAGTAGTTGCAGCACACAGGCTAAATAGTTGTGGCACACAGGCTTAGTTGCTCCTCAACATGTGGGATCTTCCTGGAGCAGGGATTGAACCTGTGTCCCCTGCAGTGGCAGGTGGATTCTTAACCACTGCGCCACCTAAGAAGTCCCAACAGTGCCTTTTAAAGAGCAGATGTTTTAAATTCTGAAGTCTGATTTGTCAACTTTTAAAAAAATGGGTCAGGTTTTTGGTGTTATCTCAAAGAAATATTTGTCTAACCAAAGATCACAAAGATTTTCTCCTATGCTTTTTCTGGAACCTTTATAGTTTTAGGTTTTATGTTAGGTCTGTGATCCATTAGTTAATTGTTGTGTATGGTGTGAAACATAGATTGAAATTCCATTTTATTGCATATGGATACTCAGTTTTTTCTGGCACTTGTTGAAAAGACTACCCTTTTCCCACTGAACTGCCTTTGTACCTTTGCCAAAAATCAGTCATCTGTATATGTGTGGGTCTATTTCTGTTGTCTCTCCTGTTGCATTGATCTGTCGACACTTGTGTTTATTGTAGCTTTATAATAAGTCTTGAAATCAAGTAAGGTTGGTCTTCCAGCTTTTTCTTTTTCAAAATTGTTTGGACTATTCTTGATCCTTTTCATTTCCGTATGAATTTTATTTTATTTTATGTTTTGGTTGCACTGTGCAGCTTGTGGTATCTTAGTTCCCCAACCAAGGATTGAACCTGGGCCCTCAGCAATGAAAGCACAGAGTTCTAACCATTGGACCACCAGGGAATTCCCTCCATATGAATTTTAGAAATCGACTGTCAGTTTCTACAAAAAAAAAAAGCTTACTAGAATTGTCATTGGGATTGTATTGAATCTATAAATCAGTAGTTTGGGAACAGTTGACATCTTTGAGTCTTTCAACCTATAAATGTGTTACATCTCTTCATATATTTAGATTTTCTTCCTTCCTTTCTCTCTCTCTTTCTTTCTTTCTCGTTCTCTCTTTCCCTTCCTTCCTTTCTTTCTCGTTCTCTCTTTCCCTTCCTTCCTTCCTTCCCTCCCTCCCTCCCTCCTTTCTCTCTCTCTCTTTCTTTCCCCTTTCTTTTTTTGACCCTACCGTGTGGCATGTGGGATCTTAGTTCCTGGACCAGGGATGGAACCTGCGCCCTCTGTGTTGGAAGGCAGAGTCTTAACCATTGGACCACCAGGGAGGTCCTGATTAGTTTTATTTATTTTAAAAAACCTGGGACTTCCTTGGCAGTCCAGTGGTTGGGACTCTGTGCTTTCATTGCCCAGGGCCCCAGTTTAATCCCTGTTTGGGGAACTAAGATCCTGCAAACCGTGTACTGCAGCCAAAACGATAAAAAATTAAAACTTAAAAACCCAAACAGCTCTTGATTTTATTGAGTTGGTTTTCCATTTTACTGATTTCTGTGTAGTCTTCATTACTTGCTTTTGATTGGATTTGCTCTTCTTTTTCTAGTTTCTTAAGGTCTAAGTTCAGATTATGGATTTGACACCTTTCTTTTTTTCTTAATATAAACATTTAATGGAATAAATTTCCCTCTAAAATTAAAACTGCATCCCACAGTTTTAAGGCTCTTGCTCCTTTTGGGGGACGAAAGAGAAGGGTACTGATGCAGTTCAAATCCCTCAACAAAATTGCTGTTTCCTTTACACAGTTCACCATTAGGGAGACTGTCTTAGGATTCTTGTAGTCTTTTCTCTGAATGCTTGGTGGGATTCATGAAGATAAAAATGTGCAACAAAGTGGCATTACCCGTATATTTGCAGCACACCTGCCCCTCAGGAAGGGTGCTTCACCCCCTTTCACCAGTACACTCTTAGTCTCCACCAATTTACCAACCATGCTAGCTGAACTTTTCTTACTGGTATCCTGGTATGCCTTGTTCCTGCATGTCAGTGTTCATGTCTTATCTCTCCCTGTGAACACCCGTGTCTCCTTAGTTTTGAAGTTAGTTGATTACCCTCCGACTTCTGCATTCTGATGGGTTCAAAAGAATTGAGAATTTTTTGCCTTTTGGCTTTTTTGTTTTTGGAAGGTTGGAAGTGACACTCCTTTATAGCTTTCTGTATCCCCAAGCCTTTAGCTTTAATTTAAACTTCTTTTGCATTTTAGGTGATTAATAGTGTTTGTCCCCCAAGACAAAGTTAATTACCTCTTGCTCGTATATTAGTACTTAGTACATACTTACATTACTGTATTTATCACACTATACTGTAATTATTTGTAGTTTATTATTGGTATATCTGTGTTTACTATTAGCACACTGCTTGAGGGAAGCAAGATCCATGTCCTCTGTATACCTGGTGCTTCTTGATAAATGAAAGGCATTTGATATATGTTTATTGAATAGAATTATACTAAGATTTTCATTTTCATTTTCATAGCACAGTTCTGATATTTGTAAGATGCTGAGTAAATATTTGTTGATTATTTCATTAATAAAAGGGCTTGTTCCAGTGATATTTATAAATTGAGTTAATTTATGTTTGCCTACATTTCCAGATAGTTTTAAAAAATTGGATCATTTAAAAAGTCGGATTTAATCATTTCCGCAATTAAAAATCTTGCTGTGATTCAGATAGATGATTGAATTGCATGAATTAATCATTAGTTCTTCAGCAGATATTAATGGGATTTAATTCTTTTGTGCTTCTGATGACTTTTTGGGTATATTATTGTTTACCTGAGAATTCAGAGCAGTGGATAATAAATTACTACATTTTGGGGGTTTGCGTTTAAAACCCAAATTGAGCTAGTTGTCATTGAAGGAGTGAAATAATATTACCTTGGTAGTTTTTAGAACTAGATTAGCTTAACAATAATTTTAGTCCTTATATTGATTTTAAACAAATAAAATACTTTTTTTCAATCTAATTGCACCTTTTCCAGATCAGATTTTCGCCGGTAGCTAAAAAGTTATTTGTGGTAACTGCAGTGAGTGCTGTATCTGTAATTTTTCTGGCCCGTCACTTTAAAAGAAGACGTGGAAAGAGGAAAGGAAAAATATTACCATGGGAACCAGAGCACCTCATACTTGAATATGCTAAAAGAGCAGCATCAGACAAAGGTATGTAGAAATAGCTGAATTAAGTCCACAAGGGAAATTTTATATGTGAATCGTTACTGGAGTGCAGTGATTTCAGTGTTCTAATTTCCAGAATTTCCTTGCTTAATATTTACCTCACAAGTAATACAGATTAATTTTAGAAAAATTAGAAAATACAGACAAGCAAACAAAAAATTAAAATCACTTGAAATTCTGCTACCCAGAAATAAATATTGATAATACTCTGGCATGCATCTATCCATTTATATTTGCATTTAAATATCATATTGAGACATAAAATTTTATATTATATACGAGTAAATGATTTATACATTTTAAGTAAAATTCATACCTCATGTAACTTGCTTTTAAAATATTTGACATCATGCAAGAATGTCTTTAAATGTTAATGAACATATCTCTACGCTATTGTTTTTAATATGTACTTAGTGTACAAAGGTACTCTAATTATTTAAGTTCCCTATTGTTCCCTATTGTTTTCTTTAGGTTGGTTTTCTTGCTTTGCATATACATGTCTGATTATTTCCTAAGTTTATAAAGTTCTAGAAGTAGAATTGCTGGCCTTTGAAGGATCTATAGTTTTTGTTAGAGACATGGTACATATTATCAAATTGTATCAGTAGAAATAATTTCTTGAGCATGCTGGATTAATTTTGTGAATTTTAAATTATTTTAAATTTATTATTTGATTTATCATGTGATTTTGTGATTTTTTTGGCCCAGCAAATAATTAATGAATGACTATTTTGTGCCAAGCGTAGTGAACATTACAAAAGTAATGATGCCTCTCACTTACTGAGGTTTTATTAGATCTCAGGTGCAGTGCTACATGCTATACATTCACTGTGTTAATGTAACATTTATAATAATCCTGTGAATTAGGACTATAATCCTGTGTTATTGTTCCCATTTTACACATAAAGAGAATTGAGATATGGAAAAATTAAGTGACTTGGTCAAGTTCATGAAACTAACAAGTGCCAGGTTTTGAACTGAGGAGTGTCTTAACTGCTGCATTAAGATAAACAAAGACACAGTGTCTGCCATAGGTGAATGGGTAGATGGTTAAGGGAGACAGATGTATAAAAGACTGATTACAATATAATTTGATATGGATAAAGTTTAGATATAATTCAGGAAAGAAGTGCTTATATTTTGTTAAATTTATAATTTAAAGGTTCATAGTTGCCAATATTTTTATACTGATTACAGTAGACCATTCAAATACCACCTTGATTAATTAGATGAATGTTTTAATCTTCATTTGAGAAGCAGATTTTAGCAGTGTTAAAATATATAGAGATGTAGGTTTTAATAATGGTATACATTTAATAATTTACACAACTGAGGGAAATTTGTTTTAAAATGAGCCCTCTGAATGAATATATAAACGTTGAAATTTTACTTGAAATTTGTCATTGGAGTTTCAATCAATTTATCATTATTGATATTTTTAATATTAATATGTTTGATAGGTTCAAGTTGTTCCAGTAGCAGACAGAATTTGACATTATCTTTAAGTTCTGCCAAAGACAAAGGATCTCAGTCTTGTAACTATGCTAATGGAGGACTCTTCAGTAAATACTCAGGTTCTGCACAGAGTTTAGCCTCTGTAAGTAAATAAAAAATTTTATTAATTTTTTCTTTTAACTTTATTTATATACCTATTGTTATCTATTGGTTTAAATGTCATATAATTATAGATAGTTCTTAATATGGAAAGAATTTTAAGAAATCTGGTTGATCCTGTTTTCTTCAGGCAAGTAAAGTAATCCTTTTGCTAAATATTCAGCCAGCTTGGTTCCAGGTTTTTTTGAGTTAAGTAATGTGGTCCTGTAGGGTCCTGTGAGGATGGTGTTGGTATGGAAGTGTTGCTTCAAAACTGCATGTTCTGCAAAAAGCTAGAAGATGCAGCCAAACATGGTACCTAGGTCACAAATCACTTGATGAGCCTGCCTACATAACTGTTTGGCTTATTGAAGTCAAGTGTGGAGTTCTTCACCTCTTTCTTTACAGCATTAATATAGTATTGATTGACAGGGGAAGAATAAAGTTATCAGTTATCTGTTTAAATCTAGTGTAGTTTAAAAATTATTAAAAAAAATAGGTAGGATATGCACTTCTACTAAAGAAGAGGCAAAAAACATACAGTGAAAAATGTGCTCCTTGATCCCCTCAATTCGTCTCCCTAGAGACGAACACTGACAATTTCTTATGTGTATACTTCCAGGGAGAATAGGCCTCTGCCATCATGTATATTCATTTAAAAAAATAGTTTAAAAAATAAAAAAATAGTTTATAGAATACCGTATTCTGTTCCACACCTTTCTTCTGTATTTCATTGGAATATATAGCTGTCCCATTCTTAAATGCCTAAAAATATACCAGATTTTTAAAAGCTATTCTGTGGTAGAAACACCTACATCAAAGGCATGCAGACTTTCAGTCTGTCTGTGAAACTGAGCTGGATAATGAAGTATATGCCCATTCTATAGTCTGGACTACTTCTATGTCAGAGGAGTACCTCTGTTTTGAATTTTCTCAACTGAAAGTTGAAGATGTTCTTGACTAGAGAGGAGTTTTAAGATGATAGTATAAGTGAGAAGTCTTTAGAATCACTTTATTATGTGTGTCTTAGCTGACCTAGTCATTCCACTTCTAGGGCTGTGAACCCAGATTTCTGCCCCTTAATGAGTGCCTGAGAGAGGGTCATGACAACAGGAGTGGAAAAGGAGGGGACAGGGTCCACAACACTTGATTACTGGATATGAGAGGTGGGGGGAGAGAAGTTAGAGAAGACTTCTTGTTAGCTGGTTTGAAGCATTATGGAGATAAAAGTACTATTAGTGAACTTGGGAGAAGGAAGAGGTTTTGCTGTGGAAAGATGCAGAGCTCTTTTTTGATATAGTGAAATTGAGATGCCAGCAGGAGAGCCAAGTGGAGTCACCAAATAGGCAGGTGGAAATGTGGGCTTAGATTTCTCAGAAGAGGACAGAACTGAAGTTCAAAATTTGGGAGTCATTTGCATAGAGGTGACTGAAATGATTGGCTCAGCAGACCTTGCCAGAGAAGGGAAGATGATAGAGGCTTTTTGGTTTTTGTTTTTATGTGGCAGGGAATCAGCACTGTAATACGTTCCAAAAGGAAAATAAGCTAGTTACCTCAAATCAAAGTAGATGTGGATAAAATTTATACATAAATACTTAATGACAGTAAACTATAAAAATAACTGCTTGTTTTTGTTTTTTTTTTTGGCTGCGTTGGGTCTTTGTTGTTGTGTGCGGGCTTTCTCTAGTTGTGGTGAGCAGGGGGCTACTCTTGCGCTTTGCAGGCTTCTCATCGCGGTGGCTTCTCTTGTTGTGGAGCACGGACTCTAGGTGCGTGGGCTTCAGTAATTGTGGCTCGTGGGCTCGGTAGTTGTGGGGCACGGGCTCAGTTGCTCCACGGCATATGGGATCTTCCTGGACCAGGGCTTGAACCCGTGTCCCCTGAATTGGCAGGTGGATTCTTAACCACTGCACCACCAGGGAAGTCCTAACTGCTTGATTTTTGATGGAAATAACTGATTTATGTTCAAAGTATTGTTCTACTTGTATATTTTGGAGCAAACGTGTTCAGAATACTTAGGGCCTTATGACTGCTAAGTTTGATTGAATTTAATCAGATTTATTTCTTCAGGTAGAAATTCCATGGGTTGTTTTACCAGGATTAGGATTTCCATAAATAATTTGTAAATATAAAAGATCACAAAATACTGTTACAAAAGAGATTTTGAAGTGACTTCTGTCCATCTTAATTTTAGGTCCAGAGTGTCAATTCTTGTCATAGCTGTGCCTGTGGCAATTCTAATTCCTGGGACAAAGCAGATGAAGATGATATCAAACTTGTTAATATTCCTGTGACCACTCCTGAGAACTTATACTTGATGGGTAGGAATAACATAATAAACTTTTAAAATACTATACTCACGTTTAATGTAAAACTGAAGAACAGTGAATGGTTCTAAGGGAAGCAACTATAATTCTAAAGTGTTCTCATATCTGTTGACTCTAGTCTACATAACATAGCATGTTATATTAGTTTCCTGAGGCTGCTGTAGAAATTACCACAAACTTGGTGGCTTAAAACAATAGAAGTATGTTCTTCAGGAGGCCTGAAGTCTGAATCGTTATCACTGGGCTGAAATCGAGGTGGCATTTGGGCCATGCTTCCTCTGGAAGCTTGGAGGAGAATTCATTCCATGCCTTTTCCAGCTTCTGGTGGCTTCAGGCTTGTGGCCACATGACTCCAATCTCTGCCTTCCTCTTCACTATGTGCATCAAATCTGCCTCTCTTTTATAAAGATGGTTGTGATTGCATCTAGAGCCCACCAGATAATTTAGGATGATCTCCCCATAGTAAGATTCTTAATTTAGTCACATCTGCAGAAGACTTCCCTTTTTTAAAAAAATATTTACTTATTTAGATGGCTGTGCTAAGTCTTTGTTGCCACGTGCGGGATCTTTAGTTGCTGCATGAGGGCTCTTAGTGTGACATGCGGGGTCTAGTTCCCTGACCAAGGATCGAACCCAGGCCCCCTGCACTGGGAGCACAGGGTCTTAGTTTCTGGACCACTAGGGAAGTCCTGATCCTTTTTCCTTATATGGTAACATTTACAAGTTCCAGAGTCTAGGGCCTGATATCTTTGCGTGGTCATTATTCACTCTATTACACTCAACCTAGTCTGTTGACTCATCAAATGAATCTATCAAAATCCACTTTAAGTAGTCTTTTATCTACCTATCATTTGTATTTTTCCTATATCTAGAAAGGATTTTAGATAGAAAGAGGCCTGTGTTTACAGCTAGACCATGAGCATGTCTAGAAAGTCTCACTGGAGCCTAGGAAGAGAACCAGAGACCTGAACACTGAATCAGATTCAAATTCTTTTTCAGATCCTTTTCCCTGTTCTTCTGTACTCTATTTCAGGCTATATACCTTTTAAGGGAAATGCATACAAACTAAAAAACAAAACCAAAAAAATCTTGATGTAGCCCTGGCCAGTGAGCAGTAAGGGGATGATAAGTTGCACTTTGTGTAGACTGTGTGCCTGTGTGCATTCCCACACTCTAGAATAGTTAAAGACTATATTGCCTCCAGTGGTGTCACAGTAGGTAACCCTGCACATGGGGAAAGATGTAAGTGTAGTTCTTCTGCTACCTTCTCCAAAGTCTTCCGAGAGTTAAGCTCACTATGCTTCTAGATTAACTATGCCTAGTAAACCTACACTCACCAATTCTGTCGGAATATTGAAAGTTAGAGTTGAAGAGAAATAGAGCAAAACTAGAAAAGCTGCAGAGAGTCTCAGTGTTATAGAATTAGGATGGGTAGGAGATATTGTTTCAATCCCCATGTATTATTTCAGTTCCCTTCACAGTGTTGATGACATAAAAAATATATCTGTAACGTGTTTGAATTCCTATTACAAAACTGCTGATATGTGACAGTTTGGGCCATGTCCTACAGTGAAGTGAGACACAGTACTTCCTGAGATGTACTTTGGACAACTCTGCTGTTAGATAATTCTTCCTTATATTTAGACAAAATAATCAGAAGGATAGAGAGTGGATAGAGTGAGAAAAGGATGAAGGAATTACAATTGTATAGCTTGGAAAAAGGAAGTCTTTTAAGTGAGTAAATTTTTTAGAAGGAAGATCCAGGCAACGATTCTTTGCTACAGAAAATTAAACAAGAAGGAAAGGCCTACATTTCATTTAAAGAACATCTTATTTGTTTAGAGTTGTAGGTTCTCCAGGTAACTGAAGAAGTGAGTTTTGAGGACAGGTGTTCTGTAACTGCCATATCTTAAAAACATCTTGAGAATGACTTGGCCAGATTCTTAAGCAGCTTCTAAAGAACTTTTACTTTTATATGTCTAGAAAAATTGAGGTTTTGAAATATTTTGGTTTTGTTTGAAGTGCGTGATTATTTTGGTAAGCTTTTTTTTTTTTTTTTTTTTTTAATTTGGAGAAAAAGAGGCACATATTCACCTATCTTCCCACAGAAGCTTTCTGTAAGCAGGAATATGAAATTCCTACTTGGACTGTAACCCTTTAGGGGTTCTTCTTGTATATTTTTAACTCTGGTCCAGTACTTTATCCATCCAAATCAGCAAGTTGGTGTCCCGTCATCTAAGACACCTTTTGGTGGGAAAAAAAGATAGAAGAGACTTCTATGCTGTTATCTTTCTTCTTAGCTTTACTCTCTCCTTCTGAGAACCTCTTATAAACCTGATAGTTTCTTATCAACTAGTTTCTTCTACTTGCCCATCAGTTTTCTTTTTAATTTAGGGGGATATTTTGAAAGATAGTTGTGTGACTATAGAAATTAGCCATTATTTTTAGGACTTTTGATGAATTCATGATATTGTTTTTGAAAAATTCCAACTAACATATACCTTTGGGTTACGTTTTTTAAAAAAGGAAAACATATTAGTCATTTCTCTCTTATTGTTGGTTAACTAGAACTGTAGACCTGAAATGTATTGGGATATTAAGATTCTACTAAGAAATGATGTGACCATAAATTTTATTCTTTAGTGCCAAAATTACAGTCACACTGTGCCATTGGTACTAACTATATGAAAAACACTTTTGACTCAAAACGATTTTATTTTGGCATTGATTTCACTTATTTAAAATTGTTTTGTTCTTGGGAATTCCCAGGCGGTCCAGTGGTTAGGACTTGGCACTTTCACTGCCAGGGCCTGGATTCATTCCCTGGTGGGAGAACTAAGATCCTGCAAGCCGTGTGGTGAGGCCAGAAAAAAACAGTAAAAATGTTCTGTTCTTGAATTTTAGGTATGGAATTATTTGAAGAGGCATTGCGTCGATGGGAACAAGCTCTAACCTTTCGAAATAGACAGGCTGAAGATGAAGCCTGTGGTTCCATTAAATTGGGTGCAGGAGATGCCATTGCAGAAGAAAGTGTAGATGTAAGGGTGATTTATTTGGGAGTAGTCTTCATAATATTGGAAGAATTGAACTATTTTTATTTTTTTTATTCTTTTATTTTTAAGCTCTTTATTGGATTATAATTGCTTTACACTCTTGTATGAACTATTTTTAATGTGGATTCAATGTACTTGATATCTGTGGCATTTAATAGAACTTTTTTTTCCTCTCTTGGGATCGTATGGGGATATTTCTTACTGGGCTTTTCCTGTTCAGTTAGTTGTTAAATCCTAAATTTGCAATTCATCATTGTTTCCTGATTTTCTAAGAATATATAGAATTAAGCAGTTATGATTTCTAAAGGAATTTTAAAAAGTCTGTTTTGTGCTTTGGGTTGAATTAAGTGCCATTATATTCATCAAAATCACACATAGTTAGAGCTGGACTGGCATTTATTGATCATCATCTAGGTTAGTGACTCTGAAATTTGAGCACACATCAGAAGCCTCTGAAAGGCTTGTTAAAAAATAGACTTACTTGGGGGCCCCACCTCTAGGGTTTCTAATTCATTTCTAATTTGCATTTCTCACAAGTTCCCAGATAATACTGTTGCTGCTGGTTCAGGAACCTTACTTTGAGAGCCCCTGATCTAGTGCAGCTCCTGAATTTTAGATTACAAAATGGAGGTGATTTTACCTGAGGCACAGCTAGAACTCAGGCCTCCTGACTTCTATCACAGTATTCTCACCATCCAACAGTAGTTTTTCATAGCCCTCACTTTTCTGCCTTTCATTTAAAAATGGAAAATGTTTAGAATTTTAACATTAGAATCTAATATTTGCTGTGTGTACTCTTTCTCTCCTTTTAGGATATTATTAGTACTGAATTTATCCATAAACTTGAAGCTTTGCTGCAAAGAGCGTATCGTCTCCAAGAGGAGTTTGAAGCTACCCTGGGGGCATCTGATCCTAATTCCCTTCCTAATGATATTGGTAAGGTGATTATTTTACATAGTTTTTATGAAATGTGTGATTTTATCCCGTTTTATTTTTGGAATCATTGGCTTAAGTGTGTTAATATGGTTGCATACTTTTTAGAAAATGGCCAAGAGAAAAAGAGTACTATCATATTTATTGGTTTTCTTCTATCAGTTTAACTTTTCAAGTGAACATATTGATATAAATTCAAGTACTTACCATAGATAAGATTGTAACATTATTTTAAAATTACATTCTAAGTGGAAGAATCCCAGTTAAAGTGTTAAGAGGGAGGAAAAAAAGAATATAAAAATGGGACAGAAAGACACTATCTCAGAAACAGGCATATAGCTCATGACTTACCTTTAAAGTGTTTTAAGTCAATCTGTTTCTTGCCCCCATTTCAGTTGCAGGCTACATTTTGATGTAAGTAGTCAATACATACATTATTATATAACTTTACCTTTGTTTCCTGCTTTAAAGAAAAAAGAACTTTGAAGAGATTTTTTAAGTGAAGCCTCCCAAGGAAAGAATGATTAAAATTGCTTCCAGGAGTTCCCTGGTGGCCTCGTGGTTAGGATTCCAGGCTTTCACTGCAATGGCCCGGTTCAGTGTCTGGTTGGGGAACTGAGATCTTGGAAGCTGCCCAACGTAACCAAAAAAAAGCTTCCTTGACTTCTTCTTTTTTTTTTTTTTAATTATTTAGTTTATTGGCTGCATTGGGTCTTTGTTGCTGCACATGGGCTTTCTCTAGTTGCAGTGAGTGGGGTCTACTCTTTGTTGTGGTGTGCAGGCTTCTCATTGTGGTGGCTTCTCTTGTTGCAGAGCATAGGCTCTAGGTGCATGGGCTTCAGTAGTTGCAGCACCCGGGCTCAACAGTTGTGGCTCGAGGGCTCTAGAGCGCAGACTCAGTAGTTGTGGTACACGGGCTTAGTTGCTCTGTGGCACGTGGGATCTTCCTGGATCAGGGCTCGAACCCATGTCCCCTGCATTGGCAGGTGGATTCTTAACCACTGCGCCACCAGGGAAGACCTTCCTTGACTTCTGTAAATCATCCAAAGAATGAAATAAAATAGAATTATATATATTTTTTTGTTGAAAATAATTTAAGTCTTTTTGTTTGAGAAAGATTTTTGTTTTCCAATAAAGAAACAAATAGTTAAGAGTATTAAGTTTTTCCACATTTATTTCTGAACATAAAGTACTGAAAGTGGCTGCATTTTGAGATGTTTACATATTTATGTATTTTGAGTTTAGGTAAAAGATTTCATTTGTATTAGAATTATGAATTTCTGTCTATATGTTCTAGTGAGGGTTATGTGAAACCTCTTTGCATTAATTTTGGTCTTTGCTTTTTCATACTATTACTATCACCAAAAATTATTCATTAGACTTGAGTGTTTTTTAATAGTTTCTTTGCTCTTGGCATAGGTACAATATTTTGACACATGCAGATTACAGGCCAGAAAAAAATAGACAGTATTCGTGTCAACAAATAGAATTTGTCAAAGCTTTCTATTTTTATATATATATATTTAAATAAATTTATTTATTTATTGGCTGTGTTGGGTCTTTGTTGCTGCATGCGGCCTTTATCTAGTTGCAGCGAGTGGGAGCTACTTTTCCTTGTGGTATGTGGACTTCTCAGGGCGGTGGCTTTTCTACTGGAGCACAGGCTCTAGGCTCGCAGGCTTCAGTAGTTGCAGTTGACTCAATAGTTGTGACTCACGGGCTCTAGAGTGCAGGCTCAGTCCCCTGCATCGGCAGGCTGATTCTTAACCACTGAGCCACCAGAGAGGTCCGTATTTATATATTTTTTTATACAACTTCTTTTGTAACTTATTAAAATGGCATTTATGATAGTAAGCAGAAAAAAAGAGAATTTTTTAAAGTTAATTTTTATTGGCGTATAGTTGCTTTACAATATTGTATTAGCATCTACTGTACAGCAAAATGAATCAGCTATATATATGCATATATCCCCTCTTTTTTGGATTTCCTTCCCTTTTAGGTCACCACAGTGCATTAGTAGAGTTCCCTATGCTATACAGTATGGTCTCATTAGTTATCTATTTTATACATAGTATCAATAGTGTATATGTGTCAATCCCAATCTCCCAATTCCTCCCACCCCCCAGAGAAACATTTTTAAAAGAGGTCAAATGCAAAAAGGGGAATGGAACAACTAGAAAAGATGGGAAAGTGGTTAAGTAGCAAGGAAAGCCACAGAGAAAAAGAAGTAGGAAAAAATTATGAATATAAGGAAGGAAGAGGAAGAGGGCCTGAGACTTTTAATGTTTTATGCTAGGAATGGAGGCTTTGCCCTAACTGTTCTAATCTTACGCTTGCAGAGTCTGTCTAGTCTCATGATGAGGATCATGTAGATGTGTAGTTCTTGTACTTGTTAGTCTTCTAATATGCATCTCAGATTTTGTTCTGTTTGGCATGCCCTAAGTTTCTTTTTTCTATTGACCATAGAGGTTGATGGAATCCATCTCTGATTTTTTCAGTTTATCAGGTAATAAAGAGTTTTTTGGGTACTGCCCAAAGGGCCTGTGTTGGGTTTACATTGTGTCTGAACAAGAAGACCTCTGGGCAAATGGCTTAATTGCTGGGGCCTTCAAGTTGTTTCTGAAGAAATTGTTGGAACTCTAAATACATAGGATTTCTAGAGTGGGACCCATAATCGGTCCATCAATTTTGTTAGCTTAGGTTTGTAATTAGTTCCTGATCCCACCCATGTCTTAACCTGAGCTGTCAGAAGCTACTAGGCTGGCTGGCTTTCCCCTGCAGCTTAGCAGTGCCTTGGCCTATCATTGCCCTGGAGATTCCAGTTGACATGAAGCTGTTATATTTTGTTCCTTCTTGGGAATTATTTGGATAGTCTTCTTTTTTTTTTTGGCACACGGGCTTAGTTGCTCCGAGGCATGTGGGATCTTCCTGGAGCAGGGATCGAACCTGTGTCCCCTGCATTGGCAGGCGGATTCTTAACCACTGCGCCACCTAGGAAGCCCCTGGATAGTCTTCTATTACTGCAAGTTTCCATTTTGGAACTTCTGGATTCAAAGAGTTGACTCTATAGCCAGGACTCTAGTAGGGTAATAGTTCTGTTATTTGATATTAATCAAAATCACTTAGATGTCAGTTAGCTCTCCTCATTCTCTAAATCCAAAATCATTTTACACATTTAATGTATATTAATGAGAGGCAGCTTATAGTTAGTAGTCATAAATAGAGGTTAACAAATGCCTTCAGAAGCTCAGGGGTGAACTTAAACCAAGTATTGATCTGACTTCAGTGAATACTTTATTGTTTTGGGATTTGCTTTGTCTTATTTGATAAAATTAAATTTTTTTTTCTCCTAAGAATTTGATAGGTTTTCAAGGTTGGAAGATTTTTTGGCAGTCATCTAATTTATCTCCTTTCCCCCCCAGACTTAATATCTGACAGCTTCCATTGTTTGCATGTCACCGTGTTCCAGGGCCTTTACTAAGGCCCACAGTTTCTTCTCTGCATCAGGCATGACTCAGTAAAATTTATCTCATTTAATCCTCACACCAACTTTTATGAGATAAATATAGTTAGTTATCATCCTCGTTTTTAGACGGGGTGAGAGGTACAGAGGTATTAAATCACTTTCCCAGAGTTACATAGCTATTAAGTGACAGAATTTAGATTTGGACCTAGGCGGCTAGCTTTGGAGTCCATAAACCACCATGCTGTATTGCCTCTTAGAGGACAGACATGTTCTTTGGGAGGATTGACTGTGAACTCTTTGTGGTAAAGTTCCCTGTAAGAAATGTCTTGGTGTAGTCAAGGAAGGGAGGGAATATGGGGATATGTGTATAAAAACAGTTGATTGAACCTGGTGCACCCCCCAAAAAATAAAAAAAAATTAAATAAAAAAAAAAAAAAGAAATGTCTTGGTGCAGGTAGTCTGAAATCCCTACAGCCGTTGAAATAAGGAACCTTATTTCTGGTGGTGGTATCATTTATTTAGTGTGGATCTTCCTTTCCTTTCAATTTTTTCTTCCTCCATATCTGTTTGGGGATCTGCAGTTAACTCGTGCGTCTTTCCTTCTCTCTCAGGCCCTCTAGGCAGTCTAGACAGACTTCACACATTTTATTTATCTATTTATTTATTTTATTGTATTTTAAAAAATATTTATTTATTTGGCTGCATTGGGTCTTAGTTGCAGCATGCAGGTCTTCATTGTGGCGTGCAGGATCTTTTGTTGCCGGGGTGGGGGAGTGGTGTGTGAAAGCTTACTTTCCCCACGGCCTGTGGGATCTTCTTAGTTCCCTGACCAGTGATCGAACCCACCTCCCCTGC
The DNA here is from genome assembly GCF_030028045.1 of Hippopotamus amphibius kiboko. Taxonomy (NCBI): domain Eukaryota; kingdom Metazoa; phylum Chordata; class Mammalia; order Artiodactyla; family Hippopotamidae; genus Hippopotamus; species Hippopotamus amphibius. The sequence continues at coordinate 67,158,097 of NC_080186.1, read as the reverse complement.
ATTGGAAGGCAAATTCTTAACCACTGGACCACCAGGGAAGTCCCTCACATTTTATGCAGGGAAGTTATCAAGGTTTAATCCAGAAACCAAAGACGTGAACTGCTCTATTTACCTGAGGGAGTAGGGGGAGAAGGCCTACCTGTGCCAGCTGAATTTAGTGTAGTGCTTTCATGAGTTACTCTGATGGATTATCTTTTGGCTTCAAATTCTGGCTTCACCATTTATTAGCTGCGTGATTATATAACTTGTCTAAGCCTCAGCTTCTTTATCTGAAAAATGGGCATGTAGTACCTATTTAACAAAGTAATTATGAGAATTAAATTATATAACAAATGTGAAGTCCAGGGAACAGGATAACTGTTTATTGGCTTGGAGTTTGGAACTTCTCTAGAACACTCTGAGGAAGACCATCATTTTTACCTCTAGGATATTAGGCTATGGTTTTATAGGCTATGCCTGATCTTACATTGGCCAATTCCAAGGTATTCTTTAAAATTTCTGGTCTAGTGATACCTTTTCCGTGTTTTCCAGTGATGCTGTTATTTTATTCCTGTCATTTTTTGTTTTTAATCCATTCCACGTGGCTTGACTGAACCCATGCCCCTGGCAGTGAAAGTGCAGTCATAACCACTGGACCACCAGGGAATTCCCTCTTCCTGTCATTTGTAATGGGCCTTTAGGAAGGAGAAGTAGATGCTTTTTTAAAAATTTTTATTTATTTAAATAATTTATTTTGGCTGCACTGGGTCTTTGTTGAGGTGCGTGGGCGCTTTGCAGCATGTGGGCTTCTCTAGTTGCAGCATGAGGGTTTCTCTAGTTGTAGCGAGTGGGCTTTGGATTGCGCAGACTCAGTAGTTGCGGATCTTAGTTCCCTGACCGGGGATTGAACCTGGGCCCCCTGCATTGGGAGCGTGGAGTCTTAACCGTTGGACCATCAGAGAAGTCCCGAGAAGTAGATGCTTATGCTCTATCATCTTGAACCAGAAATTCTGGACATTATAATTACAGAGCCTAAGGACTACATTAACTTGTAACATTGCTAATATAGAGCTAATGTTTAACTAAAACTTTTAAGTTCTTTGTTGTTATTATTAGATTTGTTGTTATTAAGCTGTGCCTTCCCTCATTTGTTCCTGTACAGTTGTTTTTTTGGACCCAAGGCTTAGACGTTATGTTATTATTGCTACTAAATTGTTGTTTTCCCAGTCATAATTCTGAATTAAGATAGTTTTAGATTTTGATTTGTCATCCCTTTTACCTTTCTTTTACTTTCTAGTTTGTTCAGTTTGGTCTAGTTGGTCATCAATGCTCTCATTGAAACCATTAACAAAAAATATTTAAAGGAAAACTTGTTTCCCTCTACTTACAACTTCTGACACCAAATGAGTGGATTTTCCATGCCAAGCAATTCTCCAGTTCTCTGTGGACACCAACTGGGTGTCCTGCAATTGAATTCAATTCGAACACTAACTACCCAGAGTTAGCACAGATTCTACAGGTTAAGGGCTCATCTCACAAGACTGCCCCCCACTCATATGCCAATTGCTAATCCAGGCCTCCCATGCTTCTGACCAACTGTCTGTAAATGAGAGGTTCCCACCACTCCCTCCTTGGGCTTCATAATTTGCTAGAATGGCTCACAGAATTTTGGGAAACACTTGTCTTACTGATACTGGTTCATTATGAAAGATATAACTAAGCAACAGTCAAATGGAAGAGGCGCATAGGGCATAGTATGGGGAATGGGTGTAGAACTTTCATACCCTCTCCAGACACAACACTCTCCCAGCACCTGGATGTGTTCACCAACCTGGAGCTCCCTAAACCCTACAGTTGAGTGTTCTTATGGAGGTTTCATTATGTAGGCATGAGTGATCAAATCATCCACCATTGGTGGTTAACTTAATCCCCAGTCTTTTTCCCTTCAGGGGTCAGGGTTGGAGTCGAAAGTTCCAATTTTCTTTCTTTCCTTTTTTTTTTTTAAACAATAAACTGCATATATTTAAAGTGTACAGTTTGATATTTTTTTTCTTATTAGTAATGTATATATGGCAATCCCAGCCCCCCAGTTCATCCCACCTAACATCCCACCTAATCACAGGGTTTGTTCCCTTGGCAGCCATCCCCATCTTCTAAGAGTCACCTCATCAACATAAACTAAAGTATAGTTGAAAGGGACTTATTATGAATAGCAAAAGATACTCTTCTCACCCCCATCGCTTAGGAAATTCCAGGAGTTTTAGAAGCTCTGTGCCAGGAGCTGTGATAAATGTATATTACTTATTTTATCACAATACCATATTTTAAAGGGCACAGAGCCAGAGTCAAAGAGGCATGACTTTCAAGCATCTTGTGCAATAAGCTATAAATTCAACTGTTTCTACTTTCATATTTTTTTCTTCTTGATCATAAAGAGATCATGGGCTACCTTATTATATATCATGCCAAGATATATGTGTATTTATCTACTTAACTGTAATTTAAGAAAATGCATGAATTTTTTTTTGAAAAAGAGGCTAATATCAATTCACATTATTTGGAAATATTGTTGATGCTGAGCTTTTTTGCAGATAAGTATTTGCCATCAAGTATTCATGGCTGGTTTTACACCCACTTGCAAATAAATCATCTTAGTTTTGAAAGGCACGTGTCAGGTTTTACTGAACGTAAGAGCCTCAGCAAAACTTATTTCACTAATTTTGGAATTCAAAATATAAACAGGGACTCTCCTTAATTTTACATTTGTTTGTACTGTTTATAGTAAGTAGTTTGCCAAGTTAACATTGTGGACAAGACTGTAGGAGGACAGTTTAAATCCTCCTCAGCATGATTCTTTCAGTATGTTTAAAATTGTCTTAGTGTTTTTCTTTTCAGATAACAGTGTGTTTGTTGAAAGTAAGTTATATCTATCCCCTTTAGCACATCCAGAAAAACTTTTGACTTGTCAGTATTGTGAGTTATTTGGTTAGTTTAGGTAGGTGCAGTTCATAGCAGAGTTTAAAAAATGTATGGTATGATTCTAACGCTGGATTGTGAAGATAATCGCACAACTGTGTACATTTACTATAATTCATTGAATTATACACTTAAAATGGGAAAGTTTTATGGTTTGTAAATTATACTTCAGTAAAGCTGTTAAAAATGCAGTATGATTCTGTGAAGCTAATTTTAAGTAATTTTTTGTGAATTTGAAACAGTATAAAATAGCACTTTATACTAAAAAATTTTTAATAATTCAAATGTCAAAAAAGTTTTTAAATTCATTAAGAATCTGTTAGTTTCAAAGCTGATGGACCTGGTGTATTACAAACCATGTTTACCTTTGGTGATGCCACTTCAGCTGGTAACCAGAAATGCTGAGTATCCTGTGTCAATATCCAGTGAACCATACTATTGTTTACACGCATGGGAACTTATGCAAATGGTTTTGGTGATTATTGTGCTGTTATTTTTACTCTTATTGTTAAATTTAAGATGTTTTTTATATTCTGTAATGTTGTCATCCAAGTGGTCATTAAATTAAATGCGATAAAGAAGCTCAAATAACTGCTGATATTCCTGCTGTTAATTTCATATAGAGCATCCTGGAAATATTGGAACTAATGCTAAGAAAATAAAAGAGCAGAATTGAAGCAGAATCCCTTTTATTTTAAGAAATGAGAAAAACCTCTGGCAACCTGGCTCTAAAATCACAGCCACTCTAATGCACCTCTAAGCCAAGTTATCATCTATGTTGAAATAGGAAATATTTTTAATATTTGGGAAGGAAGTGATAGTGATACAAAACACTTTACTACAAATTCTTAGTGTTTTTAAAGCATTCTTAAAAACAGACCGTGTTATAGTCATTTATTGTGCTTTGAAACTATGCTTGAGAAAAGAAATATGGACAATAGTTGTAATATACGTTTACATTTATTGCTGTAGGAGAGTAGCTTTGAATTAGGCGGGGTTTGAATTATGTTTTAAGGCATGAATTTTTTGTATAATATGTCACCACCCTGTATTCTCTAATTCATCTTTTGTCATGCTCTGTACTATTTCCTTAACCATTATGACTTAGTGAATCATTATTGGGTATAATTCTGTATTTGTTCTTACATACCAAAAGTTTACTTCTGGCTTAAACAATAGTTATTTGTCCTGTTCTTCTGATTATTAAATAAAATGAAGATTTTGATTTTCTAATTAAAAAAAAATTATGTCCCTTCTCTTACGAGAGACCACTTAATGTTAAATGCAAAGTGTTGAAATCACTAGAGGGCAGCACATTTTATCTGCATGTAGGTCGTCTATGACTCATAAATGCCATTCTGCGCTGTTCGTAGTACTGGGAGTTAAATTTAGGTCACCACTCTTTTTCTGGCATGTTTCATATACACCTGCTACTGTAACTCAGCGTGAGAAGAGCCAGGAAGTTATGCACAGAGACTTGAAATAATATTAGTGTACATTTCCATTTGCGTGCAAGTTCTTCTGGCTAACAGCATGTAGAAGTGTTACATTTATTTGTAGTTTCTGTTTTTCAGATAATTGTTAAATTATAATTGGTAAACAGTAGTTTTGTTGTTGTAATTTTTGAAGACTCACCCAAAAAACTCCAATATGTTTTCAGTTGTAGACGGTATATACTAGTGGTTTAAGAACATGGGCTTTGGAATTAAACAAACATGGGTTCAAATCCTGGCTCTACCACTCTTACTAGCTATGAAATCTAAGCAAGCCTTGACCTTTCTTAGACTCATCTTCATCTCTAAGTTGTAGGACTATATTAGTATCAACTTCATAGAACTGTGAAGATGAAATGAGATAACATGTATATCGTATTTTAGCATAGTTACATCGTAAACACTCGTTATCCATTCGTGTATATTCTAGCATTTTTATGAGGCCTGTTCTAAGATTGTTTAAAAAATGCTTGGTTCATCACCATAGAATCCATCTAACAGATCTCCCACTCATATCACTGTGTCCACTCAAGTGGCAAACACTCTCCTGAATTGTGTACTTATCATTTTCTTTGAAGTTCTTTTAGTTTGACTCCTTGAAGTTTCTAGTATTTGATCATATTTGCTCTATGAAACAGGCAATAAGATTAAATGCCATTGACTTATCATCCCTGTATGTATTCCTGTCCAGTTTATACATTTGACTCTTTCTTATCCTGTTAGAAGATTAATCTTAAAATATGAATTTTGGTGGTTCTTTTAATTATTGCACTTTTGGTTCAGTCATGTTGTTGGTTGTAGCAGAAAGGAACTCATTTCCAGTACTCTGGACTTTTATGTTACATGTGGTACCTTCTCAAAATATGTGTTCTTTCTGATACTGATGGAAATTTTGTTTCTTTGTAATTAGTTCTCTGAATAAATCTTTTTGAATAGGCTCTTATTTAAAAAAATGCATGGTTCCTGGTAGATGATATCACGTGTTCATAACTTGTTTTACAATGATATTGTTCAGTTATGCTCCACACAGCATTTATTTGTTTCTGGAAATTACTTTGATTTTTCTCATTTTATAGTAGTAACATAAATTTGCATTTCTTGAAACAAGGTATTTAAGCCATGTTCAAAGTGATTTATTTGGGAAAGTAAAAAAGATGCTCTTTATAAATCTGCTTTCTCTGTGTTAGAAAAGAAAGCTGCCATCTGAAGGACAAATACTTTGTAGAAGTATTTATTCTAGATGTAGTTAAGATTTTTGACCTTCCTTGATCCTTGATCTTGCCATATGCATAGGAGGAAAACAGAAAATGATAATGGATCTACTGCTTGCCAGCACATCCAATTATCTAGTAAGTTCTGTCAGTTCTGCCTCCATAATATAGCTTTCATTCGTTCTCCTTTCTCTGTACCCTCATTATATTTTGCTTGGATTTAATAATCCCCTAATAGGGTTCCTGCCTCCAGTCTGTCTCTCTCCCACTGGTAAATCTGTACCTTGTTTCTGGAGTTGTCTTCTTTTTCTTTTTTCTTTTCTTTTTAATATTTATTTTATTTATGTATTTATTTTTGGCTGTGTCAGGTCTTAGTTGCAGCGGGCGGGCTTCTCTCTAGTTGTGGTGAGCAGGCTCCAGAGCACGTGCACTCTGTATTTTGCAGTGCTTGGGCATCCCCTGCATTGGAACCCATATCCCCTGCATTGGAAGGCAGATTTTTCACCACTGGACCACCTGGGAAGTCCCTGGAGTCATTGTCGTCTTCTTCTCCTCCTCCTCCTCCCCGCCCCCTTCTTTTTTCTAGTGTTTATTTTCTTTATTTTCTTTTTGGCTGTGTTGGGTCTTAGTTGTGGCATGTGAGATCTTTCCTTGCAGTGCAGGCTCTTCCTTGCAGTGTGCGGGTTTCTCTCTAGTTGTGGCTTACAGGTTCTCTCTAGTTTTGGCGCAGTGGCGCTCAGGCTCCAGGGCACGTGAACTCTGTAGTTTGCGGCACTCTTGGCTCCCTCGTTGAGGCTGCGAGCTCAGTAGTTGTGGTGCGAGGGCTTAGTTACCCTGTGGCATGGGGGATCTTAGTTCCCTGACCAGGGATCAAACCGGTGTCCCCTGCATTGCAAGGCGGATTCTTTACTACCGGACCACCAGGGAAGTTCCTGGAGTTATCCTCTTAATGTAGAGCACTCATCTTGTCACTCCCAGGTTCTCAGACCACTTTTCTGACCTGTTTGTTTTACTGTTTTGTATATACTTCAGCCAGACTAGTTCTCTTCGAAAACTGAAATTTTTCTCTAAGATTTTAGTTTTGTAATCAACTCCAGGTTTTTAGTAAATTTTCGGTGCTTTTGTTTCTCCATTTTTTCGCTGATGCTTGTCCTTCATATAATTCAGCATGCCCTGAATTTTTTTTTTTTTTCCTGCCTATTGTGGAAGCAGTCAGGAGCTGATTTTTTTAAATGTATATTATAACTTTTTTTTTTTTTTTAACATTTGGATAGCTGGTTGCTTCAGTACCACTCATTAAATGATGTATCCTGTTCTTACTGATTTGAAATGCCCCTGTCATATGTCAAGTTGTCTTATGTGTGTGTCTTTCCTGGATTCTCTGTTTTGTTCTATTTGTCTCTGCATTGGTTTCTAGTGTCTTAATTACTGTATCTTTATAAAGTTTTATAATGAGTCTTGACACCTGTTGGGGGTGAGTCTGTTCACTGCGTTCTTTTTAAGAATTGCTTTGGCTATTCTTAGCCCTTTGCTTTTCCATGTGAAGTTTCGGACAGCTTGTCAAGTTTCGTGAAAACCCCTTTTGGGGTTTTGATTATTGCATTGCATGTTTAGGTCAGCTTGTGAGAGAATTTATATCTTCATAATATTAACGTTTCCATCTACAAACATAATGTGGCTCTTCATTTACTTAAATCTTTTATGTCTTTCATAATTTTTTAAAAATTTACTTGTTTGTTTATTTTTATCTTTTGGCTCTGTTGGGTCTTCGTTGCTGTGAGCAGGCTTTCTCTAGTTTCAGAGAGCAGAGGCTGCTCTTCGTTGTGGTTCACTGCTTCTCATTGTGGTGGTTTCTCTTGTTGTGGAGCATGGGCTCTAGGCACACTGGCTTCAGTAGTTGTGGCTCGAGGGCTCCAGAGCGCAGGCTCAGTAGTTGTGGCGTACGGGCTTAGTTGCTCCACAACATGTGGGATCTTCCCCAGACTAGGGATTGAACCCGTGTCTCCTGCATTTGCAGGCAGATTCTCAACCACTGTGCCACCAGGGAAGTCCCATAATTTTTTTATAGTTTTCTCCATTGAGGTCTTATATATCTTCATTCCTAGGTGCTTTATAGTTTTCTTGTCATTGTACATGATATCTTTTCTAAACTTATTTTCTAATTTTTTATTGCTGGTATCTAAAATGTTGTTGGTATTTGCATTTGAATATTATCAACAACCCTTATCAGCTCTCATTAGTTCTGCCACCAGTAATTTGTCACTGGTTCTTTTTTTTTTTTCCAATATTGATTGATTGATTTTGGTTGCACCAGGTCTTAGTTGTGGCACGTGGGATCTTCATTGCCACGTGCAGGATCTCTATTTGCATTGTGTGGACTTCTTAGTTGTGGCGTGTGGACTCTTAGTTGTGGGGATCTAGTTCCCTGACCAGGGATGGAACCCAGGCCCTCTGCATTGGGAGCGCAGAGTCTTACCCACTGGACCACCAGGGATGTCCCTGTCATAGGTTCTTTTGGAATTTTTATCCAGATCACATATCTATGAATGATACCTGTTTATTTTTCATTCTTTCCAACCCTTATGCTTTTTTCCAACCTTTATGCATGCGTTCTTTCTTTCTTTCTTTTCCCCATCTTACTGCTTTGGATAGATTCTTAGAGTCTTTTTGCCTCTGAAGACAGCCGTGTAGCAAAGAGGACCATAAGTTAGCTGGCCTACTACACAGAATCATAGACTGTGCACTTATTGCTGTAGCCGCCCAGCTAGGTACAAGAGTGTTGATGTAGGGACTCGTGAAGACTGCTAAGGTGAATTATAGCTTAAAAGTCACCTTGCAAGTATTTATTTAACTGTTTATTATATGCCTTATGTGTGATGACATATAGATGAAATAAGGATTAGAATGTCTGTTTTCAGGTTACTTGTGGTCTGATTGGCCAATTAAAACTTACTTTTAGGAAGCAGTTAGAAAGCAATACCATATAGATTAGTATATAAACTTCAATACTGAGCTATTTTGTAAAACTCAGAGCTTATGATTCCTCTGCAAAGCAGAAGATCGTTCTTTTAACTTCTCTTTCCCATCTCCATTCTTTCCCATACTTCCCTACTGAAGTGCCCTCAGCCTGTTTAAGAGCCTAAGATAAGAACTTAAAAGTAAACAGATCTGGTTTGGGACATGTAGTTATCTTTGGTTATCTGCTGCTGTTTTTGCTGAATATCTATGAAATTCATTTGGAGACTCATATATCATGAGTATCAGGTAAGAAGAAGATGTTTACGGTACTGTCTTCTGCATGATTATATTATTTTCTCCTAAGTAAATAATTCTGTAAATTTTGAAAAGTGGCTCTAGGGAATTCCCTGGCTGTCCAGTGATTAGGACTCCTCACTTCCACTGCAGGGGGCCCGGGTTCCATCCCTGGTCAGGGAGCAAGCTGCATGGTGCAGCCAATAGAAAAAGGAAGAAAAGAAAAGTGGCTGTAAATGGTTAGTAGATTCACAAGTGTTTGTTTTAGTATTTTGATTCAAAATAAGCATTTATGCTACATATAGTTTTTGTACATATCGAATATTACACAATAAAAGTATATATATATCTTTCATATTAAACAGAAATTTATGTTATTTGAATTATTTTGGAAAAAGTTAGACTTTAGTTGGTCACAAAAACTAATGAGAGATTGGTAGACTATGGGATTAAAACCTAATACCAAGGAATGGTACTATATATTAGGAGACTTTCCTTATCATCGTATCATGCAGAGTATACATCATTACATGGTTTGGTAGTTTATGTCTGTAACAGTGCATTCAGGAATTAAGATTTTTTTTTTCACTCACTTTGATTAGACTGTTAGGAGGGCAGGACCACAAACTGCTGAATTTAATACCAGTGTAAAAATAAACCTGATAAATGACATATGAAGCTTGCTTACAGTTTCTTGGGCACATTATTTAGTTGATGTGGTTTACAGTGAATAAATTTTAAGGTTATTAATCTATACTTTAGATTTCTCCTAAAATTACTTGGGCTTTATAGTTGGTATGCTTACATTTTCTCTCTCTTTAAATTGAAGTATAGTTGATTTACAGTGTTGTGATAATTACTTCTGTACCGCAGAGTGACTCAGTTATACATATGTATACATTCTTCTTCATATTCTTTTCCGTTATGGTTTATCACTGGATATTGAATATAGTTCCCTGTGCTATACAGTAGGACCTTGTTTATCCATTCTGTATATACCAGTTTGAGTCTGCTAACCCCAGTCCGCCCCTCTCCCACCCCCACCCCCTTGGCAACCACCAGTCTATTCTCCATGTCTGTGACTCTGTTTCTGTTTCATAGATAGGTTCATTTGTGTCATATTTTAGATTCCACATATAAGTGATATCATGTGGAATTTGTCTTTCTCTTTCTGACTTGCTTCACTTAGTGTGATCACCTCTAGTTACATCCATGTTGCTGTATGCTTACATATTCTATAAAGAATAGTGCGTGTTTGCAATACCTGTGTTAGCAGGCAACTCTGAAGCTGTAAGTTTGATAAATGTTGTTTTTTTGGCTGAAGCAAAGGACTTTGAAATTCTTTTACACTGATGTGTAAGAACAAATTTAGCCCTTAAAACAAACCAGGAATTTTTGTAGCTTAACAGCATCGCTTTGCATATTTCAGATATGTGTTTAGGCCTCTCTATAATCTATTTTTTGGACAGAATGAACTCAGAATCTTAGATCTGGAGTATTTATTTAGGAAACATTTGATTTCCTGGTATATATCAAACACGGTATAAGGCACTGGAGAGACAAGAATAAAGAAAATTTCACTTTTGCTTTTAGGCAACCCAGAGTCTAGTTTTGCAGATAGGCATTAAAAAATGTCATAGCACAGTGGAGTAAGTGCTGTAATGTATTTAGAACATGCTGTGGAGGTGTCACACAAAGAAAAGTGTGACACTTGAAGAAAGTCCACCAGGAACACGAGAGAAGGGCATTCCCAGGAGGAAACAGCATGGATCAAGGTGTAGAGTGGAGCCTGTTTAGGGAACTGTAAGTTGTTTGATATGTCTTGGGAACACAATATATGTAGGAGAGTGGTGGGAAATGAATCTAGAAAGGTGGGCAGGAGAGAAATCTTGAAGGTCTTTGTTTTGTACCTTTAGGCAAAAGGGAGCCACTGAAAATTATAAGAAGTCATAACAAATTTACTTGTTGGCAGGAGATTGTGGAAGCATTGATTGGTACAGTTTAAATATTTTACCCATCTTTCTTTCTGCTCCTGTATGCATAGGATTTCATTGAGACAGTGAGACATTCCCTAAGGGAAAATTAGAGATTTTTCCAGCCTAATACTGACTGCACAAATTCTCTGGCAGAGAGCAGGAAAAGCTGTAAAGTGGGACCTCCTGACCACTAGAGAGACATTTTTCTTCTCTTTTGGTAAGCAGCCAGATAGAACATTTAGCGATATTGAAAAAGTTCAGCAGCAAGAGGAAATAACCTCAACCTATCTTCTTATGTCAGACGTCAGACAGCCCAGAGTTGACACTCTAAAACCTTGTCCTTTTCCTTTCCTGCAGAATCACTGTGGTCAGAGGATAAACTCCCTAAGGATTTATTTTTAGAGAGTGACATGAAATACAAGCTTAACTTGTATACTCAGACCTCTAAATATACAGACTGCAAATTGCAGAACATGTGAGAACTTTGCCCTGTAATTTCCTCTCATGCATTAAGGCTTATAATCTTAATTTTCAAGTGTTTAATAATACTACAAAATGAAGTCTAAGTGGTGTTATATATGCAAGTCAAATTAGGTTCAGAGATGAAAGCTGTATGATAAAAGTTGCTGGGGTGCCACATAGAAGGGAAATTCCTGCTTCCTGCTTTGCCTTTTTTTGTATTCAGGGTATATCTTATCTGCTTGGATTTCTAAGTCCAGGACCTGCGCTAGACCATCCAAGACCTTTGTTTGATTTAGATAAAGGCCCATGTACCCCCCTTGGGAAGGGCACCTTCGTGATAAGAAAAAGGTTCACCTTTTTCCAGGAAGATGCAGGCCTAAGATGTGGGCTGGAGTTCTGCATCCACTTGTACCCATTGGCCAGGGGCCTTTGTGTAGTGTACAGAGTGACCAGTGGTTCTAGTGGCCCCGTTAAAGTCTCTGTAACTGCAGACCTACCCTTAATTACTCTTTGCCCTTTGGGTTATCTGGTTACTTCTTTCTTCTCCTAAAAAAAAGGTATAAAATGCTGTTACTCCTTTCTCTTTCCTTCTATTAGTCGTTTTGCATTGGCAACTGTATTTCCCAGTTAAGAATCACAGTTGTTATGTTGGCCAATCATGGCATATAAGAAGTTTTGATAAATACGGAAAGCCAGAGACAACTGTTGTGGACTGCTGTTTTGAGTAGTGCCATAGTATCGGGCTGTTCTGTGCATGTACTGTAGGCAAAATTGTGTAAGTTAAAACACATCAAGAATTGATCAGATAGCCTTTCTTTTGTTTCAGTGGATTTCATTGTTACTTTTTTCAATATTAAGGTGCATTGAGGGAAAAATCAAGAAAATATCATCTGTTAGCTCACTTAGTTCTTTCACTTTCTGAATTATGGTTTTCTTTTCTTCCAGTTTTATTGTAATTGACAGAGTACTGTGTAGTTTAGGGTGTACAGCATAACGATTTGACTTACATACATCATGAAATGATTACCACAGTAAGTTTAGTGAACATCCATCATATAGATAAAAAATTAAAGAAATAGAGAAAAAATTGTTTTTCACTGTGATGTGAACTCTTAGGATTTACACTCTTAACAGCTTTCATATAAAGCATGCAGCAGTGTGAGTATTATTTGTCATGTTGTGTATTATATACCTGGGGCTTTGTGCTGTTGACTGCCTTCATCCAGCTTCCCCTCCCCTCTCTTCTTTTTGGTTTTTGTATTCCACTTTGTTTTTTCTCTCAAACTTTTCTATAGTATTAAAAGAGAATAAAAAATTATCCACAGTGTGGATGGATCAAATAGTCATACAGGGTAAACAAAGAACAGCGGTGGTTTTCTTGATTTCTTAATTATTTTAACAGATTATAGCAGATTCTGGAAAATAGCTGTCTTGTCGGCAGCAGGACTTTTTCCATTTTTAATAAAACCATAAAAAAGGCAAGGTTCCAAATCATATTTGAACTGCTAAAATCATCTGGAGAATAGCTGCTGACCTAGAAGTCAGATGACATTGAGACATTTGGCAGGCTTCCTCTTCTTGCTGGTGTTATAAAATCCACAGTGGACAGCCTGGATTTGAAAAGAAGAGTGGCATCTTTGGAATCTGCACTAGAGTCTGCTCAAGTTAAAATAGACCTGATGCCTTCTAAGTGACAGAAAATAGAATATGCCTGGGGATGGCAAAAGTGAGATATGCAAAAAAGCCACTTGGATTGGTTTAAAGAAATAGATCCAGGCCTGAGGTTCCAAGTTCCAGAGCTGGAGTCTTGTAGTTTTTTCTTTTTCTTTGTATAACTTTCAAGCAAATTCTGCTTTGGAAAAAACTTAGGTAATATGTGAATTATGAGATTGTGAAAGAAGGGGGAAGGCTTGAATCCAGTCAGATTTTTGGCCTAAAATATGTGACTGTTTAGTTAAAAGTTAACATACTTTCAGTGTTCTTGCAAAGAAGAACATTGTTTATCCATGAATGTTTTAAAAGTTCTGGGTGATTGAGACATGTAAAAAATGTTCTCAAAAATGTTAGATTTACTATTTAAGAAGGTTAAAAGAAAAAAGCTGCCCCACTGAGAGCCAATGAGGTAACTTAACACATGGTGCATATTTTTATATTTAATCACCCAATTATGTGGAAAGCTTTCTTTTAGGCACTTTTAAGGTTAATGATGAGTCCTAAAGGGGTTTAAACTGCATATTTCAGGTTTATAGTATCATAAGTTTAATTAATTTAGGGCTGGGTATTAGAAACATAAGAATTCTAACAGTGCTCTCAAAACAAGTTAAAGTCATATAACAGGCAAAATTTCCAGGGGAAATACATGAGAGGCTTTAAAATAGGGATTTTCATGTCTTGGGAATGGTTAGTCTATAACAAGTTCTATTTTGTATATGCATACAAATAAGTTTACAGTGTGTTCCATGCTCTACTGAGAACTGTAGGAACCATCGGGGAAAAAAAAATGCAAGAAAAAAGAAAAGGAAAGAGAAAAAAGGAGAAAGTCCATCTACTCAAGTTTTTTAGTCCAGCTGGACACACAGGTTGTATATTCAGGCAATGATTAAATAAAGATTCAGAGAGTGTATTAAATGGTATGTCCTTATCTTTTGCATAATTATTTGAATAGCTAACATTTATCCAGTGCTTGTTTTACATATATAGTCATCCCTACTCCCCATGGATACCAAAATCTGTGGATGCTCAAGTCCTTTACATAAAATGGTATAGTATTTGCATGTAACCTAGGCACATCCTACCACATACTTTATTAATTTAAAAAAAAATTTTTTTTTAAATTTTTTTTTTCTTGGCTGCATTGGGTCTGTGTTGCTACACGTGGGCTTTCTCTAGTTTTGGAGAGCGGGGGCTACTCTTCCTTGTGGTGCATGGGATTCTCAGTGCGGTGGCTTCTCTTGTTGCGGAACACAGGCTCTAGGCACGCGAGCGTCAGTAGTTGCAGCGCTCGGACACAGTAGTTGTAGCTCGTGGGCTCTAGAGCACAGGCTCAGTGGTTGTGGCTTAGTTGCTGCGCAGCATGTGGTATCTTCCCAGACCAGGGATCAAACCTGTGCCCCCTGCATTGGCAGGCAGATTCTTAACCACTGCACCACCAGGGAAGTCCCCTCCCATATATTTTAAATCATCCCTAGATTACTTATAATACCTAGTACAATGTAAATATTATGTAATAGTTGCAAATACAATGTAAATGCTATATAGTAGTTGTTGGCACACAGCAAATTCAAGCTTTGCTTTTTGGAACACTCTCGACTTTTTTTTTTCCCCTCATCTGTGGTTGGTTGGCTCCTCTGATGTGGAACCTGCAGTTATGGAGGGCTGACTGTGTTAATTTGTTTAATCCTCACACAACCCTGTGAGGTAGATTTTATTCCCATTTTACAAATGAGAACACTGAAGAATGGAGAAGATAAGAAACTTACCCAAGGTTACACAGCTAATAAGTAGCAGAGTCAGACTTTGAATCTAAGCTATCTGGCTCCACAACCCATGGGGTTTTTTGGTTTTGTTTTGTTTTGTTTTTTAAGCTGTTTATTGGAATATAATTGCTTTACACTGTAGAACCCATGGTTTTAACATCTTTTCTGTACTGCGTTACATAGAAGCAAAAAATTAGGTAATTTTTGGAGGAGATTGCATGCAGGGGATAGTTCTTAAGCTGCAGATTATAAAACAATATGCGGGGTTTCCCTGGTGGCGCAGTGCTTAAGAATCTGCCTGCAAATGCAGGGGACACATGTTTGAGCCCTGGGCCGGGAAGATCCCACATGCCATGGAGCAACTAAGCCTGGGCACCACAGCTCTTGGGCCTGTGCTCTAGAACCCTTGAGCCACAACTACTGAGCCTGGGTGCCACAACTATTGAAGCCTGAGCACCTAGGGCCCGTGCTCCACAAGAGAAGCCACCGCAATGAGAAGCCCGCACACCGCAACAAAGAGTAGCCCCCACTTGCCACAACTAGAAAGAGCCCAGGCGCAGCAACGAAGACCCAGTGCAGCCCCAAATAAATAAATAAATAAATAAATAAATAAATAAATTTATTTAAAAATAATAAAAAATAAAACAATATGTGTTCCTGGGTAGCATGGGGCAAGGGAAGAGAAGGTGAGAAATTTATGTGTTGGAGAAGATGCAGGAAAAACCAAAACTTGAGTAAAGAATACATGTGGCAATATTACCAGCAGAGAAAATTTGTTTAGCACTTACTAAATACCAAGTACTATGCCTCCACAGGTCTCACATTTAATCCTTACGAGAACTCTTTGAAATCAATGTTGTTATCCACAGTTTACCCAGATAGTAAATAGCAAAGCTGGGAATAGGGTCCAAATGCTAGCTGGCTGACTCCAAAACGCAAGCTTTTACCCATTGCATTGCTCTGTGGCAAGTGGGCGTATGGTGAATGTGCTCAGCTAAAGCTGAGGGGTCTTTTAGTGCTTAATGGAAAACAAGATTAAATAGGTGGTGTGGACAGAGATTATGGAAAACTTTGGAAACCAAACAAGGAGCCATTGAAAATTTTGATTAAAGATGACTTTTTGGAGACTTCCCTGGGGAGTCCAGTGGGTAAGACTCAGCACTTACAATGCAGGGGACCCGGGTCAATGTCTGGTCAGGGAACTAGATCCCACATGCATGCCGTGACTAAGAGTTTGCATGCCACAACTAAGAAGCCCACATGCTGCAACTAAACATGCCGCAACTAAGACTGGGCATGGCCTAAATAAATAAATAAATAAATAAATAAATAAATATTTTTTTAAAAAACAGTAAAAAAAATGACTTTTTGTTCTAGTTGTAATAAAGCATTCTTGTATATAATTAGCCTGTTCTCGCCTCACAGTTACAAATATTAAATGAAATAGTCTGAGAAAGCACTTAGCAGATTGCCTTGGGCGCATAGTAGTTACTTTAAAAAATGAGTTGCATCTGAATCCTCTAAAGAACTTGTAAACTCTTTTGCAGTTGTAGACAGTGTGAGAGAAAGAAATGTTCCAACAGTGCTGTCCAATAGAAATACAACGTGAGGGGAGTTCCCTGGCGGTCCAGTTGTTAGGACTCCATGCTTCCACTGCAGGGGGTGGCACGGGTTCAATCCCTGGTTGAGGAACTGAGATCCTGTAAGCAGTGTGGCGTGGTCAAAAGAAAAGAAGGAAAGAAATATAACATGAGCCATAAAAGTAACTGTAAATTTTCTAGTAGCCACCTGAAAAGGTGAAAAGAAAGAGTTGAAATTAATTTTAATAATGTATTTTCTTAAACTCAGTATATATTAATAGGATATTTTATGTTTTGGGGTACAACGTTTTCAAAATCCAATGTGTATTTTACGCTTACAGCACATCTCAGTTTTGACTAGCCACATTTCATGAGCTGAATAGACACACATGGCTAGCGGCTACCATATTGGACATCACAGCTCCTTAGTTTCATAGCATGGAATCTGGTGTCAGATGACCTGGGTTTGAATCTTGCCATTCCATTTCTTAACTGTGTGAGTACAGCCTAGTTATGTAAGCTTCCTATCCCTTAGCTTTTTGATATATAAAAGGAAAAAAAAATAATAGTACCTACCTCAAAGGATTATTGTGAGGATTATGAGATAATGTATGTGAAGCACGTAATTTGGTTTCTGGCATGTAGTTAAGTGCAAAAAAAAAATGTTTATTAGTCACATTTTTATTGTTATAATTAGATTACATGCATCTCATTATTTTCATGTCTTCTTCCTGTAAATAGTTGGTTATCTCCACCTAAACATTCTCACTTAAAATTTGAAACCAGTCACTAAATAGCAAAGAAAAACTGATGAGCTAGGAGAAGAAAGCTTGTGAGTGGTATACATGCATGGCATTAGACTCTACTACTGCTACTGGTATTTCACTATAGGGTGCAGATAAATTATTTTCAGTACTTAACAGTCATACCAGTTTTTTGACTGCTATTGTACTGAACAGTCATACCAGATTTTTTGACGATTTGGACCTAGCATCATTATAGATACTTCCTCTATCAGGGAATAAAACCCACCTCTAATAATAATTTATAGTTTCATTGCCAACGTTGAAATATAGGAAGTATTTCATTGTCTTCCCTGCTCTCAGCCATTTGGGGCCAAGATACATAGATACATTGTTTTTTTTCCCTTTTATTTAAACCCTTAGAAAAATTGTGCACAAAACAAAAAGTACAGTGGTTTATCACACCCTCTTGTGTAACTAATAGTAGATTGAAAAATATAATATTGCCAACTTCCTAAAAGATTCTTTTGTACCCCCTCCCAATCAATACCTTTACTGCCTACCCCCCAAATTAACCACTGTCCTGATGCTAATTACTTCCTGGCTTTTCTTTATAGTTTTACCAACTAAGTGTGTAGTCCTGATGACTGTTGTTTAGTTTTGCCTGTTTTTTAATTTTATGTGAATGAAATCATACATATAATTTTTCACTCAACACGTTGTGAGACCCATCCATGTTCCTGCATGTAGCAGCAGTTCATTCAGTTTTATTGCTGTGTAGTATTTCATTGTATGAATATATCACAGTTTGTATATTCTGTGGTAGATGGATAGTTGTTTTCCTTCTAGTTGGAGTCACAATAAACAGTGCTGTTATGAGCATTCCTATGCATAAAGCATGCATTTCTGTACAACACACCCAAGGAAAGAATTGCAAGGTCATAAGAATTCAGTCTTGAACTTTCATAGATAATGCCAAACTTTCCACATTGGTTTTACCAATTAATGTTTCTACCAGTGATGTGTGAGAGTTTCCATTGCTGTACACCCTTAACAAAAAAAATGGCCATTTTTTCTCAGTTTGATCATTCTGGTAGGTGTATAATGATATCTCACTGTGGTTTTAGCCTTTCGTAAGAAAAATTTGGTAAGGAGTTTCTGAAAATATTGACTAAGATGAAGCCGTTGGTTGTCAATTTTCCATGCTTTCCATATCTTTCAATACCATAATTAAGAGTTGATGATACTTTTAGAAAGAGTATTTTAAATTTTAAAACTGCATGAAAATTAATTTGAGATATTGCCCAATATTCTTTCTTTATCCTTTTTATTGGCTTATCTAAAAAACAGATGTATTATTTTTCTTCATAATTATTAAGCTGCCATTTCAGGAATCCTAACAATTACTGAAATGAGAGTTATGGTCTGTGATTTATGAAGTTGGGTTTAATGAATAAAACTGTCCAATTCCTCTGAGCGATTTTTTTGTTAGATTTTTAAAAAAAAATAAAGTGTAACCGTAGTCACTGATCTGAATGACATTGAATGGCTGCTGTTGAGTGAAGTAAAACAGACTTTTAACAGCTCCTGGGTAATGTCTGAAAGGTAAAGTGACATAAGATAAATGTCTGTGTTCCATTCCGAAAATAGCGAAAGGCATATGGAACCAAGATTTAACTTAGTTGACTTGTAACTTAATCCCACTTTAAATGTGCTTTGGCATAATAAAGGTTGTGCTGTGATTGCTTTTTGCAGAATTAATACCAACAATGGAAAATAATTAAGAAGATAAAGGTTTGAAAATTGTGAATGCTGATTTCATTTTGTAAATAATTGATTCTTCAGAGTTGGTGTATGCATTTTCAAAAATCATATATGCACTGAAGAGAGAATACTGGGAGTTTTTCTGGATAACTGAGTGCCCCCAAATACCAGTTTTATAGCTATTTATAAGTGTAAAACAGTTATGTTGTTTTGTTCTCAAGTTTGATGAAAAACTTATAAATTCCTAAAAGAACTTGTATTTTTGAAAATAGAATAATTTAACCTCAGATTTTATTCCATTAATAGTATTTAGTAGTAGGATTTTGAACTGACAAGTTAGGTATTTTAAAAGGATTGATGTAAGCTTCATTTGAAAGCAATTATAACCTAAATTTGGAAGATAAATGGTTAAAATGGCAATTATGGTCCCACCAAATATGAAGTAGAAAAAAATATGCTATATGTATGGTTATTTTTGGTACTTAATAGGAATGAACCTTGTCCCAGTTTGTTCTTCTGCTTGGCTTAGAGACTGGAATACAAATTGGTTGCAAAGCTTTTGAGTTTCAACTAAAGTAATGGTTTGGATTTTTTTAAACTTTACACTCCCTGTAGAGAATCACAAAATGTCTGTTTTCTGACATTTGGGTGTTGTAAACAGGATTTTGAACATTTACGGTAAAGATAATGAACTTTTTTTTTTTTTTGACTGCGTTGGGTCTTCATTGCTGTGCACGGGCTTTCTTTAGTTGTGGCAAGCGGGGGCTACTCTTCGTTGCGGTACATGGGCTTCTTGTTGCGGTGGCTTCTCTTGTTGTGGAGCTTGGGCTCTAGGTGCAAGGGGTTCGGTAGTTGTGGCACATGGGCTCAGTAGTTGTGGCTCACAGGCTTAGTTGCTCTGCGACATGTAGGATCTTCCCAGGTCAGGGATTGAACCCGTGTCCACTGTACTGGCAGGTGGATTCTTAACCACTGCGCCACCAGGGAAGTCTGGTAATGAACTTTATTTTGGGAAAAATGGTGAAATAGAAATTTGGATTAGTGAAAGCCAAAAAGATTTCTAATTTCTTTTCAAAGAAGCTAAAGTATCTGACAAATTTAGCAGATTGAAAATCAAAATAAAAATCTGTATATATTTTGTTCTTTGCTTTTTTCATACTTGTGATAGAAATTGAAGAACATCAGTTGCTTGCTATAATGTAGTCACATCTATAAGCAAGTACTGAATTTGTTTGAAAATGTAATTGTTTGTTTGTTTTTTAACTTTTTATTTTATATTGGAGTATAGTTGATTAACAATATTGTGGTAGTTTCAGGTGTACAGAAAAGTGATTCAGTTATACATATACATTTATCTATTTTTTTTCAAATTCTTTTCCTATTTAGGTTGTTACATACTATTGAGCAGAGTTGCCTGTGCTATACAGTAGGTCCTTATTGGTTATCCATTTTATTTTATTTTTATTTTTTTAACCGATATCCTCTGTTTATTTATTTATTTATTATTGGAGTATACTTGCTTTACAATGTTGTGTTAGTTTCTGCTGTAGGGCTATCCATTTTAAATATAGCAGTGTGTACATGGCAATTCCAAACTCCCTTCACCCCTCTTCCCCCTTCTCCCCCACCCTGTAACCCCATAACCATAAATTCGTTCTCTAAGTCTGTGAGTCTGTTTCTGTTTGGGGGTTTGTTTTTTTTTTAAGATTTTATTTATTTATTGGCTGCGTTGCTACGCATGGGCTTTCTCTAGTTGTAAGCGAGTGGGAGCTACTCTTCGTTGCTGTGCTTGAGTTTCTCAGTGCGGTGGCTTCTCTTGTTGCGGAACATGGGCTTTAGGCTCATAGGCTTCAGTAGTTGTGGCTTGCAGACTCTGGAGTGCAGACTCAGTAGTTGTGGCACATGGGCTTAGTTGCTCTGCGGCATGTGGGATCTTCCCGGACCAGGGATCACACCTGTGTCCCCTGCATTGGCAGGCGTCTTCTCAACCACTGTGCCACCAGGAAAGTCCCTGTTTCTGTTTTGTAAATAGGTTGATTTGTATCATTTCTTTTTAGATTCCGCAAATAAGCAACTATATCTCTCTTTGTCTGAGTTACTTCACTCAGTGAGACAATCGCTAGGTCCATCCATGTAGCTTCAAATGGCATTATTTCATTCTTTTTTGTATTATGTACCATGTCTTCTTTCCTCTGTTGATGGACATTTAGCATGCTTCCATGTCTTGGCTATAGTAAACAGTGCTGCAGTGAACATTGGGGTGCGTGTATCCTTTTGGACCATGTTTTTCTCTGGATATATGCCCAGGAGTGGAATTACAGGATTATATGGTAGCTCTATTTTTAGTTTTTTAAGGAACCTCTATACTGTTCTCTATAGTGGCTGTACCAATAAAAATGTAATGTTAACAGTTAAATTCCTGATGATAGTATGTGAAGATATTGACATCCACATTCAGAATGCTGTGTATTGGTAATAGGTAGCCTGTCTTGGTCAAATTAACCATTTACAAATGTCTTTAAACTTTTTCAACCCTTTAAAATCATCGAGGGCAATCTTCTGGCTAACCAGTGGTGAGGACTCTGTGCTGTCACTTGCCAAGGGCCCAGGTTCAATCCCTGGTTGGGGAACTAAGACCCGCAAGCCACCGTTTTGCTGCCAAAAAATAAATAAAATGAAATAATTGGGGCAGTTATATTTGATCTACAGGTAAGCAGAATAAGCATCAGGGACCTAAACCTGATCATTTTGGGCCTTTCAGATCTACTTTGTTTTAAAGTAGATCTTAAAGACTGAAGAAATCTTCTTGAATTACTTTAATTTATCAGTTTCTCACAAGCGACTGGCCAGACAACATTTTATGCTAATAAGTCATTTAATTTGAATGAATCTATTGGTTATCCCAGTTTGGGCAGGGTCACTTGCAACTTAAATTGCTCTCTTTCAAAATATCTGTGATATATGCAGATTTTACCATGTATAGTAGATAATCCAACTCCAGTTGTTATATACCAATTTATTATTTACTCAAAAGCTTTTAAAATCTGAAATAGTTTAATCTCTTTTAAAAATAAAAATGTCCCCTTTATAGTGCCTTCTCCTCTGCTTGGCAGTGTTGAGAATCAATATGAAGCCCTTTGAGAGTCTTGTCAGATTATATCCCACTGATTTGTATTGTTTCCCTTTTAGATTCCAGAATTCTAAAGACTGAAGTTTAAACAAAAAAAAGAAAAAGAAAAACCAATATCAGACTATGAAATATGACAATGACAAGGAGTGTCAATTTCTGAACTTTTCACCTTTTCTTTTGAGATAAAGATACAGATATCACCTTGAAGGGGAATGTGGATGACTTTGGCCTGAGAGACACCTTGAGTATTGCATCCACCGATTCTTTTGCTTCAGCAGCAGAGGTAGGACATGTATGTTCCTAATGAGGATTTCTTATCCTTTTTCAGCTGGATAATACAGTGCTGTAATTCGGTTCAGTAGCCATTTATTTAGTATCAACTCTGTGGTGGATACCAGGATACAAAGATGAATACACCACGAATATAAGTTCCCATAGGAGCTTAGAGTCTTTTTAGAGAGGTGGACATGTAAGCACAAACATTAGATGAGCACTTGCATGTACTGTGGATTATGGGTAAGGCATATAAGTGTCTTAATGTAAAGCACTTCACCTGATATCAAGTCTTAAAAATATTCAGATTCTTTAGCTGAGAAATCATATTTCTAGATATTTTTTCAAGGAAATGATGAGATTCAAAGATTTGTAAATATAAATATTCAGTGTAGCATTTTTAATAATAATGAAAAACTGAAAACAGTCTAATGCCAAATTATGGAACATCCACAGTTTGAAATATTATATTGCCATAAACATGTTTCCAATAATTTTTAATGGCATGGGAACATATGTTAAGTAGTATATAAAGTTTTATATAGAGAGTATACTTGTAATTTGGCAGTAAAGAAAAACATATATGTAGTATATTATGTGCGTAGGCTGAAGGAGAAAAGGCTAAATACAAATTCACTAATGAGTAAGCAGTGGTGATCACTAAATTATAGATTTATGGGTAATTTGTTTTCCACTGAGATTTAAATTTTTTATCCAGAGAGAAAGTTGCCAAGTGGTCATCTTTTTATAATGTTTTCTACTTGTAACAACTTTAAAAATCACATATAGCCAGTTTTTTCTTAGAATTATTTCATTTTTATGGTAGATTTTGGACACTAATGCTGTCCTTTTCCATATAAATCATATCACACATCTGTAATTGATGTGTGAATTCAAGCTTCAGTGTGGAAAGCTTTAGGTATTCTAACACCCTGTACCCTAAACCTTGATTCTGGCTTTTTTAAAGCTATACTGCCATGATCTTTCGTCCTCAAGATTTTCCTGTATATGTTTATTTTAGCTATTGCTTACAATATCATCTCCTGAATTATTCACATTTTTCTTTATATCTTTCTGCTTTAAGTTTACAACACACAGAATGTATCTACTTGTTTTATGAAGAAGCTGTTTCCTCTTCTTTTTACTATTCTACATAGACAGGCTTATCTTTCTGTTTTTTTTTTTTTCCAGTTTTATTGAGATATAATTGACATATAACATTGTGTAAGTTTAAGCTGTACAAAGTGGTGATTTGGTGTATATATATTGTGGAATAATTACCACACTAAGGTTAATTAACACCTCCAGCACCTCACATGATTACCTTTTTTCCTTTGTGGTGCGAACATGTAACATTTACTCTCTTAGCAACTTTCAAGCATATGATATAGTATTGTTAACCAGAGTCACCATGCTGTACATTAGCTCCCCAGAACTTATCTTGTTCCGTTTGACCAGCATCTTCCCATTTTTCCCACCCCGACCCTAGGCCCTGGCAACCACCATTCTAACTCTCTATTTCTATGGGTTTGGCTTTTTTAGATCTCACATGTAAGTGATACCATACAGTACAGTTGACCCTGGAACTGCACAGGTTTGAAAAATGTAGGTGCACTTATATGTGGATATTTTTCGATAAATACGTACATTATCTGCAGTTGGTTGAGTCCGAAGATGTGAAACTGCGCATACTAAGGGCCAGCTATAGGACTTGAGCACCTGAGGATTTTGACATCAGAGGCAGGTCCTGGAACCAATCCCTTGAGGAAACTGGGGGATGATGATTTTCAACCAAATGGGGGTCAGTACCCCTAACCTCCACCTTGTTTAAGGGTGAACTGTATTTGTCTTTCTCTGTCTGACTTATTTCACTTAATATAATGCCTTCAAGGTTCTGCCCCATACGTATTGTCGCAAATGGCAGGATTTCTTTCTTTTTCATGGATGAAAAATATTCCATTGAATATATATAAGTATATGTATACCACATCTTCTTTATCCATTTATCCATTGATGGACATGAGTTGTTTCCATTTCTCAGCTGTTGTGAGTAGTACTCAATGAACATGGGAATGCAGATATCTCAAGATAAGTGATTTCACTTCCTTTTTTTAAAATCTTTTACATTATTTTATTGAAGTATAGTTGATTTACAATGTGTTAACTTCTACTGTACAGCAAAGTGATTCAGTTACACATAGGTACATATATATATACACAGACACGTTCTTTTTCATTCTGGTTTATCACAGGATATTGAATATTGTTCCCTGTGCTGTACAGTAGGACTTTGTTTATCCATCCTATATATAACAGTTTTCACCTGCTAATCCCAACCTCCCAATCCATCCCCCCTCCCCCACACCACATGTATATATAAATATATGTATATGTACACCACATATATATATACACATAGTGTGTGTATATATATACACACACACACCACATCTTCTTTATCCATTTATCTGTTGATGGACATTTAGGTTGTTTCCATGTCTTGGCTGTTGTGAATAGTGCTGCAATAAACCTTGGGGTGCTATCTTTTTTTTTTTTTTTTTTAGCACTTTATTGGAATATAATTGCTTTACACTCTTGTACCAGCTTTTGAGGTACACCATAGTGAATCAGCTGCATTTATACATATATTCCCATATCCCCCCTCCCGCGACTTCCTCCCACCCTCCCTGTCCTGGCCCCCTAAGGCATCACCCATCATCAAGTTAATCTCCATTTGTTATACAGCACCTTCCCACTAGCTATCTATTTCACAGTTGGTAGTGTAAATATGTCTATGCTACTCTTTCACTTTATCCCAGCTTCGCCTTCACCCCCCTCATTTCCTTTTTTTTTAAAATGTATTTATTTATTTATTTTATTGGCTGTGTTGGGTCTTCATTGCTGCACATGGGCTTTCTCTAGTTGCGGCAAATGGGGGCTACTCCTCCTTGTGGTGCACAGGCTTCTCATTGCGGTGGCCTCTGTTGTTGCAGAGCATGGGCTATAGGCGTGTGGGCTTCAGTAGTTGTGGCACATGGGCTCAATAATTGTAGCTCACGGGCTCTGGAGCACAGGCTCAATAGTTGTGGCGCACGGGCTTAGTTGCTCCGCGGCATGTGGTATCTTCCTGGGGCAGGGCTCAAACCCATTTCCCCTGCATTGGCAGGCAGATTCTTACCCACTATACCACCTAAGAAGTCCCCTCATTTCCTTTTGATGTGTACCCAGAAGTAGAATTGCTGAATCATGTGGTAGTTATGTTTTTAATTTTTCAAGAACATCCGTATTGTTTTCCATAGTAGCTGTACCAATTTACACTTCCACCAACAGTGCACCAGGGTTTCCTTTTCTCCACATCCTTGCCAGCATTTGTCATCTCTTGTCT
Organism: Hippopotamus amphibius kiboko; assembly: GCF_030028045.1. Taxonomy (NCBI): domain Eukaryota; kingdom Metazoa; phylum Chordata; class Mammalia; order Artiodactyla; family Hippopotamidae; genus Hippopotamus; species Hippopotamus amphibius. The sequence goes on along the minus strand of NC_080186.1, from coordinate 67,132,397 downwards.
TTTTGATGATAGCTATTCTATTATGAGGTGATATTTCATTGTAGTTTTGATTTGCATTTCCCTGATGACTAGTGATGTTTAACACCTTTTATTGTGCCTGTTGGCCATTTGTGTCTTTTTTTGGAAAAATGTCTATTTAGGCCCTCTGTCCATTTTTTAATTGGATTGGTGTCTTTGTTTTTGTTTTTTGTTTTGTTTTTTGTTATTGTTTGGCAGTTGAGTTGTGTGGGTTCCTTATATGTTTATTTTTTTAAATTTTTATTATTTTTTTAATTTTTTAAATTAAAAAAATATATTTTTAAGAACTTTTATTGAGATACAGTTAACATACAATAAACTGCATATATTCAGTGTTTGCAATTTGGTATCCCAATCTCCCAATTCATTCCCCCTCCTTATATGTTTTAAATATTAACCCCTCATCAGATAGATGGTTTGCAAATATTTTTTCCCATTCTGTAGGCTGCCTTTTTATTTTGTTGATTGTTTCTTTTGCTATACAGAAGCTTTTTAGTTTAATTCAGCCCCACTTGTTTATTTTTGCTTTGTTGCTATACAGAAGCTTTGGGTGTCATTATCCAAAAAAATTGTTTTCAAGACAAATGTCGAGGAGCTTTTTTTCCCTGTGTTTTTCTCCCTATGACTTTTGTATATTGATTTTTGTGTCCTGCAACTTTATTGAATTTGTTTATTAGTTTATGGAGTTTTATGGTTTCAGGTCTTAGGTTTATGTCTTTAATTCATTTTGAGTTAATTTCTGTGAGTGGAGTAAAATAGGGTTCCAATATCTTCTTCTTCATGTAGTTAACTAGTTTTCCCACTATCATTTATGGAAAAGACTATCCTTTCCCCGCTGAATATTTTTGGCCCCTTTGTCAAATATTAGGTTGACCTTATATGCAAGGGTTTATTTCTGGGCTCTTGATTCTGTTCCATTGGTTTTTGTCTATTTTTGTGCTAGTACGATAGTGTGATTGCTTCGGCTTCATATTATTGTATGAAATCAGGAAGTATAATACTTCCAGTTTTATTCTTTCTCAGGATTGCTTTAGCTAGTTGTGGTCTTTTGTGGTTCCACACAAATTTTAGGAATTTTTTTCTGTTTCTGTGGAAAATTCCATTGGAATTTTGATAGGAATTGCAATGAATCCGTAGATGGCTCTAGGTAGTATGGACATTTTAATCATATTAATTCTTCCAGTCCTTAAACACGAGTATCTTTTCATTTATTTGTGTCTTCTTCAGTTTCTTCATCAAAGTCTTATAGTTTTCACCATACAAATTTTTCATTCCCTCAGTTAAATATATTCCTAAGTATTTTATTCTTTTTGATGCTATCGTGAATTGGAGTTTTCTTAATTTCTCTTTCTGATAGCTTGTTTTAGGGTATAGAAATGTAACTGATTTTCGTATATTGATTTTTGTGTCCTACAACTTTATTGAATTTGTTTATTAGTTCTAACAGTTTTTTGGTGGAGTCTTTAGGACTTTCTGTCTATCAGATCATATAATGTACAAACAGAGGCAGTTTTACTTCTTTCTTTCTGATTTATATGCCTTTTCTTTGTGTTTCTTGCCTAATTGCTCTGGCTAGGACTCACAGTGCTGTGTTAAATAGGACTGGTGAGAGTGGGCACCCTTGTCTTGTTCCTGATCTTAGAGAAAAAGTTTTCAACCTTTTACTGTTAAATATGGTGTTAGCTGTGGGCTTGTCATATGTGGCCTTTATTATGTTGAGGTACATTCCTTTTATACCAATTTGTTGAGAGTTTTTATCATAAAAGAATGTTGTATTTTGTCAAATGCTTTTTATCTTTCTTTCTGTAGACACTTATGTCCTAAATGGTTTGCAAAGAGAATTGCAAATCACTTTGCATTTTTTCTACTGTGAAGAATAATACACCTTTAGAGCAAATTGCTGTAAAGTTTCTTTGTAATATACAACCTTAAAAAATATTTTGCCAAGTGTTCATTGTTCTCACTTTAAATTTGTGGTTTGAGTTATAAAGGTTTGATAATGTTTTTTAAAAAATCCTTATGGAAAACAAAATTCATGAATACCACAAGAAGGGCTCACTATCTGAGAAACCTCCTAGGAATGCTTCTAGGATATAAATGTACGATCTCAGAATGTGAATGTTCCAAAATAAATTGTTTTCTAAGAAATGTTTTAAATTATTTTTAATTGCATTTACTATATGCCAAACAGTTACCTTAAGAAAAACTGTTTAATGAAGAAAGTTATTAAGAAAATAAGACCAGAACTCCTTGGGAAGTTAAACAGTTTGTGATCATTTGAAAACTATTCAAAATTATTAGAAAAAATTTTTGTCTATTTAGATTAAAACAAGTCCTGGCATAGGCTTTTCTCTAAGGTTGGTAGGTCATTTGTGAAAGTGATTAACAAGATTTTCCTGTCTAAGCTTTGCCAAACATTGGTTTGGAACGAGAGCCTTTTTTTCTCTGTAAAGTCTTTTTTTTTTTTTAATGATAGCTTTATTGAGATATAATTCACATACTATGAAATTCACACTTTTAAAGTATACAGTTCAGTGGTTTTAAAACTTTATAATTCCAGAACATTTTTATCATCCCCCAAAGATACTCCTACCTGTTGGTAATCACTCCTTTTTGTCTCCTACCCCACCCAACCCCAGCCCTAGACAATTACTCCTGTACCTTCTGTCTCTATGGATTTGCCTATCCTGGACATTTCATACAAATAGAATCACACAATATATGTTCTTTTGTGTTTAATGTTCTTTCACTTAGCATAATTTTCAAGTTCTGAGAAGTCTTTTTAATGTTAGGGTACCACTACATTGAGTACTCTCCTAACTCTCCCATCTGTTAAAGAGATTGTCATTTAATAGGTAGAAACTAATATTGCAGAGAGAGCGTTTTTAGCTGTAAATTTAGTTTTTCTTAGAATTACCACTCTGCATTGTGTCTGTATGTTTAATATATAAATTGTAGGGTGCTCTTTAAAGAGAAAATTTTATTTCTTATAATTCAGATACCTCTATTCATACTCTAAAAGGAAGCTTGGAAAGCTTTTGCTGTACCTCTCTCACTTGATAGCACTTGTTTATAGCAATCCAAAATTACCTTACTTCCTCTGGGGTCAATTTTGTCTGTTTACTTGGGCTTTCGTTCTTGTGCTGATGATCTTCTTTTCAACTTTGAAGGCTTAGTTGGAGACTGATTTTCTTAGGTAGATTGTGTGGTTTTACAGTGTTGGGTTTTTTTTTGGAATATTTATTTATTTGGCTGTGTCAGGTCTTAGTTGTGGCATGCGGGATCTTTCATTGTGGCACGTGGGCTCTCTAGTTGTGTCGTGAGGGTTCCAGAGCACTCAGGCTCAGTAGTTGTGGTGCACTTAGTTGCCCCGAAACGTGGAATCTTAGTTCCCTGACCAGGGATCAAACCTGTGTCCCTTGCATTGAAAGGCGGATTCTTAACCACTGAACCACTAGGGAAGTCCCTACAGCATTGTTTTATGTTTGTTTCTTCCTTGAATAGGTGAACAGGAAGGATAACTGGGCTCAGCTGACTTCTTTGAGGTTGTTGATTGGCAGGCTTTTCTTTAGGATGAATGGTCTGGAAATAGTCTAATAGTCGGGGCTTACTTGGATACAGAATGAAGAGGGCCGTACTCAGGGAGACCCATCACTCAACCTAGCAGACTTACTTTCCCCAGATAGTTCAAGTAATTTTGTTTGTTCGTTTTTTGGCTACACCACGCAGCTTGTGGGATCTTAGTTCCCTGACCAAGAATTGAACCTGGGCCCTGGGGAGTGAAAGCGTGGAGTCCTAACCACTGGCCTGCCAGGGAATTCCCATTCAAGTAATTTTTAAAGAGAAATGTCCTCTGGTTGCAAATTTGTTTTTCTGTAAGCTACCTTCCTATTCAGGGGCAGAGAGTAGAATAAGATGTAGGACCACTACAGTTGTTTGGACACATACTTTCATGTAAACTACCGCTTTCAATCCCTCTTCTTTAGTCCTCCCCTCATATCTGCTCACTGTGGGCCTAGTGCTCTTTGAGGCTCTGCTTAGCAAATGTCTCCTCTTTTACTGTATCCCCTCTTTTTTTTTTTTTTTAAAGAACACAAAATATTTTATTAGAATAATAATGACATTATTTTATTATCCTTTTTTTCTATTTCTAAAACTTTATTGAGAAACATATCACATTCATAATAATAAAACAAAGCAAAACAAAAATGATATCACTGAGAAGCCCATAATCTAGGTCTAAATTGGATTGTATCGCCTGTTGAACTTATTCTGGACTATGGCTTCCCTGTTTCTTTCATCTGTCTACACACTTCCATTTGCTTTCCAGTTTTTGGAAGTCTGTGTGTCTTCCTTTTTACTCTTAGTATTATTTCCACTGTCGTATTAGGTATCTGTTGCTATGTAATAAATTACCCCAAATTTAACTATCCTAAAACCAGTATAATTCAGGGGTGAGCTGGGGGCTGGTGCCAAGGCTGTAGGTCCCATCCCGGATCTTAGGAGTGTGTCCTAAAGAATGGGACTGTGCACTCCAGTTAGGGGGTTAATTGACAGAGTCCTCAATTTCCTAGGGATTAAGTCAGGTAAGGGGCATGTGACTTTGTGTTAATCTAGATTAGAGCCTTCTAAATCCTGGGAGTTCCACACTTGGGGTTTAATAGAGGCTCAAGCATCTTAGGAGTCACCTTCTTAAAATCTAAGGTTTATTGGTTCGTTTTCTGGAGGTCTTGGGCCTTAGGGTTAGTTCTGTGAGAACTAAGGCCTAATCCAGGGAGCCTGTTGTTTTACTGTTTAATTCTGAAGCTGCATATATTAGATAAGGAGTGAATCCTGGACTGAGCATATCTACCAAAGGCAGCAGATACCATCTTTCAAAATAAAAAGAGGGTCCTGCTTAGAGAAACTGTCAAGGAGAAGCTCCCACAACACAAGAACATTGGTCTGGACTTCAAGGCACCAGGAAGGCCATTGAGGACACGTACATCAACAAGAAATGTCCCTTTACTGGTAATATCTCTGAGGGCGGATCCTGTCTGGTGTGGTGACCAAAATGAAGATGCAAAGGACCACTGTTGTCTGCCAATACTACCTCCACTACATCCAAAAGTACATAAGAACATGTCCATGCACCTGTCCCCCTGCTTCAGAGGCATGTGGATTGGTGACATTGTCACCGTAGGTGAGGCTGACCCCTGAGCAAGACTGTGCAAGTTCAACGTGCCCAAGGTCACCAAGGTAGCCAGCACAAAGAAGTGATTCCAGAAATTCTGAGACTGGACACCTGCCCACTCCCCTAATTATTTCCCATACAACAACAACAGTAATAGCAAACATTTATTATCTCATTGTTCTGAGGGTCAAGAATTTGGAAATGGCTTATCTGAGTGGTTCTGGCATGAGGTCTTTTGTGAAGTTGTAGTCAAGTATGTTGGCTGGGGCTGCAGTCATCTGAAGGTTGACTGGAGCTGGAGAATCTGTCCCAAGATCACTTACATGAATGGCATGTTGGTGCTACCTGTTGGTGGAAAACCTAAGTTTTTATGGTTTTATGGAGTTTTCAATATGCTTGAGCCTCTTCACAACATGGCAGCTGGCTTCCCCAGGAGAGAGTGAGACAGAAGCAGTGACTGTTATGATCTAGGCTCAGAAATCACACTCCATCATTTCTATATGTTATTGGTTACCCAGATTAGCCCTCTTCAACGTGGGATGAGGTATGAAGTACCAGAAAGAAAGAATCATTATGAGGGCCATTTTAGAAGGTGGTTATTTTGAGTTTATTTCCTTTTTTATTTCTTTTCTATTAGCGAGATAGGGGATATAGTCAGCCTGCTTTCTTTAATTGTAATCCTATTTGTAATTTTAGGTGGTTATTTGAAAGGGAAATGTAAATGTTAAAAAATAGGCCGTGTTAAAATTGAATGTAGCCTATTTTATGACCCAACTTGTAATAGTTTTGGAACTTTGGACGTTTCTTTCATGGTTGTTTGGAGGCTTTTAAAAATATTAAGGCTTTTAAAAATACTACTTCACATTCAACAAAGTCATTGCTTGCCGAAGATAAGGCTCAGTTCCTCTTGCATCTCATGGAGGGCAAGGGGGAAGTAAATTGGGATGTTAAATTCTTTAGAAATAAAGGACATTTCAAGTTTCAGCCAGCAAAGAGAAGAACCCTTTTTCATTGTAAATTGTATGTTTTCATATGTGGGGATTAAACTGTGTTACTGACTTCTGCTTCTGAAGTAACTCTCATTTCTAGTAAAATGTTAATCTTTTCTGAAACCTTTTAAAAAGTTTTTGGGAATTTTCAAAAATTTCAGAAATTCTTCCTATAAGATATAATCTAAAAAGAGAATTTAAGCCACCATTTTAGTGCTTTGCTTTTAGCTTTAAAAAATTTAAGACATGATTTAAATGGATGTTTCTGAGTTGTCATTGTCTCTTAGGAAGAGTTGATGATCCTGTTAGCTAGTGTCCAGTCTTCAATATGATGTATTTTCACAGCTGCAGGCTTATTTTAAGAGACTTATTTAAACACTCACCTCAGCCAAACCAACAAATAAGCAAGATAGACTAATAAATCAAGACTAATAAATCAAGACTTGATTCTGGAATCTCTCATTGTTAGGCTTGTTCACTTCTTATTAGTGTAAGTTATTTTATGTAAAGCATTTAATTGGAGCCCCAGTTTCCTCCTTAGGATTTTTCTCTACTGGGAAGTGTACATAGATCCTGTTTGTTTTGACAGTGATATAAAACTTTAAACTATTTAAAGAATTTCCACTCTCATTTTTTGAAACTGTCACCTTTTTTTTCTTAACTTCAAAGGCACTTTGCCTGTAGCATAATATATTTTTCTTAAAATATGAGGGGAAATATTACTCAAAGCAGGCAATATATAATGTCAGATATTGTCATTTTTGTTTACTTTTGTTGTTGTTTTTTTTTTGCCTCTGGACTAATAGACATGTATATATTATCCTTAATAATGATGATGCTTAAACGTCTTCTCCTTTGGGTTTTTGGATAAGGCTTGATAGGAGAGTAGGTATAGTTTGATATTTAAAAGTACATAGGGCTTCCTAGGTAGCACAGTGGTTAAGAATCCTCCTGCCAATGCAGGGGACACGGGTTCAATCCCTGCGCCAGGAAGATCCCACATGCTGAGGAGCAACTAAGCCCGTGCGCCACAACTACTGAGCCTGCACTCTAGAGCCCGTGAGCCACAACTGTTGAGCCCATGTGCTGCAACTACTGAAGCCCACGTGCCTAGAGCCTGTGCTCCACAACAAGAGAAGCCACAGCAATAAGGAGCCTGCGCACCACAACGAAGAGTAGCCCCCACTCACCACAACTAAAGAAAGCCCGTGCACAGCAAAAAAAAAAAAAGGACCCAACCCAGCCAATAAAAAAAAAATTAATTAATTAATTAATTTATAAAAAAAATAAGATAAAAATAAAAGTACGAATAAGCTCTGGAATAAATGCCTGATTTTAAGTTCTGCCATTTAGTAGTGGGCCTTGGGGCAAGTTCCTGCTAATCTAAATCTCTGTTTCTTTATCCATAAAACGTGGATAGTAATAGTACCTACCTTGTGAGTGGTTGTAAAGAAACGAGATAACCAAGTTAAAGCCTTTAGCACAGCACTGGGTACATACGAAGTGCCAGAACTACAGCATGGAGAAATACTTCTGGAATAGTAGAATAAAAACTTTCAAAGATCTCCTTCACAAAAGCAATGAAGCCACTGGCAAAAATTGTCAAAAATCAAAATTTTCAGAACTCTGAAAATTAAACACTTGTAAAAATTTAAGGAGCATTTATTTAAGGAAAATGGCCGAATCTCCATGAGAACAGTAAACTTTGTAAATTTTTAACTTGTTCTATTTCTCATCCTCTTGAAAATCAGTAGCTTCACAAGTATGGTAACTGAAAATCAGGAACTCAGCAGCCACTGGAAGAAACTTAATGGCTTTGGAACTTCCCAGAAGTCCCGTCACTAGAGACTTGTCACTATTTAACCTGTGTGGCAGCTCCCTGCAAAGCTACATTCTCAGAACGTGTCTTTATTTGACCTGACTTAAAGCTTACTGTGTGCAAAATTTCTATCCCTAGAGCCTTTGTTGAGAAATATCAGTGGTACTTGTTTAACACTGAAGCTGCCTGAGGGGGTAATACTTTCAGGGCTAACAAGAGGCTGACCAAAAAACTTAAAAGGAAAAATTGGGCAGTGAGGTGTTTATAGGGAGCTTTGAAAAGCTCCAACATATTCCTGAGAATCTAAAAGGGCCCAAGCATGTGCAGGACTATGCATGTGTCCAGGAAAGACTGTAGAAGTCCCTAGCCTCTCACCTGTGGCCACCCTTGATGTTCTGCACAAAACAAAAAGTTAAGGCAGACAAAAGAAAAAAATGATTAATTGGCATTTATCAAAAGTAGGAACTTTTGTGTTGGCTTTAAAGACCACCAACAAGAAAGTGAAAAGACAGTAGAATGAAAGAAAATATTTGTAAAGCATGTATCTGATAAAGGTCTTATATCCAGAATATATAAAGAACTGTTACAACCCAGTAATAAAGGGATAAATAACCCAATTTAAAAATGGGCCAGGGATTTTAATAGACATTTTTCCAAAGAAGGTATACAAGGGCCAATAAGGAGATGAAAGATGTTCAGCATCATCAGTCAGTAGAGAAATTTAAACCATTTCACATTCACTAGGGTAGCTGTAATAAAAAAGATGGATAATAACAATTGTTGGCAGAGATGTGGAAAAATTTAAATTATGATACATTGCTAGTGGAAATGGAAAATGGTGCAGCCACTTTGCAAAACAGTTTCCTCAAAAAGAAGTTAAACATGGTGGCTTCCCTGGTGGCACAGTGGTTAAGAATCCACCTGCCAATGCAGGGAACACAGGTTCCATCCCTGGTCTGGGAAGATCCTACATGCCGCAGAGCAACTAAGCCCATGAGCCACAACTACTGAGCCTGAGCTCTAGAGCCCATGAGCCACAACTACTGAGCCCGTGCACCACAACTACTGAAGCCCTTGAGCCTAGAACCCGTGCTCCACAACAAGAGAAGCCAGCACAATGAGAAACCCGCATACTGCAGTGAAGAGTAGCCCCTGCTCACCACAACTAGAGAAAGCCTGCAAGCAACAACAAAGACCTGATGCAGTCAAAAATAATATAAATAAATAAATAAATAATAAAAAATAAATAAATCTTTTTAAAAAAGAGATAGAAACATTTTTTCAAAAAGTTAAACATAGAGTTACTATATGACACTTGCATTTTTAGGTATATACTCAAGGGAATTGAAAAAATAAAAAACTTGTGCTTAAAAATACAAAGCAGTCTTATTCATGATAGTCAAAAAGTGGAAACAACACATGAGAAAAAAAATGATATATCCATACAATTGAGCCATAAAATAGAATGAAGTACTGGGACCTCCCTGGTGGCGCAGTGGTTACGAATTTGCCTACCAGTGCAGAGGACACGGTTCGATTCCTGGTCTGGGAAGATCCCACATGCCATGGAGCAGTTAAGCCCGTGCACCACAACTACTGAGCCTGGGCTCTAGAGCCCGAGAGCCACAGCTGCTGAGCCTGAGTGCTACAACTACTGAAGCCCATGTGCCTAGAGCCTGTGCTCTGAAACAAGGGAAGCCACTGCACTGAGAAACCCGCGCACTGCAACAAAGGGTAGCCCCTGCTCACCACAACTAGAGAAAGCCCACACGCAGCAACCAAGACCCAACGCAGCCAAAAAGTAAAATAAATAAATAAAAAATAAAATTATTTAAAAAAAAAAGAAATGCTGATATACACTACATTATAGATGAACCTTGGAAACATTATGCTACCTGAAAAAAGCCAAACACAGAAGGCCACATATTATTTGATTCCATTTGTATGAAGTTTCCGGAGTGGGAAACTCCATAGACACTGAAAGATTATTGGTTTCCTAGAGAGAAGGGAATGGGGAGTGACCACTAATGGGCAGAGGGTTTCTTGTTGGCATAGTAAAAATATTCTGAAATTAGAAATTGGTGCTGATTGCACAACCCAGTGAATGTACTAAAAACCACTGAATTATACACTTAAATGGGTGAATTTTATGGTATGTGAATTATATCTCAATAAAGCTGTTATTAAAAACAAAAAACGCCTACAGCATCCCATTTAAATGGATCACCTGGTATTAAAAAATAAAATCACTCTGGAGTTTTCCTGCTTAGCTGGCAACTCTATAGTGTTTGCAGTTGTTTTTTAATGAACTTCAGAAGGCTGGAATTCCATTTGTAGAGTCGTTTCGCTAGCCAGAGGTACATAACCAGTTATACAAAGGTTAGTCAAAGCTACATATAAGAAAAAATTCCCTGGAATTATCCAAATGGAGATTATTTCAGTGATTTTGTAGGTGTTTTACTTCATTTACAGTCTTGAGTTATAATGCTTTTAAGCATTCTTTGGATGGTAAAATTCTCTTTTTTCAATGCTTCATCAGTTATTGTTGAACTGTGAGAATACTGCTTTTCTTTGTACTCTAAGTAGTTGGATTCAAAATGAACTAAGCTTGCTAATAACAAATTTTACTTTCTTACAACTGAATTTTAAAATAAAATGAATTCAGATCTTACTAGCTGTAAAATCTTATTGAATTAGTTTCACATTTTAATCATATTGAGTGTATTTTAATAATAACAAGATCCTATTTTCTGTTTTTTATATTTTTCTTCTCGTATTCTCATATGAGTGTAGTCTGTTTTAACCTACTGTATTCTTAGCTTGCAGAACACAAAGAAGTGCGGCATACCTATAGTCTGGAGTCCCTTTGCCACTGTCCTTTTTATGAAGAGGCCATGCATTTAGTTGAAGAAGGAAAAATTTACACAAGAGTGCTTAGGTATCATGCTTATGTTTATGAAAAATATTAAGATGCTATTGCTGTGTTTGCCTGATATTCGTTAAAAATATTTATGAGGCTAGGGGAAAACATGTTTCTAGGTTCAAAAAAATTTTTTTACATGTTTTGTCAGTATCGAAAAGGCATGTGTTTTTTATTAAGGTCCTGAGGGTAAGCCTTTTTCGAGTCCAAACTTGTAGTAGGCTTGATCTTAAATGCACTTTAACAATTGTCTCCCCTGTTTATTACTTAGAACTGAAATGTTGGAGTGCCTAGGAGACAGTGATTTTCTTGCCAAACTTCACTGTATTCGACAGGCTTTTCAGGTATTTTTTTTTAACATTAAGTGACTTCACCCAGCCACTCATCCCCACCCTCATGCTATAGAATCCAGCTGCGTATAAACAGGACAGCTCTTTGCTCTTTATTTTCCTCATTCCTAATGGCAAATAAAAAGTCTACTAAGTTTATTTTTCCTGCCTGCTGTCTCCCTTCATTTGTCTTCATTTGTCATCCTCTCCTATAGCTTCTGGGTCTACCACATTTTATCAAAATAGGATATTTTGTTGCTGGAGATGTATGTGTACAAATGGCTGCTTAAACTATAAAGCCTTTTTCTTACTATCAATTAGTATATTTTCTAGAATGTTTTTCATTTGAATCAGTTGTGAACTCATCAGTTTCCTAAAATGAAATAAGGTCAACAACAAAATTATCTTTATTTTTCTATGTTTTGGAGTTGTATAATATTTATTTTGGATTTTCTAATATTAAATTGAACAGAATTTAAATTCAGATTTCTCTCCTTTTAATCTTTTTTAATCATATGTTCAAGAGCTCTTTTTATTTTAGTAACTTAGGACTTTTTCTGTGGTCTGCCTGCTAAAATAGTGCCACATACCACGTGTTGACTATATTTGGGTTATTTATGCATAGATGTGCTATAAAGTCAAATGTCCATTCAAATTAATTATAGGTCTCTTTTTTTCTTTGGGGGATGGATATTTTTCAGGTAATTCTTTCAGAAACAGCCAACAGGATATTCCTTGCTGAGAGTGGAAGGAAAATTTTATCAGCGTTAATTGTAAAAGCACGAAAGGTAAAGTTGTTTTGTTGGCAAGTTTTTTTAATTGTTATTTCAATTGAACTGAAGATTAAAATATATTAAATTTTTAATAAAAGAAAATGTTTTTATAGATACTTTTAAAGGTTCATATATTAAAAATAAATAACCTAATGAACATTGATTTATTTTCTTTGTATAAAGTTCACACTGTTTTGATCAAGATGATAAATTTTTCCCAATTTGCTGTAAAACCTGTGAATATCATGGTAAGAATTATTAGATCTGCTACTACAGCCACCATTATTGTTATTTCTAGTACCTCTTCTCTTATCTCCCTCAATCCTCTTCAGTAAGAAGGTTCCAGGAAATAGTGTAGCTCTCAGAAATCTGGAAATACAAATTGAGCTGCCTCTTAATCTTACTCATCTTCATGAGACTGAATGAGGCAGAAGCAATGGCAAGAACTTTAAGACTGTAAGGAGCCAGTTTTCCTTTATGTAGGGTGTGTCCAGATGATGAGAAAAAACCCAAAAAACAGACTTTCTCTGAGCCAGTTGAACACCAGGTTTTCAAACCCAATTCCTTTGAACCTCAGTTCCCTTATTTGTATAATAAAATTTTATTTATGGTATCCTATTTCAGAGAGTTCTTATGATGATTAAATAAATGATAAATGGAAAAGCAAATATTTTAAAAGTGCAACATAAATTTGGGGTGATATTAACTACTTGCAATTCCCAATGTAAATTTTTTTTTTTTTTTTACAAAAGAAGAAAAAATGTTTAATGATTATGTGAAAAAGTTCCATCGCTTTATAGTCAAACAAATTCAAATTAAAACAACGCAATAGCCTATTCTACCTATCAAATTGCCACCACTAGAAAGACAGTAAACCCAATGTAAATCTTATGTTGCTTTCTTGGCCTTCCCAAGAGATAAACCCACTGATTTGAACTAGAGTTCTTCCAAAAGGAACAGAATTGCATCAAAAGCATCATGTAGTATCTGCTGTAACCGAGTTTTTATCTTAAGGACTGACCTAAATAAACCACACATATTTGAGTAGTAAGCAGTTTGCTTATGACATTTTGCTTACATTCTTAGTCTTGGCTCCTGCAGAATGTTAGACTAACAAAATATTAAACCGGATGAATATGGCATACGTTGAAAATGTGTTTATTTTTTTCTTAATAAATTTATTTTATTTATTTATTGGCTGCGTTGGGTCTTCGTTGCTGCACACAGGCTTTCTCTAGTTGCTGCGAGCAGGGGCTACTCTTCATTGTGGTGCGCAGGCTCCTCATTGTAGTGGCTTCTGTTGTTGTGGAGCACGGGCCCTAGGTGCGTGGGCTTCAACAGTTGCGACACATGGGCTCAGTAGTTGTGGCTCACGGGCTCTAGAGCACAGGCTCAATAGTTGTGGCGCACGGGCTTAAGTTGCTCCGTGCCATGTGGAATCTTCCCAGAGCAGGGCTCAAACCCGTGTCCCCTGCATTGGCAGGCGGATTCTTTACCACTGCGCCACCTAGGAAGTCCTGAAAATGTGTTTTAATTCAGTTACCTAATAGAATGAAGAGCTAACAAACTTACTTGAAGAGTAACTTATTTACTTTGTAGGCTTGAGCTTTGTTATAAAGTTGAGTTTAGGATTAAAGTGTGTTTTCTTCTGCAGAATCCAAAGAAGTTTGAAGATGTTTTTGATGAAATGATCTATTTTTTAGAGCAGACTGATCACTGGGATAGTACGGAAATGGAACTTGCTGCTAGAGGAGTAAGTTCAAATTTTTTATAATACTTACCCCCTTAGTTATTTACACATAATATTTACATAATTTGAGGCCACTGTTTCCTTGTCCTTGTTAAATGACAGTAAAACCAATTGTGTGATGGTGGTTATGACAGAGTCATAAACAATAGCAAGCATTGTCTTTACACACTGGGGCAACAGTTGAAAATAATGTTTTTTTATAAAGCCCTTCATTCCTTCTCTCCCTTCTTCCTTCCTTCCAACAGTCAATGAGCAGGCCCTAGCAGGGCAATAATGGTAGCCTGTGCAAGAATGGTTTCAGATAGGACAGTAGCAGCTCAGGGGGGCCAGGGGATTGGCCACATACACAGGATCAAACATAATTAAATATATTGAGAATCATCAGAGCAGATTTCTCACTGTCAGAGAAAAGGGAGGTATGAAAAGGTAGGATTGGAATTGGAGCTGTCAGTGTGAATTCATAGTTTACAATGCAGATAGGTAAATAGATATAGAAATAAATAGAAAGGTTTGTTTACACATAAACATACATAAACTTCCTAGCTGTATTCACTGAGAAAGTCTGGAAGCCGAAACACCTCAAAAGAAATTATTCGTAGTATGCAGATCTTGGCTTCTAAGTACCACTCTCTGCTAAAAGGAACTAGGACTCCTTCGAAAAATGGCTGATTTCAGCACTGCGATAGAGAAAGCACATGATGAACCTGGAATATCTTGTTGTAATGGAAGCTTAAAGAATGAGTTTTCAAGAGGCTGAAAGTCTTTCTAGGCAGAGAAAACAGTAGGTGCAGAAACATAGAGGTGTAATCTTTCCTTCTCTGGTGTTCCCTCACTCAGTGAAGGAATTAGCATCCCTTCAGTTGCACAGGCCAGAAACCTGGGACTCATCTTTTACTCTTTCCTGGTCCTCGCCTGCTTTATCATATTCATCTCTAAGTTTTATCAGTTTAACTCCTATATATCTTTCAATTTCTTCAGCTTTTCTCTGTTCCTGCCAGCCCCATTTTATTTATTTATTTATTCATTCATTTATTTATTTATTGGCTGTGTTGGGTCTTCATTGCTACACTCAGCCTTTCTCTAGTTGCTGTGAGCAGGGGCTACTCTTTGTTGTGCTGCGCGGGCTTCTCACTGCAGTGGCTTCTCTTGTTCTGGAGCACAGGCTCTAGGTGCACGGGCTTCAGTAGTTGTGGCACACGGGCTCAGTAGTTGTGGCTCGTGGGCTCTAGAGTGCAGGCTCAATAGTTGTGGCGCATGGGCTTAGGTGCTCCATGGCTTGTGGGATCTTCCTGGACCAGGGTTTGAACCCTTGTCCCCTACTTTGGCAGGCGGATTCCTAACCACTGTGCCATGAGGGAAGTCCCTGCCAGCCCCACTGTAGTCCGAGTATCTGTCTTTCCCTGACTCCTTGTCTACTCCTCCCCTCCCTGTATGCATTCTTCCTCCTCTCCATTCCGCTCTCCACATTGCTGCCAAGATGGTCTTGAAAAATATAAATCTGAATATTAGTCATTTAAAAAAAATGAAATCTTCTCATTTGTGACAGCAGTTGGACCTAGAGGGTATTATGCTAAGTGAAATAAGTCAGGCAGAGAAAGACAAATACTGTATGATTTCACTTACATGTGGAATCTAAAAAACAAAACAAATGAACAAACTTAGCTAAACAGAGACAGAGTCATAGATACAGAGATAGGTAGTTGCCAGATGGGAGGGGGATGGTGGGAGGCGAGGAAACAGGTGAGGGAGATTTAAGAGGTACAGACTTTCAGGTATAAAATGAGTGAGTCACAGGTATGAAATGTACAGTGTGGGGAATATAGTCAGTAACTATGTAATATCTTTGGTGACAGATAGCGACTAGACTTATCATGTTGATGGTTTTGAAATGTATGGAAATATTGAATCACTATGTTGTATACCAGGAGCTAACATAATATAGGTCAATTATACTTCAAAAGCAAACAAACATAATCATAGAAAAAGAGATCACATTTGTGGCTACCAGAGGTAGGGGGTTGAGGGAGGGAGAATTGGATGAAGGTGGTCAAAAAGTACAAACTTCCACTTACAAGATAAATAAGTGCTACAGATGTAATGTACAATGTGTTAAAGATAATTAGCACTGCTGTATGATAAATAAGTTTCTAAGAGAGTAAATCCTAAGAGTTCTCATCACAAGGCAAAAAATTTTTTTAATGTTGTATCTATATGGGGTGATGGTGTTCACTAAGCTTATTGTGGTAGTTATTTCATGATGTATGTAAGTCAGATCATTATGCTGTACACCTTAAACTTATTCAATGCTGTATGTCTCACTAAAACTGGGGGAAAAAATAGATTCACAAGATACTGAAGATTTAAAAAGAAGATTTAATCATCCATCTCCCCTCCACTGCTACCCCCCAAAATACTGTGAGAATAAAATCCAAAATCATTAGCATGGGCCATAAACTGTGCAGGAGCCGGCCCTTCCTCCTTATGGCTAAGCACTTACCCCTGTGCTCTCTGCCGTAGAGAGCTACAGCACACTTTACAGCGGTATTCTTTGGCTCAGCACCACTGCGTTCTTTCTTACCTTCCAGGTTTTCGACAAGGTATTTCCTATACCTGGCTTTCCTCACTTCCTGAAGAAAGCCCTCACTGACATGCAGTCTAGATTAGAAGCTTTCATAAGCTTTCATAGTACCCTGTACTTTTTCCTTTACTGTGCTTATCACAGTTTTAATTGTGTACTTGTGGACTTATTTATTGCTGTTTGTTTTCCCCACTAACCTCTAAGCATCTGGTTTGCACCTGGTATAGCTTGTAGTACAGTACAATTTGCGTGAATGAATGAAAGAGCAAGAGGTTCATGATGTGGTGGGGAAGACAGGCAGATATACTAGTAAGTAAATGACAAAGCAGAATGAGCATTGCGGATACCGTAATAAAAGCACGGACAAAGGACTCCTAGAGTGGAGGGAGAGATTAATTTCACCTGATGGGATCTAGGAAGAAACAGCTGTCATGTGAATTATAATTTCTGGGAGTGAGTTGTTTTCATAGTTGCCTCTCCTCTTTTTTTGTCAGAGATATAACCTAATTCAACTAAAAACGTACTGCTGTTGTCATGTATGAAGCCCTGACTCAGACTTTATTTCAGCTCTATGTAATTAATAATTTCTGTGTTAACTTATAATTTAATGCAGGTGAAAAATCTAAATTTTTATGATGTTGTTTTGGATTTTATATTAATGGATTCCTTTGAAGATTTAGAAAACCCACCCACATCCATACAGAATGTAGTAAATAATCGCTGGCTAAACTCCTCCTTCAAAGAAACTGTAAGTGATGATTTACCTTTCTCAACCATTTAAACTTGATGAAAAACAATCAGAGCTGGGAAAATGAATAAGATTTATATATATTATATATGTCTGCCTGTAGAATGACTGCTATGGAAACTGAGCTCAGCCTTTGATATGGGGATCAGTTGTGTATGATGTATAACATCTGAAGATGAAATCTTCCTTTTGACTCTTCTGTCAGTCCCTGCCTTGACATGGAGGGTCCAGTATTTCTTCAGATCTCAAAAACCACTTGGGTTTCAAACTAGTTCAGGCCTAACAAAAAATTCTCTGTAACTGAAATGGCTCTATGACTAAACTGAAATATAGCAATTTCAGTGAAAATATGATATATATATTTTTGGAGGAAAATACAGAGAGTCTTGTTACCAAATACTCTCAAAAATTAGGGTAGAAGGGAATTCTGTGGTGGTCCAGTGGTTAGGACTCTGTGCTGTTGCTGCCAGGGCCCAGGTTCAATCCCTGGTCAAAGAACTAAGACCCCACAAGCCGTGCAGTGCAGCCAAAAAAAAAAAAAAAAATAAGGTAGAAAAAACAGGCATGTGCAAAAATAAAATAGGTTTAAACTATATTCTAGGCAATATGTTTTCCGTTTCTATTGTTTTTTGTACTCACATTTCTATTTAACATTTTTTTTGTTGAGGTTAAGTGTATACCTTGAAGTAGGTGGAATTTATGATGACGTTTGAATGCCTTTTAAAAAATGTTTCATTTGGGTATTTCACAGTTATTTTAGAAATTCCTGATATTGAATTTTTTTTAACTTTTTATTTTTTTATTTTTTACAATAAACTGCATATATTTATTTATTTATTTATTTTTTATAACTAAGCCTTCTATAGTATGAGGAGACTGTCTGCAATTGCAGCTGCTTCTTTTTTTTTTTTTTTTTAATTAATTTATTTTATTGGCTGTGTTGGGTCTTTGTTGCTGCACGTGGGCTTTCTCTAGTTGTGGCGAGCGGGGGCTACTCTTCCTTGTGGTGCGTGTGCTTCTCATTGAGGTGGCCTCTCCTGTTGCAGAGCACGGGCTCCAGGAGCGTGGGCTTCAGTAGTTGCGGCACATGGGCTCAATAGTTGTGGCTCATGGGCACTAGAGCACAGGCTCAATAGTTGTGGCGCATGGGCTTAGTTGCTCCACGGCATGTGGTATCTTCCTGGAGCAGGGATTGAACCCGTGTCCCCTGCATTGGCAAGCAGATTCTTACCCACTGTGTCACGTAGGAAGTCCCAACTGCATATATTTAGAATGTACAGTTTGGTATCCCAATCTCCCAATTCATTCCCACCCTAACTCTCCCTGCTTTCCCCACTTGGTGTCCATATGTTTGTTCTCTACATCTCTGTCTCTATTTCTGCCTTGCAAACCGGTTGATTTGTACCATTTTTCTATAGTCCACATATATGTGTTAATATACAATATTTGTTTTTCTCTATTTCTGACTCACTTCACTCTGTATGACAGTCTCTAGGTCCATCCATGTCTTTAAAAATGTCCCAGTTTCATTGCTTTTTACAGCTGAGTAATATTCCATTCTATGTATGTACCACATCTTCTTTATCCATTCCTCTATTGATGGACATTTAGGTTGCTTCCATGTCCTGGCTATTGTAAATAGTGGTGCAGTGAACATTGGAGTGCATGTGTCTTTTTGAATTATGGTGTTCTCTGGGTATATGCCCAGTAGTGGGATTGCTGGGTCACATGGTAACTCTAGTTTTAGTTTTGCAAGGAACCTCCATACTGTTCTCCATAGTGGCTGTTTCAATTTACATTCCCACCAGCAATGCAAGAACGTTCCTTTTTCTCCACACCCTCTCCAGCATTTACTGTTTGTAGATTTTCTGATGATGCCCATTCTGACCGGTGTGAGGTGATACCTCCTTGTAGTTTTGACTTGCATTTCTCTAATAGTTAGTGATGTTGAGCCGCTTTTCATGTGTTTGTTAGCCATCTGCATGTCTTCTTTGAAGAAACATCTATTTAGGTCTTCCACCCATTTGGGGATTGGGTTATTTGCTTTTTTGGTATGAGCTGCTTGTATATTTTGGAGATGAATCCTCTGTCTGTTGATTCGTTTGCAAATATTTTCTCCCATTCTGAGGGTTGTCTTTTTGTCTTGCTTATAGTTTCCTTTGCTGTGCAGAAGCTTTGAAGTTTCATTAGGTCCCACTTATTTATTTTTGTTTTTATTTCCATTATTCTAGGGGGTGGATCAAAAAAGATCTTGCTGTGATATACGTGAAAGAGTGTTCTTCCTATGTTTTCCTCTAGGAGTTTTATAGTGTCTGGCCTTACCTTTAGGTCTTTTATCCATTTTGAGTTTATTTTTGTGTATGGTGTTAGGAAGTGTTCTAATTTCATTCTTTTACAAGTAGCTGTCCAGTTTTCCCAGCACCACTTATTGAAGAGGCTGCCTTTTCTCCATTGTATATCCTTGCCTCCTTTGTCATAGATTAGTTGACCGTAGTTTATCTCTGGGCTTTCTGTCCTGTTCCATTGATCTATATTTCTGTTTTTGTGCCAGTACCATACTGACTTGATCACTGTAGCCTTGTAGTATAGCCTGAAGTCGGGAAGCCTGATTCCACCAACTCCATCTTTCCTTCTCAAGATTGCTTTGGCTATTCGGCATCTTTTGCATTTCCACACAAATCGTAAAATTTCTTGTTCTAGCTCTGTGAAAAATGCCATTGGTAATTTGATCGGGATTGCATTGAATCTGTAAATTGTTTTTGGTAATATAGTCATTTTCACAATGTTGATTCTTCCAATCCAAGAACATGGTATATCTCTTCATCTGTTTGTGCCACCTTTGATTTCTTTCATTAGTGTCTTATAGTTTTCTGAGTACAGGTCTTTTACTTCTTTGGTTAGGTTTATTCCTAGGTATTTTATTCTTTTTGTTGCAATGGTGAATGGAATTGTTTCCTTAATTTCTCTTTCTGATCTTTCATTGTTGGTGTATAGAAATGAAAGAGATTTCTGTGTGTTAATTTTGTATCCTGCAACTTTACCAAATTCATTGATTAGCTCGAGTAGTTTTCTGGTGGCATCTTTAGGATTTTCTATGTATAGTATCATGTCATCTGCAAACAGTGACAGTTTGACTTCTTTTCCAATTTGGATTCCTTTGGTTTATTTCTCTTCTCTGATTGCTGTGGCAAGGACTTCCAAAACTATGTTGAATAGTAGTGGTGAGAGTGGAAATCCTTGTCTTGTTCCTGATCTTAGAGGGAATGCTTCCAGTTTTTCACCATTGAGAATGATGTTTGCTGTGGGTTTGTCATATATGGCCTTTATTATGATGAGGTAGGTTCCCTTTATGCCCACCTTCCAGAGAGTTTTTCTCATAAATGGGTGTTGAATTTTGTCAAAAGCTTTTTCTGCATCTATTGAGATGATCATGTGGTTTTTATCCTTCAGTTTGTTAATATGGTGTATCACATTGATTGATTTGTGTATATTGAAGAATCCTTGCATTCCAGGGATAAACTCCACTTGATCATGGTGTATGATCCTTTTAATGTGTTGTTGGATTCTGTTGGCTAGTATTTTGTGGAGGATTTTTGCATCTAAATTCATCAGTGATATTGGTCTGTAGTTTTCTTTTTTTGTAGTATCTTTGTCTGGTTTTGGTATCAGGGTGATGGTGGCTTCGTAAAATGAGTTTGGGAGTGTTCCTCTGCAGTGTTTTGGGTGAG
Organism: Hippopotamus amphibius kiboko; assembly: GCF_030028045.1. NCBI lineage: Eukaryota > Metazoa > Chordata > Mammalia > Artiodactyla > Hippopotamidae > Hippopotamus > Hippopotamus amphibius. Next base: position 67,111,572 of record NC_080186.1, on the reverse strand, counting down.
TTTGAGAAGGATGGGTTTTAGCTCTTCTCTAAATGTTTGATAAAATGCACCTGTGAATCCATCTGGTCCTGGACTTTTGTTTGTTGGGAGATTTTTAATCATAGTTTCAATTTCATTCCTTGTGATTGGTCTGTTCATATTTTCTATGTCTTCCTGATTCAGTCTTGGAAGGTTATACCTTTCTAAGAATCTGTCCATTTCATCCAGGTTGTCCATTTTATTGGCATATAGTTGCTTGTAGTAATCCCCTATGGTGCTTTTTATTTCTGTGGTGTTTGTTGTAACTTCTCCTGTTTCATTTCTAATTTTATTGATTTGAGTCCTCTCCCTCTTTTTCTTGATGAGTCTTGCTAGAGGTTTATCAATTTTATTTATCTTCTCAAAGAACCAGCTTTTAGTTTCGTTGATTTTTGCTATTGTTTTCTTTTTCTCTATTTCATTTATTTCTGCTCTGATCTTTATGATTTCTCTCCGTCTACTAACTTTGGGTTTTGTTTGCTTTTCTTTCTCTAGTTTCTTTAGGTGTAAGATTAGATTCTTTATTTGGGCTTTTTCTTGTTTCTTGAGGTAGGATTGTATCGCTATAAACTTCCCTCTTAGAACTGCCTTTGCTGCATCCCATAGGTTTTGGATCGTTGTGTTTTCATGGTCATTTGTCTCTAGGTATTTTTTGATTTCCTCTTTGATTTCTTCAGTTATCTCTTGGTTATTTAGTAGCATATTGTTTAGCCTCCATGTGTTTGTGTTTTTTACAGTTTTTTTCCTGTAATTGATTTCTAATCTCATAGTGTTGTGGTCAGAAACGATGCTTGATATGATTTCAGTTTTCTTGAATTTATCAAGGCTTGATTTATGACCCAAAATATGACCTATCCTGGAGATAGTTCCATGTGCACTTGAGAAGAATATGTAATCTGCTGTTTTTGGAATTAATGTCCTATAGATATCTATTAAATCAAGCTGATTTACTGTGTCATTTAAAGCTTGTGTTTCCTTATTAATTTTCTGTGTGGATGATCTGTCCATTGGTATAAGTGGGGTGTTAAAGTCCCCCACTATGATTGTGTTACTGTTGATTTCCTCTTTCATAGTTGTTAGCATTTGCCTTATGTATTGAGGTGCTCCTATATTGGGTGCATATATATTTATAATTGTTATCTCTTCTTGTTGGATTGACCCCTCAGTCTTTATGTAGTGTCCTTCCTTGTCTCTTGTAACATTTTTTATTTTAAAGTCTATTTTATCTGATATGAGTATCACTACTCCAGCTTTCTTTTGATTTCCATGTGCATGGAATATCTTTTTCCATCCTCTCACTTTCCGTCTGTATGTGTCCCTAGGTCTGAAGTGGGTCTCTTGTAGACAGCATATATATGGGTCTTGTTTTTGTATCCATTCAGCCAGTCTGTGTCTTCTGGTTGGTGCATTTAGTCCATTTACATTCAAGGTAATTATTGATATGTATGTTCCTATTACCAGTTTCTTAATTGTTTTGGTTAGGTCCTTTTCTTCTCTTATGTTTCCTGCTTAAAGAAGTTCCTTTAGCATTTGTTGTAAGGCTAGTTTGGTGGTGCTGAATTCTCTTAGCTGTTGCTTGTCTGTAAAGCTTTTGATTTCTCCATTGAATCTGAATGAGATCCTTGCTGGGTAGAGTATTCTTGGTTGTAGGTTCTTCCCTTTCATCACTTTAAATATATCGTGCCACTCCCTTCTGGCTTGTAGAGTTTCTGCTGAGAAATCAGCTGTTAACCTTATGGGAGTTCCCTTGTATGTTATTTGTCATTTTTGCCTTGTTGCTTTTAATAACTTTTCTCTGTCTTTAATTTTTGTCAGTTTGACTACTATATGTCTTGGCGTGTTTCTCCTTGGGTTTCTCCTGCCTGGGACTCTCTGCACTTCCTGGACTTGGGTAGCGATTTCCTTTCCCATGTTAGGGAAGTTGTCAACTATAATCTCTTCCAGTATTTTCTCAGGTCCTTTCTCTCTCTCTTCTCCTTCTGGGACCCCTATAATGCGAATGTTGGTGTGTTTAACGTTGTCCCAGAGGTCTCTTAGGCTGTCTTCAGTTCTTTTCATTCTTTTTTCTTTATTCTTTTCCGCATCAGTGATTATCACCATTCTGTCTTCCAGGTCACTTATTCATCCTTCTGCCTCAGTTAATCTGCTGTTGGTTCCTTCTAGTGTATTTTTCATTTCAGTTATTGTGTTGCATATCTCTGTTTGTTTGTTCTTTAATTCTTCTAGGTCTTTGGTAAACTTTTCTTGCAACTTTTCGATCTTTGCATCCAATCTTTTTTCAAAGTCCTGGATCATCTTCACCATCGTTATTCTGAATTCTTTTTCTGTAAGGGTGCCTATCTCCTCTTCATTTAGTTGTTTTTCTGGTGTTTTATCTTGTCCCTTCATCTGGTCCAAAGTGTTTTGCCTTTTCATTTTCTGTGTCTTTCTGTGGCTGTGGTTTTCAGTTCCACAAGATGAAATACTGCTGATACTGCTTGATTCTGCTCTCTGCCCTCTTGTGGAGGAAGCTGTCTGGAAGGCTCGTGGGTGCTTCCTGATGGGAGGGACTGATGGTGGGTTGGGCTGGGTGGGTGGAGCTCAGTAAAACTTTAATCAGATTTGGTGGGCGGAGCTCAGTGACACTTTAATCTGCTTGTCTGCCAATGGGTGGGGCTGTGTTCCCACCCTGGTGGTCGTTTGGCCTGAGGCAACCCAGCACTGGAGCTTACAGGCTCTTTGGTGGGGCTAATGGTGGGCTCTGGGAGGGTTCACACCAATGAGCACTTCTCAGAACCCCTGCTGCCAGTGCCCCTGTCTCCTCAGTGAGCCACAGCTGCCCCCCACCTCTGCAGGCAACCCCCCAACACCAGCAGGTAGGTCTGGTTCAGTCTCCTCTGGGGTCACTGCTCCTTCCCCCTGGGTCCTGGTGAGCACACTGTTTTGTGTGCCCTTCAAGAGTGGAGTCTCTGTTTTCCCCAGTCCTGTGGAGGTCCTGCAATCAAATCCCGCTGGCTTTCAAAGTCTGGTTCTCTGGGGATTCCTCCTCCCATTGCTGGACCCCCAGGTTAGGAAGCCTGATGTGGGGCTCAGAACCCTCAGGACTTGTGTGGTATAACTGTTCTGCAGCTTGTGAGTCACCCACCCCGCATGTATGGGATTTGATTTTAACGCGATTGCGCCCCTCCTACCGTCTCATTGCAGCTTCTCCTTTATCTCTGGATGTGGGGTGGTTTTTTTTGGTGAGTTCCAGTGTCTTTCTTTTGATGGTTGTTCAGCAGTTAGTTGTAATTCCAGTGGTCTTGCAAGAGGGAGTGAGCGCATGTCCTCCTACTCTGCCATCTTGATTCTTCTCCTGATATTGAATTTTAAAGCATTTTTAATAAATCCACTTTTCCCTCAAAGTATGTTTCAACCATAAAAGTTACATGTTCTTCATTTCTGTAGCTGATTTGGGACAGTGAGCTTGATTGAAATCATGCCAGAGTGGGGTCAGATTTCTTAAGGATCCACTTGGGTGTTTTTGTCTCTGTCATTATGGTTGTTTTTCTTAGTTCTTTATTTGAATAAAACTGTTGGCTCAACTCACAACTGTTTCCAGCACTACTATTCTTTTTTTTTTTTTTTTACGCTCTTTATTGACGTATAATTGCTTTACACTGTTGTGGCAGTTTCTGCTGTACAACAGAGTGAATCAGCTGTATTTATACATATGTTCTCATATCCCCTCCCTCCTGCAACTCCTCAGCACTAGTATTCTTAAAAGAAAAATATTACTTGAATTGTAATTACCAAGTTCCTTGGCACCAGAGTTCAGCCTTTTTCTTTTAGTTTGCCTTTGTATTTACTTTAAAAATTTATAAACACCTTTTCATTAATCTTTTCAAACAATGGAAAAAACATGGACTAGTTCTTTTTAGTTAATGTTTTAAACATTTTAGACCTTTAAACTTTGAATATCTAATAAAAGTTACTCTTTTCTAAATGGAACGTTTATCTAGTTATAAATTTACATCTTGTGTTTTCTCCTCTGTGTCTATTTAGGCTGTGGCTTCAAGCTGTTGGTCAGTGTTGAAACAGAAAAGGCAGCAGATGAAGGTAAGATTCATTATGTCTTGGACTTCTTCGTAAAGTAATTTGAAGCTCCTTTCAGTGAAACGTCTGAGTCCGTTCTCAGCGGGGGATGGCAGCTCATAAGCTCTGTCCCACAAGCTAGATGACTGATTGTTGGCACGGGGTTCGCCTCTCTGTTTTTGAAGTTGGAAACAGCTCTAATAAGAGTTTTTGTTCTTTGTTTTTTCACTTAATGATATTTTAAGATTTAAAAAGTTGTTTCGCATAGTGGATTCCTCTTCATGTAATCCAATTGGGAAATGATGTTTGATTCTACAGTGCCTTATTCAACTGAGAGCACCTACCAAAAAAACATCTCAAAATTTGTCTCCTGCCCCCACGCTCTACACCTTCCAGCCCGTCTCAGCCACCACACACTGCTCTCACCATACACTCCTGTGCTAAAGGGATGGACGCTGGAGTGAGACTGCCTGATTTCAGGTGTCACTTACCAGCCATGACCTGAAGCAAGTCTTAACCTCTCTATGCTTTAGTTTCTTCACCTCTAAAGAAAAGCATAGTATCTACCTCATGGGGTTTTTTGAGGATTAAATATAAAGTGCTTAAAATAGTGCTTGGTATATAGTGCATTATGCACGTGTTGGTTATTATTATTTTATTATTATTTGCCCACTGACCTGTCGTCTTTTATCATGTCCATATCTCTAAGTCTGAGCCTTATAACTTTGAGATAGTATTGCCAAGTGCAGTGTTTCCAAAGCACAGTCCTCACAGCATCTGTAGAAGGTGCTTGTTAAAAATAATTCTGGAAACATATATTTGAATAATTCTTATTTAAAAGAATTGTTGTACAGTGTTGTACAGGCAGGGATGTATTTTACAACATGCAGAATATAGCCAATATTGTGTAGTAATGGTAAAGGGAAGTAACCTTTAAAAATTGTATAAAAAATGATTCCAAAGACCCTGTGTTTTAAACAAGCTCTCCAACTGATGAGTAGAAGCTCTAATGTTTGGGAACCACTGGTTTAGAACTGGGGAACAGACTTGTAGACTTGGGTTTGATTTTCACACTAGCTAGTATGATCATAGGCAGGTACTGTCAGCTGACCTTCAGTTTTCCTATTTGCAAAGTGGAGTTAATACCTACCTCATAGAGCTGCTCTAAAGATGAAATGAGATAAAACATAAAATTGAGTAAATATAAAAGAGTTTAATAAGTAGTAGTTTCCATAATTCTAATGATAGTAATATTATTATCATTATACTAACCTCTTTTTCTTACTTCTTAGTGTAAATCTCATGCCTTGGATTCATCTTCCTGTAACCACAGATACCTGTATATCTCACCTCTTGGGGAACTATTTCCTATCCCAGAATGCCATACTCTATCCTCTGTGCTTCAGTAAATCTTACCTACTGTTGAGTTCAGCTCACGTTATTCCTTGATAAAGCATGACTCTAGCCTGTGTTAACTTCTTACCTGTCTGAATTCCTAATATAGTTAATATATATAGTTAATATAAGTATGGGATTTAGAATTTTAACATATGCAGAACATCTCTTAGACTACAGTCAGTGTATCCGTAATAACTTTTTTGGCCTTTAGTAACTAGCTGTTTGTGAGTTAGGATAGGTTTTTTAACCTCTCTGAAGTGTCACTTTTTACATGTTAAAATGATGTTAACACGACCTACCTTTCTAGGAATGTTTTATTGAATTAAATAGAATGTAGCACATTATCTAGAATATAATGGATACTCATTAAATGGTAACTGCTGTTGTAATATATTTTTAAATTGAGGTTTAAAAGATATCTTGGAGCCTGTAAAACAGAAAATAACTACTCCAAGTGACAGAATCTTAAGGCATACTTATCCCCAGTAGATGCTATGACAGATCTCACAGTATGTTATCTAACAAGGGAAATTTAGAAAGTTATTAATAAACTTAAAGAGTTTCCTGAATCACAACTGTATGTATTACTGTTTCACAAAGAGGTGCATTACATAATTAAATTCTTCAGTAGGGACTTCCCTGGCATTCCAGTGGTTAAGACTTTGCCTTCCAATGCAGGGGGCGTGGGTTCGATCCCTGGTCAGGGAACTAAGATCCCACATGCCTTGTGGTAAAAAATCCCAAAAAACATAAAACAGAAGCAATATTGTAACAAATTCAATAAAGACTTTAAAAATGGTCCATATCAAAAAATCTTAAAAAAAAAAAGAAAAGCTTCAATAATATCTGGTTCCTTAACTAAATGTTAGAATTCTAGTAAGTGTATTTTTGTGCTTAATTTAAATTTCATTTTATTCTTTTTCAGATAATCTAATTAAGTGATTGAATAGAATTTCTTAAATTCTATTGAACTAGCTAAAACCATGGTAGTCTCATTAATCCTAAAAATTATACTGCTAAGAAACATTGTAGCATTCTTGTTATTGCTTGGTTATAGCACTGTGATTGCTTTTTTATGAGGTGAAAATACCTTTAAGAAATAATGTTTTCAGCACATTGAAATTGTTGGCTAGGATATGAAATCTACATAAAGTATTCTGTGACTCTAACAGTACTTGTAAGTTTATTAGCTGTCTTACTAGGCTGGCTTATCAGTGACCCTTGGTCTGTCCTCAAAAAGAGTGGGTCATATGATGGATAGCAAGCAAATGCAGGAAGGTAAAAATAACTTGTTTCTCCTTTACTTTGAAATAGATCCCAGATGGATTTTTTGCCCATTTTTATGCCATTTGTGAGCACATCAGCCCTGTCCTCGCCTGGGGCTTTTTGGGTCCTAGAAATTCTCTCTATGATTTATGTTGCTTCTTTAAGGTATGTTCAGTCATTGAATCATTTCTTTTTTCGGATAAAGTTTTATTCTTTGTTTTTGCTTTTGTAGAAGAAAGACTGTTATTTAAATGTAAAGTTATGAAAGTCACCCATGCCAGTGGAACAGTATTATATAGATTTGGTGCTTTATCCTGGGGAAGATTCAACAAGTCCATTCACCTTATCAATTCCTTCTGTAATGTATATGTGTTCTCATATGTGTTACAATCTTAAACAAATTGCTATAGACAGTTCTTCATGCCTGGACACTTTTGAAATTTGTAAAACAAATAATATCTGTCTTTATTGCACATGTGGCAGTTTAGAAATAAGTTCTGGTTCAGGGTAGTATGAGTGATAGAATCCCAGCTATGAGAAGCAAGATGGAAGTTTAAAATTGTATTCCAATGTCAGCAGTTTGAATTTACCAAAACACAACTTGCAGCTTGTTGCAGAATTTTCTGTCTGGCACAGTGCCAAGAAAAGTCTCACTATTTAATAGTCTTGAATTTAGGCTGAGTTTCAAGGAACAAATAAAAGTAAACATAATCAAGTATGAATTTGAAAGTTTTTGATGTTTGAAAATTTGGATGTTTCTCTAGACCCTTTGTTTAAAAAATTAAATTATTTTGTTTATGTGCTATTAATATAGCATTTATATAAATGGTTTAGGACATGTTTTTTTTTTTTTACTGTCATTGAAAACTCATTAATTTTTGATGACTTTACTTGACCTCGCAAGTGTAAGGTTAAGTATTTAGAGGGAAAAGTTTGAACTGGGAATTAAGTCTGCCATTAATGAGCACTCTGACTGTGGGCAAATCATGCTTTGTCTTCTTTCTCTTCGTAAAATGGGAGGACCGGAAAGGTGGATTGCCAACCACCCTTCCAGATATATTGTAAAATCCAGTGAAATCTATGAAGTGTGCCTTCATAGTACTTCTTAGCATTTGATTTCTATAGGATAGAAATGAAATATTCCTGGCTTTTTTGTTCTTTGGAATTACTTTTCTTTCCATCATAGCATAAAAACCTGAGTCCTAATACAAGTTGCTTAAAATGATGTCATCGTAAATATTAAATTACTGAAATGAAATATCCTTCATGATCTTCCACTGATTTGAGATCTGAAATTGTTTTTATTTTTCACGTGTCAAGTTTTTTTTTGGTACAGAAAAATATACATTTGAAATTTATATGTTATAGTTATTGGAAATAGTTTACTCTTGTCTTAAAGTGGTACCAGTGCTCATAGGTAACACTGAAAACTTCAGTTATTGGGAAAGGACTAATAGTAGCCCCTTATAGTTAAACAGAGTTTTTTGGTTCTTTTTGTTTGTTATTTGTTTGTTTGTTTTTGATCATTACATCAGCCCTGAATAGTAAAAATGACAAGGAGTAATTATCCCTCATTTTACAGAAAAAGAAAATGAGACCCTCCCAAAAGGTTTAATCACTTGTTCAAGGTTCCTTTTCCAGTGAGATATGAAGTTAATAGTGGGACTCACCCCTAATTCAGTGTTTGTTACAGTGTTCGTAACTGTTTAGGTTTAATATAATTGTGGTCTACTAAGTGCCAATTTGTCTTGTGTTCATTTTCCAGAATCAAGTTCTGTTCTTTCTCAAAGACATTTTTGATTTCGAGAAGGTGCGCTATTCCAGTATAGAGACTTTGGCTGAAGACCTCATGCAGTTACTTATCCGCCGCACTGAGCTGTTAATGGCCTATCTTGGAGCCGATGCGCTGAGGCATACAAGTAGCTGTATAAGTAGTCACAGTCATGTTATGCCCAGTGGCCTACTAGAAGCCAAAGTGCAATAAGTACCATAAAAATCAGACAATTTAAGTGTGCTATGAAATATTTTAAGGTAACTATTGATTTTGAAACATATATTACACAGAATTGGTGGGTATGGACTCAGGGAGGGGGAAAAAACTCATAGTAAAGAATGAGTGATTGTACTGTACTTACACGGAAGTTCTGTCATAGAATCCCTGTGTAGTGTATCCAAAGTGTTTTTTTACAATCTTTAGGTGATAATCGTTGTGAAATGTTGTATATTTTACAGAAATATTGCTTGAATTGAAACCAGTACTCGGGAGTTAATTGATTTGTTGTCTTGAAGCTGTCTGAAATGTCCAGTTTCTTTCTCAAAAGCTTTGTTTTTATGCTTTGCACCTTGAAGATATATACTTTAGCTAAGACTTTTATGCCCCACACATGCAAGAATATATTACTCCTAGTGTCAACAAATTTAACTTGCCTGGAATTGTGTTTTTAATTGTAAAATTGTTCGTTGTTTAATCAAGTCTAGGCACTAGTGGTGTTTAATAGGTACTACTTACGTTATTGCTTGTGCATTTGCTTAAGTATTTGAATCAAAGAAATTGTAATGACTGAGTATCATTATAAAATATTTAAATGAATTGCCACTGAGAAGTTTACAAGTTACAAGTTTATATTAGATTTACTGAAGTTTCCAAAATATATTAATGTTAGTCCTATGTTACGATAGAGAAACTGAAGAAATTTTCTTTATCTTGGTATAGATTAGAGCATTTCCCTTGAATGAATGGAATATTGATTAAAAATATAATATTTATTAACTGACAGGCAATTAAAATTTTTCCCATGTAGTTTTAAGACTATCTCTCAATATCCTAGGGTATTAATCTTGATACAGTAAAATCATTTCTTCTTTCTGCTTCTACAAAACTGGCTTTTAGTTATTTCCACAGAGAACTTAGTACAATGAGAATTTGTCATATTATGCCCGTATTTTTAAAATATTCATTGATACTTTGAATCTTAGGGAGGTCTTAAAGAAGGTTTTTACCCCATGAATATAGAACAAAGTATTTTTAATGGTATGGAAGTATATTTCCTGTCCTTTATGATAAATACACAATTAAATGGGTTGTTCATATGAATAAGGTTCTTCAGAGTATATTAGATACTTTCAGAGTTGTATTAATTTTGTGTGTAAATCATATACCACTTATTTAGAGTGGCTGGCTCAGTATAACAATGGATTCGATTTGTTGATTTTGCTCCTAAAGTGGGCTTTATTCATTTTAGGAGTGAGTTATCCAGAAGGATCTGAAATATATTTTTTTTAAATGCATTTTTAGATTAAAGTGCCTAGTTTCTAATTAATGAATAGAAAATGAAAAAAGGGGAAAGAAGCATAATATTTTAAGGTTTTAAGTTTATGTATGTGCCACATTTATGTAATATTAATTACAAAATAGGAGATTCAGAATCTTTATGCTGTTTGCACGTCCTGTGTTCTATAATGTGTAACAATATGAAACATTGCTCTGATATTTTTGAGTAGATAGCTCCTTGACTTTTCTTATGTATATTCTTAATTTAACACTTGGCTGTTCATAATTCTTATTACTGATGGAGGAGTATCTTTAGATGGCTCAAAGCTAAAAATTCCATTATGTAATATTTCACTTTTTAATTTATATCCTGTGTTTTGGTTTCTTGTTGATGAATCAGTGGCCTTGAATGATTCACACACATACACACGTGTGCACACACATGCATTCCCATTATTGTGTAAGCAGGGTAGTTATTACTTATGTTAATTTTCCTGTTTGGGGGGCTGAATTTTTTTTTTGGGGGGGGGGCTGAATGTTTTAAGCTGTGGTTTTATAAACAAAGTTATAAGTAAACTTAATTACTTTTTTATTTGAGGAAGATATTGTTTGACATCTATTTTGAAGAATTGCACTATTTAATAATGCTGCTAGTATACATGAAACAACTCTGGGGAATCTATTTCATCAGATAAGATGAATGGCTTTCCAGAAGGTGTTTTTTTCTCTTTTACACTTCACCTTAAAAAAAAAAGAAATTGCCCATATTTAAGAGGTTGATTTGTCAGATTCATTGCTTGAGGTTGATTAGTTTCTGGTCAGTTCAGAAGCTACTACCTTAGTAAGATGCTTTCTTTTTGGCCTTTGACGCAAGAGACAGGAATGACCAAATAGACTTTCAGGGTAATAGGTATAGAAAAAACCCTCTATTATAAGGGAAAAAACTTGACCTTTCTAAAGAAACATCTCTTAAAAATGTTTCTGACCGCTGAAGTGTAAGACATATGTTCCAATTTCAGTTTGCCTTGAAATTGGGTTAAACATAAAGCAATGTTTAAAAAATAAAAAGTAAGTGAACTAGTCTAGAGCCTTTTAGGATAAGTGTTAAAACCCTGTTTAACACTTACTTATGGTAGTATTAGCAGAAAATTGCCTTTGCCATGTGAGTTCTACCATCTGCTTCCCTATGTAAATTATAAGAGGACCTTGAATTAATCATGAGAAAATGGATTTTTTTTTTCCTCCTATTTTCTGGGAAGAAAAAAGTTAAGTGTTCAGGGGATTTATATTTGATAATTTTTTTTTCTATTTTGGTTTCTATACATCTTTGTGCAACTAAAAAGCTACTTATTTCTTCTTGAAGGATTGTGATATGTTTATTAAATGTCAAAATGAGATTCTTTTTAAAAAGAAGGCAAGCTTTTCATACTGTTATAGTCAGCTTCAAAGAACTTTTTCCTTCTCATAAAGAAGTATTTTTTGTTTGCATCCATTTATTATGATTCTGTTAATTTGTTGAATTAACTGAGTTTATAAAAAATATTTACAAACTTTTTCTTGCCTTAAGATGTAATATTTTCCACTTAAATGATTACCTTAGAGTGATTATTTGCATTACAAAAGAATTCTTTAGTTTATCATTCCTTTAAACCTATGAGATAGGAACACCAAAGTAACATTTAACATGCTTGTCTGTGACCTTTCATAATTAGAAATTTTCCATTATGTTTATAATATAATTTGCTTTTAATATGAACACATATTAGGAAATTATTTGGAATATACATTTCAAAGTGATTGTAAGAATTAAGCTGAATTAAAGTCTTTTTTTTTTTTGCTTGAATTAATCAAATTTAGGAATATCTCTGTATGTGAGACTTAAGAATTTATATAATCTGTAATTAATAGAAATAAGGGCATCCTTTGTTTGCTCCTAATGATTATATTATGTTATTGTTTTGCTTAGTTTGAGAACAACCATGTATTAGCTTTACTTGGCTGATATCAGTAAATGTGTCTGTTTCCTAAATGTAAGGACTGCACTTGTTAATTTATGTAAAAGTGAAACACTACAGTAGCAGAAAAAAATAGCACTGGCTCCTTAGCTAAAATAAACACTGTAACATGGATGTGTTTCTACCACTGCCAAATAAAAAAGTGATGGTACATCTTGCTGATGTATTGAATATTTTATACAATGCTTATAGATGTTTGCAAGGTCACACTTGTCTCAGCAGACTCTACCTACCCTATGGGAGCTTTCAGTCTCCATAGAACCACATATACAGGCATGGAGAATACAGAACACTGCAGAAGTACTGAAATCAAGTGTGAAAGTATGTTTTCTTTATGTACTAACTGGGAGAGAAAACAGTTTTGTGATGAATAAAGGCAAACTACTTGTGGTTTTTTATTAATGATTTAAAGTTTCCGTTAAAATTGCCATCAAACACAATATAAATGTATCATATTGATGTACATGCATCCTTCCCTATTCAGACATGCCCCTTGCCCACCACTTCTTGGTAAGAATTCAGATACTTTTAGTCAAGGAGAGGGATGCTGCCTGGATACCACTGAAGACACTGGGTGGTGAGAAGCGTTTATCTGGTTATAAAAATAGTATTCTTGATTTGGGACTTTTAATGAAGAGGTTTATTTTAGAATAATTAAACATGTGCAGTATAGATAAATGTATATAGTTACATTTGTAGACTATTAAACATAAACTTAAGTATATTAGTTAATAAACAAACCATACAAACATGAGTTAAACTTTTTCCTAGCAAGGGTATAGGGTTCGAGCTGGAAGGGGAAGCTAGATCCATGTCTCAGTCTCATCCTCTGTTTTCTTTGTCATCTGCCATCCTCCTGTTGTCTCATGCCGTCCTCTTTGACCCTGCTGCATGAACTTAATATTTTGCACTTTAAACCTATCTCTCTGAATTTTTATGTTTGTTTAAAATACTTCTCTACAAGAGTTTCAGTGTCCTGTTGTTGCACTCTTTGTAAGGCTTTGCTGGAAATCATTATAAACTCACTTGGTTTTTCCAGGTGTCTTTCTTACTGTTCTCGTACTGCTTTTGACTTCTATTTTTTTATGTAGTGTTTCTTCCTACACTCTGTATTCTGTAATACTTTACCCTGCCACTTCTTCTCCTTTAATCTCTTTCTCTCCTCAAGCTACTGACATCTTTGATCAGGCTGCATGGCTTTTTTGTCTGATGAGGTTCTTTTTTTGTTTTTTCTACCTTTCAACAGTGAAAACCCTTAAGTAACCTTTATCGTTTGGGCAGGAAAGGACTGAATTCCAGTACAGAAAAAAAAAAAAAAAAAAAGCAGACCTTCCTTTTATGATGCTTTTTATTCTTTAGTTAAAAGCCACAGCAAGGTAACTGGTATATCAAATACCACCTCAACGTTTTGCTTTTAACTGTCTCTTATGTGTGTCACAAAAGCCTTTCACAAAGTATACTTATATATAGGGAATTATAGAACTTTTATAATTTGCTGTTTGAAGTAATACCATAATACTTAAGTATAGAGAAGAACTTTGACATTTGAAAGCACCTGAAATATGTGACTTCTAGAATTTTGCAAATTCTTTTAATAACACTCTGTGAGAGAATAGGCCCAGGGACTATTTTAAAAAGGACTGAGTGCTTAATGTGGTAGCAGATGGATAATTTTTTTTTTAAGTAGGTTAAAGCAGGTGCATTTGTTATCTACTGCTGCATAAAAAATTATCCCCAAATTTAGCAACCTTGAACAACGAACATTATCTCCCATAGTTTCTGAGGGTTGGGAATTTAGGAATGGCTGATTCCAGTGGTCCAGGCTTAGGGTCTGTCCTGAGACTGCAGTCATCTGAAGGTTTGACTAGGGCTGGAAGATTTGCTTCCAAGATTTGCTCACTCACGTGGGTGTTGTCAGGGGGCTTTAGGTCCCTGCCACATGGGCTTTTTTTTTTACCAGAGCTGCCCTAGTATCTTTAAAATATAGCAGCTGGCTTTCCTGAGTGAGTAATCCAAGAGATATCAAGGCAAAAGACACAGTATCTTTTATAACCTAGACTTGAAAGGGACATGCCATCACTTGTGCCATATTCTATTAGTCACACAGACCAACCCTGACACAGTGTGGGAAGAGATTACACAAGGGCGGAAAGACTAGGAGGCGGGGTCATTTGGGGTTATCTTGCTGGCTGGATATCATACCAGGAAATCATAATAAATGGTATATAGACAGTTTATTAATACAGACATTTTAATTTTAAATGAAAATGTGCACATTCTCGGGCCAATCTTTTGATGTAGGGTCAAGGCCTTTACTTGGAGTATGGATCTGTTTGGTATTCTGAGATGTCTGTTGCATAAACCATACCTCTAAATCATCATCTGGGATTTCCAGTTTCCCTTACTTTTTAAAAAATATTTATTTTTTATTTACTTATTTATTTATTTTTGACTGCGTCGGGTCTTAGTTGTGGCACGCAGGATCTTCGTTGAGGCATGTGGGATCTTCCATTGCAGGCTCTCTAGCTGTGGCGCATAGGCTTTTCTCTAGCTGTGGCATGTGGGTTTTCTCTCTCTAGCTGTGGCACCTGGGCTCCAGAGCACGTGGGCTTTGTAGTTTGCAGCATGCAGGCTCTCTATTTGAGGTGCCCGAGCTCAGTAACTGTGGTGCATGGGCTTAGTTGCCCCTTGGTATGTGGGATCTTAGTTCCCTGAGCAGGGATCGAACTGCATCCCCTGCATTGGAAGGTGGATTCTTTACCACTGAACCACCAGGGAAGTCCCTCCCTTACTCCCCCCCCCCATTTATTTATTTATTTATTGGCTGCGTTGGGTCTTCCTTGCTGCGTGTGGGCTTTCTCTAGTTGCAGAGAGCAGGGGCTGCTCTTTGTTGCAGTGTGCGGGCTGCTCATTGTGGTGGCTTCTCGTTGCAGAGCATGGGCTCTAGGCTCGAGGGCTCCAGTAGTTGCAGCATGTGGGCTCAGTAGTTTGGCTTGTGGGCTCTAGGCTCAAAGGATTCAGTAGTTGCAGCATGTGGGCTCAGTAGTTGTGGTGCACGGGCTTAGTAGCACTGCAGCGTGTGGGATCTTCCCAGACCAGAGCTTGAATCTGTGTCTCCTGCATTGGCAGGCAGATTCTTAGCCACTGTACCACTAGGGAAGCCCCCTCCCTTACTTTTAAAGGTGAGAAAATTTACATGGAAAGCAATGAGTGCCCCCTAGGTTTACATAATTTTCTACCCAATTGTTTACATTTGTCTTCCCCACACCTAGTTTGATGATAATTTTTGAAAGCTCTTTGCCTTGAAGTCTTCATTCACCTTAGCTTTTATAAATACTGTAACTCTAGTTTTGCTTTTGTGTTTCTTCCTTTTTGTAATGTTTATGTAATTTGTATAACATGCAACTTGATATAATCAAGTCTAAGAACAAATCCAATTGATTCATGATAAATATACAAGGAATGTTTACTCAAATCAGCAAATCTTGGATTTCTAATAGTCTTCTCAAACTTAGCATGTCCAAAACGGAGCTCCTGACCACACCTGCCTAAACCTCCTCCCAGTCTTTCTCATCCCAGTAAATGACAGCTCCGTTTTTCCAGTTCCTCAGGCCAACTTCTTTTCTTCACATCTCACACTCAATCTGTTACCAAAATGCTACCACTTGCACTTTTTAAAAAGTACCAAAAAAAAAAAAAAAAAAAAAGCCAAGCATTTCTCACTACCTTCAGAACTATCACTTTGGTCCAAACTCCCATTACCTGTCCTTCTGATTATTTTGGAAGCCTCCTAATTGGTGTCCCTACTTCATTTAGTGTATTTGCAGCATACCAGCCAGACTGAACATGTTAAAAATATGTCAGGTCATGTCACTGCTTTGTTCACAATCCACCAGTGGCCACCCATCTTACTCAGAGTAAAAGCCAAAGCCCTCACGATGTAAAAAAGGTTTCTCAGTCTGTCACCTGCCCCGCTCCACTTGGTATTACTTCATTCTTTGCCTAGTCAGCTTCATGCACCCAAGTGTTCTTGATCTTCCCAGAACGTGTCAGATAGGATCCTTCCTGGGGCCTTTGCACCTCCTTCTGGACCACTCTTCTCCCAGATATCTCCAGATATTTACATAGCTCGGTGCCTCACTTTCCTCAAGATTTTTCTCATATGAGGCTTTCTCTAAACTCTATCTATGTGCACCCACTCCGTTCCCAGCATTCCTTATTTTTCCGCTCTGGTTTATCTGTATTGCTTATCACTTAGTTGTTTATTTGCTTATTGTCTGCATCTTCCACTAGAATGTATGTCCCATGATGTGGGAAGACATTCTGGAACCTTTTTGAAACATTGAAAACGTTGAAGTATGTGGGCCGAGCGATGGGATTCAGAATGTCCTGCTTGAGCAGTGGAGGAGCTGAGGGTGCGGGGCGTGGAGACTAATATCACCCTGTTTGGTCCTGAGGGATGGCTGGTTAGCCAAAGACGGGTAAGATTCCTCAGAGGAGGAACAACCTAAGACAGGCACAGCCGCAGAGGAGCCAACAGGGGTGGTGCATAGAGCCTTCCTTATATCACCGTGTTTGGCCCTGGAGGATGACTGGTTAGCCAGAGACGGGTAAGATTCCTCAAGGGAGGAACAACCTAAGACAGGCACAGTCGCAGAGGGGCCAACACGGGTGGGGCACAGACCCTTAATCCTTTTGAGAGAGGTCTCCTGCCCCCAGGGCTGCTTTGCTCTCCACGCCCAGCTCAAATCAGGACCCAGGAGGCAAACAAAGATCATTGCCCCCAGTCATGTGAGGCCTTTGATTGTTTATGGGATTAACCTGGGAGTGTTAGACCCTTAGGCTATGCTGAGAACTCAATAAAAGCAAGGTGGGATCAATCAGCGAGGCTCTTGATCCTAGAGGTCTTGAGTCCCCTGGTCCCATCTTTCTCTTCAGTCTATGTCTGTGTGTTCTTCAAGCTTGCGGCACCCGTCACTCACCTCGAGTCGCCGAGTTGATCCCGGCACCATGATGTCAGGGCTTTTTATTTGTTTTGTGACTGCTGTATCCTAAGTATCTAGAACTGAATATTTGTTGAATGAATGAATGAATGAATGATGAATTGAGGGGGGAAGAGAGGTAGGCCTTGCAAGGTGTGGATAGCTAGCAGAGTTTATAGGAAGAATGAAGAGCTTTGTTGTACCTGGTGAATCTGTTGAATGGATCAGTTAAGAGAGTTTCTACTCACTTCTTTAAAGTCATAAATATAAATGTGTAATTATAAATTGGGAAGTGTAGGGAGGAAAAGGGTGGAATGAGAATTTATAATGGGGGGCTGATACAGGGTAAAAGGAAGTCTTCTCTGAGAAGGCAACGTATAAGCAGACAGCAAAAGCATATGCTGAAGTTAGGTAGGTGAAGAGTCTGGGGAAAGAGAATTTCATGCAGGGGGACCCCCTTATGCACAGGGTCTGCAGCCAGAATGACCACGAAAATTCCATGAACTGAAGAAGGTCAGGGTCATGGTGTTTTGAAGGGAGCAAGGGAGCAAGCTAGATCATCCAGGCCACTCTCATCTGTATTAGAGTAAATTTAATTACCAATCTAAAACTTTTCTCTAATTGAAGAATAAACAGCTCTCTTCCTCTTAAAAGAGTTGCCATCCTGAGTAAATAGTGTATGAGGATGGGGTGGAGAAGGAAGGTTATTAGTTGTGACCAGAAGGCCTGGGATTTCCCTGGTGGTTCAGTGGGTAAGACTCCGTTCTCCCAATGCAGGGGGCCCAGGTTGGATCCCTGGTCTGGGAACTATATCCCATGTGCTGCGACGAAGATTATACATGCCACAATGAAGATCCTGAATGCCGCAACTAAGACCCAGCACAGCCTAAATAAATAAATAAATAAATAATTTTTTTTAAAGAAAAGAAAACAGAGCAAACCAGAAGGCCTTTTCAACATCCCTGAAAATATAATCTGAGCACCACTCTCTGCCCAGGACTGGAAGTTTGAGGTGGTTGGCCCTAGTTTATCTGTGTGGATCCTAGTTCAATTTTGTTAATTCATTCACTCATTCATTAAATTTTTGTTCATTTTATGCGTGTAGTGAAGAATTGAAGATCTTCCCCACCCAGCAGGAGAGAATGTCCCCGCTGGATGAGTATTTCAGGTTTTAATTTGTCTGATGGGTTTAATTGACAGGCTGGTGGTCCAGATTGAAAAGTTCTGTGGTGCTAATATTCACAAAATGTCTTAACGTAGGTTTAGAAAGACCAGAGATGATTTGCCTTCTATTAAGGAAAATTGGAATGTTATATAAATATTCTTTATTTTTATGCCTCCTTCTCCCCTCCTCCCTACGGTCCTCCACTTTTCTCTATCAGCCATTCTCTTTGGAGGTAAAGACCAGAACCAAGAAGAGGAGAGCAACAGACAGATGAAGTGGTCCTCGGTCTGCCGCCCTCTGCTCTCAACAATAAAGGGAAAGTTGGTCGAGGGTCAACGCTTTGGATGAAGATAAGGTAGCGGTTTGGCTTCTTCGACACCAGGACTGGTGGACCAGCTGACAACTGGGCCCCAGCGCAAACCGGCTGTGGGTAGAGGGGAGGCAGCTGCAGCCTGTTTCTGAATCCCATTCCAGTAGCACTCGTGCCCCACAGGGGAGGCAGCCTCCCTTCCCCGGACTCCGCCGGGAGGTGGAGGCAGACCCGCGGGGAGGGGGTCAGCTCCGGGATCCAGAGCCGGGCGACCGGCAGTCCCGGCGGAAAGTTGGCAGCCGCCGCCCCCCTCGCCCGCCTTCCTCCATCCAGGACTCTCCACCCCTCTCCGGGCGATACGGCGGAGGCGGGGGGTTGGGGAACTGGCCTCGTGTTTTGGAACAGCTGCAGCCGGCGCTGGGCCCGCCTGGAATGCGGGAACAGGCTGCGCACCAGGACTTTTATGGAAACTTGCTGCTGGAGCCGGCGGCGGCGGCGGCGGCCAAAGGGCTCGTAGCGGCTGGAGCGGCGGCGCCGACCGGAGCGCCCGGACCCCTGCCCACACCTCGGTGCCCGACGCGCACAGCCTCCCCGCGCGCACCCCGGACCTCCGCGTGTCGCCGGCTCGAGGCGGGTGAGAGGAGTCGGGGGGACGTGGGGCGGGGGCGGCGGAGACGCAGCCGGAGCCGTCGGCTCCCCCGGGGCGGCGGGCGGGGGCTGCGGGGACGAGCGCCCCGGCTCCAGGCCGGGCTCCATCCAGCCGCGGCGACACGCCGGTCCGCCGGCGCGAGGGAGCGGGCCCCTCAGCCGCAGCCGCGGGCTCGGCGGAGGGCGGACCGGGGTCGGCCTGGCCGTCCCTCCACGGTCGCCGGCCTCGGGCTTCTGGCCGCGATTGCCTTGCCCGGCTCCGCAGCTTCGGCGCGGCTTGCGCCCTGTCTGTGCAGTTTCGGGGGCTTTCTCGTTCCTGCAGGGAGGGAACCCTCCGGGAGTGCGGCGGCTGCCGGTCCCCTTGCTCTATCCGAGGGGTCCCGGCAGGTAAAGTGCCGTGTCGTCTCCCCCACCACGTGCCCCCGGCGCGGTCTCCATCTCCGCCGGCAGTGCCTGTTGTTTTTAAGAGAGATCATTTCTTATCGGTCCCTGTGGAGGTCGGGGAGTGAGATGTGATTTAACAGCCCATCCTCTGCCCCCTCCCTCCAAGCTAGTTTTTCGCGATTGTGTCCGAGGTCGGATGTTGGGAGCTGTGCAACTAGAGTTGGAAGTTGGAGTGAATGATGTATTCACCTCTCGAGACCTCCCTTGTCTATATGCTTTTTGAAAACGCCGAGCCATTCCAACGGTTTGTAAACTATGAAACGCTCTGCAGAGCTAAAAATGTATTACTCATGGCGTTTGTCAAGAAAATAACCAAGTGCAGAGGTTAGTTGAGTATTGCAGCGGCTTCAAGATTTTCATTTCATATTTATTTAAGGTTCATAATGCGAACAAAGAGAGTTGGAAAGAGGGGTGGGGGGAAGAGAGAGAAGGAGAGAGAAAGGGAGGATAGAATGAGAACAAGATAAAAATAGCATAAGGATATGTCCTAACAAAATGTCTGTCCTTGGACAGGAGGCAGGTAGAGAGAAGAAGTAAGTCATAGTAAGAAAGAAATTAGTTCCATGAGCAAAGCAGCGGGAGCATCATTCACCAGCTAAATTTTGTTAATGAATTCATGTATGGGCCCATTGGCCTTCGAGTCACAACATAGCTATGTGTTGGGTAGCATGATTAAATAAACTTAAGTATTTATACCATCTTAGTCATCCGTCATTGAGTGAACCACATTATTTCCCCCCTAATCCTATTACAGGTTAAATTGCTGCCATGAGAAAACTCAGAATACACATAAGTCTGTGAAATTCTTTTGAGTTTTGAAGTCTCATAGGGTGGAAAAGTGCATAATTAATCAAGTTGAAGGACAGGGTTTTTTGGGGTTTTTTTGTTCTTTTTGTTTGTTTTGGGGGGAGGTATGTTTAGTATAAACGAACTTTGATTATTTAATGTAGTTAAGTAAGATTCTTTCTCACAGCTATTAGCCCCCTATTTTTGAAGATATTTTATATTTTGGATGGGAATATTTTAAAGAAAAATGTGAGCAGTTCTGTATTTTATCTGCAATGACTCCCTTAAAGAGCCCTAAGCAAAAACCACAACAAAATTTGTTTAAATCCAGTTTACATTGTTACATTATTGATGTAATTCCATTTTCATGAAAGTCACACTTTTAAATCCCTTTTAAGCTGAAATGTAGTGAATAGCATTTTTTTATGCTTACCTGAAAATGGAATCTGCTATTTTTGAAAATTTGGTATGACTGATCATTGTCAAAATGTATGTCATCTTGAGATGACTATATTTAGCATCAGGGAAGGAATGCATTATCTAGGTTTTTGAGCAGTATTTTTCCCTGAAATTACATTTGAGGTATTTGGGTTAGGGTTTCATTTGTGAACAGAATGAAAACTGGATATTTATATTTGGAAGAGATTAATTGGAAACTTAGATTGCTTAGAACCCAAGTGGCTGGAAATGAGGTACTACTTCATTTAAGAAAAAAAAAACACCCTACTGTTATCTTTGAAACACCCTAAAGGCAAATAAAAGTATTGTTTAAATAAAAATACATGCCTAAAAGAAAGAAAACAATGTAGTAAATGTAGAAAAGTATGTAACAGATGGGCAGATGTCTGAAAGTTTTTATGGAAGAGAGGACAGTACATTGTGTACGGTGTGTAGGCCACACACATAAAACATCTTAGTAGTCGACTTTATAATTAAGAAGGAAAATGACCTACAACATTCTTCGCAATTTCACATATTTCTGTTCTTATTTAATCGATCTGTGGTCTACATCACCTGTATAGTTTCTTTCATGTTCTCTTTTTTCTGGTTTTATAATTGCAAGATTACATATTTATATATACTTGGAGTTGTTATATTTTCTTTTTCTTTTTAAATACTCAATGCCTAGTTTGGCTTGACTTATGGTAGTATACTTCCTACACTCTAGGATGGGTGGATTTTTACCCAGAAATCCAACGTATTTAACTTTCAGTCAGATTTGTTTTTTATGATAAAGTTAGTACAGCGATATTATATTTATGGTTAAAAATTGTGGGAAACCGAAAAGGGAGCTCTCATCATCTGACACATAAACTGCTAGTCTTTTGATAAAGTTCCCTCTTTTCCCCATGAATAGGATGGTTTTTTCTTGCATTGCCATATCTCAGTGAAGGTACATATGTGAAAGCATCTGATGCAGTATCTGCCATCTAGTAAGTGTTCAATACTTGGTTCTTTTTCTCCTTTCCCCTCCTTTTTTTCCCTTTTGTCATCTCTTCCTTTCTGTTCTCAGATTAGAAGACAGTTTGGGGTCCCTAGGCCAGGTTTTTAGGTTGGTGAAACTGACTTCCACCTTCCTTTCTGTGCCTCTTTCCTGCCATTTCCTCCCCTTTGACTCTGCCTCCCTCTCTTTTTTTTTTCTTTTAAAGATTTATTTATTTGGCTGTGTTGGGTCTTCGTTGCTGCCCATGGAATTTCTCTAGTTGCAGCAAGTGGGGGCTACTGCTCTTCATTGTGGTGCACGGGCTTCTCATTGTAGTGGCCCTCTCTCGTTGCAGAGCACAGGCTCTAGGAACGTGGGCTTCAGTAGTTGCAGCACATGGGCTCAGTAGTTGTGAGTCACGGGCTCTAGAGCGCAGGCTCGGTAGTTGTGGTGCACCGGCTTAGTTGCTCCCCGCAGCATGTGGTATCTTCCCAGACCAGGGATCAAACCCGTGTCCCCTGCATTGGCGGGCGGATTCTTAACCACTGCTTCACCAGGGAAGCCCCTCTGCCTCCTTCTTTCTGGCCGAAATAGGCCTCCCCTTTGTCCCTTTGCATTTTCTCAATGCTGCTTGTTAATTTAGATCAGGGGCCAGAAATTGGGAGCCAAAAAACCACTTTCAGCCACAGATATGCTTAAAAATTGTACATTTTATATTAAAATATGGATTTTCACCCTCTCTTGAAAAATTGGAAAATCTTGGCAAAACTGGGTCCACATTTCTGCATAGCAAGAATACCCGGGAACTAAGTAGTGGCTGTGTCCTCAGGCAGAACACACAGTCTCCTTTTGACATAGTCTCTATCATCCCATATTGTTTGACAACTAGTCATCACTCATTTACATTATCTGTCAATTATTCTACATAACATTAACTTACATTACCTAACCATAGACACTTGAATATACAGGCCCCTGATCTAAGTATTAGGGCAGTTCTGAAGCCAAGATATGATGGAAAGTCTGCTGGACTTGGCATTAAGAACCTGGACTTTAAATGTTGTAGATATATTTTGGTTAGCAATCCTTGTCTTCAATAATCTAATCATGGGAATGGGAAGGAGAGATTCACTTTTTTTTAAAGAATTTTTATTGAGATATAATTGACATACAATAAACTGCATATAGATTAACTTTCATTACCATTAATTGCCAGTGTCAATTGAGCTGAAAGGAACAATGTATTGAGAACTAAAACAAAGTATTTTAACTGGTGGGATTTTAGAAAGCATAGGGGAGATATCTCTGGGAAAGAAATCTTTCCTAGGAACTCTTAAATAATTCTACTCCTTCCCCATCTTAGAAGTGTTCAGGAGAGTTTTTGTGACCCTTAGACATTGGTCATAAAGTGGAATTAACTACTATTCTTCTGCATCAACGTCCCACCCACTTGTTTGGAGCCAGAGCCCTGGGTCTTCCCATTCCCAGCTCTGTCCTTCATTGAAAAGCCATCTTCCACTTGAAGAGAGGATAAGGAGGCCCATTCTCCTCCAGAAATTACCACATCCATTTGCTTGGGAAGCCAACATCCTGAAGGTCCAAGTTTTTGGTTTTTCATGATATCTAGTTTAATGTAAACTCACTCCGTTTTATTTCACTTTCTATAATTTTATTTGTTCATTCCTTCATGCATTCATTCATGCATCCTCATCATCAGCCCTCTTTTGATAGCTATAATTCATAAGTTTTGCATGGGCTGATTTTGGATCATACAGTTTTCCTGCTATCTCTTGGTTATTCATCCACCAGCTCAAATATGAATTGAGTTTGTACTGTGTCCTGGTTGTTATGTGAGACACTAAAGGTAAAGAACTGAGTAGAGCACAGTTCTTACCTTTCAGGGACCCTAGTATGGTGAATGCTCTTTGAAAAATATTATATACAGTCATGTGAGTGCAAAGTATTATGTATTAATACAGAAGAATGTCAAGGCAGGTTGAAAATAAGATTCTTGGTTATCAGTGAGGAATTGTATATTGGTAGAAAAAAAAAATTTAACTATTTTAAATAGGTAAAATAGGATCTGGTTTCATATTTTTGAACTGTAATGAGATTTATGGTGTTTCATAATATGTTTTTTAATTAATTAATTTATTTATTGGCTGTGTTGGGTTTTCATTGCTGCACACGGGCTTTCTCTAGTTGCTGCGAGCTGGGGCTACTCTTCATTGTGGTGTGCAGGCTCCTCATTGCGGTGGCTTCTCTTGTTGCAGAGCATGGGCTCTAGGTGTGCGGGCTTCAGTAGTTTTAACACATGGGCTCAGTAGTTGTGGCTCACAGGCTCTAGAGCGCAGGCTCAATAGCTGTGGCGCACGGGCTGAGCTCCGTGGCACATGGGATCTTTCTGGAGCAGGGATTGAACCCATGTCCCCTGCATTGGCAGGCAGATTCTTTACCACTGCACCACCTAGGAAGTCCCCATAATATAATATATACTTATATAATATATAAGTATAAGGTTACAACCTTCATTAAATGTAGTAAGGTTACATAATATTCAAGTTTATATTTCTTGTACAAATACAAAATGATAAAAATTTAGGCTCACATTTTCTGAAGATTAAAACAATATTCTTTGTTCCAAAGTCTGTAAAGAGGTAGGTTTTTACATTTATTTCTAGTATATAGGTTAGTGTCCCGTCTAAAACGTTCTTAAAAGTTGAGACAAAGAATTTACTTGAGTTTAATGAACTGCAGATTTAAAGCTGTCACTTTCTTGACAATTCTGTCCTCCTTGAGAAAGGAAATAATACATTAACACAATGACACAGTTATTGTAAATGATAGATAGCTGTGATTTAAAATTCTTTTCTTGATTCCTGCATTATTTGCTATCGAAATATTTTAATTGCATATCTAAAAAAGTCAAGTAAAGTAATTAAATTTAGAAAATTTAGAGGTCAAACAAAGGTCCAATGAAATTCTAGAAAAGGAACGTTAGCATGCATATTTTAAGATGATCTGTTATACTTAATATATTCTACAAGGGTGAGTCAAAAATTATCCGCACTACAGTTATATTAATACTTCTGTTGGCCACACTGTCTTATCAGCACTTTCTATTCAAGGCTACTGTCTCACCAGTCACTGCTGTGCAGATGTGAACGTGTTTCATCAGTTCATTTGTAACTGTGGTGCAAGCAAAAATGGATGCCCTGCTTGTGATTTGCATGAAAGAAGAGCAGCGTGCAGTGATTCGTTTTTTGTGGTCTGAGGGTGTGCAACGTCTGCACACTTCTGCCCACACTGTCAACACTCTGCAAAAACTTCGTTTTAGGGCTTCCCTTGTGGCACAGTGGTTAAGAATCTGCCTGCCAATGCAGGGGACATGGATTCGATCCCTGGGCCAGGAAGATCCCACATGCCACGGAGCAACTAAGCCCATGTGCCACAACTACTGAAGCCCGTGTGCCCAGAGCCCATGCTCTGCAACAAGAGAAGCCACCGCAATGAGAAGCCTGCGCACCACAACGAAGAGTAGCCCCCTCTCACCGCAACTAGAGAAAGCCCATGTGCAGCAATGAAGACCCAATTTAGCAATAAATAAATACATAAATTTATAATAAAAAAAAACCCACTTCATTTTGAGGTGTTAAAGCATCCTCCCTATAGTCCTGACCTTGCTCCATCGGACTTTCACCTTTTTGGTCCCCTAAAAGCAGCCCTACAGGGATGAAGATTCACTTCTGATGAAGTGAAGTAGTGAATTTGTGGCTTGCAAGCAGCCCAGCCTAAAACATTTTTTAATGAGGGGATACGAAAGGTTGTTGACAGATGGACAAAGTGTATTGAAAAGCAAGCTTATGTTGCAAAATGATGTATTTGTCTTTTCTAAAAGTTAATTAAAATAAATTTTACAGCGAGTGCAGATAATTTTTTTAAATTTTATTTATTTATTTATTTATTTTTTTTGGGGGGGGTACACCAAGTTCAATCATCTGTTTTTATACACATATCCCCGTATTCCCTCCCTCCCTCGACTCCCCCCCCACCCTCCCTCGACTCCCCCCCCACCCTCCCTTGGCTCCCCCCCCATCCTCCCCCTCCCAGTCCTCTAAGGCATCTTCCATCCTCAAGTTGAACTCCCTTTGTTATACAACAACTTCCCACTGGCTATCTGTTTTATAGTTGGTAGTATATATATGTCTGTGCTACTCCCTCGCTTCGTATCAGATAATTTTTGACTCACTGTTGTACTATGAGACTTACATATTCTTTCACAGCTTGAGCTTTATACATTAATATTCAACCTGGAAATTACTTTATAACAGCTCAAAAGTATACACTATTTTTTTTTTTTTTTTTTATAAATTTATTTATTTAATTTATTTATTGGCTGCATTGGGTCTTCGTTGCTGCACATGGGCTTTCTCTAGTTGCTGCGAGTGGGGGCTACTCTTCATTGTGGTGCGCAGGCTCCTCATTGTAATGGCTTCTTTTGTTGTGGAGCACGGGCCCTAGGTGCGTGGGCTTCAATAGTTGTGGCACATGGGCTCAATAGTTGTGGCTCACGGGCTCTAGAGCACAGGCTCAAGAGTTGTGGCACACGGGTTTAGTTGTTCTGTGGCACGTGGAATCTTCCCAGGGCAGGGCTCGAACCCGTGTCCCTTGCATTGGCAGGCAGATTCTTAACCACTAGGCCACCTAGGAAGTCCTACACTATTTTTGAAACATATATTATCAGGCTATTAAGTCATTTTCCTGAAGTCTATCTTGTTAATTACTATGCCAATTGATACCAATATTAGTATATTGTATATGCTTACATATATACAATTCATATATATATATTTCATGTACTTTTAGGTAAAAATAGAGAATGATAGAGTGAAATGAGTAGTTGACTAGAGGCCAAGAAAGTTGGAGTCTAGTTCCTTGTTCTGCTACTGAACAGTTTGCAACCTTGGATTGGTCACTGAATCTTTCTGCGCCTCCCGTTTTTTTATATAATAAATGGATGAGTTGGAGTAATTGATCTTTAAGGTCTTTAGCGAATGAGCTCTAAGAATTCAGAGTTCTTAGTACATGTATAACCAGACCCCAAATGTAATTCTGACAGGTAGCATAACCTGTTCAAAACAACTCATTTTTTTACCCCTTAAACATGCTTTTAATGGTAACCCTGTCCACCCATTCTTCAAACTAAAAACCTTGAACTAATTCTTGACAATATTCCTCTCCTCACCTCTACCCTCCAAATTTAATTCGTCAAAATTCTTACAGTAATGCCCCCCATACAGCCCCCTTCCTTGGAGGAAGGGACTTTCTCTTTTGGTTCACTTTCTTCTCTCCAAAGCCTAGGATTGTCCCCGGCATATAGTAGCAGCTTAATAAATACTTGTTAAATAAATGAATGAATGGGTCACTGTGTCTTGTCAATTCCATCTCTAAAACCTTCCCATTCTGCGCCCAGTCTGTCTTTCCAGTTTTACCATAGATTCTCTGGACAACTCATAGTACCCCAGATTTGCAGGGGGCTGTCAGGCATTGGTGTTTTTGTTCATGTTGCTTCTTTTGCCTGGATGCCCTTACTCTCTTTTCTACTTTGTAAAATCCTATTTGTCCTTCAGCGTCTTAATCAAGGCTGTAGTAATATTGCAGTATGCCCTCTGAAACCTGTGATGGATACTTAGTTGTCTTCATTTAACATGAATACTTAATATGCTTTATTAATGGCATTATTAAATCCTCTTATCATCTCTTTATTATGAGAAAACTTTTGCTGATGAACCACATGTTTAACCTTATCCTTTGGTCAGTGTTCTGTCTTGTTCTTGGTAACAATTCAGTTGGCTTGCCTGAGATCTTAGATGCTTAGAAAAATTGTTGTGTTGCTGCTGCCCCTTTAAGGTGGCTAAAGACATTACATCTGCCTGCTCAGACAGAAGTCACTTAATACTAGATTAAGAAAAGTCTGTGAGATTCCAGATGTAAAATCCTTTGGCATTTAGGTTATTGAAGTGCTCAGTCTAACTACTTTCTTTTTAGAGTGAGAACTGATGTGATTTGATAGAATGTTTTTTCCTATAATTCAGCAAATCTCAGAATAATTCTGGTTTTAGAATCCTTGGGAGTCCCCAGGACCCTTCAAGGACTCACGAGGTCCTTCCTTTTCTAACAGCATATCTCTATGAGGCCATATTTTCTTTATATACGTCAGTCAAAACAACATATCACAAGAGTTTGACTGCAGAAGCAGATATGAGAATATGTCTGTTTTTATTAAGTCAGATATTAAAAAGATGTGCAGAAATGTAAAACAATGTCACTTTTCTAATTATTTTTATTTTGGAAAATATAGTTTTTTCATAAAATGTATTTGTTGATATATAATGTGCTTGTTATTATTTCAAATGACTTAATAAGTATGTATTTGAAAATTCTGTTTTAATTTTCAATACATTAAATATCTGTAGATATAATCTATATAAACAAAAGCTTTCTGGGCTCTTCAATAATAGGCCCAGACATTAGGCCTTTTTATATTTTTTTGATAATTATCTTTCATCCCATGTGGTCTGTGAGCTCCATGAAAAGAGATATTTTATTTTATATTCATCTTTGTATATGTAGTGCCTTATAACTGTCTAGCACATTGTAGAAAGATGTTTAATAAATGTTTGTTGAATTAATTAATACATATTTATTCATTTTAGCTAATTTCTTCATTTCCCATTTATTCCTAGTTCTATCATACTCATCACCTCTAAATTTATGAAATAACATACAAACCGTTTAGTATACGACACATAATAGGGATTCAGTTGTTAGTTTCCACACTTCTTTATTTAGTATAGAGACACCAGGTCTTTCCTCTAATGTATTATAACTTTAAAAAGATTCTTACATTTTATTGACGTACATAACTGCATTTTATTAGTGACTTCATCAAGTGAGAACTTGCCAATTTTCTTTGAGTGATTACTTTCAAATCTTCCCAAATAAAAGGCAAGAGTTATTGGGTTAGATTCTGGACATAATTCTGAGGGGCTAGGAGGATGTACTGTGTAGTGCCTAAAAAATGGTGGGTGCAGTTGGAGTAGGGTTTAAAGCATCTATAAAGTACTTGTGCGTTATGCTGAAATAGTATTGGACAAAGTAAATGAAACAGACTTTGTGTTGTTGAAGATAATGGAAAAAAGCGGATAATTGTTGAAGCTTTGTGGTGGGTATATGAAGGTTTATTATATTAGTCTCTCTAATTTTATATACGCCTGAAATAATAAAAAGTTAAATAAAGGAGATAGAATAGACTGATACATCTGAGATGTTTAGTATAAAGAATTTAAATATGTGTGAGATATATATAAGCCAGAAAATCTAGATATATCTAGAAAATCTAAGCACATTTTGAGATGTCAGAGACTAAAGGAAAAAAAAATCCATGCTTAGGGTGAAGTGCTGAAAATCACCATTTCTATTTACTGTTAGTTTGGGGAAATACTTCATTGGTAAAGAAGCGGCTTAAGAATTCTCTTTGAGGTGGAAACAGGTATTGAATGTATTCGTCAAGGTGGGAGGTTGAAGGAATGGGAGGAGACAAGGTAAATCAGAGAGGCTAAGGGAACCTGCAAAAGGACCTAAGAAGCCCAGGTGAGAATTTCAGTTCCGGTGCATGATGCACTGTGCAGATAATATCCTCAGAGCTGGAGTGATGGACTAGAGTTAAGGAGCACAGAGCAGTAGAGAAGGCAGTGGCCGAGCTGATGAAGGTAGAAAGAATGGCAAGCTGTTACCTTACTAGAAATCAAAAGAACCACAGCTAGTAGTTACTCTGGAACTTTTAAAACCTCACTTTACTAATATGTAATGTGTGCTTAAAATCATTATAATATGTACCAGTTAAGAATTTCGAAGAGATTACATTAAAAAGCTTTCCTGTAGCAACTGAGGTAACTTTATGTCCTCACCACATTGGATTCTGGTACCTATTGAAAACTTTTAATAATTCAAAGATGTTTATCAGCGTTCTAAAGGAGAGAAAACTATTGAAGTGAATACTTTGAATTTTATGGCTTCTCATGTAAGTTTATTAATCCAAACGGTAGTGATCCACATGAACAATAAGTATATATGAGTGTTTCTAGTAAGGATCATGGGAAATTGAATGAGGGCCTGGGACCTCTGTGCTAAATAAAGCAGCAAATTCCTTATGAGTTTATAGACTAGTAGGTAAAATGTTGACTAATAATATATGTAAAAAGCATGAAAGTGGGAGGAAATGATCAAAGATTGAATGGATATTTGAAATTTGAGAATATGTTTCCAAAAGATTAATTTGAAAATCTTTGTAAATCTTCAATAGCAGATTTTAAAATGTAGTATAGACAGTTTATTAAGGGAATAAAAGTTGAGTCAAAGGAATGGAATCTTTTACACTTCTCAGTTTTGATGATTACTACATGAATATTGGAAACCTTTCAATGATGGCTTTTGGGATTTATTTTAAATTATAAATCATTATTTAACAGGCATGGAGCTAGAAAGGACCCAATCCTCTGTATTGTGGGAAAAGAGGATAAAGTCTATGAGATGTACACATGAAAGTCTGGGTGGAAGTAAGAGAAGTGCAAAATGTGGACTGAGAATGGAAGTCACTGACTGTAGGCGTCTAATGGGAAGGTTGGGGTATGGTGTGTGCTGCCTTTCAATTCTGTATCAAGTACAGTTGACGTTAGAACTGTACCTGTGTCTACATATAGCAAAGCAGACTGGACCATTAAACATCCTGTTCCAAGGCTTTTGTTCAGAGTTTTGGCCAAGAGACTGTTAAGAACGTGAAAATAGTGAGAGCATCTGTCTAATCAGTGCTGCATTTTTCAGTTCCCGGCAGAGTGCCTGGCGCATAATAGATGCTTAATAAATATTTGTGTAATGAATAGTGTGTTCTATTTATATTGTGTTCCTGCATAATGATAATCATGAGAGTCATACATTATATCCCAGCAATCCTTAACTGTTTATAAAGTGCTTCCTCTTGAAGTTGGAAGGATTCACTTATTCAGTAAACAGTTATTATATATGTCTTCTATATACTAGGCACAGGCTAAATACTATGGATACAGTGGTGTATAAAATACATTCTCTACTCTCAAAAAGCTCTTTTTTTGGTAGAGGGGGTGGTCCAGAAAGTGCTTTATTACCATACATTGTGGTAAATGCCACAATTAGGGTAAGTATGCGGGTGCTACAGAAACACACACAGGAGAAGCATCTAACCCAGTTTCGTGGAGTCAGGGAAGGCTTCTTGGGAAAAAGTGACAGTTTATCTAGAGAACTAAAGAATGAGTAGGAGTTAGCTAAGAGAATAAGAGAATGAGTAGACCATCAAGCTGAGGGAGCTAGCTGTGTAAAGGCACGGGTGTGCCAGTATCCCAGCACGGGTGATAGAGTGGGCAGGAGTGATGGAGAGGGATGAGACCAGAGAGGTAATGTAAACAACCAGAGTGTATTAACTCACTGAAGAAAAAGTGTAGAGTGAGAAGAAGAGTGCAAAAACTGAAACGTGAGGGCAAACAACACCGAAGAAGTGTAGCGAGGCAAAGAAGCCCTCATAGGAGCCGAGAAAGAATGGTCAGAGACATGAAGGAAAAGGGAGAGAGATGGTGTCGTGAGCCACGTGAGAAGGATTTCAAGAATGAAGGAGTGACCGAGAGTGTCAGATGTAGCAAAGAGGTTCTGAAGGTGGGAACTGTCCATTTTATTTGACAATATAATGAGAAAAGTATTATTATACCTAATTTATATGTAAAACTGAAGTTCATAGAAGTTAACTGGCTTGCCCAGGACCATACATCTAATAAATGACCTCATCCAAGTTTTCTGGCTTTAGCTGCAGTACTGCTTCCACCATCATTGTCTTTTGTTTTTATTTTGGCCATGCTGCACAGCTTATGAGATCTTAATTCCCTGACCAGGGATTGAACCTGTGTCCATGGCAGTGAAAGTGCCGAGTCCTAATCATTGGACCACCAGGGAATTCCCACCATCGTTGTCTTAATGTGTTTGAAAAATCAGCAGTTAACTGAGAAATTATCATTAGGATGTATTTATAATTTTGAATTCTACCAAGGTCCTTAAGCAGCAAAAGTTCTAGGAGAATATTTTGGAAGACTTCAAATTATATTTTTGTGAATCTTTTATCAAATTAAAAAATACACAGGTTTGGGCTTCCTAGGTGGCTCAGTGGTTAAGAATCTGCCTGCCAATGCAGAGGTCACGGGTTTGATCCCAGCTCCAGGAAGATCCCACATGCTGCGGAGCAACTAAGCCTGTGTGCCAAAAAAAAAAAAAACAACACAAACACAGGTTTGTAAATTTCTGTATGAAAGAAGGTTTATGAAAAGTTATGACAAGATTGAACCTGTGTATGTCATTTGTTCTGAAAGTTTAATTTCATAATACACATTCCACCACATGTAAGTATGATCATTTATTGGTACATATTGAGCAGCTTGGTCCACAGCGTGGTCCCTAGTTGGCTGGTAGAAGAGAAGGAGGTAGTTTGGGCAGAGTTGAAGATGACAGTGCCCTTCTGGCAGGATGAGCATGAGTATTTAGGACATTGTGGAGTAAGGATGGAGAGAGGATACTAGGAGACAGAGAGGAGAGGATTTAAGGAAACTGAAACATATTCAGTGACAGTTTAGAGAGCATTATGGCTCCATTCCTTGACTAAAGTTTACTATCTCTGACTCCCTTTCACAGGAATTTCCTTGATGGGTTTATGATTTAGTGCTGAGATTCATTCAAATGTGTGACATTCAACTAATTTTTAAACATTTCACAGAGTCCTTGTCATGACTTTGTTGAAGTCAGTCAATATTTTAAGAAGGCTTTGTAAAACCAAAATTCTCACAGTCACTAAACAAAAGTGAATTTGGTTACCCTAGGAGTACACTGTTAAATAATGTTCCAAGAAATTCAGAAGCCTTTTGTACTCTGGGCAGTTTAGCAGAATGATGAGCTATATATATCAGTACGTTCCTTACAGAAGAGAAGGACATACATGTGAATGTTGTTACTGGAGTCTTCTCCATCATTAGTTACAGCAATAGGAGTGCTGCTTGTATGTCGCTGACTTGGGCACTTTAAAAATCAGAGACCAAACAGGCCCTCACTTCATCACACGTGAATGAGTTTACTAAATGAATTCTAAACCACAACCAGCTGAGATAGCAGCATTTCATTCAGTACCCGGAAATCGTTTAATAACCTCATTCTGTGGTCTGCTTAACTCCAAATAATTCTAAGAGAATAACTGCTAGCATGTATCACTTTAAAAGGAAATAAACTACTTAAATAAAGACTCTGTGCCGCTCATATTGGGCAAAATACCTATTTCTCACTTACCCAGCACCATGTTCTGCTGCCAGTTGCCAGCTAAAGATTACAGATGCTCTAAATTTAGAGAATACTATTAATCATCTCTTTTTAGCTTCCAACATATTTCTACTGCTCAGAATTGTGGTTCTCAAATAATTGGATTAAAGGCTCTGTTGATTATACAGTAGGCAAAAGCTTATAAGCTGGCTGGTATTCCCCTCATCCCCACCATATAAAACAGTTGTGCTGCTTTCTTGGCATCAGCATAATACAATGGGTAAGAATGCAGACTCAGTAGTCACACTGCCTGTTTCCATCTATTGTCTACCACTCATTAGTCGTGTGGTCTTTGGCAAGTTACTTGAGGTTTCTAAGTCTCAGTTTTCTGTAACAATATCCGTAAGACTTCAAATCCTATTAGATAAACTCCGATACATTGTTCATATTAATATTTTAAGAAATTTTAAATTACTGAGCTTGGAAAGTGTTTTGAGAGAGGGTTTCATAAGTGTGTACTTTAAAGGGTAATTGTGGGAAAAAAATGAAATAATGTTAACCAGTTGGCACATTACCTGGCACGTAGTAAAGGCTCAATAAATATTAGCTTGGGTTATTATCATCATAAATTATTCATATTGTGATCAAAGGATGTATTAGTGAGATAGTGGATTTAGATAAGACAATACAATCAATGACTGTGGAACAGAGTTCTTTCCTGTGAAGTTAATAAACCAAATGTAGTCAAATTTATACCTTTAACTCTGGTTTAACACAGAAAGACAACTGAGTTAGCAATGGAAAGAGGCTGTTGTTTCTACCAGGCAGTCATGCCTATTAAAAATTATCTATAATCCTACAAATATTTGTCTGCTTGATTTTGAAATTTTTTCTTCAACATAAAACTACGCAAGAGTTATGTGTCCTTTTAGTTTGTAATCTACACCTTAAAAAAACAGTCCTATGATACGAAAAGCTAATAAACTTATTTTGCTACAATTTTTTCATCCTCAAAATGCAGAATAGAGCAAACTGTCAGCAAAGGATAACCTGCTTATATTTTAACCAAAAACGTTAAACTTAGTACTATTCTAATTTTCACAGACTTTCAAAATGAGAACTCAGAATACTGAAATGACATTTTAAAAACTATGTTAAGTGGTTTTGCTTATACTAGATTAAAAAAAATCAATCTCATTTTATTCCAGATCTATAAATGTCAAGATATAATTTGAAGATTAAAAAAAATTAGATGAGGAGGGCTAGGCAATCCATTTATTCTCCAGGATTACTCTTGACGCTAATTCTATCACCAAGTCACAGTTTTTTTTTTCATTTCACCAGGAAAAAAAGGCTTCCTGAAATTCCCTCTGGCCAATTAATTCAGCTAAAATTATCAGTCCCTATAATCCCACGTGAGATTGTTCAAATTTTCATCATTCCCTTTGGTATAACTCTTAAATTGCACAAATAATATGTTAATGTATGCTCATGGACAGGGAAATGTAGGTTTTTACTGAAAAGGGTAAACTGGTGAGGGAGAGACTAGGAATAATGAAATTAATCAAAATTATTGATACCTACTAATGTTAGGTATTATTCTTGTGATAACATGTGACATGTTATCTAATCCTAATAGGAAGCGACAGGATTGGGATTTAGATGTAGGTCTGATTATCAAACTGTATTGAATAGTAATCAAAGTGTGAGGTGATGAAGGCTTGTATTAGTATGAGGGCAGTGAAAATAGTGAAGTAATGTAGAAGAGCAAGTTTGAAAGTAACATTCACAAATCATGACAATCTGTTAAAATTTAGGAGATATAGAAGAATGAACCATAATTAACTCTAAGGTTTGAGAAGCTATGAGAATGAAGACTAGGTTTTGTTGGTTATTCAAGAAGAAATATCTAACAGGTAACTCTAGATATGATACAATGGCTCAGGGTAAGAGAACAGAACTAGAACTGTTTGTTATTTTTATCTCAGGCACATAGATTGCTCAAACCTTGGTTAATGACACTCTCTTCGCATAACCTACTTTTATTAGGTAATTATTGTCAATGTAATAAGCACCCACAGACGCACTAAACGACTAAAGTTAGGGCCTTGTTAATCACATGGAGGGACTTCCCTGGTGGCGCAGTGGTTGTGAATCAGCCTGCCAATGCAGGGGCCGTGGGTTCAGTCCCTGGTGGGGAACTAAGATCCTGCATGGCATGGCCAAGGGAAAAAAAAAAGATTGTGGCATGGTGACTATAGTTAAAAACAAATAAACATTGTTGTATTGGCATCAAGAAAGACAAATAGATTGATGGAACAGACTGGAGGGTCCAAAAATAGACCCACACAAGTATATGATCAATTGATTTTTGACAAAGATACAAAAGCATATCAGTGGAGAAAGGATAAGTTTTTTTCAATAAATGGCCCTGTAAAAATTGTTTTCCCATATACAAAAATCAACTGAAAATGGATCAAAGACCTAAATGAGAAACCTAAAACTATAAAACCTGTAGAAGGAAATGTAGGATAAGTTTTTTGTGCCAGTGCAACCCTAAAAGCACAATATGTAAAAGAAAAAGCTTGGTAAAATGGACTTTATAAAAATGAAGAAATTCTCTTCAAAAGACACTGTTAAGAAAATGAAAAGACAGGGAATTCCCTGGTGGTGGTGGCTAGGACTCTGTGCTTTCACTGCCAAGGGCCCAGGTTCAATCCCTGTCTGGGAACTAAGATCCCACAAGCTGTGCCGTACGACCACCACTCCCCCGCCCCCCCCCCCCCCCCCCCCAAAAAAAGATGACAAGCCAAAGACTGGGAGAAAATCCTTGCTATTCATACATCTGATGTAGGTCTTGTATCTAGAATATATAAAGTACTCACAAAACTTAATAATGGGAAGATAAACAACCAAGTAATAAAATGGGCAAAAGATTTAAACAGATACTTTCACCAAAGAATATTTATAGATAGAAAAGAAATGTGGGGACTTCCCTGGTGGCGCAGTGGTTAAGAATCCTCCTGCCAATGCAGGGGACACAGGTTTGAGCCCTGGTCTGGGAAGATCCCACATGTCACAGAGCAGCTAAGCCCGTGAGCCACAACTACTGAGCCTGAGCTCTACAGCCCGTGAGCCACAACTACTGAAGCCAGAGAGCCACAACTACTGAAGCCCGTGCCTTGAGCCCGTGCTCTGCAACAAGAGAGGCTACTGCAATGAGAAGCCTGCGCACCACAATGAAGAGTAGCCCCGGCTCGTGGCAACTAGAGAAAGCCCACTCGCAGCAACAAAGACCCAACACAGCCAAAAATAATAAATAAAATAAATAAATAA
Source organism: Hippopotamus amphibius kiboko (assembly GCF_030028045.1). Taxonomy (NCBI): domain Eukaryota; kingdom Metazoa; phylum Chordata; class Mammalia; order Artiodactyla; family Hippopotamidae; genus Hippopotamus; species Hippopotamus amphibius. Next base: position 67,075,075 of record NC_080186.1, on the reverse strand, counting down.
AAAAAAGAAACATGAAAAGATGTTCAGTATCATTAGGTATTAGGGAAATGTTAATTAAGACCATAATATGATATCCCTACACACATTTAGAATGTCTAAAGTTAAGAAGACCATACCAAGTGTTGATGAAGATGTAGAGAAAGTGTAGCTCTCATACTCTATTGGTGGGAAGGTAAAATGGTACAACCATTTAGAAAACAGCTTGGTAGTTTCTTAAAAAGTTAAACATACATTTACCATAAGGCCTAGCCATTATACTTTTTTTTTTAATAAATTTATTTTATTTATTTATTTATTTATTTTTGGCTGTGTTGGGTCTTCGTTGCTGCACAGGCTTTCTCTAGTTTTGGCGAGCGGGGGCTACTCTTCATTGTGGTGCATGGGCTTTTCATTGTGGTGGCTTCTCTTGTTGCAGAGCACAGGCTCTAGACGTGTGGGCTTCAATAGTTGCAGCACATGGGCTCAATAGTTGTGGCTTATGGGCTCTATAGTACAGGCTCAGTAGTTGTGGCACATGGGCTTAGTTGCTCCGTGGCATGTGGAATCTTCCCAGGGCAGGGCTCAAACCCATGTCCCCTGCATTGGCAGGCGGATTCCTAACCACTGCGCCACCTAGGAAGCCCCTAGACATTATACTTTGTTTCTTTACCGAGGAGAAATAAAAAAGCATATGTCCACCTGAAGACTTGTACATGAATATTCATACCAGCCTTATTTGTAACAGTAACTGGAAACAACCTAAATGTCCATCCACAGATGAATGATTAACGGTTGACTCTGGTATATTCATACATTGGAATAATATTCACTAATAAAAAGAGATGAACTATTGATATATGCAACAACATGGATCAATCACAAAGTAATTATACATGGTGAAAGAAGCCAAACAGTAGAGTATATACTTGTATGATTCCATTTATAGGAAATTTAAACTAATCTACAGTGACAGAAAGTGTATCTGCCTAGGGATGGAGGTGTGAAAGGCTAGAAGGAAAGGGAGGTTATGGGGGTCTGAGAAAACTTTTGGGTGTAGTGTATATATTCATATATATGTGTGTATATATATATAGGTATATATATATAGATATAGTTTGTTTTGTTTTTTGGCCACACTGCGAGGCTTATGGGATCTTAGCTCCTTAACCAGGGATTGAAGCTGGGCCACAGCAGTGAAAGCATCGAATCCTAACCACTGGACTGCCAGGGAATCCCTATATGTATATTTATATCATGATTGTGGTGATGATGTCATGGGTATATACATATGTCAGAACTTAAATTGTGCGCTTTCAAAAAATATAGCTTATTGTATGTCTATTATACCTTAATTTTTTTAAATTAATAATGCAAAGCCAACAGATATATTAAAATAAAATTATTTAATTAATACAGAAGTAGGCAGAAAAAGAATAATAGAGGAATAAAAAAGGGGCAAACAAGAAACAAATAGTAAAATGATAGGATTAAGTCCATTCATATAAAGTTACATTAAATGTTAAGGTACTAAACACTGCAATTAAAAGACAAATATTATCAGAATTGAATTTTTAAAAATGTAAGATCCATATGCTGTGTCCAAGAGATGTGTTTTACATGTAAAGGCATAGATAGGCTGAAAGTAAATGGCTAGAAAATTATACACCATGCAAACTAAAGAAAGGTGGTGTGGCTATTTTAATATCAGATAAGTTCAAGACAGTGAGATAAGGTGAGGGAAATTTCATACTGATGAAAGGGCCAGTTCAAAAAGAAGATATTATAGTGATAACATATGCATTTTTAGAAGTTTGAAATTACATAAAACAAAAATGACAGAATTAAAGGAACAGACAATTTCATATAGTTTGACTGTTAGAACTAGGCCAAAAAAAATTTTTGTTAGTAAAGACATAGAAGACCTAAATAACACGATCAACCACCTTGAACTCATTGATAATTATAGAATAATACATCCAATAACTGCAGAATACAAATTCCTTGCAAGGTCACTTGATATGTTCACTAAGCTATTCTGGGCTATAAATTTTCAGGGATCTTTTAACACCTTGCATCTTGTACCTTCTATACCCTGAATCTTGGGAAAAGGAGCTGAGGGTTATTATAATTTATTACTTGCTTGGATTATGTCATTATTTTTTGAGGGGCAATTAGTGTGCTATTTCTCTTTACAAAGATACATAGCATATTAAAAAATTGTCATTAAAAATTCTCATTCAGTATTAATATTTTTTTCAGGTGCAAAAAATTACAAAGCTTCATAATCACCCCAAGACCACATAGAGCAAACATGAACGATATTTCCCAAAAGACTGAGGTAAGTCTTAAAAGTTAAAAAATGTGGGAATCGTAGGGTTGACTGTAGAAGTGCTGAAAGGGCAACTGGTGGAAAGGTCATTCACAGAAGTTCATAATAAGTGTCAAGATGTAAAACAAAAGAAAGAAAATTCACAGGCTAGTCTTGGGCCCAGTAATTCATTTGTATTCTTGTCTAGGAGGCATGTTTATTAAATTTTGTGAGTGATAGTGAAGTGGATATGATGGCTAGCATCTTGAGTAGATTTTAATATCTTGATAAATCTTTTAAGTTATTTATTCAGTATTAAAAAAACAGAATTGACGTATACTCAGAAGAAAGATAATTCACTCTCAGGTGAGGATCCTTCTCAGCTACTCCTTCTAGCAGCTGCAGTTAAACTTATCTTAGCCTTTTTCTGGTTCCTGGCTATTGTTACTGAGAGTTGTAATAGGAAGAAATCAGTTGCTGACACCCCAAAATTATAAACTCTAAAAAACCTTAAAATGGCCAATGACACCATAAGTGGAAAATAAAATAGAGGCTGGGTATGCCACAAAGTATTTAAGCAATTTGCCATTATCACTAAGAGAAGGGTTTGGTGTTCTGAGGCAAAGAATTTTTATTTACTGAAACTTCTTTTAGAGATCAAAAAGGGTGAAAATAATTTGCTTTCCTGGTTTCAGAATGGAGGAAAATCATTTCTCCGGTCTTTTAACAGATTCCTCCTTCTTTAGAAAGCTCTTCTGTCATTTGGGGATTTTCCTCTTAGAGCACATCCTGCTTGGAATGATACAGCATCTTACACATTTTCAGTGTTGGTTAAGAACGTTCTAGATGGGCAGTATAGCAAAAGTTAACAACAAAAATCGCTGCTTGTACACAGAGACCTTGGCTCACTGCAGCCACAAATGAGAAGTAAAAGCCCTTCAGTTTCGCTCATCTTAGATATGGAAACAAGAATATTAATATGTGAATTAGCCTTAAACTTTTTGCTTTGTTTTCAACTTCATCTAATTTATTATAATTAGTCTTGGTATCTTTTCAGCAAGTAATGTAAAATCTGAATCTTTAATATAATGAAATGGGATGATACAATACAGTTGTTTTACATTGGAATCCAGTCTTCCATTTTTATATTTTACTAGCCTTCAGCTTCAGTGGAACACACCTACAAAATGGGATTTCTTTGCTACATATTAATAACATTTTTACTCTCACATTTTCTGTAATTTGATTTTTCATACTTAGACTTTAGAAAGTATCTAATCAGATTCTGATTATACAAATAAAGATTTCAAACTCATTTCTATAGTCTTTTTCAATAAATATTTCTTATATTGCTTATTCTGATCTATCTTTATCTAATTTCTTCCTTTCTTATTTTTTTCACTTTTCTTCTCTTTATTTTCTTCTAATGAAGCTTCTGCTTTCTTCATCTAAACCTGTACCAAAAACCTATGTGCCAAAACTTGGCAAGGGTGATGTAAAGGATAAGTTTGAAGCCATGCAGAGAGCCAGGGAAGAAAGAAATCAAAGGAGATCTAGAGACGAAAAGCAAAGAAGAAAAGAACAATATATTAGAGAGAGAGAATGGAACAGGAGAAAGCAGGAGGTTATTTTATTTTATTTTATTCTTGTGCAAATATTCATTTTCATCTTTTAAATTTACATTTTATTATTCACATTAACCACATTTCATATTAACTATACTTAAAATATTTCCTGTATTTATAAGCTAATTTCAAACTCTGCATATAATTTAGTCTAAAGTTTGGACATGTTCATATTAATTTATTTAACCATCTAGATTAAAGAAATGCTTGCTTCTGATGATGAGGAAGAGGTATCTTCTAAAGTAGAAAAGGCTTATGTCCCAAAGCTAACAGGTAAGACACTTAAGGGGTAAATTGTAAATAAAATTGCAAGAAAGGAAACATAGCAAAATATCAAACATGTTTCATATATTCTTAGGAACTGTTAAAGGTAAATTTGCTGAAATGGAGAAACAAAGACAAGAGGAACAAAGGAAGAGAACGGAGGAGGAACGAAAACGCAGAATTGAGCAGGATATGTTAGAAAAGAGGAAGATACAACGTGAATTAGCAAAAAGGGCTGAGCAGGTATACACTAGATATTAAGTTGGTATTTGCTTCAGATACTAATTGTACAGAGTAAAACTAATCAGTATGTTGCCTAATCAAAATATTTTAATGTAACATAAACCTATTAAATACTAGCTTTTACATGGAAATAAGATCTTGAGCACAAATATTTAACATCAAATGCCTAGAAGGATAAGGGCAGAATGTGCCTATTTCAGGGTTGAATACTGAGATGATTTTTGTTATATATCATCATATCATTCTGTCTACATTCCTTACACTGTCCACATTCCTTATTTTTTTTTGATTCATTAGAGAATTTTATAAAGATATAAGGCAAATTCACACAAAGTATCCACAAGCATGTAACAAAATGCTAGTCTTTTGATAGCAATCAAAAAATACTTGCTGGTTATTATCAAACACTAAGGTTAATTAGGATATCTTCCTACTCAATTATTTGAAACAGTCACATTTTATTCAATAATGGTATTATTAGCTAGCTTAACTTTTTTTTTAAGTTGGGGATGGTAGTAGGAGAGGTGAGAAATGTGTGACAGTCATTTTCCTTCGTGTAGCCATTACTGATGCCCATAGCCACAGAGGACAAATCAAGAGGGAGAAAAACATTATTACTATGATTTTATATAGTCTCTTAATGAACTTAGAATTCCCATATATTTTTCTGCTCAGACCATGAGAACTAAGAGGCTGGTAAGTATTTTAAAATACTTGGGACTTCCCTGGTGGTGCATTGGTTAAGAACCTGCCTGCCAATGCAGGGGACACAGATTCGAGCCTTGGTCCGGGAAGATCCCACATACGGCGCAGCTAAGCCTATGAGCCACAGCTACTGAGCCCACATGCCGCAGCTACTGAAGACTGCATGCTCTAGGGCCCGTGCTCCACAATAAGAGAAGCCCCCGCTTGCCACAACCAGAGAAAGCCTGTGTGCAGCAAAGAAGACCCAACACAGCTAAAAATAAATAAATAAATTTTTTAAAAATAAATTAAAAAACAAAAAACTCAAGAATCTGATCTAATTTCCAGAAAAAGCTAATCTCTTCAAATGATTCATGATAGTAATGATATAGAAACTTGAAATTCTAGTAGTCATAATTACATTTTATTAAGAACTGATCAATTTATAAACATTTCTTTAATATATTGATATTTGTCTTATAAATGATCTATAGTCATAGAGACATAGAAAAAAATGACAGAAGACTGTTATATTGCTTAGGTACTTTAACCTTGTCTACATTGTAGGATCAAAGGGATGATCAATGTATTGAACTTAATGAGAGCAATAATGGTATTTATCTCCTAGAGTTCTTATTAAAAAGCACTTAGTACAGTGCCTGGTACAAAGTAAGTGGGCTATAAATGTTTCACTTAAATAATAGTACATATAGATAAAATGTTGTGAGACCATTTTAGTTTCTCTTCCTCTGTCGTCATTATTTTAACAACTATCCTAACATAGTCTTCACAGTATATTATCTCTTTCATAACTGTTTTTGTGAGATTGTTCTTGGCTCTTTTTTGCCTACTCTTTAAGTGCCTTAAATCTATCTGCTATGCTTTGTTCAGTTTCTACTACTTTCATTTAAAAAAGTGACGGAATTCCCTGGTGGTCCAGTGGTTAGGACTTGGTGTGCTTTCACTGCCAAGGCTGGGTTGGATCCCTGGTTGGGGAACTAAGGTCCTGCAAGCCTCGCAGCGCTGCCAGAAAACAAAACAAAATTTTAAAAAGTGACAAAGAAGGCAAAGCATATGCTGTATTTTCATGTCAAAGAAATTTATTTACCCCAACTTTGCGAATAACCACTTTTATGGCGCAAATAGCTATTTACAAGATGGTGGCAAATAATGTCATATGCCAGATGAATTATAGGAAAGAATTAGAATTTCCTATATTTTATTACTTTGTATCTCTTTGTCTGAAGAAAGGTTGGTATACTTTACCTCTGCCACCTCCAGTCATCAAAGATTAGTATTTATTTTGAAATGAAATTTCACAAAGGAATACATTTATAATAAATGAACATTTTAGGTTATATATTATAAATATAAAATATATCACTATATGTAATTATATTTATAATACAAATTATAAAATTAGGTAATAAATTTATAATAAAATATATAATTAAAATATTCGGTGTTTGGCAGGAAATGGTGAGTATGCACATGGGGTTAGTCTACTTCTTTTGTCTTTTTTTTTCCCTAAAGATTTATTTTATTATTTATTTATTTTACTTTTGGCTGCACACAGGATTTCTCTAGTTGTGGTGACTGGGGCTACTCTTCATTGAGGTGCCCAGGTTTCTCATTGCAGTGGCTTCTCTTATTGTGGAGCACAGGCTCTAGGCGTGCTGGCTTCAGTAGTTGCGGCTGGAGGGCTCTAGAGCTCAGGCTTAGTAGTTAGGACGCACAGGCTTAGTTGCTCCACGGCACGTGGGGTCCTCCCGCCCCAAGGATCGAATCTGTGTCCTCTGCATTGGCAGGTGGATTCTCAACCACTGCGCCACCAGGGAAGCCCATTCTTTTAAGTCTTGTGCCCTTTTCCATAAAGCACTGATTATACACTAAACTTTGAGACCCACTACAACCCCAAGAACTGAATATGCTGGCAGTGTTTTCACAAGAAGAAATTGTGTGTGTTGAGGTGAATTTGAACATGATGAAGACATAGGATTCTGAGAGAGATGGAAAAGAACTAATCATGAAAAAGAACCACTTTAGTAACCCTAGATACTACATGGCAGGGTACAAGAGAATCTCGGTTAATAAAATTTTTAGCCTATTGAATTAATGGAGACTATGTAGGTAGAGCAATATAAACTATTAATAGTAATCTTGCAAATATGGGAAGTCTAATTTTAAAACCTAATTAAGTACATTTCCACTCAAATCTAATCTATCCGTGAATATAAGAAGTAAAGCATGGCATAGATAGTCAGGAAGAGTCTTAATGTTTGTTTGAAAAATCCTCTTGTACAAGTCCATAGTCAAGAACACTATAGAGGGCTTCCCTGGTGGTGCAGTGGTTAAGAATCCGCCTGCCAATGCAGAGGACATGGGTTCGAGCCCTAGTCTGGGAAGATCCCACATGCCATGGAGCAACTAAGCCACGGAGCAACTAAGCCCATGCCACAACTATTGAGCCTGCACTTTAGAGCCTGTGAGCCACAACTACTGAAGCCCGTGCGCCTAGGGTCCGTGCTCTGCAACAACAGACAAGAAAAACCATGGCACTGAGAAGCCCGTGCACCACAACAAAGAGTAGCCCCCACTCGCCACAACTGTAGAAAGCCTGTATGCAGCAACGAAGACCCAGTGCAGCCAAAAAATAAATAAGTAAATAAATAAATTTATTTTTTTTAAAAAAAGAACACTATAGAAAGGATTCCTGAGTCAGACAGCTAGCTGAGTAACGTTCAAGATAATTACCAGTTCTGAGATTCTAGGATATTATGATGAATTAAAAATAGGCATACTTTGTATACTGGATGTTGGAATCAAAGACCAATAAAATTTGAGGGAGAATCAATTTGGTATAATCTGGTTATCTTTGAGCATATTTTGATGGACAAGGTTAACGTCTGTCAACTTAGAAAAAGAGAAGTTATTGGTGGGAGACTGAGATGTTGAAAAGAAAGGGGAGAGGACTTCCCTGGTGATCTATTGGCTAAGGCTCCGTGCTCGCAATGCTGGGGGCCTGGGTTTGATCTCTGGTCAGGGAACTAGATCCCACATGCTGCAGCTAAGAGTTCACATGCCGCAGCTAAGAGTTTGCATGCCGCAACTAAAGATCTCGCACATGGCAACGAAGATCCCATGTGTCACAACTAAGACCCAGTGCAGCCAAATAAATACATACATAAATAAATATTTTTTAAAAAAAAGGAAAGAAAAGAAAGGGGAGAAAGGAAGTTGATTTGGGAAGGAGCAAAAGGAGTTTTCTTTCCATAAGTCAAAAGAAATAATTGGGAAGCAGCTCTTCAATGGTAGCTTCTGAAAGCTAGCACTATAATTGAGCTGAATATCTTAGTTCTCTATGCATATACTGAGACCACGGCCACTTAGGTAAATTCATCTCTTTCCTTGTTTGTTGAAACCCAATGGAAAAAAATTTCTATCTTTTGTTGTTTTGATAATGGTTTAAAATGAGCAAAGAAAGCAAAAACAAAAAACACCCAACCAAAGAAAAACTCTTCTAAATATAGTTTATTATCTACTGTAAACTAATAAAAATCTGAGGTTGTAGCAGCAAGAGAAAGAAATTTGGGGTTAAAAAATTTAGAATTTTTCTTCCTTATGCTCACAATGTCTTGCTTCTCGCCATATCTCCTAGAACTTTTTATTGAGATTAATATGATTTGTAGAGGAATTGTTAGCACTGTATGAAGAGAAATAATTTTGTAATTTTTTTATAGATCCATGAAAATTTTTCATAGTATCATTTATCATTCAATAAAACCATCATTTACACAGCAAATCAGTGTAATAAATAATTCTGTAATAAAGCAAATTATTGTGATCAAAACTATTTAAAATAAACTATCAAAATATAAAATAGATTTATTTTTAATAAATGATTTGTTCAGAATAATTTATTTTTCAAGAAATTTGGTATCTTAATAAAAAGGTATTATTTCTTCTTGACAGAGAGTAGAGAAAGGTGGGATGATAAGAGAACAGGGACTCAGCCAGCCCAGTTCCTAGTATGAGCCAAGGTACAACAGAATTCCCTTAGAATGAGTGAGGAACAAACTACTTCCAGCTCTTTCATTAGTGTTAAAAATCAAATTAAAACAATAAACAATCGGAATTTTTATTTTCTATCTTTTCCCATTTTCTCATTGCTTATGTTTCCTTTTCCTGAGATCTCAAACCTTGTGTTATTTAAATCACCTTTCTGTCATTTCTCACTGTTATATATTGTACATTAGCCTGCCTCTCAAGCGAACCTTCATGGCCAAATTGAGCTCCCTCCTTTTGAATGAGGGCCTTTCCTACCTAAATCTGGTCAAAATATAGAGTAAACAATTATGATTATCAGAATTATTTTCCCTTCTAAACGAGCCATATGAAAGCCTACGCCTTTCACTGCACTTGATTATTGTGGCAGTTATATTTTTGCCACCTATTTATATTATAAAATATAGTCATGATGATTATTTGATTGCTAACGATAGGTTTCGTTATGCTGTGGCAGAGACAAAGAATGGAGAAATGTTTCTGTATCTCCGTTTAAATTGCTTGTTTAATTAATGGTTGTTGGCTGTAAGCTCACAGCCAGATTGTAAGAGTTTGGTCCATTATTCAAATTCCAGAATTACAAAGTTGGCTTTATTTTAATTTTTTCTTAATATGTTGTTCCCTAGATATTGATATTGATATCAAAATGCAAAATTAATACAAGGTTTAATCTCTATTTAAATGGACATAATTGGCTAATTTGGAGCAACACAAAAATACTTCAAAATTCTAAATTTTGAAATTTGCCTTAAATCACAACTAAATTATTTTTCAGTTGTATGTTTAAAGCAAAAAGCAGAAATCTGATGTAATGTAATGATATGAAATTCTTATTCAATAGATTGAGGACATAAGCAATACGGGAACTGAATCAGCATCAGAGGTAAATGGACATTTCCTTTAATGAAACATTCACCTAAAATTATCTGATTCACAAATAACCTTTCAATTAAAAAATTAAGTTTTATTTTTTATTATAAATATAGCAACAACAACAAAAAGGACAACAGTATTTTGCAAATCAAGATCATACTTTTGCACTTTCAAACACTATAGCCTAGCGTTTTTAAAGAAAAGTATGGTTTTGCTTTCATGGTTAGATTAGAGACACAAGTCTCAGTTTGAGATACTCTGCCAGTACTATGTATTTCTTGAACTGTTACTAATAGTTGAGATTGTTGGAAGCTAACATTTGAAAAAGGCAGTTTTCTTTTCATCATTTCTTTCCTCAGAGTTCCTGATAGTCTGTTTTGCTTATCACATACTAGCAGAGAGTACATAAAGGAACGTTCAACAACCACAACAATTTTAGTTGTCTCTTGTATCTAACAGAGAAAGTTAAAGATTAATCAGTTTGATGGTGTGCCTAAAACTACAGCCATATAAATTGGAAGCAATTTTATTTTAGGGGCATGTGTTACATATTATAATTTTTCACTTTGCTTTTGAAAAAAGTTCAGAGGCAATAATAGATGATGTAATAGAACTAATAAAATGAATTTTTAAAACAAGTTTAAGAACATTTGAATAGGACCTAAGGCCAAATAGTTTTGTCTATAAGATAAACGTTTTCAAAATTACTTGGAAATACTGGGGGTTTTTTCCTTGCTAAATGTTAGTTTTATTAAGTATTTAAAAACTTGCATGGAGAGAAAAATCAAACGCAGAAACCTTCCTTATGTGTTTAAACTGAATCCATCCACCATCAAATTGATTTAGAGTATGCTCACATGCACATTACCTTTTGTGGGATGAGTGCACGGATAACGAAATTCAGATAATTTCATGCAGTTTTATCTAAACAGTTGTATTAACACCATCTTCTAGGAGAAAAGATGCTTCTTGAACCCTGTCAGCAGTGGATTTCAGTAAGATTAACTCATAATGTACAATGAATTCAGAGAAAGAGCTATTTAATAGAAATCTGTAAAAAAATATAAATTTTTGTTCTTTATAACATTGATGGCAATGTAATGAAATTCACCAATGATGGAAGTAAAGTCCCATGAATCCTAAATTTTGATTAGGAAGAAATATGCTAATTATGTATTTTGTAAATTAGGAAGGAGATGACTCACTGCTTGTAACAGTGGTACCTGTCAAATCACACAAAATATCTGGAAAAATAAAAAAGAGTTTTGAAGATCTAGAAAAAGAACGAGAAGAAAAGGAAAGGGTCAAGTATGAAGAAGATAAAAAAATAAGATATGAAGAACAATGCCGATCTCTCAAGGAAGCAAAGTGTCTTTCATTGGTCATGGTAATTTTTTTTTATAAAGAACAAATAAAAGCAGTTTAGTTGGTTAGCAGCGTATCCCTTTATGATTAACAGGTTTTCACTATGTTTTTGTAGGATGATGAACTGGAAAGCGAGGCAAAAAGAGAATCACTTTCTCCTGGAAAACTGAAACTGACTTTTGAAGAATTGGAAAGACAAAGACAAGAAAACCGAAGGAAGCAAGCTGAGGAGGAAGCAAGAAAACGTTTAGAAGAAGAAAGGCGTGCTTTTGAAGAAGCAAGGCGGCAAATGGTAAAACAAACTGATATATGTGTAACATTTACATATGATATTTTAATACATAATTATGATACTTAACATTTATATATTATACAAATTATATATTATATGTATAATTATATATTATATAAATGTTATATATAAAACATTTAATATTAAGGGAGGTAGCTGTCTTGAGATAAGATTCATTGCTGTAAATTTAAGGAGATTTTCTACTTACAAGGGTCTGATTTTGAAAATGTATACATATTCGTATATAACATGCATCCATATTATTTTCTAGTTTTCATTTTGGGATATTTTACCTAATATGCTTTAAATTTTTATTTTTATAAATTGTTGTAAATATACAAAATAACTATTCAGCAAACCTGGTTTCTCTTCATCTGTTAGTTCAGCCTGCCATGTGTTTAATAGCATGGTGCAGTGTACTTCCAAGTCTAATCTAAGTGTATACTTAGTGTGTGTGTGTATATATATATATACTGAATATATAGAGAGATATGTTTGTGTGTAAATGTACATAATCTAAGTGACTAAGAGCATGGATTTTGGAGCCAGACTGCCTGGATTCAGATATCTAACATTTATTGCATATCCATGGACAAGTTATTTAACCTCTCCATGTCTGTTTCTTCATTTGTAAAATGGTGAAAATAATTGTGTCTACTTCTTAAATCATCAAATGAGTTAATATAGAAAGCAGTTAGAATAGTGTCTGGCATATAATAAGTGCTTTATTTATTGATTGACTTATTTATTTTTATCTTTTTATTATTATTCTATTTTGACCATGCAGTGCAGCTTGCGGGATCTTAGTTCCCCGACCAGGGATTGAACCTGTGCTCCCTGAAATGGAAGCGCAGAGTCCTAACCATTGGACCTCCAGGGAATTCCCAATAAGTGCTTTAAAAATTTTAACTGCTATTATTATAGTAATAGATTTAACAACAAAAAATAAAATTGAAGTAAGAAAACACTGATCCCAAATCAGTGTCATTGCAAGAATTTAAGAATGGAACATATGGAATTTTTTAAGCTTTCAGACTTTCTTGATCAACTTTCATTAATGATGTTCTAAGGACTATATCTCCAAAATTTTAATTTTCTAGATATTTGTTTGAAAATGTTGTTAATACTTTTGGGTAATTATAGTTGGATAATAGGTATTAGGTATCACTGGTGATCAATTTAGTGAAAAGACAGAAATATCATTAATCAAATCATAAAATTTGAATTATATATATAAAATAGTTCCAGATATTTTATCCATTTAATAACCATAGTTCATAGTCAAGAAATCTATGAAAATTAAAGAATGAGAACTTTATTTTATTACCCAAGAGACTTTGTGTGTGTATACTTGAAACAATTTAAGTACACACACACAAGCGCACATGTTTTATGTTTGTTCTGGGAGAATTGATGTTAAATAAAACTTTTAAATGATTCCTTAAGAATTTAAACACTTCACCTTATCCATTTAAAAATTTGACTTGCTTGAGAAGTTTTATTTAACTTGAGTACATCTTTATTTGGAATTTTTCCAAATTTGATTTTTTAAATCATATCAGTTGTTATAAAGGAAGGAGACTTTGGTCAAGAATATTAGGACAAAGAAACATTTCTGTGTGAGGTGGCTGAGTCTGTACCTTTTGATTGATAATTCATTCCTGTCTTTGATGAATCTCAGTTCTTAGTAATGAGTTGTTTCTTGGTTAGGTAAATGAAGAGGAGGAAAACCAAGACACAGAAAACATTTTTAAAGGGTACCGCCCGGGTAAACTCAAACTCAGTTTTGAAGAAATAGAAAGACAAAGGAGAGAAGATGAAAAAAGGAAAGCAGAAGAAGAAGCCAGAAGAAGAATAGAGGAAGAAAAGAAGGCATTTGCTGAAGCAAGGAGAAGCATGGTAAGACAGAATATGACTGGAGAAGGCCATTGGGACTCAGCTTTTTAGAGTATGCTGTGAGGAATCATTCAACCTTGTGGAAGACCCTATTATTTCTGGAACTTATATGCCAGAAGTTTTTAAGGTCTCCTATGGCATAACACCGTCCGTTAAATGTGTTTGCTTCAGTATAGTGTTGAGAAGGTCTGATTAGATTGCTATGCCTAGCACGGAGGAGTGCATGTTATCTTCCTTCTCTGGGAAGACACGTTTTCCAGAACTAAGTATCTAAGTGAGGAGGGAGGGGGGCTCCTATCCCCACCTTTCCTTCCCTCCTCTCCATTCTCTCCTCCCTTTCCACATTTCCTCCTTCCCTCCCTCATTCCCTCCTTCCTTTCCTCCTTTCTTTCCTATTTCCATCCCATTTGGGATATATTAAATGACTAAAGCCATTTATTCACAATTATTTAACTCTCCAAAATGCTTACCATCACTCTGGTAAGCAAGTTTAACTCTGTTACAAAGTTATACTTCTTTATACCATTTTAATTTTTGTAAAATGTAGTTATCTGACAAACTTTATTTTTTAAGTAAGTTGACATGTGAATGCTGCATCCCCTTCCTGAAACTTTTTAATGGGCTTCAGTGATACTATGACTTGGTTTTCTTCCTGTGTCTGGGTGAGCTTCAGACAGGTATATCCAAGTGTTTATTTGGCTTCGTCACCCACCCCAGATGCTCAAATCAGAAACTTGAGAGCCTTAAGTACTTCCACCTCTCATTCATGCCTCACATCCAATCATTCACTAAGTCTCATTTCCTATATCACTCTAAAAATTGATCAGTTTTCCCCCATTTCCCACTACCACTGCTCTAATGCAGGTCACTGTTAATTAATTAGGAGTTGGTCCCTTGACTCAGGCCAACTCCTAATTAATTTGCTTTCTTGCCTATAATCCATTCTTTCCTATAAAGCCAGGAGTGGTCCTTCTTTAAAAAAAGAAAAAAAAATAAACCTGATTATGCTACTATTTTGCTTAAAAATTTTCCACTTTCCTTAAAGCAAAAATCCAGACACTAAAATTTTAAAGCAAATTTCTTAATAATCTTGCCCTAGTATATTCTCCAGTTTCGTTTATTGATTCTTCCTTAATCTGCCATGTTTGTTCCAGACATACTAAATTTCTTTCCATTTCTTCAAAACATTATGCTCTCATCTCTGGAACTTCATAAACGCTCTATGAAACATGTCCATCTCTCTTTTCCCTGTCCTCTGCTATCTCCTACTCATATATTCCATTTCCTCTGGAAGCCTTTCCTGATGATACAAGTTCCAGAAAAGTATTCCTTCCATGTGTTCTTAAAGCAGGTGGTGCTCTCCTAGCATCGCACTGCTGCTGTGTTGTTGTTTATGGCTGTCTTTCTCACTCTGAGGCTCAGACCACATCAAGCACATGGCACATCACATTGTAGTGTAACAAACTTCCTGTACATGCTTGTGGAATAAGTGATTTTTTTAAAATTTTATATTTTTTATATCAAGTATAGTTGATTTACAGTGTTCTGCCAATCTCTGCTGTACAGCAAAGTGACTCAGCGATAGACATACAGACATTCTTTTTTTCATATCCTTTTCCATTATGGCTTATCACAGGATGTTGAATATAGTTCCCTGTGCTGTGCGGTAGGACCCTGTTGCTTATCCATCCTATATATAATAATGTACATCTGCTAATCCCACAGTCCCAGTCCTTGCCTCCCCTCCCCCCTCCCCCTCAGCAACCACGAGTTTGTTCTCTATGTCTGTGAGTCTGTTTCTGTTTTGTAGATAGGTTCATTTGAGCCATATTTTAGATTCCACATATAAATGATATATGGTATTTGTCTTTCCTTTTCTGACTTACTTCACTTGGTATGATAATCTGTAGTTGCAGCCATGTTGTTGCAAATGTCATTATTTTGTTCTTTTTTATGGCTAAATTGGAGTAAGTGATATTAAAACTATCATATGTCTATTATTAGGTAATCCTTGATTCACAAATGGTTTCTATGCAGAAACCCTGAGAACATTGTGAAAGCACTTAATTTTGGAGAATCAGCTGATTCAGAAGTGGTAGAAAAGAAGTAGCTGTGAAGATCAGGAAATCTAGTCCTGGGGGCAGATTTTTAGGCCAAATCTGCCTTTTTTTCATTATTCACTAGTGGAAAAAGTGCAGGGAAGGAAAATGGCATTAAGCCAAAACTCTAGTTTCCTAAAGACATTTCTGTATCAAGAAAGGAAAGAGAAACTTTTTCCTTCGTTATGTTGTTTTCTTATCTAGGGCCAAGTATTGTCATTTCATATTATTGCTCAGTTAACTCACACATTAATAAAATTTTTTGGCAATCTGTGGATTGTAAGACCATATAAACATTGTTTCTTAGTTGAACTGGTTCTGTGGTAAAGCCTGTTGTATATAAAACTTGGATCAAATAAATAATTACACTTTGCCTCTCTTATCCTTGTGTCTAGTTCAGCCACAGGCACACAATTCAAGTGAGAGGTTTATGTATATAATTCCAGGGGTTAGAGTTAGGTAATTGCTTTTCATGGCAAAATGTATTCCAAGTCAATGATTTAAAAGCAGAGTTTCTATTTGCAATTTAGAGATTGCCTATATACAGGGAATGATATTGTAATAATAAATGTGTTATTTGGGAGCTTACCATGGTGTCAGGCACACTGAAGAGTGTTTCAAATTTTATGTAATTCTTATGACAGCCCTATGAAAGTTGTTGCAGATAAGGAAACTCAGATTTAGAGAGGCTATGTAACTTGCCCAAGGTCACAACTAAATGGCAGTTAGACATGTAATTCATGAAATTACAAAAAGGTAGTCTAAATAGTTATCTATAATTTTATTAGAAAGATTTTTAGAGTTTTGAATCTCACCTTTTCCACATAGTATTTGTGTTGACTTTGGACAAGCTACTTTTTAGGGCCTCAGTTTCCTCATCTATAAAATGGGGATATTAATAACACCTACCTCATAGGGTTATGGAAAAATAAGTCAATACACGTAAAGTGCTTAGAATTGTACCTGGCAGCTATAAGTATTAACTATTATTATTATTTTTAATTAGCCTGACAGTAAATAAATCAGTACAATAAAATCACGGCATTAAGTGATTTTTGCCTGATTATGAAGAGATCATGATGAGTTATCTAATTCATTCAGGTAAAACCATGATTTAATGGAAATGTTCTATTTAATTACCAGAATGGAGGTTCATTTTAATCCAATTAAAAAGTTTTCTCAATATTAGGACATCTTTTAAATATTTTTAATTTAAAAAATATGTTTGGTTAGAACATCTTAATGTCTAATTCAAATTACTTATAAAGTCAAAGTATTTCTGTTCATTGGAATGGAGACTGTATGGTCACCATTTTCTCTGTTACTACAAAATACTTTAGTCTCACATTTTCCAATAATCCCTTCTTGTTTATTGTTTTATACTTTTAAAGACAATTTTTGGTTTTTAGTTCAATGTGAAACTTTTCTATCCAAGAAATATTCCCTTTTTTAGTATGTATAATTCTGGCAAGAGTGATAAAAGAATTATTTTAAATAGGTAGTAGATGATGACTCCCCAGAGCTGTATAAAACAATCTCTCAAGAAGCTCTTACACCAGGAAAACTGGAAATTAATTTTGAAGAATTATTAAAACAAAAAATGGAAGGAGAAAGACGACGAACGGAGGAGGAGCGGAAGCATAAGCTGGAGGCGGAAAAACGAGAATTTGAACAACTGAGGCAAGAAATGGGAGAGGTAAGACCTTAAGAAATGTCCACTAATATTCCACAAATATTTATTAATCTAAGCATTTCACATGCATCACCTTGCAGTAACTTCCTAAGTGTTATTATTCACATGAAGGCACTTGGTACAAGTTTCAGCAGAGCTGAGTGTGCCTTTCCAGCCTGCTACAACTCTAATCCTTCTGGCTAGTTTGAAAAATATATGATTCCAAGTGATTGAGATATTACTATAATATTTAAGTAAATATTCTTTCTGTATACCTCACAATTATGTGTGATTGCACCATGATTGAGAACTGTCATTCTAGAGTACTTAATATACCTATTTATACGTATTTTCCCTGAAACAATTAAACTGATAATCCAAATAAGAAAAATCTACAAAAGTACCATGGATGCTAATAGGAACATCCATTTGGTGGCAAGTCTTTGAATCATTTTACAGACATACTTCATTTCATTGTGCTTCATCTTATTGCACTTTGCAGATACTGCCTTTTTTACAAATTGCAGGTCTGTGGAGCAAGTCTACTGGCATGGAGCAAGTCTATTGGCACCATTTTTCCAACAGAATTTGCTCCCTTTGTGTCTCTGTGTCACATTTTGGTAATTCTCACAATATGTCAAACTTTTGCATTATCATTATATTTGTAATGGTGATCTGTGATCAGTGATCTTCATTGTTACTATTGCAGCTCTTTTGGGGCACCACAAACTGCGCCCATATAAGATGGTAAACTTAATTGATAAATGTATATGTTCTGACTGCTTCACTGACCGGCTGTTTGTCCATCTCTTCCCCCTCCTCCAGCCTACCTGTTCCCTTACCCAACAGTATTGAAATTAGGCCAATTAATGGCCTCTAGTGTTTAAGTGAAAGTAAGAGTTGCACATCTCTCACTTTACACTTAGCCAAGAAGTGATTTGTCTCACTTTAAATTAAAAGCTAACAATGATTAAGCTTAGTGAGGAAGGCATGTCGAAAGATAGGCCAAAATCTAGGCCTCTTGTGCCAAACAGTTAGCCAAGACGTGAATGTAAAGGGAAAGTTCTTGAAGGAAATTAAAAGTGCTACTCCAGTACCAGTGGAACACTCTTATTTTCGATGTGGAAAAAAGTTTTAGTGGTTTGGATAGAAGGTGAAACGAGCCACAACATTCCCTTAAGCCACAGCCTAATCCAGAGCAAGGTCCTAACTCTCAATTCTATGAAGGCTGAGAGATGAGGAAGCTGAAGAAGAAAAGTCTGAAGCTAGCAGAGGTTGGTTCTTGAGGTTTAAGGAAAGAAGCCACATCTCCATAACATAAAAGTGCAAGGTGAAGCAGCAAGTGCTGTTGTAGAGGCTGCAGCAAGTTATCCAGAAGATCTCACTAAGATAATTAAGAAGGTGGCTACACTAAACAATAGATTTTCTATGTAGCCAGGCTTATATTGGAAGAAGATGCCATCTAGGACTTTCTTAGCTAGAGAGGAGGTCAATGCCTGGCTTCAAAACTTCAAAGGGCAGGCTGACTCTCTTGTTATGGGCTAACATAGCCGTTGAATCCAGTGCTCATTTATCATTCTGAAAATCCTAGGGTCCTTAAGAATTATGCTAAATCTGCTTGGCTTGTGCTCTATAGATGAAACTACGAAGCCTGGATTATAGCACATCTGTTGACAACATGGTTTACTGACTACTTAAAGCCCACTGTTTAGACCTACTGCTCAGAAAAAAAGATTCCTTTAAAAATATTACTGCTCATTGATAGCGCACCTGCTCCCCCAAGAGCTCTGATGGAGACGTGTAACAATATTAATGTTGTTTTCATGCCAGCTAGCACAGCAATTTCTACTTTCAAGTCTTATTATTGAAGAAATACATTTTATAAGGCTATAGCTGCCATAGATGGTGATTCCTCCAATGGATATGGGCAAAATCAATTGAAAACCTTTTGGAAAGGATTCAGCATTCTAGGTGCCATTAAAAATATTCGTGATTCATGGGAAGAGGTCAAAATATCAAATTCACAGAAGTTTAGAAAAAGTTGATTTCAACCCTCACAGATGACTTTGAGTGGTACAAGACTTCAGTGGAGGAAGTAACTGCAGATGTGGTGGAGAGAGCAAGAGGACTAGAATTGGAAGTGGGGTCTGAAGATGTGAATGAATTGCTGAAATCTCATGATAA
This sequence comes from Hippopotamus amphibius kiboko, assembly GCF_030028045.1. Lineage (NCBI taxonomy): Eukaryota > Metazoa > Chordata > Mammalia > Artiodactyla > Hippopotamidae > Hippopotamus > Hippopotamus amphibius. The sequence goes on along the minus strand of NC_080186.1, from coordinate 67,055,526 downwards.
AACTAATGAATGAGGAGTTGCTTCTTATGGATGACAAGAAAGTGGTTTCGTGAGATGGAAGCTACTCCTGGTAAAGGTGCTGTGAAGATGGTTAAAATGACAACAGAGGATTTAGAATATTACATAAACCTAGCTGATAAAGCAACAGCAGAGTTTTAGAAGACTGACTCCAATTTTGAAAGAAATTCTACTGTGGGTAAAATGCATTTACCCACATTTTTACCCACACATCAAAGAGCATTGCAAGTTACAGCGACATCATTCACAAAAGGAAGAGTTAATTGATGCAGCAAACTTCATTGTCATTTTATTTTAAGAAATTGCCACAGCTAGCCCAGCCTTCAGCAACTACCACCCTGATCAGTCAGCAACCATCAACACCGAGGCAAGACTGTCCAACAGCAAAAAGATTATGACTCACTGAAGGCTCAGATGATGGTCAGCATTTCTTAGCAATATTTTAAAGTTAAGGTATTTGGTTTTTTAGACACAATGCTATTGCACACAGTAGACTGTAAGCGTAACTTTTATATGCACTGGGAAACCAAAAAATTCACGTGACGCACTTTATTAAGATATTCCCTTTTTACGGTGGTCTGGAATTGAATTCGCAATATCTCCAAGGTATGCCTGTATTTTACTAAATTATTCTAAGATAGAACTTTGATACTATTAAATACTTCAGGATGGTTTCTCCAGTATTGAAATGAATTTTAAAAATATGTATATACACGTTCATCATACAGACTGCACAGGGCCAGCTTCATGAGCATGCAATGTTTGCCCTCACAGGACCCTATGCTCAGACGGGCCACACAGGATTTAGTGCTCTGAGTTGTCTTTGAAATTTTAAATAAGTTTATCTTTGAATTTGTGTCTTGTAATTGAAAGTTGATTGGACAAGGGAGCCTGCACTAGAGTCTCAGAGCTTTGGCTCACCCACTCCTCATGTCTCCCTGCTTCCTCATGGTGGGCTCTTGGAAGTCCTTTTCCTCCTCCTGTTGCCCCAAGACCCTGTCTAACCTTCTCCTTCCTACCCCTGGATACTGCTTCCCTCCATCTGGATGGCCAACTAGTTGCATAGGCAGAAGAGGGGAGGGTGAGGGAGGAGCCCAGCATCCTGCTGTCACCCTAGGCCTCTGACTGCGTGGGGGGCCCTAGCAGCAACGCAAGCAGCGGTGTCAGGGGTGAGTGCACAACCCCAGTACTTGGGGTAAGGCGAGCAGTGGCTTTCCCAGCTTAAGTAGGACTGGCCGTGAAATGGCGTGTTTGGCAGGTGACTTGGTGGGGGCCTTTTGCCAACATCTGATCTAGAAATACGAGTGGGTTCCTTCACAGATGTTGCAATCTCTTAGAAGTTGCCTCTTTGTCATGAGTTGGAGCAATGGGCCTGTGGAATATTTACTTCCTTGCCCAAGTCAACCAAGAGACTATAAATGCTGTATACATATATAGTTAATAAGAAAATATAATGAATATGCTATAGGAAAATACTGCAAGGTCTAGCGTTAGAATTAAAAAAAATGTAATAGCACTTATTTTATAAAGGAAGCTGAAAATGAATTGTCTTTCTAGAAAAACAAAGTAAATTAGAATATATTTTAGTATACTATTGAGAAGTAATCTAATTAATATATGGCAGGGTATAATTGTCAGACATTCTGGTGCTACTAAGCGACTTACTCCACTATGTCTGAGAGTTTTCAAACAAGTAGAATGCCAATTCCAAGATTACATAAGATTGTAACTGATTAGTTCAACCATTAATTTTGATCAGAATGATGTGGGAACCATTGTGATATGATGCGATGTCATAACTTTGTTAATTTCTGATATTTTAGGAGTTGCACATTTTCACCCACATAGACCAAAAAGTGGAGGCAGTATAAAGGAGTAAACTTTTTTCCCATTGTTGAACCAACAAATTAAGCCTCATCATCCACTGTGACTCTCTCTGTACCACCCCACCCCAGTCCCACCTTTTTCTTTTTTCTCTGCTTAGAACTCTAGGTCTTCCTCAGGAAAAGTGTAACAGGAATAACTGCAATATTCTACCACTCCATTAGGGTTTACTGTAAGAAGTTATAAAGAACTGATGATTTGTGAAAAGCCAAGGGAAAGGAACCTGAATAAAAAGTATTCAAGATAAAATGGTATAAAGAATTGGAGCCCAAGCACTTCCCTGGTGGTCCAATGGTTAAGAATCTGCCTTCCAATGTAGAGGACACAGGTTCGATCCCTGTCAGAATTCAGATTCCACATGCTGCAGGGCAACTAAGCCCACACGCCGCAACTACTGAGCCTGTGCATCCTGGAGCCCTCACACCACAACTAGAGAGAAGCCCACACACTACAATGAAAGATCCCGAGTGCTGCAACTACAACTAGAGAGAAGCCCACACACTACAATGAAAGATCCCGAGTGCTGCAACTAAGACTTGATGCAGCCAAATAAATTAATTGGAGCCCAATTTTTGTTGACTCCGTATCTTTCTTGGCAGAATATAAAATTGAGAATACAAGTGATATGCAGCAAAATGCAGGGATTTTTCCAGACTGTATCTGTAGAAATGCTTAGTTTAGTTGAGTATTAAGAGTGATATTTAACATTGACTATCATCAAATCAAAGACAGGAGGAATTTTAGAGATACTGCTCTACATAAAGATGAAAAAATCATGTCCAGTGGGCTGAGTGACCAGGCAAAAGGCCACACAGTCTCAGAGTCAGAACTAGAACTTCTGACTCCTTGTCCAGTGTTTTTTGAGTCTTTACCTTCCCCTAAAGATCTTCCTCAATTCTTAGTAAAAGTTAATCTTGACATACATATTTTACTTTCAGCAGGTTATAATGGGATGTTAATGAGGTTTTGAGCCATAGTCCCTCATTAAACAGTATTTTAAATGAAATATGTTATCTAAAGTCTTAAATTTGTAGCACTAATTTTAATTAGTAAATTTAGGCACTGTGTTTAGGGAGGATGTTATTAAGTGTTTAGTTTTACCTTCAGATAAGAGACTGTGAACTTTCTGAATGGTTTATTGTACAAACTAATTTTCTGGTATTTAATATACAAAAATCTTAATTTTTTTGAAGGAAGAAGAAGAAAATGAAACCTTTGAACTGAGTAGAGAATACGAAGAATTAATCAAATTGAAAAGGAGTGGCTCTATTCAAGCTAAAAATCTAAAAAGCAAGTTTGAAAAAATCGGACAGTTGTCTGAAAAAGAAATACAAAAAAAGATAGAAGAAGAACGAGCAAGAAGAAGAGCAATTGATCTTGAAATTAAAGAGCGAGAAGCAGAAAACTTTCATGAGGTACGCTGTTTTATGTTTCACATAGTTATAGTTCAGTAACGATGGTGAACTTAACAGAGATAACACTGACTGTGAAATAAGTGTACTTCCAGTTAACCATCAGTGTATATGAGGATCTGGGAACGAAATAGCAAAACCACATTAAGATCTTAAGAGACTCTGAAAGATTTCCCTACTCTAGCATTGTTCCAAAATGACTTTTATAAGAATTAAAGCCTACAGTGAACATCAAGCAGTTTGCTCTAGTGAAAGCTCAAAAGTATTTATTGGCAGAAGCTTTACTTTCAATCAGTAGAACCAGTGTATATTCAAGTTAAACTCCAGAGATTATTCATACCTACTTTCTTATTTAAAGATGAGGCCAACAAAGCCTATATGATCTGTTCAAAGTCATGCCAAGAATTCAGTGGCAGAGCCTAAATCAGAATTCAGGTGACATGAATTTGAGGTACCTCCACATGTAAAATAATGAGGCACTCACTACGTGACCTATAATGTCCCTTCCAACTTAAGGACTAGCACCATGATTATGAATATTGGTTTAATTAAATAAGATTTGGAAAACTTATTCTGTCAGAATTGCTATGTTATATTTAATGTATATACTTCTAAAGATTTATTTTCATCACCTATTCAACTATAAAACAGGTATGGGAATTTGGGAGGGCCTTCAGAGATTGGTGAATAAAAAGAATGATGAAACCATGGGCAAATTCCAGGACTATAAGCAATTCATTATTATTGAGACAAGTAGAGTGCAAGCACAGCAAAAGAACATGGAGACACAAGCACAGGGAAGATGACCCATCTTAGATGCCATGTTAAGGAAGTTTGTTTTACTGGGGTGAATTGAAGGGGTTTTCAAAACATGGAATATTATCAAATAGGCATCTTTATAGCAAGATCATGCCGAAGCTAAAGATGGTTTTAGATTCATGCATTAAAAAATTATTTGCCTACTATACTGTGTTCCAGGGACTGTTCTGGACAGTGGCACTAATTGGTGCAGTCCTTGCTCATATGGTGTTTAGAATCTAACAGGTGTAGGGCGGTAAATGGGATAGAAAACAATGATTGGGTAGTAAATATAAGTATGGAGATTAACAAAGCAGGGTAAAAGACTGTAGAGTATGTGGTACTATTTTGTACAGGGTAGTCAGAGAAAACCTCATGGAGATTTGAATTAGAACGGGAATGGAGAGGATGGAAAAGTACATAGGATACAAAGTTGGCAAGACTTAGCTTGGGAATGGTGGTGGAGAGGAATCAAAGTGATTGGTTATACTAGGTAATGGGGAATATAGAAGTTTGGTAGGAAGAGAGGCCACAGGATTATTTTAGACAAATGGAGATGCTGTAAAACATCCAGATGTCAAATTGATACGCATCTGAACTTAGTGCAACATATACTAAAACACAAGGACTTAGGGACTGGGTTAAAAACTGTTTTGTGATGGTTAAAAACTAACACCATTGCTATTTTTAACATCTTCTATGTTGGTACCTGTGTTAAGTTTTGGGTACATAAAAGTGAATAGAATATGCCTTCAAGAAATCCAGCCTATTGAAATTATGAAAACAATGAAAATTGTTATAGATGCTAAGACAGTTATATATTTAGTGCTATGGGATCAAGTGGTATGGAGTTAATATTCCTAGGGGAGGTTTAACAGGGCTGAAAAAATGACATTTTAGCTGAATGTGACAGTTGAAATAGAAGTTGAGGTTAAAGAGGGAAAGCATTCCAGATTGGAAGGACAATATGAGTCAACACAAAGGTTTTAAAACTTTATCTGGGGGAAGTGGAAAATAGGTTCAAAAGGCAAGTTTCATAGAATAATAGGTGATAGGTGCAGGCACTATTATCTGGGGACAATGTTAATAACCAAAGTTTTAAGACAGAGTAATAAAAGGCTTTTGTTTATAGAATCCTGGGATCATGGAGGATAAACTGGAAGATGGTCATGAAGTTGGGGGCAAGGGAGAAAAATTGACCCAACTTTAACAAAACTGAGTTACAGGCAGGTGGTTGCTGAGAAGCCTGACATTGCTTCAAGATTATCAGGGAAACTAGATGATGCTACAGAGAATTCAGGAGGTCTGGAGAAGAGGGGTGAATAAATTGTTTTGGACCTGTTAAATTTGAGCTATATTTGGAAAGGTAATGGCAGTCTGAAACACAGGTACTGAGCTCAGGTAAGAGGTAGGAGCTACAGATTTTAACTTTTTTGGATACAGTTTGAAAGTACAGATGTAGATAAAGCCATCTTCAAAGAATTAATAGTTGCAAGGTGAATGATAAAACCATAATGGGCCATAAGATCAGGTGATTCTTTAGAGGTAAATCACAGAAGGTAAAGAATTTAAATCAGCATGAATTTGCTCCCCCCCCCACCTTTTTGTTAAAGGTAGTAAAATCTTAGAGCAGTGATACCTAGTCCTATAAAATTTATAGGTAAGATAAGGAAAGAAATGAGATAGGTTATCTTCTCACTTTAATGCTGTTACTGACTCTCTTGTATAAAAGGATATTATCTTAGGACCTGGCTGATCTTCTATAATCCATGATGTCCTGAACTGAGTTTCCTGTGAAGAATTTGACATTCCTCCTATCATATTCCTCTAGATGAAGGGTCATTGAGATACTGTGCTGGCATAATTTTGGCAGAGTATAATGAACTTCCAGAGTAGATCTCCCCCTTCCATCTGATCATGTATCTGGTTTCCTCCTTTAGAAAATACCTTCTTTATGTTCTGAACACCTTTCAAGGCCTAATTCATTCATGTAATCTTACCTAAGAATTCCACCCCAGCTCCTGTAGCCCTTAACCTGTACCATTTGGTACATAAACAACTTAATTGCCTCACAGTGACCTTCTAAGTTAGATTTCCCAGTAAGGTGTACTCCAAAACCATTCCTTGTGTTTTTATCCCAAATTCACTGTGTTGCCTGTAATATCCACGTGCTGGGAGTATCAATGCCCTGCTAAGAATGCACCTAGAAAACAAGGCTCATTCCATTTATAGCAAGACTCTCTTAGTAGCTTCATTTCCCGGAAACAATTATAACCTGGCTTTCCAGGGATTCAAGAAAAGGCAACTGTACATAATAAAGACTTTCTCCCAGTTAACTTATGACGAATCCTTTTACTTAAAGGATTTCTTTCCTAAAGACAGGTGTGAGGTAACTGAGTAACAGTTATGAATTTACACAAACTTTTATCCAAAACTCCAGAAAGCAAGTTATTAACCGGGAGGGATTCAGTCAGAATAGCAATTATTGTACCTGCTGAAATATCCTATCTTGAGGATTTATTTGGTAAGCAAAGAACATTAACTATTTAAGTGTGAACAAAGAGGTCCAATTTTCTTTCCATTTAAGTCTCAGAAAAGCCTGATGAGGTAAAACTGCAGTTTATTAGTTTGCTTGTTAAACAAGCAAACCATTATTTAACATGTATTCTGTATCCTCTTTTAAGTATAATAAACAATCATATCAACACCATTCATTAATAATGTTAGTCAGGCATTATGTTTATCAACTGAAGGTTAAATAATGACATTAACAATAGAATTTACCCGTAAGGTCTCTGGTTGTGCCATATATTTTAACATTTTCCAACATCAAATAAAAATTTGACTCAGGAGAACTAGAAAAACTATCCAACTTACTCTTAACGCCTCCTTCTACATTCATTGGAGCTTTGGTGCAATACCTCAAACTAATGTAAAACATTGATGAACCAAGATTTTTCTCATGCAGGCTTGTTTTAAAATTTCCTTTATTTGGTTGGATGTGGTACCTGGATCACTCCTAAACAGACTGACTCAGAGCCATACTTCACCTCCATGATTTCCCCAAGTTCCAGCCACTGTCTCTTTCAGCAGTTGTCTTCCTGTTTATTCTACCTGCATTCTTCTTTGCCACTGCCCATCAGTAAATTATTTGTTGAATGGAATTCATCTCAGTTACTAACAAAGAAGGGTGAGGAAAGAAATCACGAAGTGGGAGATGACAGAAATTGCATTTCTGTATTATGTAGTAGGGTGAAGAGTGACATGGACACTCGTGAGTATTTTAATAGTTGTTAACAATGTATCATATTCTCACTCTTTCCTGTTACTTGATATCAATGAGCAGAGATTTGGTAGGGCAAATAAATATACCACGACTCCAGAGACAACATGTGATCTTTATACTGGGAGAAAAGGATTCCAGTTGTTGGGAGAATATTTCATAAGTGAAACTTTCTTCTTTCCCAAACTGGGGGACAGTGAAAACCTCCATGTCTGCAGTGTACCAAATGTGTATAACAAAACATGTTAATTATTTTGTGCCTAGACATCTTCAGAACTATTAACGTCTTAGTTCTTGTTGGTTTTTAGAAAACAATTCTTATTCTTGGCCCATTTTTGTAAAGGAAGAAGATGTTGATATCAAGCCTGCAAAAAAAAGTGAGGCTCCATTTACTCATAAAGTGAATATGAAAGCTAGATTTGAACGAATGGCTAAGGCAAGAGAAGAAGAAGAACAAAGAAGAATCGAAGAGCAAAAGTTATTACGCATGCAGTTTGAACAAAAGGAAATTGATGCAGCACTACAAAAGGTATCAGGCTTACATATCCTCTGTTTTCCAAAGATGACCTCTTAAAAACAATGGAAGTTCTATGAGGAGGTATTAAAAAAATATTTTAATAGTTTTCAAGTCACTGAAATGTTTTGTAAAATAGACTTTGTAGTAAGCATACTTACATGTTCTTTACTTTGGGGGAAAAATATATTTACCTCCAAATTCTATTACTAAACCACTGTCCTGAAAATACTATAGTATAAATGCCAACCTGAATGCACTTATTTTAATATAGAAAAGAGAAGAGGAGGAAGAAGAAGAGGGTAGTACCATGAATGGCTCCACTGTTGAAGATGAAGAGCAAACCAGATCAGGAGCTCCGTGGTTTAAGAAGCCTCTAAAAAACACATCGGTAGTAGATAGTGAGCCAGTTAGATTTACTGTTAAAGTAACAGGAGAACCCAAACCAGAAATTACATGGTGGTTTGAAGGAGAAATACTGCAGGATGGAGAAGACTATCAATATATTGAAAGAGGAGAAACTTACTGCCTTTATTTACCAGAAACTTTTCCAGAAGATGAAGGAGAGTATATGTGTAAAGCAGTGAACAATAAAGGCTCTGCAGCTAGTACCTGTATTCTTACCATTGAAAGTAAGAATTAATCACTCTTTGAATCTAGAACTTTTATTCTATTTAAAAATTTTTTCCTTAAAAAAAAAAAAAAAAAAAAAAAAATCACATTTTTTCTTCTCTTTTTTTAGCTGACGACTACTAGGTCCCCTTCCCTCTCCCTGGAACACACCTTCTCTCTCCGACTTTCTTACTACATCCATCTTTTCTGTGGCGGGGCCAAAAAAGGAAACCGGAAGTGCCACTATGTTGACTTCTTATTCCTTTCCCTAAGACTTCAAAACACAAGCTCATCTAAAAAACTATCTTCTTCCTTTTCAAATGAGCACCAGATTTATCACCTTATTATGCAGTATAGGTTAATGTGTAATTTAATGGGGCAAAGTGGGAAACTTAATTATTTTATCAAAACCTATTACAAACACTGTGTATTTCCCATGTTTACAGCAATTATGTTTTAAAAAATCATAAATAGGACATATTTTTGCATGGAAAGATATCATTTATGAGCTATTAAATTAGTCTGAAATAGCTGAGTTAATGAATTTGGAACCTATAAATTTGAGTGGGTTTTTTCCTCAGTAGTACATCATTTTGGTTGTTGTAGTTTGTCTTTCTGAAGCAGAGATACGAGGGGGGAGGGGGTATCACGTCCCTCTGTGTGGAAAAAAAAAATAAAGAATTTTAAGAAACAACTGCCAGCGCAAATCTGATGGAAACCATTGCCTAATACAGAGTTCTGAGTGTTGAGAATATCAAAAAATGTACTTTTCAAATGTGTGTAATATGTATTCAAGGTTATAAAGCAAACGTGTTGCGACCTTACCTGAACAAATTATATTTTAATGAGAAAACTTTGTATTAATAGTTCATGCAGGAGAAAACAATTTCAACATAGTCAAAGAATTCAAGATCTAAGAGAATTAAATTTAGGGAAAAATGGTACGATCTTCAATTTTGAGTTTTTAATGTGAGTTTGTAAATAATTAGCTACCATGTTCTATTATCAAGTTGTTTTATATTTTAATTTTCTGGAAGACAATTTTACAATGTAAACCCATAATAAAGTCACTTCTGTATTAAAAAAAAAGTCTTTCAGTATTTTAGAAAAGAGACAAACATTCCCTTATAATAGTCACCAATGTACATTTATTTTTTTATTGAGGAAACCATAATCAATACAAAATTACAGCAATCATGTACCCTTTTACATACAATGGTATTAAAGCAAACTCTAAACCACAGTTTGTAAAGTATTCAATTTACCTCAAGTCCAAGCTGCATCTCCCTAAGACACTGTTCCCATCACAGTAGCCATTTTAAGCCAATCTTCTTTTTACACGGGTAGTTTCTGTAGAGAACACTTTTCTCAGGACGAAAATGCATTGAGCATGCATAAGAAAATATATATATATATATATATATGTGCAAATACATTTAAGAGTTTCTATAGGGGTATCACTGAAGAAAATAAAATCCTGGGACTTATTTGCCTTCTTAAAAGCACCACTTTAAAAATCCCTCAAAAGTTTATATCGTGGCAAGAAAACTCAAGTGACTAAACCAAAAATAAGGTTATTTTCAGAGTCAAAATTATCTTTTAACTAGGTATTGTTAAACTACATTTTAAAGTGAGGCAGAATTTTCAGAAAAAAAAAGACATCTTCATTAGTTAGTAATTTTTACAACCTTATTATAGACAACGTAACTTTGCAGGTAGAAGTGGTTCTCCTGGCAGAGTATTCAAACAAATGTTATCACTTCTGAATACATTTCTATTTCCCTCTTAAGGTACTCTGTTTACTCCTATCCAAACCCACTCCTGTAAATTAACTACCAAGGTATTTGTCTAAGGATATATTTTACAATGCTCATAAACAACTAGTTTTAGTATTAAAACCATTTTCATTAATTAAAAATAAAAGTATACTTCCCATTTCTAAAAGAAACATCAAACCATGAGAATTCTAAGTATCACCACATTAAGAAATCTTAAAAACAAAAACACATTGTCAAGTTTAAGTGCTAAATAAAATAAATCAATTTCAAGCTAAACATTGTTTCTACCACTCCTAACATCCATTGCATTCAAGTCAACTGGCTCACCTTTTCTGCTTTCCATTTATTTCAAGGTTAAGATTTGCGGTGTCAGTGAAGGCGTATGACAGCGAATAAAGAAATCCTCACGAGACAGAAGCAATGCCCCAGTATCTATCAGCGCTCATATCTACTTTCCTTTATAAAAATGCAAACTGCAACTAACCAAAACTTGACAGGCTCTTGAGATTCAAAGAGCTCCTTAATAATATCAGTCTTAACATACCTATCATTGACTATTAAAACACACATACACACACATAAATGTGGTGCAATAACTACATAACTTTCAAAATTTAACAGTTCATAGAACATTTAAGATCAAGTGAACAGCACTTAAAAAATGAAAAGTGATCAAAAGCAGGTACATTACACCCTACACCATATTATGTATGGGAAAACATTTCATTTTTCTCAATTATGATTTGCCAATTTTACCTTCTACATTGAGCCCTTCTATGGTCCATGCTCATCGGCTCACCAATGGCATACACTCAAAGGATTCCTCTTTATGGGTAACTATCTCAGGACCTGATTTTATGAGCTATGATTTGGTGCTTGCAGCATCTTCAGCACTGTGTGTGAAAATGAAGGCAGTATTTTTGAATATTTTTCTTTGTTGCAAAGATAAGCAGGAGTTTTAAAAGGATCAGCACATTTTAGAAATCGAATAAACAAAACTGATATGATGCTGCTTTAAGACATTCATCTTAACTCAAAATATGTACCAGTTAAAATCATCTATAAGAACACACAAACATTTTAAACTGGCAAAAAATAACATAAATGCAGCGTCAGTTATTAAAGTATTATAAATCAGAAAAATATTGGTTGCTATACAGACTATGAAAGGTTATTTGCTATACAGTTAACATTTCACTGATGCACATGCCTTTTATCAAAACATACTGCCAGTATTTCTTATAATTTTTTCTTTATAAAGTTATGAAAACTGAATTGTCTAAAAAAAAAAAGAAAAGGTCATAATAAAACTCTGACCCATAATGTCCTTACTGAATTACTACAGTTCAAGAATAAGAAAAAAATTAGACTCCATAGCTTTGGAGGGCAAAGAAAATGTCTTGTCAATCAAACAGATTGTGAAGGCTGTTGAAGTTTCTGACCAAATGATTTCCTAAATCTTGAAAACTATGTAACTGTTCTTTAAAAATTTTTAACAATTCTTCTATATTTGGGAAAAGATTATAAAAATGTAGTTTCTAATGTAGTTTAATTACAGCAGCAATCTACTCATTTTTTTCCTTGTTTTAATAAAAAAATTAAAATAAAAAACGTTACCTAGAAATGTAAACAGTTGTTTGAACAACTTACAGACTTTCCACTGAAATGGTAGCATAAATAACAAAATACATTTTGGGGAAGCAGTAGCAGATTGCTTTTGAATACACAACCACAAAAACCTCACAGGGACAACATTAATGTACTGAAATATTTATTTATATATGTCCTTAGGTTGTGCTTACCTGTTGCTTTTTGCAGCAGAACCTAAGGTGGAAGGTCTGGGAAGGCACTGTGAAGTATAAATAATTGCACTGTTTGCAATTAATAAAGATTTTAAACCTTAAATGAATCAAAATCAACAGCCTCCAATTTGTGAGTTATGATACTGAATCCAACTGAACTCTCTCTTCAGTATAATAAATGTACCACTTTCCTAAAAGGTCATCTATAAAACAGTATCATGCAAAATTCTGAAACTGTTCACATCAATACCCTACTCTTAAAGATAACAGATAACTAACTCCTTAACTGTTAAACTTCAAACTAGAACTACATATCCGTATCTAAATAAGGGTAAGGGAATTCACTCTAGGTTCTATAAAACAGTCAAAAAACATTTCAAAACATCTACAATGAACTGTACTCCTATTTTCTACCCTATAAGTAATCTCAACATTTATGTCCTTGTACATCTTCCTTTATAGTATATTCAGAACAACAAATGGTGCTCCCCCACCAATCAAAGAACTAGTATATATATATTTAGAAAATGGTGTTAAAACCACTATATTACTTAATATTTGCAAACTGAAAACCACTCTGTCTGATACATTTCAAGTCTTTCATATTAATATATAAGATATGCATGTTTTACACTGAAAAGCAATATTTTAGGAGCACCAATGAGTAATACTATTCAACTTTGTTAATGATCAGTTTTCTTTAGCTATAGCTAAAGCATATCAAAAATACTTACCCATTAAGCTCACTTAAAAAAAAATACAGACCTATGAATTATTCTATGTTAAATTAAGAAGCAGTTATGGTTTTCCAAGATATAAGCACTGTATTCCAACATAATATTCACACAGAGTATGGCATTTGCATTATGTGGAACATTGACAAAAAGATACTGTTGCAGTTCATCAATTTGTCATTCTGATGTACTTACAGTGCAATGCTCCTTGAAGGAACACAATCAAGGATGATACACAGCACAGTCCTCCTCACCCCTACAGAGCTAGTTCTATACTGGCTGGATCAAACCTGCACTTCAACAGACAATGGCAAGACAGACTGTATTTGCATGTAGTCTAATATATTAATATGCAGAGCCAACAAATATGCAAAGAGTAAAACAATGGATTTCAACAAAATATCAGAACTTCAGCATGAGTGTTATAGAGTAATAAAATGATTTCAAGTACATAAAAAAATTAAGTTGATTCAATGATTGGACTTGTGCATTTACAAAACAAAGCTTATCTATACTGCAAAAAAGAAAAAAAAAAAAAAAGAAAAAGGCTTGAACATTTTCATACCCCAATAATGTTTCAATGGCAGATGCACTGTAGCTATACTTTTTGCATACTATTCACTTTTTCTACCCTAAATTTAGAAAGAAACACTCTAATATTGTATACATTGCAAGAGCTGCTTTACATGAAAAAACTGTTCTTATTATAGACTACTCATATTCACTATCTGAAAATTGTTTAAAATTAATTATGCTGAAACAGTCTTGGAAATCAAGTAATTATTAAATTAAAAACAGAAAGGTTAACTGTTATAGCAGCAGTACAGGTCTGAAACAGTGGTCATGTATAAAAGGAAATTTCACTGTTAATGCAATGGAAGTATGCCAAAAGATCACTGTACACACATGCAGTTTTTAATCAAACAGAAGGAAAAAAATGAAGATATCAGGATTACTTGTGCTGAAACAGCCAAATACAATAAATGGAAAAGTTCCTCCAATCTACTACTATACTGCAAGGGGGAAAAAACATGCCAGTGTTTAAAAACTCAAATTAATATTTCATGGGGAAAGCTTATATATTTGTGTATATGTATCTTAATTTATCATTGCTAAGAAATTATGAATCCTTTAAATACCCACATATCCAACTTACCGACACAGGAGGTTTCATATCATTTATTGTAAAGCACAAAACAGGCATTTTAAAAGTGAAAGTATACATTGAAAAAAGTACATTTATATCACAAAGCATTGACCACATAATAGTTGCAAATACATTTGCTGGAATGTGTACATCTACACTAAATACTAAAAACAAACCAATTTTCATTTCTACACAGAAATATTAACCTCCTATCAGTAGTGATAGATATTTTGTACATTTTCGGGGAAAAAAAAAAAGGAAAAGAAAAAGAAAGAAAGAAAGGAAGGAAGAAAGAAAGAAAGAAAAAACACTATTTTTAACCAAAAACAAAATTAAGATCTTCATCAAGCCGTCTGCATCCATATATTTAACAAAGGTTTTTTTCCCCCACACAATGAAGCAAATACTGTATTGTCCACTTCTTATTATTGGCCCTGTGCAGAAGAGATACATAAGAAATACACAAAAAGTTAAAGAAAATCCTTTAAATCGAGCTAACTCAGGAGTGAATCCTTTAAGAAAGAAAAAAAACTGGTTAATATAAATGGTGGTGGCTTCTTGCATGATTTGCAAATCCCTGGGGGAAAAAAATTTATTTTTAAAATCAAAGGCATTATAGAAATATTCAGCACTCAGATGCCAGAAAGCATTGTAAAAAACAAACGAACAAACAAAAAACCCAAACAATATACCACAGTACTTCATTTAGTTATACTTTGCCAGATAAAATTTAAAAGGCAAACATACTCCCAGACAACAGTAAACATGCAGAGAACATGACTGGAGCTGAAATCAACACATTAGCAAATTTACTATACCTGAGGTGCTGGAGGATGCTGTGGCATTCCCTGGGGACTTGTCTGGGCATAGTAGGCTGCTTGCTGTCTATAGTACTCAGCCCAGGCTGCGCTATAATCCGGCTGACCACCTGGTGGAGCACCAGTAGGAGCAGGAACTGCCTGACCTTTGAGAAAACAGAATAACTTTGTTGCTGTAACCAAAATTAAAAGCCCCAAAGAATCTCATTTCTAATAAAAAAATACCTTTCTTCTTGTAATATTCCTCCCAAGCCTTTGAATAATCTTGTGTCTGCCCTTGTTGACCTAAAAAAAACCCCCTAAATTTTAATATAAAATTATATCCACTGTAAGTACAGGTTATAAAGACAAAAGCACAGAGGGTCAGAATCGCTCCTGATTTATTTTAAATATTCATTAGTGTCAGAAAACTACTCTGTTATTTAAAAAAATCAAAATGCTCTTTTTGCCTCATACTAATCATAACTTTTAGTGTTAGAGCATCGCTATTAATAAAAAACAAAACCACCCACATAGTTTTAACTAAAAGAGGTAAACATTTAGGCATAATCTTGATTCAATTACAGAATTTATAAACTATTAATGTTCTAAATTGAGTCTGGAACATGCAGTCCACAGTTCCCCAGTGGTGGTGTTGGCGGGTAATGGATGGATCACTATTTTTTTTTTTTTGCTTTCTTATCCATTTGGATTTGTTTCACTACAAATTTTAAATAAAATGCAAATCTTCAATGGAGAAAAAGAAAAAGAACGTTTTTTGAGAAACAAAAACCCACTTAAAAGCTGTTATTTAAAGATTTTATTTTAAGATCTGGCCAAGATTTTTGGTTCCTGATGAGTAACCTGTAAACTGCATGTATAAACACTAATCTTCAAGATACCTTTTAATAAGACACTTAAAGTTTTAATATGCTGTGTCCAAATTATTTTATTAAAAATAACCTGATGAAGGACATAAAAGAATAATCACTATTGAGGAGGTTCTAAGCAGCAAAATCAATGAAACACAAAGATCAACAGCTTTCACAGCAGGTTTTTCTAGGTGACTTTCCCGAATTAAGAGACTAAGGAGGGACTTCCGTGGTGGTGCAGTGGTTAAGAATCTGCCTGCCAGTGCAGGGGACACAGGTTCGAGCCCTGGTCTGGGAAGATCCCACATGCAAAGCAACTAAGCCTGTGTGCCACAACTACTGAGCCTGAGCTCTAGAGCCCGTGGTCCACAACAAGAGAAGCCACCACAATGAGAAGGCCATGCACTGCAATAAAGAGCAGTCTCTGCTTGCTGCAACTAGAGAAAGCCCGTGTGCAGCATCAAAGACCCAATGCAGTCAATAAATAAAATAAATTAAAAAAAAAGAGAGGGAGAGGGAGACAGACTATGGAAATATAATCAAATGCAATGCATGAACCTTGAATGGGCTCTGGATTTTAAAAAAACAACATAAAAACAACCACTGCCCACTCACAAATAGCTACAGTAGACAGTTTTTCTGACAACCAGGGAAACAAGTATATTGGTATTATTGAAAATTTATTTACAGCAACAGTTTGCAACTTACTTTGAAATGGCTCAGGCACCAAAAAAAAGTATACATACATATGTATAAAGTATATATGGCAAACTCTGAAAATGGTGAATCTGGGTAGAAAATATAAATATGGGTGTTCACTGTACTATTTTTCCAATTTTCTGAAGGTATAAAAAATTTGAAATCAAAAGTTGGGGAGAAAGAGAATGTGAGTTTTCTGATTTAACTTCTTTATTTGAACAGAATCTTACTTAGTTTGTAATTCATTTGGCTTTACGAAATTATTACAGCTAGACAAAAAATAATGGCAGAATGCGGTTTGCATGTTTATTAGATGTTGCCAACAAGGCAACTTTATAGTTTCATCATCACAAAATTGGTCAAAGAATAAAAGCAACTGAGTAACTAACTTAAAAAATGCAAGAAACTCCCCCCTACTTGTTTTCCATACTTTTTCAAAGAGGAAGTGAGTTTAACATTTTGATCTTATGAGGAGACACAAGTCAAGTAAAGCGAAAACCTGTTTCAGTATTTAGACAACTTTCAAACATCTTGGTGCCAACAGTAATAAAACCATGTAACATTTTCTTACAAACTACACACCTGAAAACCTGCTGACCTGAGGCCAAACTTATTTAAGGCCGCAACAATTTCTACTTCAGGTTTACAAACTGAACTAAACTTGATTGTTAAGAGATACTCATATTTCAGAGGCAAAAAAAATAAGTTTTATCAAGGAGACACATCAAGAAATTCATCAAACTCAAATGTTCCCTGAAAAAACACCCCCCACCCCAAACTCAAATATCCCTGTGGAAAGCTAAAAGTAAAATGTTAGACTCTAACACAGTTAAGTAAGTCATCAACATTTGACATTCCAATCTTGAAAGCATTCATAGAAAAACTCATTTCACTCCTATCTGAAGGGCAAATGTGATTCTTTCGCCCAGCTGAAAGTAGGGAAAGAACTCTTCCTATCTAATCTATTTATGTTTTAGCTCTTCCACTAGCTTCTTGCCCTCTGGAAATGCATGTCCTTAACTTGCTCCTTTGATTCTTCTCCTTGGTTCAAAAGCTGTTTTGATGGGAGATACTTTAGTTTATACTTCAGCAGAACAATGCTTAACATTTACATATAATTTTACAATGTATAAAGTTTTAATTTCATTTCATAAAAGAGGTAAGACTTGTCCCAGAGTTCACATGTAACATTCTTAAACAGCCTTGCTTGAATAGATTTTACCCTCAGTTATTTCTCCATACACATGCATCTTTCCCACAACCACTCTCTCCTGGCTCTTTTAAGGCTTAAGGTACTATATGCTAAGAGTTCAGAGTTCACGGTATTAGTGGTTAACATTAAGAGGGACTTCCCCTCAAGTTAAACTTATCCCAAAATGCCTTCACTTACTCTCCTCCAAATAGAAACTGCTGGCGTCTATTTTGAAACAGTTTCTCTTTAAGATATTTCTTTTTACAAAAGTTCCCTTCATTCTAGCTTCAAAAGCACCCACACCCAAATTGTTGTCATTCCTTATATGCCAGCAATATAAATGCCTTAAAGTTCCCATCATTAGCCCTCTAGAATCTCATCTTTAAGAATTTCTCTCCTAAATTCTCTTCCTGCTAACTGTAGGTAATTTAGAATTGTTTCAGAAAACAAAACTAATTAAAAAACAACTCATATCTGTTTCAATAGAGATTTATTTACTAATAAGCAAACTAATACATCTACAGTGTTAGTGAGGATTTTCTATTCTTAACAAAAAGCTGAAATGGCTTCAAAAGCTGAGACAGTCTTCCTAGTTTGGTGACACGGGCACCGGATCAGAAATGAGGACATCCAGAGTCCTGGGAAATCCTACCTACCTCTGCCACTTGGAAGAGTAAAACTCAATCTTTCCAAATAAGGGAGTTTGATTTGGAAATAAAGATCTTTCTCTCTCCCTGATATTTTATTACCCCTTTCTTTCCCTTCCATTTAAAACCATCAAAGATTGAACTCATTAGTTTTATCCTTTAAGGTCTCTTATTTGTAGTTACCCTTTTAAAAAGATCTTAAGGACAAGTAATGCACCTAGAAGAAATCAAAGTAGTTAAGCAATCAAACATATACAAAACAAACCAAAAATAAATAAATAAATAAACCCTAAAACAAACAAAAAAACCCCACCTTCTACAGGAAAAATAAATGGACCTTGCAGCTATCATTAAAGACCTGACAACCTAACATTATTTAAGATTTTCACATAAGGGGAAATCATTCAACCAGTTCACCTTGCTCATAAAATTAACCGCTTATCATTGCGCTTCTACAGAAAAACATACAAGTGAAAAGAAGGTGGGGTTTAAGGAGGATCTTCAGTCAAACTGTTATTTAGTAAGTTATTTCTATACCACTTTTCTCCACAAAGGATTCAAGACAGTTCAGCATACTATCTCTAAAATTAGAATTTTATATAGTAGTCAGCAGGGAAAAGGAAGAAAACAAAAAACAAACAAACAAAAAAGGCAAGGTGAAATGTCCACCCTTAAAAAATTTGAATGGTTAGACGTTACAGATTACATTCAACATACCCACTCATTCTAGGTAAGTAAAATGTAAAAAGGTAAATTTATTAAATACCTAAGTCTAACAAATAGGTCTTTGTTTTTAACTCAATTTTAATAATAATGTAGGCAACGTATAAAGCATACTACCCATTCTGAAAATACAAGTTGGACCTAATGATTTTTAACTTCAACATACTCAAATCTTTAATGAAACAGTGATGCTACTTCATAAAAGCTACAGTGACCATAGGTCTTGCTACTATGTCATTAAGGGATGATTACTAATAGTATTCCCAGTTATTCTCAAAACTATCCCAATTTGGGCAATAAATTATGTGATCACTCTAATTACAGTATACTGTTTTGAGTTTAAAGTTTTTTAAGTTTCTTTTTGCAGAATTTTAGCTGCTGCAGACCTGCGTGAGATAAGCTGGGTCACAAAAACATAAATTAATGATTATTTTTCTTTTTTTAAAACAGAAATCAGCTGTGTAAAACATTCTTATTACCAAGTATTTGTACTTTTACACAAAGAAGATTAATATAATCACCATTCTGGAAATTTTTCTTTCTGTGGAAAATGAGACATTCTTTGGCAAAGAACACTGAAATTTACATTGAGAATCACAAGTAGATTATATTTTATGACAAAACTATCACCTATAGATACTTTCTATCAGTGAAGAATGGGCAAGTTTATCTAATTAGCTTCTGTTTGTGACAACTGGCTATTAAATGTGTTCATTTTAAATGACTAAGAGAATAAGCATCTGGACAAAACCCCTGATTTGTCCATAAGTATAACATCGGGTTTGAAATGGTCCCTGAAAAATGCAAATTTAGGAGATAGTCCAAAGTCTGGTTCCACCACTTTGTAGTTATGTGACCTGTTTCCCAATCTGTACATGTAAGTGTCAGCGAACAGACAGGAACCACCCCCACCCCCACCCCACAGTTTTGCTTTCTGCAGTGAAATGACCTGTGGTCAACCATGGCCTGAAGATATTAAATAAACTCACAATTTTTAGATTGCACATCATCCTGAGTAGCATGATGAAATCTCATACTGTCCCTTTGTCCAGCATATCCCACCCGTTAGTCACTCAGCAGCCATCTTGCTTACAAGACCGACTGTCCTGCTACTGTAGTGCCTGTGTGTCCAATTAACCCTATTTTACTTAATGATGGCCCTGAAGTGCAAGAGCAGTGATGCTGGCAATTTGGATATGACAAAGAGAAGCCTTTTCCTTTAAGTGAAATGGTAAAAAGTTCTCCATTTAATGAGCAAAGAAAATAATCGTATGCTGAGGTCGCTAAGATCTACGGGGAAGAACAAATCTCCTGTGAAATTGTGAAGGAGGAAAAAGAAATTCATCCAAGTTTTGCTGTCACACCTCAAAATGCAAGTTACGGCTACAGTGCATGATAGGCTCTTAGTTAAGATGGAAAAGGCATTAAATTTGCACAAGTTATTTTGAGAGAGAAACCACACCCATATAACTTTCATTTAATATACTCTTCTAACTATTCTACTTTATTAATGTTGTTACTCTCTTACTGTGCTTAATTCATAAACTTTATCATAGTTTTGTACACATAGGAAAAAAGCACAGTACATATAGGGTTCAGTACTATCCACACTTTCAGGCATCCATGGAGGGGGCAGACTTGGAACATATCCCTCATGCATAAGGGGGAGACTACTGTACAGTTCTTTTCATTCACAGCAGTTTGCAATAATATATATTTGCAAAGTACCTGACTGACAACTGTACTCAACATTAGAATATGATAACCAGGACAGGACTCCCAGGTATTATGCCCAAAGTCACATTCGCAGTATCTATTTCTATGCTTGGCATATAGTATATGCTCTACATTTACTGAATGAAAACAGCCCTTCTAGGTGACTGTTCTTCCTTTTTCATACATGCAAATATTATTTAAGTAATTAACTTCCTCTGTCACTGTAGGCTGCTTCTGATCTGCTTACTTTGCAGCAAAAATAATATCACACACGACCAATTTTTGCTTGGTGCTCTATAATTTAACCTATGCCATTTAGGTTACTAACATGTAACTACCTTTGACAAAAGTATAGGCAATATTCAAAGTCCCATGTGCCGGTGGGGAAACTTTTAGTTTCAATTAGTAAGTGGCTGATGAATGCATTTAGAAATAAAAAGATCTCTTAACCACAAATTTAACAATTATTTGTAATGACCATGAAACACCTGAAAGTTCAGTGATTTTGGAATACACTCTTGTTCGATAATCTACACCTCAAGATTTTAAGTTATTGGATGAAAGCAGTCCAAGGGAATAAAAACATGGAACAAACATACTTTTTATCAAAATCTTCAACCTTTTAGTGTAATATTTACTAAATGTTTCAATTAAAAAGGAAATGTAGAACATACCCATTTTCTTGTAGTACTCTTCCCAAGCCTTGGTATAATCAACCTGTCCAGCTGGAGCTGGATTCTGCTGATCTCCTTATTTAAAAAAAACATAAAAAATTATGATTATAAGGTTTTTAAAAAGCAATTTTGGCCCTTTCCTTCTGCTTTTTGTGAAGAGGAGTTGGGAGTAGCCTGTCATGAAGAATGAGGGTAAGAGGAAAGTGCTGTGTGGCAGTGGCATCCTTGCTGGTGCCAAAGACACAGGATTGTGGGGTTCACAGACAGTGGACAGAGAAGATGGTTTGTTTTCTTTAATTAATTAATTTTAAATAAGTAGTTACATTGAGCATATAAGTAAATTCATTGGTCAAATAACAAAACACACTGAAGATACCGAGTTTTTCACTGTTTATAAGCATGGAAAGGCGAAAACGTAGAAAGAAAAACTTTGAAGTCTTGGAATGGAATTGCAGGTGATATGAATGTACAGTTTAAAAAATATACACACATATGGATATTTACGTGTTTTTTATATGTATGTAGGTATGCATGTATGTAAATTCATTTCCCAGCTCTGTACACTGAAAGGAGCTAGTAGCAGTAACATCTCAGCAGCAATGAACAGAACTGTTTAGTTCCTAAATATCATCATCTACTAAAAGAAATCAGGGCTCCTTGGAAAAATGGCTGCTTCAAGGGCTGGAGCCCAAAAAGCACAAAGCAAGCATCTTACTGTGCAAGAAAGTAGGAAAGTGCTTAAAGAATGACAGGCATGTCAAAAGGATACAGGAGCCATCTTGAAGGTACTCCTGACTGGCCAAATCTAGGACAAGTTTAAAATATAACCTACTGAATAAAACAGGAATCCATATTGACATAAAGAAATAAACAGAAAGAAAAGGAAATCTCTTCCTTATAGTAAAATACCACCTAATAAATGTAGAATGAATGATGGAAGTAGAAATTATCATCATATTTGTAACTGAATCAGGCAGCTACTATCAATAAAGGCTAAGGCCTTCAATGGGGAACAGAATCCTAAGAAAGTTTAGCTTAGAAATCTCAGAAAGTTTTCTAAAGAAGTTTAGCTGTGGTATATGTTTTGATCAAAAAGGTAGTTTCTCTTTGCTCTAGTAGTTTTATAATTTGGACTAGTTGTTTCTGCTGTCATTTGTTTAAAAAAAAAGTTAAGATTATAAATTACATCTAATCAAACTGAACTGTAAAACTTCTACCGTATCTTTAAGGAAAAGTGAGAATAAAATTATCCTGTTTGTCCTGCCCCCCGCCCCTCAAAGAAGAACAGAATAGTGGTATGATCTCAGTATAACTCTCCAGACAATAATATTTCAGAGAGAAAAATGGTGATTTTATGGCATAGAATCTTGGCAGACATCAACATGACTGAGTGACCATGGTTACCACCTCCGGGGATAAAACAGGTCAACATTACAGGACCCCTATTGTAATGCGTTACGAGAACAGCATTCATTTCTTAGAAATTATTGGAACAGATGGTGAAATCTCAGTCAGGGCTATGCCTTGGAATAGTAAGATATATCAATATTGATTAACTGATTTTGAATGCTGTGTGATGGTTACGTATTTTTGGAGAAATACAGAAAGGCGTATTTAAGGGTAATGGGGCATTATGTCTATAGCTTGGTCTTAATGGTTCTGAAAAAGACTAATGATGATGGATATGGACACATATGATAGGTTAATGGAACAAATGAGGAAGATAAACATTAACAGCTAGGTTTTCTGGGTGTTCTTGGTAATGTACCTTACAACTTTTATGAAAGTTTGCAATTATTTCAAATAACTTGCTTTTAAAAAGCAAAGGCTGCTTCCTGAAGCTGTAACTGAATACTAATATAAATTTGGGGGTAATACACTGATGTACTTTATAATTCCAAACAGAAGTTTTCACTTCCACATACAAAATAAATTCTTCAGTTACCATAGTTACCTTGTCCATTGGTCTGGGTTGTAGCTGGCGCACCAGCAGGGGCTGCAGGCGGTGGCTGTGCTTGTTGTTGATAATAGTGAGCATAATAGGCAGCCCACGCTGCTGAATTTGGGTCTGTTCCTGTTTTAGCTAGAATAAACACAAGTTCTACATTTGCATTTAAAGTCCACAATCAATCACACACACACCCCTCTCTAGCAAATATATAGACCCCCAAATTAACTGGACATGAAAAAATAAATAAGTGGAAACTTTCAAATTCTATTAGTTTTACTGTCATCATTAGCTTTTATTATAGAAAACTTAGTCTTAGAGATTAAGTAAGTTTACTAGTTCCTAGAATACTAGTGAGTGGCAGAGCTGGGATAGGAATAAAGATCTTTTGGTTGCAAATCCAATGCTTTGTCTCAAACCATCCTGTGCCCTTGTTTTTTCTAAACCAGTTTTGCCTCAAGCACAACAGTTTTATGTGGCAGATGACTACAGGAAATGGTTTCTAGGGACTAACCTGTACAAGAAAGAAACAATTTTTACAACTATGAGCTCTGTCCTATCTTGTTTTCAATGAAGAGACAACTTAAAAATCTAGGAAAAGAAATAGAAATTAGCCATATTCCATCTTACCATATGATTATTCAGTGATTATCCTAAAAGATAAACTTGATGTCACTGCCCTATTTTAAATTCTTCATTTATTTCCTGGAGTCTTGAGGACTATTAAAATTTTTAAGTACAGAATATGATTCAATATACTTAATAAGATATTTGGACACCCTTGCTTATACTTTCCTTTCCAGCCTCATCTCCCCGCTGTCAATATTTTTCCAACATTCATGTCTGGCCACAGAAAATTGGTTGCACTTTTCAAAAGTCATCATGCTCATATTTGGGCCTCTCACCATGTTATGCTGCTTCTGCACTTGACTGACCCTCACTCATCCTTCATAAAAATCAACAGTTTGAGACTTCAGTCAGAAACAGAAATCCCCTTATTGATTCTTTTATACTAGGTGTGTCATGATACTGTATCTTTATTAGTTCATATCTTCAAGAAGAATGTAATTTCCTTAACCGGAGTCTGTATCTATACATAATCTATTTAGCCTTCATCCCAAATGGGCAGCAACTCTCAGCTGCTTAATAAAATAAAGGTTAGTGAAGTTTGAGAAAAAAGGAGTAAGGATTTTCAGAAGGATCCAGTGTCTTAGGTGGTACAATTATAAAGCATTATGTCATTATCCAAATCTTTTTAAAGTAATAAATGTGTCACAATACATAGCATCATTACCTGTATAGTAATTAATACAAATATGTCACTGGACACCATGTTTGGATAGAGAAATTGAGATAAAACAGACTTTGGGAATTGATACTTACACTCACAAATGCATAGACCATATAAGAAAACCAGTCTCATAATTACATACAACTGATACACACTGAGAACTTACTAAACTCATTCAAGATAGTATTCATTTTATAGTTAAGGAAATAGGTTTAGAGGGGTTCAAAACTTGTTAGTAAGTTATGAGACTAGGACTTATTCAAGTCTGTTTCACTCTGAAGTCTAAGTATGTAACTACTACATAAATCTTTAACAACCCACTAATTTTTTATAGAAACAGATTTTAATTCAGAGAACACTGACTTTATTGTCAATACAGGGACATATTTAAATACCGAGATGTTTAATACAAAGAATCAAAACAATGTCATTTAAATCAATTATTTTGGTTTTTGCATATAAGTAATATCCAACCCTAGCTGTTATCTTTTAGCTAAGTGGGTTACTTCTTTCCCAAAGGCACTGCTGAAAGCCACATTCATTTACTAATTCTTACAGTGGTGACTTCACCACTAAACTACCCCAAGTGGGAAAATAAGATTGTGATACAGAGACCACTTCTTATTCCCATCATTTCTCTCAATCACACTACCTACCCAAACAAAGCACCCAAATAGGTGCTATCCTGCAAGTTACCCAATATAAATCTGCCCCTTAATTTTCTCAGTCTCTTCAGTGGTGTGATTCCTCTGCTTAATAACACCATACCAATTAGCTTACAAGAGAGAAAGAAAAGTCCTTTCATTCTTTAAAGACTATCATACAATAAATCACATTTGAGCCCTATTCTGTTAAGTCCCTCTAGCACAGTTTTGCTAACACTTTAAATACATGCTTCTGCTAGAGAATGTAAATTCACTGTTGCATACTCAGACCTTAACATACACAATTTGTTTCTTCAGTGTGTCGGAGTTGTGGTCATTTGTTAACTGTAATGTTGTACCATCATATTCCATAGAGCATACCTCCTATGAAGTTAAAGTATAATACAGGACCACTCTCAAATACTAGAAATGTTTAATAAAATTCACTAATAAAATTTCATTTAAATCAATTTAGTTTTTTAAAAAAATTTATACTAGTGTGAAAAAGAATCCTTAATTCAGTACCTTCCTTGAAACTACTCCAGTGAAAGAGCCCTAAAAGGTAGGGACTAGGTGAAAAAAAAAAAGGATCATAAAGAGAAATTACTGGTTTTAATGAATGCCCTCTTTGTGATGGAAAGAAAACTACAGGGTGGGAAAAGATTCAAGAATAGAATAAAAGGTAACAAACACAAATCAGATCTGAACAGAGAAAATATTTAACTAAATGAATTTTAGAGTTCCAACATGCACATATTTAATACAGGCCTGCTTTTTACTAATATGTGAAGTTATATCAGGAATATGAAATAGACAACTTATGTATCTTTTTTGAGAATGTGGAAGTTTAATGCCCAAGTATTAAACACTCCAACTGACTCTCACATAATTTTATAAATAAATGTACACTAACTATTCTTTCATGGATAATGTCACAACTAACATAGAATACATTTGATGGCACTAGAATCTTAAATCCAGAAAATGTACTTCTTCCTATATCTTTGGCTTTTAGCATTCTGCTCTATCACTTTGAAAGTAGAGAAAGCCAAATGCAGGTAGAAGAAGACCTAAGAAAATAGACCATACACAACAGTCTTATACACTGTAGTAGAACCAGAATCTAACACTCCTGCTGGAGGAGTAAAACACGTGCAGAAAATGCATACAATGTAGAATCAACACTAGAAAATTTATGAATAGAACAGCAGTGGCAAAACAACAACACAGATTACATCCAAATGATAAGCATCTTTTACCTGGATCTGGAGGGGCCTGCTGCTGCCAATGTGGATATGCATTTCCCCACCCTTGAGGAGCATAAGGGGCTGGGGGACCACTGAAAAGACAGAAATCAATTTAAAAATTCAATTCCCCAAAATCTAGAATCTTTGAGGAAACACCTAGAACCAAACTCAAAACTTACTGAGGAGCAGGGCCAGGTGGTCCCGGATTATAAGGTGCAGGGTTATATGGTCCCATTGGAGTTCCAGGCCCAGGGGGCCCAGGAGGTCCATGGGGGCCTGGGACACCATGGGGCCCATGGGGTACAGGTGGCCCTAAAGGATTTACTGGGCCCTGCAAAAAGGCAAACAAAAATCAGAAAGACAGTAATGGTCAAACATTTCAAAGACCAAAAAAATTTAAATTTCTACCCTTTTATCTACCTGTAAACAAACTAAAATTTATGGTTTTCCTTCATTTTCTCATGCTACAAAATTTCTTAACTCTTCCATATTAATGAGACAGGTAAAATTAATTAAAATCAATAGCATTAGCAAAAAACTGAAACATTTCCTTTACCTTCTATTCCTTTCAGACTACACCCTTTTCCATTATTTCCCTTTCCTTGAACAACTTTTACTTTCACTATCCCTTTATCATCTTAATCATGGAAGCTTATCAAATATCAAGTTCTTACCTCTAGCTCCTCTCTCTACATCTACTCTCCTAACACTGTAATCAGAGAACCATCTTGACAACAGTCCTCAAATTGCTTACATCTTTTATAGTAAACTGGCTACTGAACACTTCACCAATAACGTAACAAGTTCTTGCTCAACAAACTAGTCCTCCTCACAGCCTTCCTGTCAATGAATCCCATTTGAATCAGTAATTTAAAATTCATTTCCTCTCTTACCCTTTTTATCATAATTCTTTAAATACCATGAACATTCCCTTTTTAATTAACTTAACGTATCAGGATATTTAGTACCCATTTCATGCCACATCACAATTAACAATGCTTAGTTGATTCGTTTTTGATAATCCAACTTCTAAGGATCACTAGATTTAACTGTTCTAAAATAAAATATTCCCTTCACACAGTTAATACCATGTGACAATTGGGACAAATATGCTTAATCTATATGTGGTTGTTAATTTTCTCACTACAATAAAGCTACACCTTAAGACTTTCAACGTCCCTTTAATAACCTGTCTCTTTTAAGTCTCTAATTGCTGTCATTATCCTCACTTTTATTATCTATAACCTATCCTTTCCAAATAGTAAAAAAAAAAAAAAAAAAAAAAAGTTTACTGAAAAAAAGGAGCAACATTTTTATAGGGCTTTGTGCCAGGTACTCCATACTTCAAACATTTAATCCCTTTAATCCTAAAAGGTAGGTATGATTATCCTCACTTTCAGAAGAACGAGAGGCAAAGAAGAGTATAAGTATCTTCCCTCAAGGTCACACAGTCAGTAAGTGATTCAGAGTATTCTGAACCCAAATAGCCTGACTCAAGAGTCCATGTTTTTCTTAAATGCTTCTCTTGAACAACCTATCTTGTCTGCCCATCAATCCAGAAGCAATCCTGATCCATGCATGCCAATGACAGCAAATCCAAAACCAAGATGCACCTGTCATTTTTCTGGCATCAATTCCTGCCATTACAGAGCCCAACAATTATTTTCCTCATTTTTTGGGGGGAACAATTACACTTTTTCTCCATACCACATGACATGTTTGTTTATATTTTTATAAGGTATTCTTAGCTGTCTTCTGTACATCTATTTTTGTTTTCCCAAGCAGAAACACCCCACTCACAGCATGGCAAATATCAAGGAGAACTCTCCTAAGATATTCTAATTATTAATAATTTATGATGTTCCCTCACAAAATATTAATTCTTAATAGTAAAAGAAACACAGTAAAGCACTATTTCCTCATTATTTCTAAATCTGGTCATGCATCAGCATCACCTGGAACATCCTTCTAAAATTAGATGCTGGGTCCTATTACAGACATTCTGAATCAGAACTGTGTATGTTATGTGTGGAGGTGTAAAACACCCAGGTGCCTTTCAGCCAGTTTAAGAATTAGGGTTTGTAGATTTCTACCTTCACGGTGGAGGCATCTGATTCATCTTTCCTCACCAATGTTAGGTAAGTGAGCCCTTAATAAATAATGACTTCCCATTACTATCTCCCTCAGGTATATTCCACAACCCTCTACCAACCCCAATGTTGTAACTCAAGTAATGCTATCCTCTTATTTACCCACATTCAAGTACAAGGTTCTGAATACATAACTGTGTATTACCTGAGTTATTTTTATTGCTGGAAATCTTTTCTAAATTGCATGTTATCTATTAAGTTACCAGACCTATAATTTCAGAGTAGAATTAACATTTTTCTGTATAGCACTTACAGGAACATATGAATTTATCTCTTATTTACCTAACAGGATCTGTGCTATCAATTTCAAGTTTAAAGCATACTCACACCAATCTTTTCTTCTATCAGTTGCCGAGCATAGTCTATTTGCTGTGGAGTGCCACGAATTGTAAATAACTTCATATTAGGATCTGCATTAGGTGGAGGATTCCTCTGAAGTTCTATTCTTGCACCAGACTGTTGGCTTATGCTTTTTATGGTTTCACCTCCTAAAATCAAAACACAGTTATTTCTCTAAAGATTCAAAGGATACAAGAGAAGCTATTCAAAAGAAACTGGTCACAATGAAGAAGTAAGGTTTGAATAGTATCCCATCTGCCAATATTCTATCAGGAGTTTCCACTTATTCTATGCTTTAAAATCAAATTATATAAAGCATCACATACAATTAAGTTGTAAGACATAACTTAATATGTCTGTATCCAACCTTAAAATGATTTATATCAAAATATTTACTTTAAAGAAACTGCTTTTATAAGCAATGTAAGTATAAACTAACACGATTTAAAAATTCAAAAATTTTAAACGTCAGGAAACAGCAAAATAAACAAGGAGACTCAAACTACTTTCTAGGTCAGAAGAAAAATTTCTTACACTAATAATTAAACTGCTGGTTTCCTTCTCTAGAAGTCAAAGTGATTTGAATCCCACTCTTGATTTAAATACATATAAGGCCCTTCATTTAGGCTTTAGGTGTTACATATCAGCATAAGAACACTTTCTATTAAAATACAGCCAAAGAAAAATCATTGCTACTCATTTACAACAAGCAACAGCATCCAGAAAATCAGATAAAATGTTAAATTATTAACCACACATTAATAGTTTGAAATACATTGCCTTTTCCTATTATTAATCCAGTTTTCCCAGTTGGTACAATGAAATTAAATTCCTGCAGTCCACCAGGTGGTCCCATGTTCCAGTTGCCTTGACCTCTACCTCTTCCTCGACCACCGGGTCCAGGTCCACCAGGATTACCAGCCTAAAGAGGGGAAAGACAAAGTCAGAAATATACTCTTCTTTCCACAGTAAAATTATTACATGTCTGTTTTCCTCAACTTTCATTTTCCTAAATCAGAAACTTAGACAAGTTGGGAGACATCTTGGCCCAAATAATCAACAAATAACTCCCACCATTTATTCTTTTCATGCTGTGGTGAATAAAGTAGTGCACTTATGTAGCTGCCTTCCTGCTCCAAGATGTCTACCTTAAAGCAATTTAAAGCTTCTAGGTATTAATAAAGTATCAACAAACAGATTCTGATAAAGAAATATGGAAGGGGACTTGCACATTTAATGAAGGAAAATATTTTTTAAATAAAACAAAACAATGAAAATATTAACATCCTATCAAACCTGAACACTTCGAAGAAGGTCTGTAATAATTTCTGCGGCATGCTGACATCGGTCTGGAGGTCCTGTTATTTGTGCTATTCTATCTGGTGTTGTTCCATCATCTTCGTAACAAAAAAAACAAATTGGATTAATTTAGCATTAAATTAATGAGTGTCAAAAGTAATTGCCACCAATGCTTAGAAAATATATGTATGTACTCACCTGGCTTAAACTGAATTCGAACACCAGCATCATTTTGTATTTTTTTAATCATCTCTCCATTTCTTCCTATCACAATGCCAACAGCAAATCTTGGAATGGGCACCTTATGCAAAGAAGACTCAGTATTAGGAAAGCCATTTCCTGAAAAATTAGTCTGCCTCAAACCATAGAAGCACTATATTGATATCAAAGAGGTTGATAAGATACAAAATACACATCCTGTATTCTAAGGTGGAAAGTGGGGGAGAAAGACAATACAATGTTAGAGAAGGCTATGTTAACACAAAACCGGAAAAACCCTATTTTATTTATGGACTAGCATTCAACTACTTCTAAATTGGTATTTTTACTTACATCTATTCCTTCATTTCCTCCTATTCTTGACCCATACTCATTTCGAACTTCTCTGAAACCACCTTGATCACGAATTAACTCTAACACCATTTCCTTGGCTTGCTGAAGTAGAAAAAATTACCCAATTTAAGAAGTGTGTCTCAAAACACTGTAATTATTCATGCATGTTTTGCCCCTCTGCCATCCATCCCAAATCCCTTTGTAAAATATAAACTGAAGTTTACTTGAACTTTGTATGGGTCTCCTGTAATCCTAAGAGGTTTGTCAGCACCAGTGTTCTGAGGTCCATCTTGGATCATAACCATTTTAACTCCAGCCCGTTCCTGTTAATCATAGAAATCAGATGTGTTAACAAAAGGGGACAAGAAGGAAACAGGCTTCAAAACAGACAAAAAGTAATCGTTTTACAAACAGTAATACCTGAAGTTGTTTAATAGTCTCTCCCCCCTTTCCAATAACTAATCCTGCTTTGCTAGCTGGAATCATGATTTCTTGAACTGCATTTCCTGGCCCATCACCGTGATGGAAGCCAGGGGCTGGTCTTCCTTTTTCAACAATCTGGTCCAGTAACCGTTTTGCTGATCTGTTAACAAATTAATAGTCAATACAAAATAACATAATCAGGTACTCCTCCCATCCCAATTCAGATTTAGGTGGCCTAAAACTAAATTTTAACAGTTAAAAGAAAATGCCATCATATCAAAGACTGAAATCATGCAATAAATTTTCTAGGTATCAATATATAATCTTAAATTTCCCAGAAGACATACCCTATTTCTAAAGTTATCTCAGAATAAAGCTCATTCTTCCAAAAATTAAATGATGTATTCACTTTTTAAACCTTTACTTTGATTACTCACATGTTAAAGTGTATTTGTTCATTCCACAAATAGTTAAGAAATGTCAACTATATGCCAGGTACTATTCTAGGTAATGGGATTACAGCACTAAAATAAAAAGACAAAGTTCTTGCTGGTGTGCCTTAACTTCATTAAATAAGTAAAAATAGCAGGTTAAAGAAACAACGTGTCATTTGTTAAGTGCTATAAAGAAAATCAAAGATAAGGCAGACAGATTGTGTGTATGTGTGTAAAGGGATGCTATTTTATGCAAAATAGATGAATGGGGAATTCCCTGGTTGTCCAGTGGTTAGGGATATGTGCTTCCACTGCAAGGGACTCGAGTTCAACCCCTGGTCAGGGAACTAAAATCTCAGAAGCCAGCAACATGGCAAAAAACAAAAAAACAAAACAAAACAAAAACTCTATAATTGGACAAGGCTAAAAAGAACAGAGAAATGTTGTAGTAACACAGGCAGATGGTGTCATAAATAAGGTGACAGTACAGAAGATAACAAGAAAAGGTTGAATTCCAAATAAATTATGAAGGAAAAATGCTTACGAATAAATGAGACATAAGAGAAAGTATAAAACAGAGTTGTCATACACTGAAACGAGATGAATTAGATGACTAAAAGAAAAAGTATGGGCTGAAAAACAATGATTCTGTTCTTTAACAATCTAAAGTTTGAGATGTCTAACAGGCACTCAAGTGGAGAGTATACTGAGAAAGCAGCTGCATATGAATCTGGAATTTAGGGAAAGAAATCACAGCTGAATATTCAAGTAGATCTACCATCTTTTAAGGAGTTTGGTAAAAGAGAGCACAGAAATAGAAATGTGGGGGTCAGGGATTTTTGTTAAGACAGAGGGATTTTAAAGCATGGGATTTTAAAGCATGTTTATATGTTGCCAGAAATTTTCTAAAAAAGAGGAAAAGTAATAGTGCAGGAGAAAGCTGGTTCAACTGCAGGGGTGCTGTCCTTCACTAGGAAGGAGGGGCTGGAACATGATTTTCATACTTACTGGACAGACTCAGGGGTTCCAGTTAACATACAAGACCTTTCTGGTAGGCCACCACTGTCTACAATTAAAAACAAACAAAAATCTTAGGCTGAGGAAAGATTAACAGCATGATTTTCACTAGCAACTTTAAAAATGCTAGCATTCTTGTCACTTTGAAAATAATAGGAATTTCCTTGGTGGTGCAATGGTAAGAATCCGCCTGCCAATGCAGGGCTCATGGGTTTGATCCCTGGTCCAGGAAAATCCCACATGCCACAGAGCAGCTAAGCCCGTGAGCCACAACTACTGAGCCCACATGCTGCAACTACTGAAGCTCTCGCACTCTGAACCCATGCTCCGCAACGAGAAGTCACCACCACAATGAGAAGCCCGCTCATCAGAATGAAGAGTAGCCCATGCTGGCCACAACTAGACAAAGCCTGCTTCAACAACAAAGACCCAACGCAACCAAAAATAAATAAAGTTTTAAAAAAAATACAAAAAAAAAAAAAAAGGAAAATAATAGCAAGACAGTAACATTACCAGGAGCTATCTGTATTTTGCATCCAGATTCCTGTTGTATACGTGAGATCTGTTCACCTCCTCTGCCAATTACTAGTAAGAAAAAAGAAAATTATTTGCTGAAAGATTTTAAAGTATGTTTTGATTATGTTTTTTCAAAGCTTTAAAAAAATTAGACTACTTACTAAATCCAACCATCCCATCTGGAACTTTGTATTCTTCTGTCATAACAGACCTGCTAAGAAATAACAGAAACTAACATTTTCCTTCAAAGAAAGATAATTTGTTTAAGGTAAAAATAAAAATGGAAATCTAATGGCTCCTAATAATAGCTTAAACTAGGTTTCTAGGCACATATTTAAAATACTCAAAGTCAAGATATGCGGCTTGAGTAGTTAAAGCCAGTTATCTTAATAAAGATACATCAAGTGTGGAGGGTATGTATGGTGGACAGAACAGTCTGAAGGCATGAACCAAAAGGAGTCGGGGTCCAGTTCAGGAAATATCATTTTAATGGTTATTTTAATTCACCTTAATTCTTCTAAAGTGTGGCTAATTCTACCCATCCTTTCAAATTACAAATGTATCTCACTCAAGAAAATCGATCATTTGCCATCACCTATTTGAGGCAAAGGAAACAAGCTACATACACCAAAAAACAAAAACAACTTCCCCCTCCCCCCAAAACCCAGACACATATTCACTATATACTAATTTGGTTGTTTCACATACAGTTCAACTAAAACTTGCAAAGTGCTCTTTGAAAAGGTTTTATTTGACTATACCTTTGCTGCTGATGCATTGGTGGCAACTGTGTTCCGAAAGCTAGCAAAAAATTAAATAAAGTGAAAATTTAATTTAAATTGGCATGTTTAACAACATAATCACTTAAAGCAATTCTAAAATCTTTCCCTGACACACAGACAATGCCTTGAAGAGAGCAAAATTTTATGCAGAATACTTAAATCAATGCTGAGAGTGGGCAAGAAACTCAGTGAAAGGGCAGTCATTTTTTTAGCAATAGCAAAGAAAAAAACTGTCCTTTTTCAAGTGGCTTAAGCAAAGATTAAGAAATGGAAGCTATAACCCCTATGTTCACAGCAGCACTATTCACAATAGCCAAGACATGGAAACAACCTAAATGTCCATCTACTGATGAATGGATAAAGAAGAGGTGGTACATATACAAAATGGAGTATTACTCAGCTGTAAAAAGGAACGAAATTGGGACATTTGTAGAGACATGGATGGATCTAGAGACTGTCATACAGAGTGAAGTGAGTCAGAAAGAGAAAAACAAATATCATATATTAACACATATATATGGAATATAGAAAAATGGTACAAATCAACTGGTTTGCAAGGCAGAAATAGAGACACAGATGTAGAGAACAAACATATGGACACCAAGTGGGGAAAGCAGGGGTTGGGGGGAAATGAATTGGGAGACTGGGATTGCCATATATACATTACTAATAAGAAAAAATATATCAAACCATACACTTTAAATATATGCAGTTTATTGTAAAAAATAAACAAACAAATAAATAGAATATGTAAAATGATTTAGCAACCAAATTTTAATATATATTGACATATGGCCATAATTGAAGTGGGAGATTATAAAGATAGGAGGTATATTTTTACAAGCAAATTCATACGAAAAGAAAATTTATGGCCTTCAACTAACTTCAAAGATACCCAGCAAAATATAGAAACAAAGCCCTAATATTAAAATCCAGTTACTTTACCTTTTAACCCAATTTAAAATACTTACAGTCATTTTGAGGAGCAACTTTCTTAGCATCTGGCTGATCTGCAAAATTAAGAGTCTTTTAATTTTTTGCCAATAAATACAAATATAAGACTTAGCTCCCCCATGCCCAATCAAGAATACCAATATAAACATTTACTGAAATAGCTGAGGTTATGGTTTATCATTTGAACCAAAACCACCAAAATTCAACCCAAACACTTAGTAATCGAAAGAAAACTGCATTTCTTTTATTCTCTTCAAGTTTAAAAGATGCGCAGACATTAAAAAAAAAATTCTTTTTTACTGAATCAAATCAAATCACTGACCTTAATGTACGTTAAGCACTTTAGAATGATACAAGACAAAGTATTTAGTCCGTTACTTAGCAAAACATCACATGCTAAAGTCTAATGATGCTTCCCATTGTAGGAACTGAAGATTGGAAGGAAAAAAACCTATCAAAATGTGAAAATCTGACATATATCAAAAGTTGAGGGTATCTGACAGTGAACACAAAGCTATGCAAAATAAATAAGTAAAAACTCACATTACAAGGCAATCTCAATCTAAACTGTTCTATTGTTCCTAACCAAACATTTCACAGCATAAACTTCAGCAGAAACTCAAGCAACTACATGACTTCATCTTTATCTACATCCTTTACACACATGAATACAAGGTGTAGTACACAGGCAACCTATAGCTCAAAGTACTACATTCTCCTCCCCCCTTCACACTTAAATGATTAAACATCAGAATGTTGTGCAGCAAAAATTCAGACACATAATCCAAGAAATATTTGTGTCCATTTAAGAATCCACTGGTTTATTTCACGTTTACATACTGAACACAGGTAATAAATAAAAATTCCTGCCTTTAAAAGGAGAGGGCATTCCCTCCCAGTGTGTTGTACTGCTCGGACTTGTCCAAGAGCCATCTACACATAAAATAAAAAGAATACATTACATACAACATCTGAAGCATCATTAGCTCATTTTTTTTTGTATATTAAAACCTCACTATAAATGTGAAAGATACTTAAATAAAAGAAACCAAGTACTCCTGGTCAAAAGCTACAAATACATTCTATAGGCTCATTCAAAATCCTCCTTTAAAAAAACATAAAAGGGCAAAAAGAAAATGTATCAAAATTCATACATCAAATCTAAAACAAAAAATATGTGCAGACTTCTAAGTTCAGAAGCTTCAACAATTATGTTTTTAAAAAAATACAAGGCACTATACATCTACTGTTTTAAGCCACATTTTGAGTTAAACCTGAAACACAAAACAAGTACTAAAACAAACAAAAAAGTAACAAAAAAATGGTAAAACCCACAACACACTAAGGTAGCAAACTATAGCAACTTCAACCTTTAAAGAGAAATCTGAAATAACAACGTAATGAGAATATAGCATCTCAGATTAATTCAAGTATGATGAGAAAAACCGGTGAAATGTTTCCTAAAAATTTTATATTTTTGTTTTCTTCAGTATATTGACAAGTTGTCTGTGCAAACTATCAATCTCGCACAATCCTAAAAGAGGGAAAATGATGTTTTCCAGTAAGACAAAACTGGCTGGTTAACTCAAATTTTACCTACCTTGTCTAGGTCTCTTTTCCCCCCTCTCCTTTTGAGGCCAATATAACCCTTACAATGTTAGGAACCTTACGATAAAATCAATGTTTCAAAAAAAGAACACTTGAAAATCACTTCAACTAAACTGTGTAAAACAATTTAAAATATTTATGGCTATAACTTACCTCCATCTTCCAAAGGTCTTTTTTGTCCCCCATAACCATAGTCATTAGAATTCAGTGATGTACCAGCATCACCTCCAATTTTTGCTGCAATCTTAAACAAAAACACACCATCATTAAGGATAGCATCATAACTACTACATTACTAAATTTCCTCACGTTTCCTAATATATGCTAAATATCCATCACATAAGAAAATTAATTTGATAGACAAATTAAAATTACAGTTCATTTTATTATTACCATTAATAACTTCAGAGAGTTAACAAATACTCATCACCTGGAAATAAGCTTCTCATATTTCTCTATATAAGAACAAAGAAGTAATCAATTAGGGATATTTAGAAGACTGACTGACTGAGGAAAATCTGGATCCTAATTCTATCTTCTCCATGGCTCTCTATGGGTTGGCACAGAGAGAATGTGAACACCTTGTAAGATGCTAACGCTGTGCTAACAAGGTAAAAACACTAGCCACATTTGGTTACTGAGTACTTGATACGTCTACTCCAAACTGAGACGTACTAAGTGTAAAATACATACCAGGTACTGAAATCTTGGAACAAATGTAAAAAATGTAAAGCATTTCAAAAATTTTTATATTGAACACATTAAAATGGTAATATTTTAGTTATGTTGGGTTAAACAAAATATGTAACTTCCATTGTACTTCTACTGGACAATCTTTTTCTAAGGAAACATGAGGTGTGGGGGAAGCCTGAGAAGCTGTACCTCTAAGAAAGTCTCTGTTATAGAATCACAACTCATTTCATTGTTAGAGACTTTTAACTTTTAGAGTGGGGCAAACATTGTATAAAAAATGCCAGCCTCAAGTCACAATTGGGGCACAACCAGGGTGTATTTACTGAGTTTTTCTGTGAAAAGGGAAATGGAACTAAAATTGCTGAGTACCAGCAAAAGGCCAAACTCTACATTATAATAAATGTTTTATACTCATTTTGTCTAAATCATCACAATTCCATGAGGTAGAGTACTTAGTGAGCTAGATATCCATTTTACAATGGAAAAAAATCTCAAGAGGCAACTTAACTGTGGTTACATAGTAAGTCAATGGTGGAGAAGTCCCAATTTCTACACACCTCCATGGCAATTACTAAAGGGACAATCACCAAAGATGGGTGATGGGCTCATTAGCGTTCATTTCGTTATTCTTTCAATTTTGAGTATGTTTGAAATTTTCCGTGATAAAAATCAAACGGAAAACGAAGCTTTTGGTGACTGGAATTCTTCCAAAGAGATCTTGATGTGAAACTAAACCAAGTATTTCAAAGCTTCATTATAATTAGAAAACCGGAAAAGATAAGAGCATTCAACGACTTGAATCTAATATGTATGATATAGATCAGTTCCCATATACCAAATGTATTTCCTAGGGTTCCTGGATTTCACTTTTTCTCATCTGTGAATGCAAACACCCACCACAAAGCATATTAGGATTAAATACAAAAATGTTTGATAAAAAAAAGTTATACAATTATATATTTCCTGACTCTATAGCTTTGGTCACTCTAACCCACCTTAATCATCTTTCACTTTCTCAAAAGCTTATTCATATCTTTGATCTAATTAAAATCTTATTTCTTTTCTGAAAGTTTTCCTCATCACACCTGAAAACAGCTTTTCTACCCTTCAATTTTAAAGCAATCAGCATTTGAACTGCTCCTTAAGAACTTTAACATACTACTTGGGCATTGATTTTATAAGGAAAGTGTTTCAGGTCTGAGAAAACAGTAATACTAATGAAAGAAAATGGTTTAGGCTGGTAACACCTTCTGCAGTTAGCTTTTATAAACACTCTGAGTTTGCAAAGCAGCACTCCTTGAACTCCAAGGAACTTCTGTACAGAAAAAGGATATTTATTTATACCTCCCTATTCATTGACTAGTTCTAAAAACATCCAAATGAAAAAGCTGATCCTTAGTTCACTCAGAAGAACCAGTTAACACCATCTCAAAAATTCAGAACCAATACAAACACATTAGAGAAGAGTTTTTAGTAAAATCATTAACAAAGATTTGATCAATTCTCCAAGATCAATAGAAAATAATACACTTCCTAGGTCACTTCACAGGATAAATTTAAGAGAAATAGTAATCCCTAAAATCCAGCCTCTAACTATATAAAATTCTTATGAGACTAGTAGAATTAAGTATAGGCAGCTTCTTTGATTTTAATTTACAATAAAAATTCAAGCTTTCCATTTAGACCCTCCCTACTTCTCAAATGAGTAAATATTTTTTGTGCTTTCATTGTTTTAGCATTTTCCACCTTTCTTCATTGACTATTTCTAGAATCCAAGAATTATGGAGTTGAAAGGAAATTTAAGAGATTATTCAGTCATACCACCTGACTTAAGAGATTAAAACAACAACAACAAAAAAAAAAAATCACAACAACAACACACAAAAAGCTGATTTTCAGAAGTAATTACCTAAACGCCCAAAATAACTATCTCCTAATTTTCAGTCTACATGCTTCCTTAGGCTTTGGGGTCCAATTGTGATTTGGGGTCAGCAGTAATTCCGGTTTTACTGCTTTGTGTCCTTGCCAAATTTTCTTAAGCATTTTGTGACTCATTCATATTCTGTGTACAAAAGAGATAAATAGTTTCTACACTTACCTTGTAGAATAGTTGTGAGAATTAAATGAATTAATATAAATATGCTTAGCACAGAGCCTAATATGTAGCATATAAATTGCCAGCTACTATGAACAAATCAGCATACTTTAATTCAACTACAAACCAGGGTTCACAAGACTTCAAACATCTGATTACCTGTACTGGCCAAAGGCACACATTGTGAACGAACATAATTATTTTCAAAACAAAATTTCATTACTACTTTAATTCATTAAAGATATCTGTTGATTCAATTCAATAAATATTGAGTACCTACTATGGGCAAGGTCCTAATGGATTCAGTTTCTATATACCAGAAATGTGAAGAGGATAGAAATATTCCTAGGCTGCCACTTAATATATTAACACTGTCCCCTCTCTACAGTCCAGAAAGCTTTGCTTATTATAATCATCAATCTTTCCTATCCCAAAATGTGTTAAAAAAAAATACACACACTCGGGCTTCCTAGGTGGCCCAGTGGTTAAGAATCTAGCTGCCAATGCAGGGGACACAGGTTCGATCCCTGCTCCAGGAAGATTCCACATGCCGTGGAGCAACTAAGCCTGTGAGCCACAACTATTGAGCCCATGTGCTGCAACTACTGAAGTCCACGCACCTAGAGCCCATGCTCCGCAACAACAGAAGCCACGGCAATGAGCCCACTCATCACAACGAAGAGTAGCCCCCACTCACTGCAACTAAAAGAAAGCCCGCGCACAGCAAAAAAGACCCAACACAGCCAATAAAATAAACAAATAAATTAATTTATTAAAAAAAACACACAAATGCTAGTTTTCACTGAAGAGATTAATGGTAAGTAAAAAGTCAACAGCTCTACTTCATAAATTTGCATTCATACATAATACAGTCTGAATTACTTTCAGAATTATCAAGGAAGAGATTTCAAGAATTGAGTACTTAACGACTAAGTTAAATAGTTGTTTAGAGGGGAAGTGACAAGGGTTGATATTCTTGCTTAACCTGTGATCTACCACTCTACTCATAGTATCAGTCTCTGATTCACTTCTATCTTCATATAACCTTAAGGGAAAAAAGTAGATAGATATATCTTAATTTTTCAATGTTTCAGAGACAGAACTTGTTGTCAGTGATCACTAAAGAGCTAATCAAAGAATTTCAACATCATCCTCTGCAGTTACAGCTTGAAATACCCAAATATAAATGTCTAAAGCACACAGGTTGGACACCCGAAACTACAGAAGCAATCTGGTGCCCCGGTGCTAGATTTAGCTCACAGAATATTGTAAAAATCTGGAAATTTCACATAAAAAGAAATAAGCTATCAGGATTCTCTGCAAAAAAGACTGAGCAACTCTGTCTCAATTGCCTGATGGCGACAATCAGCTAGAGTTAAAGCTACTAGCATTTCCTAGATAGGGACCAGGGATCCTAATCATTTGTTTGGCTTTCCTGCAATAACAAAGAACTGTCCAGCTGCAATGCCAATAGCTTCCCCACCAGTATGCAGCTCTTTGAAGGCAAGAAACTGTTCTTATACCTCTTCCTTCCAAAGAACATAGCACAATACTCTGGACAAAGAAAAAACCCTTCAAGTTAGATGGAGATTTGGGAACTACAATTCAGTATCCATTTACTATAGATAAGGATAAAAGTAGTTCAGATATTAACCTAACTTGTTTCTTCAGCCCAAGCACTTTCCCCTATACTCCACTTACGTAATCAGACAAGCAGCTACAACGGATACAAGGAGGCATTCTTAAATCCAACCAGAAGGGGCAATTCAACTCATATGCTAAACTTGAGAATCTCAGATTTAAGGTCAATTCTATAGAAACAAATTACAGCAAAGACACTTGTAAATTATATTACAGAAAGGGCACTGGGGGCAGCTATTGGCATACAAACAGAGGACAAGAAATTCAGTTTGAGGACAATTTCTATATTAAAAAAGCAGTCTAACTTAATAAGAAAATTGTCTTCACAAGTTGTATCCACCTGTACCTTTCCTCATCACATTTTCCAACCTCCTTTCCCCACCCAACCCTATCCTCCAGTGACTTCACTCTTAGCTTCCTGTCATTCCCCAAACCCCCATACCTTTGCACATGCTGCTTCTTTCTCCATTGGTCAAACTCTCACTCATTCTTTTATGCTTTGCTTATAACACCAGTCCTTTTCTTCCACAGTTAGGTACCACACTCCCTGGTGTTGTGTACAGTACCTGATTCATAGAACTCTATAAGTGTTTACAGAACAAATGGATGAATTAACAGTGCCCATATTTTGTCTACTGTTTAAAACCATTAATCAGATCCTACTATTCTTTTGTATTTGGTTCCCTGACTATATCATAGCTTCCTAGAAGGCAGAAACCCAATTAACTCATTTAAAAGGTCTCCAGTATTTAAGTACAGTGTGTGGCACAAATTAATTCAATATGCTAGTTGAATAATTCAGGTGAGTCTTCCAATCCAATCTAATGAAATCCTTCTAACAGAATTCCTGTCATATAAATGTTTCAGTTGCTACCCTAAATATGTTCAGAAGTAGCATACAAAAACTAGGTGACTAACTCGCAGCATTAGGGTTAATGATGACCTTCTGTTGACTCCTTGGAAAATTTCTGATTATAAACAAGTACAGGTACATCTTTATTTATAATGTGTTCACATTATAAAAACATGAGCGATTTGCTACATTACAGATTTTATAGATTTTGACTCAAATGATCCTTTAATCCAACGGGCGGCGTAAAAAATAATGAACTGAACTAACGTAATCAAAACATACCACAAAATTGGTTTCTGATTACCATTAGTTTAACACCGTACTCTAAAAATGTTTAGCATCTAAGAGACATCGTATCATAACGAGAGTATAAGATTATTCCTTCTGCTTAAGACACAAGTCCGTACCAACATCATACATTTTTAAGTTACATTAAGGGACTACCTAATAAAGGTAAAGTTCAAATTAAATCCTAAAGTACAAAGTACTTTTTTTTTTTTTTTTTACAGCTTTCCTTTGGGAGACAAGTGACTTTGGGGGCAAATGTACGCACCTACGTAATACAAAGAGGTCTGGTCAGTTTACGACTCTGAACTGAGAGGCAGATTCAAACTGAAACTTCGGGTATAATGGGGCCTGAAGCCATTTTGAGAAATAAGAGGGAAGGAACCGCAAAACACGCGTAAATCTCGCCCTAAGGAGGGATCCCAACCCGGGATACTCGTGCTCTCCTAATTCTCCTCCGTGAAGGTGTGAAAGTGAATGATACCGAAAGATTAACTGCGGGAGAGCTCGAGTGGGCTGGAAGCTCTAAAGACTGCTTTCATGACAGATTCCGTCCCTTACTATGGCTCCTGCGGCCAGACCCCAATCCTTTCCCAAACTCACTACTAGAAGCTTCCATACTATTGTGTAAAGCTACGCGCGCTTTATCCCATGGTGGAGGCTGTTCACTCTGAGGAAAAGGAAATGCTAACTCCTTGGAGAAAAAAGCGCGAGTACCGCAGAAGCGGGAGAAAAACCTAATGCCATCTTCGCGTAGCACGCGCTGGGGTTCAAAAGGGTTTAAACACCACGAACAGAAAAGCGAGTTCCAGCCTCTAATCAGTATTACCAACGTGAGGAAACGTGAGTCTCCTCACATTTCAGAGGCCGGAAGGGCACTTCTTTCCTCTTCCTCATGCGCGAAGAAGTAGCGGCCTACTCAGCCAGCGGCCAATTACCGTGAGCTGTCGGGATCCCGCCGCGCGGTCCAGACTTACCTGCCGGGCTCTCTGCAGCGCATCTTTGAAAGCATCGTTAACTCCTCCACCACCACCGCCGCCGCCTCCACCACCAGCTGAGCCAGAGGAGGGTGGAGGCACTGTTGAATAGTCTGCCATGCCTACACTACAGTGTTCGCTACCCCTTCTTCGCAGGGACCTCTCAGCCAACTGCTAAGAAAGAAAGAAAATGGCGGCCGTCGAGCCTGTATCACATTCTTGTGCGACCATCGTGCCGTAAAGGGGCGGAGACTGAAAGAAAAAAATCTCGCGATGTTTTGAAGCAACACGCCGGGTGGGGGGAGCTAGAGCTGGGGGGGAAAGAAAAAAAAAAAAAAGAGGCAGCGAAATATCGCGAGAATTGTCTTTAGATTTCGCGAGAATGGAGTTTATTTTGGCGCTTATCCTGTGCGTTCTTAGGTTGAGGTGATGCGGTTATCCCAAAGGGGTGGTGGGTAAGACTGGTGCGGCGGCTGCGGTCTGCTTGAATTTTTGAAAGCCTGAAGGGAAGTAGTTGTTTCTTATCGGTCGCCGCCTCAGGGAGGTAGAATGGGTGGATTTTCCGCCGAGGGTCATTCTGTGTATCCACGGGGAAGCGGGTGACGTCGAGAGGCGTGACGGCGGCGCAACAGTGTTTGAAGAGCGCTGCCGCCGGGGGTGCGCCTGGGAGAAGCGCGCCCGGGCCGCCGCGAAGTGATGCTCCCGGAAACGTCCGCCAGGCCTAGCGGGAACGCGGCATGATTTTCAGGGTAGTAAAGTGTCCCTGTATTTTACTTCTGGATTGTCAGTTTTGAGTTTTGTCACAAGTGGGGATGAATGTAGGCTGGAGGTCTTAGTTCTCGAGCTGATTCCGAAGTTTTTGTGTAAATTCTTTGGATGAGATCGTCACGATATGACTGCCCTTTTCTTTACCTTTTAAAAACGTTGATTGTCCCTAAAATTCAGTTTTAGCCAGACTTAGTAACCTAGTATGGTATGTATACATGGCCAGTTTTATTAAGGGCCTGTAGTTAAGAACAGCATCCATTTCTTGACCAAAATTGTCTTTGTGGCTTCTTAGAAATAGTTTCTTCCAGCCGCAACCTGTGAGAACTCAAATGTAATGTTTTGTAGTGTTATCCGGGACTAGATGATGATAATTTTGTATTTTCTGTTACCTACTTCAATTACCAGGTGATTTCCTTCTGGAGCATACCGTGGCACATAATTTACTGCGTTGGTGA
This sequence comes from Hippopotamus amphibius kiboko, assembly GCF_030028045.1. Taxonomy (NCBI): domain Eukaryota; kingdom Metazoa; phylum Chordata; class Mammalia; order Artiodactyla; family Hippopotamidae; genus Hippopotamus; species Hippopotamus amphibius. The sequence goes on along the minus strand of NC_080186.1, from coordinate 67,011,253 downwards.
TAGCAGTTTCAGGCCCATTAGAATCCTTTAGGAGTCGATCACAGTGATTGTAATTTTCCCCCAAATTCTTTCCTTTTAGGTAACAAAGAATGAGGTAAAATGAACTTTACCAACTTTGGTATTTTGTGTTTAATGAATTAGGTCTCAAAGAGTACTTTTCGCATTGCTAGTCTTAGAGTAATTGAGAGAAATGTGTGCTGCAGTCTTCCTTATACCTGAAATTAATGTGTCCACTTGTTCAAGGCCCAAAATAAGTCAGATAACAGTTACATGCACACAGATACAAGTGGGCCATCATTTTCCTGTAATTAGCTTTTCCTGTCGTCTTATCCATTTATAGCTCTAATTATCTTTTTCAGTGTAGGTAGCCATCTATTTGATTTGGGGGGAATTTGTATTTCGAAAAGCAGTGAATGTGTTGGGCTACAGATTTAAGCATAACTGGTAAAAAGAAAAACGGTAAAAGCAGTGTTGGGGGGTATTGCTAAATAGAATTTCTATTGTTTTTTGAGAAAATCTGCCCAATAAATGGCATTTATTAGTCAGTAATTGATTTTTCATATTTTATTAATTAGACATATACAGTTAGTCCTGATCAACATAGTGTTAGTCACAGAGTGATGTAATTTACCTTCAAAGAAATAAACTTTATTTCGTGTATACCACAATTTTAATTATCTCTAAATACTGAAAGTACGTAAAGACTTCCACTGCTAGTTTTTTTTGTAGAGTCTCCTGAAAGTATGGGTATTCTAGGATGGAACCATTTGGAATCCGTCAAGATCAGGATTTCTAACTTTAGCACTATTGACACTTTATGGCCAGATAATTCTTTGTTCTGTAGCACTACTGTGAATTGTAGTATGTTTAGCAGCATCCTTGGCCTCTACTCACAGATGCCAGTAGTACAACCCCCCTATACCAGTGATGACAACCAAAAATGTCTCCAGATATTGCAGATGTCCCCTGAGAGGCAAAAATCCCTCCACAGTGAGAACCACTAGTCAGCCTTGATTGCTGCCCCTGATTTTCCATCAAAGAAGACCTGTTTACCATAGAGGTATATTCCACATTCTACTACTTTTCACCTCTACTACTGAGTTACCATCACCTTAGTCTTGGGCTATTACAGTAGTATTCTAGTTGGTTTTTCTGTTTCCATCCTTACAGCCTTACAATTTACTTTTAAAAATTATGAAATTTTGTATAGCGAAGTATATAATGTATACATGTAATGTCTCAAAAGTAACAAAAACCCATGTATCCACTTTCCAGAAATGTTCTCCAAGAAATAGACCATTACCAGTACTCTTGCAGCTCAAAGGTGCTGCTACCTGATTGTATTACAGTTGTTTCTTCCTATAGCAGCTTAAAAACATAAATCAGATCATCTCACCTGTGTCTCTCCGATTGCACTTTAAATCCTATCTCCTGGAATGGCATAAGACCTCCATATAATCAGGCTACTATCTATGAACACTCCTGCTCCTCATTCCACTTTAGCCATCTTGCTGTCCAAGATCATTCCTGCCTCTAGGGCTTTATGCTTGCATTTTCCTTTGCCTGATTCAGATGTTCTTATAGATCTTCACATGGGTGATTTGTCGTCATCATTTGGATCTCAGTTCAGATGGCATCTCCTTAGACCATCTCTGACCTTTGGTTGTGCCATTCTGCAGTCACTCTCCAATTACCATGTTCTCTGTATATAATTTATCGAGGATTATCTTATGTTGTATGTGTTTACTTGTTTATTGTCTCTCTTCCATTAGATTGTAAACTGCTGGAGAGCAAGGACCTTGTCTGTCTCTACCATTGACTAGTCCCTAACACATAGTCTTAGCATTCTAGATACTTGTTGAATGAATCAATATTGAAAAAAATCTGCCTCTACATTTTAGTTGATTTTGTGAGCTTGGTCAAGTGAACTTAGTCTCTGTGTCTCAGATTTCTCATCTACATAATGATCATAACCTGCATTGGTATCCTCAAATGTGGTATCTCTGTGAGCTCTTCAGGAACCGGAAAGTGCTATCAAATGGAAATTGGCACTATTAAACATAGAATTTGGCTTCTGGTATTTCATAATTAGGAAAGGATAATCCATAGTATTCCTATAAGTTTTTTGGTTTAAACATCTATGTTCAAATCTTACTTTTCGTAAAGCCCAGGATCCTGTAACAGCAACTGAATTATAGGAAAACTATAACCAGTGACTTTTTTAAAAAAAGATTTATTTATTTATATTTTTGTCTGCTTTGGGTGTTCGTTGCTCTGCACGAGCTTTCTCTAGTTGTGGTGAGCAGGGGCTACTCTTAGTTGTGGTGTGTGGGCTTCTCATTGTGTTGGCTTCTCGTATTGCAGAGCACAGGCCTCAGGAGCTGCGTGCTCATGTTGCAGAGCATGTGGGCTTCAGTAGTTGTGGCGCTTGGGCTCTAGAGTGCAGGCTTAGTAGTTGTGGCACATGGGCTTGGTTGCTCCGTGGCATGCAGGGTCTTCTGGGACCAGGGATCCAACCGTGTCCCCTGCATTGGCAGGTGGATTCTTAACTACTGTGCTACCAGGGAAGTCCCTAACCAGTGAGTTTTGATTTGGTTAAATGTGAATTAGTTCTAAATCCACTCAGTCTTCTCAAAGCCATGTACTTTGCCGTTACTCAAGATAATTTCATTTTAACTGATGACATCAGACTTTTCTTGACTAAGTTCATTTCCCCTTGACTAAATGCAATGTAAATACTCTTAAAAGTGGATGTATCATAGCTGATAATCTAAAATTGGTTTATTGTACTTTGAGACATTGAGTGAACGGTTGAGCTGAATTATATTTTATAGTCACTGTCTTGTAGAAATTAGTATTCCATATTTTATCCTCAAGATGAAGCAAAAGTCTCTGTTTTTAAGAGTCTAGCAGGGAACTAGCATTTAGATTTATCAAATAACAGAATGAAAAGATTAGTAAAGATAATACAAGTTGAGCTATTAAATGTACTGGCAAGGTTCTTCATTTTACCTTCTGATTTATTGGTTACCAAATGACTGAGTGATTGTTTTTCAGTATAACTTTCTACTCTTAGATTTGTTAAATCTGTGCGAAATATTAACAGATTCTTGTTTTATAGCTATTGCAGAAAAACAGTCCATCATGGCTTTTTGAATAGGCACTTTAGAATGGCAAAATTGTACAGACTTCCTGCCTTTCCTTTGTGTCCATCACCTAACTCCTAACAACTCTTAGCCAAAAGAATCTGATAACTACATGGTGTACTCTGTGTGTCATTTGAACCAGGCCTGTATTTTCTCAGTACACAAAAGATTCAGGTTAGATATGAGGAGGAGAGTGGCCAGTTCAAATTAAAGTAAGTGGTCCAGGATGTTGTTTTAGGGCATTTGATCATTAATGTTGGTCATTGATCTTAATGACTTTTGTATCCTTTCTGATTGAGTTTGTAGGATTCTGTTTCAGGTTAAGATGTGAATGGAAGCAGGAACTATCAATACTTGAATTATAAAGGACAAAGTTGTTAACACAAGTGTAACTTGGGAACTTTGTGTAGAACAACAGTTTGATCAGTGTCTGAAACTGGAGACAGCCCCATGTAGTGAAAAGAACTCTGGACTTGTTCCTAGAGAATCTAGATTCAAGTCTGACCCATGTGCCCTTTGGTAAGTCACATAACTTCTTCTTTTTACCAGCATACCAAAACGAGAGGGCAGTTTAATCTGTTTTTGAAAAGTAAAGGATAATTAAAAAGTCTTATGTTTTTATACAGTGATTTCTGTCTGTTTTCTCTTTCAGAAGTTACCATAGTATCATCTCACCCTCAGTTATTAGAAATTTATTCTCTGATTTGGATGTCAGATTTAATAGTGTGTCCTGATTAAAAGGCTGTTAGAGGATTGACAGATCCTCTAGGATATTGCTCATGACCATTGATTTGCCGTAAATCCAGCCTTTTGCCATCCTTGTTATTCCCACCTATTCATAAGTGTAGAGCCCCTGGGCCTTTGCACATATCTTTCTCTTTGTCAGGAACACTTCCTCACCTCTTCCATTTCACTGTTGCCTGTTGGAAATTTTCCATTTTTCCAGGAAACCTGTCCAGAACTCTCAAATTTAGGGATTCCTATTTGTTCTCTTGTACCATATTATGATAATAATACCATAATATCATTTATTATTTATTTGGCATTCCCACTAGATTGTAAGGTTCATGACAGTAAGGGCTGTGTCTTTTTCTGTGTCTTTACTACATAGCACACTCTCAAGTGCTATATACTGGGCACTGTTCTAAGTACTTTACATGTATTTAATTTATCCTCACTTTGGCTTTATGAGATAGGTGCTATTAAAATCTCCATTTTGCTGGGGTACAGATGAGTTAACTAACTTGCCCAGGGTCACATGTTAGTAAATGTTAGGGCTGAGATTTGAACCTAGGAAGCCTGACTTGAAAGTATGGAAGAATCTATTAAGAAGTCAAGTAATGAAATGTATCTCTTTGTAATTTCTAGGGTATTAGTCACAATTTGTTATTTCTTACTTGGATTTTTAAAATATTTGCATTAGTTTTTACCAAGACTTAGGTTAAAATTCTTCATGGGATTATAGCTCTTAATGTAAGGTAATAAAAATAGATTACTTACAAAATTTAAAGAATCCATATGTTGTATAACATTATAGAAGCTTTTTTTCTGTATTGCCAGTTGCATTGGGTGGATTAGTAATATGCCTTACTAAAGTATATAGTGCTTTATGGTGTGTCTGTATATTTGGTGATGATTAGTGTTATTTTTCAAATACATTGGTCAGGGGGTTTATGTGTTTGTAGTACACGTCACTAACTAGATTGTAAGACTCTTGAAGACAAGGATAGGATTGCTTAATTTTAACTTTTCCGCTATATTACCACACAGCACCTATGATAATGTTTGTACTATTTGTCTGCATATTGGATTCCTCTACAAAATAATCCATCTGCTAAAAGAAGCATATCAGGAGTTTTTAGATTAGACTCTTCTGAGAATTCTGAGGAAAATCTTTATAGTTTAATCTTTTAGAACAGTTAATGCTTGAGACAAAGGTTCTTTGTGAAAATATGATCAATTTTCTCTGCCCTTGAGGACCTCTTCATTGAAAGTGGAAGGCATATGGGGGAGAAGGGTGGGGTTTGCTAAAGTGCCATTTCCAACTTTACAAGGTTCTTCAAATCTAGTGAGAGAGTGAATATCCTCACTGATCATACAAATGACCTCTTTGACTATACAGTATATAGAGTGTTTGGCTAGTTGCACATATCTGTTGGCATCCTGTCTGTAAGCGGGATCTGTCCTTTGGGATCATGGGAGGCCGAATACAGCATCATGGAATATACAGGAAATTGAATATCAGTATTCAGTGAGAAAAGTTTAGAGTCTGCTGGTAAGCCATAACACTCCCAGCTTCATATTACTTTAAGGATGATGCTAGGTTGAATATCTGGGACTTCTGAAAGCATCTGTCCCTAAGTCTGCCTTTACCATTCAGTTCTTGAGTGATTTTTAGCTAGTTCTATAGCATGCATTTCAATAATTTATAATAAAGCTGATACATAATGCTGTAGAATATCATATAAAATGAAACTGCAGAATATATGTTATGTGTGGTTTCATAATTTACATTAAATTGGTCCTATACATACTCCCCAAATGTTTCCAAACCTGTGTATGCAGTTACCTCTAAGACTCATTTTTCATGATGGCTCAAAACCAAAACGTCTAAAATAAATTCATATATTTACTGCTCTTAGTCTCCCTTTATTTTTTATTTTATTTTATTTTTGGCTGTATTGAATCTGCGTGGGCTTTCTCTAGGTGTAGCAAATGGGGGCTACTCTTTATTGTGGTGTGTGGGCTTCTCATTGAGTTGGCTTCTCATGTTGTGGAGCATGGGCTCTAGGCTCAAGGGCTTCAGTAGTTGCAGCACTTGGGCTCTAGGGCGTGAGGGCTTCAGTAGTTATGGTGCATAGGCTCAGTAGTTGTGACTCGTGGGCTCTAGAGTGCATGCTCAGTAGTTATGGTGCACAGGCTTAGTTGTTCCGAGGCACATGGGATCTTCCCGGGCCAGGAATTGGACCCATGTCCCCTGCATTGGCAGGCGGATTCTTAACCACTGGGCCACCAGGGAAGTCCCAGTCTGCTTTTTTATTTTGTGGTCAAAAGCATGTTTATTTTTTCCTCCCCTACTTGGATCATAGATTTATACATCAGTTCCTTTCACTTCTTCTGTTACATTTATCTTTGACATTAAATTTTCAGCCAAGTAAAGAGTCAAATAAAAAACCTTTTTTTTTTTCATGAAACTTAACCTGACTAACCAGTTGCAGTGATCTTGCCCTTAATTCAGTGGTTGTCTGCATTGGTTACAGGGAGATTTTTTTAAAATGTGAAGACTGAGCTACAACTACCATTCCCAGAAACTCTGATTTAACTGGTCTGTATCTTCCTATGTTGATTTTTAAAGTGCAGCCCACACTTGAGAACCACTGAAATATAAAGTCTGCATGCTTCATCAGACTTCTGCTTATTTTTAATGCCTTGCAGTTTGTTCTCTAGTTTTTATGGGTATATAGTTTTGAGAACTCAAGCTCTAGAAACATTTTCTGTTTTTGAACCCTATCAACTTTTTCTTATCTAGGCTATGGCAATGTTAATTGAGCAGGGCCACCAGCATCATCTGAGGGTGCTTTTAAAAATGTGGATACCTCGGCCCCACCTGGACCTAGTGAATCATTTTCTTGAGAAATTACATTTTTTAAAATAAGCATCTTAGGGGAATTCCCTGGAGGTCCAGTGGTTAGGACTCAGCACTCTCACTGCCTGAGGCCTGGGTTTGATCCTTGGTTGGGGAATTAAGATCCTGCAAGCCACGGGGCACGGCCAAAAAAAAAGGGTCTTAGATTCTTATGCTCATCAAAGTTTGAAAACCAACTTTTTATGCAAAAAGTATTTAATAAGTATTTGCATAATTAAACTGAATTAAAATCTGTTTCCATAGGTAGACTGTAGCCAATGTTCTGAATACAGAGATCTTGTCCTGTCCTGTTTCCCCTCTGTATAAAAAAGGCTGCGGTCAAGGATTGGATCTTACTCTTTGGCTTGCCCAGTATGGCTTAGTGCTTATCTGTTGGTAGAAGCCTAATATTGTATTGAGTTTTATGTGTAATCCTACTTACCATTTTACTGCAAAGCTAGAGCTAAAAACAAATTGTTGAACATGTGGTTATGAATGTTGGGGGCCTTCAAGGCTAGATGGCACTGAAGAGTCGCTTTACTCAAACTTTTCCTAAAAACTTGGAAAGACTTGGAGGATCATGTTGTCCATTTCTTTCTTTTATTTTATAGTGGAGAAAATTGTGACCCATACCGCTTGAATTCTATATACAAAGTGACAAGATTAATTGCAAGACTAGAGCCAAGACTAGATTCCGAATCCAGTGCTCTTTATTTCATAAAATAACTTTTCTTAGAAGCAGCAGTGATTGGGTTAAGTTTCAGATGGAGGTTTTTCTTAGGTACAAGGGGAAGAAAAATCTGTACGCAACTAAAAACATCTTGATTTTTTAAATCAGGATATCTGCCTTTACTCACATTTACTTTTTGAGATAGAGTATTAGAAGATGGAGGATCTTTGCCGATGAAATGCTTAACTGAAGATGGGTGAGTATAAGAAATAAAAGTCACTTGGCATACAATTTTGTTGTTGTTTTTAGTGGAACTTTGCTTCTCTGTCCTGACATTTCCATGTCCCTATTTATAGCAGTGATCTCTTTGGAATTTGCCTTCTGATTCTGTTTGTTCTTTTATGTTGCTTCATATTAACTGATATTCTCACTTCATCTTTAAAAGAATGTATTTGAAGGAAAAGAAGAAGAAAGATTTTAAAAGTATCTCAAATCACTGTTTTCCTGTGACTTCACCGTAATGTTCTTTATAACAGATTATCTAATTATAGTACCTAATGATACAAATACTAAATTTTCAAGAAGGGTAGTTTATTTTCTAAATTCAAAAGCATATGAAGTCTATGATAAATTCCTTTTATCCAGGGCAGATATTGCTTTTAGATTCTTAACAACATACCTTTTTCACCTGTACTTTGATGTAAGTGAAGATTAGGAGTTTTTATTTTAGTCAGTCTTTAAGGTACACTCTTTAAGGGCAGGAATTGTCTTACTTTTGAGATGAATATAATACCTGGCATCTAGTGGATACTTATTAATCTATTCATTTATTCAGCTCAGTGAAAATGCTGGGCATTGTTCTAGGTGTTAGAAATACAGTGGTGAACAAAATAGACATATATCCTTATCCTCATGGAGTTTGTTCTAATGAGTAAATATTGAATGAAACTATGAATCACTTTGGAAAGACTATATTTGTTTTCAGATAGTTATTTGCATCAGTCTAAAAAAGGATAGCGAATTCTCTGGCGGTCCAGTGGTTAGGACTCAGCACTTTCACTCCTGAGGACCTGGGTTCAATCCCTGGTCAGGAAACTAGGATCCCACAAGTTGTGTGCTGCGGCCAAAAAAAAAGAAAAAAAAAAACTCTTCAAAGAAATAAGAAAGGATAGTCTGTAGTTTATTAAGCAATGAGTTGAAGAGTTGGAATGGGAAAAGCTTAATGATCAGATCATTCATTGATTTAAACACTTATTTTCTAGTGTATGTCAAATTATTTGAAATAATTACATAACTGCCAGTCATTGTTATCCAGATTGTCATTCAATTCTTGCCTTCTGTTTGCAACCCTGAGTAAAATGTTCTATTTGTAACTCTGAGTAAAGGCGTCAGTTGCTAGCCAGGCTACAACCAGGGAACTTAATCAAAGATCAGATACCACTGAGTGCCTCTGACTATGCTGGCCCCAGACTCCATACACAGCAAAGTTCTAGTTGTTTACTTGTTTGTTGTCAGTTTTTCACACCATAGTGTGAGCTCCACAGGGTCTATTTTAGTCACCAGTGTATCCTAAGTGCATAAAATAATGTCACGTAGTAGATGCTAGTAAATATTAATAAATCAGTTCTTGACCACTCAAAATGCAATTTCCTCCCTACTCATAGCTACAGCCTACATCTAATCTTCATCCAGACTACTCCAACAACAAAAATCATCAATTCTAATATTCTCTCAAGAATACCTCTTACTATTTTAGCCTGTTTACTAACGTACTCCTGTTCTTCTAGTCTTTGACACTTCTCTTTTTTTTCAATCTCTGTTACTTCCTGGCCTTATTTGGCAGTCACTTCAAGAATTCACAACTTCCATTCTGCTTTGTCTTTCTGTTATGTGCCCTCTTTAAGTCCACTCTAAATCACTTATAATAGACTTTGGAGTTAGATAAGCTTCAGTTCACCATTTGCTACCTATGTGCCAAGTTATTTAACCTAGCCATGTTTAATCTTTTTTGAGTCTCATTTTGTTCTTTGTGCTCTGAGCATTGTTAGGACAATTAAATGAGTTGATGGTAACCAGATACAATTGACTATAAGTAATGAAAACCCTTATTGAATAGTAACTAAAAAGTCCAGGTGCAGAGTCACTAGGGCTGGTGGATTTAGCAGCTCAACAATACATTAGGTATCCATATTTTTTTCATCTTTGCCCTCTGCCATCCTCAGCATGTGGCTTAGTGCCCCTAATGATTGCACAATGGTTGCCACAGTTCCCGGTGTTATACAGGCATGATTGTGAAGTGGAAAAAGAAAGTTTCTTGTCTTTACAAGCAAGGAAACCTTTCTACTACCTCCTTCCTCTGAATACTGATTGGAATAACCTTATGCTGATCAGAGCTGAATCATTGGCTTACTCTAGCAAGTATCATACTTGGTTTTGAATAATTAAGATTCATCTCCTGAGGCTAGGGGAGAGGCTCTACCTTATTAGTAACAGTTATTGTTACTACTATATTTGTAAATCTTAGGACTCTCCTTGGACCCTTTTTTTGTTCTATCTACATTCACACTAGTATAATCTCCTTTAGTTGTGTGATTTTAAAGTTCATCTCTACTGATTTTTTGTCTTCCCTCTGAATACCGAACCCATATCCAACTGCTTGTTAGACATTACCATTTATAAGCTTAACTGGCATCTTAAACTTAGCATAGCCAATACTGAACTCTAACTTCCTCCTTTAGCTCTTCTATCTTCCCATTTTAGTAAAGAGCAATTCTGTTCTTTTAGTTGGCTGAAGCTGAAAAACCTTGGAGTCATCATCGATTTCTCTCACATTCCACATCTGATTCATCAGAAAATCCTATTGACTCTACCTTTAAAATAAATAAAATAGGAACTTCCACTGCTACATGATGGTCCAAATCACCTGAACTATTATTGCAATACGTTTTTAATTGATCTTCCATCCTTACCTACCATCCTTCTCCTCTCTGGAAGCCAAAGTAATCCCATCATTTTTCTGCATAAAACTCTCCAGTAGCTTCTCACCTTCCCTCAATTCAAGTCAAAGTCTAGTGGTCTGCAAGGCTCTACACCATCTAGACATCTTTTATTTCTCTGACCATTTTCCAACCTCTTCTCCACCCTTACCCCATCATTCTTAAATAACCAAACCTCAAAGATGCCTGGCATTCCCTCACTTCTGAGATTTTGTACTTGATATTTCCCTCTACAGTTTTGTCCTACCCCTGCATATGTATATAGCTTTCTCCTTTTCCTCTTTCAGGTCATAGTGTAAATGTTATTTTCTCTCTGAAGCCATTTCTGGCCACCCCATATAAAATTTTAATTCTCTTATCTCCATGTCCTACTTTATTTTCATTAGTATCTACTACCATCTAACATTCCATATAGTAACTTTTAAATTTTATCTTCTTCATTAGAATGTAAAGTACATGAGGTAGGAATTTTTGTTCATCTTTTATCCCCAATACCTAGGAAGGTGCCTTGGCATATGGAATATCCTTAATAAAATGTTTATGAAGAAATGAATAAAATGAATGTTGGGACTTCCCTGGTGTCACAGTGGTTGAGAATCTGCCTGCTGCTGCTAACTCAGGTGACACGGGTTTGATCCTTGGTCTGGGAAGATCCCACATGCCACAGAGCAACTGAGCCCTGGTGCTGCAACTGCTAAAGCCTGCACACCTGGAGCCTGTGCTCCACAGCTAGAGAAGCCACTGCAATGAGAAGCCCATGCACCAGAATGAAGAGTAGCCCCTGCTTGCTACAACTAGAGAATGCCCTCTTGCAGCAACCAAACGCAGACAAAAAAAAAAGAGAATGTTGATTCATCTTATCATGGTTTCTGGTTTTGGCTGGGTCCTCAGTGAGATTTAGTAATCCTTGTTTCTGATTAGTTTCCTTCCTAGATCCCATAACTGCTATGTGAAGCCATCACCATTCTGTATCGAATGCCTTACTTTTATTCTCAGCTCCTTAGTTGTGGATGTCCTTTTAAAAAAATTTTTTAAGAGGATCGATAGCATCTATAAACTTTTTAGTCTTCCTAGTCCCCTTCCCTTCAAATTTATAATTTTTTCCTTATTTATTCTCTCTTAATTTCAGAGCCCTGCTTCTAATTTTGTTCAAATTTCATCTGTTTGCAATCTTAGCACCAAACCCTCTTATTTCCTTTGAGCACTTAAGCAGTTATTTCTTATGGTTTCTTATGTATTTTTTTATGTCTCATTTTCCTCTGTATTATTTTTTTCCTCTCTTGACCATCTTAAAACCTTCTTTATCCCTACTTTATTACAACTCTCTTTTCTTCCCTCAGATGACTTTCTTTGAATGCTTACATTTACTATTCCATTTTCATATCCTCTTATTGTTCAATGCACTGGATTCTGGCTTTTGCTTTCATTCATTGCCCACAATTCCATCTACTTCATAGGATTTTTGTGAAAGATTAAATGAGGTTATATGTATTAAGTTTTAGAATAATCCTTGCACATAGTTAATGTTTGAGTGCTTACCGTGATTAGCTGTAACTTCTAAAACCAAAATCATTCTCACTCTTGTGAGTGCTTTTCTATCACCCTTCTTGACTTTCCCATATCCTTCATGAAACACTGTCCTCCTTTTGGTTTTGGGACACCAGTGATATCAAGATGCTTTCAGCTCCAAGTAACAGAATTTATTTAACAATAAGGCCAACGATAGGTGGTTCCAATATTGATTCAGGGATGCAATAACACTATCAGGGACACAGACTCTTGCTTTCTTTGTACTCTGACATTCTCACTGTGTCACAGATGTTTACTTTCAGGGTTGTAAGATAGCAAGCACTGTATTTTAATCATCCCAAGGCAGAAAGGCAGTGCTGGGGTTTCTCTGAGGTAGCTATCTCTTTATAAGGAAGACAGTCTCCCCCATAGTTCCCCAGAGCATTTCCCTTACATCTCATTGGCCACCCCTACATCAGTCATTTGCAAAAGGAAATGTGATTGCCTTTATTGACTTAAACTAACCGTGAGTCATTCCCCAGGGGCTGGGGGAGGCACCTTTCTCAAGTTCATTACTCTATTCTGGGAGAAACTAGAAATCTGTTATCCAGAAAGAAGATAGGAATGGCTCTTTGGTTCATTATCAGTAGTGTCTGCCGTACCATTCTCACCTGGTTAATCTCTGATTGTTCCTTCTTAGTATTTTTCATTTTCTCTTCTTGATTGATATGTCCCTAAATGCTGGTATCCCAAAGTTCTGTCTTTGATTCTTTCAAAAGAATATTCTTTTACCCTTTAAAATACCACCTGTGTTATAATCTTTTCTAAACCTTGATCTCCAGCTAAAACTTCTTTCCTAAGCCCCAGTTGAGAATATCCAGCTGTCTTCTGGACATCTTCATCCACTTTCAATTCGATTGAATATTGTGCTAGGCTTTGGGGAGTCAAAAAGTAAATAAACATTTTGCTGTATGATCTTACGTTATAGTTGGAACAAGTTGTTCCAACACAGGTAGTAATTAGGAAAGCAGTTTTATCCGAGCAATAAAATTTTCCAAGTATAGAAGTAGCATAGATGAAGAGGTTATTGGCAGTCAAATGGAACTCATCTTTTTCTTCAAATGTACTCTTCCTATATTCTATGCTTTCATTAGTAGCCCAACTATGCACACCTTTGGCCTAATGGTTAAGATTTTGGGCTTTTACTGATGTGGCCTTGGTCGAGGAAGACCCCACAAGCTGCACGGCCAAAAAAAAAAAAAAAGAGAGAGAGAGAGAAAGAAGAAAAAGAACAAACCAGGGCAATCTAAAATCCTTCCAAATCCCCCACATAAAGTTGGTTGGCAAATTGTATGTATTCCACCTCTATTAAATTTACTCATTTGTCTTTTTATATCATAGTCATCATACTTTAGGTCCTTGTAATTTCTCATTTCATTGAATTATTCTCTCAGTAAAAGTTAATAGAACAGCAATATATAATAAGGCCTTATACTAGGAAAATGTTTAAAAAAACAAAACAAAAAGCTGTGTTGTAGGGAGGCTACAATCCATTGAGTAGGGCATAAGCCAACAGATGATTATGAAGTTGTGATAAGTGGTAGAGTAGAGATGCTGAGAAAAATGTGGAAACTTGTGGTCAGGGGAACCTAACCCAAGTTGGTTAAGTTCACATGTATTTCTGTATCAGATTTGCCCGATTAGAGACTGAGTCTCAAAGCAGTACTAAGCTGAGTGGAGTAAGGAAGAGGGAAATACACACATACACACACACACACACACACACACACACATATCCCCCACTCCATTTATATATACCAAAGAAATATTGCTTTGAAGACTGTGGGTGACTGTGTAGTGTTCATTTTGCTGTTGCTTAATAATGTTTTTAACCAATCATAATTAATTTAGATTATCAGTAGTATATCATTATATAGTTGATCCTTCATTATTCACCAATTCTTTACTTTCAAATTTGCCCACTCACTAAAATTTATTTGTAACCCTGAAATTAGTACTCAGGGTACTTTCCTGGTCACTTGCATGTGCATGAACAGAGAAGCAAAAATATTTGAGTCTTGTGTTCCCAGCTGATATCCAACAAGGCAGTGCTTAGCCTTAGCCTTATTTCTATAAATTTATTTATTTATTTATTTATTTTATTGGCTGTGTTGGGTCTTCGTTGCTGTGTGTGGGCTTTCTTTTTAGTTGTGGTGAGTGGGGGCTACTCTTCATTGTGGTGCGCAGGCTCCTTATTGCCGTGGCTTCTCGTTGCAGAGCATGGGCTCTAGGTGCGCGGGCTTTAGTAGTTGCAGCACATGGGCTCAATAGTTGTGGCTCCCGGGCTCTAAAGCGCAGGCTCAATAGTTGTGGCGCACGGGCTTACTTGCTCCGTGGAATGTGGGATCTTTCTGGAGCAGGGATCGAACCCGTGTCCCCTGCATTGGCAGGCGGATTCTCAACCACTGTGCCACCAGGGAAGCCCAGCCTTAGCCTTATTTCAGTTCTCATTAACAAGTCTTTGTAGTCTATTTAGTGCATTTTTTGCAATTTTGTGCCCTTTTTTTTCCCGGTGATTTTACTGTTTAAAGAGATGTTTCATTGTGGTGCTGAAGTGCTGTCTGATGTTCCTAAGAACAAAAAGTCTGTGATGTGCCTTATGGAGGGAATATATGTGTTAGATGCTTCATTCAGGTAGGAGTTATAGTGCTATTTGACCATGAGTTCAGTGTTATAATAAATAAAGTGTCTTAATACAGAAATACATGTGAAACAAGGTTATGTGTTGATGAGTTGACTTAACCCAGCATTTCCCTTGGGACAATGATTCAATATTTGCTAATTCAGTGTTCACACAACTTTACAGAACATAACAATGGTAAATAATGAGACAGGATAAACTTGACTTTGGGAAACAGCCAAAGTCATTTATGGCTAGGAGGGATGAGTTAGATGGTCAGGCTGGACAATATAGAGGTATGATTATTAAAGTCTTGTGAACCTTTTAAAATACATGCCCCTCTTTTGACACACATCTCACCTCACTACCCTAAGTTTTCTAACATACTCCCCTTAGTGAACTCGCCCAGGTTGAGAATTACAGTTTACAAGTTTTATTTTACCATCAGCCAGGCTGATGTTTTATAAGCTGTTTGTAGTGAAAACTATGTTTTTTAAAAAATTTGCCAGATGTGATAAAATTTTATTGTGTTCACTGCTGTTTTAGCCTGCCCACTCGCTTCAGTCAGAGAATAATTTGTATAAAGCAGGGGCTGGCAAACATTTTCTCTTAAGGGCTAAACAGTAAATTTTTAGGCTTTGTGGCCACACAGTCTCTGCTACAACTGCTCAACTCTGCCGCTGTATGGGGAAAGCAGCAATAGGCAGTAGATACTATTTTATGTTTATATTGTAAGGGAAGGGATGATGACTTAGACTTGCTTTGATCTCAGTATCTGTTGCCTTGACTTGCTCATTTAGCCTAGATAATAAAAAGGCTATATTTTAAAATATTAAAAACTCAAACATTAAAACCTGATTAATTTAAAATTAAATCATTTTTGAAATCCTACTTTTTTCTCTTGTCTGTAAACGTTCTCCATTAAGCAGTTACAGTACTTTGGGCTCATTGTATTTGGAGTGAGGCAGTCAGTAGCCTAATCTTATAGCAGTTGGTGAATACTATACAACAGGTTGGCTTATTTCATATGTATCCTAATACTTAGTATTTGGTAGGTTGCAGTAAAGTCTTTGAATCATATTTTAGTCTCCACAGTAGCAGTGGTTTAATTAATTATGCCTTCACAAATGCAACATATTATAACGGTATTTCACAGTTAAGGTTAGGTACTGATTTAAATTTAAAATAAATCATTTTAGGGACTTCCCTGATGGTTCAGTGGTTAAGGCTCTGCTTCCACTCCAGGGGATGGGGGTTCGATCCCCGGTTGGGGAAGTTCTGCATACTGTGCAGTGTGGCCAAAATAATAAATAAATAAATCATTTTATTGAGTTGTAAACAGCTAAACAAACTTGCTAGATAATCAGTTTATTGCAGTCTTGCCTAAGAGTTCAGCGAAACAGCAGCTTATCCTCTCTTTTCTTGCTTTACCTCTGTGCTACTATCATTTTTTTTCTCTCTACTACTTGTCTTAGCCTGAGGTGGTGCTCTTTTCACGTTGGCCACAGACTGCTCTCCTCTCTGGCCAGCCAGTTAAGTTTTCCAGGTGATTCTGATGCCTTCCCTAGCTGCTTGTGAGAGGAGAAACTTTATTTATTTATTTATTTAAATTTCTTTATCTATTATTGGCAGTGTTAGGTCTTTTTTTGCTTTGCGTGGGCTTTCTTTAGTTGCAGTGAGTGGGGGCTACTCTTCCTTGTGGTACGCGGGCTCCTCATTGCCGTGGCTTCTCTTGTTGCGGAGCATGGACTCTAGGCGCATGGGCTTCAGTAGCTGCAGCACATGGGCTCAATAGTTGTGGCTCACAGACTTAGTTGCTCCACAGCATGTGGGATCTTCCTGGAGCAGGGATCAAACCCGTGTCCCCTGCATTAGCAGGGGGATTCTTAACCACTGTGCCACCTAGGAAGCCCCGAGGAGAAACTTTAGAAAAGAATAAAATGAAAACCACATATATTCCTCATTTCCCAGTGTTGCATTTACGTTCAACATTGTGAAAGCATATACTAAGTAAGCATGAAAAAGTCCTCACAAAAAAAGTTCTTTTTTTGTAGATGAGAAATGGGATGTTTGTTTTCTAACTTTATTGAGATGTAAATGACAATATTGTAAGGTATTTAAAGTGTACCTTGGTGAAAATTTGATATATGTATACATTGTGAAAGGATTCCTCCCCTCTAATTGACACATCCATCACGTTGCATATTCATCTTTTTTTTTTTCCTCGGCCACAACGCGCAACTTGTGGAATCCCACTTCTCCGACCAGGGATCAAACCCGGGCCCTCAGCAGTGAGGGCTCGGAGTCCTAACTACTGGACCACTAGGGAATTCCCAAAAATGAACTTTTCTTTAGTATTCATCTAAGATTTTGTTTTCCCTAAATGTACATGTCAGAGATGTATCGGTATGATATACTTAAGTTTATAGGTTAAGATTTCTGGAAAGTTGGATCATAGTAATGGTCATTAGAAGGAACCTCTAGATCTACACTGTCTAATATAGTAGCTGCTCTCTAATACATGAAGCTAAGTGCCTGAAATGAAGCTGTCTGCATTGAGATGTTGTATAAGTGTAAAATTCACACTGGATTCTGAAGACTTAGTACAAAAAAAATTGTAAAGTATATCTTATTGATAATTTTTATGTTGACTACATGTTACAGTGTTTAATACCTTAGATTTATTGGGTTAAATAAAATACATGATTAAAATTTCACGTTTCTTTTATTAAAATGTGGATTATAAAAATGTTTCAGTTACATATGTGACTTGCATTTGTAGCTCACTTTATTTGTAGCTCACTGCTGGACAGCACTGCTCTAAATTATGTGATCTTTCAACGTGATCAAATACCAATTTACAAGACCCATTTAAAGTGACCTTGAAATTCTATAGTTTTTTTTGGCTTTCTGATTCAATATAGAAAAATATTGTACAAAACATTTTAATTCCTTTTTTAAAAAATTTTATTTTATTATTATTTTTTAAATTATTTATTTATTTATTTGTTTGCACCAGTTCTTAGTTGCAGCTCACAGGCTCCTTAGTTGTGGCATGCGAACATGGTAAGGTTTTCAGTGACTTCTTGTGAAAGAGGGTTAGAAAGAAGGGCAAGTTATTATTGGGCTATTTTATCAGGAGACATTTTAATTTTAATATCACCACAGAATAAAATCGGTTCTACACTCGCCAAAAAGGAAACGCTTGTATAAAAAGCATAAACTATTTCATATGCCTGGGTGTCTCCAGATAACTCTAGTATTTTTTATAAAGTTATTAAAGCAATTTTATTTTATTTTTTTAAAGGCATTTAAAAGTACATTTTTTTAAATGTACTTTTAAATTTTTTTTGAATTTTATTTTAAATCTTTTTTTTGTTAAAGACTGTTAAATTGGTCAAATTGAATGTAAATTCTGTTATAGTGCTTTGTGCAGGGAAAAGTATTGTAAAATCAAGCAATAACACAGAATCAAAACTTGAAAACTTGGGAGTTACTGATATAACTATAGTGATTAAAGTACTGGGAAATTTAGGTGATATAGGCAGTAGTCCAAGGAGAATTATGATTGAAAAAGCTCTTCTTCCTGTCAACCTTTTTAGGTTAGTTTGACATCTTTCACTGGTGCTCTTGGAAGCTTACAAGTATTAATGAAACTTGTTACCTTAATAAGAGAACTAAAGTAATTGTCACTAGCTTCAAGGTAAATTGACACTTAAGAAATGAAACAAGCTTTAAAAGTTTATTTCAAAGACCTAACAAATTAGCACTCTTTAAAGAATATGAAGGAGCAGTCATTAAGTAAAAAATGACATTTAAAACTGTAAACAATCTGACCATATTCCTAAAGTGAGCCTACCTAAATCATACGGCTTAATTTGCCCATTCTTTTTGCTGTATCAAATAATTTTATGCTTTTTGGTTCAGGGCTTTGAGTTCTTGGTCCAGATCACACACACCCCGCCCCCCCGCCCCCCCCCCACCATTCTTTCTGAATTATATCAGTCTCTCAAGATCCTGCTCACATTTTTTTCCTGACACCTTTCCCATCCCCACTACTTTGCCCAAAATGAGCATATAATTAACATTTGTATAGTATTTTACTTTTTGTAAAGCCCTTTCCATATTATCTCACTCTATATGTCAATCTAATGAGGTGGATGATATTATTCATTTTGGAAAATAAGGGAATAATACCTGATTTTTCCAGAACTTTGTATAAACACTAAGTAGCAAAACTAAGACTACTGGAACCCAATCCTCTCATTCCAAGTTTGATGCTCTTTCCTCTGTGCCTCAGTGGTACCTTTACTCCTATGATAGTTACCTTAACATCTATTTGGCCTTTAATTGTTTACTGTCTTTGTATCAAACTATTTAACTTGATCATTAGCCGTAGGTTTGAAGGGATGTGTACAGATTTGTGCATGGGTGGGAATAAATGGAAAAGATGATGAGAGCTGAATACATCTCTTCTTGATAATAGAATTAAAGAGGTCATTAAGATTAAGAATGCCTTACCAGCCCATCTGCTTTTCTGAATGCATTATATTTTTTAAAGTATGATACCCAGACTGTTTCTTTTCCTCTAGCCAAAGTAACTACCTACCTTAGTGCCGAATTTTTAGTATAATTTTTAAAGAAGAGCTAAAAACAGAGGGCTTCCCTGACCACCCTTGCTAAAGTAGCCACTTTCAATCTCTGTCTTAGCAACATTTAAAATTTTTCTCTAAGGTACTTTAAGCTATCTGTTATTGTTTCTTTATCAGCTCATATATTGGTTGTCTTCTCCCACCAGAATGTGAATTGAATGAGAGCAAGGATGTTGTCTATCTAGTTTATAGCACATAGTATGCACTCAGTAAATATTTGGTGAACAATTGAGATACTTTATTCATGGAGAATGTTCCCTATAGTCATATCCACCTTTTAAAACAAGTTTTGTAGTACCCATCAAATACTCTAAAATGGGCACTCAGATGCTATTATTGACTACTTAATTCCAAATTTAAGTCCAAATTACTGTAATTATCTAAAGAAGGACATTTATAGTTAAGAAGAAAAAAAAAAACAGGATTTCCAGAACAATTTAATTTTAAGTAGATGGCATTTAATGTTTTAAAGACACTTGCCTTAAGTTTACTTTTTCTATTTGGTAACCTGGATGGAGTAAGAAATGAATCTTTTCAAAAAAATTTTCTTTCCCCTAAAGTTGCATTTGTAACCATGACAAAATTTGGGGGTATTATAACTTATACTTAAAGTCTGAAGCCTTTCTACAGGAATGAGAATATAGAATCTAAATTCCAAACTAACAATGAAGCAGTTTGCTATAAGAAATCTATGGTAATGATGCCTCAGTGCTTGAAGGAGTTTTAGGAAAGTATAAAATGTAGAGGTAAAACGTATTCTATTATTAGAGGGACAGTAGTTAGATTATATGTAATTATTTAGGTACTATCTAAAACACAGGCCAAATATTAGAACAGACACAGCCTAGTAGTACTCCTTAACTTTATATTAATATTGGAAGAATGTCTATTTAAGTATTGTTAATGTCTTAACTCACTATTAGATTGCTAGCCGTTGAAAAGCTCTTTGCACTCATCACTAACTTTCAGTATCAGATGTGTGTGCATATATATAGATTACATATGAGAAAGCATATGGAAATGTTTGATAAACTGTAAACTAATATATAAATATTATTATGGGGAAGATATAGAACAGTTATTTTTTTTAACACTGACTAAGAGACTAAAATTCAGGGATAAAGGTCTGAAAAGGGAACATGGCAAGGAGCGTGATCTTGATGTCTGAGTCCTTTAGGTGTGATTCTGGTAGTTACTCTAATGCTTTATACAGGGTAAACTTTCCTCAGTAAAGAGAGATGATTGGTCAGTAGACCTCCAAGTGGTGGTAGAATAGTTTGTATAGCTTAAAATAATGAAAACAATTTATATGTATATGTCATTGTATAAATTTTAGTGCTTTCATACATATTATCGGATTCTCACAATAACCTTTGTGAGTTAGGAGTTCAGAGAAATTAAATGATTTGCCTAAAAGGCAGAGCTGAGATTAGGAATCAAGCATTGAAATTCTTAGGTCTTTATTATTTAACTTATTCTTTAGACATTTGTAGTCCCTTTATGCTAGTCCACTAATAAGAACTGAAGATTCAATGATAAATAATAGCTTTCCCTAGGCATCTTTCAAGTAATATAGTATGACTGAGGTATATGAAGCAGCAACAGAAATCAAGGCTGGAAGGATCTTCTGACTTTAAAATCAAACATATATATATTTAAAAATATGAACACTGAACTTTGTATCCATTTATTTTTAAATTGTTAAATAGGCTTTATTTTTTAGATCAGTTTTAGGTTCATAGCACAATTGAGTGGAAGGTAACCCGAGATTTCCCATATACCTCCTGCCTCTACACATGCATAGCCCCCCCCACCCCCATTTATCAACACCTCCCACTAGATGGAACTTTTGTTTACAACTGATGAACTTATATTGATACATTATTATCACTCAGAACCCATAATTTTCATTAAGTTTCACTCTTGGTGTTGTGCATTCTGTGGGTTTAGACAGATGTATAATGACGTGTACCTGCCATTCAGTATCATACCGAGTACTTTCACTACCTTAAAATCCTCTGTACTCCACCTATTTATCCTTCCCTTCCCACTAACCCCTGGCAACCACTGCCCTTTTTACTGTCTCCATAGTTTTGCCTTTTCCAAAATGTTATATAGTATGTATCCTTTTCAGACTGGCTTCTTTAATTTAGTGATATGCATTTAAGTTTCCTCCGTGTTTTTACATGAGTTGATAGCTCATTTCTTTTATTTTCTTATTTTTTAATTATTATTTTTTTAAACTCATTTCTTTTTAGTGCTGAATAACATTCCACTGTCTGAATGGGATTTTACCACGGTTTATCTGTTCACCTACTGAAGGGCATCTTGGTTGCTTCCAAGTGTTGGCAGTTATGAATAAAGCTGCTGTAAACATTCATGTGCAGATTTTTGTGTGGACATTGGTTTTCAACTCCTTTGAGTAAATACCAAGGAGCACGATCACCAGATCCCATGATAAATGTATTTTAGTTTTGTAAGAAATCACCAAACTATCTTCCAAAGTTGAAGACATTCCTGCCATCAGTGAAAGAGAGTTCCTGTTGTTCTACGCCAGCATTTGGCATTGCCAGTGTTCTGGATTTTGGCCATTCTAGTAGGTGTGTTATGGTATCTTAGTGTTTTAATTTGCATTTCCCTGATGACATACATTATGGAACATCTTTTCATATGCTTTTTTGCCATCTGTATATCTTCTTCGGTGAGGTGTCTGTAAAGGTCTTTGTTAAGGTGTCTCTTAAGGTCTAAAAAATGTTAACCATTTTAAACTGGGTTGTTTGTTTTCTTACTGTTGAGTTTTAAGAGTTCTTTATGTATTTTGGATAACAGTCCTTTACCAGATATGTCTTTTGAAATATATTCTTCCAGTCTGTGGCTTGTCTTTTCATTCTTCTGACAGTGTCTTTGTCAGCAGAAAATTGTAATTTTAATGAAATTCAGCTTATCAGTTCTTTCTTTCATGAATTGTTCCGTTGGTATCATATTTAAAAAACATCGCCAAACCCAGGGTTATCTAGATTTTTTCCTATATTCTAGGAGTTTTGTTGTTTTGCATTTTATGTTTAGGTCTGCGATCCATTTTGAGTTAATTTTGTGAAGGATATAAAGTCTGAATCTAGATTCACTTATTTACAAGTGGATGTCCAGTTATTCAAACTCTGTTTGGAATATTTTTTCTCTATTGTATTGCCTTCGTCACTTTGTCAAAGATCAGTTGATTATATTTATATGAGTCTATTTCTGGGCTCCCTATTCTGTTTTATTGATCTGTTTGCCTTTTCTGATCTATTGTTCTTTCCCCAACACCACACTGTCTTGACTACTGTATTTGAAATACACTGCATTTGAATACAATGAATGCTACCTATATGGTGTCTTAATGATTTTAAATTTTAAGAGTCAAGATAAGTAAATAGAAAATAACTGGAATATTTGGAAAAAGCCATTTCTTCTTAGTTGGACAGCTTTTGTGTGAGTAGATGTGTATGCTTGTAATAAACAGGGCATTTTCCTAGTAATCATCTTCCTAGGGAAAAATTCTTCTAGTTCATACGATGAGATCATTGTCAGCATTATAGTAGCTAACACTTGCATGGACCTCACTACATGCCAATCACATTTAAGTGCATCACACATTTTCTCACTTAATCCTCACAACAGCCCTTCAAAAGTAGGTATTAATGGTAATCCCATTTGACCGACAAGGAAACTGAGGCACAGAGAGGTTAAGTCCAAGGCCACACAACTAGTAAGTGCTGTTGCCAGGATTCTGACACAGGCAGTCTGTCTCCAAAGTCTGTGCTTTTATTTTTTTTATTTTGTGGCACATGGGCTTAGTTGCTCCGCGGCATGTGGGATCTTCCTGGAGCTGGGATCAAACCCGTGACCTCTGCATTGGCAGGCGGATTCTTAACCACTGCGCCACCTAGGAAGCCCCCAAAGTCTGTGCTTTTAACTACTACCCTATCAATATTCCCAGATGCACCTTAGCAGATTTTATAACCACTATTCAGATATCTCATGCATTGTTAACAAGGTATAAAAGAGCCTCAGTTTGCTTATTCTTAGAGAAGTATCAGGGAATGGAAGTCATAATTTACTAATATTAATGCTAGATGATAAATTTCAGATCTGAATGTACCCAGTTAAGAATTAAATATTAACAGAAAAAGTTTTCAGCAGCAACATCAGTAAAGTGTTAGAAATCATGTCTTCAAGTATTGCAGTGATGATCTAAATTTTAATAGATTTAGATTTATTCTGAGACTCTAGAAGGCACACTGTCTTTCTCTGTACTAACTTATTATAAACTGAGAAATGATTTGTGAATGGGAGAAATAAAACTTATTTTTTTATTGTCTATGAATAAAGCCAAAGTAGAAGGTGAAGATGGTATCAGTTGAATGACTGGTTATATACTTTTAAGGGTTTTTTTTGTAGTTAAAATACTATTATCTTTTGCTCTCATTGTCTAAACATATTTAATATTTAAACTATGATTATAAAATCAAAAAGGACTCATACTTCTATAAAAATAATTTCTCTGTATTTATTATTAAAGCATAATATCCCAAATAAGGAAGCTTTATTAAAGTTATTAAGTTATTAAAAATATAATGTCATTACAATATATACTTAATTCTGGCCTTTGGCTCCCTAAAAGAGAGTGATACATTTCCCTCAATGTATTATTAAGCACAAAAGCCTTGTTGCTATTAACTTTTATAAACAAAACAATAAACACGTTTTGTGATTTGTTGAAAAAATTCAAATCATTTCTTTAAAATACATTGAAACTTGTCCTTCAGTTAGAGATGAACCACCTCTACCCCAGCATGAGAACTTGACCTTGAAAACTGTAAACATTAAGGAGAAGAATCTCACTCTTTGTAATTTTCTTTTGATAAAGGGAAGAGAATTCTGTTTTCATGGAATAATCTCATCAGTGTTTGAGTAGTAAAAATAAAAACGTACAAACACTAATTTCATATCTTTGTTAAAAATATAGCACCCTTAAATAAGGAAAAAGAAAAGTATGTGTTCCTAACTCGTTCATTTTTGTTCTCTTCCAACTTTCTTGCACACATACACATACCTATATAATCAAGTAAGCAATGATTTGTGTGATTTCTGAAGTGTTTCAAATAGACATGTAATTTTTTTGGTTTTGTTATCACATTTATTAAATGAGCTTTGTTTATATCTCTGCTCCATTTTCCTTATAGGCTGCCATTACCCTTTGCTTTACACACTTTTTTTTTTTTAATATTTATTTATTTATTTGACTGCTCCGGGTCTTACTTGTGCCACGAGGGATCTAGTTCCTCAACCAGGGATCGAACCCTGGCCCCTTGCATTGGGAATACGGAGTCTTAACCAAGGACCACCAGGGAAGTCCCTACACACTATTTTTGTCGTAATTATTTACAGGGGTAACAATTACTCTTTCGCCCCCTCCCCCCCAAAAAAAAACCCCACATTCATCTCAAACAAGGTTGGATGAAGAAAATTCAATGTAAAGTGATTGTGTAATGGATTTTCAACTCTAAGTGGTAGAGGAGTCAGCTCAGTCTGAAAAAGTAAATGTAAGAGTAAAATGTCTCTCAAGTACTATGTAGTTTAATAATGACCACATTGATCCATTACCCTATTGCGAGTAATTGCAATGGGTATGTTTGTATATATAATTTTTTCTTTGAATTATTTTCTAAGGACAAATTTCCAGGTATGATATTTACAGTGCTTCTAAAATCATTTTAAATAACCATTCCCAAATGTTTGAAAGAATTATTTACACTGCTTATTTTACCAAAACCTAGCTAGATTGTTTTATTATTTAAAGTCTTAAAATTATAATTGCTTCCTTATTAACCTGGAATTTCCAAGTTGAGGTGAATTCTTACATTTCAGCACTACTACTATAATCCTTTAATGTGTTTATGATATTTGAAAAAATGTGAAAATCCTTTATCCTCCTTCTATATGTGTGATTTATTTCCATTTGTTAATATGTAATGCATTTTTCAGAAATGTGAAAGATCTAGTCGTTGGGTTCTAAAATCAGTTAATATGTTAAGTCCTGATAATATTTCTAGCTCTCTGAAAATGATTGAATCAGATAAGAATCTTTCTTTTTTTTTAGTTCCCAACATTACCCACCAGAACAATTCAGACTTTTCATATTACTATACCAGTGTTCTTTGAAAATGAATATTTAAAGGAACTCTCTTGGAAATTAATTCTAGAATAGATAATTTTTATTATATTTTTACTCTATTCTCAATGCTGATTCTTGCACTGGATTCCAACCTGCAATATGCTTTTTTAAAAAGTAGGAGTCTTAAGGTGACTTTGGATATTAGCATTTTTCCCTAAGTGTTTTGGATTTGAAAGTTTATCTTTTGACATTGAGTATTCCTTGGTGGGACTAAAATATTTTACTGAGTAGCTGACAAACCTCTGTAACCTGTAAGTAGGCTAGATGGATATTATACCTTCCTAAACCAAGGTGTTTTTAGAGAGTTTTGAGAAATAGTAAATCCTAGGTGTCAAAATGAGCAGAGATGACATGATGAAAGAACTGCTGAATCATTAAATGTAAGGCTGCTTGGTTTATAGAGTAGCTGTTCCCATGTCTTTAAAGGTTAACGTGATCATCACCTTTTCATTATACTCTATAAACATATGTACATTTACTTTTTCTCATAAATGTTTTCATTTTACAGACTTAATACAGTGCTCTGTGCAATTCTTTTGATATTTTCTTATTAATCCATCTTTCCAATATTATATTAGACTAGGAACATTTTTGAAAAGATGAAACTATGTAGGAGATAAAAGATGAGTAATATACATTGAAAATATTTCTTATAAATAGCCAAAATATATATTTAGAAAGCAGGCATCAAAAGGGTATATAAATGATATATGATATAAACTTTATTAATAAAAAACAAGTGGAAAACTACAACAAATAACCATAAATATTCATAGAAAAAAAAGGATTAGAAGGAAATATACTAACATTTAGCAGTGTTTACCTAAAGTGGTATGACAGGAAGGTTTTTATTTTATTCTTTTTTCTTTCTGTGTTGTCCAAAATCTTCAATGAGTATTTGCATTTATAATTAGGGAAAATGTGTTTTTAAAAGAAAAAATATTTCTCATATTATGCCTCATAAATAGCATATCCAGATTTTAAGCTGATCCAGTTAAAGTTTTAAAAGAAACATGAGTTTTTACTGTCTGTAACCTGATACTTTCTCCTATCTTTATTGAAGCAGCGCAAAAATTCTTTAAATATGACTCTAGGAATGGGGAGGGCAGATCACATTCTATTTTAGTTGAAGTAACTAAAATCAGATATGAAGCTTTCACAAGTTATTAGTTTGCCTGAACTATTAAGTCCTGTACACTACAAAAAACAAAAACAAACCCAATTAAAATCATCAGCTAAAGTCATATTTAAGTCCTTTATTTATTTTAAAATATTGCTTTTGATATTTATGATATATAGCCTTTTACAGTGTGAATTCCTGGCATTTCTGATTGATAGGCCCTAGGAATTTTGAAAATGACACATTATTTGCCAATTTTAATGTAAACAAACCATATTTTAGTATTGTATATCTTACATTTGAATAACTTGAAGTTGAAATTAAAATACCTAAAATATGTATTTTTATTTGTATAATAACTTTAACTTATTTTAGTGTTAAGGTACTTAATGGCTGTAATGATTTTTTGTTGCTTTTTCACCTAGAATGGAGTAAATAAATGTGTGGTTATGACATTCTGTGCTGAAATACTGGTTTCTTAATCTACTTGGCCTTTTAAAAAGGAAATAAAAATGGTAGAGCCAGAAGGAAAATGAATAGTTAATCGTGGAGGAGGAGAAAACCTAGCTCGGTACTTTGACTAGAGGCAGCTGGGGAAGTGACGTCCTGTAGCATTTGCTGTTCTAGAAAGTACAGAGACACGTAGTGAAAATGGGAGGATCTAGAAGGAGGCCGTCTCCTGTGTAGTGTATATTTATCTGTAAGTGAGCTGTTGGGGAAGGAATTAAATACAGAGACGCTGTCGGCTTGCTGCTTTAAGACAGCGAAGCTGAATTGCTGATTTGCTTTAACTTTTAAAATACCCAGCTTGGTTTATTTTTCTTAGAATCATTGTATTGCTAAGACTGGGGACGCTGTTTTCTTTCACAAAGGGAAATCTAAGTTCATTTCAAGGCATTCGAAATGGGGAAAGACTATTATTGCATTTTGGGAATTGAAAAAGGAGCTTCAGATGAAGATATTAAAAAGGCTTACCGAAAACAAGCCCTCAGATTTCATCCGGACAAGAACAAATCTCCTCAGGCAGAGGAAAAATTTAAAGAGGTCGCAGAAGCTTATGAAGTATTGAGTGATCCTAAAAAGAGAGAAATATATGATCAGTTTGGGGAGGAAGGTAAGTATTAAGCATATATCTTTCCGTCTCTCCAGCTCTGTCTCTTTTTTCTCTCTCAGCCTTTTGGTTATTAAATTAAATTCTCTGACATTTTAAAAGTAGAAAGACAAATAATGGATAAAAACAAGATTTCATGTCTGATCATATGAATGACTGTTACATAGCTATGAATGAAATGTATTTGCCTATTTTTGGATTTTGACATTTTGTAATATATATATTCTACCATTAGATTTATAATGTTAACATTGTATTTGAAAAGAAACCTTAAATTCCCATACTCATTAAGAAATTGTGTCAAAAGTCTTATGCAACCTGTTTTGTTTTCTAATGAATTTTCTACCAGAACCAATAAAGATCCTTAAGTCATTTAAAATCTTAAGATTGGCAGTTCACATTCTGGGTAGTTTATGTTTTATTCACGAAAACAAAAGAAGTTTTTTGTCTTTCTTACGGCAAAGCTAGTTTAGATTAAACAGGACAGAATTGTCTCTCTGAGAAGCTGAAGGCCCAGGCATTTAGCTGTAGTTGTTTTTGGCATTCTGCCTGGAGAGGAAAGAATTTTCCTGATGTCATAAAATACCAGAACAAGTTTTTAGCTTAATTGTAAACAGTAATTGTATGCCAAGAAAATGAGATCTCAGAAATAAAATTTTTGACCTAAAATGGCCACCTAGTTAGAACAATTATTGATTTACTTTAAGGTAACATTATTGCTTTAAAAATTTTACTATCTAGGTATAGAGGAAAGCATGAGAACTTCCCTTTCCTCTCTTTGTCACACTTTTGTTTCTTGGATTGTGAGATCAGAAACTAGTTGAATATAGTAAATGGGAGTAATTTAAAATTATCCTTTTATCATTCTGGATTTTAAACTGTCCATCATCTCCATATAAATGTAGCTGTAAAGTAAGACTATTTTAAATTGCTAATTTAACAACAGCAGCACTTTAACAACAAAGACAATTTCTACAGGTTCTGGGATTTTCAACTTTTTATATCGGGACTAAGTTATTTTATTACTATTTTTTCTCCCCAAATGTTCTTTTTAAAATTATTGTAGTTATGAAAACTTTTTTGTTTTTGGTTTTTTGTGGCGTTTTTTGGCTTTCTTTATTGAATTTAATGTTAAATTTTCCTAATTAGAAATATATCCTAAAATATAGTGAAGCAGCAACTGCTTATTTTGAGTTAAAAAATTAAATTTAGATAAGCAGGGTGATTGTGTAGAGGGTTGTTTTTGTTTTTTGTTTTCTTGTTTTTTCTTTTTGATCTGAGTTGCCCCAAGTTGCAGTTTTTGCTGCTGGTTTTGGTGTGATGAGGACCTGCAGTGTCAGGTTCTTACTACATAAGTATTGAAAAAAAGCAAATAGTAGGCAGTTCAATCCTGCTAGTTCCTTACAGCCACACTATTCAAAATACTATGATTTGGTTCATCCCAAAAGCTAAGCAGGATTCTGAGATACCTACTAATTGTCTACTAACTACTCCTCTTTCAGAAGTTATCTTGTAATTTTGTAAAGAAATCTACAAACATGGAGTAACACTATAAATTCCCATGAAAAAGCAAATATCCACTGATTTAATCCACATCTCACTAATAGCTCAAATCTGTCTATAAGTAAACAGTAAAGATTCAGTGTGTGCTAAGGATATTTGTCTGCATGATTTTCAAGTCACAAAATGAAACATTTTTCTTGGCTTAACATTACCTCTTAATAGTTTTTTTCTTGAGTGATATTTTTCCAGTTTTATTTTTACTGAGCATCATCAGTGAGTGAATTTTTAAAAAACTAAAACAGGGTCATCTGTGTACCCCAAATCTTTTTTTGTTCTTGATTCAGGTAATTGATATAAGCAGTAGAGATAACAGTGAGGGAAGAATAAGTTTTTTAAAAGCAATGAAATATATTATTCAGAAATATCATTCTCTAGTTATTTGTTACTTTAAAATACAATTAAATGAAAGTTTTTTTTATTATATTCTAGAAATTATTCTTCCTTTACAGAAAAGCATTGTATTTATTTGTCCGGTACCCAAAATATCTCATTAAGTGTACTGTTAAAACGTGGGAAAATGTTTTTGTCTCTTTGCCTGTCATTGATGTGTTTGTGACTGCAGGCCTGGTTCCATAGCCCTATGTGTTTCTCTGGAAGTAACAAAACACTAATTTTAGGACTGTGGGGCCATTACTAACTTAACTGATATACTTTTTTCCCTTCTCTTTCAAGGCCTGAGACTGTGGAAATAAGGATTCATGAACTGGGAATTGTATGAGTTGAACATGCTAAATTTATATATTTAGGACCTAAGAGAACTAGTGATCCCAGTATATTTGTGTTTTGAAAATCTCTAATATCCACAAATTTAAATGCTGGATTTTTTTAAAAGTTGAATAAAAATAGAGATGTTTTAAATTTATCGTGTGACCCAGCATTTCCATTCCTCAGAATCTATAAAAGAGAAATGAAAATATAGGTCCATACAAAGACATGTACGGGAATGTTCATAGCATCATTTGTGATGGCCCCAAATGAAAAAATCAGGAAGTATCATCTTCTAGTGAATGGATAAATAAAGTGTGGTATATGTGTACACACACACACAGACACACAGCAATTAAAAGGACTGATTTAATAAAACATGTTACTAAATGCAATAACCTCAAAAACTATGCTAAATAATGATGTAAATGACTACATATTCTGTTATTCCATTTATATGAAATGCATGGAAAAGGCAAATTTATAGAGAAAGCAAATCAGTGGTTGCCTAAGGCTAGAGGTGGGAGCAGGTATTAACTACAAATAGAAATGCAGGAACTCTTTGGGTTGATGGAAATGTTTTATAACTGGATCGCTGTGATGGTTGCACAATTCTACAACTTCACTTAAAACCATTGTATATTTACAATGGGTTAATTTTATTGTATCTAATAAGTAAAACTATTTTTCCATATGGAGACATTTCTCCATAGTTGAATCGTTTGAAAACAAAAAACAGTACTGTAGAAATTTAAAATTAGATTTTGATCCAGTCTCTCCCCCAAAGTTTTAGGTTTAGTTCTGAATTGTTCTGAGGATGTCAACAAAAGTTTACATTAAAAGACTTAAAAAAAAAAGATTTTCAATAACACATCCTCATAGAAGTCTATAGTTTTCCAACATTTCTTTTTCTTTATGCCTTCTTTTTTTATTGTTTGTTTTACTCAATAACTTAATATTACTGAAAGGTAATATATGATCAAATCCATGTTTAGTATATTAATCTTCATACTGTCTTGCTGCTTCTGTTGTTATATAGTTGATCAACTGAATCTCTTTATTTACTATATATTTTTAAAGATAAGTAAATTGGATTTTTATGAATCAAACTGTTTAAAGAATCTCATTATGCTGGTTAACTTTGTAAGTATTGTTATGAATCTGGATTTTTACATATTAGATCTCCGTAAAGGAAGTTATTAAACTCCTATAATTTTTTTTCTTTGAAATCCTAATTCTTCTCCAATGCTGCTGCTTTTGATAAACTTTTAGTCAACTAACTAATGGATATCATTGTTATGGATAGTATCCCAGACACATAGTTGTTTTTGGATTGCAAATTGGTTGGTTGGTTGTTTTTTAAATAATAGCTGTCTTGGTACAGCATAGGTAAGTGTGGACTCTGGGGTGCATTTCTTGCTCACATGAAGTGATAATGGTGTCTAGAAAAAATTGTGTATAGCAGAGGGAATCTAGTTGAATATTAAAATTTTCTATGAGCAGTCAAAATGTATGTAGTCAAGAATTGACTGTGTAGTTGATGACAGGCAGTGTTACAATTCAAGTGCTGGGCAATGCGAGTGATACTTGCATAATAATTCATGTTATATTGGTGTGAATTTTGGTAGGATTTTTCTCAGTCATAGTAGCTACAAAGTTGACTGGTGTCAAAGCTTCATTGTTGGCTGTTTGTTAGCTTTGATAAACATCACTTCAGACAGTGTGAATCTTCCCAGGGACTCTGTAATCCTGATTGAGTTACCATTTTTGGCAGAGGAAGGAAGGGCTTTTAGGGAAAAGCCAAACCCATGATGTAATAACTTAAAATGTTATTCTTTCTTTTCATGAATCCATTATGGGTCCAAAACATTTAGATTTTATCTTGTGGAGGGTTAGATTGGGCAGGTTAATTTACTCAATTTACTTTATTAACTCTGTTAAATTATTATAGTCTATTTGTGGGATGAAAGATGAAGTGACTGAAATAATTTAGCATCGGTTTAATCACAGTGGTGATGACCTTGGGTTATATACATATCCTATCATTTAAAAAAATCTGCCACTAGCTTTTTTTTTTTTAACATTTGGAGTTATAACTGTACCACTAAACTTTATAAAAAGAAGTTTTGGATGAGCTGTGTGTTAAAAGTTCTTGTCCTAAAAAAAAAAAAAAGTTCTTGTCCTGCTTGTACTTGTCATTCTGTTTCTACAAGGCATATCCCTGAGTGCTGCAATATATATATCATTCAGTATATATTGACAGTTTTCAAATTGTTAGATTTCTCTTGGTCTCTCCATATTTCTATTCATGGATGAAGATAAAAATTTAAATATCAGCTGTTGGATGAATTAGAGTATGTGTATACCTTTTGGAAGAAGCCAAATAGAATAAGACACGTAAAACTCTTTGTGAAAGCATGCTGAGTGACTTCAATAGGATTTTTTATTATTAAATTTCTCATATATGTGTGTGTGATTATTCTTTTTTTTATTTAAACTCTTTATTGGAATATGATTGCTTTATACTCTTGTACCAGCTTATGAGGAACACCAAAGTGAATCAGCTGTATGTGATTATTCTTTATATTGTTTTTGCTTCTGCCTTTTCTCAAGTATCTTGACACTCAAGACATTTTAAAGTTTCTTTGGATGACTTCATTCCCTTTATCCAGTAAACATGAGTGCCTGTCATTTTCAGACCTGTATGCATGAGCAATGCAAAAATGAATAAAATGTATTTCCTGCCCTCAGATTACTTACTGTTTTAACATATTGGAATCTCTTAGTTTAATTCTCTTGAATTTTTTTTTTTTACCGTTTTATAATTTTTAGATTCTGTTCCTGCTTGTTTCCTTGGTCAGGAATGCCCATAAGGCTCATTCAGAAACTTTGCTGATACTGTAATCATATAAATCCTTGTCAGTATTTATCCCTTAAAAGATCACTATACTGTTGTTTTGTAGGTTTTAGTAGAATCTTTCTTCAGTATGTAGTAGAAAATGCTACTTCAAATATGTAATCTCTTGTGAGCGACTTATTACTTAGTTGAGCCTTAGAGAACAGGATCAAAGGGTCCCTATCTTGGTGTCTGAAGCAGGTTGTCCATAATAGACATAAATAACCAGCCCAAAGGCCTTACATGTCAAAAGAGTTTACAGCTCACTATTTCAGTCTTTTTACATGCTGTTGAAATTAATGCTATCTACATGGTATGCCGAGATAAATGATTTTGTTATCTAGGACAGGGATAACAATTTTAGTGTCAAAATTGTTTTTCAGAGGTTTTCTGTTATTAGCATGTTTTCCCTTTCTGCCACAAATGAGTTCTATTTAAGTCTTAAACAGTGAAAGATGATCTGAAATACAGGTAGTTAATATGAATATGGTATTTTATATTATTGATTTGTGCTCAGTGATTATAATGGTACTCAAAGATTTAGGGTACATATTTTACATTGATTACTGAAGACCTTTTGATTGGCATTTTAAAATTTTTTTAATATTTTATTGAAGTATCGTTGATTTACAATGTTGTGTTAATTTCTGCTGTACAGCAGAGTATTTCAGTTATATATATATATATATATATATATATATATATATATACTTTTTCATACTCTTTTCCATTATGGTTTATCACAGGGTATTGAATATAGTTCCCTGTGCTATACAGTAGGACCTTGTTGTTCATCCATCCTATTTATACTAGTGTGCATCTGCCAATCCCAAATTCCCAATCCTTCCCTTCCCCACCCCTTGAATGACATTTTTAAAAAACTTAAATTTACATACTTCAGATTATCAAACCAGTAGCTTATAAGATAAAAGATTCCTGATTTTTATTTATTTTCTTTTTACCTGTGGGACAAAGAGTCAGGAATAAATTATCATTAAAGATGGGGATTTGGAAGAAGAATTTGAAAGATAAAAATTTAACTTTAGGGTGGAATGATTGGAAGTTATGTAGCCATTCTGTATTTAGTTATAACGACATTTCTGGCCAATATGAATGAATAGCCACCTAAGTTAGCCAGAGTTTATTAGTAATACAGGTTTTGAGAGTTTCACTTTTAGGAGTTGTAAGCATTGTTTTTAATCACGCTTATCTCTTCTTCTAGGGTTGAAAGGAGGAGCAGGAGGTACTGATGGACAAGGAGGTACCTTCCGGTACACCTTTCATGGAGATCCTCATGCCACATTTGCAGCATTTTTTGGAGGTTCCAACCCCTTTGAAATTTTCTTTGGAAGACGGATGGGTGGTGGTAGAGATTCTGATGAAATGGAAGTAGATGGAGATCCTTTTAGCGCCTTTGGGTTCAGCATGAATGGATATCCAAGAGACAGGAATTCTGTGGGGCCATCCCGCCTCAAACAAGATCCTCCAGTTATTCATGAACTTAGAGTATCACTTGAAGAAATATATAGTGGTTGTACCAAACGAATGAAGATTTCTCGAAAAAGGTTAAACCCTGATGGAAGGAGTTATAGAACTGAGGACAAAATTCTCACCATTGAGATTAAAAAAGGGTGGAAAGAAGGTACCAAAATTACTTTTCCAAGGGAAGGAGATGAAACACCAACTAGTATTCCAGCAGACATTGTTTTTGTCATTAAAGATAAAGATCACCCAAAATTCAAAAGGGATGGATCAAATATAATTTATACTGCTAAAATTAGTTTACGAGAGGTAAGTTAGTAGAATGTAGGATTCAGAAACCAAACACAATTATGCATGTGATCTTAGGGAATTTATCTAAATAATAGCGAACATTAATTTTACGTTAACTACACATTATTTTTAAAATTTTCATAAGAACCCTCTGAGGTAATACTACTATTATACCTCGTTTATGGGTAAGATTATATATTTTTCTTTAATAAATTTATTTTTATTTTTTTATTTTGGCTGCATTGGGTCTTCATTGTTGCACGCAGGCTTTCTCTAGTTGCAGCAAGCAGGGGCTACTCTTTGTTGCAGTGCACAGGCTTCTCATTGCAGTGGCCTCTCTTGTTGTGGAGGTGGCCTCTAGGTGCACAGGCTTCAGTAGTTGTGGCATGCTGGCTCAGTAGTTGTGGCCCACAGGCTGTAGAGCACAGGCTCAGTAGTTGTGGCGCATGGGCTTAATTGCTCCGTGGCATATGGGATCTTCCTGGACCAGGACTCAAACCCGTGTCCCCTGTATTGACTGGCAGAATTCTTAACCATTGCGCCACCAGGGAAGTCCCATGGATAAGATTATATTTTATAAGTTTAGTTATTTATATTATATTTTATATATAATAATATATATATATTATATTTATATTAACAATTTAAATGCGAATTTTAAGTGCTAAGTGGTTATATACTATGAGGCCTAGTCTGGATTAACTCTACTCTGTTTTTACAAGTATGGTTTATGAGATCTGCATTGTAATCTCATCACCTTAGTCCATGTGTAAGATTTTTTCCAAAATTGTTAACTTGGAATAATAATTATATAACAAAGAAAGTATTAAAAGACAAAATAATTTATGAGGGTACTGCCGTAATACATTAGTTCGCATTTGTTCTATTTTTAGGCACTATTTCTCAAATTGGATTATAATCCTGCAAATATGGCCGTATCAGTTCCCTGCTTAAAATTCTTAAAGGACTCCACATAGCATCTACCATAATGTCTAAACTCTTTAGCTTAAAAGAAATGTGATTTCTACCCATCAATGTATATGCATTTCCCTAAGTTTGATGTATTATTATCTTGTATACCTTTGTGTCATTGAGCTGTACTCTGTTGAACACTGCTGTTCTTCACCCTACCTCAATACCTGCTACTGGCCCAGTGCTTACCTCAAGCATTCTGTATTCCCTGAAGCTAAGGGGGTAGGTTGCCCTTTCTCTCACAAAAGACTTCTGCACATATTTCTGTGCCAACTTTATACTGAATTATAATTACTAGTTTGCTTCTGAATTCTTTGGGCATTCCTTGAGGTGAGGTCTGTGTTCATGGTCCCTATATGCTCAGCATTTAGCAGCAATATATGGCATACAGTAGGTACTCAGTAAATATTTGTTAACTAAAACAATAAGTATATTTCCTATCCTAACATTTCCCCTCCAGAGAAGTATGTAGTTGTTCCTGTCTTATTCTTTCTAGTCCTGAAGTTCTCCGTGTTCTCTTCTCCCATTCCATCCCTGCATCTTTAATGTTGCAATAGCAGCCCCAAACAATCCATTTCATTCCAGGGCAATGTGAAAGACATTCTTTCCTCCTCTTTTCCTTTTCCTTTCCTTCCCCTTCTTTCCTTCTTTTGTAAAATGTCTGATTATGTGTGTCCTGAAGGGACTTTCAAATGGGGGAAATTTCTTATAATTATTGATATTTTTTGGAGGTTAAAAATTTACTTTTGTGATATCATCCTTTACAGCTGGTAATATTTTTTAGACTTTTATGTTTTGAAGTTTGTTAATTTTATTTGGTCCATTTTAGGCATTGTGTGGCTGCTCAGTTAACGTGCCAACAATGGATGGAAGAACCATACCTATGACAATAAATGATATTGTGAAACCTGGAATGAGGCGAAGAATTATCGGATATGGGCTACCGTTTCCAAAAAATCCTGACCAACGTGGTGACCTCCTAATAGAATTTGAGGTGTCCTTCCCAGATACTATATCCTCATCATCCAAAGAAATACTTAGGAAACATCTTCCTGCCTCATAGAATGAAAAACTTTGTTACCCATATTTTGATAAGGCACTGAAAATATAAAAGGACTGGCCGTTTACTGATGTAGATGTGAATTCTGTATAAAGACATGTAAATTATTTTGAGGGTTCATTAAATTGCATGAATAGAGACGGGTCAAATAAAAAGGTAAAAGGGATTTTTACAGTTAGAGATGAAGAGAAAACCATTCACTGTATTTTATTTCATTTCTCCCAAATCAGAAATTTTTAGTATTTTGCTTACATGTAAAATTTGTTTCTGTGGAGTTAGTAGATATATTTCTAATAAAGTACTAGGCTATCCAAGTACTTTATTTCTTATATCTTTACAGTATCAGTATGATAGGTTCTCATTTGTAATGGAAATTTAAATTCTTTACTAAACTATACATGTGATTAGATATTTCTAGAAAATAAAAACCAAGTCATTTAGAAATCTGGTTAACTAGATTAAAGTCGCCATATGAATTGCTGCTGTAGGGCTGGTACCCATAAAAGAATATCCTAATACCTATGTTTCACCATTTTGATTTTTAAAGTATGTTGTAGCATTTCTTAATAACATAGTTGTAAGGTTCTTAAGGCAGACCTTTTCTTCACAGAAAGTATATTAATGGCAATTTATCTCCTGTGGAAATCCCAATTGCCTGAATTACTGATATTTTAGAAATAGGTTGTTTTTAAAATGACATGTATAATTTTATGCAAGTTGACTATATATCTTGGACTTAATAAATTATAGGTACTAGTTAAAAATAACTTGTTTGATAATAAATGTGTTTTTAGAGGAAATATTGTTACTTGGAATCAATTTTCCAATTACACAGTCTTCTATAACTTACTCATAATATGCTATATGTACCATATGCAATTTCCCTAAAAAGAATAAACTACCACTATGGTGTTAAACCAAAATATGGGGAAAATAAACACTAACTGCTGCTTATGAATGATGTTGCTACTACTTGTTATGCATATAAATATTTTACTTTTTTCATATGTATAGATTGCATTTCTTAGGTGTTTTAATTTTTTTAAATATATTTACGTTTAAAAAATTATTCTGCTTTCTGTTTTATAGCTATAGTGAAAATGATATTTTGAAACAAAGTTTTTGGTTCAAAAGTAATTTTCAGGATGACTGGTATAAAGATATATTGGAGCCTGTCACCTTTTAGCAGAATATGAATTCTTTTAGAAATTCAACACATAGGTTTTAATCATCACATGCATGACAGTTTTATTGAGATATAATTCACATGCTAAAAAATTTACCCTTTTAAAGTGTATAATCCAGTGGTTTTAGTATATTCACAGAGTTGTGCAACCAGTTTCTAATTCCAGAACATTTTCATCACCCCAGAAAGGAACTGCATAACCATTAGCACTCACTTCCTATTCCCAGCCCCGGCAAACACTAATCTATTTCTGTCCCTATGGATTTATCTAGTCTGGACATTTCCTATGAGTGGGATCAAACAATGTTTGGCTTTTATTTTTTTGTTGTTGGTTTTTTTGGCTTCTTTCACTTAGCATAATGTTCTCAGGGTACATCCATGTTGCATCATGGATCAGCACTTTGTTCCTTTCTTTATGGCCAAATACTATTCCGTTGTATGGATATACCACATTCTGTTTACCCATTCATTAGTTGATGGGCATTTAGATTATTTCTACTTTTTGGCTATTATGAATAATGCTACTATGAACAATTTTGTACAAGTTTTTGTGTACATAATTTTTCAATTCTCTTAGGTTTATACCTAAGGATAAAATTGTTGGGGATAACCATATACTTGAGTAGCAAATGGAAAATGCTTGAAAATACCAAAGAATTCAGCTAATCATGCATATTATTCCATCTAATTCATAAATGATTCCTTTATAACTTTCTCTGAATGACATTTAAAACTCCTTAGGGAAGTATGAACATCATGGGAATTTTCTCACGGGTCTAAAGAGGTAAGAGCTGAAAAGCATCAGTCAGAGTGATAGGTATGGTTTCTATTTCAAACTCACTGTCATTTATTGTAATTTTCTTGATTAAACATTTTCTCCCAAATTAAATAAATGATTTGTAGATTAGGTACACATATAATCTTTGGATTCAAAACTATTTTTTTAAAGTACAGAATTATTCTTCCAGTAGTAAAAAAAATTAATTTGCATTGCTATGCAAACACAGTATATCAAAATCTTTCATGTCTTAAAGGGCATGTCTTAAATGCCTTAGCATATAGTAAGTGCCCAATTTTTATTTGTTGAATTTGACTTAAAAGTGGTTTTAAAGTTTTCTTATTTACCTAAATTATGAAGGTACTTTTGATTTTAAAATGTTCTCTAAATTCAACAAGGCTCTTGGATACCTGGAATAGTTTCGAAGTATTGTGGATCTCAGTAAGCTACGTGATAAACATGTTTACCTATCTTTTCTACAACTAAAATTTGATTGGTACATTATCTCACTAGCTGTTAGAATTTTGGTTTATGTGAATGTAGTTCTTAAGCCATTCTTATAAAGAGGAAACTGGAGATTTGGGAAAAGAAATGGAGAGTAAAGTGAATGACAGGAAAAGGAGAAGGTTTGGACGCAACCTTAATTAACCATGAGAAATAAAACCAGAGGCAAAGAACTCCACTCCTGCTTCTGTTAAAGGGGTGGCACTGAGATGAAGCCCAAAAATCTGGACCAGAAGTACTGCTGTGACACTAAATTATAATAGGAGAGCTGTATAAGAGAAGAGCTTGGGAAATATTTAGTTATGTTTAATACGTTAAAGGTTGCACAATATTTTTAATCTCAATTATATATTTTGCATCTCTGGGACTGGGAATGAAGGGGTTCAAGAGATGGGATTAACTGAGAATCCTAAAACTTGCAAAATATGAAACATTTGGAATGAGGTTAGTTAGGCTTCTTTTTTTCTTAATTGCCTTTCTTCATACGCCTGTTATGACAAAGTAAAAATAAATTTGCAAGCATCTTACTGAAGCTGTGGGAATGAGAGGTTCTGAAAAGTTTCTAGTAAGCAAGGAATCGTAAGCCATATTTATTACTACTTAAAAATATAGACTATCACTCTTTATTTAGTACAACCTTGATTTTAGTGAGCATAAAAGCTGACTTATGGGCGCAGCCTCCCACCCCCAGCCTGCCTCAGCACACCCGAGGGCTGTGCAGCCCCCCACTCCCCGACTCATGGCCCCCCTCCCCAGTCTCCGGTAGGACTGAGCGCCAACTCTGGGCCCACCCGCCTCCCGCGGCGCCCCCTTCTCTCTCCGGTCAATTCCCACCCCCCTCCAGAAACACACGCGCTGACCGCCCCCAACCCCGATCTCCGGCGACTCAATCGGCCCGGGCTTCTCTTCTCAAATCCCCAAGCTCTTCGTGCCCTTTGGTGCGTGGGGTCCCCTCTTCCCACCCACCGCATCCCGCGCACTCACGGGCTCTCCCGGGGCAGCGCCCAGGCCCCGCTCCCCAGCGTCTCCGCCTGGCTCCGGCCAACCAGGTAGACCCACCGGCCAGAAGGAAGGGCGGGGCCCTGGGGCTGGGGTACCAATCCCCGCCTCCTCAGGTCACCGTTCCTAGAGAAGCATTAATCTAAAAACCGCTTGAGTAAGATGACAATTCCGTTGGAAACCCATGTGCCCCAGGCAGGGGCTTCTGAGAGTCTTTGTTATCATGTGCTACCTTCATTTGGGTGATGGGGGGAGGGGTGTCTTTGACTATTTTTGTCCTTTTCTTCAGAAACTTTCTTTGAGTGGGGTTGTTTCTGAAACAGCTAAGTTTCAGCAAGTTGTTCCTGCTCTGTGGTGTTTATGGGGGTGGGGGAGAGTTTGAAACCTTCTAGAGATTCCTGTTTGAGCGGTTGTTAAGGACATAAGGTCAGTTACAAAGCACAGGGTGGCCAGCAGGTGCCCAGATGTGACCCACACAGCGCGGATCAGCCTCTGCCCCTGCATCTGTGTTGGGAGTGTGTGTGTGTGTGTGTGTGTGTGTGTGTGTGTGTGTGTGTGTGTGTGTGTGTGTGTGTGTGTGTGAGATTCGTGTTTGCCTTACTTGGATTTTCTGACTTTTCTGTAATGACCTTGCTTTGCTTTTGGCGAGGGTGAGGCAGAGCTGGAGGGAGGAAGCATAAACTACAAAAGAAAGGAACCCCGGTATTTTCAAGTTTGGACTTCTTAGGGTTCTGCCTAAATTTTTTTTTCCCATTAACAACTTAAATTCCTCAGCTTATTGTTTTCCTACGAAATGCTTTCAGAAACATAACCCTTTCAACCAAGGAAATTATATTTTACTCTGGCTTTTGTAAATTACACGACCTTACTTATTATTAAAGCAACCTTGAAAATTGGCACAGCCCGCTTCAGACTAGTTAAACATTTTATGCCTTTTTTTCCCAAAATATTTGACTCATAAATCTTGAAGGAAATTTTTCAGAAGTTAGAATTGGAACCCTTAACTGATAATGGGGCCTTAGTATTATTTAAAAATTAGTTACTGGCTTATATAAGTTTATTCTCATTAAGTTTAACAAAGGTATACATAATGACCATTCTTGCATTCTTCTAAGAATGCAAGACTGGTTTAGTATTTGTAATTTCTTCAATACAGCATTGTTCTCACTCACCTCCTTTGTGGTGTTGTTTGCAAATATACTACATTTCTGTATATTATGGTCGATACACTATGTATATGTTGTTTTATGCAATTGTTTTCTAAATTAGTTAACAGAAAGAAAGGACAGGAAATATGATTTGCATTGTCTTTTATAATTACATAATTACCTCCACCAGTGCTCTTTGTTTGTTCATGTGGATTTGAGTTACTGTCTGGGGCCACTTGCTTTCAGCCTGAAGATCTTCTGTTAGTATTTCTTGTAATGTGGGTCTGATATCAACAAATTCTCTCAGTTTTTGTTTGTCTGGGAATATCTTTATTTTGCCTTTATTTTTTGAAAGATAGCTTTGCTGGATATAGGATTCTTGGTTGACAGATTTTTTTCTTTGAGCACTTTTAATATCTTATCCCACTGAGATATTATTCTGATATTATTACACTGAGATTATTCTGATCTCCCTTATTTCCAGTTATGATAAGCTGATTTTATTGGGGTTCCTTTGTAAGTGATGAGTAGATTATCTGTTGCTGCATTCAAGAGTTTTTTCTTGCATTGGCTATCAGCATTTTTACTATGATGTCTATGGATCTCTGTGATTATCCTATGTGGAGTTTGTTGACCTTAGCGGATGTATAGACTAATGTTTTTCAATAAATTTGGGAAGTTTCCAGCCTGTCTGTCTGTCTGTCTGTCTTTCTTTCTTTCCTTTTTTTATTTTTTAAGATTTTTTTTGATGTGGGTCATTTTAAAAATCTTTATTGAATTTGTTACAATATTGCTTCTGTTTCGTAAGGCATGTGGGACCTTAGATCCCCCACCAGGGATTGAACCTGCACCCCCTGCATGGGAAGGCGAAGTCTTAACCACTACACCACCAGGGAAGTCCCCAGCCATTAGTTCTTTAAATATTTTTTCTTCTCCTTTCTTTCTCTCCTCTCCTTTTGGTACTCCAATTTTGCATGTATTGAAGCATTTAATAGTGTTCCACATTTTTCCAAGGCTCTGTTCATTTTCCTTCATTCTTTTTTTTTCCTCTATTCATCCTTCATTCTCTCTATTCTATTGAATTGCATAATCTTCATCAGTCTATCTTCAAGTTTGCTAATTTTTTTCTCCTGCCAGTTGAAATCTGCTCTTAAGCCCCACTAGGGAACTGTATTTCAGTTATTGTCATTTCAGCTCTAGAATTTCCTTTTGGTTCTTTTTTTCTTTTTTTGAGTGAATGCTTCAAATTCATATGGCTTTTTTAAAAAAAATGTATGTATGTATTTATTGGCTGCATTGGGTCTTCATTGCTACTTATGGGCTTTCTCTAGTTGTGCAGAGCAGGGGCTCTTTGTTCTACTCTTCGATGTGGTGTGCAGGCTTCTCAGTGTGGTGGCTTCTCTTGTCGCATAGCATGGGCTCTAAGTGCACAGGCTTCAGTAGTTGCAGCATGTGGATTCAGTGGTTGTGGCTCGCGGGCTCTAGAGCACAGGTTAAGTAGTTGTGGCGCATGGGCTTAGTTGCTCCTCAGCATGTGGAATCTTCTCAGACCAGGGGTCGAATCCATGTCCCCTGCATTGGCAAGTGGATTCTTAACCACTGCACCACTAAGGAAGTCCCTCCATTTGGTTCTTTTTCATAATTTCTCTGTATTGACATTCTCTATTTGATGAGACATGGTCATCATATCTTCTGTAATTAATCATGGTTTCCTTTTGTTCTCTGAACATATTTATAATAGTTACTTTGGAGTTTTTAAATGCAACATCTGGTTGCTTCACATGCAGTTCTTGTGCCTCCTTACTTTCTGGTGTAGGGGTTATACTT
This sequence comes from Hippopotamus amphibius kiboko, assembly GCF_030028045.1. NCBI lineage: Eukaryota > Metazoa > Chordata > Mammalia > Artiodactyla > Hippopotamidae > Hippopotamus > Hippopotamus amphibius. The sequence continues at coordinate 66,968,116 of NC_080186.1, read as the reverse complement.
TTTTCTTTGTATGTCTTGCTATTTATTTATTTTTTGATATTAAGCACTTTCAATAATATAACAACTCCAGGTGTTGGTCCCCACCTTCTTTTAGTACTTGTTATTTACATGTTTAGTGACTGGCTGAATAATTTAGTAAAGTCTATTTTCTCCATGTGATGGGAAGCCTCTGATGTTGCTCTTCAGAGAATGCAGGTTTGAGTATGTTCAGTCACCCTGAGATCACAGTGGTTTTAGTAGGCTTTCTTTGTCTCTTTCCCTGACCACACCCTGCGGTTAAGCTACACTAATTGCTGACTGACACTCTGTTATTTTCAACAACACCCTTGGGCCATAAATTGCTCCACAAACTGAACAAATCAGATTCCTCTGAAAGGGTAGTTCCCAAATTTTGTTTTAGATTTGTTCTGACCCCACTTGTGAGAACAAAGTGGCTCCTCCCACTTGTCTCTTTCCTCTCTCAGGCAAACTTGTCCTGGCAGGTCGGAACAACGTTGCTGGTGTTTCTGAGTGACACCGCAGTTTTAGGAGCAGAGTCCTGCTGGGGTGGGGGGCAATTTGAGAGTGACACCAGGTCTCCTCACCTTGTCTCGTCCAGCTTGGAAACTCTGCCCCATGAACCAGTATAAGCCCACTGAGGGCTCCAATATTCTCAACTGTGCTGCTCCCAAGGTAGATCTTCCATCCTAATGTGGGAATAGAAGAAGGGATCCTCCAACTCTCCCTCACACTAATCCAGAACTTAGCCTCAGTAACAGGTAATGTGACAGGATGAGAAATACTGATGTCCTGCCTTCCCAGGAAGATAACCTTCTGACTGGGTTGTAACTCTTCCCATTGGAGGAACGGGCTACTCCTGGCTGTGTCTGGAGTGGAGTTTCCATCTCACTGAGTTGGAAGGGGAAGGGATAGTGCGGGTCTTGGTTCAAATACCACAGATTCTCACTATTCTTAAAATATTTTAGTAGTCTGTCTGTCTGTCTTCCTTCCTTCCTTCCTCCCTCCCTCCCTCCCTCCCTCCCTTCCTTTCTTCCTCTAAAATATTTATTTATTTATTTGGCTGCACCAGGTCTTAGCTGCAGCATGTGGGATCTAGTTCTCTGACCAGGGATTGAACCAGTGCCCCCTGCATTGGGAGCTCAGAGTCTTAACCACTGGACCACCAAGGAAGTCCCTAGTAGCTTTTCTTGAATAAATGTTTCTTCATGTGCTGTAAGCCATTAGAACAATTTCTAAAGACTTTATTTTTAATTTCATTATTACTACTTTTCTTTCAGATCTTCGTGGTAGTATAATTGCTTTACAATGTTGTGTTAGTTTCTACTGTACACCAAGTGAATCAGCTATATTATTATTATTATTTTGGCCATGCCATGTGGCTTGTGGGATCTTAGTTCTGGGACCGGGGATTGAACCTGCGGCCTTGGCAGTGAAAGCTCGGAGTCCTAACCACTGGACTGCCAGGGAATTCCCTCTAGAGACTTTAAATAGTTGTTTTAAAAAATAATTTTCACCAGTTTCACTGGGGAGTAGGTCTGTGGAGCAGCTCATTAATGTCTCATACCGGAGCCTCATAAGGTTTAATTCCTAACAGATTAAAAGCAGCTTCTTGAAAGGGTGATAGGTACATTGCTTGTAATATGTTTTAGTTGTTCATATTAGTGCAATTATTAAAATGCCTACGCTAGTAATGATTTATTTTAACAAATGTCTTTGGAGAAAGCAGAAGGATATGCCTTTATTCTTTTCTTATGAGTAATTTTTTTGCTTCTGAAGTATAAGCTGAAATAAAGTACATAATAATATAGTTCTAGAGGGTGGTCTATTTAAAATATGATCCACTAATGAAGGAAAGCAAAATGTTGGTGGGAAGAATACTATTAGGCATCAGGTTTTGCCAATAATTAAGATTTGTAACCTTAGGCAGGTAATTTAACCTTTCTGCCTTAGGTGTTCCTCAGTGATAAAATAAAAGTTTGGTAAGGTGATCTCTGAGTCCTAGGATGCTTGAAAATATTGTATTTCTAACAAGGAGAATTATGGAGTGATGACTTCCAAATTTTATTTTATTTTCAAATTATTTATTTATTTTTCAGGAGGTCAGATTTTTAAAATTAGGGTACAATGCTATCTATAGTGTATCTATAGAAAAAAGACTGAAGAAAAAGAAACCAAAATGTTTAACAGTGATGATCTTGAGATGGTGGGATTAAGGATAACTGTTGCTTTCATTATAATTTTTAAATTAAAAAAAATTTTTCTTGGGACTTCCCTGGTGGCTCAGTGGTTAAGAATCTGCCTGCCAATGCAGGGAACACAGGTTCGAGCCCTGGTCTGGGAAGATCTCACATGCTGAGGAGCAGCTAAGCCCGTGCACCACAATTACTAAGCCTGCATGCCTAGAGCCTGTGCTCCACAACAAGAGAAGCCACCACAAAGAGAAGCCCGTGCACCGCAATGAAGAGTAGCCCCTGCTTGCTGCAACTAGAGAAAGCCCACGTGCAACAACGAAGACCCAACGCAGCCATAAATAAACAAATAAGTGAATTTATTAAAAAAATTTTTTTTTTCTTTGAAGAGTACATGCTACATTTATAGCCATAAAGTTGTTTTATAATGATCCCTGTTTAAAGTCACATTGCATTAAGCAAGAGAGGTGACAAATGTCTTCAGAGGTTGATTCACTTGTCCAAAGTCACACAGCCAGTATTCATTCAACACATTTTGACTGGTAACTGCTCAGATGCCAGGTGCTGTTCTGGGCCTGGGGGAGGCAGCAGTGGATACAGACAGTTGGACTACACTTCCCAGCTTCCCTTGCAATTAGATGTGGCCACCTGAGTGAGTCTCCTCCAGGGAATGTGAGCAGTGTGCTACCTTCTAGGGCACATAGAATCTGGCTTGTTTTTCCACCCAAATCTAGAATTCTAACATTGCTAGGACCCAAAAACACCATCTGTGCCCTTTCCAATTTTAACCTCTTCCTTACCTCCCTTACAGGTAACCAATGAACCTGATTTTACAATAATCTTTTTCTGGCTTTTTGTATACTTTCCTCTGCATTCCTAACAAAATAGTTGGTTTGTCTGTCTTTCAGTGTTACATGGTCGGATTCACACTTTCTTTTGTGTTTGGCTATTGCTTAATATGTCTATGAGATTTATCTATATTGTTGCCTGGAACTGGAGTTCATCTTTTAAAAATTAATTAATTTATTTATTCACTGTGTTGGGTCTTTGTTGCTGCACATGGGCTTTCTCTAGTTGCAGTGAGTGGGGGCTACTCTTCGTTGTGGTGCACAGGCTTCTCATTGCAGTGGCTTCTCTTGTTGCAGGGCAAGGGCTCTAGGCATGTGGGCTTCCATAGTTGCAGCACATGGGCTCAGTAGTTGTGGCTCATGGGCTCTAGAGCACAGGCTCAGTACTGGGGGCACGTGGGCTTAGTTGCTGCGCGGCACGTGGGATCGTCCCGGACCAGGGCTTGAACCGATTGTCCCCTGCCATTGGCAGGCAGATTCTTAACTGCCACGCCACCAGGGAAGTCCCTGAAGTTCATTTTTATTGCAGGATAGTATTCCGTTGTATGAGCCCACACCATCTACCAAAGATGGTTATTTGGGGTTATCTTTGGGTCTTGCTTACCATGAACAACACTGCTGAGAAAATTTTTGTCCATTGCCCTTGGCACACATGCACAAATTTCTCCAGGGTCAATACCCAGAAGACAAAGGCTGTGTCTTAGGGTGTGTCCAGGCTCACATGATAATTTCTGTTCTCCAAAGTAGTTAAAATCATATTGTCAGATCTCTTATATACTGAATATAAAGCCAGCATCTCACTGTGCTCTTTTTTTGCATTTCCTTGATTACCAGCGAGTGAGCAGCTTTTCACATGCTCATTTGTGTTCTCTTTTTAGTGAAATCACTGTTGCTGTGTAAAAAATCACTGTCTTTTACATTTTCTACTGGGTTATTTCTGTTTTTCTGATTGTAGTTCTTTATATTCCGGATATTAATTACTTGTTGGTTAAATGTGTTGCAAATATGTCCTTCAAGTTTGTGGCTTGTCTTCTGTTTTCTTCATGGCATTTTTTGGTGAATAGAAACTCTTAAAATTTTCAATGTAATTTGGTTTCTCAGTCTTTTCTTTTATGCTTTGGACTTTTTGTGTCTTCAGAAATCTTTACCTACACTGAAGTCCAAAAGATATTCTTTTGTATTTTCTAAAAGTTTTCAAGGTTTTAAAAAATCTCACTTTAAAAACTTTAATCCATCTAGAAATGCTTTTTCTGTATGGTGTTGAGGCAGGGCTCCAGTTTCATTATTTCCATCTGGATAACCATTTGTCTCAGTATCAGTTATTCAACAGACCATCCTTGCCTCGGTTGATCAGCAATGCCACCTTGGGTATTTCATCTTTTGGAAAACCAGGAGTCTAGGAGTGAATGCTGTGGTGGTTCCATCAGATTTCAGCTCAGGGTTCAGGTACAGGGAACTTGAAGACCTGGAGGGGAGGAGGGGAGGAGGGAAGGAGGGGTGGGGCAGAGGGAGCAGCAGAAAGGAGAGTGCAGGGTGGGAGCATCCAGTGAGCATTCCTGTCTGGAGCCCCAGCCCAGCCTGAGCTGGAGCCCATGGTTACTTTTTTAAAAAATAAAAAAAATTGAACTCATAGTTTCTAACAAAAGATTTTATTTTTCATATATTGTTTTTATTTAAAAAATTTCAAGGTATCAAAATAAAATTTATTTATCATTTTCTTAGAAAAACCATTTAGTTATTAGACCAGTATTTACTGAGTATACTGAGTGTATATTACTGTTGGGATAGAGTTCTACCTCTAAAAACCTTATGTTCTAGTCATGGAAGATTAAAAAAAGTTAAAGAATAACGTATTTTTTTGGATGATAATAAGCATTGAGGAAAAAAGTGATAGTGGGATAGAGACTGACTGGTAGGGAAAGAGGACTGCTATTTTTTAGGTAGAGCAATCAAAGAATGCCTCTTTGGGAAGAGTGACATTTGCACTTAGACCTCAATAATGCAAAGAGGCAGCTGTCCATGACCTGGTAGGAGAGCATTTAAGAAAAAAGGAATAGTAATTACAAAAGTCCTGAGATGGGGATCTTTATTGAAAAGAAGAAAAATACATTTAATTAAGATTTACTTCCTAATTTTCAAATAGTGTTGATATTATGTTTCCTAATTCACACTAAAGAGGCAGAAGATAATGTAAAAGAAAGAAGGTGGAACTAGAAGTTGTCAATTGTTGACCTCTGATCCTGACTTTCAGAGCTCTAGAGCCTCAATCAAGTTTCTTTTCAGGCTTGTTTTACCTATTTGTAAATGGAGAATACTTATCACTTCCTAATAGAATATGATGCTGTATAAAGAATACTAGGTATGGACAGGATCATATTAAAAGAAAAGTTTACTTAGACATTTTAAGTTATGTTAAGTTAAAAATTTATCTTTGGCTGAAGTTTTTCAAATGAAGATTTTAAAGGACACATGGTTCTATAGTTCTCAGGCTGTGGATTTATATATAGTAGATAACATTCCTGCATATTCTTGGAATTTGAAATTCTTACCTCTTAAAAATAAAAATAAAAGTACAAAAAAGATTTACAACCAGAAGTTTTAAAGAACATGAGTATATTATGGGAAAAACTATTTCATAGTCTTGGTTTCAACATTTCTACACCAAATTAGGCTTTTATTATATTATTTCCCCCATTAAATCTTTTCAAATAATTTTTTTTCTGCTGAACAGATTGTGTTTATTAATTTTTTATATATCAAACATAATACAACTGCTAGTCACCTATTGATAAACAGGAAGTAAACAACTAGAAACAAAGAACTTGATTTTTAAGAATTATCCTCAATTACCTGTTTGAGGTTGTTTGGGTCCCATTAAGCGATCCAGGGTACTGAAAGTAACTTGACTTACTCCTATTACTTCCACTGTAGTTTCCTTGGACTCTGGAAACCTCAGATTGAGAGTCACTAGCCTTTGTCTTTGACTGTAATTTTGGTGACTGCTGTTAGATGACAATGACTTTAGAAAAGGTCCATCCTCCCATAGGGTGAAACTGCCTTTAGTGATCGTACCATAAATTTAATTCATTAGTATGTATTTCTTCAGACGTCGTGAGCCCAAAGCTCATTTGTACTGTTAACAACTTTGGAAGGTCCTGCAAGTTTCTTAAAAAAAAAAAAAGATACTAATAGTGTTAGGGTAGAAAAAAATAATATATGCTCTTCACAATTATAACAAATCATACTAAATGATGCAATGATGCACAGAACTTAAATTAGGTAGTGTTACTGTTAAATAACTCTTTGAAATAGCAATAAGAAATTACCTGATTTTTTGACCTATGAGAATAATCTCATAGCCATATATTTATATGAAATGAAATTTTCATAAAATATCAGACAGATATATTCTATTTTACTCTAATAAATTTTTTTTTCTGATGACATCCCACTACATTTCTTTCATGATTTGCATTTGTGGAATAGCTCTACAATTTGAAAAGCACTCCTTAGGTATTCTTTTTTCTGGCTGCACAGTGGGGCATGTGAGATCTTCCCTGACAAGAGATCAAACCCATTCCCCTGCAGTGGAAGCGTGGATTCTTTTTTTTTTTTTTAAGAACTTTTATTGAGATACAGTTAACATACAGTAAACTGCATATATTTAGAGTGTACAATTTGGTATTTTTTTCCTTATTAGTAATGTATATATGGCAATCCCAATCTCCCAATTCATTCCCCACAACCCTCCCTGCTTTCCCCACTTGGTGTCCATATGTTTGTTTTCTACATCTGTGTCTCTATTTCTGCCTTGCAAACCAATTGATTTGTACCATTTTTCTATATTCTGCATATATATGTTAATATACAATATTTGTTTTTCTCTTTCTGACTCACTTCACTCTGTATGATGGTCTCTAGGTCCATCCATGTCTATACAAATGTCCCAGTTTCATTCATTTTTACAGCTCAGTAATATTCCATTGTATATATGTACCACATCTTTTTTATCCATTCATCTGTTGGAAGCTTGGATTCTTAACAACTGGACAACCAGGGAAGTCCCTAGGTATTCTTGTAATGATATAAAAGTAGTAATTGCCAAAAATTAAAACTTAACTGTTGTTTATTTTAATTTATTATTATTATTTATTATTATTTTTATTTATTTTTGGCTACATTGGGTCTTTGTTGCTCTGTGTAGGCTTCCTCCAGTTGTGGCAAGAGGGGCTACTGTTCACTGCAGTGCATGGGCTTCTCAATATGGTGGCTTCTCTCCTTGCAGAGCACGGGCTGTAGGTGCATGGCCTTCAGTAACTGTGGCATGTGGGCCCAATAGTTGTGGCTCACAGGCTCTAGAGTGCAGGCTTACTAGTTGTGGCACATGGGCTTAGCAACCCAGGTCCCCTGCATTGGCAGGTGGATCCTTAACCACTGTGCCACTAGGGAAGTCCCTATAACTGTTGTTTAAATTCACTTTTAAGCTATTGATTGGAAGGTTTTAACTCATTATTTAATTGTTAGAACAGCAATAGATACAGCTTTTTCTTGGTTATGAGACAAATTCTAATAAAAGACCATTATTCCAGTTAATTTATAGGTGGTGTTCATTCCTCTCCCTCCCCCAGAACTTAAGATAATTATAGATAAGAATGTAAATTTGTATTCAGTTTACCATATTAAAGGCCCATAACTGTGACAATAACATTCAGATTTCCTTCAAATTCTGTTTATACATTATTTTAGCAAACCAATTAGTGACATTTTAAAAAAATTAAATTTACTCACCAGAAACTGAGATGGTGTTTTAGTAAGAAACAGAAATGTCTTAAATTTCTCATTAGATTTATTGTATTTGGAATATTAGTTTGGAATGGACTTGAGTGAGCTTAATTCTGATGTGTTGCTTTACCCTAATTGAGGGAATATAATTTTTAAAAAAGCACAGTTTTTACTCAAATTAAAAAAAATTTACTTTAAATTTTAAAGTAAATATTTAAAATTTGCTTAAAAAATTTCATTCTGTTTGCCAGCATCACAACAATTTCTCTCAGGATTACATATGAGAAAACAAAATACCATTGAAAGGGTCTGATTAAATTCTACTTTCACATTATTTTAAAATTTTATGGTTATCATTAGTGACCACAAAAATAAATATAGGAAAAAGTATGTTTCCTAAGTGGTTATATTCAGTGGTTTTCATTTGTAAGCATTAAGTGTGATCTTGATGTTTTAAGAGACTGTATGTAAAACTTATGTGTAGCCTGTTGGAATTCATAGACCTTCACATATGTCCTCTTTATTACTGCTATTTCAGTATAAGGCTTACTTCTGGGATATCAATAAATGGGCCACATACATATATCTCTAAGGCAGCAGTTAAGAAACTGTCTATAATAACTATTCTTATAAAAAATTAGAAATTATTAGAAAATTAATTTGAATTAAGTGCTGTGTGTTTATGTATAATTTCCAAATTCATGAAAATATATTTTCAAAAAAACGAAATCTTTTTCCTAGAAAAAAATCAAAGTACTAATTGACTAAATGTATTTGGAAGATATTAGCCCTATTACGTAAATCATTATACCTAGTGTATTAGTTAGGATTCTCCAGAAAAGCAGAACCAATAGGATACATATCTATATGGATACAGATGTATATAAGAGGAGACTGATTGCAGTTATGGAGACTGAGGTAATTTGCCATAGGCAAGCTGGAGAATTAGGAAAGCCAGTGCTATAATTCAGTCTAAGTTCAAAAGCCTGAGAGCCAGGGGCCCCTGGAGTAAGTCCAGAGTCTGAAGGCCCTCGAATGGGGAGCTCCAATGTTCCAGGGTAGGAAAAGATGGATGTGCCAGCCCAAGAAGAGAGAGTACGATTTGCCCTTTGTTCCCCTTTTTGTTCCGTTGTTGCCCTCAATGATTGGATAAGATTGGATACGGATAATGCGTGCCCACATTGGTGAGGGCAGATCTCTTTAACTCAGTCTACTGAATCAAATGCTAATCGCTTCCAGAAATTCCCTCACAGACACACCCCAAAATAATGTTTTATCAGCTATCTTGGCATTCCTTAGCCCAGACACTGACTGGTAGTCCTTGGGTATTTATTCCTTCTCCACCTTTCCATTGGACTGTTGAATTATTTCTCCCAATATGCTTCTCACTAACGGCTTAAAGGTAATACTCTGATGAAGGAGTTGCTTAATGGATAAGCAGCAAACCAGAATGATCAATAGTGTTTAGGCAGTGCCTGGAGTTCTGTGCCCTTGGGCTCCTCCCATGACCTTAAACTCACTGATTTCCTTTGTTAATATACATATCAGCCAGAGTGCCTATGGGAATATGGCCAAAATAAATAGATACCAGAGCATTTTTCTTTCCATGCAAAGTGGACCATCAGGTGAGCAGCCCAAAGTTCTGCACACTGAGCGGATTTCCCTTTACCATGTGTTTCAGGGCCACCCCAAGTGGGATGTCATGCAATAGCTTTCCATTTCTGGCTGGTGCCAGCAATACTGTGCAGATCCATACCTGTGTTTTTTCCTCCTTTCTAGCTATGCTTGGCCCCAGTGTTGCTATATCATTTCTATTTAATGGAATGCACTATTCTATTATTTCCATTAATAATGGAGTGCAAGTTTCAACTGTATGCTTTGGTTGACCAAGTAATATTCAAGAGGAGAAGCTCAACTTGTGTAATCAGTTGGTGTCCCTCCATCAAGTGATGAGTCTCTACCAGCACCTGTCAGCAAGTCAGGAGCTGCTTTTCAAAGGGAGAATGGTTGTTGGCAGTAGAAAATATACCTTACTGCAAAATCCTAGGGCTTTGCACTTTAATTCTCCTATTGGGATTTATCAGAGGCTCCATATAATATCTATAATACTTCAGATACCCTTGAGCAGAACTTTGAAAAGTGAGCAGGGAGCTCTCAGGCTGCCATGTTGGGAAGATGCTTTCTAGGAGTACAGTGAGACAAAGGAAGTACAATAGTATTTAGGGAATGGCAGGCTAAAATAATGGCAAGACTAAAATATAGGGTGTGATTTGGGAGAGAGGCCGGGGAATACATGAGGAACTGGTGCTGGATGTATGCTAGCCTAAGGTACTTTTATTTTATCCTACAAACCATTTATTCTCAAATTTAGGGTATATCAGAGTCCCCTGGAAAACTTGTTAAAACATGGACTATGGGTTTGGGGTGGGACTTGAGAACCTGCACTTATAAAAAGTTGGTGGGTGATGTTGATGGTGCTGGTCTGGGGTCCACACTTTGAGAACTACTGCTATAAGCAATGGAAAACAAATAAGCAATTTTAAACGGAAGCAACACAATTAGATTTACGTTTGCTAAGATCACTTACAGGTAGAAGTATGGCAAATGTAGGAAAGATATAGCACAAGACAAATGAGACCAATTGCAAGATGATCAGAATGATTGTGTTAAGAGATTTTGAGGTCTTGAGTCAAAGTTAGCAATAGAAGTAGGAAGGAAAGAGAAAATAATATCACAAATATTTATTAAATGACAGATACCGTGCCTAAATATTTTGCCTTGAATTTTTATGGCACTCTGTATTTTTTCAAAGCATTTTAGATCCTGGCAGAGAAGAAAGTGTTATAATGACAGAAGATGAGATAAACTTTCCTTGGGGGGAATATACATTTTTTAAATTTATTTAGTATTTATTTATACTTATATTTAAATAAGTATAGTTTATTTACAATGTTGTATTAGTTTAAGGTGAACAGCAAAGTGATTCAGCTATATATATATATAAAGCTTCTCTTCCCTTATAGGTTATTATGAAATATTGAGTATAGTTCCCTGTGCTAAAATATATTTTATTTAATTTCCAGAAAGAAAATATGTATTTGTTATAGATTTAGAACCAGATTTCAGCAAAATTGAATTGTCTTTTTTTAAAAAATAATTTTATTTATTTATTTTTATTTTTGTCTGTGTTGGGTCTTCGTTGCTGCACGCAAGCTTTCTCTAGTTGCGGAGAGTGGGGGCTACTCTTCATTGCAGCGTGTGGGCTTCTCATTGCGGTGGCTTCTCTTGTTGTGGAGCATGGGCTCTAGGCACGTGAGCTTCAGTAGTTGTGGCTTGCGGCCTTAGTTGCTCCATGGCATGTGGAATCTTCCCGGACCCGGGACTGAAACCACGTCCCCTGCATTGGCAGCCATATTCCTAACCACTGGGCCACCTGGGAAGTCCTGAATTGTCTTTTAACAACCATGAGGATGATATGATTTAAGTTTTTCTATTTTCTCTTTAAATAGGAATAATCCATCCTCAGCTTATAAATTACATAGAATGATAAAAAGTTAAAGTAGCCCCATAATTTTATATTGAATCATAGAATTATATTGCCTTTTTTTTTTTCTTTGGCTGCACCACACAGCTTGTGGGATCTCAGTTCCCCAACCAGGGGTTAGAACCTGGGCCACAGCAGTGAAAGTGCCAAATCCTAACCACTAGACGACCAGGGAATTTGCCAGAATTATATTACTTTTGTACTTAAAGGAATCTTAGATGATTCAGTTCAACTCTCAGTTTTGTTTTGTTTTGTTTTTATAGTATTTATTTATTTGGGTTGTGCCAGGTCTGGGTTGTGGCACGCTAACTCTTAGTTGCAGCGTGCATGCGGGATCTAGTTCCCCGACCAGGGACTGGGCCCACGCCCCCTGCATTGGGAGCTCGGAGTCTTACCCGCTGAACCAGCAGGGAAGACCCCCCCAGCTCCCAGTTTTGTTTTTTAAAATACAAGTGAGGAAACTGATGTCCAGAGCTGATGAGTGAGGAGCGCACAAGGGGTGCGCTTGGAGCAGGTGTCCTTATTGCTGGTCTGGTGTTCTGCATTAACGGCATTATTGGTTATCATCAATTGCTTACAAAATAAAATTCAAGCTTCTTCCTGGTATTCCAGATCATTTATCAACTAGCATTGACCTGCTCTTTCAGTTTTACATATTTATTCCAAACTTGGGCACATGTATAAGATGAGCCATTCACATCTACTATTTGGCCTCTGCAGAAAGAAATCCCCTCAGTTTTACTCCTCATGTGGTCCTTATACCATTCTAATCCCATCTTCTGTAAAAATCGAGATCTACCTAAAATGTGAGACATTCCTGATCTCTTTGATCAGAATCAATCTTTTTTTTAAACTATTTTTAAAAAATTAATTTTATTTTTTGGCTGTGTCGGGTCTTCGTTTCTGTCTCTACTTGCTGCGAGTCGGGTCTACTCTTTCTTGCAGAGCTCAGACTCTAGGTGCTTGGGCTTCAGTAATTGTGCCATGCGGGTTCCATAGTTGTGGCTCCTGGGCTCTAGAGCGCAAGATCAGTAGTTGTGGCACTTGGGCTTAGTTCCTCCTCAGCATGTGGGATCTTCCCGGACTAGGAATAGAAACGGGGTCCCCTGAATTGGCAGGCGGATTCTTAACCGTTGCGCCACCAGGGAAGTCCCAGAACCAGTCTTTCCCTCATTCTGCTTATTTCCTTGTAGAGCTCGTTATAATCTGCCTTGTATAACAATGATGTTACTCTTCCTCACTATTGGGTCTTCCTGAAAATAGATTTTTCTATCCCAGCATTTAGGTCAGGCCTTGTACAAAACAATTTCTCAGTACATGTTGGAATGAATAATTTAAATATACATTTTGTGGAATTTATTTGTTAATATTTTTATTTAAGAAAAATGTCCAAGGAGGCAGATAATGCAAAATGTCTTTGAAACACAATAAATTGAAACAATTTAGGAGTAGATTATTCTGAATTAAGGAAATATTAAATACAATGAACTGTGAAGATAGACTTTGATAATTTTCCAGTTTATTTTATAACTTGCAATACTTATTTGCCAAATAAATGTACTTCAAGATTTGATTTAATGAGCAGATAAGCATGTGCTAGTAAGCATAATTAAATTGTTGAAATTTCCTATTAAATTTTAAAATGATGGGGTTGCAAGTGTTTTTTTATCATTTGTCTTATAATTTGTATTCACCATTTAAACCAACTTTTATTAATCCAAAATGTTTGGAATAAAATAGTCTGATTCATTATTTTGAATAACTAAATACATACCATGTTCAGATAGCCTATTTTCAAAGTCTGAGTACAATGAAATATGCTATATGAAAACTTATCAACCATAGAACACACACTTGATTCAGAAAATACTGTAGGATCTTACAGCATGTCATTCATTTTCGTTATGATTATTATGCAATAATAACTAATTTTTCTTAATCACTTACTGTGTGCTAGGTGTTATGCCACCTGATCTACAGATGTTATTTTATGTAACCCTCACAGTATCCATAAGAAGTAAATATCTTCAGGGACTTCCCTGTTGATCCACAGACAACTCAATGCTTCCATTGCAGGAGGCACGGGTTCAGTCGTCCCTGGTTGGGGAACTAAGATCTTGTATGCCACGAGGCCAAAAAAAACAAAAAACACAAGAAGTAAATAACTTCAACTATGAAAAGTTAGCCAAGAGAGTAAAAGATTTGGCCCAAATCATAGTCAATTACTATTATATAATATCTTCAAGACTTGAATCAGGTCTCTTCATCTAATACTTACACACTCAATTAGTATCCCGGACAGTTTTCCTGATTTATAACAATTGTGGAGAGTATGGAAGATAATACCATCTCTGTGTAACATTCCCTAATGGCTGATTTTTTCCTTTTGTTAAATATATAAACTCACCGTTTCTATTTTTTTACTTGACTCTAGAAAGGAAAGTGGAAAGCAGGATGTCCATTTAAAAATTCCATTTGAATTTTGAATTTATATGTATGTCGTGTAAATCAACATTCTCTACATTCTGCTTGGCAGATAAAAACTTCAGCTGTATCTCTGCTAAAATTACAGCAAAACCTGAGGTTATATTATGACCGAGGTTATATTATACTGATTAGTTTTCAGATCAAATTCTTATTTTTAAAACTTTCTGGGTAAGTTTTCTAATTTTAATTGTCAAATGTGGCAAAATATTTCTGGATAACATTTACTAGTATAATTTTTCCAATAAAACTGAGGAACAAAATGAAAAGTATTTGGCCATGTTTCAGAACCTATTATTTGCATGTATTTCAAATTTAAAATGGAACAGTTGGAGACAATTATCTCATCACCACTAATGACTATCAGGTGCTGACAATCTGTCACCGTTTCCCCCAGCAAATGGATAGAAGAGCAACCCTGGATTTTGTATTTTTGATATGTAATATATTTGCTCCAGTATTTCTACTCTTATGTGAGATATTTTTCCTTAGAAAAATTACATTTTTTTTTGCCTTTGCTGTATCTTGACCTTAAAATCACTATAATGATTATCATCAAAGTTACTTAGTTATTGTTTTCATCGAAAATATTTGTTTTACTCAATACTACTTTCGATTCTATATAAAGGATATTATTTGCCCAACTCTGAAGCGTCATCAAGGGTTTATATGCCAACTAATTACTATTTTCAGTTTTGGATACAGTTCTTGAATGATTAAAATATGTGACTTTTGAATGAGACTGCTTTCTAAATCCCATGTGACTTTTTCATATTTATATTATTATAGAAGGACTTATGTTAAATTAGTTTACTGTTCACATCTATTCTTTTTATTTTATTTTATTTTATTTATTGGCTGCGTTGGGTCTTTGTTGCTACACATGGGCTTTCTCTCGTTGCTGCAAGCGGGGGTTGCTCTTCATTGTGGTGCGCAGACTCCTCATTGTAGTGGCTTCTCTTGCTGTGGAGCACAGGCTCTAGGCGCATGGGCTTCAATACTTGCAGCACATGGGCTCAATAGCTGTGGCTCACGGGCTTTAGGGCACAGGCTCAAGAGTTGTGGCGCACAGGCTTAGTTGCTCCATGGCTTGTGGAATCTTCCCAGAGCAGGGCTCGAACCCGTGTCCCCTGCATTGGCAGGCGGATTCTTCACCACTGCGCCACTGAGGAAGTCCCTCACATCTATTCTTGTGTATTGTTTTATTTACCACAACCTTAGAGATGCAGAGTAAGTTGGATTCCAAGCCAGAGGGCTTCCTCCAAGTATCCATGGATGTAAAATAGTGAACACTATGCCAGACACACAGTAGGTGCTCAGCAAACACCTACTTATTACTAACTTTATTCTTCCCACTATATCACTTTACCTCCTTTTCCTTTTCCCATTTTCCAGTTCTCCATCTCCAATTATTCCTAAAAGGATTTATCTGAATTTCAGCTAAATAAGGGTTATTTCCTTGCCTACTTGTCATCTTCAGTTGTTCATTGTTGCCATGCAACTATCATACATGCTATCTTTAGTTCCAGGAAAACTGCATGTGGTTTAACAAATCCTGTATTTATTTTCTCCCAAGTATTTGCTTACTGGATACATACATAACTGGGCTGAGGGAGGGGAAGGGTGTTGAGCGGGGTCCGCAGTGTGTGTTTCTTCAGAACTTCTCATGTTACATGTAATTAGAGGCTACATTTGCTGGGAAAAACAAGTTAGTAAATTTGCAGTATGAATCATTTGATGACTACATGTTTTCTTACAAACAAGGAAATATTATTGCTTTTGGCAGACATATAAGGCTATATTAATTTAATCCTAGAATTTTTTTTAATGACTCACTCATACTTGATTTTATAGTTGATACTTTTAGGCTGTTAGAAACACCAAATGCTACTGAGTGGAAGTCCTGTAGATTGATAACCTGGGTTGAACTGCAAGCCTAGATGTAAAGCAAAGACAATATTTTTGATTAATAATAGTTAATTCATTTGTCTTACGTAGGAACAAAGATTGGTTTATTTTATCCAATCATATTTACTGATATATATTACACATACAACACGACTTGAGAAGCTGGAGAGGATACCAAAGAGGAATATGAAACATTTTCTACCCTCAATGAAATTCTGTGGTTAGGCAGACAGTTTACCATATGTGAAAAAAGTCAGTGTATATGCAAATTCAAAACTCTGTTGGAGACTTAGACTCCGAGCTCCCAATGCAGGGGGCCCGGGTTCGATTCCTGGTCAGGGAAATATATCCCACATGCTGCAGGAGTTTGCATGCCGCAACTAAAAGATCCCGCACGCGGCAATGAAGACCCAGAGCAGCCTAATAAATAAATAAATATTAAAAAACAAAACACAGCACTCTGTTGCAGAGAACTCTTTCTGGTACAATAGATGGGATTAGGTGAGCTGGTATGCCAGCCTCTCTAGACCCAAATTCATCTTTTCCAATTTTTCCTGGAGACATCCGTAGCCTGGATAATATCAAGAGGCGCTCTCTACCCTCTGGCATCTGATTTGGTTCAACGTTGATTTGGGCAGATGACGCTTCCTCCGGGGAGGAGAACGCGGTCAGGGTAGGCACAGGTGTGGGACGTGGGGCAAGAATATACATGGAGGCCCATGTACCATATCCTAACTATTGAAAACTAATTGCTTAAAAATAAACTATCAAATAATAGGTTTTAGCCTCCTATTTTGACCAATATATTTTAATAATGATCTGAAAGGCCAAGTTCAAAATTTAAGGTCCCCAGTTCATCAGAGGAATGTAGAGACATGGGGAGAAACAGGTCTCTGCCTGAAGCCTACCCCATTCTTTTCCTACCCAGCTCTGCTCCGTGGTCCTCTCCTTCCCCGACCTCTTATTGTAGCAAAGAGCTGTTCCTGGGCCCCCCTCACACATACGGTTGTGCACGTCAGGTGCTGGCCTGCCTTGACCCTGGGAAAGTCTATGCAGTTTTTGGAACCAGACTTGGGGCCACTTGGGCAGGGAAATCCAGGACCCTGGGTATCCAGAGCATGGTCTAGAAGGGAGGGCATGAGTTCTGGGTGACCATGCCCCTTGACCCTGTGGACTCCATGTCTTGTAGGATTTTGTGCTGCTCAAGGAGGGCCGGAGTGGGTGCTCCTTTGGTTCAGGTCTAAGGGTAATATTAGATCAGGTTATTTCCCCAGCTGCTTTCCTTCTAGATTGCCTTTGGCTACGTGTTTCCTTCAAGCAAATGTCATAGCTCCTCTTTTTTTTTTTTGCCATTAGAAATGTTTTTTAGTTTTTTATTTTATATATATATATATTTGTTGGATTTATTAAATATAAATGTATTTGTATTTAATTACTTTACAATGTTGCACGTTTCTGCTGTACAGTGAAGTAAATCAGCTATATGTATACATATACCCTCTCCCCACCCCCACCCCCATTGGACCTCCCGGGCCCTCCCCACCCCCCACCAACATCTAGGTCATCACAGAGCTCCGAGCTAAGCTCCTTGTGCTATACGGCAGGTTCCCACTAGCTATCTATTGTACACATGGTAGTGTATTTATGCATATATGTGGACTCTAGAAAAATGGTACAGATGAACATATTTGCAGGGAAGGAATAGAAACACAGATGTAGAGAACAGACATGTGGACACGGTGGGGAAGGGAAGGATGGGATGAACTGGGAGATTAGGTTTCGCAGCTCCTCTTAAGGTGATTCTCTCTACAGAATTTCCTAATTCCTTGTCTCTTTGGACTTGGGATTAGAAAGGGTACTGTACTATATGTCATGAGTATACCCTGACTTCTACCTGTCCATTCCCTTTGTTAAACCATCACCATATATTCTTTTTTTTTTAAAATTAATTAATTAATTAATTATTATTTTTGGCTGTGTTGGGTCTCCTTTGCTGCCCATGGGCTTTCTCTAGTTGCGGAGAGCAGGGACTACTCTTCGTTGTTGTGCATGGGCTTCTTAGTGCGGTGGCTTCTCTTGTTGTGGAGCATGGGCTGTAGGCGCACCAGCTTCAGTATTTGTGGCATGCAGGCTCAGTAGTTGTGGCACATGGTCTTAGTTGCTCTGCTGCATGTGGGATCTTCCCAGACCAGGGATCAAACCTGTGTCCCCTGCATTGGCAGGTGGATTCTTAACCATTGTGCCACCAGGGAAGTCTCGCACCATATATTCTTAATTTGAGTTACTATGAGTTACTAATTCTGTGACTATGGCTGATACAGCTGGTCCCCCAAGTGAGATTTTCTTTTCTTCCAGTTTTATTGAGATATAATTGACATATAGCACCCTTAAGTGAGATTTTACAGTAAAGGTGAACTTGATGTAGGCCTTGAGGGAAACTTTCACTTTCTAGGAAAAGAAAAATAGGATTTAGAAATCAAAGGGAATTGAAAGGCTATAGAATCCAAACTTCCCACCGTATGCCAATACTTTTGCCCTGATTATATGATATTTTATTTGACACAGCTTAAAGGGAATCTTATCTTTTAAGTTTTTTAAAATTTCACACCCTCTTGTGTTACCTTGTACTAATCCCTTATATCTCACACAGATATTGATAATGTTCCTGCCATATATCCTGTGATGATTCACTTCTCTTCCTACTTTTCTTTAATCAAATTTCAGTGAGCTGTTTACTCATACAATATATTGTGACATTATTTCACTTGATGGGAATGCATTATGTATAGTACTTACTAGGTTTTCTCTACTCTTTTCTCATTAGCTCAAGACAAGGTAATGCTATTTGGTGTTATAACAACCATAAATACAAAGGTCAATTCAAGCCTTGAGATCCTGTAGCAGTATTCCATTTTTAAGGAGTATGAACCGGAATGTGAATCATAATATGTCTATATTTCTTAAGTTATAGAAACATAAACACAAAACATTTAAGTTATCTTAAGGAATTAATGGACTCTCTTCTCCCCCTGTAATTCTGCTAACCTTCATTAGAAAAGCATGGATTTTCAGGACTCAATTGATATGAGAGGTGAGGAAAAAGGAAAAAGCTTGGTATGATGACTCAAATATGTCTGGCCTGGGCCACTGAGTACATGATCCTGTTTACTGAAATCAGGAGAAAAAAAAAAAAGATACTTGCAGGAGAAAGGATGAGTTTGTACAATCTCAATTTTAGTTTCCTCCAGTACATTCCCTTTCTGGTAGATGGAGCTGCAGATACAAATTTGGAGGTCAACAACATCTGCTGAAACCAGAAGAATAGATGTGGTCATTCAGGAAGAGCATGTAGGGTAAGAAGACAAGATGGCCAAGGAAAAATGCCTTGCAGAACACAGTTCCTGGAGAGTAGCAGCTAGCAAAGACGGGGAGAGGTGAGAAAGTGCCAACTAATGAAGGTTGATCGCCATTGGGCTCTACAAGGATTGCGTTATTAGCCTCTGCAGCTGCTGACCTTTAACGACCTGAAAGGAGGTTAGGGCAGAGATCAGGAGTGAGGTACTCTGTGCTCTGGAAAAACTGGCAGAACAGGCTTTCAGAGAGTTAGATATTTTCAGGAGAATTTTCTATGAATCTGAATTCTTACATCTTCTCATACATGGAAAAGCACCAAAACCATTAATGAAGACTAGCAGCAACCTTCTACTGAGATGTGTGCTTGGTTGCATGTATTTTACTCTCTCTGCCAAAATCACATATATACTGACCACCCTCCTTACCTCTTCTGAGCAGTTACTCAGAGCTATCCAAGAGGCTGTCTCCTGGGCTATAGTCCTCCGTAAGTCCCCCAATGAAACTGAAACTCAGAGCTCTCACTTTGTGTGTTTTTATTTCGGTTAACAGTTTTGGTGACCACTAAGGGACCCAGAGCAGACTTCTCTCCTTTGCCTCAGCTCTATGTGGATCTGGAGCCTGGTACCAGGAGGGCCTCTTGTGCCTGTGTCTGCCTCCTTGGTGAGCCAAGACAAATTTGAGTAAGCCTCTTCTGGTTCTTGGATCTCCCAGTTATTGGTTGATGAGCCTTTGTTTAGTGGTATATAATAGGTCCCTGGCTCTCCAGTTGAAAGATATGGGGATTTGCTCAGTTGAAAGACACTGAGTGGTCTGGACTGGGTGATTAGGTGGGAGGCTGGCCTAACATCTTTCCTAAATGAGGGGCATCAGAAAGCAAGCCTCCAACTAACACCTGAGCCAGGTTATATACATGCAAAACTTACACTTACAAGTACCAACTTAATTGGGAGTTAAAGGAAATTTGCCCCCCAAATGGCCAAGATCGGGTTCTTTTATTGCATACGCAGCTAAGTTCAAGAAAGCCAACTTGATAAAATATCTTTTCAGAATTCTGATCCTACGGGAACAAGTCCTTCTAGAAGCTTGCATTTCTGTCTCTGTGTCTTGGGATGTAAATGTCCTAGGAGGGCTTTTAGAAACTCATGTCTTATCTAGACCATCTCCAATTCCTTAGATTGAGAAAAAAAAGGGGTGGGGGGAGGCCTTTTTAAACTCAAATGAGTAAACTTAACTTATTCCAATTGTTACGTATGAACTAGTGAGTTTTATATTGTAATATTTATATTGTAATATTGTAATATTTGATTCATGGCTAAGTTTTAAAATCAAACTGTGACATCTCCGTCTGTGTCTATATGGATGTATGTATGGCTGTGTGTATATTAGAGATATATGATATGTAATATTTACATCCAGATGGTATTACCAAAATTAATTTGCAAATGAATTCTATTTAATTGACTTAAAGGAAATTAAGTGCTTATATAAATTCTCAGAAATATAAAAGGAACTAACCCAAATGAATTTCAGGCTCATGTAAACTGGGATATATTCAGTATTAAATTAATATTTGGTATTAAAGTTAGTTTGTTGTTTAATACAGACATGTCTTTAGAGTAATCAGCATTAAGTGTAATAATATGATTGTATCCAGGTTTACTAGAAGTCAAATAAGATCTTAGTATATCTGGTGCAAAATTTGTCAGCAAGAAAAACAACTTGGTATGATGAAATTTTTTATAAGTAAATTAACTGTAAATGAGATAAGAACCTTTAGGTAAATTCTTTAGGAATAATTATGTTTTAGGAATATCTACCTAAAAGTAGTCTTAGCAGATTTTGGTAACTTTAGAGTTTTGCTAAATTAAGTTAAATGATCCAAGTTTATTGACTATCTAGGTCATTTCCAAATAAAATAAGATATTGAAGCATTAATTACTGAACACTGGTTTTCTTTTACAGAGAAACTAAAGATATTTAAGGACTATTAATAAATATGTTTAGTGCTACTACACTGAGACATTTTCTATAAGAAAGCATGTGTTTTTATTTTTTTTTATTTTTTAAATTTTATTTATTTATTTATTATTTTTTGGGGGGTACACCAAGTTCGATCATCTGTTTTTATACACATATCCCCGTAGTCCCTTCCTTCCCTCAACTCCCCCCCACCCTCCCTCGAGTCCCCCCCACCCTCCCCGTCCCAGTCCTCTAAGGCATCTTCCATCCTCGAGTTGAACTCCCTTTGTTATACAACAACTTCCCACTGGCTATCTGTTTTACAGTTGGTAGTATATATATATGTCTGTGCTACTCTCTCGCTTCGTCTCAGCTTCCCCTTCACCCCCCACCCCCGCATGTGTTTTTAGACATTATGAACAGTATTTATAAGTTTGCCACTCTACAGAATGGTAACATAAAAGTTCCTAAGTGCTTACTTCTTAGTTTTCACTAGAAATTAAGATTTTTAAGAGTTGAGAATTCTAATTAAAATATGTAGTCAAAGCTACTAGAAATAACAAGGGAAACATTTCAATATGCAAGGGAAGTAGGAGTTGTGTTTTCACTAAAGGAAGATATGAGGAATGGAAATGCATTTTGTTAAGAGAAAATAAAGTAACTGTGTTAAAGCTAGTTATTTCTGAATAAGAAAGAAAATAAGGACAAATTAACACAGATATAGAAAGTTGTGGAAAGTTCCTGGGGAAGAAATAAAAAAAGAATCTTTGGGAAGGAATTCTATGTGTGATCAGGACTGACTAAGATTAGAATGAATTTAATTGAATAGATAAATTTTAAGATTAAAGGTAAAGTGGGGCAAAACTTGAATTTGATTTTCTCTCTCTGTTAAGAAAACAAATTTCTCTTAGAATATCCATCTGCTTTTGATAGCAGATTGTAAAGTTTCTTTACCTTTTAAGTAATCTGTCATAACTTCCTGTATTTGCCTTTGAAATCTCTATTTAATTTTAATTAATTAATTAATTAATTTTTTTGGCCATACCCCGCAGCATGTGAGATCTTTGTTCCCTGACTAGGGGTCGAACCCGTGCCCTCTGCAATGGCAGCTAAGAGTCTTAAATAGTGGATCACCAGGGAAGTCCAAAAAGAGGTATTAAATTAATTAGGTTTATCTGGTATGTTAAATTACATGGGGGGACTTCCCCGGTGGTCCAGTGGTTAAGAACCTGTTTTGCAATGCAGGGGACACTGGTTCTATCCCTGGTCAGGGAACTAAGATTCCCACATGCTGTGGGGCAACTAAGTCCATGTGCTGCAACTACAGAGCCCACTCGATCTGGAGCCTGTGTGCCACAACTAGAGAGAAACCTGCGCAACACAATGAAGAGCCCGAGTGCTGCGACTAGAACCCGACGCAGCCAATAAATAAATAAATAAACAAATAAATAAATATTAAAAAAAAAATTACATAGGAAGCATCGTCAAATGAATGATAAAACTTCCTAGGTTATATTGTAGGGGTAAATATCATTAATATAGATATACTAGAAATTATATGGAATTCCTCAAAATCTGGTATGTCCTGGCAAAATGTTATCAGTCATAATTCTAGTTATCTTAAAATGTTGTATGTCACAGCAGTGACCAAGTTTGTCAATTGCATTGAAATTGGATTTTAACTATGCCTTTTAAAATCTTTTGTCATTTTATAGACAGTTGTGTTGATGCTTTTGCAAAAAAAAAGCTTCATCTTCAAGGAGATTCATAAAAAGGACTTTTTGACAAGTACAGGCTTCTGAAACATTTCAGATCATACAGCTGAACTGGGTAAGGAATTAAAGAATTTTAATGGAAATCCTGATGGCTTCATAAAACTGTTAACAAGAGATCACGGATTAGTCACATAGGACTGAGGGAACTGCTGAATATGGTTATAATATTTATGTTTTGTTTTTTTGTTTTTTTTGTCTGAAATGTTACTGGCTTTTAATCTGTGCTTTCCAGATATAAGGAAACATTTCCTCTTAAGCTAATGATGATTTACAGCAATTTGGTAAATTATATCCTTGTAAGCAGAATTGAAACATTTATCTTTCCTCTCTACCTCATCCCTCCAGAAACTGGAAACTCTTAGGTTCCCGGCAGCCTTATCAGGTGAATAATGAAGGCCACCTCCTGACAGTGCAGGAATCTCAAGATATCTTGGAGGCTTCAAGAAGAGAGGAATTCATCCAAATCTGTAGATATCACAGGTGGAACTGAGTTCGTAGCCACTGCAGCTGCTGACCTTTAACAAACCCTGAAAGGAGTTCAGGACAGAGATCAGGAATAAGACTCTGGGAAAACTGGTAGAACAAACCTTCAGAGAGTTAAATATTTTCAGAAGCAATTTTTTATAAACCTGGATCCCTGTGCCTTCCCATACTCAGAAAATCACTGACGTCATTCACGAAGATACATGCTCCTGACTAGCATGAGCCTTCTGCGGAGAGGTGTGCTTGGTTGCAGGTACCCCCTTTTCCAAAACCACATGTATATTGACCTCCCCCCTCACCTGTTCTGAGCAGTTCCTCACAACGATCTGAAAGGCTGTCTCTTGGGCTATCGTCCTCAGTAAGTTTCCAAAGAAAACTGAAACTCAGAAGTCTCATGTTGTATGTTTTCATTTCAGTAGACAGAAGCCAAAAGAGGGGCGTGATTTAAGATAAGCTAGTTAATGCGGTCAGATACTCCAAAAGGTGAAGTAAGATAAAGACTGAAACGTGTTAATCATACCTGATGATTAAATGCTGACCCCAGTAAAAGCAATTCAATGACGTGTGGGGGCAAAGTCTGATCACAGTGAGACTGAGAGAAAAGGGGGAATTGAGGAAATGCAGCTAAGAATTCAAGACAGTTTTGCTTTGTTGTGAAAATGTAGAGGTGACTGCAGCGGTGGAGGGGTGGAGGACTTGAAAACAACGTAAAAGATTTGACCATCAGTGGGTGGCACCAGGTGGGGAGGAGAAAGACAAGAGTCAACAGGTAGCTTAAATGTAGAGATCTTGGAGAATGAAGGGATCAGATCAAGGGTCACATAAAAGAAGAGATTTCTTCAGAGTTTGGAGAAGGGAGGTGAGTGGAATTACAGACAAGGGGTAGGGAATTGAGGGAGTCCAGCAGTCACATGGAATGGCCTCAGTTTCCTCTGTAGAATAAAAGACAGGGTTTTCTACAGAGATCAAGGATGGTGGAGATGGAGCAAATCACTTGGGGAGAGTGCTGAACATTTGGGAGAGAAAGGTGCCCAGGAAAACGTAAAAAGGATTACTGACAGCTGCTTAGGGCTTGGCTGAGGGTGTTTGACTATGAATTCAGTGTGGCACTAATCCCAAAACTTTTCCTTCCAATTCTACCTTGCAGGGTGTAAGGTACAGAGAAGAAAGATGGAGACTGACTTCCACTTAAATTTCTATCCCCAGTGGCCCAGACTTACAGATACTAAGGCACGTGGCCCAATCGTGTGTGAGTGCCTACCACACGCTTATGAACATCACCAGAAGGGCCAGCAGGTTTGTATTCTAAGACCTGTTATTTTGTAGAAGCAACATCCTAAGGCTTTTATAGAAATTGAGCCGCTTTTTAAAGGAGGGGAAAGAAGCCAGGAGATGAGATGAAGGAATGGGTTATCTACTGAAGAATACACACAACCTAAAAGTTTTATCTCATTCGGGGACCTTACTGAGGACCATAGCCAAGGAGACAGCCTTTGAGATAGCTCTGAGGAACTGCTCAGAGGAGTGGGGGAGGAGTCAGGATATATGAGTGTTTTTGTTGGATAAAAACATGTAGTGGAACATGAAAAGATTACGGCTAATCACAAAGAACAGACATCTCAAGCTAATGATTGTAGCGCTTTCCTATGCAGGGGAAGATGCAAGAGTCTGAGTTCACTGAAATTATTCCTTAGATACATATCTTAACTCTCTAGGGCCAGTATCCAAAGCACAGAATGCTTCCTTGCTTTCTCCGTCCTGAATTCCCCTCAGGGCACACCATCGCGGGCAGCTGCAATGGTTGATGGCTTGATCCTTGTAGAACTGGAATGGTAGGCAACATTCCCTGTCCTCAGGGTCCAACTTTTCTTCTCCCTGATCCATCCCGAGGGCAGGTGGCTGCTCGGACTGCAGGTGCAGCTCCTCCCAGTGCAGGAGGGGGCCCTGAGCAGGTGGGGCCAGGCGGGAGCGCCTCTGCCATTGGCCCAGCCCAGGCTGCACCTGCCTGGACCCGGCCGGCCCTTCGCACAAAGTCCAGGGGCCCAGGCCAAGAAGGCAGCAGTCCGTGGCAGCGCAGGTGGGCCCCCGCCCTCGGCCAGACAAGATGCCCCTGGGGCTGCGGAGAAAAAAGAAAGGCAATACCAAGGAGACCTCCCGGCTGCTGGAGGGCGAGCAGAGGAATGCGGCTGGCGGCAGCCTCCCCACCCCGCTGGCGCCCACCCGCAGGCTGGTTTTCCATACGCAGCTGGCTCATGGCAGCGCCACGGGCAGAGTGGACAATTTCTCCAGCATCCAAGAGCTCTATGCCAAGATCGCGGGAGTGTTTGAGATCTCACCCTCGGAGGTAAGCGCCAGGTCCTGGGGCTCAGCCTCTAAGTGCCTCTCGCCGCTGCTCCCAGCGCCGCCTCGCAGGCTTAAATTGGCTCCGTCTGGTTGAGCTGTGCTTCCCAGGTCCCGACGTCGGAAGCGGGATGGGGTCCGCTGCGAGCGCCGCAGGGGGAGCGAGAGGGCCTTACAGGGAAGGGAAGAGGTAAGTCTCTGGACTGGAGAAAGTCACATTCTCCAGGCTGGATCTGGCCTTTGGGAAACCCGGGCGACCTTTCTTCCTCATGCAAACGAGTATGCTCTGGTAGTCCCAGATTCAGCAGCTTCGTCAAATGAACGCCCTTCACTTTATCTGGACTTTGCCCTCCTGCTTCCCCTGCAGCGTCGAGGGGGCCATGCTGAGCATCGCCAGGATTGCGGGGCTAGGGGGTGCCTTCCAGGTGATACCAAACCGAGCCCCGCTTTGCCCCTCATATGTCGTTACATATCATCAATACCTTGTCACGTCACATGTCATCAACACTGCGGTATTTCCAGGAAGCTTATTATTCCAAGGGTGGATAACTAAGAGAGTTACACTTCACTATGCCGGACAAGTTGACAAAAATTTCAGAGGGGGAAGCCCCTCTAAATTTTACCCCATATCCTTGAAAAGCGACTGAAATTTGCTTTAATTAGATCGATAGCATGTGTGCCAGGAACCGTAGTTTGTTATAGGGTGATTTCCAAAGCCCTAGTTTAGGCAGACATATATGTGACCGCTTTATTTATACTTACCCAAGCTAACTGCAAATGCAGGTGTGAGAAGTCAGTCCAAGAAAACATTTTGTCCGCATTTCAAGGAAAAGCACAAGATCTTGTTGCCCTAGACTCCCGGGAATGCAGAGAGCAGCCTTTGAGTGGCACACAGCAGCATTTGGCTATCTGTGCTTTAATGTTGTTTATCAGGTCAGCTCAAGTGAAACTGAGGTCAAAGCAAGATTCCAAGGGGAGGTGAAAGAGATCTTGAAGCTAACCTTTTGTTCTTTTAGGGTTCCCAGGCCCTGAGGGGCAAATCATAAACCCATTCCGTGAATTATTTAGATTGATATAGAGTATTAACAATAATACTTCACGTTTGTATAGGACATTTCAATTCAAAAAATACTCTTGCAGGGATAATGTTGTTTGATCTTCTCCAGGAGAGGTAGGTAGCAGGGAGTTCATTGGATAGTTAAGGACAGGATTTGGAGACTGATAAACCTTGCTGTGGATCCAGACTCTACCACTTACTAGTTGGGTGGCCTTGAACGAATTTAACTTCTCTAACATCTACCTTGAAGGGTTATTGTAAAGACTGGTGTGCATATATAAATCTATTAGATTGCATTGGTATATGGTCAGTGCATTACAAATTGTAACAATATCATTAATACCTAATATCATTAATACGTAACAGTTAAATGAATAGGCTGAGGTACAACATGTTCGGCCTTTGGCCAAGGTCACATAGCTAGCAACAAAAAAGCTGGGCCGTTATTTAAACTTGGATCTTCTTGTTTCTAAGCTAAGTGAGCTTGTTAGCAGTCTTAACTGACAACTTTAAATGTCTCTCCTGTAACCAGGGACTCCAGGTTTATTTACTTTGCATTGTCTTCCTTATCATAATGTGATATTATTCTGAGCTCAAGATGCATGACTTTACTCAATCCACTTAATCCTTGAGAAGTATCATTCTTATCCCTGCTTCACAGATAGGAAAGTAATGCTTTGAGGTTAAGAAAATTTTCAGAATTACATATAGTTGAGTGGCAGAGCCTGGGTTTATTTATTTCTTTGGCCACACCATGCGGCATGTGAGATCTTTGTTCCCCGACCAGGGATTGAACCCATGTCCCTGGCATTGGAAGTGCAGTGTCTTAACCACTGGACCGCCAGGGAAGTCCCAGAGCATGGGTTTAAACCCAGGTTTTTTTCTGGATCCAAATTCCATGACGTTACAATGCTATATTGCTTCCCAAGTTTTCTAGGGTGTCTCAACAATAGCTTGGCAACCATGTTCAGCATTTTAAGTTTCCAGTGCACTGACTTGGATTAAAATTTCAAGATAAACATTAGGTATTTTAATGTGCTTTATGAAAGTTCATAAATTTTGATAACCCTAGGTATATATATTAGTATGTTTATGCATATAACCAACATCAATGCAGGTTTTCCATTTGGAGTAAAAATAAGTATATTCTGGATAAAGTATTGATCATCATAGTATATGTCAAAGTATCTCAATAGTTACTTTTGACATAAGTGATTTATTAAAATAAAATGCACACCAGTAAGATCCTATTTCTCTTCCCATTCCCCCAACAAGAGGAATAGTGGAATAAACTTTTGCGATGTCCATGGGGAAAAAACAAAAAATTTCCTCCCTTTATATGATTATCTCAGAAGTCCTGCCTTTCCTCTAGAGAGGTGACTATGGGGATACAGATGACACTCTATGAAAAGCTGTACTCTCTCTGCTAAGGAAAAAAGGGAAGGAGTTGGCCTGACCTGATGGCAGGTGTAGCGATCCAGGCAGATTTACTGGGAGTCTGCAATGTGCCCCTGGCTGTTTGAGGCATGTAAGGCTACGGAGTGGGCATTTCATCCTCACCATAGCACTGAGGCAAGAATTCTTCTCATTTTGCAGTTGAGCTACGTGAGGCTCTGAGGAGTCAAGTAGCTTGCCCAGAGTCTCTGGACTGGTGTGGGGCGGAGTAGGGATTCGAGTCAAGGTTTCCTGGTTCCAAGTTCATTTCATAGCAGCTGTGGGGTTCTTGGTAACTGCATTCTAACTCCAAATGCAAACCCGGCAAAACTTCTTGTTTAAACAAATGATCTTTTCAAGTAAAGCCTCAGACTCAACCACAGAAATACTTACTGCCTCAAAAAGATGCTGCTGTGAAACTGATAATTATGGATTTCACCTATATCCTGGTTCCTGAAGGAGGAAGTTAATGAAACCTATGAATCGCTTGCAGGGTACAGTCTGTAATCATTACCTTGAAACAGATGGCCAATTATGCAAAAATCCCTTACAGCTGATATCATTTTTCTAAACAGCTAAATGAGCAATTTAGTAAAAAGAAAAAAAGTAAATCTCATCTAAAAGAACAGTTAACTCATAAATGCTGGGATACTTTTACAAAAAGTTTAATACCATCTTTTAAAATATTCGGGATTCAGGGAGTTCCCTGGTGGTCCAGTGATTAGGACTCCATTCTTCCACTGCAGGGGGCACGGGTTGGATCCCTGGTCAGGGAACTAAGATCCCACATGCCATGTGCAGCCAAAAAAAAAAAAAAAAAAAATCAGGATTCATATATGAATTGATCACTAAACTTTTGAGCTGTAGTCATAAAATTTGTTGAAGGGACATTTTGAATATTTGACCACTGTAATTGTTTGACAAGTCATTTGTGTTGTGATATGTTTTCTTAATTCTCTATTATCTGGAAAGATTGTGGGAAAAGAGTGAATTTGAAAGAGCTTCTTAAGAAATCACTTTTGTAGTTAGATGCTTGTCCAGAAGCTGAAAATCCTTTATAGATTTCCGTAATTATTAACTTTGATTTGGTTATATTGGTTTGCGTATGATATAATATTAATTCATTGAATGAATGGATCAAGCAAATATAGCCCCTTCTCTCAATACATAAAGCAGTTGAATAAAGCAGTGTATTTGGGTTTAACTTTTCTTCTTCTTTTTTTTTTTTGGTGGCACTATGTGGCATGTAGGATGTGGGATCTTAGTTCCCATGACCAGGGATCTGAACCCAAGTCCCCTGCAGTGAAAGTGCGGAGTCTAAAAACTGGACCACCAGGAAAGTCCCAGAATGTTCTTCCTTTACTCTACTGTCACCTTCTCAGTGAGGCTGGTACTGATCATCCTGTTTAAAATTACAGCACCCCCCCCAAAAAAAAAAACAAAATTATAGCACTCCCTATTCCCTTCAGCACTTAATTTCCACCATCACATACTAACATCTGTAACATTTAACTTATTTGTTTTTTTTCCTCTCCTATGCACTAGAATATAAGCTCCACCGAGGCAAGAATTTTGTCTATTTTGTTTAGTGATGCAGCCCCAAGGGCCTAGAACTGTACCTGAGACATAGTTGGAGTACAAAATATTTGTTGAATAAAAGACTCCTCACAGAAATATAGTATTCAAAATCCTGTAGCTTTAACATAAAGCTTTAGTACCAGTTATAAAACTGGTACCTTATGTAGGTGTTAATTTTTTTTATATTGTAGTGAGAGGAAAGAGACTAGCCTTTGAGCGGGTAGGAAGGGGGGCATCACTCATATCTTGAAGGGGGTGTAGTGAGAGGGTGAAGTATGGAGACTGGGAAGCTAAGTAAAAATGACTTGTATCAACTGCTTACGTGTCTACAAATTCCACAGATTATGAATTTGGAGCCTCTGTTTATAAACAGAATGCTTCCTAGACGGTTAGAGTGTAGGGGGTGCTGCCTTGTGAAGCTTTCCAGAAACTGAAAGTGTTTGCTTTTCTCAACGTGCTGGTGCTGGCACTGAGCCCTTATGGGAGTCAATATTCTGTATTTATGTGGCACTTCTGGAGAACCTGAACTGTGCTGTAGACTCGATCATTTCCCAGCAATGCAGATAACTGGCAAGTTGAACTGTGTCTTTCTGCTTCACAAATGGGAAATCCAGGAAGAGTAGGACAAAATGGGGCTCACTGACTTGTATACTGCTCCCCTCGGAAACACAATAAAAACACACACACAAATGAAGGAATTGGGAGTTTGATGTGCATTTTACCATTGAGATCTGAGGATTATGAAGTAAGCCCAACAAAACTGAGAAGAAAGAGTATGAGAAAGAGAAAGTCAGCTCCTGACATCTGGGAGCTGGCCTGACACTCACAGGCAGGCCTTGGTGGTTTCCTGTTGGACATAAATAATTTCACAGAACATCAATGTCAGATAAGACCACTCTGTGACTGTGATGGGTCAGACAGAAATGACTACTCTGTAATCATATCTGAACAGAAGCAAAAACACAAACATTGTCCATACTACAAAAATAACCAGGCATCCCCCTGTTTTGACGGATATAAATGACTGCTGCTCCTTTTACCAACCACACTTTTAGCTTTGACAGTTTTTCCCACCTTGTAGATAGGTTTACTAAGATACTGAGTCATAGTCTTGCCCCTACTTCCTGACAGCAAACCCATGCTGCCCTAACATCACCTAATACAAGCCCAAATCTTTACTAATGCGCTCTTACTCAGACCCTCTCCACAGTTCTCCATGGTGTGCTGTCTCCCTTGTTGCAAGGAACAGTAAACTAGAAATGAGAATTCCTGGTGGTTTCTGGCTGGAAGGCATTGACAGTTGTCACTGCTGGATTATTACAATGCAGATTCTAAAGGGGCACCCTGAATGTGGTTCCCTGATTCCACCCATCCTCAATTTTATTTTTTTTTAATTTATTATTTAAAAAATATTTATTTATTTATTTGGCTATGTTGGGTCTTAGTTGCAGCATGCAGGATCTTTCGTTGCAGCGCTCTGGCTTCTCTGTAGCTGTGATGTGTGGGCTCTCTAGTTGTGGCATGAGGGCTCTAGAGCTCATGGGCTTAAGAGCGTGTGGGCTCAGTAGTTGTGGTGCTTGGGCTTAGTTGCCTGTGACATGTGGGATCTTAGCTCCCCGACCAGGGATCGAACCTGAGTCCCTTGCATTGGAAGGCAGATTCTTAACCACTGGACCACCATGGAAGTTCCCTCTATTTTTTTTTAAATTGCATAAAACTTTATTATTGTTAGAAGATTAGAAAAAAAAAGATTGAGTAGGTACAAACATATTGTGTGCTGCTCTGACTGCTCATCCCTTGGGGACTTTTTCCCTGTTGTGATAGATACTTGTTAATGAGATGTCTGTGTGGGGACAAAGAGTTACCTTTACTGTGCTGCAACTTCTTCATCAGCTTTGGTGCAATCTAGACTTAGCTAAGTCACTCCTGACTCCATGTATCAGGAAACAGAACTTTGAGAATTTACAATCATTCATCATTCAAGTATCAGTCAAATAGTGACTCACCACCACTCTTGAGCAAAGGGTTGTACTAAGTACTAAAGATAAAAGTATATCATACTAAGTGAAGCAAGCCAGACAGAGAAAGACAAATATCATATGATACCATTTATACGTGGAAATTAAAAAATAATGATACAGATGAACTTGTATGTAAAACAGAAATAGGCTCACAGACATAGAAAACAAACCTACAGTCACCAAAGGGGAAAAGAGGGGGACAGGGATAAATTAGCAGTTTGGGATTAACATATACACACTACCATATATAAAGCAGATAACCAACAAGGACCTACTGTATAGTACAGGGAACTATACTCAATATTTTGTAATAACCTATAAGGGAAAAGAATCTAAAAAAAAAGATATATATGTATGTATCATTGAATCACTTGGAAGTCCCCTCTATTTTAATATTGATGCTCCGATCATACCAATTCAAAAACCTAGGGGGCTCCCAGTTACTTACTGTCTTAGTCTTTTCAGGCTGCTAATAAAAAATACTGCCAACTTGGTAGCTTATAAACAACAAAAACCTATTACTCACTGTTTTGGAGGCTGGGAAGTCCAAGATCAAGGTGCCAGCATGGTCACCTCTGGTGAAGGTTCGTTTCCTAGTTCATCGCTGGCACCTTCTTTCTGTGTCCTCACCTGGTGGAAGGGGCTGATGGTCTTTCTGGAGCCTTATCCCATTTATGAGGCCTCCACCCTTATAATGTGAGCAACTCCTAGAGGCCCTACCCATTAACACAAGGATTTCAACATTTGAGTTCTGGGGGAGAGGACATAAATGTTCAGACCATAGCATTTACAAATAACCCCACCAGCCAAAGGTCTCCTAGTCCTGCCTGCCTCTTTAGTCCTGCCTCGTGCCTACTGCTCCAGTCTCATGTCCTGATAACCCCTTTTTATTCCACAGTGTTTAGCTGTTTCATTCCTTTATGCCTCTTCTCATGATGTTCTCACTTCTTTGTTCTGATAGCTCCTACTCACCTCTCCAGTCTCAACTGTCCCCTCCTCCAAGAAGCCTTCCTTGTGACTCTGCCAATCTAGATATTTTAATCATACTACTGCATGAGTTTAACATAGCATTAGCATTCTGAATTGAATTTAGTTGCTTCCCTATCTCTTACTGAGGGCTGGGAGGATTTTTTTTTCTTAAAATCTTGTTTCCAGAGTTGCTAGATGGCTTAGTTGTTGCATAAAAGTTTAATAAATAAAAGTAGATGATGGAAGATATGTGTATATGTATAACAGATTCATTTTGCTGTACACCTGAAACTAACACAACATTGTAAATCAACTATACCCCAATTAAAAAAAAAAGTTGATGATGGATACAGTAGGAGATGAAGCTGAAAATGTAGATATTAGTGAGACTAGAAATGTCCTTGAGCTGTATGAGTTTTATTCTGTAGGCAATAAGAATAACTCAAGTATTTTTCAACAGAGGAATGATCCCTGATTGGCGTTTTATAAATTTGAAACACAATCGACCATTCATTTGCTATGCTTCCTTTATAAAGTTTGCTTTAAGTTAAATAGGATGGTATTTTCTGGAACTGACAGTACCATCTGAGCATTTCTAAACATACTGCAATCATTATGTATGCTTACTATCCCTCATGAGCATTAGCCTCTGTTTCATATGAAAAGCTGAAGAAAAAACAAAACACCAAAAAGCCCCCAAAATCGTGACTCATTTTGAGAAGTGGGAGGATAGTCTCACCAGCTGCCTTATAGACCTCATTGCTATCAGGAAGGTAAGAAATGGGTAAGACTGTTGCTTTGTGTGCTGGAGATCCCCCAACGTAGGTGTGTGAACAACTCTAGAATCAAGTCTGAACCACACCCCCCCACCCCCGCCAAACCTTTGCTGTCTCATAGACAGATGGTGGCCCCTTGGCCATCCCTCACCTGCTTCCACCCCTCCAGCCATCCTGAATGCATGTGGGAGGCTCTTGCAAGTTGTAAGAGATGGAGGCACTCAGGTTACCTTGGACAACGTGTATATATATTATTTGTTAGGATATACAGGGAGGTGAGGAAGCCCAGGATTGCCTCTGCAGCTGGGCAGTCAGGTTCTGTGGACGGCTGGAACATCACTCATGCGGTCTGGGGGAAAGCAGTCACTTTAGACCCTGGAGAACCAAGAACAAATCGAGTTGTCCTTCACCTTTCCTCTCTGCCTCTCTTTCCCTACTTCCTACTCTGTTCTCGACTGATTCTCTCCTCTCATCCTTTGACTTTGCTTCTTTAAGGCCCTTATTGCCTCCTCTCTGTGTCTTTTAGTTCTTTGCCTCTGTACTTTCTGTGCCCCTACTCTGGATTAAATGAGAAGAGCCAAGGTCTTTTCCAGCTTGAACAGTCTTCCAGAGCTCGTACACTCAATTAAAAATATTTGAGTGTCTACCTCAACATAATAAAAGCCATATATGAGAAACCAAAAGCCAACATTGTTCTAAATGGTGAAAAACTGAAAGAATTCCCTCTAAGAACAGGAACAAGACAAGGGTGTCCACTCTCACCATTATTATTCAACATAGTTTTGTAAGTTTTAGCCACAGCAATCAGAGAAGAAAATGAAATAAAAGGAATACAAATTGGAAAAGAAGAAGTAACATTGTCACTCTGCAGATGACATGATATTATACATAGAAAACCCTGAAGACTCTACTAGAAAACTGCTAGCACTGATTGATGAGTTTAGTAAAGTAGCAGGATACAAAATTAATGCACAGAAATCTCTTACATTCCTATACACTAACAATGAAAAAGCAGAAAGAAAAATTAAGGAAACTCCCATTTACCATTGCAACAAAAAGAGTAAAATACCTAGGAATAAACCTGCCTAAGGAGGCAAAAGACCTGTATGCAGAAAACTATTAAGACACTGATGAAAGAAATCAAAGATGATACAAACTGATGGAGGGACATACCATGTTCTGGGATTGGAAGATTCAACATTGTGAAAATGACTGTACTACCCAAAGCAATTTACAGATTCAATGCAATCCCTATCAAATTACCAATGGCATTTTTCACAGACCTAGAACAAGAAATCTTATGATTTGTATGGAAATGCAAAAGACCCTGAATAGCCAAAGCAATCTTGAGAAGGAAAGATGGAATTGGTGGAATTAGACTTCCTGACTTCAGGCTATACTACAAGGCCACAGTGATCAAGACCGTATGGTACTGGCACAAAAATAGAAAGGAAGATCAATGGAATAGAATAGATAACTCAGAGGTAAGCCCAAGCACATATGGGCACCTTATCTTTGACAAAGGAGGCAAGAATATACAATGGGAAAAAGACAGCCTCTTCAATAAGTGGTGCTGGGAAAATTGGACAGCTACATGTAGAAGAAAGAAATTAGAACACTTCCTAACACCATACACAAAAATAAACTCCAAATGGATTAAAGACCTACATGTAAGGCCAGACACTATAAAACTCCTAGAGGAAAGCATAGGCAGAACACTCTATGACATCCATCAAAGCAAGATCCTTTTTGACCCACCTCCTAGAATCAGGGAAATAAAATCAAGAATAAACGAATGGGACCTCATGAAACTTAAAAGCTTTTGCACAGCCAAAGAAACCATAAACAAGAAGGCAACCCTTAGAATGGGAGAAAATACCTGCCAACAAAGCAATGGACAAAGGATTAACCTCCAAAATACACAAGCAGCTCATGCAGCTTAATACAAAAAAGCAAATAACCCAATCCACAAATGGGCGGAAGACCTAAATAGACATTTCTCCAAAGAAGACACACAGATGGCCAACAAACACATGAAAAGATGCTCAACATCACTCATCATCAGAGAAATGCAAGTCAAAGCCACAATGAGGTATCATCTCACACCGATCAGAATGGCCATCATCACAAAATCTGGAAACAAAAAATGTTGGAAAGGGTGTGGAGAAAAGGGAACTCTCCTGCACTGTTGGTGGGAATGTAAGTTGGCACAGCCACTATGGAAAACAGTTTGGAGGTTCCTTCAAAAACTAAAAATGGAACTACCATATGATCCAGTAATCCCACTCCTGGGCATATACCCAAAGAAAACCATAATCCAAAAAGAAACATGTACCATAATGTTCATTGCAGCACTATTTACAATAGCCAGGACATGGAAGCAACCTAAATGCCCATCAACAGATGAATGGACAAAGAAGATGTGGCGCATATATACAATGGAATATTACTCAGCTATAAAAAGGAATGAAATGGAGCTACATGTAATAAGGTGGATAGACCTAGAGTCTGTTTCATAGAGTGAAGTAAGCCAGAAAGAGAAAAACAAATATTGTATGCTAACTCATATATACAGAATCTAAAAAAAATAAAAAAGGTACTGATGAACACAGTGACAGGACATGAATAAGGATTCAGATGCAGAGAATGGACTGGAGGACACTGGAGGACATGGGGTGGGGGTGGGGGGCGGCGGATGAAGGGTAAGCTGGGACAAAGTGAGAGAGTAGCATAGACATATGTATACTACCAACTGTAAAATAGATAGCTAGTGGGAAGTTGTTATATAACAAAGGGAGATCAACTCGATGATGGGTGATGCTTTGGAGGGCTGGGACGGGGAGGGTGGGGGGGAGTCTCAGGAGGGAGGGGATATGGGGATATGTGTATAAATACAGCTGATTTACTTTGGTGTACCTCAAAAGCTGGTACAAGAGTGTAAAGCAATTATATTCCAATAAAGAGCTTAAAAAATATTTGTGTCATTTTTATGTAAAAAGTATTGAAATACATACAAATATTACTAACTGCCTGTCTTATGGAGCTTACAATGTATAGGAGTGGTGGTAGGAGTAAACTAAGATATATGAGTAAACAAGTATACATATGCTGATAGTACAAGGTGGAATATGAAGGATGCTGCCAGAAATACCAAATATGCAGATGGGGATGTGGTAGTCAGAGATCCAAGAAGAGTGAGTGAGATGGAATTTGATTGAGAAAATAGTGGCAGAGCCCCCAAAGTATTGAGCCATGTGCATGTTTACCGCTCAATGTGCATACCTAGCATGTAATTTTGATTCTACAAGTGCACAACTGTAACTATACAGCAAAGTATGGTAACAAACCAGAATCAGGAGAATGACTTCAAATTAGAGACTGTTTTTTTTAGATGACTAAAATGCTAAACAAAGCATAGCAAAAGTTCTCTCTGCTTTGTAAGTGGATGCACTACAGAAATTCTTGAAATTGTAGAGACCCTGGTGTATTTACGTGGTCATTTAGAGGTCACTTTTTCTTGTTAGAGGATTGCTGGACAGAGAGCTTAAGACTGAAGTACTAATAGTGCTCTGTCAGAGGTAAATAGAAAATGAAGATGAAGTTTTTTTTTAATATTGAACAATTCTGCAAAGATATTTATTTATTCTTTAACTTTTTATTTTATCTTGCAGTATAGTTGATTTACAATGTTGTGTTAGTTTCAATTATACAGCAAAGTGATTTAGTTTTATATGTACATATATCTCTTCTTTTTCAGATTATTTTCCCATACAGGTTATTACAGAGTATTGAATAGAATTCCCTGTGCTATACAATAGGTCCTTGTTGATTATCTATTTTATATATAGTAGTGTGTATATATTAATCCCAACCTCCTAATTTATCCCCTGCCCCACACCTTTCCCCATTGGTAACCAAGATGAAGTGTTTTGAACTCAATAAAAATCTTGGGGAATGGAATTCCACATATATGATTCAGTAAGGCACAGTTATATGAACTTGAAATAAAAACTTAAGAGCTAAGACATTTTTCTGCTTTTGTGACATTTGGGATTGTGATGTCACACAAGTTCTTTTGTAGTTGCCTCAAAACTTTTTACATATAAACAGGATAGCTATAATCAATTTGGAAGCTCTATTCCTAAGCCAACTTGTCTAATCTCTTGACCTCCTCCTCAGTGTTATTAATTGTAATCTACCTCTTAGGTCCTCCTCTTCCCTTCTACCTGTTGGCTCTCAGTTAATGAACGAGTCCATTCTGTGATTTTGTTTTATTCATTCACTAAACCTTCTAGCAGAAATTACTCTCTGTGAAGCAGAATTCCACAGAGGAGCTACATAGTAAATGTTATTTCTTTGTTCTTCTTTCTCTAATTGTTTTAGGTGTAAGGTTAGGTTATTTGATATTTTTCTTGTTTCTTGAGGTGGGACTGTATTGCTATAAACTTCCCTATTAGAACTGCTTTTGCTGCGTCCCATAGGTTTTGGGTCATTGTGTTTTCATTGTCATTTGGTTCTAGATATTTTTTGATTTCCTCTTTGATTTCTTTAGCGATTTCTTGGTTGTTTAATAGTGTATTGTTTAGCCTCCATGTGTTTGTATTTTTTATAGTTTTTTTTCCTGTAATTGATATCTAGTCTCATGGCATTGTGGGGTAAATGTTATTTAAAATCAATTTTTATTTTATTTTTTTATCTTAATTTTTTTCTTAGAAATTGGTGTCTAATTTTTATTTACTTTTGTGGTCATGCCATGCAGCATGCAGGATCTTAGTTCCTGAACCAGGGATCGAACCCAGACCCCCTGCATTGGGAGTATGGAGTCTTAACCACTGGACCGCCAGGGAAGTCCCCCAATTTTTATTTTAGTTGAAAAAATATATGTACATAGTAAAAATTCAAAAAAAGTGGGAACCATGTTTCCCTAGTCCTCTTTCCACAGAAGCATCTGCGTGGGCCACTTTCTTTCTTTCTTTTTTAAATATTTCAAATCTTTTTTAAAAAAATTGTTTATTTATTTTGGCTTAGCTGGATCTTAGTTGCAGCACATGGGATCTTCATTGTGGCATGTGGACTTCTTAGTTGAGGCATTTACGTGTGATCTATTTACCGGACCAGGGATCGAACCTGAGCCCCCTGCATTGGAAGCGCAGAGTCTTACCCACTGGGCCACCAGGGAAGTCCCTAGGCCACTTTCCTGACCATCCTTACAGAAAAATAAAATTTGTGAATTTATAAGTGTGTTTGTGTGAAAGTAAATGCATATCTGTGTAGGTGTAAATCTCCCTTCTAATTTTAACAAATTAGGAGCATACCATGTATCTGTTCTGTACAGTTGGTAGTAGCAGAAGCAAAGAAGTGGACCTAAGAAAAAAACACTGAAGCCTGGCAGATGACAGGGTCACTGGGGTTCTTTCAGGGTCACAGAGGGCCATTAGAGTGTCCTTTGCACCAGGAGAGCTGATAGTGTGTCTTTAATGGCAATGAGCCAATTTTTAGTAATTTCTAAGTCTGTCTTCTGAAAAAGTTTCCTGTGCTTCTTTTGCTTCCCTGTGTTTTCTTATGATAAACCCCCATCACCTAAGGTAACCAAAGGTGTTCATTTTTTTATTGAAGTATAGTTGATGTATAGTATTATGTTTCAGGTATACAACATAGTGATTCATAATTTTTAAGTTATATTCCATTTATAGTTATTGTAAAGTATTGGCTATATTCCTGATGTTGTACAATACATCCTTGTAGATTATTTATTTTATATATAGTAGTTTGTACCTCTTAGTCCCCTATCGCTCTCTTCCCCTCCCTGCTTCCCTGTCTCTACTGGTAATCACTAGTTTGTTCTCTGAGTCTGTTCATTTTTGTTATATTAACTAGTTTGTTGTACTCTTTTTAGAGTCCACATTTAAGTGATATCATAGAGTATTTGTCTTTCTTCTGTCTGACTTATTTCACTTAGCTTAAATACCCTCCAGGTCCATCCATGTTGCTGTAAATGGCAAAATTTCTTTCTTTCTTTCTTTCTTTTTTTTTATGGTTGAATAGTATTCCATTGTGTGTGTATACCACATCTTCTTTATCCATGCATCGTTAATGGACTCTTAGGTTGTTTCCATTTCTTGGCAATTGTAAATAATGCTGCTATGAACTTTGGGATGCATCTAAAGGTGTTTCTTGACACTATTTATTCAGATAAAGTAATAAATACTTTTGGGCTAGATGCTTACTGAGATAAAGAAAAGAGGAAGCCAGCTAAGAGTGGATGACTGTCACTGTTTCTCTGGACTGGGATCTAAAAACTGCTTTTTTCTTACTCTCTTAGAAACTCTAGCCTTTCTGTTTGGGATATCTGAGTATTCTGAAGTTTTGGTGATTAAAATGTGGAGTAGGAAGTTGAAGCTTGGACATGACTCATACCAGGGAGGTCCTGTGGCTTCTACAGATAAGTGAAAGGGAAAAAAGGACCTCAAACCTTATCAGTGATAGAATATTTGCCTTTTAGGAATATATCTGACCCCCAGTTAGTAATAGTTGAGGCCCAAGAACTCCAGCATTCAGAAAGTGTGTTTGTTATTGTATAAAAATCTCCTTGGAGATAATCAAAGCACATGTAGAAGAGTTCCAACTTAAAAAAAAAAAAGCTAAAATCCAGGATCTACATCTCAGTCTGTGAAAGTCACAGGTTCTTAAGTTACAGTGTTAATTTTAAGTGATCTTAAAGGAATACACAGTAACAAGATTAAGGAAATGATAATTCTGTATCCATTCCGAGAACAATTTATATATCCCTATATTGCATTAAGTAGTCGTGTTTGTGTGATTGGCATTAACAACATGTTCTTCATGATTCAGGGCCAGAATGTAACTTGAACCTCCTGAACATTCTCACATTTGATACTAACAGTGTGTTCCGGGTGTAGTTAGGTATTAGGTACTGATCAGAATTTGTTATTCCCTTTCTCCTTTTGTATTCTTTTTTAAAAATTTATTTTTGGC
Source organism: Hippopotamus amphibius kiboko (assembly GCF_030028045.1). NCBI lineage: Eukaryota > Metazoa > Chordata > Mammalia > Artiodactyla > Hippopotamidae > Hippopotamus > Hippopotamus amphibius. The sequence continues at coordinate 66,927,619 of NC_080186.1, read as the reverse complement.
TGTGCCAGATCTTCCTTGTGGCATGCGGAATCTTTGGTTGTGGCATGCAAACTCTTAGTTGCTGCGTGCATGTGGGATCTAGTTCCCTGACCAGGGATCGAACCCAGGCCCCCCTGCATTGGGAGCCCAGAGTCTTACCCACTGGACCACAAGGGAAGTCCCTCCTTCTGTATTCTTTATACTTCCCCCTTCCTATCTTAATTTTCCTGCCTTTCTGTGAAGGTAAGTGGGGGATGGAAGATAGCTTGAACAACGAAAGGGGAATTATTGTTGAATACCTATCATTACCACTTAACTGGTGCTACCATGTTTGAAATAGCAATTCTTAATAGGACCCTCAGAAATGACTATGATCAATAGATGAGGCAATTGGAGCTCAGAACAGAAGTAAGCTACTCAAGTCATGCAGTCCTAAGAGATGTCTTTTATCTTAGGTTTGTCTGACTCCAAAGCCCATGCTCTTTCCTTAACACAAGTGGTTCTTAACCTTACTGGACCCAGAACTCCCTTGTAATAACAAATGTTATATGGCACCACTTTTACTTATCCTGAAATAAAAATTTAAACAAAAATACCTACCTATATACATAATTTAAAAGATAGATTAGAAATAAACATGGATTTCAATGCAAATACTTGGGAAAACTATTTTAGAAGACAAAATGAGGCAGTCAGTTGCTTGTATTTACCTACTTATAGCAAATAAGTTTGGATTTAAAAAGAATAAGACAATAGTCACCCGAATGTTGTTGACTCCTTTATGTTACCTTTTGTGACCTAAATATTTAGGATAGTCATAGAAATATATAATGTAACAATAATACGAGCAATTGATATAAATGTTTCATGTTAAATTCAGATAACATAGACAACTGCTGTCAGTGACTTGATTTTCTGAAATGATGAACAACTCTTGATAAGGCTCTACACAAACAAGAAAATCTTTCCTTGATTTACATGGTAATTGCAGTCTAGGAAAACTCATAACAAAGTGTACTTTATCGGTAACACAAAGGGTCTAGGTTTTTTGCTTTTGTTTTTTAAATTATTCATTCATTCATTCATTCATTCATTCATTCATTCATATTGGTTGTATTGGGTCTTTGTTGTTGTGCGCGGGCTTTCTCTAGTTGCGGAGAGTGGGGGCTACTCTTCGATGTGGCTCGCAGGCTTCTCATTACCGTGGCTTCTCCCGTTGTGGAGCATGGGCTCTAGGCACTCGGGCCTCTGTGGTTGCAGCACATGGTCTCAGTAGTTGTGGCTCGTGGGCTCTAGAGTGCAGGCTCAGTAGCTGTGGCACATGGGCTTAGATGCTTTGAGGCATGTGGGATCCTCCTGGACTAGGGCTCAAACCCATGTCCCCTTCAATAATTATTTATATATATATATAAACTATATATATATAGTTTTTTTTCCCCTCTTCCCAACATGAATCTCTAGTAGGATATTTGAAAATTATCAGAATTGAGCTTACCAAGCTGAGCCTCTCTGAGCATTAGAGTTCACAGAGTATCCCTACCTCATCCCCTATCTCTTCCAGTGCCAGCGGTGTCACATAATCATTGTAACAACCAAAAAAGCCCCCACAAAATTTCAAACAGTGTTCCAGTATCACCCTACCTCCGGCAACATTGCTTTATGCCAGTTTGCTTAAGATTAAGCACTTGCTCTAAGCTGTGATGTTAGGAGGTAAAGGGGGGCAAAATGTGGAAGCAACAAGAAGGGAAAAGCAGTAGAAGGACCTCCTGTTTTACACGTTTAATTTTAGGATCAGTCTTATAGGATTGTAGTTATACAGAGTGAAACATGGCTGGTTAAATTTGTGAGATTCTAGGCTTTCAAAATATCTCAAAGCTACACATGTTGCTGTAACGGTTTCACAGGCTTATAGGGTCCTGTGATAGATGGAGAGTCAGGGCGGCATGACAGCAATGCTTTAGGTCAGTGTGATGGGGTGGTGAATTTCAGGGTAGGGCGATATGCCCTGAGTTTAATGCCTGAAGCTTCAATTTTCTCACCTGGAAAATTGAACATGGAATTAAACTTGGAAAATGTACAAATAATACCTTCTTTATAGAAGTGTCATGAAAACTGAATGATACAGCATATTAGGTATCTAGAACAACGGTTCAATAAATGTTAGTTCTCGTTCCCTCTTTTCCTCAAAAAAGATGCTTTTCGGCAATTTTTGAGTAATTTTTTTGGTAATTTTTTTCCTTTTAATTTTCCCATTCTAGAGCTGTGCCATTTCATTCTCCTACTTTTTGCCTAATCCCAGAAAATAAGGAAAGCAAATTTAAGTTTATCTCTATACATGATCCTCAGACGAAGCTATCTCAGTGTGAAAATCTATGTTACAGTAACTAAAGTGGACTCTTCTGACAAGGGCTTCGTCAATAAAGTTTAGTTTAAACCTAATAAGCTATGTCAGTCAATAAAGTCAACGACCTCAATTAAACCCGAAGTATTTTTTTTTCCAGATCTTTATTGGAGTATAACTGCTTTACACTGTTGTGCCAGTTTCTGCTGCACAGCAAAGTGAATCAGCTGTATTTACACATATATCCCCACACATATGCCCCTCCCTAACCCACCCCTCTAGGTCGTCACCCGTCATCAAGTTGATCTCCCTGTGTTATGCAACAGCTTCCCACTAGCCATCTATTTTACATTTGGTAGTGTATATATGTCAATGCTACTCTCTCACTTCTTTCCAGCTTCCTCCCACCCCCACCCCGTGTCCTCAAGTCCATTTTCTACATCTATGTCATTATTCTTGCCCTGCCACTGGGTTCATCAGTACCATTTTTTTTAGATTCCATATATATGCGTTAGCATACATTATTTTTTCTCTTTCTGACTTTCTTCACTCTGTGTAACAAACTCTAGGTCTATCCACCTCATTACAAATAACTCAAGTCCATTCCTTTTTATGGCTGAGTAATATTCCATTGTATATATGTGCCACATCTTCTTTATCCATTCATCTGTTGATAGACATTTAGGTTGCTTCCATGTCCTGGCTATCGTAAGTAGTGCTGCAGTGAACATTGTGGTACATATTTCTTTTTGAATTATGGTTTTCTCTGGGTATATGCCCAGTAGTAGGATTCCTGGGTCATATAGTAGTTCTATTTTTAGTTTTTTAAGGAACCTCCATATTGTTTTCTGTGGTGACTGTATCAATTTACATTCCCACCAACAGTGCAGGAGGGTTTCCTTTTCTCCACAGCCTCTCCAGCATTTATTGTTCCTAGATTTTCTGATGATGCCCATTCTAACCAATGTGAGGTGATACCGCATTGTGGTTTTTTTTTTTCTTTTCTTTTTTCTTTTTTTTAATTGTATTTATTTATTATTTTGGGGGGGGTACACCAAGTTCAATCATCTGTTTTTATACACATATCCCCGTATTCCCTCCCTCCCTCGATTCCCCCCCACCCTCCCCGTCCCAGTCCTCTAAGGCATCTTCCATCCTCGAGTTGAACTCCCTTTGTTATACAACAACTTCCCACTGGCTATCTGTTTTACAGTTGGTAGTATATATATGTCTGTGTTACTCTCTCGCTTCGTCTCAGCTTCCCCTTCACCCCCCGCCCCCTCCCAAACCTCGAGTTCTCCAGTCGCATTGTGGTTTTGATTTGCATTTCTCTAATGATTAGTGATGTTGAGCATCTTTTCATGTGTTTGTTGGCCATCTGTGTGTCTTCTTTGGAGAAATGTCTGTTTAGGTATTCTGCCCATTTTTGGATGGGGTTGTTTTTTTTTTTTTTTGATATTGAGCTGCATGCGCTGCTTGTATATTTTGGAGATTAATCCTTTGTTGGTTGCTTCGTTGCAAATATTTTCTCCCATTCTGAGGGTTGTCTTTTGGCTTGTTTATGGTTTCCTTTGCTGTGCAAAAATGTTTAAGTTTCATTAGGTCCTGTTTGTTTATTTTTGTTTTATTTCCATTATTCTAGGAGGTGGGTCAAAAAAGATCTTGCTGTGATTTATGTAATAGAGTGGTCTGCCCATGTTTTCTTCTAAGAGTTTTATAATGTCTGGCCTTACATTTACGCGTTTTATCCATTTTGAGTTTATTTTTATCTATAGTGTTAGGGAGTGTTCTAATTTCATTCTTTTACATGTACCTGTCCAGTTTTCCCAGCACCACTTATTGAAGAGGCTGCCTTTTCTCCATTATATATTCTTGCCTCCTTTGTCAAAGATAAGGTGACCAGATGTACCTGGGTTTATCTCTGGGCTTTCTGTCCTGTTCCATTGATCTATATTTCTGTTTTTGTGCCAGTACCATGCTGTCTTGATTATTGTAGCTTTGCTGTATAGTCTGAAGTCAGGAAGCCTGATTCCTCCAGCTCTGTTTTTCCTTCTCAAGATTGCTTTGGCTATTTGGGGTCTTTTGTGTTTCCATGTAAATTGTATAATTTTTTGTTCTAGTTCTGTGAAAAACCTGAAATATTAAATATGCCAATTTATTCAGAATTATTTTGCATTGCAGTTATCAATGCTTATTTCTCTTGAACCAAAAATAACTCTTTAGGAGTACCCATGTTTCTTTGTGTCATATCTCTAGACATACCTGTGACAGAATTTTTCTCAACGTGTAATTCTATTATTTTACTCTCTTCTGCCACTGAACATTTAGAGCTCCTTTTCAACTTTCCCCACACTTATTAAGTCTTCTAGAATCTTGTTTTTTTAATTAGTTGGAAACGTTTTAGAATTTTTGTTTTAAAATGTCTTTATTATTGTTATTATTTTTACAGTAGGTCCTTGCTGATTATCTAGTTTAAATATAGGAATGTGTTCATAATCTCCTAGAATCTTAATTGTGCTCAAGTCATGGACACTGACTTCCAGGAAGCTTCTGGGAAAGATTACCTAGATGCGAAGGGACAGAGGAAGAACTCTACCACTACTTTTCCTCAACATGCAAATCATATGTTTTTCCTTTATCCCATGTTGTCTAGTCTTATCATCCTGAAAAGGAAATATGCTCATTTGATCTGCTTAATAGAAGAAGCATTATAAATAGATGGCCATGTAACTTATATTTCCTACCCAGACACTTCACAGAGTGAAAGGAAGGTAGTAATAATTACTCTGGGACAACAGGGGTAAACTAGGGCCCAGAGACCCTCTAATTATAGAAAAGGAGAAAAAAAGAAAAATGTGATGTGAGAAAGTTTATCATACATTTGCTTAATAAGCATCACAACACACAAGCCAGTTTCCTGGGCAGCAGGGAAGGTTTTGAATGGTAGGCATTTAGGGAAGGGGTGGGGAGAGGAGGGTGTAGGCATAAAAATAGAAGCAGGTAGTGAAGGCACAGTGTCAGCACTGAGCTGGGAGCCAGGAGACTCTGGTACTGCTCGTCCTGGCTCTGGTTTTGTGACACATTCTTGGGAGTTGAGGATGGAGGCCTGTGGTAGCCTGCCAGCTTCTTCGGGAAGCTTCCTAACCCTGCTGGGTCCTCCTCCCCTCTTCTCTAACTGCTCTGTCCGCACCAGTCCCGGAAGTCCTACAAGCAGGATGGGCAGGAACATTGGCGAGTGGAGGGTGGGAAGAAGCCTTCGTGAGAGTGGGGGATGGGAAGGGGTAGTAAACAGCTTGGAGCAAAGGTGAGAGGCTCTCAGCCAGGGCTGTGACTAAGTGTCTCCGATTCTGTGACAGGATTCTATTCCTGGCAGCTCCTCTCCGCATCTTCCCGGTCTCTGTTCTTGGAGCTCTCTATCCCTGGGGTGGGAGGCGGCTCGAAATTGAGCAAACTTTGCCTGAGAGAATCTTCACACACCCTCCAGACTCAGGACTAACCTCCCTGTGTCACACCAGCCCTACCCATGGGTGAACTTTTCTGTGCTTCTCAAACGTTCTAAAGAATAAGGGTCTAACGCTGTCAGTGAGTTTGCCTCCACTCCCTCACGCCAGCCCTTTGTCACCTCTCATCTAGGGAACCCTGTGATACATGTTCCTTTGTCCCCTCTTGCCCTGTCACACTGCAGTACATTTTCCCAATGTCTTTCAGGTGTCCTAGTTTAGAATAAAAATCAATTGCAGTCTTTCACTCTCTCAAGATGTTAATTTCTTGCATGGCCTATTTTCTTCATAAAGTGCTCCCCTCTCTTTCTGTCAGAATTTCTGTGCTGGGGAGTAGTAAGGAATAGACCACCCTCCCACCTCACTGTGTCTTGACCCCTGAGTGGCGCCCCATGCTTGCTTTCCAATTTTTCATGATTTATTTGGGTGGCTTTTATTTATTTTTTCATTGAAGTATAGTTCATTCACAATGTTGTGCCAGTTGGATGCTTTTTAAATATTACATACCTTGTAGACCTTTGCTTCTTGGTTAATATGAACACAGTGCCACATGAGCGTTCTGCCAAGCAAATTTTAAAATTTTGTTTAAGGACCCTTTGGGGATCTAATGGCTATTTTTTTAAAAATATATAATTTGTGTCTGTATATTTGGTAAACTGGAAATTTTAATCAGAGATCTCTTTATTAATTATAATTTATAATGTTCTGTCTCACAAACCACTCTACTATACCCTTGGATGTAAAACATCTCCTCCTTATAGTTTCTCCTTCCCTTTTGAGGTTCTCGTCCATCTTAAGTGTCAAACAGGAGGAGGCTTTTAAGAAGTTAAGTGGTTTAGAAACCTGGAAAATTTGAGCCAGCACCTGACAGGGGAACAGCAGTGATTTATGATGTCTTTCAAATCGGCATGTAACCTTGAAGCATTAATAGACTAGGCTAAAGCTCAGATATCTCCTCTGACCTGAAGAATTTTGTGGAAGAGGATGGATATATATATAGCTATATACATTTGATTTATCTTACTCCTTGGGTTAGTGTCTGTGTAATGTCCACAAAAGCAAGACTGAAACCTGTCTCTCTTCTTTTAACCTTTTCCTGTGTTTCAAGAATTGCTTTGAGATTGACTTTCTTTGATACATAGTTGCTTTGATTAGATTTCATTAACAAAGGAAAATGTTCTTTTGGTTACTCTGGGAAGTCATTTGGTAGATTAAAAAATGTGATTTGATTTTCTTTTTGAGGGAGGGGATAAAATTAGTTTTGTCACAGGATTTTGCCCATTGAAAACACCAGGAAGAAAGGTGGTTGTACTGAAGAAGAACAGTACAAAGGATGATTCACCTTTTTATTTAAGACTTGCCACTGCTGACCCAGGACAGCTAATTTAGAAGTGAATCATTTATAGAAAGTTCTACATGGTTCGAGGCAGGGCTTTGTACAATATCCTCATGAAGGTCTAAATAGAGCATACAGTATCAGGTTTCTAAATATCTGTCTTGTTGCCAATTTTATATCTTTTCCAAACTGAAACTTTTTTTCTAGATGACTGTAGCCATTGACAAAGTGAAGGCAAAGGCACTGTATTTATAAAATAATGTATATTTAAGAAAACATATCTTAGAAACTTATTACATGCATTATACTGGGAAAATAAAGGCACGAGATCTTAAATGTCTGTGTTTAGTTACATTCATTTCTTTGGGTTATGGTTAGTTTTATTTTATCTTTAACTATTTATTTTGTTTTATTTATGTATTTGGCTGTGCCGGGTCTTAGTTGCAGCACGAGGGTCTTCATTGCCCTCTGTGGGATCTAGTTCCCTGATCAGGGATCGAACCCGGGCCCCCTGCATTGGAAGCTTGGAATCTTGACCACTGGACCACTAAGGAAGTCCCAGTCAGTTTTAAAACTAACTGAAAGAAATCATTTAAAATTACCTATTTATAGTAAATAAAAGTAAACAAGGTATTAATATTTTGATATTTAGTAATCACCTAATACATTTGGCTTTTAAAGTCTAATTAGAAATCACTTCTTTTCGTAAGCTGTCTTCACTCCTTTTAAGAAGTGGGTGGTTTGTTAAATAAACAGTGTATTTGGCTCCATATAGAGCAAAAACTTTGCAGTCTCTGCCTTCTAGGAGTTTTAAGTTTAAAGCTGAGTTTATATATGCATCACAGCTATGGTATCATGGGTTAGAAAAAGCACAGAAGTCTGAATTCCAGTTTTGACTGTCTCTCACTAGCTATGTGACCTTAGACAAATCATGTAAGAGGGTTTAAGCTGGTTTTCTCTTCTGCACAGGACATAGTGATGCCTGTCCTTATGACCTGACCCACATGGATTAGCTGATACTTTGGGAAGTGATCAGTAACTTGGATGTCTCTATGTACATATTAGTTATCAGAGAGGCAACATTGTAGGGAAAAGAACTTGGAATTGGACTAACAGGGTTGGAGTTATATTTGCACCAAATACTACTTAATCACAAACTGTTTTATCTCTCTAAGTCTTTATGTTCTAATCTGTAAAAAATGGGTATAGTAATACCTCTCACATAGAATTGTTGCAGGATTAAATGAGGTAGTATGTGAAAATACCTGGTACACATAAGTGATCAATTAATGTTTCTGAGACCTTAATTTTTATTTTTGTTCTTCCAGACCTTCATCTCCCCAGTTCCCTCACTTTTACAGTGCTCTCTAGAAGTAGGACCCAGTCACTGAAATGTGTAGAGCTGACAGGGATGAGCAGGTTCCAGTCCATGAATGTCATGGAAGAATTGTTTGAGTTCTAGAAGTTCCTTTATACATCTACCAAATGTCTTGGGGAATCATGTAGGATAAGACACTCAGCTTTGGGGAAGAGTTTTGAGTATTATAATTCTGTCACTCTGGCTTGCCTAGAATTGCTTCCTTTTCTGTTCAAGCAGCTCAGGGTAAGTGGGTGCTCTTTTTCCTTCAGTAATTATTCTTGGGACTTCCCTGGTGGTCCAGTGGTTAAGACTCCCCACTCCCATTGCAGGGGGCCTGGGTTGGATCCCTCGTTGGGAAACTAGATCCCACAGGCATGCTGCAACTAAGAAGTCTGCATGCTGCAACTAAAAGATCTTGTATGCTGCAACAAAGATCCTGTGTGCCTTGACTAAGACTCAGTACAGAAAAAAAAAAATTCTTAGTTTCAAATTGTTTTCAGTTCCTGCTATTTTAAGGGCAATTAACTAGATGGAGTAAAATCTTTTTTCTCTTTTTGAGAAAAAGTCTGTGAGGCTTAGATAATAAGAAAAACCCACATGGAGCCTTAGTTATTTACAAAGAAAACATAATCCAAGTGGTTTTTTGCATATAAAGATGGTGGTATTAACTCCTGATGAAAGTATGATTTAGGTAATTACTAGGTTTATTATTACCCACTTTCTCTTCTTTATTTTCTATAATGACATTGATTGATATTTCTATAATGCTTATTTTAGAAAACATATAAAGAGTTAGCAAGGTTCTTGGTAGATTGAGATGTAGGAAAGTAGTTGTATTAAAGTATTTAGTAACACTGTTATTTTAGATAACCACAGGAGGTAACTGTTATAGTTGCTTATATTTAAAATCACATTCCCAAATACTGTAATGCAAGCCACACAAGCCCTTAATTTCTTCCAGAGATCTTTGGAACATGTGGAATCTTGGGCCAACTCAGTTCCTGTTTAAGGAAAGCATTAAACAAAAAGTTGGAAATGGACTTCCTGCAGTTTTAAAACTGAGTTTGATGTGGTTTTGGAGAGATTTGTAACCTGTTTGTGGGCCAGACTATCTTTTTGAAGCACTAATAACAAATGATTTATTTACCCCTATTCACAAAGCCCACTTGTGGAATATATAATAGTGCCATCAGAGAAAAAGTAATATTAATTTATTTTAATGGCTTTATACAGTAGTTCAGACTCTTATCATCCTAGCCATATTGAGTTTCTAGGGTGGAAATCATAACCATGTGATAAGAACTAAAAAATAGCAATTGAAATATAAATACATGGTGAGAATATGGTCATGAGGTATACTCAACAGCATAAGTTGAAGGATAATGTAATTTATGGGGGAAAATGAAACCCATCCTGGTTATGACATTAAAAAAGGAGCAAAATCTAATTTTCAGGAAAAGTAACGCAATTTAAGAAGCTGTCAATTATAGGTGTAAATATTATTCAAGAAACACCTGTATTCCAGGAATAATACTAATAATAACCTTTAGAACTTTTTAGTTTAAAAAAGCACTTTAATGTATAGTGTCTTACTGAGTTTTAGTAACAACTTGTGTGATGTAGACTAACTCTACTAATGCCAGGATGTACATGAACGCCAAGGAGGTGAAGTGACTGAGCTCACTGAGAATACAGAATTGGGACTAGATCCAGGTCTCTTACCTCTTAACCCATTGTTTCCTTCTTTCCTTCTATTTTTTCTTTCTTTTCCACAACCATTAAAAGTAACATAATGTTCATTGCAGCACTATTTACAATAGCCAGGACATGGAAACAACCTAAATGCCCATCAACAGATGAATGGATAAAGAAGATGTGGCACATATATACAATGGAATATTACTCAGTCATAAAAAGGGATGAAACTGAACTAAATGTAATGAGGTGGATAGACCTAGAGACTGTCATACAGAGCGAAGTAAGCCAGAAATAGAAAAACAAATACCGTATGCTAACTCATATATATGGAATCTGAAGAAATGGTGCTGATGAACCCAGTGACAGGCAAGAGTGGAGACACAGAAGTAGAAAATGGACTTGAGGACACGGGGCTGGGGTGGGGGGCGAAGGGGCAGCTGGGATGAAGTGAGAGAGTAGCATAGACATATTTACACTACCAACTCTAAAATAGATAGCTAGTGGGAAGTTGCTGTATAACAAAAGGAGATCAACTTGATGACAGGAGATGCCTTAGAGGGCCAGGACAGGGAGGGTGGGTGGGAGTCGTGGAAGGGAGGGGATATGGGGATATATGTATAAATACAGCTGATTCACTTTTGTGTACCTCAAAAACTGGTACAAGAGTGTAAAGCAAATGTATTCCAATAAAGAGCTTAAAAAAAAAGTATAACATAGCTCCTCTCTAGATATCCATTTTGCTGACACTGGAAGTAAGGGGAGGCTTTACTTTGTGCCTGAAATTTTTGATATGAAATTAGAATAAGAATGCATGACACTTCAGTGCATTAAAGGAAACACAATTCACCATAGACCTTAGAGTTGTCTTTTTTTTTTTTTATTTTAAGGATAAAATGAGATAGTAGGTAGAAAGAACTTTTAAACTATGAATTATGGGGTGTTCCCTGGTGGTCTATGGTTAGGATTTGGCACTTTCACTGCTGTGGCCTGTGTTCAGTCCTGGTTGGGGAACGGAGGTCCTACAAGCCATGCAGTGTGGCCAAAGACAAAACATAAGAAAACAAAAGCCTTGAATTATGAAGATACAAAGGATAGTGATTCTATCAGTTAGAAATCTGTTAGTTGAAAGCAAGAGAAAATCCAACACAGAATGGGTTGGTGAAAGTACTGGCTTGTGTAACTAAACATTCTGGGATAGGACTGTGTATCAGATAGATGTTTTCAGCTGCAAGTAGCACAGAGCTAGTTAAACTAAGGCAAATAACTTATTATTTTACATAAAAGAGGTATAGTGGGCTCCAGAGCTGGTTAACAGAGCAGCTCACCAATGTCAAGGACCTAGGTTCACTCCAAATCTTTGCCTTTCTTGGCACTGTTCTCTTCCTCAGTTGGTAGTAAGGTGGTGGTGGAAGTTCCTAGATCACATACAGATAAAGGAACATCCAGGGGAAAAGGGGATTGTCTTTTACAGTGTTTGTTTCTTAGGAATGAAAGAATATTTCCCTGAGGCTTCCTTGGACATCTTCCTCCCATGTCTTGTTGGCCAGGGTTGGGCCACATGCTTACTCCTAAATGAGCACTTCTACTAGTGTAAGCCATTTACCTGTAACAGAGGAGGTGAATCAGTTTCCTCCAGAACACACAGGAGGTATAGATACCTGATATCTGAAGATTACCTTAGGAGGGGTTGGGGTGGACCACTTCTAGTGTCCATTACTGACTGTCTTTAGGTGAGACTGGATCTGGAGGCTCTGCCCTTCTCTGTGTGTCAGCTTTGTCCCCAGGTTCAGTCTTCTAATGTTGAAGTGACAGCTGCAGTAGTTAGACTTCACATCAGAGGGGGAGAGACACCTTTCTAGAAGCTTCTGTGGAAAAGAAGATTCCTTGTCCAGAAACCCCAACAACTTCTTTCTTGTATCCTATTGGCTTAAGTTGGGTTATGCATTAGTCATTAACTGATTTAAACCTAATCATGACTCATTCCTGATGGAACTGAGGATGGGGTCACTCTTACCTAAGTTACCATATGGCTTAAAATGGGCAAGGAAACTTGAGGGGGAAGGGGAATGGATACTCTAGATATTGATGTCCAGCGCATAACAATTCAAGGCCCCCCATCTGGCCCCAAAGGGCAACAGCTTTCTCCTTTCATTAAGCCATTGCTCCTATAAATCACAGTGATGGCACATAATGAGACAATTATGATAATAAGATGAATCCCTACCTGCTAAGAGTTTACAAAGCAGCACATGGTGAGTTCCACAAGAAATGTATGAAATTTAATAGGTATATAGAAGAAGAAAGAACATTAGCTTAGGGTGTTATTAGAAAATGTAGTTTAGCTAGACTTTATTGGATGGGGAAGATTTTGACAGATACAGGCTGGGTTCAGAAGTTGAATTTAAGCTGTGACATTTTTGGCCAATGGAATGACATATATAGATATGCGGAGATGGGAAAAATACAAAATACAAAATTGATAAAGATGTGGGATTCTAGACCAGAGCTGCCCAATATGGTAGCTGCCAGCCAAATATAGATATGGAGCACTCTAAATGTCACTAGTCCAAATTGAGATAAACATGCGAGGGTAAATATACACCAGATCTTAAAAACTTAATAAAAATGTAAACTCTCAATTTCATTTTAAAAATAATCGATTATATGTTGAAATGACATTTTGGATATGTGGGATTATATGAGGAATTAGTTTCGCCTGTATCTTTTGTTAGTGTGCGTTTTAGAAAATGTAAAATTATTTTCTGTAGCTTGTGTTACATTTACATTGGGTAGTACTGCTATAGAAAGTGGCATGGTCAGGGGTACTCCATCCATCTTGTGAGAATTGGCAACGATGGTGGTAAAGCACCAAATGCAGATACCCCAGGAGATGTTAAGGATTTCTGTTTACAATGAAAAACATCAGAAAAGTGGATCTAATGGGTGGGTAATTTTCCTTATATGGTATCTTATCTTGAGTTTACTCTCTTTTGATTTAGTTTGTTCACCAGAGAGTATAAAAAATGACAAGTACTATGTCATACTGACTTTTTTCTAGTATATCTTTTCTCTAGTATATCTCTGGAAGCAAGTATTTGTTAGAGGAACATTGATTATGTAACTACTTCAGTGTTTCTTTTCTTGTGTTGTTTTCTCCTTCTTTTAACATTAAACATTTTTTAGCTGTGCTAATTGGATGAAGTCACAATTTTCTCATCCACAAAATGAGGTTAATAAAACCTAGTACACAGGCAGGTTTTATTAGATGAGGTAGGTGGATCTGCAGTAAATGCCATTTGGATATAAACCGAGCAGGACACTGTGTTAGACATTGTAGGAGAGAGCAGGATGACTGAGATCTCATGTCTCTGCTTGAGGGTGACACATATGTGTTATACCAGTTGGACCTGAAGGCAAGGTGACTCAGGCACTCGGATGAGGGGCTAGATTTAAATGTGAGTGAAGTGGAAAGAGTGATTCCACCTGGGCAGTCACATTCTTTCAGACAAGAGTATGAGGGTAGAGTGGGTGGACAGGCAGGCCTTTGAGATTTTGGATTGAAGGAAATGTATGAATGGAGTTAGGAAAGTTCCTGATATGTATTTGAGCTTCCTTTTTGGTTCAAATACCCAGGACTCTTAACATATTTCAATGGGGTTATGTTGCCCCATTGTACCTCAGTGGAGCGTCTACCAGCCTGGGAGTTCCTTGTGTATGAGGACTGCTCCTAGTCGTCTTTGTACCTCCAGTGTGCAGCACAGAACCTGGCAAAAAGCACACGTCCAATAGATGACTGTGAGGAGATGAATGAGCACAAACTGTGCAGCATTTAGAAGGCAGCATATCACTTTCTTATTTTTGAGTTCCAAATGCAGTGTCGATGAGGAGTATTTGAATGTCTAGACCTTTATGACATACAGGTATATTTGCTGATACTTGTGCATTGTGATCGTGGGAGTGATAGGTTTTTTTTTTTTTTTTTTTGGGCACACGGGCTTAGTTGCTCCGCGGCATGTGGGATCTTCCTGGAGCTGGGATCGAACCCGTGACCTATGCATTGGCAGGCGGATTCTTAACCACTGCGCCACCTAGGAAGCCCGGAGTGATAGGTTTTTATCCTCCCTTGAGGAACTGATCTGAAGTCACGGAGCTTCAGTTACCTGCTGCTACAGAGGGCTCTTACGCCCCCTCCCAGGGACCATTACATTTCTGTTTTCAACACAGCTTTCTGTGGAGCTCCATTCCATGGCTCTACTCCTTCCAGGAAAGAAACCTTGATGCCTTGGCTGCCAACTTCTGGCTGCTGGGAGCGGAACATTATTCTGCAGGGGAGGAAACACAATGGGAAAGGGTTATGCCTACAGGAAATCTAATATTTGCTCTGGAGTGGAGCATGTGAAAAGATTGGAAGAAAGGAAACAGCTTAGTAACTAGAAGTTCACTTTGTGTGAGATTTCCTTTTTGGGGCTTTTTCCCCTAGACTGTTTTATCATCAATTTTTTTTTTTTTTTTTACTATTTAGTAAGTATTTATTGTGCATATAAGAATGGTTCACGAACTGGAAACTTTTAAATTCAAAGGCTGATAACAAAGGTCAGGGGTGTGACGTTACAGGCTGGCTTATGAAGTGCAAATTCATCATTATGTTTTAATGTTTTATTTCCTGTCTATGGTGTAAGTTGCCTTTTTTTTAAAATTAATTTTTATTGGAGTATAGTTGCGTTACAGTGTTGTGTTAGATTCTACTGTACAGCAAAGTGAATCAGCTATACGTACACATATATGCTCTCTTTTTTGGATTTCCTTCCCGTATAGGTCACCACAGAGCACTGAGTAGAGTTCCCTGTGTTATACAGTAGGTTCTCATCAGTTATCTAGTCTATACATAGTATCAATAGTGTATGTATATCAATCCCAATCTCCCAATTCATCCCCCCGTCCCCTTTCGATTCCATACTTTTATCTCTACGTCTGTGTCTCTATTTCTGCTTTGCAAGTAAGATCACCTATGTACTTGGTAAGTAGCGCTGGTTGTGATCCACTATGAGCACCACTAACAGATTTTCACTCGAAAAAGAACAAGGAGAAAACTGTTTGTTTGTTCTACTTACTTTCCATCATTTTGAGAAAGGAAGTCAGAAAAGCTGTTTTCTATGCATACTACCTCCCCCCCCAATTATTAATGATTTTTGTTAGCAGACTAATTATACCACTGACTTGACAACTGCAATAAGAAATAGGAGCCATTATTGGTTTAAATGACAACTCCCCCCCACCCCCAACCATCAATAATAACAGTTTAACACCAGTGAGTATTTGCAAAGAATAACTATAAAGCTGAATATATTATGCCTTCACCACGGCACAGAGGATTAAAGGCCCACCAGTTAGCACAGCTCACCACAGACCTGGGTGGAAAAAGGAAAGGGCAGGGGCCTGTCTCTGCCCGTGAGCCTTGCTTCAGCCCTCACTTCCAGCCCTCTCCCTAAGTGTCTAAAACATGCCTGAAATGGACTTTGACTAGTCCAATCCCTTGGCTTTAAAAAAGGGGAAACTGAGGTCTGGAGAGGCTAATGCAACTTGGTCAATTTCACATAATGATAGAAACAGAATGAAAAACTGGAATGGTGGGAAGCTGTGTGGAGGTTTAAAAGGGACCTCTTACGGTTACCAAGGCTTTATTTGACCTCACTTTCCTTCGAAAATACAATTCATTTCACGAAAATCTGCAGTGCTACTCTAAGTTTGCCAGCCATACTTTGGGTAATTTGTAAGGCCCAAATACAAAATGGGAGAGGAGAAGGACGGTTAAGAACATGCCGTTGGTTTGAAGATTAAGTTCAATAAATAAATATTTATTTATTTTTTTATTAAAATAAGTAAATTTCACATTAATTGGGGGCACAATTCCAGGAATTTAAACTCATGCACAGATTCATGCAAACTTTATCACAATCAGGACACAGAACAGTTCTATCCTTCCAGAACAACTCTTCTACAATGGAAATTATTATTATTGTTATTATTTTTAAGCTCTTTATTGGAATATAATTGCTTTACACTGTTGTGCCAGTTTTTGAGGTACACCAAAGTGAATCAGCTGTATTTATACATATATCCCAATATCCCCTGCCTCCTGCGACTCCCTCCCACCCTCCCTGTCCTGGCCCTCTGAGGCATCACCCATCATCAAGTTGATCTCCCTTTGTTATACAGCAGCTTCCCACTAGCTAGCTATTTTGCAGTTGGTAGTATATATATGTCTATGCTACTCTCTCACTTTGTCCCAGCTGCCCCTTCGAGCCTCTGCCCAACCGTGTGTCATCAAGTCAATTCTCTGCATCTGCATCTTTATCTTTATTCTTGCCCTGTCACTGGGTTCATCAGTACCATTTTTTTAGATTCCATATATATATGTTAGCATACGGTATTTGTTTTTCTCTTTCTGGCTTACTTCGCTCTGTATGACAGACTCTAGGTCTATCCACCTTATTACATATAGCTCCATTTCATTCCTTTTTATGGCTGAGTGATTTTCCATTGTATATATGTGCCACATCTTCTTTATCTATTCATCTGTTGATGGGCATTTAGGTTGCTTCCATGTCCTGGCTATTGTAAATAGTGCTGCAATGAACATTATGGTACATATTTCTTTTTGGATTATGGTTTACACTGTGTATATGCCCATTAGTTGGATTACTGGATCATATGGTAGTTCCATTTTTAGTTTTTTGAGGAACGTCCAAACTGTTTTCCATAGTGGCTGTACCAACTTACATTCCCACCAACAGTGCAGGAGAGTTCCCTTTTCTCCACACCCTCTCCAACATTTGTTGTTTCTAGATTTTGTGATGATGGCCATTCTGACTTGTGTGAGGTGATACCTTATTGTGACTTTGACTTGCATTTCTCTAATGATTAGTGATGTTGAGCATCTTTTCATGTGTTTGTTGGCCATCTGCATGTCTTCTTTGGAGAAATGTCTATTTAGATTTTCTACCCATTTGTGGATTGGGTTATTTGCTTTTTGGTATTAAGCTGCATGCGCTGCTTGTATATTTTGGAGATTAATCCTTTGTCCGTTGCTTCATTGGCAAGTATTTTCTCCCATTCTGAGGGTTGTCTTCTTGTCTTGTTTATGGTATCTTTTGCTGTGCAAAAACTTTTAAGTCTCATTAGGTCCCATTTGTTTATTCTTTTTTTTAAAAATTAATTTATTTTATTGGCTGTGTTTGGTCTTTTGTGCTGTGCACGGGCTTTCTTTTTAGTTGCGGTGAGTGGGGGCTACTCTTCGTTGTGGTGCACGGGCTTCTCATTGCCGTGGCTTCTCGTTGTGGAGCACAGGCTCTAGGCGCGTGGGCTTCAGTAGTTGCAGCACATGGGCTCAATAGTTGTGGCTCATGGGTTCTAAAGCACAGGCTCAGTAGCTGTGGCGCATGGGCTTAGTTGCTCTGTGGCATGTGGGATCTTCCTGGAGCAGGGATGGAACCTATGTCCCCTGCATTGGCAGGCAAATTCTCAACCACTGTGCCACCTAGGAAGCCCCCCATTTGTTCATTCTTGGTTTTATTTCCATTATTCTAGGAGGTGGGTCAAAAAGGATCTTGCTTTGGTTTATGTCATAGAGTGTTCTGCCTATGTTTTCCTCTAAGAGTTTTATAGTGTCTGGCCTTACATTTAGGTCTTTAATCCATTTGGAGTTTATTGTTGTGTATGGTGTTAGGAATTGTTCTAATTTCTTTCTTTTACATGTTGCTGTCCAATTTTCCAGCACCACTTATTAAAGAGGCTGTCTTTTTTCCATTGCATATTCTTGCCTCCTTTGTCAAAGATAAGGTGCCCATATGTGCTTGGGTTTATCTCTGGGCTCTCTATTGTGTTCCATTGATCTATATTTCTGTTCTTGTGCCAATACCATACTATCTTGATCACTGTACCTTGCAGTGTAGTTTGAAGTCAGGAAGCCTGATTCCACCAACTCCGTCTTTCCTTCTCAAAGATTGCTTTTGCTGTTTGGGGTCTTTTGCGTTTCCATACAAATCATCAAATTCCTTGTTCTAGTTCTGTGAGAAATGCCATTGGTAATTTGATAGGGATTGCATTGAATCTGTAAATTGCTTTGGGTAGTATAGCCATTTTCACAATGCTGATTCTTCCAATCCAAGAACATGGTATGTCCCTCTATCTGTTTGTATCATCCTTGATTTCTTTCATCAGTGTCTTATAGTTTTCTGCATACAGGTCTTTTGCCTCTTTAGGCAGGTTTATTGCTAGGTATTTTATTTTTTTTGTTGCAGTGGTAAATGAAAGTTTCTTTCATTTCTCTTTCTGCTCTTCCGTTGTTAGTGTGTAGGAATGCAAGAGATTTCTGTGCATTTATTTTATCCTACTACTTTACTAAATTCATCGATTAGTGCTAGCAGTTTTCTGGTAGCATCCTTAGGGTATTCTATGTATAAAATCATGTCATCTGGAAAGAGCGACAATTTTACTTCTTTTCCAACTTGGATTCCTTTTTTTTCTTTTTCTTCTCTGATTGCTATGGCTAACGATTCCAAAACTATGTTGGATAATAATGGTGAGAGTGGGCACCCTTGTCTTGTTCCTGTTCTTAGAGGGAATGCTTTCAGTTTTTCACCATTTGGAATGATGTTGGCTCTTGGTTTGTCATGTATGGCTTGTATTATATTGAGGTAATTCCTTCTGTGCCCATTTTCTGGAGAATTTTTATCATAAATGGATGTTGAATTGTGTCAAAAGCTTTTTCTGCATCTATTGAGATTATCATATGGTTTTTATCCTTCAAGTTGTTACTGTGATGTATCACATTGATTGATTTGCATATATTGACGAATCCTTGCATCCCAGGGATAAACCCCACTTGATCATGGTGTATGATTTTTTTAATGTGATGTTGGATTCTGTTAGCTAGTATTCTGTTGAGGATTTTTGCATCTGAATTCATCAGTGATATTGGTCTGTAATTTTCTTTTTTTGTGACATCTTTGCCTGGTTTTAGTATCAGGGTGATGGTGGCCTCATAGAATGAGTCTGGGAGTGTTCCTCCTTCTGCTCTATTTTGGAAGAGTTTGAGAAGGATAGGTGTTAGCTCTTCTTGAAATGTTTGATAGAATTCGCCTGTGAATCTATCTGGCCCTGGGCTTTTGTTTGTTGGGAATTTTTGTATCACAGTCTCAATTTCAGTGCTTGTGATTGGTCTGTTCATATTTTCTATTTCTTCCTGGTTCAGTCTTGGAAGATTGTACTTTTCTAAGAATTTATCCATTTCTTTCAGGTTATCCAATTTATTGGCATATAGTTGCTTGTAGTAGTCTCATGATCTTTTGTATTTCTGTGGTGTCACTTGTTACTTCTCCTTTTTCATTTCTAATTCTGTTGATTTGCGTCTTCTCCCTTTTTTCTTGATGAGTCTGGCTAATGGTTTATCAATTTCATTTATCTTCTCAAAGAACCAGCTTTTAGTTTTATTGATCTTTGCTATTGTTTCCTTCATTTCTTTTTCATTTATTTCTGATCTGATCTTTATGATTTCTTTCCTTCTGCTCACTTTGGGTTTTTTTTGTTCTTCTTTCTCTAGTTGTTTTAGGTGTAAGGTTAGGTTGTTTATTCGATATTTTTCTTGTTTCTTGAGGTAGGACTGTATTGCTATAAACTTCCCTCTTAGAACTGCTTTTGCTGTGTCCCATAGGTTTTGGATCGTTGTGTTTACTTTGTCATTTTGATTTCCTCTTTGATTTCTGCAGTGACTTCTTGGTTGTTTAATAGTGATTGTTTAGCCTCCATGTGTTTGTATTTTTTGCAGTTTTTTTCCTGTAATTGATATCTAGTCTCATGGCATTGTGGTCAGAGAAGATGCTTGATACGATTTCAATTTTCTTGAATTTACTGAGGCTTGATTTATGCCACAAGATGTGATCTGTCCTGGAGAATGTTCCATGTGCATTTGAGAAGAAAGTGTATTCTGTCATTTTTGGATGGAATGTCCTATAAATATCAATTAAGTCGAGATGGTCTAATGTGTCATTTAAAGCTTATGTGTCCTTATTTATTTTCTGTTTGGATGATCTGTCCATTGGTGTAAGTGGGGTGGTAAAGTCTCCTACTATTATTGTGTTACTGTCGATTTCTCCTTTTATGGCTGTTAGCATTTGCCTTATGTATTGAGGTGCTCCTGTGTTGGGTGCATAGATATTTACAATTGTTATCTCTTCTGGTTGGGCTGATCCCTTGATCATTATGTAGTGTCCTTCCTTGTGTCTTGTAATAGTCTTTACTTTAAAGTCTAATGTGTCCTATATGAGTATTGCTACTCCAGCTTTCTTTTGACTTCCATTTGCATGGAATATCTTTTTCCATCCCTTTACTTTCAGTCTATATGTATCCCTAGGTCTGAAGTGGGTTTCTTGTAGACAGTATATAGAAGGGTCTTGTTTTTGTAACCATTCAGCCAGTCTGTGTCTTTTGGTTGGAGCATTTAATCCATTTACACTTAAGGTGATTATTGACCTGTGTGTTCCTATTACCATTTTCTTAATTGTTTTGGGTTTGTTTTTGTAGGTCTTTTCCTTCTCTTGTGTTTCCTACTTAGAAAAGTTCTTTTAGCACTTGTTGTAAGGCTGGTTTGGTGGTGCTGAATTCTCTTAACTTTTGCTTGTCTGTAAAGCTTTTGATTTCTCTGTCAAATCCAAATGAGATTCTTGCTGGGTAGAGTATTCTTGGCTGTAGGTTTTTCTCTTTCAAGACTTTAATTATCTCCTACCACTCTCTTGTGGCCTGCAGAGTTTCTGCAGAAAGCTCTGCTGTTATCCTTATGCTTTTTTCCTCGTATGTTATTTGTTGCTTTCCTCTTGCTGCTTTTAATATTTTTTCTTTGTGTTTAATTTTCATTAGTTTGACTAATGTGTGCCTCGGTGTGTTTCTCCTTGGGTTTGTTCTGTATGGGACTCTCTGCACTTCTTGGACTTGGTTTACTATTTCCTTTCCCATGTGTGGAAGTTTTCCATCATAATCTCCTCAAATACTTTCTCAGACCCTTTCCTTTTTTCTTCTTCTTCTGGGATGCCTATGATTTGAATGTTGGTGTGCTTAATGTTATCCCCGAGGTCTCTGAGACTGTCTTCCATTCTTTTTATTCTTTTTTCTCTTTCCTGTTCTGTAGCAGTTATTTCCCCCATTCTATCTTCCAACTCACTTACTCGTTCTTCTGCCTCAGTTATTCTGCTGTTTAACCATCTAGAGTATTTTTAATTTCAGGTATTGTGTTGTTCATCACTGTTTGTTTGCTCTTTAGTTCTTCTAGGTCCTTATTAAATGTTTCTTGTATTTTCTCTGTTTTGTTTTCAAGATTTTGTATCATCTTTACTATCATTACTCAGAATTCTTTTTCAGGCAATTTGCCAGTTTCTTCTTCATTTATTTGGTCTTGTGGGTTTTTATCTTGCTCCTTTGCCTGCAAGGTGTTTCTTTGTTTTCTCATTTTGTCTAAATTATAGTATTTGCTTTCTCCTTTCCCTATGCTGCCTGGTAGTAATTTCTTTTATCTCTGTTCTTTTTGGCTTGAGGTATCAAGCACTGGAGCTTGCCAGCCTTTGTTTGGATTTGGAGCTTGGTATTGAGAATGAGAACTCTGGAGGAGCACTTGCTGTTTAATATTCCATGGGGGTCAGGAGTTCTCTGGTGGTCCAATGTCCTGGACTCTGCTCTGCTGTCTCAGAGGTCCAGGTTCAACCCCCAGCCAGGGAACCAAGACCCTGGTTCACAGCACAGGGAAAAAGGAGGTAGAAGGAGAGCATAGTAAAAAAAGGAAGGAAAAAAGGGAAGAAGGGGAAAGGACAGACAGACCCCAATACTGGTGGTAAAAGCAACTCTAATCAGTCAAAATCACACAAGGAGATGTGCATACTTGCACTTGCAAGAAGAGGAGAGGAAAAGAAACCAAAGAGAAGAGAAAAAGAGTGATCAAAGAAAAGAAAGAAGAGAGTACTCATACCAGTTACAAGCAAGTCCACATACAGATATATGCAGTAAAGAGTTAACTAACAAATACCTAAAACTAGAAACAAGGAAAACATACCAAGAAGTCCTCCCATACTTCTAGGTATGGCTCTGCCCCTGCTGTGGGGAGGACTGTGGAGAGCTCAGACTGTGATCTGGTATTAGTCCTGTGTGTATTTGTCCCCACAGTCCCCAGTTGCCCCCTATGTCTACAGTCTCTTTTGTAGAAACACTCATCTATTCAGGTGATCCACAGATGCAGGGTCTATCAAGCCTATTGTGGGCATTAAATCTGCTCCTCCTGTGGCTGTTTCTCTTCTTTGGTCCTGCAGTCCTCAGGGATCAGTTTTGGTTTTGGTCCCTACTTTGAGTGTGGGTTGCTCTCAGGAGTCAGTTCCCTGCCCAGGCAAGAGGGGCTGAAAGAGGGTGATTGCGGCTCACTTGCAGCTTTAGGTCAGTGGGTAGGGAGGGATATGGCAGTCTAACTGAAATCTGCGGGAGTGCTTGTAGCAGTAGAGGTCAGAGTGAGCCTGAGGTGTGCTGTGTGTTCTCCCAGGGACGTTGGTCCTGATCGCGGGACCCTTGGTGTTGGTGGGCTTCACCTGTTACCGGGAGGATGTGGTCAGTGTCTTGCCTTACACACAGGACCCTTGGAAGCTGCAAGTGGGCAGGCCATGTGGCCCAGCGGTGGGGCAGGGGAGTGGGGTGGCAGGCAGGTGGGTGGGGGTTTGGTGGGACCCAGCGGTGTGCAGGGTGGGCGGGGGCGTGGGGTGGCAAGCGGGCTTTTTGATCCAGCAGCTGCCGGTCAGTGGTGCGGGGCGGCAGGCAGGCGGGCTTTTTGATCCAGCAGCCACAGGTCGGGAGTGTGGGGTGGTAGGTGGGTGGGCTTTTTGGTCCAGCAGCTGTGGGTCAGGGACACGGGGCAGCAGGCAGGAAGGCTTTTTGATCCAGCAACCGCTGGTCGGGTGCCTGGGGTGGCAGGTGGGTGAGTTTTTCGATCCAACATTTGCGGGTCATGCAGCTTCGCAGCCTGAGTTTGTGGAGAGGGAAGTTCATCGCAAGCACTCCAAAACAGAAGTCCCCTGCCTCTCTGTCTGGCCAGGATTTTCCCCAAACTCCCTCCTGGCTTGCGGCATCTGCCCCCCAGGCTGTTCTCGTGCTGCCAGCCCCACTCTCTCCCTGGGGTCTGTTCTCTGAAGCCCCAGCCTTGGCGCCCAGCCCCCGCCGCCACCGCAGGTGAGCCGATTAGCTTCTCTGGCTGAGGAGCGCTGCCTGACTCCTCCGTGTGGGGATCTCTCCACTGTGGCCTCTGCACACCTGTCGTTGCTCTCTCTTCTGGGGGCTCTGAGGCGCCCCCTGTCCTGCCCCGCCCGTGAGGGGGCTCCCCCGTGTGTGGGAGCCTTCCCCACCTTACAGCTCCCTCCCAGAGGGGCCGGTCTCCTCAGGATTCTTTGTCTCTCTTTTTCCCTTCTTTCCTTTGTGCTACCCAATTATGTGGAAATTCTCTTGCCTTTTTGGCGGTCTGATGTCTCCTGCCGGCATTCAGAAGGTGTGGTCCAGGAGCCACTCCCCAAGTAGATGTATTTTTGATGTACTTGTTGGGAGGAAGGTGATCTCCACGTCCTACTCCTCCACCATCTTTTCCCCAATCCAATAAATATTTATTGAGTACCTTCTACATATGAAACAAAAGAATTTCTTTCTTTGAGGGGGGTGGCAGGGTGCCCTGGCCAGTGAAAGCGCAGCGTCCTAACCACTGGACCACCAAGGAATTCTCTAATACAGCTTTTTTTCTCTTTTCTCCCCCCGGCCATGCCGCACAGCCTGTGGGATTTTACTTCCCAGATGGAGAAAGGGCTGACAATATCTGTGGCAAAAGTTACTTGATAACAAAAGGTAAAAATTTTATTTAGCCATTTTGTTATTAAAAAAAAGCTGTATTAGGGACTTCCCTGGTGGTCCAGTGATCAGGACTCCTTGCTTCCACTGAAGGGGGCTAGGGTTCGATCCCTGGTCTGGGAAGTAGTAATTCATATTACCTAATGTTAATAATGTAACTGCTTACATCATAAATTGAGGACTATTTAACTTAAGTATTTATTAAATAAACTAATGGTCAGAATGTTTTCCTGATGGAAACTGACCTAAAATATTTCTTTCTCTTTGCAGATCTTATATTGCACTTTAAACACACCTAAAGTTGACATGGGAAAACTCTTAGGAGCACAAATAGGTCTTGAAGATTTCATATTTGCCCATGTGAAAGGGATCAAAAAAGAAGTGAATGTGTATAAATCTGAGGATTCACTTGGTCTCACCATTACAGATAATGGTGCTGGCTATGCTTTTATAAAGGTAAGTCTTAAAAAATAACTGTGTGACTTAACTAAGAGTAACATACAAGAAGATTTACCAGGTCAAAGAAAGTTTGAAATGATCTTTAGAGTGAAAGCTGACTCAGCAGGGATGGATGGATTGGTAATGTTTCCTTTAAAAAATGTTTCAAAGACACCATTCCTTTGTTTACCCTTTCCTTGAATTAAAAAAAAATTTTTTTTCCTTCAGTTTAAACTGCCTCTAGAATTTAGCATTTACTGAAAAGGAAAGCCTGGCTCTTGTGCCTACTCACCCTCACGGGCTCTTGCAGGTCTGTTGCTCATCAGCATCTGGTGACTTCCATGCTGATTTCCATTGATTTAGTTTTATTTCCCAGTGTGCATACTTTTGGCCACCTTATTTACTTTAAAAAAATGCTCTTCAAAGATTTCTAAACTATATACAGTTGACCCTTGAACCACATAGGTTTGAACTGTGTGGATCCACATATATGCAATAATAAATAGTACAGTATAACACAGTCCGGGGTTGGTTGAATCTGTGGATGCAGAACTGTGAATATGCGAAACCACTCACATGGTGGGATTTTTCACGAGGACTTTCCATTGTGTGGTGGAAAGTCTCCTAACCTCTGCACTGTTCATGTGTCAACTGTAATTGTCAACTGTAATTACTTTATCTATATATAAAGAGCAATAGAGAGCCACAGAGACGAGAGAAGGAAGTTTGAAATGGTATGGAAAACTTTGAAGAACTGAGGAATGGTAAAAAGATGCATCCCTTAAATAACAATTCTATTATTGTAATAAGTAGTTTTTTTTTGCTTTGTGGTGTTGTTGTTGTTGTTGTGTTTGGTTTTTTTTTTTTGGCCATGCAGCGCGGCTTGTGGGATCTTAGTTCCTTGAGATCCTGGGGCCCCAGCAGTGAAAAGCGCCGAGCGGACCACCGGGGAATTCCCGGTAATAAGTAGTTGTAATAACACTGACTTATATTGAATGCTTGTCAGGTACTAGGCACTTTGCATATGTTTTCTCATTTAATGCTCACAACAGTTCCATTTGGTACCATGTTTTCTTTTCTTTTACTTTTTTGTTGAGGTCTAACAGATGTACACCTTTAATGAATGTTTACAGATCTGTGTAAATGCTACCCAGAGCAAGGGAAATTTCATTTCCATCACCCAGAAGCCTCCCTTGTGCTCCTTCTCAGTCAGTACACTTCCCCTACAGAGGTAGCCACTATTTTGTCCTCTATCACCATAGTTTTGCTTGTTCTTGAACTTTCTGTAAGTGGAATCACATATTATGTCCTCTACTGTTTCTGGCTTTTGCTTAACATGTCTGTGAGTTTCATCTCTGCATAGGTACTATTGTCAACTTTTAAAGACGTAGAAACAGGTTTGGGAAGGTTAAGCAGCTTGCCCAAAGTTATGCAGCTGGACAGATTCAGGATCAGAATCCAAGCGAGCTGACCGCAGAGCTGGCCGTCCTACCCAGTGAGCTCAGAATTAGTGATAAAATTTCATGTCTTTATTTTGTCCAAATCCTCGATTTGCTGATGCATTGTCATCATTGGAAAAAATAGCCTTAGGGAAGTTATCTACTTAACTGTAAAAAGTACTTTATTTAACTTCCCACTTGATAGGACAGCTATTTTTAGCTCTGCAAAAGATATGACCCTGCTGAAGGTTGAGTGGGTGACCAAATGGAAAATCCGTGAGTTGGGAAAGTCATGTGGGATTATCTGGGGGAAGTTCAGGACATGAGGCACATGGAGCAATGTCTTTCTAATGCCAGCAGGGAAGGGCTTGGAAGTTTTACAAACACGCATGGATTTTTTAGATCTTAGCGTCTGATGCCCAGAGCTTGTGTTTCTATTTTTTTACGCTTCTTCAAACATGTGCCTGCCTCAGAGTACTAGTCACTAGCCCTGTGGAGACAGAGAACATGGTGTCAAAGAGAAAGTGGAACCTAAGCCAAATCTCTGACGTACTGTTCAACTTAGAAGAGAAATGATTATCATACTGTGTACAAGGTTGATGTAATTTTTTTTTTTAAATTGAGGGGGGCATGATTTCAGACTTCTTGAAAGATTGTAATAACACAAAGAACTCACACGATACCCTTTACTCAAAAAAGTTTTACCATTTGCCGCATTTGCTTTATTCTCCTACACACACATACACATATATGTCATTTTTCCTGAGCCATTGGAAAAAGTGGAGTATATATATTATGTCTCTTTATCCCTTAAACTTCAGAGTGTAGTTTCTAAGAACAAAGATACTCTTTTCAATATACCTCCAGTACAATTATGAGATTCAGAATACCTAACAGCGATACAGTACTCTCAAACTTATCTAATGTCCATATTGCAGTTTCATCAGTTGTCCTAGTAATGCATTTTCCCCCCGGTATAAGTCCAGTCCAGGATCATGTATTTCATTTAGTTATTGTTTCTTCTCAATCATCTTTATTCTAAAACAGTTCCTCAGCTTTTATAGGCTATCCCTCAATTTGGACTTTGCTGATGTCTCTTCATGTTGTGAAACTGGTTATTATCCATTTTTGGCAGGAAAATTTGATGTGATGTCCTTCTCAACGTGTTACCTGAGAAAGTGCATTTTGTTGGTTTGTCTCATTATTCATGATGTTAATTTTTGTCCCTTGTGTAAGGTAGTGTCTGCCAGTCTTATTAACTGCAAAGTTATATTTTCCTTTGTAAGTAATAATGTGGGGGGAGATACTTTGAGCTTTTGGATATACCTTGTTCTCTTACTTGCACCCCCCAGATTTAGCATCTATTGATGAGCCTTGCCTGACTCAGTCTTTAATGGTTGCAAAATGCTGGTTTTTCTGATTCCATCATTGTCTATATGTTTCTTTAAAATATTCCATTGTAATAAAGCACTCCACTTATTTATTATCTATTAGCAATGGACACATGATTTTTTAAAATTAATTTTTATTGGAATATAGTTGATTTACAGTGTGTTAGTTTCTGCTCTATAGCAAAGTGAATCAATTCTACATATATTCACTCTTTTTTTAGATTCTTTTCCCATGTAGGTCATTACAGAGTATTGAGTAGAGTTCCCTGTGCTATACAGTGGGTCCTTATTACTTATCTACTTTATATGTAGTAGTGTGTATAGGACACATGATTTCTTATTCAGTGGGTCCATTACCATCCTTTATTTTGATGCTCAAATTTCCTGAGATTTGGCCTGCAGGAGTCGCTTTCAGCTGGCTTCTGTATCCTTTTGACCTGCCTCCCATTATTTTATTGAGCAGGTCCTTCTGTTCTGGTACCACAAGATGTTCTAAGCTCATCTTTTATCTTCTTTACCCCAGGCTTGGAATCAGCTGTTTCTTCAAGGAGCTCTGCGTTTTTTTTAGTGAGGGCTGGTATTTCAAAATCGAGATCTGAATGCTGATTGCATGCATTCATTGCTACCTGAGTGTCGCTGTTTCTAGGTCCTTTCAGTTACCACAGAAAGGGTTAGAAAACATGTACTTTAGAAATTATGAGTTCATAATTATGCCTCCAATTCTAATCCTGCCCCACAGGGTTCTTCCTTGGCTTCCCCACTAAAATATTTACTTTCAAAATTATTGATGTATTTACTTAGTTCTACAATATACACAAAATAGTTTCAGAATTGCTGTATTTGTCCTCTGAAAAATAAATCTATTAAGAGTTCAAGATTAAAACTATAATAAAAGATGTATTCAGAGATGTCACTCCTTCCCCAATCCCCATTACTCATTTTCTCCACTCCTTAAAGTAATCAATTTCATTAATTTCTGGCTCACTCTTCCAGTGTTTTTTGCCAAGATACATGGAAAAAATGGAATGTTCCAAGAGTTTGCATGTCATCCTTGTTCAGGGACTATGCTAATCTTCTCTGTATGGTTCCAATTTTAGTGTATGTGCTGCTGAAATGAGTACTTGATATGCTTTTAGCAGTGGCTGGAAGTCAGAGTAGGTTGATGTAAGAGGACAGTGAGGTGGGGATTCAGACAAGGGTAAGGAGGCAGGAGTCCATGATTAGGAAGGCAGTGCCGTGTGGTGCACAGGGCCATGGGCTTTAGAATCAGGCCTGCTTTCGGTATTGCTTCAACCGTTTATCTACTTGCTGTGTGATCTTGGACAAGTCATTAAAGTCATTTCTATGCCTTCTCTCAAATGGGAATACTAGCACCTACTTTATAGGATTATTTGGATATAAACTAATGACACATCTGAAATGTTTGATAGCACTTACAATTGATAGCTAATATCTTAATAATAGCAACAAGTCACATAATTAGGAGATGCGATCGATGGCAGAGAAATGTATCTAATAGAACTGCATGGTTCTCACAGATGAGTCTCTTCAGGTGGAAAGACAACAGACTTAAACATTTATAACTTTTGTACCCAAGCCTTAACACTTCCCAGGGAGAAGTGTATAAATAACTTAACCAGGAAAATCAGAGTATACTTACAACAAACTCTACAAATTCCTAAAATAGTCTAAGACCAGAGTTGGCATACATTTTCTATAAAGGGCCAGATAGTGACTATTTTAGGCTTCATTAAAATTTAGGGTCATACAGTCTTTGTTGCAACTACTCAACTCGACGTGGTAGCACAAAAATATATAATACTTAAACTATAAGCATAGATGTCTTTTAGTAAAATCTTATTTATGGACACTGTAATTTGAATTTTGTATAATTTTCACGTCACAGGTATTCTTCTATTTTTTTCCCAACCATTAAAAAAGATAAAACCAGTCGTAACTCATGGGTGGTATAAAAACAAGTGGTAGGCCAGATTTGACCTGTGAACCACTGTTTGCTGATCCCTAGTTTAAGAGAAGAGAATACTTTTAGATTCAAAATAAAAATAAGGGCTTGTACTATGCAATTAAGAAATGAAAACCTAAGTTAATTTCCAATTGGAGTAACTTATAAATAATCACAGAACCATCATTTTCAGAATATCTTCTTAGAGAAATCTTTATGATTTGGGGTACTTTCACTTGCTATAACTAAATCACATTTTAGCATGATCCTTTGAGAAATACAGTACTCATGTATTTCTAATATTTTGATTATTTGATTATCTAGAACTAATAATTAGTAAGGTTGGAAATATACATGGTTAGGGACATGGGGTGGGGAGGTTCTGGGATGGAAGCTAGGATCTCTGAGAAGAGGCCTGTGAAGCCAGAGTAGAAGTGGTGATCTAAGAAAAGAGGTAATGTTTGAAAAGTGAAGGCTATGATATAGATGAAAAACAGCTTTAATAGAGGTAAGAAAAGGTAAAATAGTAGGGTGGAGGTTGTTTAAAAAAAAAATCAGAGCTCAAAGGTGATAGGTCACTTTTTTCCAGCTTTATTGAGGTATTATTGACATATCACATTGTGTAAATTTAAGGTGTACAGTGTGTTGATTTGATATACTTATGTGTCACAAAATGATTATCAAGGTGACAGGTCATCTTGAATAACTACAACCCCAAACTCAGCCTTGAGGTCAGAAGATCTTGGATTCTTCATCTGATTTTTCTTTCTTTCTTTCTTAACCAGCCACTTGGTCTTGGGTTAGTTAGATCTGTTTGATTGGGAGTGTTTTGAGGAAAGAGCATTATGTCTCATAATTATACCACCCTTGCTTGAAACCCAGTTCTCTTGTTTATTAGCTGTGTTATTTTGGTTAAGCCATGTCATCATCGTGCTTTGATTTCCTCAGTCACTAATGGGATATTAAATATTCCTCTCCCAGGCTTGTTAGGGCTGAATGAAACAGCTATTTACGATTTTTCCGAATGTTTATTATTATGAACAAGGTTTGAGGACAGTGTTTGGAGGGGCAGCAGCAGAGACTCAGAGTTGCTGACTGTGGGGGCAGGGTGGGCTCAAACAACCTTGAATCAATGCTTCACACTTTGAGGATAGTGGGATGCCACCCTGGAGTTCTGCTGATCTGTAATGAGAAGACAGAGTTCTGTAAGTATACGGGATGAATTAATAGAAGCTAAGATAATAATGGTCTGAAATGTTTGGGAACCTCTGAGTTCAATAATATTGTAAATCCTATCTTCCAAAAAATGTTTAATGTTGTCTTCACGTTTTGCAGCATCAAGCTCCAAAGCCAGACGAGAGAAAGTTCTAAGTACTGTAGAGAATATTAAGTGACTTAGTAAATATAAATATAGAATCAATGCCTCTTTTTTCTTCCTAGTCCTTTGTGCCTGAGTAGCACTTTTAGCAGTATTATTAATTTCTATCAAGTTATGGTATAATTATTAAAGTAGATTAGGTTGCAGAAACTTGTCTCAGTTGCTACCTCATTCTTGATTCTATCTACTTAGGAAGTTAAGGCTCAGGTCACCTACAAAATATATCATCAGTGTCTCCCACTTTGCTTCTATATCTGGTTCACCTTATGGTGCCCTTCTCCAAGTTTCTTATGTTGATTTTCCTCTCTCTTCATCCCAGATTCTTATCTGCTGGTCCTGATGATTGCATATGCTTTGACTTTTCTCTTGCCCACCTGGATTCTCACCGTGCTGCCTGATGACTTCTGATAACTAACTGCCTTTCCTCCCTCTGTCTGGGCACTGTTCTGGTGACCTGTGGCTACTCATAGGCCCTGGTGACCTACATTTCTGTTACTATGCCCTTTAATTTACTGGTAAGATTCATACATGCCTTTAAAGCCTTTCATTTAGTTTTATACGGTGATTATTTTTAATAAAATTACAACAGTAAGTCTTAAACTAAAAATATGGGGAACTGAAATTTGTATGGTGTAGTTGATCAAAGGAAAAATAGGTTCAGAAATATCAAGAAATAAATTAGGATAAAAATTAAAGTCAGAGTTACAGATTTTCACGTTCTCTAGTAACTTAAGAATGATTAGGTGACAGAATATTAAATTTTTTCTTTGTTTCTGTAAACTCTAGTCTTTTGTTTAATCTCACTTATGTTTCTATGACAGTTTAGAAACTCCAATTGTATTTAGTGGTGTGTTGAGGTTACCTTTGTTTCTGTAGCTTATGTGTCAAATATGGACTTACTAAAAAACATTGTCAGCTTATGAAATTTCTGGGTTTTTTCTTTATAATTAACTACTTGTAATGACAGTAATCTCCATATGAATTAGCATCATTGTGTCATTTGCATAAAGCATATTAATAGTTATTACAATGAACAGTGTTCTTAAAATTGGGTGGTAAAAAAGAAACCTACTGTAAGTGTTGGTGTATTGTAATAAAATTTAGAAATTAAAAATGCCCAACCTTCCTAGATTAGTCTTCTACAACTTGTGTTTTCTTATGACAATATTATGGAGATGCTGGGGTACACGGGATCAATTTTTCTCTTAACTCTTGGACACAATGATCAATCCCCTACTGACTCAGAAGATGTTGTTATTCCACCTGGTAAGACTGGAGAATACGCATACTTCTATCACACAATAGTAGCAGCCCCTAACATTTCTATCCTGTCATTCTCATGAAGGATTTGAGATACCCAAGGCAGATGGTGGCCTGCATTTTGCTGTGTTCCTCACCGCTTTTGAAGAATTTGTACATCCTCTGCTGGGCTGTTACCTGTGCAGACTTTTCTGGAGTTCCTGTCCCTAAAATCCTTTCAGAAATTCTTAGTTTTATTTTAAGGAGTCTTACACCTCATTTTGAAACTTTGCACTGTTGATGTATTATGTAATGCATACCTATGATAGAGTTAGGAAAGATCAATTTGACGTTTCTCCTTGGGTTCTAAGTTCTCCTCACCTAAAACACGTAAGTGAAAGTAGTGGTATAAAATCCTTCTCAGTGGCTCCCCAACTGGTAAACATACCTGTCTCTGTAGTATCAATTTTCTTAGCTAGGCTTGTACCAATTCTTGTCTTGCGTTTGTAACTAAGGTTTAAAAAAATGTAGCTGGTAGAAAAAGCTCAAGCTTTATTCTGATGTAATGAGCCTCATGTTGAAATGATTCAGCAATCATTTATGGAGGGACTTTTCTGTGCAGTGTTGTGCTAGGCACAGCGCAGTGGTGAATAAGATCATCTCTGTCCCCAAGGATATTACAGTTCAGTAGTGGAGACTGAGAGATACGTGAACAATTGCACTATGGTTTGTTGAACTTGGCAAATTCCCTCATCTTCTGATCTAAGACATCAGACTCTTGTAAAAGTTGTTAAAATTAAATGAGATCGCAAATGTAAAATGTCTAGCTTAGAGCTCAGCATATGTAGCGGCAAGTACTGCAGAGGCATGAGGATGGTACCTTACCTAGTCTTGGGGGAGTGGGCTGGCAGGTGTCAGGAAAAGCTGCTTAGAGGAGATGGTGACTGTGATGGAAGCTGATTTCTGAACAATAAAGAAGAATGGTTGGGAGTAGGATGGTTGTCTTTGATCTTCTGTCTTTTAACATTAAACTACATTGTTGATATGTCAGTATATTGTATGTAATATGTCAAGAGCATGAAAAGTAATGTTACACAGTCCTATTTTATATTAAATATTACCCTTAATTTTCTTTCAGAGAATTAAAGATGGCAGCACAATTGACTCCATTAAAACGATCTGTGTGGGGGATCACATTGAAGCCATCAACGGACAAAATATCGTTGGGTGGCGTCACTTTGAGGTTGCTAAGAAGTTAAAGGAGCTTAAAAAAGAGGAACTCTTTACCTTGAAGTTAATAGAACCTAAGAAGGCCTTTGGTAAGTGGATTTGGCTTATCTTTCTCAGGGAAATGAGTACTGTGATGTGGTGCCAGGTAATTTTGCGTATCAGTTAAGAACATAAGAAATGATAGACAAGCACTATGTATAAGGAAAACAACCATTGAAGGAGAAAAAAATTGCCTAGAAGGACATTTTCTTAAAAAGACTTTTGGAGTTATAAAGTATAATGTCTAGTGACTCTGAATTTGTTCCAGGCTCAAGAACACATTGCATTGTGTTCATCTTGCTGAGGTTTTTGGTTGAGCTCTCTAAACAGTAGTAACTGTCATTCATGGACGTCAACAGCAAAAACTTTAGTTACACGCAGAATTGGTATTTAAAGTAGTTCTCCAGTCTATTTTAAAGACTTCCTTCAATACTCTTCCTCCACTGGCATTTTGAACTTGGCAGTGTGGAAGGGTATTGCTTCTACTTTGGTGTGACATCTGTACTTGCTTGGTTTTAGCCATTGCAGCTGTGTTCCAACTGTTGTTCAACCCCCCAGGGCCATCTCATCTACAGGAAAATGTGCCAGCTTCCCTCTCACTACCCAGCACTATTTTAATAAGCCAAATGATGGCCTAGTGTTCATCAGTGTTAAAATATCTGCAACAGAATCATTCTGGGCCTGCCGTTACTCATCCATGACTCCACCCACCTTATGTTCTTTCCTTGGGTCACAAACATCAATATCCCTTATAGTTTGTCTCTAATGGCTATTTTCTCAGGGCAGTTAATGACAATGATGGGTGAATGCAGTGGGTCTGGGGAATTACATTTCTCTACCCTTAGAAAGTCAGGGGCAGATTGTAGCCATACAAAATGGAAAAAATTTCTCTGCTTTCAAGCGATTCTGTGCCATTTAATAGAAATACAGTGTAGGTGGCATGGCTTGTGGGAGACAGAGTTCCACGAAGATGTAAGAAAGGCATGCCTTGTGCCAGTACTGCTCCTGGAGGGACCATTCAAGGAACCACTGCTGCAGATACTGTGATTCTGCATGGTGCATTACAGCGTCTGTGCTCACTTCCCACAGAGGAAGGTGGGCCAGCGCTTAGATTTCTATCTAGCAGCTCCTTTTGAAATGGGTTTGTGTGGTAACCAACTTCCCAGGTATCACAGCATATAAACTGATAGGATGTAGGCAGTTTGAGATAAATATTATTTGATTTAGGCTCTTTGTAAATCAAAGTTATTCTCTTAGTACAACTCAAGAAATATAATTTCTATTATTGCTCCGTGATTAAATTTTTTTCCTTCAACATTTGAGACACATGTGTAGATAGTTGGTGTACTTCACTGCCTTATGTGCCTGCGGCAGCTGAGCCTGCTCTTTTGCTTCATATGAATTCCGTGGACAAGTGTGAAAAGGACAATGGATAGGATTTTCCTAATGGGGTATATTGTTTTGGCAGCTCACGTTCTGGTGGCACGGGTTAGGATACTTGGAGATTGATTTTTGAGGCAGTGACAAGTTTTTGTATTACAAGGTTTCAATGGCAGCTTAACTTAATTTGACCCAAATTACATCTGCCGGTCTATATGCTTTTTCTACTTTTTGCCTCTGGGCCCTAGCCTGGGGATTTCTCTTACAAGTAGGCCCTGCTTCTCTGCCTACCCTTCAGCCCTTAATTTTGGTGGCTTTTTGCCTCTAGGATAAAGGCAATGCCTCTAGGATAAAGGCCTTTTTGCCTCTAGGATAAAGGCAATGCTAGTTTGTTTCTTATCCTGTGGCCTTATTCCAGCACTTAGTTCTTTGCCAGGGAGGGAGGGAGTATACATCAGGGTATATACAGGCTTGGCCCCATTCTCTCCATCTAATTTTTTTTAATGCATAACTATATTTATATTAAATCTATTACATTAATCATATTCATAAATGTATATGTCCAGAAAAAGATTGACCATCTTAATAGGATAAACTATTTCTGGATTTAGATTTAGTCTCTTGCTGTTTCCTTCCTTCCTGTGTTTTTCTAGCATTTTCATTGATGCATTGATTCAAATTTAAAGTCCTTCATGATTATCTGACTCTGTCATCTTGGATTCCTACCAGAAGAAAGGGCCCGTCTAGGTGAGGCAGAACTCTCTTCCCCCATTCAGATAACTTCAGCCAAGATGGCCTAGTCATTCCTGGGACTTTACCAAAAGCTGTCAGAAATAGCCACACATTCCAGTATCTTGACATTTTCCCTACCAACTTCCCAAAGGGAGCCTGGGGAGGCACGTGGACTGTGTCCCAGATTACAGGAGGGAGGAGCGTCGTTGGCTGCTTCTTGCTGGCATAGCAGGTATGATGAGCACAACTTAGCCATTGATGGGGGAACCCTTACTACCTGTTCTATTTCCATTTCTTTTTCATATCTGCCACTACCCACACCCCACTTCTAGGGGCCGCTATATGTGTCAAGATTCTTTGAGGGCTACAGAATAAGCACTGTCTAATGTAAGGAAAAGTCATTTTTTAGAAAGACTGTCAGGTAGGTCTCAGAAGCAAAGACAGATCAATCAAGTCTTGGAAAGGTAGGAACCAAGACTGTTTCAGGGATGCGTAAACCAGGAACTCTTCATGGTACTGGCTTAATAGACTCCCTCCAGTTAGTTCCTATCTTAATGTTACTCCATTTAAGATTCAGATTCCTGAGGGGGGGAGCTTATTAGGTCGTGTGTCCATCTTGATAATGGAGGAGGCAGGCTGCATAATTGACAGGCCCGCCAAAATCACACAGAACAGGGAAGGGGAGGAAGTTTCCTTTTGGGGAGGAAAAGGCAGATGTCCATTTAACCGTTTCTTTAAGCTGTTACACCTGGTTCTTCAGGTAGAGAAGTGTTTCCTTTCTCTTGACTTTGAATCTGCCTCTAGCCATTCATGATGCTGTCAGTCTGGTGTAGGAGAATGAGCCTGGAGGGAGGAGGGTACTGTCAACTGGCTTTGGGTATCTAGTCTTAAGGATTTTATTATTCTACGAAGTTTTGGGTGCTGTATAAATGGCTGTTTGGCAGTGGGCTCTCTGGAGACCATGACAGTATCAAGCTTTCTTTCAAGGAAGGGCTAAAGCCGTATTCTTCTTGTGCTGGCCACCAAATTTGGAAGGGGCCTCACTCCATAGATTTGGACCTCACTCCTGGAAGGTCCTTCCTTTGTGTATTCCACAAATAATTTGAGAATCTGCTGTGTCCCAGGTACTCTGCAGGCACGGCAGATACTAAGAAAGAAGTCTAAGTTACGGCTCCTGCCTTTTGAGGAGCTCACGGTCTAGGAGGAGGCTGTTATGGACTGAACTGTGTCCCCCTAAAATTTGTATGTTGAAGTCCTAATCTCCAGTTTTTCAGAAGGTGACTATATTTGGAGATAGGATCTTTAAAGAGGTAACTAAGTTAAAATGAGGTCATTAGGGTGGCCCCCTGGTCCAATATGAGTGGTATATTTATAAAAAGAGGAAATATGGACATGGAGATATATAGAAGGAGAACACCATGTAAACATGAAGACAGCCAACTGCAAGCCAAGGAGAGAGGCCTCAGAAGAAAGCAACCCTGGTAACAGACTTCTAGCCTCCATAATTATAAGAAAATAAGTTTTTGTTGTTTAAGCCTTGTGGTTCTTTGCTATGGTAGCCCAGCGAAACTAATATAGAGGCCAATAAGCAAAAAAAGAAAATATAGTTCAAGTTCTTTGACTATGTCAGTAGATCATGGACTTCCTGACAATGTAGAAAGTATAGGTTGGGTATCTTAGCAGCTTTTTGGCCTTGGGCAGATGGCAAGAACATACTGATATGTTTTCATTCTATAAATATTTGAGTAATTAGTATGTGCTGGTCTTAGGGTGCTAGTTGCTGGGGTAATAGTCACTGTTTATGGAGATCCTGCTGTGTTCTGTCACCATACTACATACTTGGTATATCCATAAATAAGATCATTTCTTGCCTTCAGGAAACTCATGTCTAGTGGGAAGAGACAGGTATGAAAAAATTTCAATAAAGGATGTTAGAGGTGTCAGAATGTACTGGAGGTCTTAAAGTGGGATACATCAAACCAACCAAGGAGTTTAGGAAAAGCTTCCTGGAGAAGGAATCTGAGCAGAATCCTAAGAGGCTTGCTCCATGAACAGATCAGAGAAGGTTATCCTATGGAGTAGGAATAGAATAAACAAAGGTGCAGAAGCACGAAGCAGTATCATATATCTCAGAATATGATGTATGTGGGTGTGATTGGAATAGAGGTTATAGGTGCTGGTGTGGCAAGAGATGAAGCTCAAGGGTCAGTGGGGACCAAATTATCAAGGGCCTTATGTATGTAGATAGAGTGAACAGTGGAGAACCACTGAAAGGGTTTAGGCAGGGGAGAAGCATAATGAGACTTGGATTTTACAGAGGTATTTTGGAGTCTGTGTTGGAGAGGTAGGGTATGAGTTTGAGGTCTATTGTGTTGAGGAGAATGAAGATGAAATGCTGAATTCAGGCAGTGTGGGTAGGCATGGAAATACAGAATGGTTCTGAGGAACAGACGGTGGTGTGCTGGAGCCATTTGTGCCCATGTCTTTACAATTCCATGTTCAGTGGCATCAAGTTGGTTGCTTAAAATTGGCCTTTGTGGGGTATTTACATCACGGAAATAGGCGCGTGCTGCAAGTCAGGGCTTTTTTTTTAATTTCTTTTTAAACCTGGAGAGCTGATTGTTAAACATTTACCTGCATACCACTGAGTATGAAGAAGGCAGAGTTGGTAACCCATTGGATGTAGAGGTATTGGAGAAGAAATTGCAAATGGTGGCCCACAGGTGTGTGGATTGAGTGCACTACCATTCTTTGAGAGGAGGAAAGCTGGAAAAGAAAGATTTGGGTGAGGAGGCAGGGAAGAGAGATTGTACTTACAGTACAATTTTGGGCCTTAAGCGTTTGAAATCTGTGGGACAATTCAGTTGGAAATGTGTATGAGGTAGATGGGCATTTAGAATTGGGGCCTAGGGAATGGGATTTCTGAATAACTTGAAGTCGTGGAAACAGATCCAGCTACTCAGAGTAATAAGAGAAAAAGACCAAAAACAGAGCTGTGGGGAAACCCCAGCATTAAAGGGGTAGAAACAGAAGGAGGAGTCAGCACAGTGAGGAATGGCTGGACGTGGTGGAGCCGGCTTCTGGGTGCACTTCACCCAAGCACCCAAGAACAAGTCACTTGTCCCAAGAGCAGATGCGCCGCTGCCGCTTTCCTAAGTTGGCTGTGGGGCTCTGAGGGAGAAATAAAAGCTGTTATAAAACATAACCTCAGAATCTCCTCTGCTGGTTTAAATCACTGTTTTTCAGCCTGTAGGTCTCAACCAATGTGTTTAGAATACAAAGCAGAGTAGAAGTGAAAATTTCCTAGTGCTTTGTACCTAGTAAAGGTGAGCATTATTTCAGTTTGCATATGTATACATATGTATGTTTTTTATATACATATGTGTATGCATGTGTGTTTTATATATATGTATATACGTGTGTATATATATATACCGACATAACGTATGTCTCACTGTGTGTCACAGAAAAAAACAAGCAAAAAACCCCAAAACATTTGAAAGCAACTGGTTTAAATGACCCCCTTGTTGAAAACTTGTAATTTAATGGGAAGTCTTATCCATACCTAACATGGTTTCTCCTGGTCAGCTGCTTTCCAATCCAAAATTTCCTTCTTCAAGCCATGAGTGTGATGGCAGCCTTCCCAGTCCTTATCAAGTACCGGCTGGAATGTCTCTAGTGGTATTTTTTTTTAGGGCATGGCTCACTTCCTTTCCTCTTTTGCCAGTGAAAAGGAACATGTCTCCACAATGAGCTCAACCCTGCAGAGTTTGCCCTGTAAACTTAGATTTTTCCCGAGGCTATGAAAATTCATTCTTCCATTTAACTGGCTCTAGGATCAGACTAGTTCAACTGGTTTGTTTTCCTATGAAGCCTTTTAACTATTAAATATTATGAGGCTTTGACTCAGCTTTATTTAGATGAGCCCCCCTTTACTTATCCTGGAGAATTTCTTTCATTTGTAATTGTTGCCCTTTATGGAAAAAGGTTTGTGGAAGGAGGTCTGACATGTTTCTATAAAGTGTTTTGAAAACCAGAAAGGGAGGGGAAAGAATGTTTGCCTCCTAAAGCATGGACAGTCTTTGTTTTGGGGTTAGAATTTGTTACAAATCTCTGGACTATATCTTCTTTTAGAGACCTCATTTCTGTGCTATGTGCCCATCAGAATAGGATGTTCAGTATGTGAAGTACATCCGAGTCCTTTGAGTCATTCACAGCTGGAAAACTCGGACCTCATCTTTGTGATTCAGCTTAACGGATGTGCTCATTTTCAAAGATTAAGTCTATTTGCTATTAACGGAAACTTTGGCTTTTAAGCTTTATGACTGTTTAGATAGCTACTTCAAACATTTAAAAATACTTTCTATTATTCATGCTATTTGGAGTGAACATTTTTCAAGCAACAGTGCCTTTGATACTTTTTATATATACTGAATTCTACCAAATACCCTGAGGAATGGGAAAAAAGTTACAAAAGGGACAACAAAGTGTAAGTAGTTTAGTACCTAGACTTTGCCATATATGGGCGGTGTGATAATGTGACATTGGGTGAGTTAACCTTTCTGTGCTTTGGTTTCCTCACACAAAAAGTAAAGATAATAGTATCAACCACATTGGGTCGTTGTGAGAATTAAATGATTAAAACAAAAACAATCATAGAACAGTCCCTGGTGCATGTAAGTCTTTGGTAAAAGTTAGCTGCTCTTATTACTATTATCTTGAAGGTGTAGCCCTTTCTTTAAGGAGTAATTTTAGAAACAAGATGAACCCACATGAAGCAGGAAAAACAACGTGGGTGAGTTGGTGATTAGTAAGTGTTTGTTGAGAACTCTGGCACTCTTCCGGATCCTGAAAAGACAGATGGTAAATCACATCTCATATCAAATAATGAAATATATCAGTATGTCATTGTCATAGTTGCTGTTCACTTTTCTAAGTACTTTCTTAGTCAGAAATAATTTAATCCTTACAACCATTCTAAAAAGTTAAGCGATCTGGGGACTTCCCTGGTGGCACAGTGGTTAAGAATCTGCCTGCCAATGCAGGGGACACAGGTTCAACCCCTGGGCCGGGAAGATCCCACATGCTGTGGAGCAACTAAGCCCGTGTGCCATAACGAC
Organism: Hippopotamus amphibius kiboko; assembly: GCF_030028045.1. Taxonomy (NCBI): domain Eukaryota; kingdom Metazoa; phylum Chordata; class Mammalia; order Artiodactyla; family Hippopotamidae; genus Hippopotamus; species Hippopotamus amphibius. Next base: position 66,887,139 of record NC_080186.1, on the reverse strand, counting down.
TGAGCCTGTGTGCTGCAGCTACTGAAGCCCGTGTGCCTAGAGCCTGTGCTTCGCAACCAGAGAAGCCACCGCACTGAGAAGCCCACGCAATGCAACAAAGAGTAGCCCCCGCTCACCACAACTAGAGAAAGCCGGTGCGCAGTAGCAAGGACCCAAGACAGCCAATAAATAAATAAATAAATAAATAAATAAAAAGTTAAGCAATCTGTCCAAGGTTTTAGAGCTAGCTCTTGAGCGAGGGAGGCTCTGCAGTGAGCCTCCAGAGCCAGCTCCCCAACAGCTGCTGTGGATGACTCAGCATGTTTATGTCCTCAAGGAGCTTGCAATGTACCTAAGGAGGCGGATACATTAGGAATCAAGCAGTTCTATCAAGAGCAGTAATAGCTACCATTGGAAGCAATTGCTCATTAAAAACAATATGGTATAATGGTTAAGAGCATAGATTCTGAACCAAACTGCTTGGGTTGAATTCCTACCTCTGCTGCTTACTTTCTTTTTTTTTTTTTTTTTATTTTTTTTTATTATTTTATTTTATTTTTTTTGGGGTACACCAGGTTCAATCAACTGTTTTTATACACATATCCCCATATTCCCTCCCTTCCTTGACGCCCCCCTGCTGCTTACTTTCTATGTGATCTTGGACTACTTACTTATTCTCTTCTATGACCGTTTACTTATCCATAAAGTGTCGTGGGGTTGAATAAGTTAATATACATAAAGCACTTAGAATATGCTTGGCACACAGTGCTACCCAGATGTAAGTCATTGCGACTAGGACTTCTACTGTTCTGGCCTGACTCAATCCGCATGTCATTCCTATGAAGGTTTTCCAGATAAGTAAACTGAGGTTTTGGGCAGTTCAGTACCTCCCTGAGGTCATTCAGTGCAAGTATAGTGCTCCATTCCTGTTTGCTCCTGAGGCTTCTGTGCTGAACATCATGTTACTGCCTCTTAGACTCTAATGCAAATCATATGATATGTGCTGTAATGCAGAGTTAAACAAAGGGCAGTTCAGCTGAGAGCTGATTTGTCCATGATTGGAAGGGGTCCTGAGGGTGAGAGTGAGAGAGGCTGGGAGAAGTGGTCAGATTGGGAAGGAATTTTCCCAAAGCGATAAGCCGTGGGACAGATGGCTTATAGCATGTCCCACTAGTACAAGGACCAGTGTCCCATTCCCATGCAACTCCCCACAAGAGGTGTTAGGACTCCTGATAGAGTTGCAGAGGGACACCAGAGCTGTGAGAGCTGTGACCTTGCAATCGGAGGTGAAAGAGCCCCTGTGCCCTGAGCATGGACACACTGACCTGGACGTCGAGCTTCAGGGTAGGATCTGTGTTGGACTGAGCACCACTCAGTTCTCTGGATCCTAAGACGCGGAGACTCCCAAAGCAAAACCAAGACTCAGTTTCTCACTAAACCTGTGGAGTGAAGGGCTCCTAGTCAGGTTCAGTCTGACATTTCTTTTCTCCAGAATTGTGGAGCAAAAATTTAAATCCACCACAGACACTTAAGGGAGTGTTTAGAGACGGGAAAGATATGAGTAGGTGAGGAAGATTCCTGAAGAAGATTGCGCTAGACCTTGGCCTTGCAGGATGGCAGGGAAAGTACAGACAAGGAAGGAGAGTTTCCTGTGGAAAAGAGCCTAGTCTTGGAAGGACTGTAGCAAACCAGGCTGCAAAAGCAGCTCCAAGCCATGTTAAGCAGATCTCTGAAAACTAGGTGGGGAACCTGAGCTCGTTGGAGAGGATGATAGGGAATCATTGAGATGTTAGAACCGAAGAAAGAAATGATGAAATAGACTCTGGGGACTTAAGCCTGGAAGAGGAATGTTGGCTGTGTTTGATTAGAGGAGAAACCATGTCACAGGCTGCCGCAGTCCAGGAGGAAGTAACATGGCCTGTTATTGGAGGCAGCAGTGGGAATTCAAGTGAAACAGTAAAGCCTGAGTAATACTGCAGAGGCACAAATGGAGGCTGGAGGTGGGTTGATGCACTTCAGCTAAAAGAGGGAGGAGGGAAGGTTTTGAAGAAGCAAATGTGACCTCAGGTTTCTATCATCGGAGCTTGTGATAAAAGTGATATTTGGAAATGGGGCAGTTGGATGTAGTAATGGTTTGAGAGAAAGTCAGGGAGAGAAGTTTAATTTTAGATGTATTGCATTTTATGTGACAGTGGCGCTCTCTTTCATGTATTTTTTGGCAAGGGTTTAAAGTGCTCACAATGACAAATTTGGGGGCTGGAACATGCCACTTAATCATCTTTTCATGTCCTAGAGTTTGTTCTGCCCTTCTTACATCTAGCTAGACTTTAGTTTGGCATTTACCACAAAGATACTATGAGAGAAGATAAATGAAGAGCCAAGTTTTCTTTTGTGGGGTGTGGCAGATGCGTCAGATGCATGCTGGGTGTAACTGGTAAATGTGTTTTCAGTGTAAAGACTCAGCTGGATGAAGACCCAGGCTAACTACTCTCTCTTTTCTACTCTAGCTATGAACTCTCAGTAAGGGAAAACTTATAAAATGCTCACGTTTTTAATCTAAGAAAGGTGAAATCATTATAATCTACAGTATTACAAACTCTGTAATCTGTGTTTCCCATGTCACTTACCCTAAATGGTGATTGATCTCTTAGAACTACAATGTTTAAGGAGCCTTTGGAATTAATAACAACCATGAGTGGAAGGTAGGTAATAGTTCTCAGCTGTTTGTAAGCTTAGTAATTAAAACAGCAATGTAGGATGCAGGAGTCAAAACTGATGCCGACATGGAAGTGGCTTCCTTAATATGGGAGAACAGTGTGAAGATAATATAACTTATTGGAATAATTCCTCTTTTTCTAATAATATATATTCTACTAGAGTATTTGTGTAATGGGAGTTGACATATAATTGTAGGAAAAATGGATCTGACAAATTATACTCAAAATTGTCAGAGTTTGTCTTCAGAAAAACTTAAGCAGATAAACAGTTCTCTTTATACATGGGAAAATGTTTGATATATTAAGTGAAAAGGCAGATTACGAAACAATGTACAGTAATGTCCCTTTTTTTGTAAAAAACTATCTTTAAATGTAGAAGAAGAATGACTTGCAGTATATGCATATTGAAATGTTAACAGTTACCTCTGGTGGTGGGTTTATGAATGACTTGTTTCTTTAGGCTTGTGTTTTTCCCATTGTAAATATAAAATATTAATTTTTATAACCAGAAAACAATTATTTAAAAAAATTCTAGCATTCCTAGTCTAGGAAGTAGAGAAATGGAATCATTCCACTTTTAATAGCTGTATAATTTTTAACTATATGATCATACTCTTTTTTTGGGGGGGGCCTTCATTTCTGCACGGGGGCTTTTCTCTAGTTGTGGCAAGTGGGGGCTACTCTTTGCTGCAGTGCACAGACTTCTCAGTGTGGTGGCTTCTCTTGTCGTGGAGCATGGGCTCTAGGCATATGAGCTTCAATAGTTGTAGCTTGAGGGCTCAGTAGTTGTGGCACTTGGGCTCAGTAGTTGTGGCACACAGGCTCTAGGTTGCACAGGCTTCAGTAGTTGTGGCACACGGGCTTAGTTGCTCTGTGGCATGTGGGATCTTACTGGCCCAGGGATTGAACCCGTGTCCCCTGCATTGGCAGGCATATTCTTAACCACTGTGACACCAGGGAAGTCCCCGTACTTATTTTAAATAGTTTTCTTTAATATTATCTTAAATGGTTCCATGTTAGAAATGTGGTAGGTTACATTGTATAGACTTTTTTTAATTGGCAGGATTGTTTTTGTAACTACTAACCTTTTTAAAAGCTGGAGAAAAAATATGTTATAAACCATTAATAAAAGTGAACAATTTTTGATTTTTGAATTCCCATAAAATCATACTATGGAATCAAATAAGTATAAAAATACTTTCGCTATCCTTTTAACTTCCTTGTATTAGAATCTAGAGATGTGTAATATTTTTCTGTAACACAGTCCCCTCTGGATTAAAACTATCCCAGAGATGCACATTAACTTTTGCCTGTAATTTCAGGAAGTTATGAAAATAGGGTTGAGTTTTTCTCAAATGACACCTCACATAAAGAACAAGATGATTCTGGACATAGTTCTTTCCCTTCTGACACGTGCCGTGCACTGTTCAGTCCCATCAAAGGAACAGTTAAGAGCAACCTTGTTTAGCAGCCCCCCTCCCCCCTTTTCTGGTGGAACGGGTCACGTGTTGCCAGCCCTTTTGATCCGACAGCTGCCTTGTGTATGTGGCATCCGCTTAATTCCTTTTCCTTCTTATCTGCCCTAGCACCATACCAGCTCAAAATAAAAACACCACCATAACTATTCTAAAGAAGTCTGAAGAACGTTGGAGAGAGGAAGGAGACCTAGAAAGAGGGGATGAATAAAGTTTTAAATTCTGGGGCAAAGCCAGATTTTATGTCAACTATTCTGAGAGAGAGGGAGGGAGGCAGGGGGAGAGTTCGGGGTGAAGGTAGGGAAGGGAGCACATGAGCTGTTTATGGACAGTGCCATTCCATAAATATGGAATGGTGTATGTCCAAACATTGGAAGGCCTCTTTAGAAAGGTTGCTTCACTGCTCAGACACAATTCTGTATCTGTGAGGGATCTTTCAGTTGGAGACAGTGGAAAACCTTACCACACTGGCCAATGCAGGAAAGGGAACCTTATAAGTCAACTGTCCATGAGTGATGCTGGCATCAGCAAGGCTCTCTGTAGGGCCCATACAATGTGATCAGGACCCCATTTCTTGCCCTTCCTTTCTGCTCTGCTGCCTGAGGCATCAACTTCATCATCCATGTTTCATCTTAAGATGTCCCAAGATAGTAGTCAGCAGTAGCTGGGACCATGCGCTTCTTTAGTCACATAGAGCAGAGAAAGAGTGTCCTTGCCTCTGAATTTCTAGCAAAAGTCCTCAGATTTTTTTCACATGTCTATCTCTGAAACAGTCAATGTGATGAAGGAGATGAGTTAGTTTGGCCCATTCATGTGTCCCATCGTTGAACTTTCCCCTGAACCACAGTGATCCTCACGACCAATGGGTACTGAGGAGACAGCCAACTAATGTCTGTTACCAATGGCAACTCATAATATTTAATAGAATACAAAATCAGGGAGTGTCTCTGGGGTAACCCAGCTCTACCACTTGCCAGTTGTCTATGACCTTGGTGAAATCATCTTACTTCTCCAAGCTTCAACTGAAAGCTTAGTTGTAAAATTAGAGTAATACCTATCTTGTAATAGTGTTGTGAGGATTAAATGAGAGCTTATCAAGAATTTCTAGTATCTGGGACATATTAAGTGATCAGTTAAAAAATTACCTTTACATTTCCCAGATGATCTATGTTATTGGCCCTAGATGAATTATAGTGTGTGTGTGTGTATTTATTACTTTGAAATAAGGTTGTGCTCCAAGAATAACGCTAGTATATGAAACAGCATATAACACTCGATAGCCATATGTAGTGAGAAACTCTATACCTTGAGAGATTGTCAGAAAATGAGGGCTGAGAGCTGCAGACCCCAAAGCAAAGTTGTCCATCCTAATTATTATTGTTTTGTAGGCATGCATCAGTTTCCAAGAGAAACTTAAAATTTGAATTTTGATGAGAAGGCACCCAGCTTTTAAAAGTTGCCAACTAATTTTAAAAATCTGAAAACTTGGCACACCCCACAAACATGTCTGTGGACCGCATGTCAATGAACTACCTGTTTGCAGCCTTGGCCCATGAGAATTATCCTTTGTGCCCAAGTCCTTTTCTCTGGTATCATCCATACACACTAAGCGTCTCAGGTACCCACGGGGAAGAAAGTTTCAAGTGAATTGTTCCCAAGGGGGTAGAGGCCTGGCAAGCTGAGAGTCACCCAGTTGGGAGGGACTCTAAAGCATCAACTCTACACTCCTTGCCTTTGGAGGCTTGGAACTCATGGCCTGGAGCATGATCCCCGCCCTTCACCACCTAGCCTTGCTGTCGTAGACCTTCACGGCTGGGTCTCGGCTTGGACATTTTTCCTAGGAAGTTTTGGGCTCTGAGAAGGAAGCATGGAAGCCCTCTTGCACCTTTGATACTCTCCCTCTCTATGATTAATACATTGATGTGATGACATCTCTTCCTTGTGGATTTGATTAGTGTGAATCAGTCCCTAAGACTCAGGTCAGCACTGGGAACACTGGGAAAAATAAGCATTTCTGGGCCTGAAATGCTGAAGGTCATTGGTATACACATCCTGCAAAGTCCTGCCTGAGTTGCCATCTGGCCACCATTTTGATGCTGTGTCACTCTATTACAGAAACGGATTAGTGAATTTGGTGAAGTACCTTGGTTCACCTACATGGGTGGTTAGGGGAGGAGGATGTACGTTTCCTTTTCCAGGATGGAGTGCTGATATATCTGCTCACTTGCCCACGTGGTGTCATGTAACTCTAACGGGGAGTCAGAGGTCCAGTTAGATGGACACTGGAGGGCCCCCATTGCTGAGGGCCACCCTGAGGGCTGGACTTAAACTCAGCCACTTTGGTGAATCAGAGTAGAGTAATAGGTCATCTATTATTTCTACCCTCCTATAAATGGAAGGGGGGAAAAACCACAGTTCTATAGAAGATAGAATAAAAAGGAAGCCTTTGTATTCGAAGTGACAATTTTCTGAGCATTTGAAGAGAGAATTTCGCATGTTTCTCATCCTGAGGAAGCCAGTGCAAATGGTTTGGTTGGGGAGGGCCTGGGAAGAGCAGATGGATCTCTCTCCAGGGTGGACGTGTCACCAGGAGCAAGTGCAGCAGCAACAGACCCTATAGATGAGCCAGACCACTGGGCAAAGCACCTTTCATATGGCAGCCCTTTGAATGCTTAAGACAACATCCTTTGTAGGTAGTGTTGAAAGCTCGACCTCTCTGTACACCAGCGCCGGAGCAAATCTTGGAGACAGAGTTTTGGGTGAAGTAGAAAAGGATAACGTTATTGCTTTGCCAGGCAGAGGGAGACACACCACGCTTCTGCCTCAAAAAACTATATGTCCCAACACCAGAGAACTTGATGAGCGGTTTTATAACAGTGGTTCAAAGGTGGGGTCTCTGAGTAGATTACGGTGTGAGCAGGGTTTGCATTCCCTTTGTCTCATCTCAGGTGATCTTCTAATCTTTTTTTGTTTTTTTAAAATAAATTTTATTTATTGGCTGCATTGGGTCTTCATTGCTGCACATGGGCTTTCTCTAGTTGCAATGAGGGGGGGCTACTCTTCGTTGTGGTGTGCAGGCTTCTCATTGTGGTGGCTTCTCTTGTTGCAGAGCACGGGCTCTAGGTGTGTGGGCATCAGTCGTTGTGGCACATGGGCTCAATAGTTGTGGCTCATGGGCTCTAGAGCTCAGGCTCAGTAGTTGTGGCTCATGGGCTTAGTTGCTCTGCAGCATGTGGGGTCTTCCCGGACTAGGGATGGAACCTGTGACCCCTGCATTGGCAGGTGGATTCTTAACCACTGTGCCACCGCCACCAGGGAAGTCCGGGTCTCCTAATCTTGATGAGCTTCTCTGGTCCCTTATTAATCTTGCCTCAGGTGGTTTCTTGGCTGTTCCTCCCTTGATTAGCAACTGTTGGAATCCGTCCTTTGGAACTCAGAGAAGGTCATGGAGGCTGGAGTCTTGCCTACAAGAAACAGGGGACAAAAGGGCCTCCATGCCTGGGAGCCCCACAGGGCCTCATTTGGTTTCAGTAGTGTTCTCTTTGTACAGATAAGGACTTATCCCATAAATTCTCACAGTATGTAAATAGTGGAGCTGGATTTTAACTCCGGTTCTCTGATTCTGAAGTCCATCTCTATGTGCCCTGCTCTCAGATGGAAATCCCAGCTCTGCCCTTGCTACGAATCGTACTCCAGGCCAACTTGGGCCCTTGTGGGACCGGAGCAAGATCTTGTTCTGTGCAGAAGGAGAATGCCCGGCCTCCCCACTGTCACCCTTTGTCAGTTTCACACGCTCCGCCTGAAGACAGGGCCTTGGCTCTTCTTTCCCTGGGGCTCAGGGTGGGACTAGAGACAGCATCTTGCTGTCTTCTCCACTTCCCTGTCTCTCCCCTGAACGTCACAGTGTAGCAGGGACTGGGGGTTGGTTGGTCTGTTTATTGAGAATGCTAGTTAAAATGGTATCATAAAGAATGACACAAGTAGATATAAACATTTTGTTTTAAAACATACAAATATGCATTCTTTTACTACTCTTTAGATGTAAAAAGCTCTTGAGTAGAGGACACAAATTGGAGTTCTACGAAGTCTTGCTTTAGTAATCAGAACCTGAATGTTCTGTTTCACATCTAAAAGCCAGATATGTGAAATGCTGAATGTTTAGAGATTTTATCCTAATCTCCTAGCGTCATCTTGCCCACCCCCTTTTTTTGGTTTGTTTGCCACTCACCCTTATGGAATCCTTCCAAAGCAGTTAACCTAGTTTTCCTAGCAATAATAACTCTGTGTTTCACACTTATTTCATCAGCTCACATAGTTTTAAATTAAATTACATAATTAGAGTAACAGATACAATCGCCACAAAAGGGTTTGGGAACTAAGACGACTGCTTCTTGGTGACCTCCAACTCAGCTGTGGGAGCAGCTGTGCACCCACGAGCAGTGAGTGTCTTGTGGCCTAAGTGACACAGGACGGGGAGCCCTGAGTCTAGTGAATCCGTCGAGCTGCAGGCCGATTCCCCGTGTCTCCTGTGTGAACAGCAACCCCCTCGTCATTCAGCCCCAGCAGAGGCCTCCTGCAAATCCACTCATGAGAAACGAAGTGACTGATTTAGGGCTTGGCCTGGTTGGTTCGACAAGCTTAGACGGGCCAGCACCCTAAAGGAGGCCAGACTAACAACATTTGCAAACGTTATAAAAGCGAAACTTTTTCTCCCCCTGCAGCTGAACGGGGCCATCCTGTCTGTTTTCATGTATAAACCGGTTGATTTACTTTCCTGAATCAGGATCGTAGAGAAACATGGCTTCTGTTTCTTTAGCCATAAAAACTGCCTTTCTGGAGGCCAGGCTGAGCTAGAACTAAAATTTTGACTTTTGGTGCCACCAAGTGGTTAGCTTTGAGATAACACTTTTGCAAAGATGGCAAACTTGTAATGATTAAAAAAAAAATCTGGGGTGCACAGGCAGAGCACAGAGGACTTTTAGGGCAATGAAACTGCTCTGTATGATACTGTGATGGTGAATACGTGTCATTATTCATTCTTCCAAACCCACAGAATGTACACCACCAGGAGTGAACGCTAATGTAAACTACGAGCTTTAGGTGATGTGATGTGTCCGTGGAGTTTCACTGATTGTAACGAGTGTACCACTGTGGTGGAGGATGTTGATCGTGGGGGAGGTGATGCATATGTGGGGGCAAGAGGTGTATGGGAGAGCTCTGTCTTCTCAATTTGTCATGCACTTAACACTGCTTTAAAACATAAGGCCTGTTAAAAAAACCCTTCCATTCTACGTTACATTTTCCCTTTTAGCTACTGGTGCTGCAGGTACGAGCCAGGTGAGTAGAGACATCATCTGGAGAGGCTGGCCAACTTCTCAAGCCTGGATGACAATCCTTCCATGAAGTTCCCACGTTCCAGAGTCTGGGTCCTTAGCTTTGTACATCCCAGAAATCTTTAATTTCTTCAGTGTATCCAGACTTGGGCAATTTCCCCGGGTTGTATCATGCTTACCAAACCTACAAAAGACTTGTTGATACGTCAGAATGCCAGCATATTACTTTACAGTTAGAAATGTATATGTAGTGGTAAACCAAACACATGTGTTAGCTGAACGATTCATTTCCCACCCTGTAGGAAATTTATAAGGGAAGACAAATTATACGGAGTAGGTTGCTTGGTATAATCTTGGTGGGTGGGTGTGCAGTAGGGGGAGTGGGGGTGTAAGGTTGTTTATCTTGGAGGTTAGTATCGTTAAGCTGAGGCTGTCTTGACCACTGTCGGTCTGTACATGATCCAAACTGGGCATAGCAGAATCCTGGACAGCGCTGGTGACAGACAGACTTCATCTGTTTCTTTGGGTATTTTTTTTTTTAATACATATTTTCTATTATCTCACAAGTTACTTTTGTCTTTTTTTTTTCTTTTCTCTTTGGCTGCCTTGGGTCTTTGTTGCTGCGCGTGGGCTTTCTCTAGTTGCGGTGAGCGGGGGCTACTCTTTCGTTGCGGTGCATGGGCTTCTCATTGCAGTGGCTTCTCTTGTTGGGGAGCACGGGTTCTAGGTGTGGGCTCAGTAGTTGTGGCTTGCGGGCTTAGTTGTGGCATGTAGGATCTTCCTGGACCAGGGATTGAACCTGTGTCCCCTGCACTGGCAGGTGGATTCTTAACCACTTTGGCACCAGGGAAGTCCCTCTTTGGGTATTCTTTTGGAAACTCTGCTGAGTGAGCATCTTGCTTCTGTTAATCTGTGCTTCCCTCAGATGGGACTCAGTATGACTGGCAAGGCAAATGCTGCAAACTTGCTGATACAGCTCTCGTCTCCCGAGCATCTGTCTGGTCACCACGATCAGCATGAGCACCGTCAGCCACCGTTTAGAGGTTTTACCTTAGGGGAACTGCCCTATTTATCGCATGATAATTTTAAAAAATTTCACTCTCAGAGCAAAACTTATGTTTTATGTTTTGGTGGCTCTGTCCTCAAATGCAGATTAAAATTAACATGTAAAAAAACCCAAAACCTGTAATATCCTTAGTCACCTTGGAGTAGATCCCCAATAGTGAAACAGGGCTTGCTGAAGATGGGAATTATCCTAGATTCTAAGGAAAGATGCATTCGTGCAGGCCACTTGACGCCTGCATTTTGAGAGCTTTGTGCAGAGCTCACTGCCTGCTTGCACACTGAGGCCTGCCCTGTGACTCCGCACTGGAGCTCAGTTATCTCCTGGGCTTGGTGCTGCGTCTCCCCACCCCCACCTCCATCCTTGCCCCAAACTGCTGCCACAGAGTCCTCAGTCAAGAGGACTCAGGGGATACCTGCAGAAGTTATACATTGGTGGCCCGTGTTGGCATCTGATCCACAGATTTTTTATTTTTGCCATTACATTGTTTTTGAAAGTTTGACTTAATTGCTAAAAGTTAAAAATCAGGAGACTGGCACAAAACTGAATATTCATTTTCTTTGCAAACAAACAGAAGATCTGGCTGTGCAGGGCCTACCTTCCCACAGGACAGTCAGTTACTGGAGTGGCCTAGATGCGTGCCTCCTGGGAGGTATCCTCAGTTCCCACCCTGCCCTTTCACTCATTTATATGACTGTCTGGTGTTGGGGGGTGACTCTTGGTACGCTGGAAAAACAAAACCAAAATAAAACACACACACAGAAAACCAGCATAAGGAAGGAGCAGCTTCTCCTGGACTCTTGCTCCCTGTTCTTTGCTGCCTTCTAAGGGGAACTCCTGCCTTGGAACCTCCTCTCTCTTGAGGACCCTTTCTCTCTCAGTCCGTCACCTTTGAATTTATCCCTTGTGCTTCCAAGAGGTGTGATGGTGAAGTATCGTTGAGGAAAGCGTACAGACTTTGGGATCACAAGACCTGGATCTGAATCCCAGCTCTGAGCCTTACAGAGTTCAGTTGCCTTTTCTGTAAAATGACGGCTCTAACTTGCCTCATAGGTTTGCATGAGAATTAAACGGGATTTTGTATCTAAAGCATCAAGCAGAGGTAGGTCCTCAAATAATAGTTTCCTTCCCTGTCTTCTATCAAGACATGACTCCTTCCCTTCTTCATGACCTTGATGAAGTCCAGCTGCACACCTACCTCTGCTTTCCTGCCACGTTACCTTTTTACTCTTATGATAAAACCAACTGTTTTATTTTTTAATTCCTTATAACTTCCAGTCTTTCCCATCAGCACATTTCACATACTCCCTTTTCCTGTTGTAGCCAGACCTCTCATAGAGACTCTCATATGAGAATAATGGATGACAGGTGAATTTATTTTGTTTTGGGAAATTCTATCAGAAGGCATAGCTTTTATCCAATCTCTGCAATAACTGTACAAAAATTTGTGATGGAAACTCCATTAGCTTTTATAGCAATTGGCTGGAATTCTTAATATATGTACCTTTTCCCCATCCATTGTATGTTTATAGACATGGAGCCCAGGTCAAAAGCTGGAAAGTCATCAACAGGAAAGATTGGTACTGGAAGGGAGACGCTTCGCCTGAGATCAAAAGGTCCTGCCACTGTGGAAGAAGTGGTACGTTATGTTCATTTAATCCCTATTCAGTGTGGAAATGTGTGGACATTCATGTTTGCTGGAGCTGGAAGTAAAGGCCCTCTTTTCCTCTGTGCTCACACAGCAGCCAGAGTTATACTTTCGAAACACAGATAAGGTTGTTACTTTCCTGTAACAACCTGTTCAAAACCCTCCAGTGGCTTCTCAGGTCACTCAGGGTAAAAACTAAAGTCCTCAGAGTGACCGACATGATCTGACTCTGGGTTTCTTCCCTGCTGTCATTCCCACCCCTCTCCTCCTGGCTCCCTCTGCTTCAGCTACTTGAGTCTCCTTGCTGTCCGCAGACACTCCAGATACATCCCCACCTCAGGACCTTTGTATGAGCTGTTGCCTCCAGCTGGATGCTCTGCCTGTTTCGGGCACAGCTCTCTGCCTCGCCGCCTTCAGTTTCTGTCCACATCCCACCCTGCCTAACCTCCGAGCAGCTAGTGTAAGAGCAGTTCCCCCCTGCCCCCTGCCTGATCTTCCTTCATTTTCTGCAAGGCGCTCAACACAGTGGGACTCATCATATGTTTGTTTCCTTTCGGTCCCCTGTCTTGTTCTCACATGTCCTGGTCACTACTGTATCCTCAGCACCTAGAACGGCACCTGACACTTCAAAGGAGCTCAGATCTTTGAATTTAATGAATTAGTGAGTGATTCATTTACGCGTGACAGGAGGAAGGGTTTCGCTGACTGACTGTGTCTCTGTAAAGGTCAGTGTTTGAAACACCAGGAGAAGGGACAAGTGGAGGGAAGGCGAGTGGAAGAAGAGGGCGGCAGTGGCAAGAATTCAAAGCGACAAGTGGCAGGTCTGCTGACAACGAGAAGACAGTGGTGATGAAGCCCTCCTGTGGGGGAGGGGAGGTCAGCAGGCCTCTGAGGCTCTGGAGCTCCTACAGGGGGAACGGGGACGTCTGTGTGTGCATACTGTCCTAGGGCTTCCAGCTGTTTGAAGAGCAAAAGAGTGAGACAGATGAATGGTAAGGAGGCGGTTTTCACAGGATCCAGAGCTTGTGGGTGTGGTTTGTCGGAGCAGACCCTCAAGGAACCACGAGGCCAAGGTTGTCCTCTTGAATGTTTGAGTCCCTAGGATGTTGTCAGTTTTGGGGAATCCAGCGGAAGATTCCAGGTCGAGTGCCTTGGTCCTGGGCGAATGAAAAGATTGATCTTGAGGCACGCGACAACGGAGAGGCCTGGGAGAGCCGAAAGCATTTTGAAAGTGAGATATGATGAGGTTTGTGAAAACACCCAGGGCAGTGACTTCTGGCCGTTCCGAGTCTGTACTTTTCCTGTGCCCATCACACCGCCTGGCATATTGCTGAAGGCCAGTAAATGAACAAACCTCAGTGGAAGAAAGGAATCTGTAAGAAGATGGAAAGACGGTGGGAAGGAGCTAGGGGATGCCAGCTGTGCTTTGCAATGGAGGAGAAAAGGACAGACTTTCAAACTGCTTGCAGAGGAAGTGGGGCGGGCAGGAAAAACTCCATGTCACTTCAGGAGGAGGGCTGTCTTCTAACAGTTACTGTGGGTGATACATATTTGTTTATTTATGAGCAGCTGCTATATATAAGGTAGTGGAATGAAAAAGAATAACTGCAGATCTGCCTGAGGAGGTGGGAAAGATTCATTTCAAGATAAACATCTAAAACCCTTCCTATTTGCATAGCCTGTTTCATTAAATAGGGCAATTGAAATAGCTCATAATAACGGGGAAAAAAACCTAGTTTGGTGCTAATATTAAATTTGATACAAATGACCTATAATTTAATTTCAAACACTAAATGACTTACACATTTGAAACAAATCAGCCCCTCATAACCTAGCACAAATTCTGAAAACAGAATGATACTCCACCTGCATACCCCATAATTTATTCACTATGTATTTGCTGAGACAGGCACAGTTCAGGTGCTGGGGATACGGAGATGAATAAAGACCTTGTTTTTCCTTTAAAGGAAAAGAGGCATGAAAAGAAGCTATTGCAAATCAGAAGGGCAAGGTTAACCTCACAAAGGAGGGGCTGGCTGATCAGCTGCCGCCAGGGATCAGGAAAGAGGGAAATCAGGGAGAGTTCCCGCCAGAAGTGGTTGAGTTGGTCAAAGATGGGGAGAAGAGCGTTCTAGGCCTGAAATGATGGTGGATGTGGGGACCTTGTAAATGTCCATGGGACTGGAGGGTGGCTGCTGCCAGTAGGGGGGGTGCTGGTGGGTGGTGATGAGGCTGGAGGTAGAGGCCTGGGTCAGGATGTGAAGGGCCTGTGGATAATGGGGGGGGGGGGTATTTAAAAACTGCAAGGAGAGCAGCAAGTCAGTTTTTTTTTTTTTAATTAATTAATTAAATTTATTTATTAGCTGTGTTGGGTCTTAATAGCTGCGCATGGGCTTTCTCAGTTGCAGTGAGTGGGGGCTACTCTTTGTTGCGGTGCATGGGCTTCTCATTGTGGTGGCTTCTCTTATTGTGGAGCACTGGCTCTAGGCACATGGGCTTCAGTAGTTGTGGCACACGGGCTCAGTAGTTGTGGCTTGCAGGCTCTAGAGTACAGGCTCAGTAGTTGTGGGCACAAGCTTAGTTGCTCTGCGGCATGTGGGATCTTCCCGGATCAGGGCTTGAACCCGTGTCCCTTGCATTAGCAGGTGGATTCTTAACCACTGCACCACCAGGGAAGTCCCAGCAAGTCAGTTTTGCGTTTTAGAAAAGTGCCTTGGTTCTGGAGGCTGGGATGTTGAGCAGAGTGGATTTGAGATTGCACGCTGGGAGACCAATTAGGAAACCCCTGCAAATAAGAAAAGAAGAGGGCGTCTTATTCAGCTGTAAAAAAGAAGGAAATCCTGCCATTTGTAACAACATGGATGGACCTTGAGGGTATTATGCTACGAGTGATAAGTCAGACAGAGAAAGACAAATACTGGATAACCTCAGTTATGTATACACCCCCTTCAAAAACCCGACCTCCTACAGAAACAGAGCAGATTGGTGGTTGCCAGAGGCAGGGGGTTGGGGGGGGTGTGGGTGGGTGAATTGGGTGAAGGGGGTCAAAAGGTACAAGCTTCTAGTTAGAAATAAATCCTGAGGATAGACTGCATGGCATGGCGACTATAGTTGATAATACTGTATTATGTATTTGAAAGTTGCTGAGAGACTAAATCTTAAAAGTTCTTATCACAAGGAAAAAAAAATTAACTATGTGTGGTGATGGGTATTAACTGGACGTATTGTGGTGATTATTTTATAATATATACATATATCCAATCATTATGTTATATACCTGAAACTAAGATAGTTATATGTCAATTATATCTCAATTAAAAAAAATCAGGACTGAACACAGGCAATCAGAATGTGAATGGAAGAGGGGTGATGAGATCAGAGCTATTTAAAATAGTAAGATCTTGGTGACTGTTTTTGTATGAGAAGTACTGATACGCGTTACAATAACTTACAGAGTGGCTGAATGGATGCAAAGGTAAATACCAAAGTTATTTGCATAGCTTGTCATTTCACATAGACCATTCAAAATACATTGTAAAGAAGGCAAGAGTGATATATCATGTCTCTTCTCTCTTATTGATTTAAAGGCATAGTTAATATAAATAAAAGATATGACAGTTTATATCCTCAAGGAAATAAAAATAAAATTTTATTTATAATAAAATATTTTTAATTGGTTTTGAGAATACAAAGCAACCTATATTTATAACAGTATTTACAATATGAATTTTTTGCAATGTAATCTTGAAGTCAACATTTGTACTTACAGTTGAGTATTTAACATCTTTGGGCAATTTCTTTTTCAGGTATGAAGCCATTTAAAATAAAATAAATTGAAGTAAACTGAATATAGAACCAGACTTAACCAAATATTAAACCAAGGTTTTTTTTTTCAGTTACAGTACTTATTTTTATTGAAGGTTAAAACATGCAAATTGTATATTGAAAGTCCTGAAGGGGGAAAGTTAGCTGAGTTTTATAAACATTTTATAAAGTTTTATTTGTTTAGGCAATTCTGGTAGAAAAGCAAAAAATTAGAAAGTATAAATGTAAATCTGCCTTCAAAGTTCAGTGTTCCTTTGGGCAAGATTTTAAAAGAATAATAAAATATATCCAATCATGTTTTTCATGGAAACTTTTAATAGTAGTTTTAGGAAGAATGAAAATATTTTGGTACCATTAATACCTAAAACAAAAGTTATTTAAAAAATATAATTTCATCATCTCCTTATAAAATTTATATTTTTCTAACATACTTAATACATTAATGTGGTAACACGTGTGTAATTGATAAAAGGTGCATACGGTAGTCCCCTCTTATCTACAGTGGACATGTTCCAAAACCCCCAATGAATGCCTGAAATTGCAGTTCAGTTCAGTAGGAGTACTGAACCCTATGTATACTATGCTTTTCCTATATGTATGTACCTATGATAAAGTTTAATTTATATATTGGGCATAGTAAGAGATAACAATAACTAATAGTAAAATAGAACAATTATAAAAATACTATAATAAAAGTTGTATGAACATGGCCTCTCTTTTTTTTTTTCTCTCTCTCTTAAAAAAGATCTTATTTTATCGTCCTTATCCTTTTTGTGATGATGTGAGATGATAAAATACCAGTGTGATGAGATGGAGTGAGGTGAATGACATAGGCATTGTGACATAGCGTTAGGCTACCATTGACCTAGAGTCAGAAGGAGGATCATCTTGCTGCGATGATGGTGATGGTTGGATCTCAGGATGATGTCGATGGTTGGGGATTCTGGGATGGAGCAAACAGCGTGAGATTTTATCACACTACTCAGAATGGCACACAATTCAAAACTTATGAATTGAATAAACAGTTCTGGAATTTTCCAGAATATCTTTGGACCTCAGTTGACTGAGGTAACTGAAACTGAGGAAAGCAAAACTCTAGATAAGGGGGGACTACTGTTCAATAAAATTAATAAAAAATAAATAACAGGGGTATGTGTACAGAGTGTATTACTCTTGGGGTGAGCTGTTAATGCATATGGCCTACATGATAAGGGCCAAAGCGCTTTTCAAGGCACACAGGACCCCTTAAGATCTAGTCATGTCTGGCGCTATATTTCCCATTACATGGGACTTCTTGAAGTCCCCAGTACCTGCTGTACTCTTTTATCAGACTCTGTGACCTCACATAGACTTTGTGTATCTATTGCCTTCTACTTGCAGTGCTCTGTTCTGCTTATATGAAGCCAGTTCATTTTGAAAACAGTTCTTTTTTATTTGTGGCGCATGGGCTTAGTTGCTCCATGGCATGTGGGATCTTCCCGGATCAGGGCTTGAACCCGTGTGCCCTGCATTGGCAGGTGGATTCTTAACCACTGCGCCACCAGGGAAGTCCTGAAAACACAGTTTTTAAGTCACCTTTCTGAAGTGTCCCTGGACTCTTAGAGATTTAAATTTACTTCCCCTATGATGCCTCTGTGCCTTTGACATCCTTTAGAAATCGTCCTTGTTATTGTTAAATAGCTGTTTATTTTCACGTCTGTCTCCCTTCTAGATTGCTAGCTACTTGGAGACTGTGTTCCAGGCTTTTCTGTTTTGAATCTATAATACTTAACACAAACACAAAAATAAGTATTTACTATATGGATTTATATTGAGTTACAGTGCGCATTCTAGATATATTTCCATTCAAATTAGCTGAAGTACACAACCAAGAACTGGCTCCACATCAGATTTCCCTCAAGTATGCCTTGACATTCAAGAGATTTTATATAAAAATATAATTTTTTTCTCTTTTCTTTGATAAAGCCCTCTGAAACCAAAACAAAGGCGATTGGAAAAGTTGATGATCTTCTTGAATTGTACATGGGAATTCGAGATATCGATTTAGGTAAGACTACCCTGTTTTAAAAAGTCTTATGTCTTAATTTGGTGGCACTTTATGTGTATCTGTGTCTTGCTTGCATTTGTAGTCAATTATATATTTCAAGATAAAAAGTATTTGTGGAGTGATGAAAAGCATAATGAAAAGAAAGATAATAAATAAGAATGGGAAGAACACCTGGCGCTTACCCCTTACTAGTTGTGAGGCTTCAAAGCCAAGTCAGCTTTTCTAAACTTCAGGATTTTTTTTTTTTAAACAGGAAAATGTTTATTTTCTCTATGTTTTTAAGTTGAAATATAATTGATTTACAATATTGTGTTAGTTTCAGGGGTATAGCACAGTGATTCATTTATATATATGTGTGTATATTTTTTCAGATTCTTTTCCATTATAGGCTATTATAAAATATTGAATATAATTCCCTGTGCTATGCAGTAAATCCTTGTTTATCTATTTTATATATAGTAGTATCTGTTAGTCCCAAACTCCTCATTTATCCCTCCCCCCCTTTTTCCCTTTGGTAGCTGTAAGTTTGTTTTCTATGTGAGTCTGTTTCTGTTTTGTAAATTACTTAATTTGTATTATTTTTTAGATTCTACATATAAGTGAGATCATATTTTTCTTTACCTGTCTTACTTCCACCCATGTTGTTACAAATGGCAACATTTCATTCTTTTTTATGGCTGAGTAGTTTTATATATATTTATATACACAGACACAGACACACACACACATATATCACATCTTCTTTATCCATTCATCTATCAATGGATACTTACATTGCTTCCATGTCTTGGCCATTGTAAATAGTGCTGCTGTGAACAATGGGGTGCATGTGTCTTTTTGAATTAGAGTTTTCATCTTTTCCAAATATATGCCCAGGAGTGGGATTGCAGGATCATATGGTAGCTCTATTTTTAGTTTTTTAAGAAGCCTCCATACTGTTTTCCAAGTGGCTGCACCAATTTAGCTTCCCACCAACAATGTAGGAGAGTTCCCTTTTCTCCACACCCTGTCCAACATTTATTATTTGTAGACTTTTTTTTCAGCCGTGCCTTGTGGCATGTGGGGTCTTAGTTCCCCGACCAGAGATCAAACCCATGCCCCTTACATTGGGAGCATGGAGTCTTAACCACTGGACTGCCAGGGAAATCTCCTATTATTTGCAGACTTTTTGATGATGGCCATTCTGACCGGTGTGAGTTGATACTCAGTTGTAATTTTGATTTGCATTTCTCTAATAATTATTGATGTTGAGCATCTTTTCATGTGCCTGTTGGCCATCTGCATGTCTTTGGAGAAATGCTTATTTAGGTCTTCTGCCTATTTTTTGGTTGGGTTGTTTGTTTGTTTTTTTTTTGGTATTGAGTTGTATGGGCTGTTTTAAACTTCAGTTTTTAACCTATAAACTATAAAAAGTATTTCTTACATAAGCTGTTTTATGAATTTAAAAATATGTATAGATGATAGATGTTAACTAGACTTACTGTGGTGATTTCATAATATATACATACATTAAAAATATATATGAAAAAATTTAAATGATACATATGAAAATTGTTTAATACATCAGCTTTAATGGACAAATTGTGTATTTATTACAATATTAAAGTTGTGCCCCATTTAATAAGATTAGTGAAACCTTGTAAACAGTGAATCAAATATGAAGAAAGCAGACACATTTGGCATATGACTAACGGGCATTTGAGCAGTTGATTTTCTGTGTATTTCTTATGTCATCATTAGGATGTCAGTATCTTGATTTCTCAATTAAGGCTCTATCAGTTGCAAATAAAAGAAACAAAACAGAACTTAACAAATCTAATTCCAACTGCCTTAAGGGAAGAAAAGGGGGGAAATACTCTGGTTCTTATGGCTGAAAATTCCAGAGGTACACCCTGGCTTCAAAACTGGTTAGCACTGGAGTTCTCATGCTGTCATTAGGATGTAGTTTCTCTTCTCTCGGTTCTGGCTTCATTTCAGGTCCCCATGGTACCCCCTGGCAGCTTCAGGCCCTCCCTCGTGGAGACAAAATGACAGCCACGGCTCCACCCTCTACAGCTTCTTGGTGGCAGGCACAATGGAGAGAGGGAGGGCCTCTTCCAAGTCATTCAAACAAAATGCTTGGGTTTGTCTCTGATGGTCTCAAGTGAACCAGTCACAGGCCAGGGAGGTGGTTAGGTCTGGGTCAAATTCTCTACCTATGGAATGGAGAATGACTCTGAAATACAAGGACTGAGATCGTGAAGGGCCTGGCCCCCCCAGTGCAGAAGCAAGATGATAAATGTCCCCTTAAGAAGGGCAGGTGGATGCTGGGTGGAGAAAGAGTGAATGAGCGTGATAGTGGTGGTGACTATTTTGTTTACTCGCTACCGGGTAAAGTATTTTACTCTACATCAGCTAGAAGTATTTAAGACTCGTTCTTCCTTTTCTACTTCTACTCATGTTTCTTTTTTCCTTACAGAGTTTATTCTTATTTTTTTCTTGCCTGTCTGAACTTTAAAAGTAAAATAAAAATAAAATAAAATTAAAAATAAAATTATGTTGGCTGTACAGATGATATCTGTAATTGAAAAAAATGGATGCTCTTTTCTAGCTCCTTAAGAGGAATATAAAATTTGCATGTAATAGATCCTTGCTACACATGGACACGAAGTTAAAGTGGAGCTGATCCTATAGAAAGCAAGCCTTTTAAAATGTTTCTCTCAACCCATTTGCATTTGGAAAAATATAGAGATTTGCATAAATGATGTGGGGCTGTGACAGTTATGCAAATGAACTTGCAGATGAGAGTAAGGGGATTTAGAGATGGCAGTGCTCTTAAACTCAGGTAGTATTTGTTGGAAAAATAATATATCTCTCTTCAGTTGAGAAGTTTTCAAATTGTATACTGCATAAATATTATAGGATTCAGGAACTAGGGTGTCAGTTGCTGGATCTTAATAAGCTTTAGGAGAGCCAGACTTTTCAAAGGTGAGAACTTAAACCAGTGTTCAACTTCAGAACTTAATTTTGGGCATAGGTCTTATAGCTACTTAGGTGTAAATTAGGCATAGTTAAATAAATTATTTTTAATGATAAACATTTGTTATTAAAATATACACGTATATTTTAAGAAGAGTGTTGGGCAATGGTACAAGTAATTATAAATGAATTAAGAAACAATTCTTTAAGGATCAATTTTCTTTCACTTTGACAAATTCAGGGCACTAAACATTCCCCACAAATTCCTTGTAAATTAACTAGTAATCCCTTTATAAAGTTAACTAATCATCTGTAGCAAATTCCTCCAATGACATAAAAAGTCATTATCATTATACTTGATTAGCAATGTGATCAGTCACCTAGGGAGGTAAAGTTTAAGGAAAGTAATTATTTGGAGAATGCCAACCATTGTTAAATTAGGAATTTCTCTCATTATTCAGATCTGATTAGCATGAAATATGAATCACAAATGTGACACTGATTCAACAGACAAATGAATATGTTTACTTGTTTGTATTCCAAGCATTTCTTAGCTTTCAGAAATGTTAAGTCTTAATGCAAATTACATCAATATCACATTATTTTGGAGTTGTTAATGTGTTTTTATTAAAAAATCTAAAAAATAATATGGCAATAAAACGACTAAAACCTAAAACACTATCCTCAAAAAAGCATTGAGATGTATTTACTGTTTGAAAATGGAAAACAATTCAAATGAGTTTATGTATAAGTAACCCTGAAGGGAATAGTGAATCATTTGGTTGTAAAGTTGTGAACTGTTTTCCAACCAACCCAACGCCTGGCCAACGTGGCTTGCCTTGGAATGCTATCCACGGGGGAAAATGGTTTCTGGAAGGTTTTGAGTCCTGTAAGACCTTACATGGGATTGACCTAACTTAAAGGAAAGTTGTGTCATATAAATTTCTTCATGAATATTTAAGGCAATTCTGTAAATTGTATATAGAACTACAATATGTTCTGATGATACCAATTTAGGAGTTTGGAGATCATTCCAGCAGCTTCAGAATTTTAGGATTTCTAATTTATAAAGAGACCCAGAAATGTGTGGAAAGGAAATTTGAATGATAGTTTCTCAATAATTTTTTTTCTATAAAATCTTTTATAGCTCTTTTAAAAATATACAGGAATGTTATTTAGAGATAGTTAACGTTTCTTCATAGGATGATTTTCTTTTTTCAGAAAACAATGAACACTAAAGAAAGTCATCCTTCTCAGATAAAGCCAATGAAGTTTTGGAAATACATTTTTATTAAACTTTCTATATTGGATGTATTTTTTGTTGTTTGACACTTGTGAATTGCTTGAAATGGGTTGATTTTTATGAAAAGTCTTAGGGAAAGTAAGTGCTGAAGACTTTACGTAGAAAGAGGTACAGTTATAGATTTGATGGTTAAATTAACAATGGTGGTCACTCACCTTTATTTAAATCCTACTATGTGCCATTTTATAGATTTGAGAACAGATTCAGAGAAGTTTGGTAGCTTGTCTAAAATCAGCTAACAAGTTAAGGACTGAGATTTAATTCTGGGACTTTGATACAAAGATTTTTTACCTGCAGTAGTATCTTATATCTAAAAGTTGTGTTTAGGTATTTAAAAACTTAGTAGAAAATATAGATTGACTTATATCACCAAAACCAGTTTGTCATTAATAATGATGTAAAAGTTGTTCAGTAGTGGTAATAATATAAAGATATTCTCAGTAATGGCCACTAGAGGTCAGCATGTAGCTGCTCTATGGTGGTATACTAATTCTATATTTTAGTGGAATATTTTTTTGCCAGGTTGTATTCAGGTGCTAAATAGCATTGCAGCATATTGCAGATCTATTATAGTTAAAAGAAAAAAAGCATTTTAGTAGCTGCCGCTATGTTAATGTAATAAAACTTCCTAAAAAGTATTTCATTTTGCTAACATTTCTTTTGCTTTTCTCTTAAATCAGAGCTTCAACCTTTTATCAAAAAGGATAAAATAACACCAGTTTATTTCTACTATAAAAATGTTTAAAATCTATGTTTATACATTATGCATTAGCAAAAATTCATAACATGTTCAGAGCATGCTTCCTCCTTAATTTCTTTTAAAATACATAAGCAGGTTACAGGTATTGAAAAGATCTGTGGAGCACTGTATTACATGCAGTATTTCCAGCACAGCTGTGAAGCTGCCTGATTGGTACTTTTGTTGCTTCTACAAGACCAGGTGTTCCTTGAAGGGAGATAACTTACTCACTTTTTAATCCCAGCTCCTACCACAGTACTTCTCCCAGAGTAAATACATGGTAAATGTTTATTGACTGAAAGTCTGTTAAGAGGCACCAAAATAGTGAATTCACAGGGATTATGAGTCCTAATATCATTTTTGAAGCTTTAGCCCTTGGGCAGATTATTAAACTTTGAACTGTAATTTCTATATCTTTGTGAAAGGGTATGATAAGAAACAACCTTATTGGGTTGCCAAAGTATTAAATTAAATATGTATAAAGTTTCTGTCACATCATAAATAATAGATATAGCTATTATCTTCTTAGCATAGATTACTAACAATTATTACTAGTAATAATGGTAGTGGTAGTAGAGGTAGAAACATGCAGGAGGTCTGACCAACTCTGGGGCTGTGTTTAGTATGGGAGTTTCTCTTTTGTGCTGTGCCAGCATGAGTGAGATTATATAGTTTGGGCTGTCAGGTTATTGTATGAGCATCTTAAACCATCATTTTTCTCATTTTGTGACTAAGGAACCCAAACCAGAGATTGCAAGTCAGGGTAGGCCAGGTCCAGGATATGTTGTTTGTGGGCTCAGGGCACTAGACAATGCTGCTGGGCTTCCTGAAGTACCAAAAAAACCATGTACCAGGTTGTTTCTTTTAGCCACAGTGTGTGTGTGTGTGTATGTGTGTGTGTGTGTGTGTGTGTGTGTGTGTGTGTGTGAGAGAGAGAAAGAGAGAGGCTGATTTAGTGTCCATCAGTGAACATCTGATCCCGGTCATTGTTTCCTCCAGCATTTAAGAGCATCAGTCATCTGCACTGTTAATTTCTGCTTCTGAATGGTCGGTAGATTTTCTTTCTCTCTTTTTTAAAAAATAAATTTATTTATTTATTGGCTGCGTCTTCATTGCTGCGCACAGGCTTTCTCTAGTTGTGATGAGCGGGGGCTGCTCTTCATTGTGGTGCATGGGCTTTTCAGTACAGTGGCTTCTCTTGTTGTGGAGCACAGGCTCTAGGCATGGGGGCTTCAGTAGTTGTGGCATGTGGGCTCAGTAGTTGTGGCTCATGGGCTCTAGAGCTCAGGCTCAGTAGCTGTGGCGTATGGGCTTAGTTGCTCCACGGCATGTGGAAGCTTCCCGGCCCAGGGACTGAACCCATATCCCCTGCACTGGCAGGAAAATTCTTAACCACTGCGCCACCAGGGAAGTCCTGTAGATTTTCTTATACCTTTTATTTGTGTGGATCTTATTTCTTCCTCAAAGGGATTGTCTATCACCCATATGTCAATATGATCTTTGGGTAACTGTCTCAATAAATGCTGTCTGTAGGCCCTACTCATATCCTGGCTACAGGATCAGAATTCTTGCCTTCACTTTCTCGAGTGCATGCTAATTGTGTGGGTGCAAAAATTATTTAAGTGTAATCACAAGGACTCTTCCTGTAGCTACCCATCTACCAGCACTTACTATACATGAGACACTGAACTAGTTTCCCTGGGCGTAAAAGACTGAGTAAGCTATTCAAGATCTGTTGGGAGTTTATTCTCTGATAGAGGCAATGTGCAGAGGAGGGACGCAGAACCTCCAGGGTTATGGGGACTATCAGCAGACTGCCGTTTCCTGAGCGCTTGGTTTCCTATCTCACTGGGTGGAAATGTGCTCTGAGGGCCGCTTTCTTCCTTTCTTGACTATGATACTATGACTGTTGAAAGAGAGGCATTCTTTATAGACATTAGAGTGCTTCCCAGTGGCTTAGGAAGTAATTTTCAAAATATTGCTGGTACCCACAAGCGCACAAAGTTGTAAGTCAGCCATAGTTTTACTGCATCGAACAGGCCCTAGCTAAAAAAACAAAACCAAACACTTTCTTTACAATTTGAATGTATCTGTTGTATTTTAAGTTTCTTCCATTGTCTGTGTAGAGGTTTCCCTCCCTAATATTTTATCATGGTGATTTTCAAACACACATTACAATTAAAAGGCTTTTTATTACTTCATATTGATCACCTAGATTCTACCATTAATATTTTACTATAATTGCTCTGACATACACTTCTCCCTTTATCCATCCTATGTAGAGATTTTTGTAAAAACATAGTGTGATTGTAATATAAAATTTATGTACTGCTTTTTCAGTAAATATTAAAACAAAAAGATTTACTCAAGTTATTACAGTTCTAGACATTGTTTAAAATTGCTACAAAATATTTCACCAATGATTTCATCTAATATATTTCATCATACTAGAAGTGACTTAAGGATCCTGTAGCTTATTAAAACAACAAATGATCCTGCACCTTAGGTTTCTTTAAAATAAAAATTTTATGCCAAGTTCTTTTCTGTTTTTAAGATTTTTTAAAAAAGTGCAGATTCTCTTGTGTGAAGGAAATGAAGACACTATGTTGAAGAGCTGTCTGTACCCCTGTGTTCATAGCAGTGTTATTCACAATAGCCTAGGGAAATAAATTTAGGAAATAACCTAATTAGTACTGGCAGATGAAGGAGTAAAGAAGTTGAGGTATATATACAGTGGAATATCATTCAGCCACAAAAAGGAAATCCTGCCATTTGTGACAACATGGGTGGGACTCGAGGGCATGATGCTAAGTGGAATAAGGCAGAGACAGCAAATACTGTATGATCTCACTTAGATGTGGAATCTAAAAACAAAACAAAACACCCAAAATCCAAACCCATGGAAAAAGATCAGATTTGTGGTTACCGGAGGTGGGGGGTGAGAGGAGGAGGAATTGGATTAGGGTGGTCGAAAGATACAAACTTTCAGTTATAAGATAGATAAGTACTAGGGATGTAACGTACACACCATGACTATAGTTAACACCGCCAAATGGTATATATGAAAGTTAGGAGAGTAAGTCCTAAGAGTTCTCATTACGAGGAAAAAAATATTTTTCGGTATCTCTGTGAGATGATGAATGTTCACTAAACTTATTGTGGTAATTGTTTCTTCTTGTTGATTGATTGACTGTTGTGTCTTTGCTGCTGCATGCGGGCTTTCTCTAGTTGCGGTGAGCTGGGGCTACTCTTAGGTGTAGTGCTCAGGCTTCCCATTGCAGTGGCTTCTCTTACTGTGGAGCACAGCCTCTAGGCACACAGGCTTCAGTAGTTATGGCTCTGGGCTCAATAGTTGTGGTTCGCAGGCTCTAGAGTATAGGCTCAGTAGTTGTGGCACACAGGCTTAGTTACTCTGTGGCATATAGTATCTTCCTGGACCAGGGCTCGAACCCGTGGATTGGCAGGTGGATTGGCAGCATTGGCAGGTGGATTACTTAACCACTGTGCCGCCAGGGAAGTCCCTGGTAATCGTTTCTTGATGTATGTAAGTCAAATCATTATGCTGTGTACCTTAAACCTATACAGTGATATATGTCAAATTTATTTTAATAAAACTCGAAGAAAAAAATGTATAGATTTCCAGAAGTAGAAATATTAGTAGATGTGAACATTTTTAAAGATTGATACTTGTTGCCAAATTGTTTTCCAAAAGCCAAATTTACAAAGTCCACGCCAATATATTTGAGTGTTTGTTTCACTATATCCTGGCCCGCTTTGGCAAATCATTAAAAAATATATAAAAATTTGAATAAACTTGGAAGGGCCTTTGGGCTGGAACAGAAGGTCCAGCTGCAGCTGGACCTCCCTCCCTTTTGAAGTATTTGCTTCTAGGTTAATGGTAAATGGAGAAGCTTTTGGGTCATGGCTGAAGCCTGTGGCAAGGTGGGAGACAGGGGGATGATAAAGAAGAGAAGAGACTCAATTTTCCTCACTTTTTACAGCTTAAAATATATTTTTTGAGGCAATCTCTAACTTACAGAAAAGTTATGCAGTGAAACACTTTTTTCTCTTGAACCATTTGAAAATAAATTACTTTAATGATATACAATTGCCCCCAAATACTTTAGTGCATATTTCCTATAAACAAAGGTATTCTCCTGTGTAACCCTAATATAACCATCCAAATCATGACATTAACATTGATACATTACTAACATCTAATCATATCCTGTTTTTGTTTCACCAAGTGCCTTAATATCCATCACAGCAAAACAGCATGTTCAAAATCATGTGTTTCTTTTACTTGTGTCAATTTGGAGCAGTTTCCAACTCTTGATTTTCATGACCTTGACACTTTTGGAGGGTACAGCCAGTTATTTTGTAGAATGTTCCTCATTTTTGGATTATTTTTCCATGATAACATTCAGGTTACACCTCTGGCAGAAATATCACAAATGTGGTGCTGTGTTCTTTTCATTACATCTTATCTGGAGGCACAGGATTTTGATTTTTCTGATATTGTTTGTGTTGATGACTTGTTTAGGTGGTATTTGCTAAGCTTCTCCACTGTAAAGTTATTTTATTCATAAGAAGTATTTGGTGAGGAGATACTTTGAAGCTATGTAAATATCCTGTTCTGCATGAATCAATCAACCAAACTTTCATCCATCTATTTATCAATCAACCAATCATTTCATTATGGATTCATGGTTTCCTCTTTGTTCACTAGGCTTATAGTCTGTGAGCATACTTATGTCACGGTATATACTTATGTCACGGTATATACTTATGTCACAGTATGTGACCACACTGTGTCACTACTTATTCTGATGCTCAAATTGTCCTTTATTGGGTCAGTGGGAATTCTTCCACTCTGATTTCTGTGTCTTTTCACATGTTCTCACAATTTGTATTTTGAGACTTTCTTACTCTCTGGCAGAAGGTACTCTTCATTCATATTGTACTTTGCCTGCTCCAACCTGGAATCAGCCATTTCTCTGAGGAACTCTGACTCTTTTTAGTGGAGAATGATAGTTAGGAACCAAGATCTGGGTGTTTTGTGTGCTCATTGCTATTGGGGTGTCACTGCTCCCAGATCCCCACAGTGGATTGAGGAATGTGTGTGTTTGTATCTTTACCCATATAGTTTTTAATCTTTCTTTTGAAAAAAAAATTTCACCGATCTCTCCAATTCTAATTTAGCAGCATTCATTCTAGTTTTCTCCATTTTCCTATTTCTCTGACAGTGACAAAACCTGGTTCCCATTATTCAGTGTATATAGACTTAGGTGATCCATGCCTCTGTATGTAACTGGTCTCTCATCATCCGTGTGGCTGCTGTCCTCCTCTCCTCCACCCCCCATGCCCTCCTTACTGCACCTGGTCTCTCCACCCTACGCCAGGCTGTCCAGCCATGTGGAAGCCCACCTCACCTTAATTAGGGCTTTGACCCCTGCCCCAGGTCACCCCATCCATACCCCCTTCTGCTCTGATTGTGATGCCCTTCTATGGGCTATGTCTCCTCCCTTCCTTCTAGCCTACCTGTGTTAGTACCGAACTGTTTGAGGTGAGGAACAGTTCTTAAATGCTCTCAAGAGCCCTAGTGGATTTTAGCTGGAAAGACCAGACCTCTTGGCTCATTCAGAGAAATTATACAACCTTTGATTTGTTTAACCTTAACCTGGGAGGGAAAAAGAGGCTGGGCTTTGGTGTTTCCCTTTTACCTGGGTTTTTTTTCACCCAAGTCCCAAATCACATCCACACTGTCCCTTCCTGGTAGCTAGTGCTTATAGGGAGCTGAGAAAAAAGACCAGCTGAGCCTTATGGGCTCCCAGCCAGATTAGGCAGGTCCCATGGAAATGTGTACTCCTGAAGATGCTGGTTCCCTAGACGTAAAATATGGGGTCCAGGCAACTTATTAGAAAAACAGAACAAGGGTACTACCTTTACTTTCTATCCCAACCTGGAAAGAGGCTCAAAAAAGTTAGCTTGATGCCATGAGTAGACAGATTTCTTCCCCTTCTCCCTAGCTTGATTGCCCCGTTGCAAACTGTTATCCTTTGTCTTTTTTCTTAGTTGGGGGTGAGGGACTGACAGAGCGGACAGAGAGAGCTAGTGACTATGGGGAGGTGGGGAACGGATATACTCTGGGTTTCCTGTCAGGGTTAGCCACAGGGTTTTCCTTTAGGAGCTCTTGCTCCACCCAGAGGAACACCAGAGGTGGAGGAGAGGGCAGGGGTAGCAGCTGAAAACCTGGGTGCTGAAGACAGATTGTTTAAAACATCTTTGCTACTTTGATATGTGATGATAGAGAGTAGCTTAAAAAATCTGTGCAATTAGTATGTGTCTATGCATGTTACTTTTATTTTTTAAAATTTTTGAATGAATGACATTTTTTGATTATTTAAACTCTTTAATGTTAAATATACATGCATACAGAAAAATGAACAAGTTATACATATACAACACAAAATTCTCACAACGTGGACACGTAGTTAAGCACCACTCATATAAATAAATAAACTCTGCCAGTACTGAAAAGCCCTCTTTATGCTTTCTCCCAATTGTTGCCTGTTCCCTCCTCTCTAAAAGTAACCACTTTTCCAACTTAACCATGAATTTGTTTTGCTAGTTTTTTATCTTTATGTAAATGGAATAATACAGTGTGATTCCTTTGTGTCTGGCATTTTTTTTTTTAACTTAATGTCATGTTTGGGAGATTTGAGGATGTTCTGGTATACTAGCTGTGGTTTGTTCCCTCTCGTTGCTGTGTAGGGGTTCACTGTATGATGACACTATGCTTATTTAGTTTTCTGCTGATAGCTATCTGGGTTCTTCCTGGGTTGGGGCTGTTGTGAATGACACTGCCTATGAACACCATTGCCCATGGATTTTGGTGCACATGGACATGCATTTTCTTCTAGAATATCTATGGGATAGACTTACTCATATTACTTTTAAAAAGTACTTTGCCTTGGTGCTATTTACCTCAGTCTTCTGATGCTGTTTCAAGTAGCATTAATTTCTTCAAAATTATTTTTGATAGCTACGACAATGTTTGAAGCTGGAAAGGACAAAGGTAATCCAGATGAGTTTGCCATGGCACTTGACGAAACCCTTGGAGACTTTGCGTTCCCAGATGAATTTGTCTTTGATGTCTGGGGAGTCATTGGTGATGCCAGACGAGGATGATTATGACGTGAATGATCATCTCTGGAGGAATGAACCATTGTTACTTAAAAAAAAAACAGTAAGACCAGCTTTTAGATACTTACGGACTCTGGCTTGGTTTTATGTGTATGAATACATTCTTTTGAAATATAATTTTGATTTCTGGGCACTTTTTAATGTAGTTGCATATGTAGTATGCTTAAGATAAATTACCTAAAATGTGATCAATTTTAATATTCATTCAAAAGCTTTTTAAAAGTTAGTTTTAGAGAGTATTTCTAAATAGATTATTTTGTTCTCCACTGACAGCCATGTCTTGTTTTCCACATATAAGTAGTTGATTGCAATAGCTTTGTAGTTTTTTTTTGCAAAATCTTAGTGCAGTGAAAACTAGGATTGGAGTATAATCTGCCTCATAACATCTTCATTTTTTTTTACACTAGCTTGAATAGGATATATTCAGGACATGAAATATGAATTATGCCTATTAGAGGTGTAGAAACTTTTTTTTTTTTAAATCCACTGAATAAGGGGAGGAAGATTCCTATAGACTGTTGATGTCTATGGCTTACTTTCTCCCTTTATAAAACAAGGATTGATTGACTTTTATTTTTTGCTTCTTTGTAATTGCTGCCTTGCTTCTCAAACTTGTTGAAATTTACTGTGTTGTGTATGCATTTTCATGTGTAGAAGAATGTGAAAAAGAGGCAGGTATGGTAGGAACCACTTACAGTTGATTTTTTTTCTTTTTAGCAGTTCTTACAGCACTATTTCTTTTCCACCCATACCTACATGTTACCCTTTATAAGCATTCCAGGGAAAGTTTTTGTCGTCTTTGTAGAACTTTTCTTTTGAAAGATATTTACTCAGAAAATAACTATGTTTGAGAACATTTTTTTGGGTTAAAGAGCAACACTTTTAAGCTTCCTAAACTTTAGAGGAGATACTATCAGCAATAGATTTCCCCCCAGTGAAAATGCAGGAGGAAAGGAAAATTGACAAAATATATTAGCCTATTATTTTAGAGTTCTAATACATTCTGTCTAAAACCTTACATTATTGAGAAAATTGAGGGTAAATGACTGTCTTATCACTCTTACTTGACATTTTACAGATGTAAGAGAAATGGAAATGAATGGTTTCAACATAGATCATTTAATAAGGCAGAGCACAGTGTGACCAAGCGTTCTTCTAAAGTGTTAGATGGAAAGTGCTGCGTGCTGCCATGGTAATCAGAAATAATAACCTGTGAGGGGTGTATTCTAGGAAATCAGAAGTGGTTCCCTTTTCATGCTGCGTTAATGCTTAGATAACTCTGTTGTTTTCTGTTGCAACTCCACTTTTACTGCCTTCCTTTTTCACATAAATTTAATTCTATGAAGCTTGGTATTCTTTGTCTCATTAATCTGAAACCTGCACAGAAACTGTTTCAGTCATTAACGTGTAACAAAAGTAGTTTATAGAATGTGGGTGGTCTCATTGTGCTTGCCCATGGTTTGGAAACAGGATCCAGCCCAAGCTGTAGTAATTTGTTGTCTAAGTTACTACAACAAATTTGGTATTTAATTAGTGAATTTATTTCAGAGTTCTCCAAATACCTGTTAATTCTTAATATTACTTCTTATAGAAAGGCATACAATAAAAAAGCTGATATTTTTAGGGATAGGAAAGTTATTGGATGACTTAGGAGGCCAACATAAATATTTCAGTTTAAACAAAAAATACATTTTTTGGCACCAGTTGTTAGATTTGAAATGACGAGTCATTGTTCATTATTGACGGCTGCCTGGCTCTCCTTCCCTTTTGGGTCTGGATGAACACTGACACTTGGTGCAAATTCCCTGTGATTTATGGAATCCCATATTCACAAAGTGCTTGTCCTTACCACGATCTTTCTAGAACTTTGATGTGTAAGGTACTGGCAGCCATGTACAGCTGCAACTGTAACATGCTTGTTAGCATTAAATGAACATTAAGGGGGTCAGGTGAGCACAGGTGCTTTACTGCTAACAAGTTTCTTCTCTGAAATGTCTTTCTCTGTCAGCTCTACTGCTAAACTGATACCAAGGTCAGTTTCTTTACGTCATTTTGTGAACTTTGTGCCTTTTGCTAAAACTCTCAGTGCACAAAAGGAACGGCGTTTCTTTTTAGTTGTCACAGTCTACAAGTGGAGGCTACCCTTCTACTGTTAGGAGACAGTCATTCTTTTTTTAACTGTGCCATTTTGTTGGCGTCACTAAACATTTTCAGAAGGCCTCTGTTGTTTTCTCTTGTTCTCTAAGAACATTTTTGCCCCCAGTGGAGGATGATTGTTTTATTCTCTTTTAAATTTTAATTATTTTATTCCTGATTTCCTTTCACGCAAAACAGCCTCTTTCAGTGGCCACTAAGAGCACACTCTGTTTTCTTTGTGGAAAGAATGCAAAGGATGATTGAACACTGGGTTCAACGGGATCTTAAACAAATAGCTTGGCTCCAATCAGATCTATACATTCTGATGATTACAAATGGGTACATTTCAGGTTTCTCTCATGTTTCAAAAAAATAGTTGTATAATTATATGATGTGAAACTAAGAATTCAATTATAAAAGCTGTAATCAGTTAACCTCTGCTTGGGGCTGCTATAGCCAATAGTACAATGTGACAGATAATTAGCTAAATAGAGATAATTTAATTTTCCCAAATGATGTTTAATTTGCAGCATTCTCCCCCGTAACTTTAACAAATAGACATTTTCCAAGTAAAGCCCACTTCATTTAGGTCCACGTTGTTGCTAGACCTCCATCAAGTCTAGAGAGAGCCTTCCTGGTTCCTTCAGTTACCACTGCCTCCTTAGCAAAGTAGCAAAATGAATTTCATCTGCAAATGATGTTTTCAAAATAATGGTTTTTCTAAATAGAGCACAGTTATTTGCCAAAGAAGTAAAAGAGTGGTCATATGATTACCCTTTCACTCTGTGATACATCTAAAAGTATACGGATACCAAGAGTATGCTGTTACTCTGGAGGAAGTAATAAAAAGGACAGTTGAGAGGTTTATTCAAGCTGTGAGTGAATAGAGATAGGAGATGCTATTCAACTCATACTCCCAAGTATTAGTGCTCTGCATAAAATGCACATTTATTATCTTCTTGACACAGATTGAAAGAGAGTAATTTATCATGGTTATAAAATGTTTCTAAGATTGTGAAGTGTACCAGTGGCACAGCCTGTCCCTACCTGTTACCTGAAAACCTAGTTCTAAGAAATGACTCATGGTTTTTATCTGCTAGGAGGGGGAACAAAAGTGAGCATGACATCTTTATTTCATGGGGGAGGCATGAGACTTATGTATAGGCAGAGATATTTTCAAGCTATAGGAAAAAAAAAGAAGAAATTAAAAAAATTTTCTGAAAGATAGTTTTAAGTAAATGTTTTATATTTTGAACTGTTTGTGCCATACATATAGTATTGACTATATACAGGTAGAATATTCTACTTTTTCGAAAGGGAAAGTTTTTTTTTTCTTTTTTATAAAAATCATAGCTTATACTTTAAAATGTATTTTTGAGATTGAATTTGGAAATCTATTAATATGTGAAATTACAAATTATATTTTGATATTGTTTAAAATGTAATATGTACTATATTTCTACTTATAAATTTTCATGTATTGATCAAAAGTAAATTATTTGTAAAGCTATCATAACTTTATATTTCTTATATTTAAAATAGAACTTCTCAAATGAAAACCTTTTCATGAAAAAAAGTGATGAATGTTTTTGTCATGAAAACAATAAAGATTGCGGGTTTTAAATGTCAGACTCTTTAGTTTTGTCTAAATAAATGATGGGAATAACACGTGATTGTCCAGGCCTTTGTGTTTTTAACATATCTTGGTATATTTTTTCCTCAATGTATTTTGTAACAAGGTATAACCTCTAAGGTCACTTAGTTTTAAAATCCCCAAATTATTTGCTTTGATTCAGTAAAAATACATGAGATAGGCACTGCCACAGTACTCTAATAAGACGAAATAGTCAGAGGCTGTTTCTGTTATAAGATGGAGGTTTACCCAGGGTGATACTTTCTCCTTTATGCAGCCAATTTTTATGGCAGTAATTTCCAAACAATAGTGTAAGTAGAAGAAATATCAGCCACTGGCTCTTCCTCTTCGGTAGTTATGCCTTTCAGATTTGTTAGCTCCTTGATAGTTGGGAGGCCCTGTCAGAGCTGTTATAAATCCTTTCAGATGTGCTAATTCCATGTGTTTGGGGCTGGGGCCCAGGAATCTGCATTTTGACACCTCCTCCAGATGGTTCTAAATGGGAGTGAATCATGGACCTTTACTGTGAGCTCTCTGAAGGTGCTGGCCTAGTCTAGCGTGGAACAATAGATGTGACTCAAGCTCTTGGGATCTATCAAGGTAAACAGAGGCATAAAAGAGATCTTTAGTGCAATTAAATAAGTGCTCAAATGCATGTGATGTAGTATGGGAAAAAGCCATACATGACAGTAGGATTTCTTTTAATTTCATTAAGTGGGTGATTTTCTAAATGTTACTTGGTATGCTAGAAAAATTTGTTATCCTAGAGAAATAGACTCCCCAAGTGGCACGCTATGTGTCAACCCACGTGATGGTTTTGCCTCAGTTTACATGCAGTGCTCGATGCTTACCGTTGATACAAGTAAATATTGGCTATTTATCTTACCCTTATTAGGTTTTTTATCCTCTTCTAGTTTTGTAGATAAAGATCATCTGAAACAATGGTTTCTAAACATTTTCGCTTTTAGGAGAATGGAATTGACATGTGTGATAAGGAGACTGACCTCTCTCAAGGGGAATAACTTCAGTGGATGCTGAGGTTTTGAGTATGGAAAAGCTAAGCTTGTAAAAATGCTACTTGAATTCTCCTTGTATAGATTTTTCTTGTATCGAGGCCCCTTCCTGTAGAGGGTAGAATGCAGAGCATGGTTCATTATCTTACATGTCACCTAAAAGTGTGTGGGAAATAATATTTACGGTTAAAAGTTATAGATCCAATGAATTAATTTAGCTTTGAAAAAGTGGTTTCTCTAGAAGTTAGAATTTCTACCCCCTTGTTCAGATAGATTATTGTAAAAATAATTTGATTTGTTTTATTTCATTAACATTTTTTATTTATATTTTTATTGCATGTATAATATATAATTCTGTTATATATTTTTATATTGTGTGTATATAACAAAATTTACTATTTTAACCATTCTAAGTGTACAGTTTTGTGGCATTAGGTACGTTCACAGTGTTGTGCAATCATTACATCTTTCTATTTCCAGAAGTTTTTCATCATCCAAACAGAAGCTCTATATCCATTAAACAACAACTCCCCATTCCTCTCTCTGCCCAGCCTCTGGAAACCTCTGTTCTACTTACTGTCTCTATGAATTTGCCTATTCTAGGTATCTCATATAAATGGAATTATACAATATTTATCCTTTTATGTCTGGATTATTTCAGCAAAATGTTTTCAAGGTTCATCCATGTTGCAATACCTATCAGAATTTCATTTTATTTAAACAGCAAAGTAAACAGAAATATAAAAATGAGATAAACCAAAGACTTTCTTCCCCATAAAACAAGAAGAAAACTTCCTCTTTTGCAATGGCACTTGAGAAAAATGAGGAAATAAAATCTTACAAACTTAAGGAATGGAGGCAAAACCATGGGAAACTTTAGGATAATGGGATGATGAGAACATTGTAGCCATCTTCCTGCAATGTCCTTCCCTCTTCACCACTCTTTCCATTCCTGGCTCTTTCTTCTCTACCTGACCTCAATCCACGGTGTTCCTCAGGCCTCGGGCCTGGGTTCCTATCCCCTACTCTACCCTCTTCTTAGGAGACTCATCTGTTCCTGTATCTTTAAAAAAATCTTTATATTTTCAACCCCCCAAATCTATATCACCAGTTTGGGCCTCTCTGCTGAGCTCTGTACTCAGATATTCAACTGTTGCCTTGATATCTGCACTTGGTGTGTCAAAACCTTAATATGTCCAGCATGAAACATTAGATTTTTCTTAAAAGTCTTATTTTCCTCAATTTCTGTGACAGGGAGTGGCTCATAATTCACCTGACTGCTCTTTTACCTACTGTGTCTAATTCAGCAGCAAGTCTCTTTTTTTGTTGTATTTCCTAAAATGACTGCTCCAACAGGCTTTGTGCTGCCTTGTAAAGAGAGTGCTCTGAAAACATTTACTGCAGGACATGAGTGTTCAGCATCCTTTAAAATGAAAGTGTCAGCGCCTCATTTTTTTCCTTCTCTGGAAGGGTTTGACCTTAAGCTCTTTTCTCTCTTTGAGGGAAGGGATACTACTTTTTGGATAATTTAGCTTCTACTAAAATGCTCATAGCCTATGAGGGCTAAAGTGTGTGTGTGTGTGTGTGTGTATGTGTGTGTAGGAAGGGCAGAGACAAAGAGAAATGTCTTTAAAGGTCCAAACAGAGGAGGATGGTACCTTGTTTTCCTGCAGGCACATATGGTTAGATGGAGTGTTTAGACCAACAGGAACAAAAGTCTTCAAAAGATTCCTGATGGCTCATCACGGCATAGAGGGAGTCAGACCGATTTTGAGGGGTGGTGTTTGAGCACCCAAGACCTGTGAGGAAGCTTGACTCATTGGCCAGAGAGCACCAGCCTTCGTGGAACTCCATCCCCTGTTTGTTTCTGTCATCAGTGTTTGGTGAGGATTTTGCTTGTCAGCATCCTTGCCTGTTGTTGTTCATGAGGAATGTCACTGCATCAGCTGGAACCTCGGGTTTATTCCTGTGTCTGCCCTATTCCCAGGCTTTATTTATTTATTTACTTATCTAATTTTTGGCCATACCGCATGGCATAACGGGATATTCATTCCCTGACCAGGGGTTGAACCTGCACCCCCTGCAGTGGAAGTGTGGAGTCTTAACCACTGGACTGCCAGGGAAGTCCTCCTGCCCTGGTTGGGGGTGGGGGTGGGGTTGTATAAAAAGCACACATAAACTTTAGAAAAGAGAGATGGCCTCTTGGGCACCTGGTGACGCACGGAGGAATCCTTGCTTCTGTGCTTGGGAGGCTGACCTGAACTGGCTGGGACACCGGCAGGTGACGTTAAAGGGATCACGCCACTCCCTTTCAAGCTCCTTCCAGCGGCCCCCAGAGCCCTGCCCGCCCCACTGCTGCACTCCCCCTAGCTCTGTGACCTGGTTACGTTAAACTTGCTTTTGACGTCCAAGCTTTTACCTTTCTCAGATCTTTTTCACTTGCTGTTTTCTCTGCCTTGAACACCCTTCCTCCTATTTGCACAGCTAGGTCCTTGTCATCTTTCTGTTGTTAGCTTCAATGCCACTTCTTTGCGAAAGCCTTTTTTGACCTTCTCCCTCCCCTTATTCTCTGTATTCTTGATCTCAGCTCTTGTGCGTTTCCATCACAACACATTGTTATTTGTGATTATTTTACTAGTTTGCTTTTATTCTGTATTCCCCACCTGAATATCAGCTTCTTGAGGGTGGGATTGTTATTGTCTCTCTCATAGTTGTATCCCCAGCACTTATCATGGAGCCTGGTATATATAAAGCACTAAAAAAGTAACTATTGATGAGGAATTTCAACAAACGTGTGTTGAGTGCCTACTGTGTGTCCAGCTGCAGCAAATGGATCATCTCACTTAATCCTCAGCAACCCCCCAAGGTAGGTAAAGATTGTCCCCATTTGAAAGACAAAGAAACAGGTCTAAAGAAATTAAATAACTTGCTCTAGGGTACATATTTGGTTAATGGCAAAGACAGGGTTTGAACCAGTTTTGAGTTTGTCTTGAGCTCTCTGCAAAATTGATCTTGTTAATACTTTACTAGAGCAATGTTCTGAGTCATTCAACTGAAGAAAGGTGTGGAGGGGATCCAAACTTCAGGAACAAGGTTATAGATCCAGTTAACTGCTCTCATCAGCTTGAGTAAGGGAGCAGCTACGCAGAGGTCAGGCCAAGAAATCGATGGCTAAGTGACAGATTTTCAGTTAGAAGCCATACGCTGAAGGATTTCAATGGTTTTTTAGGTTGAGAAATTATAATTAGCAATAAGTCTGGACTTTTTGTAGCCACTGGCATAATAATTTCTTGTTAGTTAGACTGGAAAAAAAAAAAAACGATTAAGAAGAATCCCAACCATTTTTTGGAGAATAAGGACTGGTTTTAGAAATCCTTCAAAGCTTCTTCTGGTTAAACTGATTTCATGGTTTAGTTGTTTTGACTTGGGCTGTGGGTATTTTGCTTCTGGAGTCATTATTGTTTATGTTTCAGTAAACTATTAAAGGGTGATTGCTATGTTCTTCAGGCTTGTTTTTAATAGGATGAAACAAATTAAAAAAAAGTAGTAGCTTGTTATCAAATGCCCTGCATGCCATTTACTGTTTGAAAATGTCATTAGCATTTGAGGTTTCATGGAGCATGGAATCTTATCATCAACCATTTTTAAGACTCAAAGATACTTGAGGTCTGAGAAATGAGTTGGTAAGTTATATTGCTTCAGAAGGCTTATTTCTGGACTGAAACTCTTAATTTATATGCCAAAGGGGTGAGTTTATACAGATGATTATAAATTCCCTGAACATATTCCCTACTCAATTCTTTTCTATACATGAGTGATCAATTTCAACATATTAACTTATGAGTTGATGAGTAGGGAATATTTGTGAGGCTTCCCTCAATATTAAATTGAAAGTAAGACTATTTGTAACTGTGGTGATTTAAAAATTAAATCAATCATGTTCCTTCCAGGGGATTACATATTCATTTGTAATTTGGATATGTTTATTGAATTTTTATTGAAATGAGATCCAAGGACATTCTGAAGTGGGAAGGTATACTGACTGAAATAAAGACGGATGACATTTTGAAGAGTGATCATTCTAAAATTCCAAAGAGTATGTCTGTGGCTCTCCTTTTTGATTTTCTTGATAAATATTTTTAATAATCTTGGCTTAATCTTTAAAAATAAATTCATTAGCTTCTGGAAACATTCCTCCAGGTAATCAAGTGCTTATTTCACTGATAAACTCCCCACTATCTCATTGTCCAATATGGCAGAATCCACTAGGCAACTTAAAAAATTTACCTCAGGTGTCCAGTACGTGGCATTGCCTGCCTTGGTTGCTGCCTTGAGTCTGTCTTCCTCTTATGTGAACCTGAATAGCAAATCAGGTATTTGTTATATTTTTGTATCCATTCTGACTTGTCCAGGTCTGATTTTTGAGCTCATCTGTGATCCCACTAATCACAGCCCCTTGACAGCTAAAGTGTCTTTGATACCCAGATAGCTTCTCCTCTGACTCTTGGGGATTATATGCAGTTTCAGAGTATTCAGAGTGAATGACTAATTGTACGAAACCAACCAAGGTTCCTCTAGACCTAAGAGGCAAAGAAATGACTGAGCACTGAAATGCTGCAGAGGTAATTATGGTTAATATCCTGTGAAAGTTATAGATGGCTTCATACCAAGCATAAAATTCAATAGGTACATTGAAAACTTTAAAACCTCATTTATGACTTCAAAAGTTTTAAATAAGGTTCAAGCAAACAGTTAATTGTGAAGTTTTTTGTTCTTTCCCTGAATAAATAAAACAAGTTGAACTTCTTTGGACTTAGTACTCAATATCATGTAGATGATTCACGTCACTAAAAGCTGTTTCCATTGAGTTTTTGGCCAGACATTGATTCATATGCTACTGTTTCAACAGCTATCACTTGAACTAACTTTTCTTCTCTCTGATGTTTTTCATATTTAAATAATTTACCAATACTTTTGAGGTACCTCAAGTACTTTTGTACTTATCATAGGGTATTTCCTTCTTACTTATTGTATATTAGCTCTGTTATCACCTGATGTTACTTGAAAGACTCATCAACTATAGTTAAATGACATTTGTTAGAAACAAGAGTTTTTAAAGTTGGAATTGTAATAATTTCCTATCCTTATAACAGTATAGAATTGCTTTATTATAGATCATACCTGTCAATTCAGGTCCAGGGTATATATATACCCTGCACCTGAATTTCCTGCTGCCGTATGAGGTAGAGTTGCCCATGAGAGAAGCAGCTGAATCAAAAATCAATACCCTTAATTCAAAGTGTTTTCTCTGGGCTTTATAACTGGTCATGGTATAACAGAGGCTCACACAGAGTAGCAGAGATATAAAAGCAAATGGGAAGTTGAAAGGAATCAGTGGCTTCTAGAAAATTTCCCTTTACTAGAAAAGCCTTGCTGTAAGCATTGATCTTATTTATTTTTTATTTATTTTTTATTTTTTGATCTTATTTTAAATGTCCAAATTCTTCATGTTGTTTTCTAATCTCTAGAGCTTAGTAATTGGTTCCAGAAATAGCACAGATGCTTAGGTGGTAAATGATGGACATAAACTGTTGTTAGATTCTTTAACATAGCTGATTTGTGGCTCATTTCTGCATCACTGTTTGTTCTCTGTGTCCACAGTATTTTATTAGGTATGGCATGTTCCTCTTTGTTGGAACCAAACACCCCAACCAAATGTTGGACTTGAATTTCAGTAGCCTGTGTGAGACCATTTCTTCTGATGGGCGGTCACAGGAGTCAGCAGCCTGTGCCTCGTTTTCTGGGATCAGGAGGGTTATGGCTCATCTCTTTGAGGACATAAATAATTTCCACTTCAAGCATCAGTCTCAATTGTTCCAGAGTCTCAATTGCCTCTCCTGATGGATGATCTGGGACCTCTCATTGTCCCTGGGCCCCTCTAAACTGAATTTTCTGTAAATCATCCTATTAGGATTCAGTTGTAGAGAACAGACTCTGCTGTAGCTGCTTTAAGCAGAAAGTGATTATTATAGATTATTAAACAGGCCCCAGAATTGTTAGAAGGACTGGAGAGAAGTCTCTAAGCTGAGTAGGAAGACACTAAGATAACTTCCCAAAGCCTTGCTGCCCAACTGGTCTGCTAAAGGAGCTGCTGCCATGGTCAGAAAGCTGCTTCTGTTAAAATAGTACCAACTCTGGTGCCATACCACTTCTGCTCCATCTGCACCAGCACAAATGATGCCATACAGCCTTGCATCTCTCACAGTTAACTTGATTCTGAATTCAAGTGTTAAGTGCATGTGATTGGCAGAACTTAAATCATGTCCAGAACTCATAGCCTGAAAGGAACTTGGGGAAAATAAAAGCTTTTTGGCCACTGCAGTATCGGAAGGATAACACGAGGTTATTGGAATAGATGTTGAGCATGCCAGACCACAATATTTGCCACCACCAATAATCTATTTAAGTCACGTCAACCCAGCTTACTTTGCTAATTGGTAAAAATCCATCTAGCCTTTTCTGGCATAATGCGTTGTAAGCAGATAGCCAGAATGTATTTATATAGTTGGTAAATTGTTTTTCCTGTATCCGTGCTGCCATGCTTCTACTTTTAAATAAAATCAGTAATTTAGTGAATAAGAAATAGCTAACTTCTTTGTAGAGCTTTATGTGAAAGTTGGTGAAATATTGGACATAGGATAAAACAGTACCACCCAAGCAGACTCCATTGCCTTAAGACAAGATCATCTACGTTAGAGGATTTTATTCTTGAAGATATGAAGTAAAAGTGAGCTTCGCAGATTAATTGTTGAGGTGTGTGGTGGGAGGCAACTTGCTGGTAAACCCCTTTTCTGCATTTCTCTTTGGTGATATGGGACATATCAGGGCTGTTTTTAGTTTGGGACTCAGTGAGTGGACAACCATCCACTGTGTATTTGTGTCATTTGTATTTTACTTGTTGGGTGATTGAAATGTTGCAATTTTCTTACTTTTCCTTCAAGAAATCCTTTGTTCCTATTCAAAAGGTGCACTTTTATTAGGCTTATTTCATTATTATAGAGGATCTCAGTGCAAAGGATATAGACAAATCATGTTAAGGAACTAATAGGCTCCTAATTGATCTAAATAAGCAAATGGCTTTTTCTTGCCTCCCTGTGGTTCATGCTAAAATTCATCTTCTCAATGAATTACATATTTACTTTCCAAATTGGATTTTACAAGCAATGCTAAACACTAGTGATATTTTCCTTTATTTGTACTAAGAACTGATCTAAGTGAATGCTTATTCTCCTTTAATTATTTTAGTCACCGATTCTTGATTAGCATAATTCTACCCCTTATTGCTTGATTGTTGAGGTACTAGTTCAGCCATTCTCATAATAGATATTTTGACATTTGCTTTAAAAATTGTAGATAATTAATGTTTTTAAAATTATTATTTATTTATTTATTTATTTGTTTATTTTGCTGCATTGGGTCTTCATTGCTGTGCGTGGGCTTTTCTCTAGTGGCAAGCAGGGGCTAATTTTTGTTGCAATGTGTGGGCTTCTCATTTCGGTGGCTTCTCTTGTCGCGGAGCACTGGCTCTAGGCACATGGGCTTCAGTAGTTGCAGCAGGTGGGCTCAGTATTTGTGGCATGCAGGCTCTAGAGCACAGGCTCAGTAGTTGTGGTGCATGGGCTCAGTTGCTGTGTGGCATGTGGGATCTTCCTGGACCAGGGATCAAACCCATGTCCCCTGCATTGCCAGGTGGATTCTTAACCACTGTGCCACCAGGGAAGTCCCAATGTTTGAAATGTCCCATACACTGAGAAATTCATGCTGCTGCAAATCTCTTGGCTCTAAGATATAAAGGTGAGTAGTAATATCATTGTTATATCATTTAATGTACTACAGAACAAGCTTTGCACTTAGAATTCCATTTTGGCAGGAAAATGCTGTAGAATAGATAACATTTTCAATTTCTGGAAACGTCTGGGATTGTCTATGCCTATTCCTCTTACAACATGGTGGTAAAGTCTTTTATAACTAATAGCATCAAATTCCTTTTCCTTCTTTTTCAGTTAGATTTTCTTTCATCTGCAATGGGTGAGAAAAATAGTTAATATATGTAAACATCAAAATAAGTAATACATTAAAGAACAGTAGAGAAAAATGGCTCACAATGAGAGAGAGTATTGCAAAATGGTTAAGGAAATGAGTTGGAGTCATATAGACTTGAGTGCTAGACTAGTGCTACCACCTATAGATTGGATAAATTCCTTCTGCAATAGTCCATTTCCTCATCTCTTAAATGGTAATAATAATACCTACTTGTTCTAAGGTTGTTGTAAGGATTAGATTGTATTATATACCTAAAACGCTTAGCATATTATCTGGAACATAGTAAATATGTAATAGATTTATTTATTATTATTGTTGAAACACTTCCAGGCAGACGTTGAGTTTAAAAAAAAATGTTTTATTGAAGTATAGTTGATCTACAATGTTATGTTGATTTCTGCTGTGTAGCAAAATGATTCAGTACACACATATATATAGTTTCTTTTTCATATTCTTTTCTATTATGGTTTATTACAGGATATTGATTATATTTCCCTGTGCTATACAGTAGGAACTTGTTGTTTATCCATTCTATACAT
Organism: Hippopotamus amphibius kiboko; assembly: GCF_030028045.1. Taxonomy (NCBI): domain Eukaryota; kingdom Metazoa; phylum Chordata; class Mammalia; order Artiodactyla; family Hippopotamidae; genus Hippopotamus; species Hippopotamus amphibius. Next base: position 66,843,422 of record NC_080186.1, on the reverse strand, counting down.
AGTAGTTTTCATCTGCTAATCCCAAACTCCCAACGCATGCCTCCCCCGCACCCCTTCCTCCTTGGCAACCACGAGTCTGTGCTCTATGTCTGTGAGTCTGTTTCTGATTCATAGAAAAGTTCATTTGTGCCATACTTTAGATTCCACAGATAAGTGATATCATATGGTATTTCAGACATTGAGTTTTTTCAGGTGGAGAGGTTCTTGTACATGATAGCAGCTAGCTACAAGTGCCTGATTTGCCTTCTCTTACCTTCCCATTTAAATAATCTTGAAGAATATGGAAAACTATGATATTGAGCAACAATCCGCCTTAGTTGAGAAGGAATTTCCACCATAGATAAAATATATAATTTTCTGGAAGAAATGACCTAAATTGACTTAATGTGAATAGAAAACCTGAATAGTTCATCACCTCCTGAATGACTCTTCTTGCAGATAGTTAGAAAAGGTGAGTTCTTAAATTTTGGAAAAAAATAATTCCTATTGTATAGAAACTGTTGCAGAGCATAAGGACATGCTAAAATTTCATCAATTAATTTACAAGAGTAGCATAATACTGATATAAAACTTGATGAAATTTTTGAATACTTGGACAGAGCTTTGGATACAAAGATGATCACCATGATTGCATGTCATTAAAATACTTTATTCAAAGACATTTACTCTCATGAGAAAATGTATAATGTTCAGTGAAAAGAAAAGACGTTATATGCAGGATCCGTTTTGTTAGCAAAAAATCTAAAAGAAAGGTAATATAAATATTAACAATAGTAAAATCTGGGTAGTACAATTGTGGGTGACCTTTGTTTTCTTTCTTGTGCCTTTGTCTATTTTCCAAATTCTCTACAATGATTATCTATTATTTCTATACTTAGAAAAGGAATGTTATTCTAAAAGAAGACTGACTACATCAAAATACAGTCATGGAGGATGTAATAAAATTCATAATGTTTATGAAAGACAAATTGTTAGACACTTTCACATGACTAACTTTGTCCTTGGAAATCTTTGGGAGGTTTCTCCTTTCATTTTTCTTTTCTTCATTTTCTATTTTGTGAATTTTATCTGCTGGAAGCTGTGAAGTGTCCTAATTTGGAATATAGCAGTGTTCTCTGGGGGTGTTTTAATGTTGAGGGGCTTTCTCTTTTAATTTTTTTTTTCTGCTTCCCATAATGTGACAAAAATGGAAGATGGCTGGTTTACCGAAAATTCAATAGCAAATAACTTTTATCAAAAGTTTGCTTTACACATAAATTCAATAACTTAATTAGAAAATACTGTTAGACACATAAAATGATTTAATATAACAAACAAGAAAATTTATATGCTAACTTGGATTTTATGTTTCCAGTCTAACAAATTGAATTTAAAGCCATAGAAGTATCTCCTTGCACAGAATAGATGCTCCAGTAGTACATGAAAAAAAATAAATTTCTTTGAAAACCTTATTATACTCCGCTAATCTCATTCTCCAAAGAGTTTATCTGGGAGGATCCTAGAGTATTCATCCTCCCTGTTGTTCTTAGTCTTAACATAATATTCTCTTACTATGTAAGATCACTGTAACTTTCTGAATACTCTACATGTATTTAGATGCTGCTTTGTTAAGAGGAAAGAAGAAAACATTATTTATAAATAATAATAAATATTTAATAAATATAATAATAATGTATGAATAAAATGTTCAGATTCTGAAAGTATTGTGAAGGGGGAAAAACGCTTGAGATTTTAATACCCAAAGGTAAACACTGTTAATATTTTGGTGTGCATACTTCCAGTAGTATTCCTGTTTGTTCTCTTGTATGTTTTAACAAATCGTCATCATATTCTACATATTGCTTTAGATCTTGATTTTTAAAAAATTTAACAATATAGGTGTTTCTGAGGTTCTAAATGTTCTTCTACCACATGCTTTTAATGATTAAATATTATTCCCTCTGATGACTGTATCATAATTTATATACAGTGAAAATTTAGATTTTTAAAATAGCTTGATGATATTATAAATGTGGTAATAGAATTTTTCTATTTCCCATTTAAGAAATACAAAATCCCTTAAAGACATACACATACCAAAGAATCCATTGATTCATCTTTGGAAAAATATGATTTTAAAATTACTTATTTTATCTAAAAACTTAAAGTGTGAAACAGAAAACTTGATTTTTGTTATTTATTTTTATAAACTTATAGCTGTGAAGGAAGAGAGTTGAGGGAAATAAAAGAGAACTGATTCTAAGTTATAACAGAGAAATTGCAAAAAAGACCAATTGGGAAGGATGACGTGGTGAGCAGACATCTTAAATGCTTCCTAGTGATCCCACCTATTGGTAGTCATGCACTGGTGCGATCTTTTCCCCTTGAGTGTGGGCTGGACTTAGTGACTTAGTTCTAGACAATAGACTATGGCTGGGACTTCTGCGATTGAGTTAAAAAATACTGTGACTTCCGGGTTGCTAGCAGATCCTCTCTGTCGTCGTCTCGGCTTACATGCTTTGGTGAAGCAGGCTGCTGGGTGAGAGAGGCAGACGTGGCAAGGAGATGACAGAAACCTCTGGCCCACAGCCAGCAAGGAAGTGAGATCTTTAGTCCCACAGCCTGTGAGAAACTGAATGCTGCCAACAACCATGGAGTGAGCTTGGAAAGTCAATCCTTCCCAGGTGGAACCTGTAGCTCCTGGGCTAACTCCTTGACTGCGAGACCATGAAGCAGAGGGTCCAGATAAGCTGTGCCTAAACTCATGACCTAAGAAGACTTCGAGATAAAAATGTGCATTTTTTTCAGCTGCTAAGTTTTGGGGGTAAATTGTCTTGCAGAAATAGGAAGTAATACATATTTGGCTAGAAAGAAGGGGAAAGAATGAGTTCAAAGATCATGGATAAGAGGCTTATACTGAAGATCACAGGAAACATAGCAACTTTTATTTCTTTAGGCATCTTCTGCAGAATGGACGAGTGTGACTATTTTCCTTTTACAATTATTTTGTAATCGATTTAAGCACTTCTATAGAAAAGTTTGCAAATATGGAAAAGTTCAAAAAAATTGATAGGAATATGATGGGACTAGGATAAGCTTAAGCAAGAAGAGACACCCAATTAGGAGAATTTATAGGCCCCGTTGTATACATTTCATGTATCTTGAAATTTATGACCCTTTCTCCTAATCACACAAACTGAACGGGAGTGGTGGTTAACAGGTACAGGGAGGCATTCACCCAACTTTAAAGTTCTCACTTTAAATCTCTGGTGATTATCTAAGTGTTTGTGAAACTTGCAAGGAGGACTTCTGAATCCTGTGAGCTACTTAACTCCTCTTTTTAGGGTATATAAGACACACATCTAAGACCCCTTCTCCGGTCTCTCCACTCCCTTCTGGTGTCTGTGCCAGAAGCTATCGTACTCTCTCTAATAAATTGTACTTTTACTTAAACCTGAGCAACGACTTGTTATTGATCCTGAGGAGAAATTTTTTTCTTCCAGAGATCACGAATCCGGTCCCCTAGATGGATTTCATGGATTTCAAAATCATGCATAATATTACCACCCAAATATAACTACAATTATTTTGATACACATTTTTCAGTCCTCTCTCTTTCTCTACAAAATGAGGATTATTCTCTAATAGTGTTTTATAACCTGGCTTCTAACCTAAACACATACCACATTTTCCATTTCATATTCTTCTACCATCTTTTAAATGGCTGCATAGTTGCCCATTGTGTAATACATTACAACTTATTTAACCAAACCTCTATTATTTGACACTTAATACTATATTTTAATGCATGAATTTTGGACTCCCAGAAAATCAAGGTTACCTGGATGGCATTTGTGTTTTGTTCATGCTTTGCTTTATCTCACAGACATAAGTGATAAATTTTGAGTGCTAAAGGAGTGCTAATTTTTAAAGCCAGTTTTTCCAGGCAAACAACACATTGCTCTCCAGAAAATCTCATCAGGGCCATTCCTGTCCAGTGTTAAATGAAAGGGCTTATATGATAACCAAGTAACCAACTGTTAGAAATAAGCTTGGGAAGCGTTAAAGCGTGAAGCATGTATGACCTCCTTACTTAAAGTCTTGGACTCCAGGGAAAAAGTAAGCCATCTTTTGAAATGTAGCTGATACAAAGAAATAGAGAAGTGTTATGATAAAATATCTGCCTCTGTTGGCCTTAGTAGAGCTTGAGGAATCAGGCAGCTGCCCTAGGTGAGTGGGACAGACACCGCATTGTGGGCACCAGAACCAGCAGGGACACGTGTTGTGACATGGTGTTCACATTTGATGGAGAAGTCGTGTCCATCTTTTCCAGCCTTCTTCCTCCTGATTTTTTTTTTTTTTTGCCACCCCACACGGCTTGCAGGATCTTGTTCCCTGACTGGGGATTGAACCCGTGCCCATGGCAGTGAAAGCTCTGAGTCCTAACCACTGGACAACCAGGGAATTCCCCCTTCTTCCTGGTTGTTAATCCTGTCTTTTTCTGTGTTGTCTAAAAGCAGTCTCAAAATAGGTGCCGAAACATTTAAAAACACTTAACAAATAACTATTTGTTTCCAAATAACTATCTTCCTAAATGTTTCATAATGTACATGTACGTCGTTGGTTTTTGTTGCCTTTTTATTTTTTCCAGTCAAACTGGAAGTATCAATAAAATTGCCAGTAACTTAAAAAATGCTAACTTCAGGCTTCCCCTCCCCCCCCTTGCCTCCAGATACATTTTATTAAACGTAAGAAGTGAATTAAAATATGGAGAGTCATGTGTCTGATGCACTGTTTTGCTCTAGAATCTTGATATGTTAACACCGTCTCCAATCCTATGAGTCTATGATTTTGTGATTTCACTAATAGGAGCGGTTAGAAAATTGCTAGGTGACTTCTAACTCTGGGGTTAATGATTTCCATTCTTCACTGACCACACTTCAATCCTAATGAAATCTCTCCTGTATCTGCTTTCTAGTGAGTTGACTCTGTGTCCACATAATTGTCTGTGTTTATTCTTGCAGATGGGGTATTATAGTTTGAAGAATCTCAAGGCACTTTTCTCAGCTGTAACGGTCTAGATACTACATCCTAGGCCAGAAGTTCTGCTCTCGTTCTGAAAGTTTTGAAATGATAACCTTATTTAATTGGTGCCTTGCATATATTGATTATAAAACTTTGGGTTTCCTCTCAGAAAAATGTACTCTATGAAGTGAAAAGGTTTTTGGTTTGCTGTATATGTATTTGTATACATGCTATATATCAATATGTATATCTGTAGGAGAATTCTTGTGGCTTTGAAGGAGTGTAATACTTCTGGCTGTGTCAGAAGGAGAGTCAGAATTCCCATAATGCTACACATAAAGCGAAGCTGACCTTGCATTTCTAACTGGCACTGAGATTAGATATGGGTGTTTCAAAAAAGATTTTTCAAGCTGAAAAACAAAGTGCAAATATTTGAAGGTGGTAGAAAGAAAGATTAGATAAGAAAAATTGGAAATGAACATTCTCCTTGATTAATCTAGAAAAGTTACTGGCTTTTTAGAAAAAAAAAAGAGAGAGAAAAATAAAAGCCAGGTGGGTGGATGATGCAGTGAAGTTCTTTAACTAATTTTTGACATGTTCTATTGCCATAGGGAAGAAAGTATTTCTTGAACTGAGCAAGCATATCAGGCCTTGGGAACTTGCCTTCATGTAAACCCTACTCCTTTGATGATCCAAAGAGGTCTTGAAGTCTCAGCCTCTGTACCTAATAGGGCTGTAACCAAGCCACATCACATGCCTTTCTTATTTCTTCTATTCTCTTCTGCTAGATTACTTTTTCTCCAAATATTTATTTTTTTAACTTTAAAAATTATTGAACATCTATTATGTAAGGTCTGTATTATACCACATGTGGGGGACATGAAGATGTGATTCCTGTCCTCAGGGAGATCTAGTCCTAACTCTTACACTAACCCTTTGCTCTGTACAGAAGGACAGGACCTCACTGTCTTTACTAGATATCATTCTCATAGCTCTAAATTTTGCTTTCTTTTTCACCAGACATTCTATTAACTGCTGTTTGTAATTTTGTTAATATTTCTTGCCATCTGATTTAAGTTTTCCTTTCTGCCTCCCTGGTACTCATTTGCCTGACTCAGACATTTTTTTCTTGTCTTTATCTATATGGTAAAAGGGAAACACAATATACTTAAGTAAAATTTTTATCAGATAGTTTAATCCTGAAAGTATTAATTTCAAATTTATATCTTAGTACATTTACAAGTTCCCTGAGGACACAGTAATTGAAAATCTTCATTTAAAATGTAATTTAAAGTTTAAAAATAAGAGATACAAATGTAAATGATATCCCTAATTGCTATAAAGGGAATTGTGGTTTCTTAAGTATTTGAGACTAAAATGTACTTGTATTAAATCCCAGACTAGTAAAGTATATAAATTATAAAGTTACTATAAGAAAGGGTTCAGAGAGAGGCTCATTTTAAATATAATTGTGATGGTTAATTTTATGTGTTAACTTGACTGGGCCATAGGGTTCCCAGATATTTGGTTAAACATTATTTTGGGCATTTCTGTGAGGGTGTTTTTGGATGAGATTAACATTTTAACGGGTTGAGTGGAGCAGATTGCCCTCTATAATGTGAGTGGGCATCATCCAATCAGCTGAAGGCCTAAATAGAACAAAAAGACCAACATTCACCCAAGTAAGAGAAAAAGTCATCAGCAGACTGTCTTCGGACTTTATCTGTACTATCAGCTTTCCTGGGCCTGTGCCTGCTGGCCTTTGGAGTAGAGCTACACCATCATTTCTCCTGGGTCTCAAGCCTGCCAGTCCACTCTGCAGATTGAGACTTACCAGCTTCAGTACTCCTAAAATAAATCTCTTTACACCCCCCCCCCCCCACGGATTGGTTCTGTTTCTTTGCAGAATGCTAATACAATAATGTATATAACATTTGCTAACAATATGCTTATTTTAATGCTTTGCACAGTATAGGTATTCAAAAGTAGTTGATTAATTATTATGTTCATAGGCTTCACAGTTAGATAAATAGTTTTGGACTCTGGCCCTGCTATATACTAGCTGTGTCACCTTGGTCAGTTCTGTGCCTCAGTTTCTCTATATTTAATATCAAGATATTAACTTACATATAAGGTTGTTGTGAGGATTAAATGAGACAGAGGCAGAAAAGGAAAGCAGAAGCTTTGATGAAAGCTCTGACCATTTACATCCATTCTGGGCCTTCCTTGTGACCAATATTCCTTTCTGGCCACAGCACATGGGGCTGGGATGTGGGTGGTCTGCAGATCCTTTCAGAAAGACCATGGGCTTGGTGGCATTTTAGAGTCTGCAGTGGATCCGGTTCAGCTTTCCCTTTCTGATGAAGCTAACAGATCCATGTTTTTCTCGACACCAATCATAACTGGCCAGTGCTCTGAGAATAGTGGTTCTGAACTCTTGTAGTATGAAGATTGATTTTTTTTTTAACATAAAACTTTTTTTCTGCATTATTCCGTCAATTGAGGAAACACACAATGACAAAAAACTTCTAAGGATTCAGGAACACTTTTAAGTGAGTTTATATAAGAAGCTCAGATACTGCCTAAGGTCCCCTGAAGAGCAGATTAAATTTGACTTGAGCGCCTTTTCCAGGGCCTGTTACAGGCACAGTGCTACTCACGTTTCCTTGAGTTCCCCACTCTTTAATTCCTCATGCTTCCCTTTACTCCACACCCCACCCCCCCCCGTTTTTTTTTCTGTTTCAGATGAGCCCTGGGCCAAATCCAGAAGCTCAGCCCCTTAACCATTTCCCGCAAAAAATTAACTATACACAGAATTTTATGAATGTGGTAATTTTCTAACGATCTGAGAGGTCCCATTGTTCACCATGCAGCCTAAGCCATTGTGCTGACTCTACCCACCTCTGTTTTCTGCTCAGGGCTTTTCCAAGCCCATGCTCCTGCCACGATGCCACCCATTGATCATGTGCACCCCTGATGAGCAGAGTCCTCTCTCTCCCCCTGACAGCTCTTCCCATGCGAGAAGCTGGATCAGCCTGCCTGGCTTCTCCAACCTGCCTTACATTCTGTTACTCATCAGTACAGTGTGCATGTGTTTGTGTCGAATGTGGTAGGCGTATCCACAGGCAAGGCTTGCTGTGTGTGTGTTTAAGGTCTCCTTATAATCATTACAGTGGTCAAGGGGCTCCAGAACCCAACAGACTGGGGACAACTTCCACAAACATCTCTCTGCTGTTAATAAACTTTATGGAGGTGTGATCCGTGGATTTATTTATGTTTTCATTCTTGTCTGCTCTTGTTAACAAAAACCTAAAGTTTAACCCAGTTAAAAAAAACTTGTACAGGGACTTCCCTGTTAGCACAGTGGTTAAGACTCCACACTCCCAATCCAGGGGGCCTGGGTTCGATCCCTAGTCAGGGAACCAGATCTCACATGCATGCCACAACTAAGGAGACCATGTGCCGCAACTAAGGAGCTGGTGAGTCGCAACTAAGGAGCCCGTGTGCTGCAACTAAGGAGCTCGCCTGCCACAACTAAGACCCAGTGCAACTAACTATTAAAAAACAAAGCAAAAAACTTGTACATATTTCTGTTTACCCTAAATTTGTCCCCATTTAAACTTTAAGCACATATCTGCCTTTCTATATTCCAGATCTTAGTGAACACATTAAGTATACATCAATATTTTATAAATATTGATCTTTTCCACTTTTGGCTTTGACCATTCCATACCAAATAACACTGATTTGGCCCCATGTTTTAGCTTCCAGCTCTCTACGGCACCATTGTGGGAACCTTATAGTCAATATTTTCTCCTCATCCACCTGCCCTCACATCAGTGTCTTTTGCTAATGGTACTGATGTTTGAAAAGGAGGCAGCTGCCCATTTATTCTTTCTGATTGTTTAAGAGCAAATGCTGAACATGATATTTTAAAAGTTAACAGAGATTCTTCTAGAGAAGATTGTTCTGCTGTAAAGAAAACTTGGAGATTTCAATCTTTTCTAATCAGGAAGCTATTGTCTATTGAACTGTCTTAATTTTTGTGAAACAAGTAGGCACCGTTTTTATTTTCTTATTTATTTTCACTGAATCCTATTACAAAATTGCCCTCCTCCCATCAGAAAACATCATATATCACCTAGTATTTAAGCTCTGGACCAGAGAGTACAGTGACTATTGGTGTATGCAGAGTCAGCATCTCTAGGGAGTGAATTTTGGGTTTAAAATTCTAATATTCAGAAAATATTAGAACATCCACTATGTACATACAAAGTGCTATACCTGGTACTGGGAATATAAAAAAGGACTGGAAACATTCCTGATCCTCAGGGGGTTTACAGTTTAGTCTTCATAGATAAGACCAGCCAGCCAGAAAATAGCTATGATGCACAGCAGAGAGTGGTAACTTCCTGGGAGGCAGAGAGAGCTGATGGGAGCTCAGAGAAGGGAGAGTCCACCTCACTGGGACCAGGGAAGATTTCATGGATGGAATCTTGGTAGCACCTTAAACAGTGGCCAGCAATGGGTCAGAGAGGATTTGAGGCAGAGGTCAAGGCATGGAGGTGGAAAAGTGGAGGATGGGTATGAGAGCAACTAATTGTGTGAAGAAAAGTAGTGAAATTTTAGCCTGCCAATGTAGGTTGGGTCCGATCAAGAAGGATCTTCAGTATCAGGCTAAGGAAGTTCATTTGCCCATGATTCTTCTTCAACCCTTGTAGTGCTAGTGGGTCCTATTGTTATAATAGCATGTGTCCTCATGTTTCCTGGTTAACCTGTTTACATGCCTACCAATTGTATTAATCTGTGAGTGATTCCGAGTCCTGGTAAGTCATTTATTTATCTTCCTATCATAGACACCTAGTAGGACACTTGCCACATGGAAGGAGCTTGGGAAATGTGGCATTAATTGAAGCCCCTCTCAAGTTTTGTTTTGTTGCATGAGTATCATTCATTACCTGAAAACATACCACACACCTGTGCTTGTGTGTGCATGTGTGCGCACACACACACAGGGTTTCATAAAGAATTAAAAGTTGACTTTTTCCTCTCAAGGTTATTGATTCTCGATTTTCTTACTGAATTCAGCAGGATCCATTTTGGTATGAGTTGTAGCTTTAACAGACTGCAAAAGCTGTTGTCAGCTTGATGATCACATTTCACGTTCTCAATTTGGGGGGCAACAGTGTGTAAAAGATTTGGATTCTCAGTTGTCTCAGAAAAGGCAGATCACTGGCAGCACGTACTCTAGCTAAGCCTTCTAAGCTCATCTTCTGCAGCTCTCCCCCTGGTGTCTACATTTTAGCCACAGAGAGCTCCTCTCCCTCCTTGGGCTGTGTCAAATATTTCAATCCTCTGTCTTTGCATGTGCTGTTCCCTCTGCTGTGCACACGTTAGTGACTGTAACAGAGAAACTCCTAAACCTCAGGGGCTTAGGCTGATTAAAGCATATTTATTGTTTGCTCAGATAATAGTACAATACAATCACTCCTGGAGGGTGACCTTCCTCCACATGTTTTAGGGAGGCAGGTTTCCTCTACCCCGTGACTGCTCCATCTTCACATCACGACTCTCCAGGCTGTGCTAGTCATCTACAGCCTAGCTGGCTGGAAGGGAAAGGCCACGGAGGGTCAGGAGTCAAGAGCTACATGGACCAGGCCTGGAAGCCACAGATGTCACATTTCACTGGTCAGAGCTGACACGTGGCCACGTCTAGCCATAAGGGAGACAGGGAAGCATAATCTAGCAGTGTGCCCAGGAGGAAAAGGAAATAGTTTTTGGTGACTTACTAACCAGCGTCCTCCACAGTCTTTCCTTCTGGTCACAAATTTCCTATTCCATTCTTTCTTCCTTTTGTAGAACACATTGTTTTTCCACAGGAGGCAACCCCAAGACCCGTGAAGTCAATGTAGCAGTACAAAGTTCAGGCCCTTCAGATGTTGTCCGTGGCATCTGGCTGGAGCTCCTTGTGGAGATCTGTGAATAAAAAGATAAGCTGTTCATCCCTTATCCTTCTCAATATGCAGTGGATCAGAGAAGGGATAACTACAGTAAAAACTCCTGGAAAACAAAAGAATGGAAGACAGTAACTAGCTGCTGGTACACAGGGAATCCTGCTGAGCAGGCTCAGGACGGTGTCCTGCCCTGCGGGCGGGGAAGGTCCTTGGTTAGATTTTGATTCTGCTCTCTTCTTGGAACTCGCTTGGTCCATCCTCTGGGAGGGTCTTCCATGTCCTATACACCATGGTTGCACCTGAAGAGGACATTTGGGAGTTTATTCTTCTTGAGGGCTGTGCAACTTTCACAGCCTGCTTCCTGCTTGTGCAAGCGTGAGGTCCTGAGACGGTTTCAATGTTCAAATAGCCAAAGGCCTTTTCAGCTTGAGAGAGTGTTTATTTGGCAGTACAGTTCACCCAGAAATTTAGAAGGTTTTTGATCTGTTAGTTGCTAGTCAGTTCCATGTGTCAGTAAATATATTCAAAGTTTTGCCTAGATGTTATTCTCAAGTCTTATTTATTTGTTCCCTTGCCCCCATGCTCTTCCTTTTTTTTAATTAATTAATTAATTTATAGGCTGTGTTGGGTCTTCGTTGCTGCACGCGGGCTTTCTCTGGTTGTGGTGAGTGGGGGCTACTCTTCGTTGTGGTGCACTGGCTTCTCATTATGGTGGCTTCTCTTGTTGCGGAGCACGGGCTCTAGGCGTGCGGGCTTCAGTAGTTGTGGCATGTGGGCTCAATAGTTGTGACTCTCGGGTTCTAGAGCACAGGCTTAGTTGCTCTGTGGCATGTGGGATCTTCCTGGACCGGGGCTCGAACCTGTGTCCCCTGCATTGGCAGGTGGATTCTTAACCACTACGCCACCAGGGAAGCCCGCCCTTCTTTCTCAGTTAATCGTGGTCACCTTGAGGACAATAGGTTTGGGTGGAAGCCACACCGTTAATTGAACTTTGTAACAGCACTGAAGTTTTGAAATAATTTAAATGCTTAATTCTTATTGATTGTTAATCATAGTATAAAGAGTAATACAATATTAATATATATCATCCTCTGTAAATTAATATGCACTTAGAAAATCTAATGGTCACAGGTAAAATATAGCATATTTTCATTTAACTTTCATTTAAAAACACAAATTTTATGAAAATTAAAAAAAATTTAAGATTTTTGGATAAAGATATTTCAAAATATTATGAAAGATATTCTTTATTCTGAGACAATATCAGAAAATAATACCCAAATTCCTCTAAAACAACTAGTTCTAGTCGTTATCCAGTTGCTGTTTTTGGTAAAATTAACAAAAAAACACATTTACAATTTTACATTGCAATCATATGCCAAGTAATTAGGATTGAAGAAATATTGTTGACATACACATTAGGTTGACTATTATATTTTCAAAAATAGTGTTCTTTCATTCATTTAAAAGAATTAAAACATGCTTAAATCTTATTCTAGTGTTCTAAAAATGTTTGGAAACATTTTTCTTAATTTTTAGTACTGAAATCCATCTGAGTGGATTTAGCAATAGTCATTGTAACCAAATGTAATTAGTATTTTGTGGTTTTAATAGTTCATAGGACTTAACTGCATTTGAAGGTGTGATGAGGCAGCCCCATCTTTCCATCTGTTTCTATGGTCTGAAATCACAGTTCTGCACAGTGGACATATATTCTCTCTAAAACCATAAGGTCATGCGCTCTTCAGAAAATATATGCTGATAGATGGGAAGGATAATTTTCTGAAATTCATCTTGACATACTGAACAAATACCATCCACACTTGAATAAGTCACTCTGTAACTTGGCTGTGTTAAAAAAATATTCACAAAACCTATCTGAAAGTTCTCAGATTTCCAAAGAACCCCCAAAGCTTTAAAATGAGGTAGAATAAAGCCAGTAATATCTATCTAATTATATTATTAAACTCCCTGAGGCAAATAAGGTAATGAAACCAAAACTGATATGGGAATAAAATTCAGTAAAACTGACATAATTCTTCTAAGAACATACACCAGTAACCCTTGGATTTAAAAAAGCATGATGAAAGAAGGCACCACTATAATAAGATTTTTTGAGTCTGTGAAAAGCAATTTCAAAATGAAGTCTGTAATTCCAATAATCCAAAGTACTTCTGAGAAGCTCGAATGATCCAAAGTAGGATTTAAAAAGATTAAGTTGTAATAAAGTGACTGAGAATGAAAGAGAACCGAAAATCTTTGAACACCTTTTTCGTAGAAAAGCCTGATTTACAATGCTTTTGTTTGCACACTTGAAAGTTGCTAGAAGCCCAGTTCCAAGAGAAATTCCACATATTTCTGGAGATTGGATTTTCAGTACATCCTTTAGGCATGGCGTTTATCCAGAAATGGACATCTCCAGAGTGAAGGCAAGGCCCTGCTCCCGTTGGCCACTGTGGGAGACTGAGGCAGCCTCACTGTCTGCAGTTCCTGGAGGACTGGTATGGCCCTGGAATATGTTTTCTCTGATCCAGATTTCTTTGCCTCAGGACTGTGTTTCTTCTCGTGATGTTAGGTGGATGGAGGCCTCACAGTGGTGTCAGGGACAGTGGGAGATGCTGTCATACCTCTTTAGTCAGGGCCATCACCCTCAAACCCCACCACAAGTGACTTCGGTTAGCCTGATGGCAGCAGCAAAGCTGGATTTTAATAGGCTTTTATGTTCAAATATTTTCTGAAATTACGCTTTAAAATTTGGGGTCTAACAGCTTTCATACAGCTTTTCTAGTCAGGCCCCCAATTTCTGGGCCCTCAAGTTCTGCTTACAAACTGGCCACTTATTTCCTGAGAGCATTTCTTATAGTGCTTTGTTGCAGTACAAAGAAAGCGAGCTCACAGTTATTCTCTTGCCAACTACTTTGCCCAGAGCTGTGGTCTTACTAGGCATGTGGCCTGCTTTCCACGTCATCTCAGACAACAATTTTACCAAATGCTTTGCCCCTGTAAAATTTGGGTGTCCGTCTTTACAGCTCTGTTACAGATTCCTTTTTAATAAGTGTTGAAATCAGATGGTATAAGTCCTCCAATTTTGCTCTTTTTCAAATCTGTTTTGACTATTACATATCTTTTGCAGACCTATATGAATTTTAGGCTCATTTTTTTCAGATTGCTACAAAAGAGCCCGCTGGGATCAGGAACGGAGGCTGGAGAAGGAGGAGTCCAGAAAGTAGAGTTAGTGAACCATGGAAGTCACTGAGAAGTCCTCCGGAAGCGCTGGCACAATGGCCACGTCAGAGCTTGAGGGGAGTCTGCTGAGGGGAACTGCTAAGGGGGCGGGTGTAGAGGCCTGTGCAAGGCCGGGACCTGGTCCTAGCGACTGCCTCTGTGAACTTGCATTCCAGGCTCTGGTCTCGGGTCACTGTTGGTCAGTGGGGCAGGCAGATGGGAAGAACAGCTGGCCCTGGAGGTGGGAGGGGCTGCAGGGTGCGGAAGGAGGACGAGGACCGTCTGGCATGGGCTGCTTCGCTGCGTCTGCCTCATCTTACCTCTAACCATGACGACCTGCAGAGCGTGAGGGCTGCTGCTTCCTTTCGCTTCCCAAATCTTGTGTCAGTTTCTAACCTAGAATGAAATCTAACCCAGAACCAAACAGGAAAGGCGATTTTAAAATGTGGTTCCAACTTAGCCAGACTCACACAAAATAAATCCATTTTCTCTGTGACTGCTCTCTGCATCACCATCTTAATCCAACCAGCCACCAACTCCTGTTGATTCTACGTCATTATTTCTGCATCAGGACCCCTTTCTTTCTCTGCTGTTGCCCTTCTTTAGTGCAACCCTTCCTATGTTTCATGTCTGAAGTCCTTTATTAGCCTCCTTACTTGCAACTACACTAAATCTGGCCGTGTAGGTCAGGCTCTGCACAGCTCCAGGGGTGCCATTCACAGACCACATCTCATGGCCCTCCCTAGGTTGTAGAGGATACAACGTGCAGAACTGTGTGTAGTAGTTCCATCTCACATATAGCCCCGTTTCTTTCCCCCGCTAACTTCGGCCATCCTTTTAAAAGGCACAACTGACCATGTTATTCTTCTGCCTAAAATCCTTGGTCTCCCATGGCCTTCTCAAGGTAAAATTTTAATTCCTTAGCCTAGCATAAAAATCCACTCATGACCAGCAGATGAGTCTAAGCTCTGGAATCAGAATTTATACATTGGAATTTTATCTTAGTCATTTGCAAAATATATGACCTTGGGCAAGTCACTTAATCTCACTGGGCTTGTTTCTTGGTGAAATGGGGGAGAGGGGCGAGAGAAGTCCTTTCCTCATCAAGTTTTGTCAGCATTCATCGAGAGGTGAAGATGGAATATTCCTTCTGTGGGGCAGTCTCTCACCACTGTCTGTCTCTACCCCAACTCTGTGCTTCGGCTAATCCGAACTCCTTATAGGAGTTCTCCACGTTGTGACCCAGCTTGCGTCTGTGCTTTTACACAGGCCCCTTGAATTACCATGTTTTCTTCCCCTGGCTAGATCCTGCTTATCCTCCAGGACTCAGTGACTCATCCGTTCCTCTCGGAAGCCTCTGATTCCCTCAGACTCGCTTAGTGGCTGCTCTCTTGGGCTGTCTCAGCAGTCAGTGCTTGATTATACCACAGTGAATTCTCTTTTTCTATTACTTGCCTGTCTCCCCTATTATGTAAGCGATAGACTGTCTCCCCTGCTAGACCATAAACTATAGACCATGTTTCCCTCGAGGGTAGGAACTGTTTTACTTGCCTTTATCCTTAACTCCAAATATAGCTAAGTTCTTAAGAATGTTTGTTAGCAGGTTCTTAAAAATGTCTGTTGAATTAATGAATGGTGATAAATGATGAGGGCTGTACCAGGCATTTTTATACTTTATGGAGAAATATCAAGATGATGGAGGGAAGATGTGGGGGCAGTGCATAATAGCAGGAATTCTAGGATTCTGAAATTTAGTGATTTGGTAATTCTCTTAATAGAAAGAATGGCTAAAGACATTTTTGTTAAGGCATTGTTTACTAGCCATTGTTCAATACCCATTGCTTTAAGACCTTTTATAAAGATATAATTGAATAATCCATAAAAGTTCTTTAAAGAGTCTTCTGTTTGTCTGTGGTCAATGGTAATACCTAAAAATATAAAGTAGCTACTCTTGGCAAGTAATGGATCAACATCTGGGAACTATCTGTTAATTCTGTAACATCTGTACAAGTTCAATCATTCTGACAGTGCAGCTTGCCTCAGTCAGTAATCTGTACCTGAATTTCTGATGCCAATCTTTTAATAAAGAGAGCAAGTTGGTTACATTTTTCTCCAGAGTTCCAGATTTCCATGTATTGAATATGTAATGAAATAAGGTACATCCATAAGGATTATTTTTCATATTAGATATTTCTGGATCAATAATCAAGTTTCTTAAAATTTGGAATAAAAATGTCAGCGCATGGACTTAATATCAGAAGATATTAAGTCTAAGCACTTCTGTGGGCAATAGACCTTGACCTTTTCTAAAAACCCATCTCTTCTTCAAATAGGTTCTTGTTTTGGCGTAAGTAAAGTTTTAATAAATATGGAAACGATCACTCTCAACATCAGTATCATGCTTTGTTAGGCTTATTTATGATTCTAACTGCTACCCTATGCATCACAATTCTAAGATTAAGAAGAGTGACTTGCTTAAATATTTTTACATCTTACAAATGAATAAGAATATGAAGATCTCACTAGAGAAATGGGCAAAGTGCATATCAAAGCAGCCAGAAAAGAAGAAATAAAAATGGCCAATACATATATAGAAAAATTTGCTTATGGAGAGATGCAAACCAAACAACAATGAGATACCATCTGAACCTGTCACAGTAGCAAAGGATGTGCAGAGGGAGCCCTTTGATCCATTGCTGTTGGGAGTGTAAATCTGTATCGTCTTTCCCTGCTATTGGATAGTATGTGTGAAAAGTGTCAGAAATGCTTTCAGCGTTGACTGCTTTTAGGTGCTCTGGGATGTCTGCCTGCCAAGAGCATGCGCTCTCATCAGCTTCCTGCAGGTGGAGCTTTTATGGGGAAGGCCACCCTCCACCGGGGAGGCCTGAGGTTTCCCAGCTCTGTCTGTGCATGTTTGAGAAATTCTGTTTAATTTCAGCTGCCATGTTAGGACTCTCAATGGGCTGCATACCTGATCCATGTCCTCTCTCCAACTTTTATCAAAAATTAGGCTGATGTTTTGATTTCCACCTGTCTCCTCTCTGTTGCTCAGTTAGCCTTGAACTGGGGCTTCCTGACACCCGAAGAAATAATAACAACAGCAAAAAAGAATTTGGATATTCAGCAACACGGGATTCATTAAAAAGATGTGTCAATAAAATTGAATGTGATGCAGCAATTCAAAACCATTTATTGATACACATATGGATACATGAAGAAAAGCGTTTTGCATATGAACACACATTATATATGTACACAGTCTGTTCTTTTCCTCTCTCTTTTTTCCTCATCCATGTTTTCTAAAGCTTCCATAACTACATAAAACAGGTTAAACCTGTTTGCTTCTGTATAGGCTGTTTTCACTGCTGTGTTTCCTGTATTCATTGTGGCTGGTGTGTGCTTTCCCTTCTTTCGTCTCAGTTTCCTTGGCGGGGTGAGCAGGGTCTTGGCCACAGGCAGGACACCTGGAATTGGGCCAGCTTGTCTTAGCTGGACACCTCCTCACATGAACTCTTGTGCAGGATCTGGCCCCCCCGTGATCTGGGGCTACTGATTCCATCCCTCTCCCTTTTCTGCAGAGCCTCACCTGGTCAGAAAGGAGCTCACCTGTGGGCCCAAAGGAGGCGACAGTCATCCTGTTCCTCCAGTGTCCCTTTCGGTCTCCTTCCCAGGAAGTGGGGCTGACGTCTGAGGAGAGCCAGTGCTCAGCCATCCTGGGGCCGTCAAAGGGGAGGAGAATTCTCCCACTCAGGCGAATAAAACTGCAGATACTAACAAGCCCAGTGTGAGCTGGTGTGCAGAGTTACCTCTAATTCGTGAGATGCCAAAACATCATCATTCACAATGGCTCCTGGGGAATGGGATTTTCCACACAAGTGAGGTTTTGAGATAACTAGCATTTGCCACCTTAAGAACTTATGTTAGTTTTCTTCATTTTAAATGGAAATCTTGCTGCAGGGCTTTCAACGTATTTCCACAGGCATTCAGTATTTTCTTGATGATGCGGTCTCATTCTTATAAAGAACATTTTTATTGTGCCATAGAATGGTAATATTCTCTGAGCATATTGATGTGTGTAGTTCTAAAGAGCAGCTCCTGGTTGTACTTTCAAGGTCATGCCTGTGTTTTTTAGGTGGCTGGCCTACTTTCCCTGCCGACAGCTGTTCCATCTGACAATCTCTGTATTCTGGTGGAGACTGTGCTGCAATGCCTCTGATTTGTAGCAAGATTCAGCATCTTGTGGCAGACATTTCTGCTGCTGTGAGGCCATTTCCATTTGGTTCTGAGTTTGCAGCTGGGTTTCGGCCACTTAGTTATAATGGTCATCGGTCTGACCTCTGGTGGAAGGGGCTGTGCTTATACTTTGCAACAAGATTTCTAGTCACCTTTTTGACAACCAAATTAAAATTCACATTTTCCTTTACAATCAGGCTTCCTTATAGATTAACGATCACTTACGTTATAATTTTTAGGAACCGTGATTCAAACAAATGAAGTCAATTTTCTAATCTTGTTGGCAATGAAATGTTTATGAACTTCAGGATCTGTTCCTGTGGCTATGACTGGAAATCACAAGTTATTTCTAAAAATTTCAAGGGGATAATTGAATGATCAAGTATTCATTTATTTAATAACTCTATTCAATTTAATTAAGAAATTAATTCTCTTATTGGTTTTCCATTGCCTAAAGTATAAAGTACACTTGTTTTAACATCCTATCATTTAGTTTGGCTGCCGAAAACTACCCAAAACATAGTGGTTTAAAAGAAAAAATGTTTCACTATGTTCTATGATTTCGTGGGTCAGTGGACAGCTCTTTCAGTCTGGGTCATCTTGGCTTGAGTTGAGTGCTTTAGGTTGGTCTCATTCACTTGTCTGGGATGGCTGGGATGACTGGGCGCTTTCTCCGCCAGGTCTTTTATCCCCTGTGGGATAGCCTGGGCGTATCATATGGCAGTAGGAGGGTTTGCAGCAGAAGAGAGGGAAAACCCCAAGGTACATGTATTTTTTAAGCCTCTGCCTATGTCACATTTACTAATGTCCCATTGCCCAAAGAGAGTCACATTGGCTTGAGAGCATGGGTACAAGGAGGCGTGATTCAGGGGAGTCATTACTGAAATGAGCTTTCAAAACATGTTCCAAACTATCACTCTAACCCTGCAGTCCACAAACTGAGGCTGAGGTGCCCTGGGACACGACAGTGAATTCACAAGGACTATTGCCGGATGTTTTACAGTTTTGAGGGAAACAGAATTATAGTCTATGACTACTGGACATCATAAAACTACTAGCTTGTTGTAGGTCACAATGTCAACATCTTAATGATACATTCCTTTTGGTCCTGTTTTATCTTTGCAAAGCTGGAGTTTCGGTGATTGCTGTGATGAAAAGCAAGTACTGCATGAACATGATTGTGAAGCAGGAAGTGAGGGTGGTGGTGTCCAATTTGGTTCCAAGGTTGCGGAGGTTGTGTGGTGCCCATTATTAAGTAAATGTGGTTAAGAAATAAAATATTATTTAAAATTTTGTGTGTATTACTTTTCAAATATAATTAAGTTGTGAAGACATGCATACTTACAAATTTGTTTGGACCTAACTACTTAATTAATGGAACTATTAAGGATTTCTTTTGGTCCAGGGGCACTGTGAAAAAATTAACTAGACACTAAGGATGCCATGAACCAGGAAAGGTTGGGAACTGCTCTTCTAAATTCATTTTTTTTTTTTAACTGCTGATAAAAGAAGAAAGTCAAGAAGGAAAGCTAGTTTTGGGGAAAGATGAATGGATTCAATTTTGGATATGCTGAGTCTGAGGATCTAATGGACCATTCAGGGAAAGACACAGAACTGGGATTCAGATAGGAGATTTAGAGTGGAGTTAATTTCATCCCTGAATACTCATGTGTAGGCTCTCTTTCTGATTGCTTGAGATAGCGTATGTACTCAAGAACTAATTGTAAAAGGAAAAGGTAGGGTTGATGAAAGGGAAGGAACCTAAGAACCAAAACTCAAAACCAACTTGCCAAACAAATGCTCTTGGCTTAATATTTTTGCAAATGTTAAATGGGTGCACTTAAATTTCTCTCTTAGGTCATATTTTATTGCAAACGGCAGACCTCTAAGGGGGAGCCATGAGGTTTATTGTCCTAGAGAAGTAGAAGGGTGAGCTCTTGACCTCTTAGCCAGGTACTGTGGAGATAAAGGGTTTGCTAAATTACTTTATTTCCCATTTCACGTATCACTAGCTGAGCCCAGAAAACACTGGTCATAGAAGGGTCTCCATCGCATAGAGAAGGCACCTTGTACACAGTTAAGGCTTAACGGGATTAACATGAAGAAGCAGGAGGATATGATGTAAGAAATATATAGACCCCCTCTCCCCATATACCCATGTTTTTTGGCCAAAGAGATTATGGAAAGGAATAGGAAGAGAAGATAATAATTTGTTTCTTGTAAGTTTTCACCATGGCTTGAAAAACACTGTGTCTCAAAAATGAGAGTAAGAATAAGGGCAAAGGGGAGATATTGGCCATTTCCAAGTTGGGGGCTCTGAAAAGCTCATCTCTTATCCTGTCCACTTGTACTAACTTGGGGGTGTGACCACAACATCATGGTCAGAAGGAGATCCTGTGGTTTTATTTTCCTATGTTGCTCCCACTTCCCATGTTTTATGGATGGTGTGACAAGAGCCAGTAGGCCTCCCAAGGCACCCTCTTCTCTGCCTGCCCTGACACGACAGCATGGACTACAGGCCAGTATTCCTGATGAGGGACGGAATAGCAGCTACATAGTCTGCAGCCAACATAGTAGGAGTGAGGCTGAGTCATGCAGAGGGGTTGCTGGGTCCTGAGCAAGCAAGAAGCCCCAGCAAGTAATGGTCACTGTCTTGAGACCAGTCGTAACTTCTTGATGCATGCCAGTGACCCCCATGAAACCAGGAGACCCTTCCCTCAGTGTCAGGGGGACTCATTAATCCCCTTCTCCTCATATATCCAATTGTCATCTTCTAAGAGAAGCAAGGGAAGGAGGCAGTTATCTGAGGGTCTGCTCACACAGTTTTCTGGGCCTAGTGCGATATAAAAATACAAGCCCCTTGTTCAAAGATTAAGGATTTTAAGGCTGCAATAGCAGAGCATTAAACCAGATGTGAGGCTCCACTTCACAAGTCTCAGACCCACGAAGCTGGCTGAGAACCTAAGCATTTTTCCCCCCGCTAGAGAGTCTCAAATTACCCAAAAGGATTGTTTAAATTATCAGATTGGATGGAATTTAAACTGCATTGGACATGTAGTTAATTCTTTCCCCAGTAACTAGTGAATGGGAGCCTGGGAGGAATGCCAGGTTAGTTTACGGGTAATCAAGACATTGCTGAGTTGGATATGAGCTAAATTTGTGGTACTGCTGTAAAGGCATCTTTTCTTCCTTTCATTGAGAACTGGTGATCAGAGGGGTTAAGGTCACCCAGATAGATAGTGGTAAAATTGAGGTTTAAACTCAGATATGACTCTCAAACTCACACATTTCCATTCTTCTGATACAGATAATAGACACTAATGTCAAAGCTAAGTCTGACAACTTGAACTTTTAAGTGAGATTTCTTTTAAAATGTACTTGTTTTCATCAGCACGTGAATAAAAATATGTCCTTTCATCATAGGAATGATACTGTCCCTAGAGGGCAGGTTGGAAAATTGAGGGGTGTTTTGGTAGTGTGAGGAGAAGCCATAGGCATCTTATGGGCATAGGTCAGGGATACCAGGAGGCTGCAATCTGAAGGGCCGTCCAACAAAAGGAAGAATTGCTTGATGTCCTGCATAACTTTTTTTTTTAAATTTTATTTATTTATTTATTATTTTTTGGGGGGTACACCAAGTTCAGTCATCTGTTTTTATACACATATCCCCGTATTCCCTCCCTTCCTTGACTCCCCCCCCTCGAGTCCCCCCCACCCTCCCCGTCCCAGTCCTCTAAGGCATCTTCCATCCTCAAGTTGGACTCCCTTTGTTATATAACGACTTCCCACTGACTATTTTACAGTTGGTAGTATATATATGTCTGTGCTACTCTCTCGCTTCATCTCAGCTTCCCCCCACCCCCTCCCTAACCTCGAGTTCTCCAGTCCATTCTCTGTATCTGCGTCCTTGTTCTTGTCACTGAGATCATCAGTACCATTTTTAGATTCCGTATATGTGAGTTAGCATACAATATTTGTCTTTCTCTTTCTGACTTACTTCACTCTGTATGACAGACTCTGCATAACTTTTGAATGTCTCACCAGTCACTTGGGTAGGTGAAAAACTTGCTTATAATTATGAGTCTAGAACCTAATAACATTTTACATGTAAACTCATAGTATTTTTTGCATGGATTAAAAATAGGTTGAATTTTCCATGACTACAAGTGCTGTGTAAATGGAAGGAAGAGTATACTTGATTTGTCTCAAACTTTACTAAGAATTGTTCCTCATTTTGGAAAACCTCATCACCCAACAGCCAGGCTGCTTTTGGCATCTCCATACCCAATACCACACACTTAAGTCAGTCTCTGTTAGATGTCAAACTCCCATGGATTTCACTAGATGCACTGACTGCTTCACCAGTCTTCTCGTATAGCTGTGCCTAAGCCTTTGGCATACACTTAATTTTATTATAAATTCTGTTCTTTTTGTTTCTTCTTTGTGTTATGGTCAGGGTATTAGGTTGTTTTGTTAAAAGTTGTATGTGTAGGTAGGTTATAGTTTTGTATAAATTCCACTTTAGGGCTGCCCAGGGAGCATTGAAAAATACTTGCTATTGAAAGAGCCATCTAGTAGGTTGGGAATCATGGAGGTAGATGCAGTATTTGGAATCAGTAAAAAGCAGATTTCTTTTTCCAAGAAAATTCTAGAGTTACCGACTTTCCCTGCAGGGTTTTTTGGCTATGAGGGTAACATTACTGGGCCCGATGTGAAAGAATTATTAAACCTTTCAGGAGACTATATTCTGTGTGTTACGTGTCAAGATACCTGACCTCATTTACCCAAGGAATCGGGCTTTTTGGGTGACTTTTTTTTTTTTTAAGTTAATTTTTGTCCTCTTGGCTGGACAAAGTTGTGCTTTTCATTTGAGGGAACAACTTTGGCAGAAAAAAGAGAAAAACTCTTTTGATTTAGATTTTTTTTTTTCCCCTTGGGGAAAAAAATCTCTTGGAAGGTAAAAGAACTACGCAGGACATTCATGCTGCAACTCAAAAGGCTCCCTGTTACTAATTGTTATGAGGAGGCTGGCGTGGGGAGGGCTTTGGGCAAAATATCCCCATCTGCAGTCAATCATATAAAAATTGTTGAAAAAAGGTAAAAACCGTTGCTGCCTAACATAGGGAGATCAACTCAGTGATGGGTAATGACTTAGAAGGCTGGGGTAGGGAGGGTGGGAGGGAGTCGTGGGAGAGAGGGGATATGGGGATATATGTAAATATACAGCTGATTCACTTTGGTGTACAGAAAAAACTGGCACAACAGTGTAAAGCAATTATATTCCAATAGAGAGCTTTAAAAAGAGAAAAGAAAAGGTAAAAACCAGTATTTCACTTTGGGTTTGAGTCAAAGAGAGTGAATTCTTTGTTCTAGACACTCAGGGTCATGCCGTGTGCAGACGTCTATTATGGTCACTAAGGAAAAGCTTTCCTTTCCCTCCTTTGGACCCTCTTTCATCTGGAGTCCCCCGCTTCCCCTCCTTGTCCTGATAGGACAATGCTGCCCCAGGGCCTTGCCTCTTAGTCTGCTCAGCCTCTGGTCTGGGTGATTGGTTGAGCAGGACGGAGGGAAGGGAGGGATGAAAAAGTGCCTTGGATCTTTCAGGCAGGGAATCTACCCATTAGTGTAAGAGCTCAGGGTTGTATTTGAGAACCCAGTCCCTGGAACCAGTTAGTCAGGAGTTCACCTCCGCTTCTACAATTAATAGTTGTGTGACGTAGATTCTCTGTACTCCAGTTTCCTCATCTGTAAAAGAGGAATTATAATAATACCTAATCCTCAGGGTTGTTATGATGATTAAATATTATATAAATGGGAAGCAGGGAGGGGAAAAAAGCTCTTTCTACCACACTTAGACATTTAAGCAAAAGAATGTTTCATTTGCCTCTGTTTCCTGGTTGATGTTTTATTGCAGATTAGTTGAACTTATTTGATTTCTTTAATCTTTTGGGTGGTGGGTCTAGGGGAACAACAGCAGTAGAAGGAGTCATCACCTTGGGCTTTAGATGGAGAAGTTGGACTTGTTGAAGTCCGCACCCCAGGTGGACCTGTCTTAGTCAAGGGAAGTTGGTGACTAGGAAATGTCTGTGGAGTACTATTCATTTTATTGTTGTGTGCCCGCAACCTTTTAAGCACTGTGCTAAGCCCTGTGGATACACTGGTGAACAAGACAGATAAGCAGGGGGACAGACATAAACACATACATAAAAAGTAAACAAGATATCTTCACATGGTATAAATACTTTGAAGACTATAACACCAAATTCCTACTTTAGTTAGAGGGATCAGGGAAGGCCTGATCACCCTTGAGCTGGGTGGTGAATGGAAAGGTCTAAGGGAAAACATTGCAGGTGCAGTGAGCCGCAAATATAGTCCTATAAATGTAGGACTAGTCAAGCTATGTTTTCTCTTGAGTGAGTTTTGGCAGTGTGACTTTTAAGGAATTTGTCTATGTTATTTATAGGCATAGAGTTTTTCATAAGATCCTTTTATTATTCTTTTCCTATGTGTAGATCTATAATATTCTCTCTTTCATTCCTAATATTTTGTAATTTGTGTCTTCTCTCTTCTTTTCTTGATCAGTTTGGCTAGGAGTTTACAGACGTTATTGAACGTTCCTAAGAATCAGCTTTTTGTTTTGTTGAGTTTTTTTTCTGCTGCTTTTCTTTTCTCAACTTTATCAATTTCTGCTGTTATTCTTTCCTTCTTTCTGCTTGCTTTGGGTTTACTTTGCTCATTTTTTTTCTAATTTCTAAAGGCAGAGACTTAGATAATTGATTTAAGAATTTTCTTACTATCTAACATAAACATTTAATGCTCCAAATTTCCCAAGTATTGTTTAAGCTGTATCTCCCAGATTTTGATATGCTGCATTTTCATTTTCACTCAATTCAAAAATTTTGATGGAAAGCCAGACATCTGGAAATGAGCAGACTCTTTTGCTAGGCCTTTATTGCGGGGGCACAAGTTGCTTGTAAGCTCCTGCATTCTCCCCTAATCTCTCTGTCAGGGAGATGGGGAGAAGGATCTAGGCAGGGCTTTGTGCCTTTTCCACTTCACTAGTGTTTCTTCTCAGTGTCCCTCGGTGTTCCTTCTCTTCTCCTGACCTCTGTATGTTGGCCCACTTTCTTAGTCTTTGATTCTTTTCTCTTCTTTATCCACAATCACCCTTGGAGATGTCTTCCAGTCATGTGATTTAAATACCATCAGTAAGGCAATGACTCCCACATTTATACCTCAAGCCCAGATCTCTCACACAGTTTATGTCTAGAAGTGAACTCCTGGTATTCCTTTATAAATCTGCGGTACCCTCAGCTCTCTTCTCAGTTGATGGCTACTTTATTCTTCTAGTTGGCCAGGCTAAAAACCTTGGAGGCAACTTTAACTTCTCTTTTATACTTTGCTTCCAACCCACCAGCAAATCCTGTTGGCTCTACCTCCAAAATATATCCAGAATCCGACCCCTACTAAGCACCTCCATTGCTACCATTCTGGTACAAGACACTATCCTCTTTTCTTTGGGTCACTGTGGTAGCCTCCAAACTAATCTTTCTGTGTCTATACTAGCCGCTCTACAGTCTATTCTCAACACAGTAGTCAGAGCAGTGCTTTCAAAATTGAAGTTTTATGTCACTCCTCTGTTCAAAACCCACTGAAGGGTCCCCATTTCACTCAGAATAAAAACCAAAGATTTCACAGTGCCTACAGGGTCTTGCATCATCTGGACTCTTGTGACTTCTCTGACCTCATCATCTACCGCTTTCCTCTTTGTGTGCTTCACTCCAGCCCTACTGGCCTCCTTGCTCTACCTCTGACATGTCAGGTGTGCATGTCTTAGTGTCTTTTCTCCAGCTGTACCCTATGTCTGGAATACTTTTCTCTATTTTTTTTTTTTTAAATTGAAATGTAATTGCTTTACAATGTTGTGTTAATTTCTGCTGTACAGCAAAGTAATTCAGTTATACATATACATACATTCTTTTTCACATAAGCCATTATGGTTTATTGCAGGATATTGAATATAGTTCCCTGTGCTCTAGAGTAGGACCTTGTTGTTCATCCATTCTATATGTAATAGTTTGCATTGCTAACCCCAAACTCCCAGTCCTTCCCTCCCCTATCCCCCCTTGGCAACCACAAGTCTGTTCTCTATATTTGTGAGTGTGTTTTGTAGATAAGTTCATTTGTGTCATACTTTAGATTCTACATGTAAATGATATCATATGGTATTTGTCTTTCTCTGTCTGACTTACTTCACTGAGTATGATAATCTCTAGGTCCCTCCATGTTGCTGCAAATAGCATTATTTTATTCTTGTATGGCTGAGTAGTATTCCATTGTATATATGTACCACATCTACTTTATCCATTCATCTGTTGATAGACATTTAGGTTGTTTCCATGTCTTGGCTATTGTGAATAGTATTGCTATGAACATTGGGGTGCATGTATCTTTTCAAATTATAGTCTCAGTGTATGCCCAGGAGTGGGATTGCCGGGTTATATGGTAACTCTATTTTTAATTTTTTAGGAATTTCCATAGTGGCTGCACCAACTTACATTCCCACCAAGAGTATAGGAGGTTTCCCACACCCTCTCCAGCATTTGCTATTCATAGACTTTTTAATGATGGCTGTTCTGACAGGTGTGAGGTGATACATCATTGTAGTTTTGATTTGTGTGGAATGCTTTTCTCTTTGACCCAGCATGGTTTGCTTCTACACCACCTCTTTCAAGTCTTTGCTCAAATCTCACCTTCTCAGTGAGGCCTATCCTGATCATCCTATTTAATATTGCGACCTGCTCCCTGATTCTACCACTGGCATTTCCATTCCCTTTCCTCTGCTCTACTTTTTCCTCATAATGCCATTGATCATGTAATAAATGATTTAATTTACTTAGGCATTATATTTATTTTTTCTGATCTGTCTTTCTCTACTAGAATTAAAACTTCAAACAAACAGAAGTTTGTCTGCTTTTTCACTTGCATCCTTAGAGTCTTGAGTGCTTGGCACATGAGAGGTACTGAATAAATATTTATGGAATGAGTGCATGATTCACTCATTGAGGCTGAGTACATTGCTGATCGAATCAAATCAGGACCTCTTAGTAAGAAACAAAGGAGAGGAGCTGTGGGATGGGCAGTTAACAATATCTGACATGGATTCTAAGATGCCGAGCTACGCACTGGGGAAACTGGGTTATGGACTGCTTGAGGAGTTATTTGAACTTTCCCCCAACTTCGATATTCAAATTACATAGAAACTACATTTTATTTCCTGAACTTATTTTATTTTAACAAGAATAAGCTTAGTATATCTTTATGGATTTTATGAACCAGCGGTAACATTGAAATGGTTTTAGTCTTACAGAGATGCCATAGTACCAGGGCTGGGGGGATGGAGGTACGAATATGTATAAAGACACATGGTTCCCGGCACGTAGGAAACACTCAGTAAACATCTGCCGAATTTTTCCCAGGGCTGTTCTTATCTGTAAAAGTAATCAGAGCAATATATGATGGAATATATTGAATATATCATAGTATCTTACTATTGGAAAGGAGTGGAATGACGGACCTCCTCTTTAGTGTTCTTTACAGGTTAGTCAAAAGGAGCAGAGATGAGCTAAAATCTGCCTTCCTTTAAATTTTACTCTTTGGTACTCAAAACAAATCTATACACTTTTATACATGAGATCCTCTCAAGTATTTGAAGGCAGCTGCTGTATCTTCTCTTCTGCAGAGTAAACACCCTCAGTTTCTTATCTAGCTGTTTCAAGAAACTTCATCATCCTGGTCACCCTGTTTTGGATGAAATGCAACTTCACAATATAGTTTTAAAAAGTTAGTGGCCAAAGTGGTTCATAGCACTGCTAATCAAGTCCAATACAATAAATTATGGAAAGATCCCTAGGCATTATGCTGAATAAACATTTGTACGAATACAAATAATACAAATGTATTAGTGAGAACTCTTGGTTGCAAATTACGAAAGGTCCAGCTCAAATCGGTTCATGAAAATGATGAAATATGAGAATAAATAAAGTAAGCAAGCAGTCAAGCAAGTACGTAAGTGGTGGAGGAATATTGACTAACATCTAAAAAGTCAGATGTAGGTCTGCTTCTAAGTAGAGCTGGAGATCCAGGGGCTCAAATATCATCTGAACTCTGTCTTCATTGCTTAACTCTGTTTTCCTTTGTGTTTTCTTCACACCCAGGCAGGCTCTCTCCAGATATTTCTTCTTAGAAGCTCCAAGTTTGTATCTTACCAAATTCGCAACCCTACTCTGTGCTAAGGAGAGAATTCTGGAGGAAAACCAATATTTAACGGAAGAGAAAGACACTTTGCTAAACTTCCAGACTGTAAACTCTGTCATAAAGGAAATGATTTCAGAGTAGTATGACTTGCTATAACTGAAGCCATATTGGCTTTTAGTGACAGCTGCTTCCTTTTTTTTTTTTAGGACTTTTATTGAGATATAATTGAAATACAACAAACTGCATATATTTAAAGTGTACAATTTGATATTTTTCTTTTTTTCTATTACTATTTAAAACATGGCTTAGTTTAACTTTTTTTAGTATACAATTTGATATTTTTTTCTTATTAGTAATGTATATATGGCAAACCCAACCTCCCAATTCATCCCACCCCAACACCCCCCACCCCCGGCCCCCATTTTCCCCCCTTGGTGTCCATATGTTTGTTCTCTACATCTGTGTGTCTCTTTCTGCCTTGTAAACTGGTTGATTTGTACCATTTTTCTAGATTCCTTATATATGTGTTAATATACGATATTTGTTTTTCTCTTTCTGACTTACTTCACTCTGTATGACAGTCTCTAGGTCCGTCCATGTCTCTCCAAATGTCCCAATTTCGTTCCTTTTTATGACTGAGTAATATTTCTTTGTATATAAGTACTACATCTTCTTTATCCATTCATTTGTCAATGGACACTTAGGTTGCTTCCATGACCTGGCCATTGTAAATAGTGCTGCAATGAACATTGGGGTGCATGTGTCTTTTTAAAATTTATTTATTTATTTGTTTATTTTTATTTATTGGCTGTGTTGAGTCTTCATTGCTATGAGTGGGCTTTCTGTATTTGCGGAGAGCGGGAGCTACTCTTTGTTGCCATGTGCGGGCTTCTCATTGCGATGGCTTCTCTTGTTGCAGAGCACGGACTCTAGGCACATGGGCTTCAGCAGTTGCGGAGTGTGGGCTCATTAGTTGTGGCTCATGGGGCTCCAGAGTGCAGGCTCAGCAGTTGTGGCACATGGGCTTAGTTGCTCTGTGACATGTGGGATCTTCCTGGACCAGAGCTTGAACTCATGTCCCTTGCATTGGCAGGCAGACTCTTAACCACTGCGCCACCAGGGAAGCCCTGTGTGTCTTTTTGAATTATGGTGTTCTCTGGGTATATGCCCAGTAGTGGGATTGCTGGGTCATATGGTAACTGTATTTTTAGTTTTTTAAGGAACCTCCATACTGTTCTCCATAGTGGCTGTATCAATTTACATTCCCACCGACAGTGCAAGAGGGTTCCCTTTCCTCCACACCCTCTCCAGCATTTATTGTTTGTAGATTTTCTGATGATGCCCATTCTAACTGGTGTGAGGTGATACCTCACTGTAGTTTTGACTTGCGTTTCTCTAATAATTAGTGATGTCGAGTAGCTTTTCATGTGCCTTTTTGTCACCTGTATGTCTTCTTTGGAGAAAATGCCTATTCAGGTCTTCTGCCCATTTTTTGATTGGATTGTTTTTTGTTTTTATTTTATTTTTATTTATTTATTTATTTTTGGCTGCATTGGGTCTTTGCTGCATGCAGGCTTTCTCTAGTTGTGGCGAGTGGGCTTCTCATTGCAGTGACTTCTCTTGTTGTGGAGTACGGGCTCTAGAACGCAGGCTCAGTAGTTGTTGCTCTCGGGCTTTGTTGCTCTGTGCCATGTGGATCTTCCTGGACCAGGGATCAAAGCTGTGTTGCCTGCATTGGCAGGCGATTCTTAACTACTGCACCATCAGGAAAGTCCCGGGTTGTTTATTTTTTTGATATTGAGGTGTATGAACCGTTTATATATTTTGGAGATTAATCCTTTGTCTGTTGATTCATTTGCAAATGTTTTCTCCCATTCTGAGGGTTGTCTTTTTATCTTGTTTATAGTTTCCTTTGATAGCTGTTGCCTTTTGGATGAACTCATATGCTTCTTAATTTTGTGTCTTCCAGAATTCTCCCTGGAATTGATGTCAAACTCATCACTTGAAGGTTGTAGAATCTATCCTTTACAAATCTGGGAAGTTAAGATATCATTTCCCATACTGTACACCAGAAACTAACACATTTTAAATCAACTATATTTCACTAAAAAAGATATGATTTCCCTGTCTTTTATCTTTTGATACCTGTCTAGTTCACACTGATTCTTCAGAGATCTACAGTAGTTCCACAAATATTTATTGAATACCACTTAACAGGACTTTCCTTATTCATATTTGCAAGTTTTTGGATTCTGAGACAGGAATTCATTTAGGCTTAGACACCTTTAAATCAAAGATTAAAATCCTACCTGTTGGAATCTGCCCACCCGCCTTGACCTTCTAGGTCCACATCAAAGAAATTTTTAGTTTGGATTTTTGGTTTTAAGAAACAGAGAGCAATCAGGTTAACTCTAGATTACGGAGAAAGCTTTATTCTAAGGTTACATGTAGCCGTGAGGAACAAAGGGAGCTCATAAGAACAGAGAAGTGGATTTCAGGGAAACTGGTGTCTGTGAGGAGGGAGGCCCTAAGCAGCAGGAATTTATGAGTCTTTTGACTTGTATCAGATCAGTTTTTGACTCAGTCAGTTGTGACTGTGATCTGTGACTCACTGTTTTTCTTGGTCTGTCTTTTTTTTTTTCCTACGTAAAAACAGCTTTATTGACATAACTGGTATACAATAAACTATACTATACTATTTTAAAAGTATATAATTTAATAACTTTTGACATGTTGTACCTGTGAAATCATTACCACAATCAAGACAGTGAACATATTTATCACCCCCCAAAGTTTCCTCATGTTCTTTTGTAATCTGTCCTTCCTTATCCTTTCTGTCTACCCCCTCACTTTTTTTTTATTACTTTTTATTTTTTTAAGCTCTTTATTGGAATATAATTGCTTTACACTCTTGTACCAGCTTTTGTCCCCTCTCACTCTTGTCCTCACCTGTTCTCTGTCACTATAGACCGGTTTGCATTTTCTAGACTTTTATATAATGAGAATCATGGTGTGTGTACGTATGTATGTGTGTGTATATATATACATATATACACATATATATATATTCAAATATACAATACACTTTTGTTAACTATAGTCACCATGCTACACATCACATCCCTAGGACTTATAACTGAAAGTTTGTACCATTTGACCAACTTCACCCATTTCCTCCATGTCTTGGCTATTGTAAATAATGCCACAGTGAACATGGGGGTGCAGATATCTCTTCAAGACAGCGATTTTGTTTCATTCATATGTATAACCAGAAGTGGAATTGCTGGATCATATGGTAATTCTATTTTTAATTTTTGAGGAACCTCCATACTGTTTTCCATAGTGGCTGTACCAATTTACATTCCCATTTGTACATTCCCAATAGTGCACAGGGGTTCCCTTTTCTCCACACCCTCATCAGCATTTGTCATCTCTTGTCTTTTTGTTGATAGCCATCCTAACAGGTGTGAGGTGATATCTCATTTTGATTTTGATTTTCATTTCCCTAATGATTAGTGATGTCGGGCACCTTTTCATGTACCCATTGACAATTTGAATATCTCCTTTGGAAAAACGCCCATTCGATCCTTTGCTCATTTTTAATTGGATTACTTATTATTTTTTGGTATAGAGTTATATGAATTTTTAATATATTTTAGATATTAAGCCCTTGTCAGATGTGTAGTTCACAAATATTGATATTTTCTCCATTCAGTAGATTGCTTCTTCATTTCGCTGATCTATTAAAGTCTTTTGCCCTTATTTTCTAAGAATGTATTTTCTTTTGAGAATTCTTTATATATTCTAGATAAAAGACCTTTATCAGATATGTGATTTGCAAATATTTTCTCTCAGTCTTCCTTGATCTATAGATTATTTGGAAGTGTGTTATTTAGTTTTAAAATATTTGGGGATTTTCCAGCTATCTTCCTGCCATTGATTTATAGTTTACTTTCTTTGTGACCAGAGAATATACTTTATTGTTCTTGAATACTGTTAAATTTATTGGGGCTTTCACTTGAAAAGAACATGTTTTCTGCTGTTGTTGGGTGGAATGGCCTATTAATGTCAATTAGGACAAATTAGTTCACAGTTGTGTTAGTTTCCTAGGGCTACTGTAACACAGTGCCACAAAATGGGTGGCTTAAACCAGTAGAAATTTATTCCCTGACATTTTTGAGGCTAGAAACAAAAAATCGAGATGTCAACAGGGTCTTGCTCTTTCGGAAGGCACTAGGGGAGGATTTCCTTGGCTTTTCCTAGCTTCCGGTGGTTGCTGGCAATCTTTGGTATTCTTAGGCTCAAAGATGTGTCACGCCAGTCTCTGTGGCCATTGTCACATGATGATCTCCCTGTCTGTGTCCCAATTTCTCTCTACTTATAAGGACATACAATATACTAGTCATTGGATTAGGACTAGTACAACCCCTTGTCTAGTACACTTCATTTTAACTTGATTACATCTGCAAAGACCCTGTTTCCAAAATAAGGTCACATTCATGGGTATCAGGGGTTAGGGCTTGAACATATCTTTTTGGGGGACACAACTCAACCCACAACAATAATGTTCTTCCATGTTGTTACTGATTTTTATGGGTACTTGTTTTATCAGTTATTGAGAGATGGATATTGAAATCTCTGATTATAATTTGTGGATTTATTTTTTCTTGCAGTTCTATTGGCTTTGTTTCATGAATTGTGCTCTGTTATTCAGTGCATAAACTTTTATGGTTATTATGTTCTTTGAATGAACTGACGCATTTATTATTACGAAATGACTCTTTGTCCCTGGTAATATTTTTTGCTTTGAATTCTACTTTGTTTGATGTTAATACAGCCACTGAATCTTTCTTTCAATTAGTGTTAACATTGTGTATTTTTGCTCATCTTTTTACTGTTAACCTATTTATATCTTTATATTTAAAGTGAGTTTCTTTATATTTAAAGTAGGTAGTATTTAATTGTGTCTAACTTCTTTTTTATCCAGTCTTCAAGTTTACTTAAATTTTATTCTGGAATGTCTAATTTGCTATTAATCTTACCAATGTATTTTTCAGACATTACAGCTTTCATCTTTAGAGTTACACATGCACACTCACACATATAAACAT
The DNA here is from genome assembly GCF_030028045.1 of Hippopotamus amphibius kiboko. Taxonomy (NCBI): domain Eukaryota; kingdom Metazoa; phylum Chordata; class Mammalia; order Artiodactyla; family Hippopotamidae; genus Hippopotamus; species Hippopotamus amphibius. The sequence continues at coordinate 66,809,638 of NC_080186.1, read as the reverse complement.
ATATATGTATATATAATTATTATATATTATAATTCAATGTATTTGGGCCTTTTTAAAGTCTCTTGGACATTTTAATAGAAATAAATTCTGGCTTAAAATATACATATATGTCTTTTGTCTCTACTTAATATCTTCAGTCTTTTCTCTAAATTTTCCAACATATGGAATACAGTTATAAGAACTTTTAAAATGTATTTGTCTACTAAGTTTATCATGTGTGTCCATTCTATATCAGTTGACAAATTTTTCTCCATCTTATCAGTTATATTTTCCTACTTTATTTTGCACACCAGGTAATTTTTGATTGGATGCCATATGTAGTGAATTTTACCTGCTTAGGTGCTGAATATACATACATTTTTTGGCGCTGGATACTTTTTGTATTCCTATAAATATTTTTGAATTTTGTCCTGAGATGTTCAGATTGCTTGGAAACACTTTGATTCTTGTTAGCTGGGCCACAGCAGAATTTATTCTAGGGCTAAATCTTTCCCACTTCTGAGGGAAGACCCTCCTGAGTACTCTATGTGATGTCCTACGAATTGTGAGTCTTTTTTTTCACATTGGATGGTGGAAACAGGCACCATTTTTAGACAGGTGGAGGCATCAGGTATTGTTATTGTGATGGTTAATTTTATGTGTCAACTTGGCTGGGCCACGATGCCCAGATATTTGGTCAAAGATTATTCTGGATATTTCTGATAAAGTATTTTTGGGGGGATGAGATTAGCATTTAAATTGGTGGAATTTGACAAAAGCAGATTACCTTGCAAAATGTGGTAACTCTTCCCTGGGTCTTCAGCCTGCGAGCCTACCCTGCAGATTTTGGATTTACCAAGTCTCCACTATGGCATGAGCCAATTCCCTAAAATAACCCCCTCATTCTATATATATATTTATGTCCTGTTGATTCTGCTTCTCTGGAGAACCCTAACAGTTACCTCTAATAATTTCTAGTTTCCTCACACACATGCTCTGATCAGTACTCAGCTGATTATTTAAGGAGAACACTCTTTAGATGTCCTGGGTTATCAATCTGTGTAGCTCTCTTTTCTCTGGTACTGTCTTTTGTGAGCCCTTGCTGACTTGGTCTTATTCTCCCAGTACTGTCTCATCAACTTAGGGAGCCTGCCAGGCTCCACCTGGGTTCCCATCCCTGAGTGCCTGGAAACTCGAGAGACAGGAAGCTGGGGCAATTGCTGGGCTCCCTTTGTTTGTTTGCCATCATTCAGGGATCCGTGTTCCTCATTGCCTCCAGTATCTAGAAAATCAGTGTTTAGTATATGTGTTTGGGTTTTTAGCTATTTCAAATGGGATGGTAAATCTGGTCCCTATTACTCCATCTTGACCAGAAGTTAAAGTTCTTTGGTATATCTTCTTGCATCTTCTCACCAATCTCGCTAGATTTATATTTACTCATTGTTTTTGTTCACTAATTTTTGTTTCCTTGAGATTGGAATTTTCCTGTTGCTCCTTTTGTCTTTATGCATGCATCTTTTTTAGCTTTAGTTTTTACAGACAATCTGTGTATGAGCTGCCCTTGTGTTAAATGCTCTCTTCTCACTGAGCTACCTGGACATTGTGGAACTGATTCTGTGGACAGATGCAGATTCAAGCCTGAATGTGCAGGACTTCCTAGGTGGTGCAGTGGTTAAGAATCCACCTGCCAGTGCAGGGGACACGGGTTCGATCCCTGCTCCAAGAAGATTCCACCTGCAGCAGAGCAACTAAGCCCCTGCACCACAACTACTGAGCCTGAGCTCTAGAGCCCATGAGCCACAACTACTGAGCCCACGTGCTACAACTGCTGAAGCCCATGTGCCTAGAGATCATGCTCTGCAACAAGAGAAGCCACAGCAATGAGGAGCCTGTGCACCACAACACAGAGTAGCCCCCACTCGCTGCAACTAGAGAAAGCCCCTGTGCAGCAACGAAGACCCAACACAGCCAATAAATTAAAAAAAAAAAAAAAAAGAAAAGACTGAATGTGCTTCTCATCTGCAACCAGATTTTGGACAGTTTTTCTTAGAAGAGCTGTTGAACAAGACAATCCCTATACAGAAGAAAGCCTATTTTTATTTTATAGAAACAAGATAGTAGGTGAATAATTCAATTTACTTTTGTCACGTCTTATGTCCCTCTGTCATACTGGAGTGTAAGCTCCTTGACAGCAGGACAGTGTCTGGTTTATCACTGCATTCTAACCATCTAATAGAATGCCTGGGACTTGATATCTATTCTCATATCTATGGAACAAATGAGTATATACCCTCTGCCCCAAGTGGTCCTATCACTGTTTTTCCTGCTGTGGACAAATCTCATTAAAACCTTCTGATTAAAAATAAGCAAACCCAGCAAATGCCCCCAAAACCTTCTGATTGTCCTCAGCCTTTCTTAGCTTTCTTATAATTATATGCCATTCTTCTTTTCCATGACTGTTTACACTGTAAATGTCACCTTAGGAGATGGTTATTTTGGAACCACTCCTCCACTTGGAGGGAGATTTTTGAGATGATTTTAGCCCTGATGCACTTATCCAAAGTATGTTGGATTAGGTATCTGAAGAATTTGTCAAATTTTTGTGCCACTAATGTCCTATTAGAGTGCTATTCTATGCTGATTGGTAGTTTCTAAGCAATATTATTAGGCTTATTATTTTCCATCTTCACTTAAATGGGGAAACAGCCGTGGGATAAACCCTAGACTAATTTGTTCTTTGTAGACATGAGTAGCCTCTGATTCTAAACATATGAGGCAAAGCCTAAAAGAAAGTTAAAGTAACATTTGACAAATAAGAACTGTGGGCATTGAGAAACATTATTCATTTAAAGATTTTCTTAATTTTAACAGTCTTAACACAAATTAACACAGATTATTTATAAAGCAATTTAACAAACAATCTGGCACAGGAAGAGTCTTCAATAAATAGTAGCTATTATTATTATTGTTGTTGTTGTTAAAGTATTCTCCTTTGCATCTTCCTTCTCTTAGGTCTGTCTACATAGTGATTCTTTGATATCTATCATATGCAAATACATGTTACTAAAAAGATCTGTGAAAGAACAATTGAGTTGTGCCTTTATTTCATGCACTAAGTTCCCATTTGGTTTGTTTCCTGGTGTGAAGGCTGGCGTCCCTATGGCTATTGTGTTGCAGCCCTTTCCTTTTCCACGCTTTGTGCCATCCATTCCAAACCAGCTCTATCACTTTGTTTGCCTTTACATAGTCAATCAGTTGCTGTAGCTTCCTCAGATGCTTACAGCCAAAGCCTCCCGGCTTGGCTAGGGAATTACAAACAACAATCACAATAATAACAGCTATTATTTGTTGACTGCTTTCTCTGGATTAGGCTGTGTAGTACTTAACAGTATGTCATGTAATTAATACACACATTTTTGTAGAAGTCAGTTTGTGGGTGATGGTATCCTGTTAAGGTAATGCTACTGTCATCCCCCAGTTCTGGCCAAGTCTCATTTAAGTGTGCTATCCATGTCATAGCTTTATTACTGGGACATATTAATACCATGCCTGTTGTTAAAAGTGGGCAGGGGTGGCGTGGAGAGCATCAGCTCCCAGAGGGCAAAGTGGAGGTGATGTGACAACAAACAAAAAACACAAGGGGAAGTGTATTAGTTTTCTGTTGCTGTTGTAACAAATTACCACCAATTTAGTGGCTTACAACAATATACACTTATTACCTTAATATTGGGTTGGCCAAAAAGTTTGTTTGGGTTTTTCGTAAGATGTTACAGAAAACCCTGGATGAACTTTTGGGCCAATCCAATAGTTCTGATGTGGGTTTCACTGGGCTAAAATCAAGGTGTCAGCAGGACTACCTTCCCTTCGGGAGGTTCTAGGAGAGAACCTGTTTCCTTGCCTTTGCCAGCTTCTAGGAGCTGCTTGTATTTCTTGGCTTGTGGCCCCTTTCCATCTTCAAAGCAAGTAATATCAGGCTGTCATTCTCATTCTGCCATCTCTCTGGTTCCTTCTCTTCTGCCTCCCTCTTCCACCTATAAGGACCCTTGGATTACACTGGGCCTATCCATATAATCTAGAATAATCTCCTCAGCTAGTTAGTAATCTTTTTTTTAAATTTATAAATTTATTTATTTGTTGGCTGCATTGGGTCTTCATTGATGCACATGGGCTTTCTCTAGTTGCGGTGGGGGGGGGGGGCTACTCTTCATTGTAGTATGTGGGCTTCTCATTGCCTGGGCTTCTCTTGTTGCAGAGCATGGGCTCTAGGTACATGGGCTTCAGTACTTGTGGCATGTGGGCTCAATAGTTGTGGTTCACGAGCTCTAAAGCACGGGCTCAATAGTTGTGGCACACAGGCTTAGTTGCTTTGAGACATGTGGGATCTTCCTGGAGCAGGGATTGAACCCATGTCCCCTGCATTGGCAGACGGATTCTTAACCCCTATGCCACCTAGGAAGTCCCTAGTTAGTAATCTTAATTTCATCTACAACTTTTACTCCCCTTTGCCATGTATCCTAACACATTCACAGGTTCCAAGAATTGGATGTGGGCATTTTTGGAATGCCCATGCTCTTCCTTCCATAAGAAGTTAAATCCTTCTTATTGGGGCTTATGGAATAGCCAGGTCTTTCCTATCCCAGGAGATTCTCCTTATAGGGCCAAAACTGGTGACTTCACTATTCTTACATTAAACAATGCTGACTTTATTGAGTGTCTATGTGTAACACACCACAGCAGCAACAGCAAACATTTTACTTACATTATCTCTTTTAACCTCTATCAGAATCTTGCAATGTAGTTATTATGCCCCTTTTACATGTGAGGATACACAAGCTCAGAGAGGCTAAGGAGTGGGTCTGAGTCCATTTAGCTATTGCATGTTAGTTCCCTGTGCAACATAGTAAATTACCACAAATTTAGCAGCTTAGAATAATGTCCATTTATGAGCTCACAGTTCTGTGGGTCAGAAGCCTGGTCACAGTGAGGCTGGGTTCTCTGCTCGTGCTCTTAAAGGCTGAAATCTGGGTGTTGGCCAGGATGTATTTTTTTTCTGGAGCCTCTGGGAAAGAATCTGCTTACAAGCTCATTCTTGTTGGTGAAATTCAGTTCCTTGTGGTTGTAAGACTGAAGTCCCTGTGTTCTTACTGGCTGTCAGCTGGGGCCAGTCTCAGCCCCTAGAAGCCACATGCATTCCTTTCCACGTGGCTCCCTCCATCTTCAAAGCCAGTAATCAAGAGTCTTCCTTGTGTTGAATTCTTCTCATGCTTCAAATCTCTTTTGCTGAGGAAAAGCTCATTCCTTTTAAAGGTTCACCTGATTAGGTCAGGCCCACTGAGGCTCTCTTTAAGGTCAGCTGTGGTATATAATATAAACTAATTAAGAGAGCGATATCCCATCATATTCACAAGTCAAGGGGAAGGGATTATCAAAGGGCATGAGTCACTGAGAGTGGGTTAGAATTCTGCTCACCTCAAAGGAGTAAAACTAGGCTTCAGTCCATGTATATCAGATTCCAAGGCCTGTGTTCTTTTCACTGGGCCAGGCTGCATGTAAAGAAAAGATCCTTGTTTTTCCAACACAAAAGGTGGAAGTGAAGCATCAGGCTTCATGCTCAGAAGGGCACTGCTGGGCCCTAAGTGCTGCTGAAGGTCATGTGTATTCTTTGATGTGCTGGCTTCCTGGGCCAGGAATGAATGTGTCCCTTGATGAAGGATATCAGTTTCTTACACACGTACCTGCACTGTTCATTAGAGACAGATGCTGATTCCACTTTGTATACTCCAGTTTGTCCTTGCAGGTTCCTGTTTGTCTTCAGGTTCCGGATTGTTCTTGCTCTCCCATGATTTATGTCCAGTTTATTCCCCTCATCTGCCAGCTCTTCTGACTCACAGTGACTTCAGACTGACCACCAGACACAGAGGCAACAGCTTTCATTTCTTTCTTCACCAGCTCCCATTGTCACGGTCTCTGGTTAATGACTTTTCTTTGATCCTCCTTCTTTCACCCTCCAGGCTTTTACTTCCTTAACTTCCCCTACATTGTATAAGGTTTCATTTCTACAAAAAATCATCAGTCACTGTGATTCTGTTTCCCTGATTGACCCCTATGTGATAGAGTGTCTCTAAGCTTTCGGATATGCTGGTTCCTTTATCTTGAATGCCTTTTCCCCTTTCTCCATTGTGCTTCAACCCATCCTTCAGGGATGAGCTTAAATATCACCTTTTTTTATTAGCATGTCCCTGGTCCTTTTTCCCTAAATGTCATTGCCCTTCCTTTGAGATTCCACAGGACTCTACACATACCTCTGTTAGGAACTTCTGCTGTTTTGCGGTTGTTGTTGTTGTTTTTTAATATGATTGTATGGTTTTTTCTTTCTGTTTTTTTTTTTTTTAAATTAAATAATTAATTTGGTTATGCTGGGTCTTAGTTGCACCAGGTGGGCTCCTTGGTTGTGGCTCCAGGGCTTCTTAGTTGTGGTATGCGAACTCTTAGTTGTGGCATGCACGTGGGATCTAGTTCCCTGATCAGGGATCGAACCCAGGCCCCCTGCACTGGGAGTGTGGAGTCTTATCCACTGCGCCACCAGGGAAGTCCCAACTTCTGCTGTTTTATGATAGCTTTATTAGTGTCATTGTCTCTCTGAGGTCCAGCACATTAGGTGCATAAAAAGTCCTTAAAATTTGTAGAATGAAGAGTAATAGTAATATTCCCAGAATTTTAGAGCAAACAAAGATTCATATACAGATATATAGAATTTTTAATGACTTGTTCAGGGGTATGTGCGTAATCAGGACCTATGCCTCCTAACTCCCTGTATTTCCAAGGACTTGGGTGGAGATTCTGAAAGTGATTCTGGGAAGCTCAAATAATTCTATATAATTAGATATATATGTGAAAAGATTGAGAGTAAGATTAAAAGACAGCTTAGTAATAATGTAGAGAAAACCCCTACCTTAATAGAAACTGCACGAAGGAAATTAAAAAAAATTAGAAATAGAAATAATATCCACTTCTCTTAAGCAGATGTGGTGAATCTATTCTTGGTGGTCTGATTGTGTATTCTGTTATTAATTCGTGTTTTTCATTCTTTCATCTCTCCATCCATCCACTCATTTGTCCGTCATATATTTGCTGAGTATCTGTTACAGGCTCTGTTCTAGGTATTAAAGAAATGGATCGGAAAAGTATTTTCTCTCTAGGGGTTTACTGTATATTTGGAGAGTTGGGGGGGTGGTGCAGGCAGAAGGATGGCAAGTGTGTGTGTGTGTGTGTGTGTGTGCGCACATATACACATGCAGTAGGTACAATAAAGGTTAGAGGTATGTATTTTTTCTGGAATTTTAACACTCACACAAAGTCAGGAGATGAGGCCTCAGGACTGTACAAGGTAGGGCTCTGAAACTGAGTGCACTGCACAGAACCAGATGCCTTGTGAGACTGCCCAGTCCATAGAATGGGAATTAGAGCGAGGTGGCTCACCAGCCCAGGAGAGCTGGGGGTAGCATCCTGATTTATCATTCTTGTGGGGTGCCAAATTAAAAATTAACTTATACACTGATATAGAAACAGAAGTCCAGGAGGGACAAATGGAAATTGTTCTCCAGAGATAACCAGAGATCATACATGGGACTCCCAGAGAAACAACTCTGCTGAATATAAAAACAATGCAACTCACACAAGGAAAGGAACCACCATCAGAGGGACTCAGCAGATACAACTAGGAAGAGAAGTAACACCACAAGAACTGAAGATCGTAGAACTATCTAAAATAGACTATATACTTACTATATTCAATATTTTTAAGGAGAAGAATAAAAGGGAAAAAGCCCACAGAACAACAGGAGAGTATAAAAAATGAACTGGGAGATTAGAAAAAGAACTAAGAACTTTTGGGAAATAAACATTGGAATGAAAACTCAATAGTTAGGTTAAATAGTGGATTAGACATAGAATATAACGTTAGTAAATGGGAAGATAGCCTTGAGATAATCACTATACAGAGAAAAGATACTGAATCTGGGGGAGAGATTAGACTGAAAAGTTTCTACATGTATCTAATAGGATCAAAAATAACAGAATAAAATAGGGAAGAGGCAATATCTGAAGAGAAAGAGCTGACAACTTTTAGAAATAAAAAAAGGCATAAATCTTCAGATGAAAGGAGACTATCAGTCTGAGCAAGATAGATAAAGTCAAATTTATATCTAGAAACCTTGTGGAAAACCTGTATACCAAAGACAGAGAGAAATCTTAAAGTCTTCCCGAGAGAAGAGACAGAATACTTATTAAGGGCAATTAGATTGATAGACAGTGACTTCTTATCAGCATTAATAGGTGCCAGAAGGAAATGGAATGTTATTTAAAATTCTGAGGGGAAGATAAACTAATAAATGCTAACCTAGAATTCTATATATTCAGCTAAAGTATAATTTAACAGATTTTAGGAAAATGTCTGTCACAAAAATTTGACCCACAAATTACATTAAAAAATTTTAGCTTCATGATTTCTGCTGGAGAGTTGTTTAACCAAGGAGTACCTACAAGGGCTTTTGTTTCTTAAATGTTTCCTATTCATTGGGAAGCCCCAGGGCATAGGACAAAAGTGAGAGGATGAACAATGGGAATTTCTACTACTTTGCACAATAATGCAAGTTGCTATCTCTGTTGTGGACAGAGGTGCAAATTGTATACACCGGGAAAAGCATTAGTCTTCTTTTGTCTAGATTTGGGCTATATTGACTCTGAGGCTTAATATTTGTCATTGGAAGGTGAATGTATAAGTGTTTGAGCCAATAGTTAGTCATTGGATGATCAAGTAGGCACGGTTGCCTCTCACAGTGGTCACAAGACTCCAGAAATCCAGGCCAAAGCCCACCTTGAACTGCCTTAAAGTGGTCCCCAGTGATGATATTCTAGTTTGAATAACTCAGATTTAGGGAAATAACCTGCTGAGTGGTTACTGTATCCTACAGATTACTCAGAGCTGGGGTAGGTGGAGAATTGGAGGATGAACTCTAGAGTAAGACAATTCCTAATGGGTAGAGGGTGAGGTTATCCTAAAGGGGGGTGGAGAGTCCCATTCTGGAGGTTTGATGAAGACAAGGATGCAAGATTAGAAACTGGGACATGACCAACAGGACAGCACTGTGAAGGGTTTTAACATTTTTTCTAATTTTCCCTTGGATTTTAATGGCAGTTTTATTTACTATATAGTTAAGAACATTCACCCTCCACATTGTAATTTCCCTTGGCTATGCCTAACCTGTGACTAAAGTCTGATCTATCAGTACAGTGGAGAATCAAGGGATAGTGCAGTGAAAGGATGTGCGGCCTGCTCCACAGTCATCTCTGTTCTGAGGTGCATTGGAAGCATCAGCATCCTATCTATGGGCCTGTGATCCATCAGTGGTCCCAGTGGGCTTACAGCAGAGGGGAGAGGCACAATTTACAAAGCATAAGTATTTTTTCACACGTTTCAGGAACATTTCTGTAATGTAAGCCTCGTGGCTTTAGATACCATCAATATGCTGATAACTCCTAAAGTCAAATCTCAACCCAAATGCCTCCCCTGAATTTGACACTTGTATATCCACCACTTAGCAAATATTTTTCAGTTCCTATTAACTACTGGACACTAGGCTAGATCTTGGATAAATAGTGATAAACAAAATTCCTCGGTTCCCATCCTCATGGGGTTAGTGAAGGAGAGAGTTAAGCAAGTAAATTCACACAGGAACATATCTTTCTAAAGAGTGCCCAGTGCTTTGGTGGAAGAGAGATGGTGCCACAAGAGAAAATAGTGTGAGAGATGGCTTCACATCCAGTGGTCAGGAAAGGCCTCTCCAAGGAAGTTACACCCTTAGGTTGGGACCGAAGGATGTGGAGGTATCTGAGCCAGAGATGTATTAGGGAGACTAAAGCGGATGGAATGTTGGCTTTGATATGGGAAAGAGCTAGCATGTTTGAGGGACTGAAAGACGGTCAGTGTGCCTGCAATGTCTGAGTAAGTGGACTTTTTTTTTTTTTAATGGTGGCAATAAATCAAGGCGCTCAGTTAGTTAGGGAGGGGTGTTGAGAGAGGAGGCAAATCAGAGCTAGTTTAAGGAGCCCAGATCTAAAACATCAATTTTTCCTCTCATGTAAATTTTGTCTGTATTATATTATCTGTCATTTGATCAAGGAAATAGTTAAATACTTTCTCTAGGTAAGTATTCGAAGGTTATCTGGAAGTGAAAATGCTTTCTCGGATTAATCTTGCTCAGTCATCTGATTGTAGGAGAACATTTTGTGTTGCATAGTTATTTACGTGCTAGCCGACTTCTGGCTTGGGTTATTTGGTATTCACAACAACTAATGAGACATTTTGTGTGCTTGAAAAAGCAGAGGGGGAAAAACTGTTACAATTTTATCATTAACTCTTGGTTCTTGTGTAGTGTTCTCTTTGCTTAGACAGTGTTGTTTAAAAAAAACAGAGATTCTTATTTGTGAAGTCGTTTGATTTTCCTATTTAAAACCTTACGGATTCATTAATGTATTGCACCATCATTAATTCAATTCATCCATAGTTACATTTTGCATTGCTACGTCTATCTTAACTGTCATCAAATTCCTTTCACCAAAGGATTTTGTCTTTATTTACCGAGCTTTACCCTTTTCTTAGTCTTGATGTCTTCTATTTAAAGCTATGTTTTTCATTGTTTCAAGAGTGTTCGTTGGTAGAGCCCAATTTTTAAGACTAACGTAGTATGGCTTAGTGATATAGTGGAAATAGTATTGGCCTTAGTGTTGAAGTTGGACAGACCTGGGTGTGAATCCCAACCCAACTATTTACTTAGCTATGTCATCTTTGGTTAGTTACATAAACTTTGAATCTTACTTTTTCGTGTGTAGAATGGAGATAATGATCTCTTCCTTACAGAGTGGACAGGATGAAATGAGAGGAAGTGTGTAAAGCAGAGCATGTGCCTATCCCTTGGTAGGCACACAACTGCATATGTGGTCTTTAGCAGGTCAGACAGACTACTTAAAATTGCATTTCAAATAACGGACATAGATTTGCATTGGTTCTTCTGTGTTCTTCTACCTAGTCCCTTTGTGTCCAAGGATACATTTTGTTTCTCACTTGGGATAGAGAAAAAGTTGCTGGGTGGCACAAGGCTGGCTGTGGCCAGGAGGGAGCAGCAGACGGTCACACTGTCTCCTAAGGGAAGTACAGGCCAGGGTTTACGTAGAAGGTCCCAACCGTGGAGAAGTAAGTGTGGTTGGAAGCTAAATTCGAAAGCGCAATCCCGAGCTATAATCAAAAAGCCAGGTCATTCATTCAAAAAATACTCATTGAGAAACTATCAAGTGTCAGGACATATGCTAAGCACTGAGTTCACCAAAGGGACCAAAGCACAGTGCCAGGGGTCCTGCGATGGAGAGGGGAGGCCCACGATGACACTGCAGTGAGGTAAGTGCTATTGTAGTGGTACTGAGCAGGGAAAGGGTTCAGGGGTCTGTGAGTTTGAAGGAGATAGGACCAGTTATACTTCCAGGAGAGGAATGGGAGACAGAGTTTAAGAAACCCACACCTGAGCCAAGAATGAAATCAGTAGTTTAATAATAACAGGGGTGGGAAGGTATGCTGTGGGTCAAAGAGTGAAGAACACGTTCTGAGTTGATGTTTCTGGTCCTTAAAGGGATCACGCAAGGAACCAAGGAAGCAAGATACTGAGGCTGGTTCTGATAGGACCTGTGGGATGCTCCCTGGAGGTTGAACACTGCTCAAAGAACAGAGAGATGCTGCCTGATCCAACAAAGGGCTGAAAACTTGACCTTGCTTTCATTAACTTGAAGTAGAAATGATTTAAATTACTCTAGTGACCTGAAATAGTTTATATGTAATTTCTGTTGGATGTAGCCCAGAGCAGGATAAGATTTACCTACAGAGTAATCAAAATTTCTGATTTTATGGGATAGGAGAAATAGCAGTGAACCACTTACTTTTTATCCTGGAAATTCTAGTGGATTGCTGTGTTTGGGAATATTTTTGAAACTTTGTTAAGTATTCTAAATCTTAACTGGAAATCTCACCAAAGATTTTTTTTTTGGTGGTTGTGGGAGCTCAGAGATTAAATAAATTGGGTTATTCTGTTCACCTTGTCTGGCAATGTCTGGCTGTACAGATGTAGCATGAATGTGCCTCCAGGTACTGATATGTCAGAGCGCACATAGCTCATCTGGGAGCCGGGAGATACTCATTTGTTCAGTTCTGGTTATTGGCATTCTATTCATCTTCTTTTCTTTAAAAGTCACGCTCCGAAGATGGGGACTTCCCTGGCGGTCCGTGGTTAAGACTCTGCGTTTCTAACACAGGGGGCGCGGGTTCAGTCCCTGGTCGGGGAATTTAGATCCCACATGCTACATGGCCAGAAAATAAAGAAGATCCGTTCCTGTGACTGTCTGGGGGAAGATGCAGCTGAGAGAGTTATGCTGGAGAGACTAGAGGTATTTATCATCTTTCTCTGCAGCAAAGGTTTGTCAGGTTGATTTCTTAGTAAGGATTCATTTGAGAACAAGCAGCAGCACTAACTTGTGTTGACATTTTGATTTCAGAATACTGTGTTCCAAAATTTTCTCAAGTATTGTAACTCTGAGAAAGTGAGGATTTATGTAGGACATATTTTACCTGCTTCTTACTATAATTTATTCCTATAGTTCCTACAATTTCTCATTCTTATAGTTCATAGACCTAACTGTTGATATTTAAGCCAGTAAAAATCTGGAAATTATTTGCAGAGTGAGGCAAAAGGTACTCACTGGTTGAGTTACTAAAATCTGTGGATGTCTTAGAAATCATCAGGGGATTTAAAAATCACCACTTGAGCATATTTCTCCTTTCTGATTGTTGCATAGTAAACTCTGTTATCTGGATTGTTGTTTTAAGCTAGTATGGTTTGCAGTGATTTGTTACGCAGCAATAAGTAACAGGAACAGGGGATCAAACAGTTCATGGTAGGCAGCTGGGGTCTTGTTGAGCATTTAGTCACAACTGGCCCAGTAGTAAGCTAAGAGCTATTTAAAAGGTGAGTAGTTAGCAGCAGAGGAGGACCATAAGGGTCTTTGCTGTGATTCTTTTATTAGGGCTTGCTGGTGACTCCATAAATGTCCTTATTAACCACAGACACTTGGAGTTCCCTGGATTTATTGGTGATGAGCAGTGAGTGGAAAGGGGCAGTGCATCAAAACTTGGACCTCCTGCAGAGAGACTTTTTTTCGTTTTTATTTAGCTGTAATCACCATGCTGTACATTACATCCCTAAGACTTATTTATCTTATAACTGAAAGTTTGTACCTTTCGTCCACAATTTCCCTGTCTCTGGCAACCATCTGTTTTGTACCTATGAGTTTGTTTTTGCTTTTGTTTTTTTAGATTCCACACATAAGTGAGATCATGCCGTATGTATCTTTTCCTGTCTGATTTATTTCACTTAGCGTAACGCACTCAAAGTCCATTCATGTTGTCACAAATGACAAGATTTCATTCTTTTTTTAATGGCTGAGTAATATTCATTCATACATATGTATGTATATGTGTGTGTGTGTGTATAAAACCTCACATCTTCTTTATCCATTCATCTATTCACAGGCACTTAGGTTGCTTCCACATCTTGGCTGTTGGGAATATTGCTACAGTGAACACGGGGGTGCATAAATCTCTTTGATTAGTGTTTTTGTTTTCTTTGATAAATATCCAGAAGTGGAATTACTGGATCACATGGTAGTTCTGTTTTTGATTTTCTGATGAAACTCCATGCAGTTTCCTGTAGTGGCTGCTGCAGAGACTTTAATTCTGGGCCCTCCACAAAACTAGTAGCCTAAGGGTTATTTGGTAAAAGGGTCAGAGCAGCACACCCAAATGTGGTGTATTGGTTCCTTCAATCCAAAATGAAGCTGAATTGCTTTCCAGGGCTTATAATTTCTACCCCCGCTGGCAGTTTATGAGAATCCCCATTCCTTCCCACGCTTACCCATGCTTGTTATTGCCACGCATGTTAGTGTTTGCCAATCTGTCTGGTGTAAAATAAACTCTCACTATGATGTTACTGCATTTACTGAGTACTAATGAGGTTGGACGTCTTTTTTACATATTTATAATTTTTTGGTTCCTCTCTTCCGAGACATTTGTTTGTGGCTATTATCCATCTTTCTATTGGATTATTTATCTTTTGTAAAGCTTTTTTGATGTTATTTATATATTTTGGGTGGAATCCTCACTTGCTTGCTTTCTTTTGGCTAGACGGAAGAAAATGGTGAGCTTATGGTGAAGAAGGTTCTCATATCAAGGGGTCCCCTGGTATTTCTCTGGCTGCTCTTTTCCCTCTCCCTGAACCTCTTGCCTCATTGAAGACAGCAGTGAACTTTCCCCATGGGTTGCTTGAGAAGTGGGGGTGGGTGAGGGTGAGAGAGCGTGCAGGGGGAGGAAACACACCCCGATTCCTGGAATCTTCTGTTTCTCTATTGTCCAGTCACTGTTTCAAATGTTGCCTTGAAGCTGTGTTCCCGCCTTTGAGTGCCGCTGGTTCTTAGCGTTCGCCTGCTGTTCGTTTTGTCAGGTGTGGCGTGGGCAAGGGCTGGGCTCTGGCCGCATCCGGCCATGTCACCCTGGGATTCCCTGGTGCAGCTTTTTACGGCTGCCCTGGATGCTCGTCTTAAATTGACTTCCTCAGGATAACGGTGGGTAACAATGTGGGAGAGAAGAGATTATTTTTACCCTTGACTCGGTGTTTCTCTAGGAGGGCTCTGCCCGTTGAAGCAAAACCTCACTGAAAGATGGTAGAAATGGATTTCACATGCCAGAAATGGGACTATGTAAAAATGAAACCTTCTCTTCCTCCATAACGGAAAATTTCTAGACTGAACCCCTCTCCTGTCTAAGGCAGAAATCTTACTCCCAACATTTAGAAATAGACTCAGGTACTTCTGCCATGTTTCTTACACATTTCAGGTTTAAACTCAGTCAAATTTAGGATTTTCAACAGCACCTTCCACAACTTTCTTGTCCCCGGAGTTGCCGCTAAGTTTGGCTTGGGGAGAGGTGCAAATGCCATCCCGAATAGGTGGGGGAGTTCTGTGTGTCTAGGTCTTTGTTGCTGTCCCCCGAGAAAGTGGTTAATTTTTTTTTTTGGCTGCACTGTGCAGCATGTGGGATCTTAACCCCAACCAGGGATCAAACCTCCCCGCCCCCCACCACCCGCAGTGGGAGTGCAGTCTCAGCCAATGGACCACCAGGGAAGTCCGAGAAAGTACTTACCTTGTCGAGCCTTTGGCGTCCCCATCCCTGCCAGCATCCACAGAGTTGTTACCCATTTCCCATCCAGTCTTTAGCCTCATGGTCCAAGCCCAGGTCCTCTCATTCCTGGCTGTGTGAATTAGTTTTTTATTGCTGTGTAACAAATGGCCACAAACCTAGTGGCATAAAACAATACCTGTTGGGAGGCACCCTGAGGCCTGCAAAGCCCTGTAATTGCCCAGCTGTGAGACTGAAGAAAGAGCCTGGAGTTAGCGACAGACACATCAATGGTTTCCTGGACAGGGAATCTTACTGTCGGAAGCAAGGCCCTGGAGCGACACCCCGGCATGAGCAGCAGACGGCAGGCAGGACACGGCAGCAGACTCAGTCTCTGCTAGCGGGGGGAGAAGGAGGTTACAAGTTTTAGGGGAAATTAGCATCAAGTTGGCCCATCGATGACCAGGGAAACCAGCAGAGGGGCATGTCCCTCACCTCCCCTTTGATAAACTATCCCAGTGGAGACGTTCTGATCTAAAGATTAGAGCAGTCGCTAGCTGGGGCTGGGGTGGGGGCGGGGCGGGGGGGGTGCGGTTGGGGAAGCAAGCAAGTAGACAGTTTCTGATGAGGTTCTATGATTAAGAGGGACGGTCAGTCAGGCGAGTAGGGTGTAGGTGAAACAGACCCGGGTTGAGCAGGTCACATACAGAGAACAAGAGAACAGCCATCTTGAGTGGCCTGTTTGTACAAGATCATATATTATCTGACAATTTCTATGGGTCAGAAGTCCAGACACAGTTTAGCAGGGCCTACTGCTCAGTGTCTTATAAGGCTGAACTCAAGAGGGCAGCCAGGTTGTATTCTCACTTGGAGATTCTGGGGAAACATCTGCTTCTAAACTCATTCAAGCTGTTGGCAGAATTTGTTTTCCTGTGGTTTTATGACTGAGGTCCTCATTTTCTTGGTAGCTGTCAGCCAGGAACCGCTCTCAGCATCTAGCGCTGCCCCCAGGTCCTTGCCATGTGGCCCTCTCATAAGCCCTCCTCAAATATGGCTGTTTGCTTCTTCAAGGTGAATAGAAGAAGCTCTCACTTCCAGTCTCTCCCTACAGGGAAGGCCTTTTATAGGGCTCACCTGATTAGGCCAGGCCCACCCAGGATAATCTCCCTCTTAATTAACTCAAAGCCAACAGATTAGGCACCTTAATTACATCTTCATGTGGTACATGTATACAATGGAATGTTATTCAACCATTAAAAAGAATGAAATAATGCTATTTGCAGCAACATGGATGAATCTAGAGATTGTCATATTGAGTGAAGTAAGTCAAACAGAGAAAGAGAAATGTTGTATATCACTTCTATGTGGACTCTAAAAAGAAATGATACAAATGAACTTATTTACAAAACAGAAACAGACTCACAGGCTTAGAGAATGAACTTATGGTTCCTGGTTACCATGGAGGAAAGGTAGGGGGAAGGGATAGGGAGTTTGGGATAGACATGTACCCACTGCTATGCTTAAAATGGATGACCAACAAGGACCTACTGTACAGCACAGGGAACTCTGCTCAATATTTTGTAACAACCCGTATGGGAACCAATTTGACAAAGAATATACATGTATGTGTATGGCTGAATCACTTTGCTGTACGCCTGAAACTAACACAACATTGTTAATCAACTATACTCCAATATAAAATAAAAAGTTAAAAAAAAAAACTGAAAAAAATTATATCTTCAAGTTATCTTCACTTCTGTTACAGAAGATAACAATCTCAGTGGTAAAATATCATTATATTCACAGATGTTACCCACACTCAAGGGGAGGGGAGAACACATGGCAGACACAAGGGGATGGGAATCTTGGGACTATCTCAGCATTCTACTGGCAACACTGTGGGACCCTCAGGGCCGTAGTTCTCTCTGTCTGCTAACTTCTGTGTCTCTCTTGGCATCTGAGGCATAGGAATTTCGGATGCTTTGCTGTGCCTCTCAGGGACTAAGAAGAAACTCAAGGCTCTTTCCAGCTCTGCCAGGTAGCCCACTGTTTTCATCAGGCCTGAGGGGCTTCTTCCTGAGATCTGTCTCGGATCCTTAGGCTTAAAGGAAAAACCACCTCCCTTTCATCCCACGAGTCCCTGGATGGGCAGGGCAAAGAACAGGACTCTCACATAATTTCTAATTTTTTTTTCTTTTTTTCCAGACTCTTTGCCATCCCCTCCAATCCACGAAGGTTTATTTGCTCTCCCCATTGGTGGATGGGGGAGGGATGGAAGAGATGGGTGGTTAAACAGTCTTCCAAATCTGTTGTTATTGGCAGGACCCCAGCTCTGTAAGCTTCAAAGCTAAAAATTAACGTCTTTTGTTCCTATTTGAATTTCAACTCTAGTCTAAGCTCTCCTGGGTCAGCAGAGGCCAGGATTAGTTTAAGGAAGTGGTGGGAGCTACAGGGTAAACAAAGGGATTGCAAGGCCATCTCAAGGCTCCCCTTCCCCTGTTATATGTGAATTAGTACTTCATATGCGCAGTAGTTCCCCCAAACAGTCTAGGTTTTCAGGATCATCTTGAGAATTGGATTAATTCCATGTTAATTTTTATGCCTCATCTACTGTATTTGTTATCTATGTACGTTTTCTCCCTTCTCTGAGCAGGTGGAAACCCCTGAGAAGGGAAAATCGACACAGATCTAGAAATTAACAAAATGTTAATTAAGGTTCCCCTTGCTGAGGGGAAAGCTGAGCTTGGCAGTGTTTCAGAGAAAATAAAAGACTCATGCTTATACTAATTAATGTTATTACTCAAATGAAATAATTGGAAGTCGATATAAACCCCAAAGCTTAGTAAACATAGAGAATGGCACCGGGTTGGAATAAAAGTAAATGGGTAAAAGAATGTGTCCAAAAACCAGTTGATACTTCTCACCAGAATAGCAGTGTTAGGATAATTTTACATGCAGCTACTAACCACTGTTTCCCTCCAACCCTCAACACCCAGGCTTGATGGTCATGTAAATAATCCGCTAATCTTGTGGCATTAATGCAACTCGTGGAAAAATCTCAAAGGGGAACACAGTGACCTTGGTTGGCCTGCTTCCTCAAAGCCAGATGGGGACTTTGTCAGGCTACTAGTTCACCGGGCAGAGCTTCCAGGGAATTGCTCTTCTTTCTTTCCCATTTTCTGTCTTCCTGACTGCTTTTTTTCATGTTCTTTCATCCCATTTCCATAGGCATAGGACTCTCTCAGACAAAGCCCATCTCATTTCCACATAGCTCATATCAGAATGCTCATTTCCTATTGATTTTTTATTTTTTAATTTTTTTTAAAGATTATTTTTGGAATTCTGTTTCTACTTAAACTCTATTTTTACTTAAAATAGTAAAGCTCTGGTATTTTTAAAATTTTATTTATTTATTTAGGCTGCATTGGGTCTTCATTGCTGCGCGCGGGCTTTCTCTAGTTGCTGCGAGCTGGGGCTAATCTTCGTTGCGGTATGTGGGCTTCTCAGTGCGGTGGCTTCTCTTGTTGTGGAGCACGGACTTTAGTCACGTGGGCTTCAGTAGTTGTGGCACTTGGGCTGAGTGGTTGTGGCTCGAGGGATCTAGAATGCAGGCTCAGTAGTTGTGGCACTTGGGCTTAGTTGCTCTGTGGCATATGGGATCTTCATCGACCAGGGATCGAAACTGTGTCCCCTGTATTGGCAGGCAGATTCTTAACCACTGAGCCACCAGGGAAGTTCCCCTATTGATTTTTAAATTCGTTCTTTTTCTTTTGAATTTATCTTTGCTTAACCTGAGTAGTAATACTTTTTTTTTTTTTTGTAAAGAACAGATCCCCAGCATCTAACATGAACACTTGGAGCACAGTAGCTGCTCATATTGTTGATAATATGAACACATCAAGGAAATATTTATCTACTTACCTATCTCCCCACTAGACAGTGACCACTTTGAAGGTAAGGGTCTGTTTTGTCCATTTTTGGATCCCTGGTACCAGCACATTGCCTGCACATAGTAAGTTCTTCAGCAAAGTGGACTGAATTAATGAATAATAACCAGGGCTTTACTGGTGTATCTCAGCGCACTGCAAAGGAATAATGAGCTCTGATGCTATAATTTAAGAGTAGAGTACTGTAGAAGTAGGTAAGGAAAAGTTGTTGCCAAGTTGATCTTCCAATAATTACTGGGATATTGAACAGAATAAAGACGCAACGAGGAATAATTTTTAAGAAACTACAGGTGAGGCCTCTCCTTTTCCAAGATGGCCCACACTCTGTTTATGGAGTAGGTGTCTTTCTCAATAAATTTATTTCTTACCTAGAAAAAAGAAAGAAAGAAAGAAACTACAGGTGAGTGTTCTCACTATGCAATCTTTACAAAGTCAAGCATATTTCTGATTCAAAGCAGAGAACAAATGCATCCCCGCTTTCCTTGAGATAAAATACAAACTTGAAATGGTCTCTTGAAAATCATTATGAAGTCCTTTCAACCAAATGGCTGCAGGGAATTGAAATCTGAGCTAATGTCTGAATCAGACAATTGGAATAATTTTCATTAGCAGGACTCCTTGTGCCACTGCTGATTTGGTAACTACCTTAGAGCAAATCTCATTTATTCCCAGAGTGGATAACCTTAATTTGCTTCAGCCAAAAATGAACAAAGAAATGATGAAAAGCAGAGACTGTTTCTGTCGCAGTGGTGTGCTCAGGTTTGAAAATAAGATGAGATGATGTCTTTTTTTTAAATCTTATTTTCCTCAAAATTTTCCAAGCTCTGTACTCTTTCCTCCACCTTAACCCATAGTTTCCTGTACATTTTAATTAACTAGATATAGTCTGTTTTTCTGCCTTGTTAATCTGATAGAGTCTAATTTTCTCTGATAATTGGAGATTAACTAAGGTGGTAATTAGTTTGATTCCATAAATGCCATATTTTTCTTTCTGTCACTCAATACTTCCAAACTGAAACAACATATCCAAATTTGAACAGTATCTCAGTTTCTTTAAGGTAGTGTTATACATTGTTAAGACTGTAAGTTTTAGAATAAGACACAGCTATTTAACTACTAACTTTGTTACTCCAACGTGAGGGGCTTGGGGTGTATTTCTTAATATCTCCTGATTAGCAAAATGTGGAAAAAACCCCTACATCATAGGAATTGTTTGAGATTTAAATAAGTTAAAAGGCCTCCTTAATAAATATTTTTCCCCAAGCAAACACTTTAGTTAATATTGAAGTTTAATATTGATTCTCTAATCTTACTTTTTAAAGAGCCTAGTTAATGACTAGTCTTAGCATCAGAAAATGCAGGAATAATTACCAATAAGAAATTATGATTTTATGACATTTAAAATTAATATTTTGGTGATACAATTCTATCATCTGCAGACTGAGAGAGTTGAAAGTGACAATCCACATTTAATATAACACTCAATTTTGCCGATGAGGAAAGTATAGTTGAACAGGAGTTGATTGACTTGGGGAAGATCGTACAGACAGTTAAGTCAGGATAGATTCATGAATTTCTAATGGGGGTGCAGAAATTAGAAATCTAATTTCTAATACACTGCATCCAGTGATTTCTCACTTCCATCCTCCTCTTTCCATTTGTACAGTTTTCATCCTACTTTAGAACCTCACTATTTTTCACCAGGACTAAATCAAGAGCATCCTACTTGATACTAACATCTCCAGGTTACCCTTTCTTCCAACCCATCTTCCTTGGTGTGGTCAGATTAATCGGATTGTTACATACTCCCATTCAGATGCCTCTACTGACTCCCCTTTGTCTACTAAGTCAATTGCAGACCCAATAGCCTGCCACTCAATGTCTTTCACAATATAGCCTCAGGTTCATGCATTCATTTAATGAGTATTATTGAGTGCCTACTATATGCCAGGTCTGGGTGCTGGGAATATAACAGGGAACTAAACATAGTCTCTGCTCTCACTGAGTTTATGTTCTAGTTCAGTCGTTCTCAGTGTTAGTCAGGGGACCCTGAGGGACTCCTTGCCTCTCTCAGGGTGTCTGCAAAGTAAAAATTGTTTCCATAATAATACTCAGATGTTATATGTCATTTTCACTCTCCTTTTCTTTTCTTATGTGTATATAGTGAAGTTTTCCAGAGGCTACCTGATATGTGATATCACCACAGACTGAATGTGGAAGCAGATGTGGGAGTCTAGCTGTCTTCTATTTGGCCAGAAGTTAAGGAAAGTTGCAAAAATATAGAGCAATGCTAATCTGTTAATGATTTTATGTGAAATTTACTTTTCCATAAAAATGTTCTTTTCATTAACATGGAATGGGTTTATTTTTGTTATTTTAAAATGAATATATACATAAGTATTTAAAAATTTTATCTATTAAAAACAGCTTTAGTGAGGTACAGTTGATATACAAGATACCACATGTATTTTTTGTACATAATTTGATGTTTGGATATATGCATACACCCCTCAAACCATCACCACAATGAAGGTAATAAACATATCTGAATCCTCCAAAAGTTCCCTCTGCCCCCTTTTTTTGTGGTAAGAACACTTAACATGAAATCTACCCTCTTTACAAAAATTTTCAGTGCACAATATAGTGTTTTTAACAATAGGTACTATGTTGTCCAGCAGATCTCTACAACATTCATCTTACATATCTAAAACTTTATATCCATTCTAATATAGTGAGTATTTATAGATATATCCTCCATAAACTAAAGCTCTTTGGAGCCCTTAAGTATTAGAAAACTGAAATTTTGGTTATTCTAGAAAATAAACAGATAATGGAGTTAACATAATATGGCATCAGATAGTGACAAAGGTCTTGAAAAAAAATGCAGCAAGAAAAGGAAATAGACCAATTGGGTGATCAGTAAGGATCACTGTCTACAAACTATGCTCTGGTTAAACTGAATGACCTAAACTTCCTTGAACACAATCCATGCTTTTTTACTTCCAGCCTTTGTAATGCTGTTCTTTCTGCCTGTTTTATCTTTCTCCCCATTTTTATCTATCAAAATTCTTTTCTTCCTTTAGGGTCCATCTCAAATGCCACTTGAGCCACTATTCCTTCCTTCATTCTCTTCTAACAAGTGATTTATCTTCCTTTTATTGTTTCCACCCTCAGTGATAATATTTTGATCTTGTAACACCCATAATTTTATGCTTTGTACAAATTTACAGTGCTGTGTATACCATTCATATCCTTCTCAAGTTTATGAAACTTCTTAAAATTGGGGATTGTTTCTTATTTACCTTGAATAGAAGCCTTCTCTGTAACAATGAGGTTTAGGTTCAGCGATAACAGAAAACCTCCAAATAGTAGTGGTTTCATCAGGATAAAAGTGTGTTGTTTCTCATTTAAGTCAGAAGGTAGGCAGTCCAGGGCTGGGGTAGTGACTCTTGCTCTAAAAGGCTTCAGGCTGTAGGCTTCTTGCTGCTCACTGCTCATCCAACACAAGAATGTGGTCCTCAGCCCCCAAATGGCAGCATCTGTTTCAGGAGGAAGAAAGGAGGGAGAGGCAAAGATGAGGGGCTACCAATAAGCACCAGCTCTCTCCTAAGGAAGGTTTCTGGAAACCCCATCTGTAGAACTTGGTCATGTGCATGCCTAGCTGCAGGCGAGCCTGGGAAATGCAGTCTTGGTTTTTGGTGCTCTCGTGCTCATCTGTGGATAAAAGGGAGAATAGATACCGGGGGACAGCTCTCAGTGTCTGTTACACTCCCCAAAGTGTCTACCATAGGCACAATTCCAGGTAGAAGCTTAAAATTAACTTTTAGCAAGTTAATAATACTGAGATTCAGTCTCAGAATTATTTGTTGCATAATGAATTTGGGGGGACTTTTACTCACCATAATTTGCTTGTTTTCTTTAAGGGAGGTATTAGAAATGATTAAAGAGCTCTACAATTTATCTTTTCAAACTTAATTGTTTCAGGATTCACCAGCTGATCAATTGCTACTTTTAGACTAGGAAGCCATTTTTATTAGAACCCCCAACTTGTTACTTTAACCACTTCACCTTCTCATGCTCACTCTTCCCAGTGGTGATAAAGGCTTCATTAAACCCTTCCTTGCTGGAAGTGTCCCCATGCTTCATGGTATCATGTGATGCCCTTGTACTCAGGTCTCCCCTGTAGACATATCACAGAGAAAAATACCCCTCAGAAGAAACCCTTGGTGTCCTGCTCAAGTTGTTAGGTGAGTCTGCATATTTATTCCACATAAAAGCAGGTAAAAATTTTTCTAATTTCAAAATACTAAAAATATTGGGGCATTGAACCTATGCTATATGTTTGTTTTCCAGTTTCTTCTCACTGCATGTAGATCTTAGCAAACGATAGAGCTTGCCTTTATGTTTTGAGTCTGGCTGTTTATTTCCACAAAAATCTGCACTGGGATCTTCAGAAGCATCTTCTGACCCACTTCAGCTCCCCCTCCCCCACACCTTCTCACATATAACGTCTACTTCTGTTTCTTAAGGCTTTCAGAAAATAGTCACTCCTCCACAAGAAAGTCTGGGATTTCTACACAATTGAATTTATATTTGAAATAGTCCATCTGGTCATACTAAGCAGTCCCTGGTCTACAAATAAAGAAACTTGTAGTTTTAAGAAGTTGGGGGACTTCCCTGTTGGCGCAGTGGTTAAGAATCTGCCTGCCAATACAGGGGATACAGTTTCGAGCCCTGGTCCGGGAAGATCCCACATGCCACGAAGCAACTAAGCTCATGTGCCACAACTACTGAGCCTGCACTCTAGAGCCCGTGAGCCACAATTATTGAGCCCATGTGCTGCAACTACTGAAGCCTGTTCGCCTAGAGCCTGTGCTCCGCAACAAGAGAAGCCGCTGCAATGAGAAGCCTGCACACTGCACCAAAGAGTAGCCCCTGCTTGTTGTAACTAGAGAAAGCCTGCATGCAGCAATAAAAACCCAGCACAGCCAATAAATAAATAAATAAATAAATAAATAAATAAATAAATAAATAAATAAATAAAAAATTATATATATAAAAAAAAGTTGGGAATTACCCCAGAGGTTAATTCTTTAAAAAATTTGAAATTAAGAGAAGAAATGGCATTTACTGTGTTTATTTGATTTTTCATTTATACAGTCTTACTCTCTTTGGACTATACACTTTTTGAGGACCACCTCTGTGTATGAAACAATAGTTATATGGTGAAAAAAAAGTTGCCAGTAGCTGACAGTGATGGTGACATGGGATTTGTTTTACCATGTCACGTGAAATTTCTGCAAAATAAAGAAAACTGCATAGGACTGCAATTATCACCTATGCATTCATCTCACAAATATTTACTGAGCACCAACCAAGTGCTCAGCACGGTGGTAGATACTAGGAGACAGTGGTGAGCGATATTGACACGGTCCGTGTCCTGATGGTATGTACTGTATAGAAGAGAAAGACAGACAAAGAAGTAATAACTGTAAAATATGATGAATGCTTGTTGGGGAAGCACAGACTGTTATGGGAGTACTCGAGGGCTCATTTACCTTGTTATAGTCTTTATGGAGCTTTCGCATGCAAATACCTCATTTGAGCCTCACAAGGGCCTCCGCAATGAGTAGTGCAGGGATTATTCTTCTCATTTACAGATGAGTAATTAGTCTCAGAAAGATAAGCAAGACCCAAGCAAGACCCAGACCTGCACTTGGGACCCCAAACACAATGATCTCATTACTGGTCCACACAGCAGCTGGGGAGTGTGAGCTTTGTGGTGTGCTGCATATGCTTCCAGGCTGTGCGGTGCCCTTATCCCAAGCTTACAACTCCCATTGGCATCAATTAATTAATTCTTGGCATCAATTGCAGCTGCCTGGAAGTCATGCAAGTGTTCTGGCCAGCATGGGGGTAAGTGCTCTTTTAACTAGAGCTAGTAATCCAGTGTTCATGCTGGGGGCAGCCCCTGCAATTAGGAAAGGGACTAGGGGATTTTTCAAGCAGACACAAACTACGAAAGCTCAGCCATAAAGCCTTAGTAGGATGAACCACCATGCAGCAGTCTGCTCGGTGGGCTGTTTTCCTGTCCTGTTAAGTAAGTAGAAGTCAGATTCTCCGAGTGAAAATGATATTAAAATGCCCAGAGTTCATTTTGCTTTGTGTTTAATACCATTGAATTGAACAGAGGAATGAACGCAGCTGTTGGGCAGGACATTTCCCCTTAATGTTCTGTATACCTAACTGTACACTATTCCCTGATTATTCCAGAAAAATTTCTTTCTTACAATTTTTTGAACCAGTTGGAAATTTCCAAATGATATTAGAACATTTCAGGAAATAGTGTGCTCTGTTAATAGTTCTGGTAAAATTGAGGGGTTTGTGATAATTATTTCCTTGATCTGTAGTGTAATAGACCATGGGCTTTGGAGTCAACCTAAATTGTTATCTCAGCTCTTTCACTTTCTGGCTGTGTCAGTGTGGGAAAGTTTGTGGACTTCCTTGAGCATCAGTTTCTTCAAAGGATGGTTGTGAGAACTAGAAGAATAATATGTAATATAGCTAGTACAGTGCCTGACACATATGTGGTCCTCAATAAATGGGAAATGTTATTATGATGGTTAAAAACCTCTTTTTTCCTGGGAATTCAATGCGAACTCTAGCATTTCTTCTAAGCCTGACTTTTCTGGCAATGTAAGTTCCTCTGGACCTTTACCTTTATTATAAATTTCTTGTTTTGTGTCCTTCATAGTTAGGGCCTATATGATTACTTAACCCACAAATACTCAGTAATGTTAATTTACTATCTTCCTGGGGAGATAGAATATTGGTAACAGGACTAGGCATAGTAGGTGACAATGAGTGAGGCAGACAGTTGGTGCTATGGGATTTCAGATAAAGAAAATATGACCATGGACTGGGATTTCTGAGGACTCGGGCAGACACAGCTGATAATTTACACTTGGATAGACTAAGTGGGGCGGTCTGGAACCTGGGGCCAAACCTGGCTAGGTAGGGACAGCAGATAGGGGGGTGAGAGAATGACTCACTTTCAGGTAATGATGGACAAAACATGGTGTCTCAGTGGTAATGGAAATAGATCAGAGTCCAGGCAAGTAACTGGCCAAAAGGTGAAGGTAAAGCACTTAAGATGTCCCAACAGGTAGGCAGTGCCCAGTGATGGGGACTTTGGGGAAGATAATATTCAAAAGTCGAAGCACACTGTCAGGCACAATACGTCCTCTGCTGGCTACATTCTACTTCCTTTGGCAGGAGACTTGGGGAATTAGCCTAGTCATTGAAGGTTTGCAGGGTCCAAACTGGTGGTGGAGTGAGGCAGAGGCAGCGTAGATGATTCTAAAACTTAAGTGAACGTGCTGATCTTAGGACAGTGCTTCTCAAAGTCCCTGGACTATCTGTTTCAAAATCACCTGGGAGGCTTGTAATGAATAGAGACCACTAGAATCTGGGGGAATGGATCCTGGGAATATCCATTCTGAATAGGACCCACAGAGGATGTTATGTACTTCAAAGTTAAAGAGCACTGCATGATTCATATTCGATGCCAGACTTGAGAGCCAGGTCAGAGAGTCCTGAAACAAAATCAGTGACCCTGTGAAGAAGTCAGACTTTTCTCACTCTGTGAAGAGTGGTATGCCGAAGGGCTGGTTATATGGAAAAGAAAACTGCAGACAAGTCTTTTTTCCTGGCAGTAGGATTGCAAGTAGGATTTCCATTTCTAATCTGGAGAGCTGGGGATCTCTGGGATAAGAATCAAGGCAGAGAGCATCCCAAGGACAAGAAATAGAGCAGAGAGACTGGGGATTGGGCAAAATATGATAGTGCATCTGCAACAGGGTGGCCTGTTTAGCCACTCACCTCACCCCTAACCAACTAGCTGTGGGCTCCCTAAGGGCCTGACTCATAATGTCTTCATCCTTATTTCTTTTGCACTTAATATAGGTCCTGGCACAAAGCAGGCTTTTAAATGTTTATTAAACAAACCAACAGATAAATGCACGATAGGACTAGTAGCGAGGGTGATTTGATGCTGAGTTCTGGAATGTGGACTAGGGTTACCCATAGGTCTCCTGGCTCATTTCACACATGGTCCTGGAAGTTGAGTTTGAGGCTGCGCTTGGAGTTTTGGGGTTGGATAGAGGGAGCACATAGACTCAAGACATAGACTCAACCTACAGGTAGGATAGGTTAGGACGTATTCTGGAAGAAAGTGTGATTTGAATCTGCTTTGAAGGCAAGACAGGCATCATATGACTGAATTCAGTCCAACTCAATAAACGTTAATTGGGCATCTACTCTGTGTAATGGATGAAAACCCAGTGGTGAGTAAAATAGAGTCCTTGTCCTGGAGGAGACCAAGATGTAAAGAAAGGAGCAAAGTACAGTCTTATAGGGGATGTTAAAGGGGAAGCTATCTAGGGAAATTGAGAGAAAATATTTCCCTGGGACTTAAGAACTGATCAGGATTTGCTCTATAGTTAAGGCGGTGAGGGGCTTACCAGGTGGAGAAAATAGGCAGAACAAGGGTAGGAAGGCATGAGAGTGATGGTGGTTTAGGAGAGGACCACAGTGGTCCAGTCGGTGAGAGCACAGGACGTATCATGGGTAGTGGGTTCTGGATCCTGTGGATCATGTCAACAAGGCACAGTTTATTCTATACACTTTTGGATTCGTCCAAGTATTTTGAGCAGTGTCGTTACACAATTCAATTCATGTTTAGGAAGTGAATTGGGACCACAGGATAGAGGAAGACCGGGAGGAGGGAGAGAAGCTGAGAGAGGAATCTCTGCGGGAGAGCAGAGTGAGCTAAAGTTAAACTAATTGCTGCTGAGATCCTCGTGGTAAATAAGGGTTAAAGATAAACACCATCTGAATGAGCTGTTTGCCTTTGAATAGGCTCTCCATACCTGGAGAGAGATTCTCCAGGCTCAGGGAGGGCACTTTTGGTTGTGTCTTGTCTATTCTTCCCTCCCCACAGCTGACCCTTGCTAGCTGGTCTGCCCTGAAAATGCAGTGTGGTTCTGTGACCTGGAGGAAAGTTCACAGGTTGCTCTGTGATGTTGAACTATTGGCCCGCATGAACTTTTTTTTTCTACGCTGAAGAGTCCCTCCTCAAATCAAAAGCATTACAAATGAGCATTATCTGGCAGGTCTCAAACACACCCACTGTTGAGAGCAGAGCCAATGACTTGTCTTTTCCCCATGTGGTGCTCAGCCCTGGGATCAGGATTTAGAAACCTAACTGTTGTTACTATGTGGATTCTTATAATCAAAGTCCTCGTGTCACATTTTCTCAGCTCTGAGAAAAGTTCTTGTTTTTAGGGTCAATAAATGTGTGAGAAAGTTGTGTGAATTAAAACAAAATTAAAAAGATATTAAAATTGTTCTCTTTTTCCATTCTTTCACTCTTTCCTATCTACCCTCTTCCTCACAAACTCAACAAAAATACTCTCTGCAAATAAACTCTGTTTATAGAATAACAGAAATAACTTACCACATGTTATGATTTTGCCCTGATTGTGCAGTAATGACACACAAGAAGGAATATTAGATCAAAAATAAAAACACCTGGGTTATGTTCTTTTCACTAGCATTCACTAAATTGTGTATTCTGGGGCAGATTACTTCAATTTTCCTAGGCTTAATTACTATAACATGAAGGGTTAGACTGGGCTCTGTCTCTATAATTCCTTCTAAGAATCGGGGATTCTATAAGCTACCCAGCAGTGATGACGTATTCCTTTATGAGAGGGGGAGAAACTTGAGTGCTGCTTTGGAAAACTCTACTCACCTGTTGCTGGGCTGCACCCTGTAAACATTGTAACTGCCCAGCTCTGAGACTGAGAAAAGAGCCTGGAAACAGCAACAGAGACATCAGTGGTTTATTGGAGAGGGGATCTTACAAGTCTGAAGCAAAAGGTCCTGAACAACACCCCACCGTGTACAGCAGATGGCAGGCAGGACACGTGGCAGCGATCTTCGCTACTCAGGGGAGAAGGGGGATGCCAGTTGCAGGGGGAATTGATGTCAGGTGGGCTCATCCGTTACCAGGGAAATCAGCAGCTGGGCCAGGGCAAGCACTCGCGCAGTCACCCGTTAGGCTCTATGATTAAGAGGGAGGTTCAGTCATGTGAGGATGGTGTAGGTGAAGCAGGCACTGGTCGAGCAGGGGGTGTGCAGAGAGCAAGAGAACAGCCATCCTGAGTGGCCTGGACATACACCTGTAATGGACATTTGTTGACTGCTTCTTTTTGTGAGTTTCTTTGTTTTTGTTTTTTTTTTTAAATTAAGTTTTGTTGGAGTATAGTTGCTTTACATTGCTGTGTCAGTTTCTGCTGTATAGCAAAGTGAAACAGCTATATGTATACATACATTCCCTCTTTTTTGGATTTCCTTCCCATTTAGGTCACCACAGAGCAATGAGTAGAGTTTCCTGTGCTATACAATAGGTTCTCATTAGTTATCTGTGTTTTATACATAGTAGTGTATATATGTCAGCCCCAATCTCCCATTTCATCCCCCTGTCCCGGTATCCATACATCTGTTCTCTATGTGTTGATTGCTTCTTTGGTATCTATTTCTTCATTTCTCCAACAGCCTTTTTTTTCCCTTTAGGGATAGGTTCTACTTTGCTCAGCTATACAGCTGCTGTGGAACTGATGGGCTGAAGTGGTGGATCCCGATGGGCTGAAACCAACCAGTGTATCTCATTCCCTGGGTGAGGCAGCTGGTTCCAGGATGGAACTATGGCCCAATTCAGGCCAGTGATAGGGAAGGAAATTCTCCCCTTTGCTGGAGGCTCCTGGAAGGGGGCTTCCTTTTTCTTTTGGGGGAGGGGCGAAGAGCTCCTCTTTCTGGTGTGGTGGAAGAGGTGAGATCTGGACTAACTGCTACTATGAGGAAAGCTGAGGAGGGCAAGCTGTCGTTGAGAGGGTAGAGCTCAGAGAGAGTCAGAAAGGGGCCAGAGCCTGGGGACTCTGAAGCTCTGGAAAAAACTGAGCCTGAAACAATGTCTGGCCTTTAAAAGACTTGTGAGCCAATGAAGTCAAGGGTTTCAGCCAATTCAAACTGGTTTTTCTGTTGCCAACAACTCAGATTCCTGTTTTCTTGAGTTTACACTAAATATATTTCTGACTTAACCTTTTTTACCCCTTGAAATTAAAATCTTGCTTATTTTTGAATTTTTATTACACCGAGCTCCTAACTCACCACCTGTGGAAGGTTGAAAACAGAAGTTTAAAAAAGAGTCAATACTCGGCACACAGAAGTTGATTTATAAATGTTTGTTGAATGAATAAAAGTGGAAAGGCAGGAAAGAGAATATTTCCTGGACTGGGGAGGGGGGAAAGTAGTTTTATAGAATACTTTTTCTTTTTTGGTGGGGCACATGCTAACAAAGGAAGGTATGGGTGATCATAAAGCCTAAGCTGCTGGGCCACCACAGGCAAGAACTGTCCTTTCTCTTCTCCTTTGAGAGGTTGCTTACTGTTCTTTTTATTGCACTTTAGAATTCAGGGAGAAAGAAGGACCTAGGGTTCCAAAGTAAATTTTGCTTCAGTTGAATCAATTGACTAATTTAATGGATGTTTTATGAGCATGTAGACCTCCACACTCATGAAGTTTACTATTTAGGAGGGAAGACTGATAAATAAATCAATAATGATTACAAAGTTGATGAATATTATGAGAGAGGAAATATAGGGAATTATGAGAACAGAACAAGGGGACCTAACCTAGACCAGGGTAAGGAAAGCTTCTTTGCGAAAATGATATTTAAGCCGAGATCTGAAGAATGAGTAGGCGGCAGTCAGTTGAAGATGGGGAGGGGAAGTGTGTTCCACGTGATGACCCAGTGGCAGCAGGGATCAAGGCACCTATGAGGACCTGAGAGAAGTTCAGAATAGATGAAGGAAAGAGGGGAATGGCGAGATAAAGCCAGGGAGAAGACCAGATTTTGCCAGTGTCTGTGGGTCAGGTGAAGGAGTTTGGGCTTTGTTTAAAGGAAAGTGGGAGCCTTCTGCAGGCTTTAAGCAGAGAAGCAACACCATCAGATTGGCATCCAGCTTGGACCACGTCTGGTGCAGAGTCCTGAAGCCCCCTCCCTCCAGCTCTGTTCCTCAGTGCGTCTGCACTGTTGCCTCCACCTCCTCTCTAATTGCTGTCTCTTTCCTTTTAAACACTGGAAAAATCATAAAATAAAATGGGCACTGTTTGTTCCCAGAACTGGTTACAGCACTACCTTTGTAAGCAATTTGTTTTTCTTGGTAAATTGGATTCTCTGTCTTAACTATAGTTTGGGTTTTTGGTAGCTCTGACCTATAATTCAGCACTGATTTTCAGCTTTAAATCTTCAAAATGGGATCCAGTAGGGCAGGCATAGGCTTTACTGGCCTTGTGTGTGATTGACTTTCCCTTGGAAAGCTGCTGCTGGTGTGGTTCACGCTGTGGCCCTGTTTTGGGTCTCTGATGCAGCCAGAGAACAGGTTCACCTAGCTCTTTTCCCTGAGGTGCTTAGCTGCCCTTACTGACTCACAGATATCTCTGTCCTCACTCCTTCCAATGGTTCTCCATACTGGAAATCAAAATTAGCCTCCAAAGGTATAAATCAAAGTCTTCAGTTCTCTCTTGTACCTGTTGCACCCACCTCAAGGCAAGCGCATTGCTTTACTTTCACTCTAAAGGGTTGAGCCTCCTTTCAGGGTCTAATTGTACATTCTTGGAGGGCAGGGACCTCTGACTGCATCTCATGCTTTGGACACAGCGAGTGCTGGATAACACCAGTAGAATGACTGAAAGAGAAAAGACATTAAAAAGTTCTGAGTCTGGACTGGACCGTTATCAGAAACAGTGCTTTGCTGAGAACAGACTGGCAGCTGGGTTGGAAAATGTGAGCATCTGTGTTTGATAATTTGAAGAGCACCTGATTGGTAATCAGAATCAACTCTCTGAAGTCTACTTGGGACCCGACTTATTGATTGAGAAGGATGCACTTCTCAACAGGAAGGGCACTACTCAACAGAGCAGGCTTCCACAGGTTCTCTACTGGGCAATTCCTCCCCTGAATCTCCAATATTGTTGAAAAGTTCAAATGAGATATTCCAAGTAAAGTGCTCAGGAGAATACCAAGTATAAGTGAGCAATCAGCCTCATGTTGTTGTTATTCTTACTATGGAGGTTGCAGTCATTACAGAGAGCAGTCTCTGTGGATGGAGCTGTAATCATTCTTCTTGAAAGGTGGCAATCCTTTCACTTATTTGCTGAGCCACTGATTTCTGCAACAACGCTTTATAGAGTGTTTAAATGTATCAGTGACTAATTCTACCCAGTTGAAACAGGTGTGCTTTATTTTCAGAGATTTTGGTTTCCTCTTGAGGCATATCTTTCATTCAGAAAATAGTTACTGAGAATTAACGGAGTGGTCACCTTTCGCTTGTGGATTCAGGGCAAGGGGAGATGATACTGATGGAGTAATGCATAGGTTTTTCTGCTTCACCATGACAAACTATTATCCACCCTGGCCCTGTTTATTCCCATTTTAGCTTGATTTTTCTCATAGCACATTTCGCCATCAGACGTACTGTCTATTTAATTGAGTTGTTCATCGTCTGCTTCCTTGCACTAGAGTACGTGCCCGACAAAGGAAAAGATTTTGTCCGTTTTGTTCCATGCTGTACTCCCAGCTGGGAACTGTGCCTGGCACACGTGTCCTGTAACGATTTTGTTGAGTGAATCTGCCCCTGCTTTGAATGGTCCATCTCATACTCTGGTATGAATATTGCCATTCTTTCCTTAGACTCGTCCCGAGGACTGGAGGTGTCTGGTAGAATACCTGGCTCTTTTGACGTAAGGTTGTCTTGATCTGTGATGCTTTGCAAATCACACTGTTGAGGTATCCAGATATCTGGAAAGAAGGCAAAGTGGCATCTGGCCAGTAACTCACGAACCACCTTGAAGATTTTATTCACATGAGAGCTGTTTGCTTTATTTCAGAATCCATCAGGAATAATTCTCATTTGGAAATAATGACTTTTAAAACACATTTACTGTGTACTATTCCAAACGCCTCACCTACATGTTTTCACTTCATCCTTACAACAAATCTATGAGGTCCGTATTAGCATCTAAATTTTATAGGTGAGAACATCAAGGCACAGACTGATTAAGAGAACTGAAGATCACACAGCTAGTTAGTGTCCATACTGGAATTTGAATCCTAGTCTCACTGACTGCAAAGTTCATCCTCCAACAACTAGGTTACCCCTATAGGCTGTTTGGACTTCCTATTATGGGCTTTGTTGTATATTTGTACCAATCCTTTCATCTTAAAGGAGGAAGACTTCATTTCATTGATCCCTGAGACCAGCGGCTGTCCTGCCTCGCAAATGTTCTTCACCTTAGTGATAGCAAGAGCATATTTTAAGTAACAAAGATGGAACACAGGATTTTATGTTAAAGATCACTAAAATAGCTTCTAACAATTTAATTGGTCAGATAAACACATACTGCTTGGTAATGCAGTTAATGCTTGTTTCAAAATGATGTGGATTTCAAAATGATGTGGATTTCAAAATGATGTAGAACAGAAGTTCTTAAACTTTAGAGTGCACAGAAAGAACAGCTTGTAGAACTTCAAATATCTGAGCCTTACTCCCAGAGATCCTGACTCAGCTGATGTGGGGAATCTGGATTTTTAATAAGTCAGATGATTTTGATGTCAATGGTCCTTGATCACAATTTAAGAAACACTAACATGGAAACGTCAGGAAAAATAGAGTTGAGGATGTCTAATATGTAGTGCTAGAAAGGGGCTAATATATAATACCAACCAATCTATAATACCAAGAGCCTTAGCATGTTTCAAACATGCTTCAGACCTCTTTTGCATGTGAACTTGAAAGGTTCCCTGAGAATATTGTAAAGAGATTTTGGAACTGTTGATCAGTTCTTAAGGAGACTAAAATTCTCCAGTAAGGTATGGTGCAAGACTGTGTGTGTGTGTGTGTCTGTGTGTGTGTGTGTGTTTTGCTGTGGGGCAGCAAACATAAAGAGCACTGATACTGACGTATAAGGAGAGATTAAGATGCCTTGACTCCTTCCTTGAAACAGTCATTTATAATCAGTGGGAAAGGACTTTTTGAGCAGGTTATTGGAGTTGCCACCCAAATGTTTTCTGACTTAGCCCAAGCGGTACCTTTTATCATGTTATTTGAAAGACTGTCCTGTAGGAAACTAAAAAGGTGAAATTACCCTTTATGGGAGATATACTAAAAAAAGAAAGCACGGTCACACTTCGCAATCTGATAAAGAGATGCAGCAAAAGTGGAGAGAGAATCTTCCCTTATATTTGTGGAAGCGAAGGATCAACCCAGGGGACTGGTGGGGCAGCACTGAGAGGCTGGAGAGGGCAGTGGTGAAGAACATTCGTGTCATGGCGGTGGCATCACTGGCAAGACAGGGTGCATCAGCAGGGGCTGGGCACAGTGTAGGGAATGACTCGGCCACTTCAGTAGGGGGAAGGCGAGGCCTTGGATCCCTCATCATGCCTCTTCGTGGTGACAAAGCCCTGTAAAGCCAGGGTCCTAAAAATAACTAACATTTAGCATAGCGCTTACCATGTGCTAAGTTCTTGTCTAAGTCCTTTGTATTTATTACTCTGAAGTTAAATTTTTTATCCTACTTGACCTAAAAAGTGGCAGATGTGGGAACTGGACCCAGACACACTTCAGAGTCAGTGTGCATAACCTCTGTGCTGTGTGGCTTCTCCCATATGCCTTAATGGCAGCGAGCTTTCCCCGTTCCAGATCGTATGGATGAGACCCTGGCCAGATGCTCCTCCAGCCTGTGACATTATTAATTGATAGGGTAAGAGGAGGAGATAAGTACTGATCTTGACTTGGCAAATGACTAAGAGAACACCCTTGTCCATGCCAGACTCATAGATGTTATCGAAGACATGTTTACACGAATGAAGAATGAAAGAATCCTGCTGAAATGGTTTGAGGACATTATCTTTGAGCACCTCACACTTGAACAACTCATCCTAATGACAAAAGCCAGAGACTGTTTATAGTCATAAGCTGAGCTGCTTAATGCAGGTTGGGAAAATGAAGCATTACATATCACAGCCAGAAAAATGATGTTTCCTTGAAAAAAAAAAAGCAAAACAATGTTTTGTTGAAAAAAATAAAAAATTCCAGACCCCTCATATTTTTCTCTTTCTCAGCAAAGACAGGGTCTGATTTTGAAAAGAAGCCGAACACTCCTCTGATTGGCTTATTTTAGTGTGTTAATAGTTCACATGAGCCACCTGTACTTTGCTTCTGCTCTGGAAGAACTTATATTCCATTAAAGGGAAAACAGTCATGCTGTTTACTCACCTTCCCTGAATCTCAGAACTTTCCAGTGCTGATTCCTTTCCTTTCCTTTTTGCTAAAGAAAATAAGATGCAAAAGTAGGAGCTGACTCATGAAGCTTGGAGAAGTGGGGGTGCTTTCTGAAAGTTAAGCCAGCAGCCAAGAACCAGCCCTCAGAAGAGGAAAGAAAGAGCAGCTACCTGAGCGATGGTCACAGTGGCCACCCTCCCCTGCCTTGGGCCAGTTCTCTTACCCACACTGAGGAAACTTCCATCTCTCGGCCCTCTTTGGCACACCTCCCCGCTTTGCACTGGGCTCTACTGGGAAGGCAGCTGTAATGTGTCCATTTGAAAGACGAGAAAACAGCGTGGTTAAGAGATTGAGAGTGCATCAGGATTATGATGCGGGCAATTTATTTGTGCTGTTCTTAGCAGAGAAAACAGATCTGGGTACAAATATCAGAAGGATTAAAGAAAGTGTTTTCTGTCATCAAAATCGGTTTTTAAAAAGATGTCAGGAAACAAAAACAAATTTGTAGAAAGATAAATACTTGTGTGCTGGATCCATCAACAGAATGAATTGTTAAATCCACACAGTATTGTTTACTGTTTTGGGGGCACATGTGGTTTCTAAGTGGTTTCTTGCCACTTTGGCCTGTATTGGCCTTGCTATTTTCCATTGAGGGGCGTCTGACTGTCTGCACCACTGCCCTGTGTCTAAGCAAAAGCCCATGGATTTACCAGCTGGTGTTCCTGCTGTCCTTCAGAGTGGACGTACTGGTGGAGTGGGGAAGTGGGGAAGGTTCTCATAAACAGCTCATTTAAGAACTCAAATATGAATGCAACCTCTAATCATGAAAAGACGACTGCTTTAGGACAGGTGAGAAAGAATGAGAGTGTGTGTGTGTGTGTGTGTGTGTGTGTGTGTGTGTGTGTGGCATCCTCACACACACGTGATGTTGCTGCTTTGTATCCTTTGCCCCTTCAGGCTTAAAATAGACACTGTCAGGATTTGTTGAATCATGTTGCTGATGATGTTGGTAATGCTGCAAGCAGGTGAAGAGCTTCGAGGTGTGTGGTAACTCAGCCTTTTTCTTTGTCAGATGTTCTTTCCTTCTACACCTCGATTTTGAAAAGCCTGGCAAGGAGTTTGTTGAGAGACAAACAAAAGTCTTTTAAAGGCCCTTCATGTGCTCAGTGATTATGCATTGTAAGTAATCCTCTTAGAGGTGCTAAGCTTCTAATGAGGCAGTGGAGAAAAAAAGTAAATCTCAATCTAATGAGCTTTGCTGTGTTGTGTATCATTAAAACAGCGAAAGAGTCATTGTTCTTTTTATTTCAGGGAACTTTGCATAATAATACGAACGTAAAAAGAGTCTCATTCTGAACAGAAAACAAGAAGCAGAGTGGAGCTGTCTCCCATCCACCTGGTAGAAGGAAATATCAGGTGGCCTCTCTGGTTCCACCCACCAAGGCTGGGTGCCCACCTGGTGTGATGATGCTGGTGAAGACGAGGAGCAGCGGGCATGGAAGAAGGAATCTGAATCTGCTCCTGCAGAAAGAGAAGGCTTCACACAGGGAATGTTACCCTTCTATTCATCCCTTCCTGGTCTAGTTGCTGATAAGGTCATCAGATTATTTCTGAATGTGGTAGCTGAGAATCAGTCCCTTTGCGATGAGGCCCAAGGAAGACAGTTTTTGGAAGGAAGAAGCCAGGGAGGATGGGTTTGGTCATTGCTTGAGGAGAAGGTGGGCAGCCAGGGAAGAATTAAATGTCAGAATCTAGGGGAAGTGGTTACTGACAGTCAAGTGGGGCTTTCTTCCTATGGATCTGTATTCAGTGTTTGGCTTTTTATGATCCACTCCATCACTGTGCTCTGCTCTAACTGTGCCCTTTAGTTGCCACAGCTACTTTCCTCTGGCCTTGCTCAGTGTAATTTTAGACACAGAGGAAAAGAGGGAAAGCGAACATCGGGAGGAAACTCAAAGGTATACACCAGAAATATTTTCTTGGCTTGAAGAAGTTTCTTTTCTTTCTTTTTTCTTTATTGTATTGAAATATAGTTGATTTACAATGTTGTGTTTTCTGCTGTGCAGCAAAGTGATTCAGTTATACATATATATATACATTGTTTTTCATATTCTTTTCCATTATGGTTTATCCCAGGATACTGAACATAGTTCCTTGTGCTATACAATGGGACGTTGCTGTTTATTAGAGAAGTTTTTTCTCCACATTTGTGACTCAGTGGGCTGCTTATGTGGAGAGTAAGCAGCTCAGGGATTGTGCAATCTGCAGAGAATCAGGGGCTTTCCCAGGGCTGACATGAATAATGAGGGGGTCCCCTTGCTGAGGCTCCTCCCCTCTCACTTGAATGGATTCAATGGTTTCCTAGTTTGTTTCCCTGCCTCCCTCTCCCTCTTTGCATTCAGAGATCATTCTGATTACAGCCACCAAACTAACCGCCCTCAAGCAGAGCCTGGATCATGTCACCCTTATGCCCCAAACTCTGTGGCAGCTCTTGAGGGCTCACCAAATGATGTGTATGCTGTTAGTCTGCCCCTCGTTGTCTGCCCTGCTCTGGGCTTCTGCAGGTTACTTTCCCAGGGCTCCCTTGCTCTCTGACTTTGGCTGGGACCATTGGCAGGCACTGGTAGGCCTTTGGAGGGTGACAGCAGAGGGACATGGGGTGCCTGGATACTTATTCCTCCCCTCTCTCTTCCAGTAGGTCCTTGATTTTGGCAGTGACTAAATCCCATTCCTCTACTCAAGCCACCCTGCCACCCCCCCTTCCACAGGGTTCTGGGAACTCCACTTCCTTCTTGTTGCCTCTTTGGAATGGCGGCCTGCTCTTGGTATCACTAACAGGCTTTATCATTCCATGAGGGATACTTTACCTCGCCTACTCCTCTTAAATAGCACTCTTATTAAATGATGTTCCTTTACCATTCTGGGTGTGTCATCTCATTCTGGCTACAATCCTATCTCCAACTTGTCCTCCCTTGCCCAGAGAAACTAAGCCACTTGCTATTCCCCAAATATATAACTGTTCCTTCTCTGTGCCTTTGATTGCCAGTTTTCTTCACCTAGCACCAAGGACTCTCAGGTGTGGAGGGTCCTATTTAGTAGTTAGCTGGTTTAGTATCAGATGCTTAAATTCTCTCTGTACATCTCTGCAAAACTTCTACCTCGTCTTTGTTTAAACATTTCTGGTGGCAGGAATTCACTGACTCATAAGGCATCAGTATTCATTCGTTCAATTCATTCAGTGAACATTTTTTGCTCTCTATTATGTGCCAAGTGCTGTGTATGGTCTCATCTCTCAAGAGGCTCATAACAATGAGGAGATGAATGTATGAATAAGCAATTTTGGTATAATGTGATACATGTTACTTTAGAGATATTCACAATGCCACGAAAACATGGACAAGTGATCACCCAGTTCTGTCTTATGTAGGCAGGATAATCTTCCCCCATGAGGCAATGCATGAATTGAGACTTGGAGGATGAACAGAAGCTCTTTAAGCAAACAAGAGTGGGTAGAACATGTCAGAAGAAAGGATGGAGATGTGCAAATGCACAGGCATTTAAGAGAGCTTGGTGTGTCTGGGCAATGACAGTAGGGTGGCTGGTAAGTCTGAGAGAGTGGCAGGGGAGGACTTCTTCCTTGTATGCATTTAAAATCTATCAGCACGGCACTACACAGAATCACCTATCTTCTTCCACCTCAATATATTTGTATAGTCCCTGTTTTTTTTTTTTTTTTTTTTTTAAGCTACCTTTTAGAGACTTTTCTTTGCACTGTAGCAATACTGCCCCTATTTTAGAGATGATGAAACGGAGGCTTACAGAAGGTCAGTGATCAAGGACATGTGGTCAGTGGTGGAGTCAGCATTACAATCAGGCACTCTGATTCTGGAGCCTGAGCTGGAAGCCACTGTGCATTCTGCTTGACTCATTTCACATGGATTTAGGCTCCTATGTCAACGTGGTTGTTACTTTCAGGTCACTTTATCTTGTCAATATTCATTTTATGGAAGAATGTCCAGAACTCATAATGTCCTAGCATGAAAGGAATTGTTTGACCAGTGCAGTTTAGGGCAGGACTAGAGTTTCCATTCATCCAGAGACCATTTTCATAATGATGGAGGTGCTGACCACATGGCCTTTCTCATTTATGTCTTACAGTAATGATCAGTCTACAGTCAACCAAAGTCACTAAGTCAACAGTTATCCCTTCTTTGCCTGCCTAAATTCCTTTAGGTCTCCATTTAAATGTCATTTTGGAACACTTAAACTAGTGTAGGTCCCCCTGCCATATGTTCTTGGAACATCTCCTACTTTCCCCAGTGTGATACTTATCACAACTTATAGTAGGTGTTTATTTAATGGTCTCTGTCTTCCCTGATAGATTTTAAAGCTCCATGAAGACAGAAGTGTATCTTTTTTTTTTAAGAACTTTTATTGAGATACAGTTAACAGACAATAAACTGCATATATTTAGAGCGTACAATTTGGTAGCCCAATCTCCCAATTCATTCCCCCCCAACCCTCCCTGCTTTCCCCACTTGGTGTCCCTATGCTTGTTCTCTACATCTGTGTCTCTATTTCTGCCTTGCAAACCGGTTGATTTGTACCATTTTTCTATAGTCCGCATATATGGACAGAGGTGTATCTTGATTGCCATGGAACCGCCTTGATTTAGCATCTGGTAGGTGTTCAGTGTGTACTTGTTGAATGACTAAATCCCTTTCCCCCGTGTGCTATTTTTTCCATCCCTCCTTGACCTTAAGGGTCACCACTATCTTGACTTCTGGCAGCACCGACTAGTATTGCCTATTTTGGACTTCATATAAATGGAAGCAAACAGCATATACTATTTCATGTTGGTTTCTTTCGTTCAATGTATCATGTGGACTATTTTCAATCTGTCACCAGAGTTCTAGAATGGCCTCTGAGATTTCCTACCCCTTCCTCTGGTACACATGTTCTGGCTAATTCCCCAGACTGGGAGTTTGGACGGATTTCACTCCAGTGATTAGGTCATATTATATGGCACAGTTGACTTTACAAAGGGAGATTATCCAGGTGGCCCTGACCTAATCACAGAACCACTGTATTTTCTTAACAGTTTTACTGAAGTATAATCCACATACCATAAAATTGATCCGAATTTTGTCCTGCATTCAATCTGGTTGCCGGTGGACTTGGACTTAAGTCTGCCCTCTTACTCTGTATCCTCCATTCACCTCACTTAGTTCTAGGTTTTACTTTCTCTCTCCTGCCTCCTCCTAGATGGGTGTCGTCCACCACTCCATTTTTCTTCCTCATAGTTTAGTAACACTGTTTCCTTCAGTGCTTATCTTAGAACTTTTAAAGTGCATGTTTATCTTAAAATTTAATTTTTACCCGTCTTACAAATAAACGTAGAATAACTCAATTCCAGGCACACCCGAGGATGGCTCTGCCTTCTCACAGTTACTGACCCAATTCCACCTTCAGCTCTGCCTACAGGGGCTGATTTTTAGCTTTTCCAAGTCAGTTTTGGAGTGACACAGCAGTCACAAAGGCCATTCCGCTCCTGTTCCTGTGGACACGGAGAGGAAAGGGGGCCAGGGAAGAGCCCCTCAGATGCCCACTCCCTCCTCACTGTGCCCTGTGCCCCACCCCACAACTTTCAGGGAGCATGCCGGCCTCACCAGAGGAGGCTGGAGCCCGGCTCTGGGCTCCCCCTCCCCCAGACCTGAAGACCCTTCCGCGCACGCCCGCGCGCGCAGCCTGAGCCCTCTAGACCCTGCGGTTGAGGGGAGCGTGACAGTGTCCACTTCTGCTGGGAGCCGGCGCCTGCCTGGGTCAGGGTGGGGGTCGCGGTGGGGACAGGGTCCAGCCGCCGGGCGTTCCAGGTCGGCGGGGCGATGGCGGGGGCAGGATCCGGCCCCTCTTGCGCGCCTTCTCCAGGTGCAGCCCCGCCTGGGCCGCCTTCTTCTGGCGCAGGTTCTGCTTCCGCCTGCGCTGCGTCGTCTCCACCGCGTGCGCTGCGTCGTCTCCACCGCGTGTGCTGCGCGCTTCACGCACGCGCACCTGCACCGCACCCAACGCTTCTCCCGGCGCTTCCGGGCCTCCAACAGCGGGCATTCGTCGTGGCGGAGCTTCACGCCCTCTGCCTGGACAGCAGGTTGGTCCACAGCATCTTGGCCACGAGCTCCCTGGCCTTGCCCGCGTCCTGGGTCCTGCGCTCCTGCAGTCGGGCCTGCCGCGCCTGCAGGCGCTCCAGCAGCTGCGGTGAATAGTTCCTGCCCGTCAGCGGCGTTAGGTTCCCCCTCAGCTTCTGCCACTTCTTCCTGC
The DNA here is from genome assembly GCF_030028045.1 of Hippopotamus amphibius kiboko. Classification (NCBI taxonomy): domain Eukaryota; kingdom Metazoa; phylum Chordata; class Mammalia; order Artiodactyla; family Hippopotamidae; genus Hippopotamus; species Hippopotamus amphibius. The sequence goes on along the minus strand of NC_080186.1, from coordinate 66,767,720 downwards.
GCTGCTCCTTGCTGGCGGGCTCCTCCTCGGTCATCTCCACCTTACTGAACAGCAACCGCGGCTGTCCCTGCGCCTCCTCGCAGGGTGCCTCAGGGGCGGCTCTGCGGCCTCCGGACCCGCGTGCGCGGGGGTCTTGGCTGCCTTCTCCTTTGCTCTCAGCTCCTTCTGCTCCCCCTTCTTCTGGTCCAGCTCCTGCTTTCTCTGTCGTCTTTTTTCCAAAGACTCAGGAGATGGCTTCATGGTGCTGCCCTGGCCGTGGGCCTCCTGTATCTTCTCATGGAGGCGCTGCCTCAGAACACCCCCCCCGCCCCCCAAGTCCCACTACCCTCACCCAAAACCATCTCACATCACCACTGTAAATGCAGAGAGTCTCCCCTGGTTGGCAGTGGCTACCTAGAAAATGGGGACCTCAGTCCTACAACTACAAGGAACTGAATTCTGCCAACAGCAATGAGCTTGGAAGTGGGTTTTCCCCCAGATCCCTAGACAAGGTGGCCCACACCTTGATTTCAGCCTCGTAATATTGGCAGTAGAAAACCTAGCCATGCCAGGAGTGCTGGACTTCTGCAAAACTGTGCACTGATAAGTGGTACTTTTTAAAGCTGTTGAGTTTGTAGCAATTTGTTACTCAGCAATAGGAAAGTAGTATAAAGTAGCATAGTCACTTAACTCGTTTGTGGATAGTAACCCCATAAAACAAGTTGCCTCATATAAACATTTTGTAGCTAATTTATTAGAAGACTCATCAGGAAGTTATGTTGCTTAAATTTAGAAATTTTATAGGTGCTTTCCTAAGATTGCTTTCTGGCCAAGATAAGTCTTTGACTTTACCAGTTTTTATCAGATTTTAGGATCATTGTAGTGTGGGTTTTTGTTTTTCTTCTTTTAAAAAATTATTTATTTCTTTATTGGCTGCATTGGGTCTTCATTGCTGCTTGTGGGCTTTCTCTAGTTGCAGAAAGCAGTAGTTACCTTTCACTGTGGTGTGCGGGCTTCTCATTGCAGAGGCTTCTCTTGTTGTGGAACATGGGCTCTAGGTGTGGGCTTCAGTAGTTGTGGCACATGGGCTCAATAGTTGGGGCTCACGGGTTCTAGAGAATAGGTTCAGTAGTTGTGGCACATGGGCTTAGCTGCTCCGTGGCATGTGGAATCTTCCTGGATCAGGGATCAAACCCATATCCCCTGCATTGTCAGGTGATTCTTAACCACTGCACCACCAGGGAACTCCCTGTTTTTGTTTTTTGTTCAGGCTGTTAGCTCAATTGATTGTCAGAAGTGCTGCACTTACCTGGCAATACATAAACTCCAAATTCTACATACTCATCAGAGTTTGAAACTTGGCTCTGCCAACTGTTAGTTGTATGTCATGGACAAGTTACTTACCATCTTATAAGCCTCAAGTTCTTTGTAAAATGTAGTACCCACCTTGTGGGCTGTAGTAGTGCCTACTTTGTGGGCTGTCTCTGAGGCTGGCTGATGTGTATGTAAAGTGCTACTCTACTTCTTCACACTCTCTCCTTCACTTATCCTTTCTCCTTTATTGTTTTCTTTTTTTAAAAATGTGGTTTTACAGAGAGACACAAGATAAACAAAGGAGAGGAAAAGTAAGAAAAGCCTTTTGGATTTCATCAAGAGTTTCTTTTATAAATTCACTTGTGTATAAAGGACACTTGGTACCAGAAAGAACACCAAGAAGAAACGTTTCCTGCCCTCAGGAGGCTGACATTCAAAAGGAGACAGGATGAGCACACATATATTATTTTCTCATGTTTGTGTTTTCCTAGTATTCTCTTTTTTGTGATGACCAGGGGACCAGGGTGTGGTTCCTTTAGGAAGTGGGATTGCTCTAGTGCATTTTCTAAGACCAGTGAAGTTATCTTTCCATTGTGAACTATCCTTGGAAGGGAGAATGGGAATACAGGGGAGGAATATGTATTTTTTCAAGGTGTTGGCACATGACTGAGTCCCTGCTGCTTGTGGTATACAGGAATGCTTCTGCAGCAGAGCATGTAAACATAACATTCATGACTAAGTATTTTGTAGAATGGAAAAATCAATGACTAGACTAGGAAAGAAACCGTCATCATAAACAAATACCATGGCTGGCATCAGTGACATAGAAGGATCATAGGCTTGAGGTAGGGACTGTTGAAGTTGCTCAAGTTATTTAAAAAACAGGTTTTAATTTTCCTAATTGTTTTCCCAAAACACAGATGAAGGATGTGGTCTTGTGTAGTTGAATTTGGCTGCTGTTATATAAAATTTTACAAAGCTTAGGAGATCTTTCTTTTTTTCCATAAAAACTAGTGGAATTCTTACACTTCACTTAGGAATTGTGTTTGAATTCTGAGTACAGATGTGTGTGTGTGTCTTAATTTCCCATTAACACAGATGTTTATTTCAGAAAGACAATCACTCTAGATGCTTCCTGGGCTCTTACTCAAGTTTCTTCACAAGAATATTGTCTTATGAAATAGAGCAGCTGCTGGTATCTCTTACACTTTTTGGAAAATTCTTTAACCTTAAAAATTTTTTTTTTATTGATGTGTAATTGACATACAGTATTATATTAGTTTCAGGTGTACAGCATAGTGATTTGATATTTGTATACATTGCAAAATGATCACCACAATGCCGAGTTACCATCTGTCACCATGTAAAGTTAATACACTATTACTGCTATAACTTTTTTTTTAAATGAGGGTTTCTACAGGGGTGAGATAACTTTGTTTTATTGTTAGAATCTCTTCTTTTTGACAGGAACCTAGTTAAATCCTATGAGCTGGGAGCCCGGAAAAAGAAAGTAGAAGTAGAACCAGTATAGGCAATATTGCTGATGTTAGATTGCTGTTATGGTAAAAGGAAGATGAAAATTGAAATAATGAAATATTCTTATTTTACAATAGAGGGAAGGTTAGACTCCTGACAATGGATCTGTTTTCCAGTATCAGATGGCTACATTTTTTTTTTTTTTTTTTACCAATCCACAGTAAATGGGACAAAATTATACTCGTTAGGGTGTAGAGTTTTCTAAACTCAAGGTAAATCAAGTAAACTGGGCACTCTATAACCAGTCTTAAAGCATTGACACAATCAATATAATATAGGATTAAAGTATAGTTTACAGATATTCTTACTTTATAATTCCTCAGTTCCTCTTCTTGCATGAAGTTAGAATGAGAGAAAAGATCTTTGTCTCAGAGTGAGAATCTCTTGCAGTAAGATTTGGAAGGCATTTTTGAGAAAGGTTTTCATAAAGATTTGGAACAACGTAAATGATTTTTGGTAAATTCATCCAAGGGTACTTGTTTTTGTCCTTTCTTTCCTATTTATAAATTGTTCTGTAACAAGTTTTAGGATCCTGATGTCAAGTTGACTAGATAATGTATATGTAAGCAGTTTAAGAAGTAACATAAATATACCTGAGAGGGTATATTGTAATGATAATTTCTTTTGGTTGAGGACTCTAGGAAGATTGAAGCTAAGGTTGAAGTTTGAAGTAATAGTTAATGTAACACATAGACTTCTCTTCCAGTGTTTTCTACACTGAACAAAAGGAAACCCTTTATATATAGCTTGAAAAAATTATTTAAGGATAATGCTGTTGGGCTTCCCTGGTGGCGCAGTGGTTAAGAATCCACCTGCCAATGCAGGGGACATAGGTTCAATCCATGGTCTGGGAAGATCGCACATGCCACAGAGCAATTAAGCCCATGGGCCCCAACTACTGAGCCTGTGCTCTAGAGCCCTCCAGCCACAACTGCTGAGCCCCCATGCTACAACTACTGAAGCCTGAGAGCCTGGAGCCCTTGCTCCACAAAAAGAGAAGCCACCGCAATGAGAAACCCCCGAAGAGTAGCCCCCGCTCGCTGCAACTAGAGAAAACCCGTGTGCAGCAATGAAGACCTAATGTAGCCATAAATAAATAAATTAAAAAAAAAAGGATAATGCTGTCCACTCAGTGATAATTTATGGAACTCATTATTTCATAGTTGAAGGTAAGGATATAGCCAAGAGGCCCTAATAAAATTATTGAGAGAAGCAGATGATTTAGGATAAGTCCCAAAGCTTCTGAAATTGGTAATATGAAGGACCACCTAGAGTATGACAGGTATCACTGTCAGCTGTAGCCTTCCAGGGCAAACCACCATCTTATCCACCAAGAAATTTTTAAAAAGAGCAACTTTGTGACTTGTGGTACTTCCATGCTGCAAAGTTTAGGTAGGAAATGAGACTGTGAAGCAGTAGGTAGAATGCTTGTCTTTGTATCAGCATTTTTGAAGACGTGAAGCATATGGTTTGTACATTCAGGTACATCAGATTATAATTAACATCAGGGGATTCCGATGGATTTTCTCTACCTCTTAATGGTTGTGTTAATGAAGTTTTCAGAGGAAGAAACCCCATCTGACTCTTGATTCTGTGGAGCTTATATAGAGACTCCATAGGAATCCTTTGATAGAAGCCTAGTTTTCAAATGAATATTTTTTTAAGCTCTTTATTGGAATATAATTGCTTTACACTCTTGTACCAGTTTTTGAGGTACACCAAAGTGAATCAGCTGTATTTATACATATATCCCCATATCCCCTCCCTCTCACGACTCCCTCCCATCCTCCCTGTCCTGGCCCTCTGAAGCATCATCCATCATCGAGTTGATCTCTCTTTGCTATACAGCAACTTCCCACTAGCTATCTGTTTTACGTTTGGTAGTGCATCTATGTCTATGCTACTCTTTCACTTCATCCCAGCTTCCCCTTCATCCCCCACCCCCCACCCCAGCCCCATGTCCTCAAGTCCATTCTCTACATCTGCATCTCCACTCCTGCCCTGTCACTGGGCTCATCAGTACCATTTCTTGAGATTCCATATATATGAGTTAGCAAATAGTATTTGTTTTTCTCTTACTGGCTCACCCTGCTCTGCATGACAGTCTCTAGGTCTATCCACCTCATTACATATAGTTCAATTTCATTCCTTTCTATGGCTGAGCAACGTTCCAGTGTATACATTTACCACATCCTCCCCATCCATTCGTCTGTCAATGGGCATCTAGGTTGCTTCCATGTCCTGGCCACTGTAAACAGTGCTGCAGCGAACATTATGGTACATGTTTCTTTTTGGATTATGGTTTTCTCTGGGTATATGCCCAGTAGTGGGATTACTGGATCATATGGTAGTTCCATTTTTAGTTTTTTAAGGAACCTCCAAACTGTTCTCCATAGTGGCTGTACCAGCCCACATTCCCACCAAGAGTGCGGGAGAGCTCCCCCTTCCCCACACCCTCCCCGACATCCACTGCCTCTAGATTTTTTGATGACGGCCACTCTGACTGGAGTGAGGTGACATCTCGCTGTGGCCCTGACCTGCATCTCTCAAATGACTAGTGATGTCGAGCATCCTCCCATGTGCTTACTAGCCATCTGCATGTCTCCTTTGGAGAAATGTCCATTTAGGTCCTCTGTCCGTTTGTGGATTGGGTTATTTGCTTTTTTGGTATTAAGCTGCATGAGCTGCTTATATATGTTGGAGATTAATCCGTTGTCCGTTGCTTTGTTGGCAAATATTTTCTCCCATTCTGAGTGTTGTCTTCTTTCTTGTCTTCTTTATGGTTTCTTTCACTGTGCAAAAGCTTTTAAGTTTCATGAGGTCCCATTTGTTTATTCTTGATTTTATTTCCATGATTCTAGGAGGTGGGTCCAAAAGGATCTTGCTTTGATGGATGTCATAGAGTGTTCTGCCTATGTTTTCCTCTAGGAGTTTTATAGTGTCTGGCCTTACATGTAGGCCTTTAATCCATGCTGAGTTTACTTTTGTGGATGGTGTTAGGAAGTGTTCTGATTTCATTCTTTTACATGTTGCTGTGCAATTTTCCCAGCATCACTTATTGAAGAGGCTGTCTTTTTTCCATTGTATATTCTTGCCTCCTTTGTCAAAGATAAGCTGCCCATATGTGTGTGGGTTTACCTCTGGGTTCCCTATTCTGTTGCATTGATCTTCCTTTTTATTTTTGTGCCAGTACCATACTCTCTAGATCACTGTAGTCTTGTAGTATAGTTTGAAGTCAGGAAGCCTGATTCCCCCAACTCCGTCTTTCCTTCTCAAGATGGCTTTGGCTATTCGGGGTCTTTTGCATTTCCATACGAATCGTAAGATTTCTTGTTCTAGTTCTGTGGAAAATGCCTTGGTAATTTGATAGGGATTGCGTTGAATCTGTAAATTGCTTTGGGTAAGATAGTCATTTTCACGATGTTGATTCTTCCAATCCAAGAACATGGTATGTCCCTCCATCTGTTTGTGTCGTCTTTGATTTCTTTCATCAGTGTCTTACAGTTTTCTCCATACAGGTCTTTTGCCTGCTTAGGTAGGTATATTCCTAGGTATTTTATTCTTTTTGTTGCAATGGTAAATGGGAGCGTTTCCTTAATTTCTCTTTCTGCTCTTTCGTTGTTAGTGTATAGGAATGCAAGAGATTTCTGTGCATTAATTTTATATGCTGCTACTTTACTAAATTCATGGTAGAATTCTACCATTTCATGGTAGAATCTTTAGGGTTTTCTATATATGATATCATGTCATCTGCAAAGAGTGAGAATTTTGCTTCTTCTTTTCCAATTTGGATTCCTTTTATTTCATTTTCTTCTCTGATTGCTGTGGCTAAAACTTCCAAAACTATGTTGAATAATAATGGTGAGAGTGGACACCCTTGTCTTGTTCCTGTTCTTAGAGGAAATGCTTTCAATTTTTCACCATTTAGGACAATGTTGCCTGTTGGTTTGTCATATGTGGCTTTTATTATGTTGAGGTCATTTCCTTCTATGCCCATTTTCTGGAGAGTTTTTATCATAAATGGATGTTGAATTGTGTCAAAAGCTTTTTCTGCGTCTATTGAGATTATTATACGGTTTTTATCCTTCAAGTTGTTGATATGATGTATCACATTGATTGATTTGCATATATTGAAGAATCCTTGCATCCCAGGGGTAAACTCCACTTGATCATGGTGTATAATCTTTTTAATGTGCTGTTGGATTCTGTTGGCTAGTATTTTGTTGAGGATTTTTGTGTCTATATTCACCAGTGATATTGGCATGTAATTTTCTTTTTTTGTGACATCTTTGCCTGGTTTTGGTATCAGAGTGATGGTGGCCTCATAGAATGAGTTTGGGAGTGTTCCTCCTTCTGCAATATTTTGGAAGAGTTTGAGAAGGATAGGTGTTAGCTCTTCTCTAAATGTTTGATGAATTTTGCCCGTGAATCCATCTGGCCCGGGGCTTTTGTTTGTTGGGAGATTTTGAATCACAGTCTCAATTTCAGTGCTTGTGATTAGTCTGTTCATATTTTCTATTTCTTCCTGGTTCAGTCTTGGAGCATTGTACTTTTCTAAGAATTTATCCATTTCTCCCAGGTTATCCAATTTATTGGCATATAGTTGCTTGTAGTAGTCTCTCATGATCTTTTGTATTTCTGTGGTGTCCGTTTTTACTTCTCCTTTTTCATTTCTAATTCTGTTGATTTGTATCTTCTCCCTTTTTTTCCTGATGAGTCTGGCTAATGGTTTATCAATTTTGTTTATCTTCTCAAAGAACTAGCTTTTAATTTTATTGATCGTTGCTATTGTGTCCTTCATTTCTTTTTCATTTATTTGTGATCTGATCTTTATGATTTCTTTCTTTCTGCTTGCTTTGGGGTTTTTTGTTCTTCTTTCTCTAATTGTTTTAGGTGTAAGGTTAGGTTGTTTATTTGATATTTTTCTTGTTTCTTGAGGTAGGACTGTATTGCTATCAACTTCCCTCTTAGAACTGCTTTTGTTGTGTCCCATAGGTTTTGGGTCATTGTGTTTTCATTGTCATTTGTTTCTAGGTATTTTTTGATTTCCTCTTTGATTTTTTCAGTGATTTCTTGATTGTTTAATAGTGTATTGTTTAGTCTCCATGTGTTTGTATTTTCTACAGTTTTTTTCAGGTAACTGATATTTAGTCTCATGGCATTGTGGTCAGAGAAAATGCTTGATACGATTTCAATTGTTTTGAATTTACTGAGGCTTGATTTGTGACCCAAGATGTGATCTATCCTGGAGAATGTTCCGTGTGCACTTGAGAAGAAAGTGTATTCTGTTGTTTTTGGATGGAATGTCCTATAAATATCAATTAAGTCGAAATGGTCTAATGTGTCATTTATAGCTTGTGTGTCCTTATTTATTTTCTGTTTGGATGATCTGTCCACTGATGTAAGTGGGGTGTTCAAGTCTCCTACTATTATTGTGTTACTGTTGATGTCCCTTTTGATGGCTGTTAGCATTTGCCTTATGTACTGAGGTGCTCCTCTGTTGGGTGCATAGATATTTACAATTGTTATATCTTCTTCTTGGATGGATCCCTTGATCATTATGTAGTGTCCTTCCTTGTCTCTTGTAATAGTCTTTAAAGTCTAATTTGTCTGATGTGAGTATTGCTACTTCTTATGACTTCCATTTGCATGGAATATCCTTTTCCATCCCCTTTCTTTCAGTCTATATGTGTCCCTTGGTCTCAAGTGGGTTTCTTGTAGACAGCGTATGTAAGGGTCTTGTTTTTGTATCCATTCAGCCAGTCTGTGTCTTTTGGTTGGAGCATTTAATCCATTTACATTTAAGGTGATTATTGACATGTGTGTTCCTATTACCATTTTCTTAATTGTTTTGGGTTTTTTTTTGTAGGTCTTTTCCTTCTCTTGTGTTTCCTGACTAGAAAAGTTCGTTTAGCAGTTGTTGTAAGGCTGGCTTGGTGGTGCTGAATTCTCTTAACTTTTGCTTGTCTGTAAAGCTTTTGATTTCTCCTTTGAATCTGAATGAGATTGTTGCTGGATAGAGTATTCTTGGCTGTAGGTTTTTCTGTTTCAGGACTTTCAGTATATCCTGCCATTCCCTTCTGGCCTGCAGAGTTTCTGCAGAAAGATCAGCTGTTATCCTTGTTATGGGTTTTCCCTTATATGTTATTTGTGGCTTTTCTCTTGCTGCTTTTAATATTTTTTCTTTGTGTTTAATTGTCATTAGTTTGATTAATATGTGCCTTGGTGTATTTCTCCTTGGGTTTATTCTGTATGGGACTCTCTGTGCTTCTTGGACTTGATTAATTATTTCCTTTTCCATGTTGGGGAAGTTTTCCACTGTAACCTTTTGAAATATTTTCTCAGACTCTTTCTTTTTTTCTTCTTCTTCTGGGATGCCTGTGATTCGAATGTTGGTGCACTTAATGTTGTCACCAAGGTCTCTGAGACTGTCCTCTATTCTTTTTATTCTTTTTTCTCTTTCCTTCTCTGTGGCACTTATTTCTCCCATTCTGTCTTCCAACTCACTTATTCATTCTTCTGCCTCAGTTATTCTGCTGTTTATACCATCTAGAGTATTTTTAATTTTGGTTATTTTGATATCTAGTACTGTTTGTTTGCTCTTTAATTCTTCTGAGTCCTTATTAACTGTTTTTTTATTTTCTCTATTTTGTTGTTGAGATTTTGGATCATCTTTGCTATCATTACTCTGAATTCTTTTTCAGGCAGTGTTCCTATTTCCTCTTCATTTATTTGGTCTTGTGTATTTTTACCTTAGTCCTTCACCTGTGACATATTTTTTTGTCTTCTTATTTTCCCCCCACTTTGGATGGGTGGGATTGTGTTCCTGTCGCACTGGGTGTTTGGCCTGAGGTTTCAAGCACTGGAGTTTGTAGGCTGTTGAGTATAGCTGGGTGTTGGTGTTGAGGTGAGAACCTCTGGGAGACCTCACTCTGATGAATATTCCCTGGGAACCAGGTTTCCCTCTTAATCCCATGTTTTGGACTCAGAGCTCCCATCTCAGGCCTGACCCTGGGCTTGTGAATCAAGATCCCACTAGCCGTGTGGAGCAGGAAAATGAAAAAAATTAAAAAAAAATGTAGGAAAACAGCAGAACAATTACAAGATAAAAAATATGATAATAGGAAACTAACAGATGTGTTAGAAAAATTAAAAAAAAAAAAGATGGAGCAACAATTGGAAGGGAAAACAACTGCAATAGCCTAAGTGAGGAGGTGGGAAGAAAAAAAAAGAAAAAGAAAAAAAAAAGCCAGAAAAAACCTTGATTGTGGGGGTGGGGCTTAGACAAGGGCGAGGGGTTGGGAGGTTAGGCAATGGGCAGAGCCTGCCCTTAGAGAAGGCCCTGGGTATGGTGGGGAATGGGGCTTAGGCCCAATGATGCAGAGGGGCCCAGGAATGCCTCTGGTCCTGGGGGCAGAGGACCAGGTCGAGGTACCCAGCGGGCTCCCTGGGCACAAGTTGGTGGGAGAAATGCTAGGCACTTCCCCTAGTCCTCCAGTCTCAGAGGGTCCCTCCCCCTTGGGTTCTCTTTTTCCTCACCCCATCTCTCCTATTCCCCTAGGACCCTCACAGCTGCAGGGGGCACTGGAAGGCAGGAGACCAGACTCTGATGCCCAACAGGCTTCCCAGGGCCAACTGGGCTAGGGTAATGCCTGCGGCACTTCCCCAGATCTCCCAGTCTCGTAGGGTCCCTGTCTGCCTCTCTTCCTCTCCCCCAACCCCCTACTCTGCTAGGTCCCCAGCAGCTGGAGGGGGCCCTGGAGTGTGAAAGACCAGGTCTGTGTGCCTAACAGGCTTCCCAGAGCTAGTGGGCAGGGGAAATACCTTCCCTGCCTCCCTTGATCCTCCAATCCCAGAAGACCCCCTCCCCTGCCCGCCTCTCCTCTTCTCCCCTGCTTTCCTTCTACACCCCTAGGACCGGTGAGACCTAGAGGGGCCGCTGGAGGACTGAAGACTTGGCCTGGGAGCACAGCAGGCCTCCCGGTGCCAAGTGGGTAGGGAGATTTCCCTCAGCGTCTCCCCTGATCCTCCGGTCCTGCAGGGTCCCTCCCCACTGCTGTCTGCCTCTCTTCCTCTTCTCCTCTTCTCCCTCCCTCCCACACCTATAGCACCTACTCAGCTGGAGAGACTGAGGGACCAGACTCAGGAGCCCAGCAGGCCTGCGGGGCCCAAGTGGGCAGGGGAAAGGTCCCCCGCACCTCTCGTGGTCCTCTGCTCCTGGAACGTCCCACTACCAGTCTGCCTCTCTTCCTCTTCCCCTGCCATGCGCCAACGTCCCCTGGACCAATGCATCTGGGAGGGGACCCTGGAGAGTTGGAGACCAGGCCTGGGAGCCCAGAAGGCTTCCCGGGCCAGTGGGCAGTGGAAATGCCTTCTGCTCCTCCCCCGATCCTCTGATCCCAGAGGGTCCCTCCCCCCTTCTACCTCTCTTCTTTTCCCCCCACCGCTTCCCTCCTGTACTTCTAGGACCAACGGCCAGGAGGAGCCTTGAAAGGTGGAGGACCCGCCCAGAAGAAATACCCGGCGGCACCTCCCTATTCTTCTGACCTGGAGAGATGCCTTCCCACCCCCACTGTCTGCCTCTCTCCCTCCCCTGCTGTCCTCCTCACCCCCACGCCCCCAGGATTCTCCTGCCGGAGAGGGGCCCGGAGAGTGAAGGACCAGGTCCGGGAGCCCAGTCGGCCTCCCTGGCCAAGAGGGCAGGCGAAACGCCCTCTTGCCTCCCTGTCCCCCAATCTCAAAGCTCCCACCCCCACCTGTCCGCCTCTCCACCTCTCGCCCCTCCTCCCTCCTTCCCACACCCCCAGGACCCAGGCAGCCCAGAGGGGGCCTTGGAGGGTGGAGGACCCTGTTGAGGAGCCCAGCAGGCCCCCAGGCGGGGGAGCTCAGCAGGCCTCCTGGGCGGGAGAAACCCAGGTGTGGTTTCCCCCATCTCCCCAACCCTCAACAGTCCCTCCAAGCAAGAACCTCCCCCCTCACCCAGCCACCCCACAGCAGCACCGGTCCCGTCAGACTTCCCCTTCCCCGCCCCCCTGACTCCCCCCAGGTCCTACCCGATTGCTCCGGGGTTCCTGCGGTCTGCTTGGGCCTCAGGTCCCTGTCGGCTTCCGGCAACCTATCTATTCGTGGGGAGATGTGATCTCCACGTCTTCCCATGCTGCCATCTTGACTCCATCCTCAAATGAATATTTAAAAAAATTTATTGGTTTCTTGGCTTGCTTCGTCAACTTTTAGATTTTGGGCACCAGTGGGGTTAGGAGCCAGTGCTGTCACTGCTGTAGACAACTGTTGATGGCTGGTCACAGATGCAGGTAATCTGAAAGGCAGCTGGATGTGGTGAGAAGAGTAATGACTAAAGTCAGGCAGTCCTGGGCTGAAATCTCGCTTTGCTCCTTAGTATCGGTATTGTTCAGGGTTCTCCAGAGAAAAAGAGCCAATGGGATCGATTGATCTGTCTGTCTGTCTGTCACCTATCTGTGAGATTAATTATGGTGAATTGGCTCACCATCTGCCATCTGCAAGCTGGAGACCCAGGAGAGCTGATGATATCATTCCAGTCTGGGTCCAAGGGACTGAGAAGGAGGGGAGTCAGTGGTGAAAATCTCAGTCCAAGGGCAGAAGACCGATGTCCCAGCTCAAGCAGGCAGGTAGGAAGGGGCCAGTTCCGTCCTTCCTCTGCATTTTGTCCTATGCAGGCCTTCAAGGAATTGGATGATGTCTCCCCACATAGGGGAGGACAATCCGTTTTACTGAGACCACCAATTTAAATGCTAATCTCATCTGGAAACACATTCATAGACTCACCCAGAAATGTTTAATCTGGACACCCCATGGCTCTGTGAGGTTGACACACGAAAATAATCATCGTAGTATCTGAGTGACTTTCGAAAAGTCACTACTGCTTTGTACCTCAGTTTCCTCACTGAAAGTACAGAGATAATAGAGACTTTGTTACACTCTAGTAATGATCAGAGACAGTCTGTTCACATTGCCTAACACAGGGTAGAAACTTTATTTCTTTTCAACTGGTTTTTGTGAGAGGGGGATCAAACAGTGAAAATATTTTCTTTCAAAAGCAGTACATGCTTATTGTAGATAGTTTAGGAAACAGATAAATACGAAGAAGAAAATAAACCCCTCATAATCATAACTGTTAATCTTTTAGTAATATTTTTCCCATTTATAACTTCGGTGTACATTTCAGTTATTTTCTTCTAGTGAATCAGTTTTAAGGATTGCATAGTATTTTATTATATAGATGTACTATAATTTAGTTAATCCTTTAGGTGTATGTACACATTTTGCTATTATTAATATCCTTGTATGTGCATTTATGTGCATAAGCATAATTATTTACTAGGATAAATTTTTACAAATAAAATGGAAACATGGTACAGATCAACCAGTTTGCAAGGCAGAAATAGAGACACAAATGAAGAGAACAAACATATGGACACCAAGGGGGGAAAGCAGGGGGGGTTGGGGTGGGATGAATTGGGAGATTGGGATTGCCATATATACATTCCTAATAAGAAAAAAAAATCAAATTGTACACTTTAAATATATGCAGTTTGTTGTATGTCAATTATATCTCAATAAAAGTTCTTAAAAAATCACTGGGTCAAGAAGTGTGTACTTTTTGAAGGTTTTAGTTATGATTGACTTAATTATCTTTGCCATATATTGCATCAATATACATTTTCACCAGAAATGGATGGAAGTGATCATTTTTCCTTACCTTTCAACCTCTGGGGGACAAAAATGGCATTATTATTTGACTTTGCATTTTAAAACTATTAGTGAAATTGAAATCAGAAGATCAGATTTATTGATCTTATGTACTGCATTTATTTTAGAACTGTTTTAGGTTTACAGCAAAACGGAGTGGAAGGTACAGAGATTTCCCTTATACCCCCTTCACCCACACATGCATAGCCTCCCCCATTATCAGTGTCAGTCACAACAGTAGCACATTTGTTAAAAGTGATAAACCTACATTGACACATCATATTCACCGAAATTCCGTAATTAACGTAGGGTTTACTATTGCTGTTGTACATTCTGTAGGTTTGGACAAATGTATAATGATGTGCGCATCATCATCATAATCATCCAGAGTATTTTCACTGCTTTAAAAAATCCTGTGTTCCACCTATTTCTCCTTCCCATCCTCCTCCGTCCTTTGCAACCTCAGATCTTTTTACTGTTTCCATAGATATGCCTTTTTCAGAATGCCATATAGTTGGAATCATAAAGTATGTAGTCTTTTAGATCAGCTTCTTTCACTTAGTAATATGCATTTAAGGTTTTTTCACATCCTTTCATGGCTTGATAGCTCGTTTATTTTTAGTGCTGAATAATATTCCACTGTCTGGATGTACCACAGTTTATCCATTCAGCTACTGACGGACATCTTGATTGCTTCCAAAATCTGGCAGTTATGAATAAAGCTGCTATAAATATGCCTGTGCAGATTTTTGTGTGGACATAAGTTTTTAACTCCATTGGGTAAATACCAAGGAGCACAATTGCTCGATTGTATGGTAAGAGTATGTTTAGTTTTGTAAGAAACCTCCAAACTGTCTTCCAAAGTGGCTGTACCATTTTGCATTCCCACCAGCAATGTATGAGAGTTCCTGCTGCTCTACATCCTCACCAGAATTTGTTATCAGTGTTCCAGATGTTGCTCATTCTAATAGGTGTGTAGTGATATATCATTGGTGTTTTAATTTACATTTCCCTGATGACATATGAAACATCTTTCATATGCTCTATTTGCCATCTGTATATCTTTTTTGGTGAGGTGTCTGTTAAAGTCTTTGACACATTTAAAAAATTGGGTTGTTTTCTAATTGTTGAGTTTTAAGAGTTCTTTGTATATTTTGGACAACAGTCCTTTATAAGATGTGTCTTTTACAAATATTTTTTCCCTACTATGTGACTTGTCTTCTAATTATCTTGAGCAAAATCAGAAGTTTTTGACTTTAATGAAGTCTAGCTTATCAATTATTTCTTTCATGGACCATGCTTTTGGTGTTGTATCTAAAAATCATTACCAAACCCAAAGTCATCTAGGTTTTCTCATATGTTATCTTATAGGAGTTTTATAGTTTTTCATTTTTACATTTAGGCCTATAATGCATCTTGAGTTAATTTTCATGATGAGCGTAAGGTCTGTGTCTAGACTCACTTTTTTTAACATGTGGATGTCCAGTGGTTCTAGTACCATTTGTTGAAAAGCCCACCTTTGTTTCATTGCATTGCCTTTTCTCCTTTGTCTGAGAAGTGTTGACTCTATTAATGTGGGTCTATTTCTGGGCTTTCTATTCTGTTCTATTGATCTCTTTGTCTGTTGTTTCACTGGTGCCACATGGTCGTGATTCCTGTGGCTTTATGGTAAGTCTTAAAGTCAGGTAGCACCATTCTTCCAACTTTGTTCTTCTTCAGTATTGTGCTGGCTATTCTGGATCTTTTGCCTCTCTGTATAAACTTTAGAATTGCTTTGTTGATATCTGCAAAATAACTTGCTGGGATTTTGATTGGGACTGCACTGAATCTGTAGATCAAGTTGGGAAGTACTAATATCTTGACAGTGTTGAGTATTCCTATGCATAAACATTCTTTATTTTTCTGATAGCATGCTTGTTTTATTTTTGGTTTTTAAATTTAAAAAGAATTCTTTATATCTTAGAAATACTTAACTTTTGTTTGTAATTATTTTGTCTGACATTCTCCTTCTTGTCCTCTCACCGCCCTCTCCAGTATTAATTGAATTTTTGATTGTATATGTTTTATATTGATTTCAAGCAAGAACTTTCTTTTTTTAAAAATTATTTATTTATTTATTGGCTGTGTTGTGTCTTCATTGCTGCACATGGGCTTTCTCTAGTTGTGGTGAGTGGGGGCTTCTCTTCATTGCGGTGTGCAGTCTTCTCAGTGCCATGGCTTCTCTTGTTGTGGAGCATGGGCTCTAGGTGCATGGGCTTCAGTAGTTGCAGCACGAGGGTTCTACAGTGCAGGCTCAGTGGTTGTGGCGCACAGGCTTAGTTGCTCTGCAGCATGTGGGATCTTCCCGAACCAGGGCTTGAACCCGTGTCCCCTGCATTGGCAGGCAGATTCTTAACCACTGCATTACCAGGGAAGTCCCTCAAACAAGAACTTTCAAATTGAAAAAAAAAAAAAAAACTTTCTGTCTGGCTTTAAAGACTTTCCCCCCACCCAGGTAGATTTTCTTCTGTTTTGGGAGTAAAATGATGGTTGGTTATGATGTAATCCTTTAATCAAATATACAATTGAATTTGATTTGCCAATGTCATATCATTTGCCAATAATTATAATTTTATATCCATCTTCCCAATATTATTCTTTTATTTATTTTTTTGTAAGCTGGCTCATATTTTCATAATTGAAAAGTAGCCACAGGCATCTTTTTCTTATTACTGATATTAAGATGGGAATGTCTTTATTTTCTGTTAGGTAGGATATGGTTCCTGTGTTTAGATAGATATTTTTTTTGTTCTGGCTTTCTAAAGTTATTAACAATGTAGAAGGGATGTAGAACTTGATTACATGCTTCTATGACCTTTCTTAATGAAGAATAAGATAGAATAAAGGCAAAATCATGAATGGGACAAAGTTGCTGATAAAATATCCGAGATGTTGATAGAAGATATAAGCCACCAAAAAGACTTGACAGGTGCAAACATTTATGTACTAGTAAGTTTTCAGTATAAAATGCAAATACTAAAAGAACGGAAAAAAAAATGCAAATACTGAGTATAGTTTAAAGAGGTCAACAGATCCATAGTCAATCAAGTAGGCAAAATAATTAGGGTATTTAAGATGAACATGAAGATGAGTATATACTTACATTTGATAACATTAATATTTACTGAGCATTTGCTATGTGCCAAATACTAGGTGTGTGTCTTATGTTCTGTAATCCTCATGTATCCATCTGAAGTGGATACTATCATGTTCACAATTTACTGCATGCTACTACAATCAGTCCCCCTATTAGATCTCAGAATCTTTTCCACTGGGAACACAGTTTATGGACCCTTATATTCCCAGGACTTACGTAGCAAGAGGAATAGGGTAGGTTCTCCATAATGGTTGATCTATGACCCTCTCTCCCCCAGAGTGCCTCATTCATATTTCCCGGAGATGTCGCATTCTTCTCTTCCCTGCAGACTCCATGCCATCTGGCAGTAGCTCTGGCTCTTCACCCTTCTCAGTAGTTATTCCTCTGCTAGAAATCTTGCCTTAGCCCAGCAGAGCCCCCATGGGGAGCTCACAGCCTTGTGGGCTACAGGCCATGTGAACAAGAGGCGGTAACAACTCTAGGGGACATGTATTTATGTGACCCAAGTTTAAGCTGTGAGTGTGCTTTGCTGCCATGCTTTTGCACAGCTCTTTCATCTGCCTTGAAAACCCTTTCTTCAGATGTCAGCACTAGGTGTCCCCAGCCCCATCACCTGCACCCATGCTTCCTCCACCCTATCCATGTTATTGTCTGACTGCTCTCTCCTTGATCTGACATCCTCCTTGTCTATACCACTTCCGTGAGCTCCTTGAGGGCAAGGACCTTGTTCTCTGTGTTCTGCAGCTCTGAAACCCCAGTACAATACAATGCCTGGCACATAACCAGTGGTCCAAAAATACTCATTAAATCAACAGAAACGGTTCTCATGGTGGTAGGTCCCAGAGTACTGTTTATAGAGTGTGTTAGAAACATTGTGGATTAAACAAACGTTTGTGGGCTGATCTGGAAATCTAACCTCCAGGTACAACATGTTTCCAGGGGAAAGAATGCTGGGATGCTTATATTTATTTTCAGCACTAAAATGTTAGTTCTGCTTTCAAATTCTGAAGGATCCGTTGTACTCTTCTCAGATTGGCACAGTTTCTCCAGGACTCAGTGGAAGTCATATGCCCATGGGAAAAAATCTGGCTGCCTTTGAATAGAAGATGTAGCAACAGTAATAAATTTGAGAGTGAATACAGTTTGCATATGCAATAGCTTATTCCCATAATTCAGAGTTTCCTGTGTGCCTGAGAGGCTCGAAAGGTAGCGCACACCCCTCCATCATTTCCTCCTAGTACTGAGCTGTTGCCAAGCTCTGACCTGTTAAGTGTCTCATACAACACCCGGAGAGTTCGGGAAGCAACCCTATTCAATTTGCTGGTATCATTTCACAATATTAATAGCTTGTGACTCCTGATGTAGGGGGGATATTGAGCATGTGCAGCTGGCTCACAGTCTCACGAAGAACTCTCTTAATTTTCCTTCCTCCTAAGTGTGAATTTTTCAGCAATGATGTGGCACAAGTGGGTTCAATTTAATCAAAGTTTCCCAGGACATTTCTTGCTGAGGAGTGAATCACTGGGTTTTATGATGAATTATGAGAGGAACATGTGTGCATTTTCATGTCTGTAGTGTGCAGTGCAGTGTGCTTAAGACAATCAAGTGAGATTTTCTCAAGTAGTTTAACTTCTTTTCTAGCTCTCTACAGTCTGTCTTCATATATTTTAAGCCTTATATCTTGTTCTCACTTTTGTACTTTGCGTTTCATTGACATAGAATTTGACATGCCCCTCAGCATCACACACAGTGGCTACACCAACATTATTACATAGAAGAGGTTTAGGATAGGCAATCTGGTTGCAGTAAAGGACTAGACCCTTATCTTGAAGTTTCATTTGTATAGCAAGCCCACTATTTATTCATAGAAGGGTGCTACTTCCTGATGGTTACTCCAGGTTTCTAATAACTTCGGCTCAGATCCTTGGAATCATCTTTGATTCGTCTTTTTCTCGCTCTATGTCTAATCCTTCAGCTATCTTTATGACTCCACTTTCAAGTGCATCAATATTTACATCCCTTCCTCTCACTTTCATAGCTACCATTTTGGTCCAAGGTGCCTTCACCTCTTATTGAGATGTTGCAATAACCTCCTAATGGATTTCCCTACTTACATTTTTGCTTCCACAGTCTGTCTCCAACATATCTTTTGAGCGTTGTTTCTTGTTCTCACACAGTTGCCCAAGTGATCTTGTGAAAACGGAAGTCAGATCATCTCATTCCTCTGCAGAAAACTCTCTGACATCTTCTCATTTTCACTAGAATAAAATCCACAGTCCTTAAAATGGCCAGAAAGTTTCTACATGTGGTAAGGGGTAGGGCCTACTTGTGTTAAGGTAAAAGGACTCCTGTTACCACTCAACCCCTATCTTACTTATATCCTTGTTCACCCTGTTCCCACCACACTGGCCACCTCACTGTTCTGTGAGCATTTGTGAAACATTTGTGGCTTCTGCGTGTGCTTTCCCATTGTTTGGACTTTTTCATTTGGAGACCTACATGGTATCTTTCTCCCTCTGTCATCTGCTTCAACACTTTACTCACCTCACTTGTTCTTTCTACTCCATTTGACGTTGCTTATTTTTCCCCACTTCCAGAAATTATTCTCTTAGCTTCTGGACATTACATTCTCCTGGAATTATCTGTACCTGTTTACTATTAATTCTTGATCTATTTCATGGGCTGCTCTTCTTCTGTCTCCCCCTTAACTGCCAGGTGTCTATTTCCAGTCTTCTGTAATTCTTGCTGCCTATTGCCTTCTTGAGCAATATTAACTTCTCTAAGGTTTTAAAATATGCTCACATGCTCCCAAATCTCTATCTCTAGTCCAGCTCTCTCTTTGGAGACTCAGATGCACAGGTCCTACTGTCTGCTGAACATCTAGATGTCTCATGGACACCTCAAAATCAACATGTTTAAAAGGAAGTCATCTTCTTCATTATAAAAGGGCTCTTCCATCCAAGTTCTCTATTTTGGTTGAGTACCTGGTTTCTTACCTAGGTATTTAGTTAAAAGTTCCTCTTGACTCCTACCTCCCCTTCATTCCCCACAGTCAATGAATCATCAGGTTCTGCTGACTGTACCTCTCTAATAAGTCTCAGATTTGTTTCTTCCTCTTCACATTTATTACCTGTGATGGGTTGAATGATGGTTCCAAAAAAGTTATGTTTACACCCAGATACCTGGAACTTTTGAATGTTACCTTATATGGAAAAAGAGTTGTTGCAGATGTAATTAAATGAAGGATATTAAGATGAGATTATAAGAGAAAGGAAGAGGGAGAATTGTGACAGAAGAGAAGACACAGATACACCGAGGAGAAGGCAATATGAAGGCAAAGACAGAGGCAGAGATTGGAGTGATGTGGCCATAAGCCAAAGAAACCAAGAAATCTGACAGCCACCAGAAACTGGAAGAGGCAAGGAAGGATTCTCCTTTAGAGCCTCCAGAGACCTTGATTTTGGACTTCTGGCTTCCAGAAATGTGAGACTGTGAGAGAATACATTTCTGTTGTTTTTAGTCATCCAGTTTGTGGTAGTTTGTTGTGGCAGCCACAGGAAATTAGTACGCTACTTTTGCTGGTTCAGATCTTTGTCTTAGATTAGTGTGACAGCTCCCTCATGGTCTCTCTGCCTCCAGTCTTAATATTATTTCCTTGTCTATTATATTTTTAGCTCTTTCTATGGGCTTCTTCTCTAGTGCTGATAAACGTGCTGGCATCTTTCTTGTTTTAAACAAAACTAAGTCTTCAACACTTTCAAAATTATGTGAGAATAGTTTTGCAGGGATAAACTAAGCTGTCTTAAAAAAATAATAGTGGACCCTCAATCAAGGCTTTGAAAAGAGCTCTGAACTTTTCTTTTGTTTCTCTTTTATTTTATCCAAGGAGGAAAATTAGACAAATTAAAGAAATACACTGAGTGTCTCCCAATGTTACCAGCTATTTGCCAATAATAACTTTTCTTCTTCTGTGGCTGGAAGGAGGGTAAATTACATTGCTTTCTGTGACAACCCCCTACCCTTGCAGGCCTGGCTTACTTAGCACTGGCCTTGACTCACACCATCTGCCACTATCTACTAATGAGTTTGTAACTTGCCTTTGTCTGAGCCAGTCAGAAAATGTACATTCATATTATGATCATAGATGGTACTTAAAATATTTTCTTTTTATTGTCAATAAGTTATAGGTGCAAAAGCCTAATTTTAGTAAAATCCAGAGGTCCCTTTTAAAGCATTTGGTGGTTTTTTTTTTTTTTTTCCCACTTTGGAGGGAAAAAAATGACTTCTCCTTTTCATGTCTTTCAGTTGAATCCCTGTGCTACATGCGTCGCTGGCATCAGTACATGCAGCAGTTACCACGTATGGTTTTGAGGAGCATGTCATTGCTCAAAGAGAAGAGGGGGCCTGAAGAGGGGAAATGCAAAACCGATGAAAGAGCAGGTAGTTGTGTCCAATTGTTATCTTCTTTTAGGAGGGACAGTGTCACATTTATATTTGAATTTTTAATTGAGAAAAACCAATTGAAACTAAGTTATTACACAATTATCATTTTCCTTTCTGTAGCCCCTGTTTTTCAGATTTTTGTGTTATTTTCTTAGCTGCCTTTACTGGTAGGAGGTTTAGAGTTATATACTTACTGTTTTCTTTTTTTAAAATCAAAACCTGATTCAGTTCTTAAAATAATTTTTTTCTGTGGATGAGTGTGGTAGGTAGAATAACGGTCCCCAAAAGATGTTCCTGTCCTAATCCAGGAACCTGCAAATATGTTCCCTTACATGACAAGAGGCACTTTGCAAATGTTAAGTTCTTAATGAAGTTAAGATCTTGAGATAGGGAAGTCATCTTGGATTATCTGGATGGGCCCAATGTAACCACAAGGGTTCTTATGAGAGGGAGGCAGGGGCATCAGAGTGAAAGAGTTGGAAAAGGAGCTGTGAGGATGGAAGCAGAGGTCAGAGTGATGCCATTGCTAGAAATAGCCATGAACCAAAGAAGCCTCTGGAAGCTGGAAAAGCAAGGAACAGATGATCCCCTAAAGCTGCCTGAAGGAACACAGCTCTGCTGGCACTTTATTTTAGCTCTGTATGACTCTCATTTAAACTTTTCTAGAGCTGCAAGATAATAAATTTGTGATATTTAAGCCACTAAATTTGTGGTAATTTGTTAAAGCAGCAATAGGAAACCAGAACCCTGGGCTTTTAGTAAAAACCGCAATATGATTTTCATTCCTTTAACCTAGAATTTAGTGACGTTATTTCAGATCCTGTCCAGAGAGCACTGTGACTTCAGGGTGCTATCACAAGCTCACCAGCGCAGCTGAGGGCTAGCTCACCCAGAAGCCACCGTGCACTTTCTCTTGGACCCCCGCTCACCCTCCGTGTTCTCTGGCCACCATTTTGCCTAGTCATTTGCCCTGACCTGCATCCAGGCTATGAGTTAGTTTCTTGCTGTGATTTGTTGGTTAATGAGCCTTGGAATTCTCAGTTTCTTCTCTGTGTGGTTTGTAGTGTTCATACATCTTGGTCCTTTTTGGCTTAACCCTTCTTGCCAATCTGATAAGATGACTGGCTTTATGCATAGAGGCCCTCAATTCTTGGTGCCCTAATAGGATCAACCAATCTAGTCACCAGTTTGCGAGTGTTCAGATGCACGTGTTCCTGTTTCAGTTAACAGTTGTGCCTGAGGATTTGGCTCTGTCTGCTCATCTGTTCATTCATTCATTAAATGATAATTTGTTGAACATCTATTCTATGCCAAGAACTGAAATAAAAACTAGGGATGGATAGATTAATGAGATATGGTCCACATCCTCAAGGAGTTCATGGTTTAATGTAGAAGACCAACAGAAGGAGAGGTAATTGCTAAACAGTGTGGTAAGGGCAAAGATGGAAATAGCATAGCTGTCACTGATCCCAGAGAAGAGAGGATATTGTAGAGTAGTGGCAATGGGAAAGCTTCCTGCAAGGAGGAGAGGCCTCAGTAGAAACTTAAAAGGAAAGAATGGGAATTATCTAGATAGTGGCAAGGAGATGCACATGGAGGAAGGTATGAATGGAGGACACTGCACATAGCTATTGTTTAGAGTAAGAAGGGACAAATCGAGCAAAAGCCTACAGAAGTAAGGAGCTGTGCAAGGAACAACAAGCAACTAGGTGTTACTGGAGTATTGAGTGTGAGGCAGAGAACTGGGAGGAGAAGGCCAGAGAGGTAGGCAGGGGCCAGACCTCAGAGCACCTTACATGCTCTGGATAGGAGCTTCAACCCTAGCATCTGGCTGTCTATTTTAGAGTACATAAAAGTCATTCATTCAGTTCATCAACACTGTCCAAAGCCCTGGGGATCGGCAATGAACAAGAAGGCAAAGCTGCTACCCTCTTGGAACTCAGTGTAGCAGGAGAGACAGATAATGTGGTAAGCATGATGAAAGGAGGTGTTGGGGTATCTTGTAAGCTGGGTGAAGGTCCAAAAGAGACTTCCCTGAAGATACAGTTTCTGAGCTGAGTTCTGATGATGAGATTACCTAGGAGCTTATGAAGAAGGGAGATCTCTAGCCTCCACCATTAAAGACTCTCATTCAGTAGATCTGGGGCAGAATCAAGAACCTGCATTTCGCACAGCACGGTAGGTGATCCTGGTGCAGGTGGATTCATCGAAGGGTTCAATTTTTTTGTTTGCAGTAAATGAATCTCAGATGTTAGAACTTCTCTATATCCTGATTCAGAAGACTCAAACCACACATAGCCTCATTGAGATGTTGTAACACATGTGATACTTAAGAAAAACACTATTGCAATAACTTAGTGCTGTTCAACCCGCATCTAGATGGCTCTTGAATGATTCAGAGGGAAACTTTGAATGGCATATGGTTAGAAGCAGTTTGGGAAGTTCCCTTCAAAAGATTGAGTAATATGAGGACATGCTTCCACAGATGACTGAAGAATGGGTGAAGATTCCCTTTCTTAAATCCTCTACCAGCTCCCATCAACTTTCTACCCCTGACCCCTCACTGCTTTCCAAGAAAATGGGGCTCAACTACTTCATTCTTAGTCAGAAATTTGGGCTGAGGATACCTCCAATTCCTTTATAGAACTAGCATCTCTGCAAAACTCTCCAGATGATAAATGATAGGCAAATAATTTAGATCTTTTTATTCCAGGAAGCAGGGTAGTATAGTAGAAACGGCATATTTTGTGTATATTTTTATTTTTAAATTTAATTTATTAAAAAAATTCATCAATGCTTTACAATTTTCGAAAGTTTCACATACATGATTTCATATAATCCCATAATAATCTTTTTCAAAAATCCCCAACCCTTGTATAGTGCCTCCCCCTTCCGTTTCCCCACTGGTAAACACTAGTTTGTTCTCTGTATCTGTGAGTCTGCTTCTTTTTTAGAAACAGCATACAATTTGAAGCCAGTCTTATCAATGAATATTTACCTACTTTATACCAAGCCCTGTTTTAGGTGCTCAGAAAACAAAGAATAAGATCTTGTCCTTGATCTGTAGAAGCTCACAATTCAGTAGAGGAGACAGGTAATCTTAATAACAATGTGGTTATGAAATGATAGAGCTCACAGGATACTGTGAAACAAGAGATGAGACATTTCCCTGAGCCTGGACTGAAAGCTCACAAAGAGATAAGCCCTTAGCTGGGACTTGAAGGTTGGGTAGAAATTAACTGGGATAGGAAAGAGAGGGTAGGGCACATTTTATTTCTATCTTTTATACTCTGTGTTGCATTTCTTTTGTGTCTAACCACAGAGTCTTTTATGGTGTGTACACAGCAGGTTTGTGGTCTGTTAGAGCCACTGTTTACATATCTTCATTAACTTCTTAATTGGTTGGAATGAAGAGATCACTTCTTTCTGGTTTGAATGACCTAAATTAGCAGTTTACTCAGGGTTTCCTAATGGATCATGTTCAAAGCAGAATACATTTGTTTACAATGAGCTTGTCCTTTGAGGCAATACCCAATCAACCCATTAGCTTTGTCTGAAGTCTTATCAGTGCACAGTTGGGTGTTTTAGGATGCATTATGGGCAGAGTGGATAACCACGGTGGTAGTCTACTTATGGACCAGTCTGCCTGTGAGAGAATGGTCAGATGGCCTTGCTCAATTCTTAGAGAACCACAATCTATACTCCGCCCCCACCCCACCCCACCTCCCAGCTGTCTCTTGTTCTTTTGATAGTTCTTAACATATTTAACAAACCCTTTGAGAGTCTGATGAACACCAAGACTGTAAGAAAATGCATAAGACAAAAATGATTAATGTTGGAATGTTCAGAGATTTTCCTCACCACCTCCCTGTGTCACAAATAGAATTCTCAGTCTAAGTGAAGTGATTTTTTTTCTTTCTCTCCCTTCAAAGATTTATTTTTGCAGAAAAGAAGCTAGGTTCATCTACTTGATAAAGTTCTTAAAGAGGAAGGGAAGGAGGGATGGGGAGAAGAGAAAATGCTTTGGACAATGGAGGGTTGGTGGAGGAGTGTTCTTCCCTGGGGGTTTTGAGGAGAGAGATCCTGTTATAACTGTAGGAAAGGACTAAAAGGGCAAGAGAGTAGAAAATACTTTAGTAAGTGCTTTTATGCACTGTGTGTTTGAGTCCCTTTGAGTAATGTGTGTAAAACATGGGGTTTCTTAATTTTTAAATTTACTTTTGGCATTGCACTATGATTCTTGGATGTAACAGGGCTTTGAGACTAAATCACATTTTGGGTGCATATACATCCTCATATGATTCTGTAAATACAGCATAGAGGAAATTGTGGATCACCCCTTTCCAAGCCTATTTGTAGGCTCCAAGTTAAGAATGTCTGTTCTGGGGTCTGGATTACAGAAGTAATCTGCTACCTTGTCTCCCTATTACCCCTTTTCCTCTTCTCCAATCTTTTCTGCATATTATAGCCACACTGTTCTTAAAATATAAATTGGATTATGTCATTTCCTTGCTTAAATCCTTTTAGTGGCTTGCCTGTTTGCTTAAATTTTGTGGGCTGAATTGTGCCCCCCCCCTCAATTCATATGTTGAAGTCCTCACCCCCACTACCTCAGAATGTGACTGTATTTGGGGATAGGTTATTTAGAGAAATAATTAATTAAAATAAAGTCATTAGGATGAACCAAAGCAATCTTGAGAAAGAACAAAGCTGGAGGTATCACGTTCCAGACTTCAAACTATACTACAAAGCTGCAGTCATAAAAACAGTATGGCATAGTACAGAAACAGACACATAGAAAATGAAAAAGAATAGACAGCCCAGAAATAAACACTTGCACTTATGGTCAATTGATCTGTGACAAAGGAGACAAAAATATGCAATGGGGAAAAGACAGCTTCTTTAATAAATGGTGCTGGGAAAACTGGAGAGCCATGTGCACAATAATCAAACTGGACTACTTTCTCATACCATATACAAAAATGAACTCAAAATGGATTAAAGACTTAAGTGTAAGACCTGAAACCATAAAACTCAGAGAAGAAAACTTAGAACACTCTTTGACATAAATCATATCAACATTTTTTGGGATCTGTCTCCTAAGGCAAAGGAAATAAAAGCAAAAATAAACGGGAGGAAGAAAGATGGTGGTGAAGTAGAAAGATGTGGAATGCATCCCGCTCCACAGATGCATCAGGAATACATCAAAAGACACAATAATTCCCACAGAGAACCAGCTGAACACCAGCAGACGACCTCAGACACCAGAAAGGAATGCAAAGACCCCAACATAACTGGGTAGGACAGAAGGAAAAAAAGAAAAAAAAGGAGACAGAGGAGGAGAAGAAAGGAAAGGGATGGATCCCACACCCTGGGGCAAGGGGATCTGAAACAGAGGGGCGATTGCCGAATTCGGGGAAATGCCCTTTATGTGACAAGGAAACCCATTCTCCAACAGGGAATTTCCCTGGATCAGAAGGGAGGCATTTGGGACTGTTCAAAGAGGGTGAAGCGGCTGATCTGGGGCAGACGGGAAAGAGTGAGAAACACAAGGAGGGTCTGCACCACGGCTCAGCGTGTCTGGACTGAGACATCGGTTCACAGCTGAACAGGGGGTCTGGGAGCTGGAACGTGGGAACCAGAGAATTGGTTCAGAGTGAGAAACATTGTTGGTGGTGGGGAGACGGACTGAGATGACAGGAGGGAAGAAATCCGCAGTGGAGAATGCTTACCACGGAAAGCTGGGCGGCCATGGCAGCAGCTGGATACTGCTGACTCACAAGTGGGGGGAGGAGCTGTGGGTGTAGCCTCTCTCTCAGCACCTGAGATGGACAAAGGAGGGACCCCTCTGGGCATGGCTAATGCACTCAGGGATAACAAAGGCCCCTGGGAGGGGCTGGCCTAGAGTGCCTGCAGCCAATAGCCAAAAGTCTGCAGAGTGGCCCAGCTCAGGAGACATTCTGTTTACACTTGAGCTGCCAGCATCC
This sequence comes from Hippopotamus amphibius kiboko, assembly GCF_030028045.1. NCBI lineage: Eukaryota > Metazoa > Chordata > Mammalia > Artiodactyla > Hippopotamidae > Hippopotamus > Hippopotamus amphibius. The sequence goes on along the minus strand of NC_080186.1, from coordinate 66,740,597 downwards.
CTCTGCAACAGGCACCGTCATGGCTGACTGAGCTGCCATGACCCAGGCAGGGTGCCCTGACAGGGTCATGGCAGGGGGAGGAGCCACGGTTGTAGTTACTCTCTCGGCCTGAACCACCAGTGTCCCTCTGCAACAGGCACAGCCTGAGCTGCTGTGAGCCAGGCAGGGCACCACTGCTCACTCACTCCCAGGGGAAGGAGTCACTGTTGTACCCTCTCTCTCCCCACACCTCAGTACTTACAGATGAACAATAAAGGAAGCTCTGCTGGTTGCAGAGTAACACAAAAAGCCCAAGGTGGGTAGAAGGAGACTTACAGCTGAGACCCCAAGGAAACAGAAATATTATTATTAATTGTATTGATCTGGTCCATTCTGGGGTCAGTTCTAGCTTTTTTTTTTTTTTAAATTAATTATGATCTTAGTCCTAAGGGATCTACACATTTTATAACATTTTTTTATTCCATTTTTATTTTGTTTTTAGCCTTTTTGTATATTTCTATCTCTAGCTAAGTATTTTGTAGTGCTGACTGTATCTCTCCTACCATCTTTTCATCTCTATCTTTTATACATTTCTATTTTTTCTTTTTCTTTTCATATTTCCAGTCACACTACGCTCTTCTGTTGCCCTGTCTTCTACCCTTTTATAGTTTATCTTAATATACTTATAATCAATATTATCACTTGACTCTGTTTCCTTGCTTTATTCACCAGATGCCACACTGCCTTGGTTTTTTTTTTTTTAATTTTATTTATTTATTTATTTATTATTTTTGGGGGGAGTACACCAAGCTCAATCATCTGTTTTTTTTTTGTTTTTTTTTATTAATTTTATTTATTTATTATTTTTTTGGGGGGACACCAAGTTCAATCATCTGTTTTTATACACATATCCCCATATTCCCTCCCTCCCTTGACTCCCCCCCCACCCTCCCTCGAGTCCCCCCCACCCTCCCCATCCCAGTCCTCTAAGGCATCTTCCATCCTCGAGTTGAACTCCCTTTGTTATACAACAACTTCCCACTGGCTATCTACTTTACAGTTGGTAGTATATATATGTCTGTGCTACTCTCTTGCTTCGTCTCAACTTCCCCTTCACTCCCCGCCCCCTTCCAAACCTCGAGTTCTCCAGTCCATTCTCTGCATCTGCGTCCTTGTTCTTGTCACTGAGTTCATCAGTACCATTTTTAGATTCCGTATATGTGAGTTAGCATACAATATTTGTCTTTCTCTTTCTGACTTACTTCACTCTGTATGACAGACTGTAGGTCTATCCACCTCATTACATATAGCTCCATCTCATCCCTTTTTATAGCTGAGTAATATTCCATTGTATATATATGCCACATCTTCTTTATCCATTCATTTGTTGATGGGCATTTAGGTTGCTTCCATATCCTGGCTATTGTAAATAGTGCTGCAATAAGCATTATGGTACAAGTTTCTTTTGGGATTATGGTTTTCTTTGGGTATATGCCCAGGAGTGGGATTACTGGATCATATGGTAGTTCTATTTGTAGTTTTTTAAGGAACCTCCAAATTGTTTTCCATAGTGGCTGTACCAACTTACAGTCCCACCAACAGTGCAGGAGAGTTCCCTTTTCTCCACACCCTCTCCAACATTTGTGGTTTCCAGATTTTGTGATGATGGCCATTCTGACTGGTGTGAGGTGATACCTCATTGTGGCTTTGACTTGCATTTCTCTGATGATTAGTGATGTTGAGCATCTTTTCATGTGTTTGTTGGCCATCTGTATGTCTTCTTTGGAGAAATGTCTATTTAGGTCTTCTGCCCATTTGTGGATTGGGTTATTTGTTTTTTTCGTATTAAGCTGCATGAGCTGCTTGTATATGTTGGAAGTTAATCCTTTGTCCATTGTTTCATAGGCAACTATTTTTTCCCATTCTGAGGGTTGCCTTCTAGTCTTGTTTATGGTTTCTTTCACTGTGCAAAAGCTTTTAAGTTTCATGAGGTCCCATTTGTTTATTATTGATTTTATCTCCATGATTCTAGAAGGTGGGTCAAAAAGGATCTTGCTTTGATGTATGTCAAAGAGTGTTCTGCCTATGTTTTCCTCTAGGAGTTTTATAGTGTCTGGCCTTACATGTAGGTCTTTAATCCATTTGGAGTTTATTTTTGTGGATGGTGTTAGGAAGTGTTCTAATTTCATTCTTTTACATGTTGCTGTGCAATTTTCCCAGCACCACTTATTGAAGAGGCTGTCTTTTTTCCATTGTATATTCTTGCCTCCTTTGTCAAAGATAAGGTGCCCATATGTGTTTGGGCTTACTTCTGAGTTCCCTATTCTATTCCATTGATCTTCCTTTCTACTTTTGCGCCAGTACCATACTGTCTTGATCACTATGGCCTTGTAGTATAGTTTGAAGTCAGGAAGCCTGATTCCACCAACTCCATTTTTCCTTCTCAAGATTGTTTTGGCTATTTGGGGTCTTTTGCGTTTCCATACAAATCGTAAGATTTCTTGTTCTAGTTCTGTGAAAAATGCCTTGGTAATTTGATAGGGATTGCATTGAATCTGTAAGTTGCTTTGGGTAGTACAGTCATTTTCACGATGTTGATTCTTCCAATTCAGGAACATGGTATGTCCCTCCATCTGTTTGTGTCATCTTTGATTTCTTTCATCAATGTCTTAAAGTTTTCTGCATACAGATCTTTTTGCGTCCTTAGGCAGGTTTATTCCTAGGTATTTTATTCTTTTGGTTGCAATGGTGAATGGGAGAGTTTCCTTAATTTCTCTTTCTGCTCTTCCGTTGTTCGTGTATAGGAATGCAAGAGATTTCTGTGCATTAATTTTGTATCCTGCTACTTTACTAAACTCATCAATGAGTGCTAGCAGTTTTCTGGTAGAGTCTTTAGGGTTTTCTATATATAATATCATGTCATCTGCAAAGAGTGACAATTTGACTTCTTCTTTTCCAATTTGGATTCCTTTTATTTCATTTTCTTCTCTGATTGCTGTGGCTAAAACTTCCAAAACTATGTTGAATAATAATGGTGAGAGTGGACACCCTTGTCTTGTTCCTGTTCTCAGAGGGAATTCTTCCAGTTTTTCCCCATTGAGAACGATGTTGGCTTTTGGTTTTTCATATATGGCTTTTATTATGTTGAGGTAATTTCCTTCTATGCCCATTTTCTGGAGAGTTTTTTATCATAAATGGATGTTGCATGGTGTCAAAAGCTTTTTCTGCATCTATTGAGATGTTCATATGGTTTTTATCCTTCAATTTGTTGATATGATGTATCACATTGATTGATTTGCATATATTGAAGAATCCTTGCATCCCAGGGATAAACCCCACTTGATCGTGGTGTATGATTTTTTTAATGTGCTGTTGGAGTCTGTTAGCTAGTATTTTGTTGAGGATTTTTGCATCTATATTCATCAGTGATATTGGTCTGTAATTTTCTTTTTTTGTGACATCTTTGCCTGGTTTTGGTATCAGGGTGATGGTGGCCTCACAGAATGACTTTGGGAGTGTTCCGCCTTCTGAAATATTTTGGAAGAGTTTGAGAAGGATAGGTGTTAGCTCTTCTCGAAATGTTAGATAGAATTTGCCCGTGAATCCATCTGGTCCTGGGCTTTTGTGTGTTGGGAGATTTTTAATCACTGCCTCAATTTCCGTACTTGTGATTGGTCTGTTCATGGTTTCTATTTCTTCCTGGTTCAGTCTTGGAAGATTGTATTTTTCTAAGAAATTATCCATTTCTTCCAGGTTATCCAATTGATGGGCATATAGTTGCTTGTAGTAGTCTCTCATGATCTTTGGTCTTTCTGTGGTGTCTGTTGTTACTTCTCCTTTTTCATTTCTAATTCTGTTGATTTGCATCTTCTCCCTTTTTTTCTTGATGAGTCTGGCTAACGGTTTATCAATTTTGTTAATCTTCTCAAAGAAGCAGCTTTTAGTTTTATTAATTTTTGCTATTGCTTCCTTCCTTTCTTTTTAATTTATTTCTGCTCTGATCTTTATGATTTCTTTCTTTCTGCTCACTTTGGGGTTTCTTTGTTCTTTTTTTTCTAATTGTTTTAGGTGTAAGGTTAGGTTGTTTATTCGATAATTTTCTTGTTTCTTAAGGTAGGACTGTATTGCTATAAACTTCCCTCTTAAGACTGCTTTTGCTGCGTCCCATAGGTTTTGGGTTGTTGTGTTCTCATTGTCATTTGTTTCTAGATATTTTTTGGCTTCCTCTTTGATTTCTTTAGTGATATCTTGGTTGTTTAGTAGTTAATTGTTTAGCCTCCATGTTTTTGTATTTTTTGCAGTTTTTTTTCCTGTAATTGATATCTAGTCTCATGGAGTTGTGATCTGAGAAGATGCTTGATAGGATTTCAATTTTTTTGAATTTACTGAGGCTTGATTTGTGACCCAAGATGTGATCTATCCTGGAAGATGTTCCGTGTGCACTTGAGAAGAAAGTGTATTCTGTAGTTTTTGGATGGAGTGTCCTATAAATATCAATTAAGTCGAGATGGTCTAATGTGTCGTTTAAAGCTTATGTGTCTTTATTTTCTGTTTGGATGATCTGTCCATTGATGTAAGTGGGGTGTTCAAGTCTCCCACTATTATTGTGTTACTGTCGATGTCCCATTTTATAGCTGTTAGCATTTGCCTTATGTATTGAGGGGCTCCTATGTTGGGTGCATAGATATTTACCATTGTGATATGTTCTTCTTGAATGGATCCCTTGATCATTATGTCCTTCCTTGTCTCTTGTAATAGTCTTTACTTTAAAGCCTAATTTGTCTGATATGAGTATTGCTACTCCAGCTTTCTTTTGACTTCCATTTGCATGGAATATCTTTTTCCATCCCTTTACTTTCAGTCTATATATATATCCCTTGGTCTGAAGTGGGTTTCCTGTAGGCAGCATATAGAAGGGTCTTGTTTTTGTATCCATTCAGGCAGTCTGTGTCTTTTGATTGGAGCATTTAATCCATTTACATTTAAGGTGATTATTGACATGTGTGTTCCAATTACCATTTTCTTAATTGTTTTGGGTTTGTATTTGTAGGTGTTTTCCTTTTCTTGTGTTTCCTACTTAGAGAAGTTCCTTTAGTACTTGTTGTAAGGCTGGTTTGGTGGTGCTGAATTCTCTTAACTTTTGCTTGTCTGTAAAGCTTTTGCTTTCTCCCTCAAATCTGAATGAGATTCTTGCTGGGTAGAGTATTCTTGGCTGTAGGTTTCTCTCTTTCAGGACTTTCAGGATATCCTGCCATTCCCTTCTGGCCTGCAGAGTTTCTGTAGAAAGGTCAGCTGTTATCCTTATGGGTTTTCCCTTATATGTTATTTGTGGCTTTTCTCTTGCTGCTTTTAATATTTTTTCTTTGTGTTTAATTGTCGTTAGTTTGATTAATATGTGCCTTGGTGTATTTCCCCTTGGGTTTATTCTGTATGGGACTCTCTGTGCTTCTTGGACTTGGTTAATTATTTCCTTTCCCGTGTTGGGGAATTTTTCCACTATAACCTCTTCAAATATTTTCTCAGACCCTTTCTTGTTTTCTTCTTCTTCTGGGATGCCTATAATTCGAATGTTGGTACGTTTAATGTTATCGCTGAGGTCTCTGAGACTGTCTTCTATTCTGTTTATTCTTTTTTCTTTGTCCTGCTCTGTGGCATGTATTTCTCCCATTCTATCTTCCAACTCACTTATTTGTTCTTCTGCCTCAGTTATTCTGCTGTTTATACCATCTAGAGTATTTTTAACTTCAGTTATTTTGTTATCCTTTGCTGTTTGTTTTTCTGAGTTCTTATGAACAGTTTCTTGTCCTTTCTCTATTTTGTTATCGAGATTTTGTATCATTTTTACTATCGTTACTCTGAATTCTTTTTGAGGCATTTTTCCTATTTCCTCCTCATTTATTTGGTCTTGTGGGTTTTTTTCCTGCTCCTTTGCCTGCATGGTGTTTCTTTGTTTCCTCATGGTTGTCCAAACTTTTGGGGTTGCTTGTCTTCCAGCTGCACAACTGGTGGAGTGGCGTGGCAGGGAGGTAGGAGTTCATCAGGTGGATCTCTGGAGTGTCAGCGTCTGGGGACTCGCCTTGGTTTTTATTATTAGGTTTGGTCTTTATCTTAGTTCTGATTATAATTGTCTGCTTTTGTTTTGAGAATCTTCAGTTTGTCTGATTGTACTCTTGCTCTTTGTTATATTTGATTCTAGCTTTCAAAATTTCCCTGGATGTTTGTGTGTGTGTTTTAATTAATTATGATCTTAGTCCTAAGGGATCTACACATATTATAACATATTTCTTTATTCTTTTATTCTATTTTTTCTTCTATTTTTATATTTAGACTTTTTACATATTTCTATTTCTAGCTTTTTCTAGTGCTAACTTTATCTCTCCTACCTTCTTTCCTTCTCTATCTTTTATAATTTCTATTTTTTTCTCTCTTTTCTTTTTCTTTTCATATTTCCAGTCACACTACACTCTTCTGTTGCCCTGTCTTCTTTCCCTTTTTAGTTTATGTTATCTTAATATACTTATAAGCAATATTATTGGTCTGCTCTGTTTCCTTGCTTTATTCTCCAGATGACACACTGCTTTGGTTTTTATTAGTAGGTTTTGTCTTTTTCTTACTTCTAAGTATAACTGTCTGATTTCGTTCTGAGAATCTTCGGTCTGTCTGGTGGGAGTCTTGCTCTTTATTATATTTGATCCTAGCTTTCAAAATCTCCCTGGATTTGTGTTTGTGTGTGTGTGGTTTATTTTATTTTATTTTTTTTTTGGTTTTGACTATCTGTTGGTTTTCTCTTTGATTGTCTGATTGCATACTGGGGTTCTTCTGTCAGGTCTTTCTAGTGCCTTATGTTCTATTGGATTCAGTATTTGTGTGTCTTGTACATGTATGTATTTCCTTGATTTAGTATTTGTTAGACAACACTCTGCCATTAGTCTGGGGCTTGGACAGTCTTTTTAAAACCCCTTTATTGCCAAGACAAGTAACCTCTGAAGTCTCGACTACTCATCAGAGGTCAAGTAGGAGGCTCTGGTAGGGGGGAGCACTGAATCCAGGATACTAGACGACTAGGGAGTCCTCAGACACAGTGAAGATTAACTGCAGAGAACTCTCACAGAGCCCTGTATCAGAGTCTAAGACCCAGCTTCATCTCACTGTCTGCAACTGCCAGTGCTGGACACCTCACACCAAACTACAAATGAGACAGGAACACAAACCCACCCATCAGCACCCAGACTACGTAAAGCCATATTAACCTCACAGGTACCCTAAAACACATCACCTGACATGGCCCTGCTCATCAGAGAGAAACACACAGAGCCACACACCAGAAAGCAGCCACCAGACCCCCACACCAGGAAGCCTACTAAAGACACTGGACAAACCCCACCATCGGGGGGCAGAGGGCAGAAACAAGAGGAATTACTACTAGGCAGCATAGGGAAAGAGGACAGCAAATCCTATAAATTAGACAAACTGAGAAAAAAAAGAAACACCTTGCAGGCAAAGAAGCAGGAAAAAAAACCCACAGACCAAATAAATGAAGAGGAAATAGGGAAATTGACTGAAAAAGAATTCAGAGTAATGATAGCAAAGATGATCCAAAATCTTGATAGCAAAATAGAGAAAATACAAAAAACAGTTAATAAGGACTCAGAAGAACTAAAGGGCAAACAAACAGTAATAATAACAAAATAACCGAAATTAAAAATACTCTGGATGGTATAAACAGCAGAATAACTGAGGCAGAAGAACGAATATGTGAGTTGGAAGATAGAATGGGAGAAATAAGTGCCACAGTGCAGGAAAGAGAAAAAAGAATAAAAAGAATGAAAGACAGTCTCAGAGACCTTGGTGACAACATTAAGTGCACCAACATTCGAATCATAGGCATCCCAGAAGAAGAAGAAAAAAAGAAAGGGTCTGAGAAAATATTGAAGGTTATATTGGAAAACTTCCCCAACATCGAAAGGAGATAATAAGTCCAAGAAGCACAGAGAGTCCCATACAGAATAAACCCAAGGGGAAATACACCAAGGCACATATTAATCAAACTAATAACAATTAAACACAAAGAAAAAATATTAAAAGCAGCAAGAGAAAACCACAAATAACATATAAGGGAAAACCCATAACAAGGATAACAGCTGACCTTTCTACAGAAACTCTGCAGGCCAGAAGGGAGTGGCAGGATATACTGAAAGTCCTGAAAGAGAAAAAACCTACAGCCAAGAATACTCTACCCAGCAAGAATCTCATTCAGATTTGAGGGAGAAAGCAAAAGCTTTACAGACAAGCAAAAGTTAAGAGAATTCAGTACCACCAAAACAGCCTTACTACAATTGCTTAAGGATCTTTTCTAAGTAGGAAACACAAGAGAAGGGAAAGACCTACAAAAACAAACCCAAAACAATTAAGGAAATGGTAATAGGGACACATATGTCAGTAATCACCTTAAATGTAAATGGATTAAATGCCCCAACCAGAAGATACAGACTGGCTGAATGGATACAAAAACAAGACTCATATATGCTGCCTACAGGAAACCCACTTCAGACCAAGGGACACACATAGACTGAAAGTAAAGGGATGGAAAAAGATATTCCATGCAAATGGAAGTCAAAAGAAAGCTGGAGTAGCAATACTCATATCAGACAAATTAGACTTTAAAGTAAAGACTATCACAAGAGACAAGGAAGGACACTACATAATGATCAAGGGATCCATCCAAGAAGAAGATATAACAATTGTAAATATCTATGCACCCAACAGAGGAGCACCTGAATGCTAACAGCCATAAAAGGGAAATCGATAGTAACACAATAATAGTAGGAGACTTGAACACCCCACTTACATCAGTGGACAGATCACCCATACAGAAAAAAAGAAGGACACACAAGCTATAAATGACACATTAGACCATCTTGACTTAATTGATATTTATAGGACACTCCATCCAAAAACTACAGAATACACTTTCTTCTCAAGTGCACATGGAACATTCTCCGGGATAGATCACATCTTGGGTCACAAATCAAGCCTCAGTAAATTCAAAAAAATTGAAATCATATCAAGTATTTTCTCTGACCACAATGCCATGAGACTAGATATCAATTACCTGAAAAAAACTGTGAGAAATACAACCACATGGAGACTAACTATTATGCTATTAAGCAACCAAGAAATCCCTAAAGAAATCAAAGAGGAAGCCAAAAAATACCTAGAAACAAATGGCAGTGAAAACACAATGACCCAAAATCTATGGGACACAGCAAAAGCAGTTCTAAGAGGGAAATTTATAGCAATACGGTCCTATGTTAAGAAACAAGAAAAATATCAAATAAACAACGTGACCTTACACCTGACACAGAGGAAGAAGAACAAAGAAACCCCAAAGTGAGCAGAAGGAAAGAAATCATAAAGATCAGAGCAGAAATAAATGAAAAAGAAAGGAAGGAAACAATAGCAAAAATTAATAAAAGTAAAAGCTTGTTCTTTGAGAAGATAAACAAAATTGATAAACCATTAGCCAAACTTATCAGGAAAAAAAGGGAGAAGATGCAAATCAACAGAATTAGAAATGGAAAAGGAGAAGCAACAACTGACACCACAGAAAGACAAAAGATCATGAGAGACTACTACAGGCAACTATATGCCAATCAAGTGGATAACCTGGAAGAAATGGATAATTTCTTAGAAAAATACAATCTTCCAAGACTGAACCAGGAAGAAATAGAAACCATGAAGAGACCAATCACAAGTACGGAAATTGAGGCAGTGATTAAAAATCTCCCAACACACAAAAGCCCAGGACCAGATGGATTCACGGGCAAATTCTATCTAACATTTCGAGAAGAGCTAACACCTATCCTTCTCAAACTCTTCCAAAATATTTCAGAAGGCGGAACACTCCCAAAGTCATTCTGTGAGGCCACCATCACCCTGATACCAAACCCAGGCAAAGATGTCACAAAAAAAGAAAATTACAGACCAATATCACTGATGAATATAGATGCAAAAATCCTCAACAAAATAGTAGCTAACAGAATCCAACAGCATATTAAAAAGATCATATGCTTTGATCAAGTGGGGTTTATCCCTGGGATGCAAGGATTCTTCAATATACACAAATCAATCAATGTGATACACCATATCAATGAATTGAAGGATAAAAACCATATGATCATCTCAATAGATGCAGAAAAAGCTTTTGACACCATGCAACATCCATTTATGATAAAAAGTCTCCACAAAATGGGCATAGAAGTAAATTACCTCAACATAATAAAAGCCGTATATGACTAAGCAACAGCCAACATCATTCTAAATGGTGAAAAACTGAAAGCATTCCTTCCAAGAACAGGAATAAGACAAGGGTGTCCACTCGCACCATTATTATTTAACATAGTTTTGGAAGTTTTAGCCACAGCAATCAGAGAAGAAAATGAAATAAGAGGAATCCAAATTGGAAAAGAAGAAGTAAAATTCTCACTCTTTGCAGATGACATACTATATATAGAAAACCCTAAGGATGCTACCAGAAAACTGCTAGCACTAATTGGTGAATTTAGTAAAGTAGCAGGATACAAAATTAATGCACAGAAATCTCTTGCATTCCTATACACTAACAATGAAAGAGCAGAAAGAGCAATTAAGGAAACTCTCCCATTTACCATTGCAACAAAAGGAATAAATTACCTAGGAATAAACCTACCTAAGGAGATAAAAGACCTGTATGCAGAAAACTATAAAACACTGATGAAAGAAAGCAAAGACGATACAAACAGATGGAGGGACATACCATGTTCTTGGATTGGAAGAATCAACATTGTGAAAATGACTATCTTACCCAAAGCAATTTACAGATCAACGCAATCCCTATCAAATTACCAAGGCATTTTCCACAGAACTAGAACAAGAAATCTTACGATTTGTATGGAAACGCAAAAGACCCCGAATAGCCAAAACAATCTTGAGAAGGAAAGACGGAGTTGGTGGAATTAGGCTTCCTGACTTCAAACTATACTACAAGGCCACAGTGATCAAGACAGTATGGTACTGGCACAAAAACAGAAAGGAAGATCAATGGAACAGAATAGAGAACTCAGAAGTAAGCCCAAACACATATGGGCAGCTTATCTTTGACAAAGGAGGCAAGAATATACAATGGAAAAAAGACAGCCTCTTCAATAAGTGGTGCTGGGAAAATTGCACAGCAACATGTAAAAGAATGAAATTAGAACACTTCCTAACACCATCCACAAAAATAAACTCCAAATGGATTAAAGACCTACATGTAAGGCCAGACACTATAAAACTCCTAGAGGAAAACATAGGCAGAACACTCCGACATACATCAAAGCAAGATCCTTTTTGACCCACCTTCTAGAATCATGGAGATAAAATCAATAATAAACAAATGGGACCTCATGAAACTTCAAAGCTTTTTCACAGCAAAAGAAACCATAAACAAGACAAGAAGACAACCCTCAGAATGGGAGAAAATACTTGATAACGAAGCAACGGACAAAGGATTAATCTGCAATATATATAAACAGCTCATGCAGCTTAATACCAAAAAAACAAATAACCCAATCCACAAATGGGCAGAAGACCTAAATAGACATTTCTCCAAAGAAGACATACAGATGGCCAACAAACACATGAAAAGATGCTCAACATCACTAATTATTAGAGAAATGCAAGTTAAAACCTCAATGATGTATCACCTTACACTAGTTAGAATGGCCATCATGAAAAAATCTAGAAACAACAAATGTTGGAGAGGGTGTGGAGAAAAGGGAACTCTCCTGCACTGTTGGTGGGACTGTAAGTTGGTACAGCCACTATGGAAAACAGTTTGGAGGGTCCTTAAAAAACTAAAAAAAGTACTACCATATGATCCAGTAGTCCCACTACTGGGCACATACCCAGAGAAAACCACAATCCCAAAAGAAACATGTACCATAATGTTCATTGCAGCACTATTTACAATAGCCAGGACATGGCAGCAGCCTAAATGCCCATCAACAAATGAATGGATAAAGAAGATGTGGCACATTTATACAATGGAATATTACTCAGCCATAAAAAGGAATGAAATGGAGCTATATGTAATGAGGTGGATAGACCTAGAATCTGTCATACAGAGTGAAGTAAGCCAGAAAGAGAAAGACAAATACTGTATGCTAACTCATATATACAGAATCTAAAAAAAAAAAATACTGATGAACCCGGTGACAGGGCAAGGGTAGAGATACAGAAGTAGAGAATGGACTTGAGGACACGGGGCTGGGGTGGGGGGCGAAGAGGAAGCTGGGACGAAGTGAGACAGTAGCACAGACATATATACACTTGCAACTGTAAAACAGATAGCTAGTGGGAAGTTGTTGTATAACAAAGAGAGATCAACTCGATGATGGGTGATGACTTAGAATGCCAGGACAGGGAGGGTGGGAGGGAGTCGCAGGAGGGAGGGGATATGGGGATATATGTATAAATACAGCTGAGTCACTTTGGTGTACCTCAAAAGCTGGTACAAATGTGTAAAGCAATTATATTCCAATAAGGAGCTTATAAAAATATAAATGGGACCTAATTTAACTGGAAAGCTTTTTCACAGCAAAGGAAATCATTGTCACAAAATGAAAAGACAACCTACTGAACTGGAGAAAATATTTGCAAATTATGTTACCAGCAAGAAGTTAATATCCAAAATGTATAAACAGTTCAAAACAACTCATTATCAAAAAAACAAACAGTCGGATTAAAAAACGGGCAGAAGACCTAAATAGTCATTTCTCCAAAGAGGACATACAGATGGCCAACAGTTACATCATAAGATGCTCAACATCATAAGAGAAATGCAAATTGAAACCACAATGAAATATCATCTCATGCCTGTCAGAATGACTAACATCAAAAAGACCACAAATAACAAATGTTGTAGAGGATGTGGAGAAAAAGGAACCCTTGTACACTGTTAGTGGGAATGTAAACTGGTGCCGTCACTATGGAAAACAATATAAAGTTTCCTCAAAAAACCTCAAAATAGACTACCATATGATCCAGCAATTTCACTCCTAGGTATATATTTCAAGAAAATGAAAACACTAATTTGAAAAGATACATGCACGCTAATGTTCATAGCAGCACTGTTTACAATAGACAAGATACAGAAGCAATCTAAGAGTCCATCAACAGTTGAATGGATAAAGAAGATGTGATACACACACACACACACACACACACACACACATAATGGAATACTATTCAACCATAAATAGAATGAAATTTTTCTTTTTGCAACAACATGGATGGACCTGGAGGGTATTATGCTTAGTGAAATAAGCCATAGAGAGAAACACAAATACTGTATATTATTGTTCATATGTGGAATCTAAAAAATCAAAAAAATGACTGTAAGAAACAGAAACAGACTGACAGATATAGAGAGCAAACTAGTGGTTACCACTGGGGAGAAGGAAAAGAGGAGGAGCAAGATACAGATAGGGGATCAAGAGGCACAAAATACTATGTATAAAATAAATAAACTGCAAGGATATACTGTACAGCACAGAGAATATAGCCAATATTTCATAAATTTAAATGGAATATAATCTGTAAAATTTTTGAATCACTATGTTATCACCTGAAACTAATATAATATTATAAATCAACTATACTTCAATAAAAAAATTAAAAATGTAGAGTCTCCCAATCAATTAAAAAAATATGGTATGCTCATGCAGTGGAATAGTATACAGCAGTGAATATGAGCAAATCAATGCTACAGCAACATGAATCAGTCTCATACTTACAATGTTAAGTGAAAGAAACCATAGGCAAAATAATATATATTATAGGATTCCATGTATACAAAGTGCAAAAACAGGCAATAAGAACCTATGGTGCTAGAAATCAGAATAATGAGTAAGATTGGGGAATAGAGAAGGGCTAGTGATTAGTAGGGACACAAGGGGGGCTTATGGCATGCTTGTATTCTTCTGTTTCTTGATCTGGGAAATGTTTCCTAAGTATATTTATTTTTTGATGGTTTGTCAAGTAATGCACATATAATTTCTGCATTTTGTAAGTGGTATACCTCAATTATCATTTTATTAGTGAAAAATGCATATACAACAGTGTTCATTATTGCATTGCCCATAATGCCATTAGATTCATCAGTTATGGTATTAGTTGAATAAATTGGGGAACACCCATTAGGGTGAGCTCTAATCCAATATGACTGGTGTCCTTATGTAAGTAGATGAGGACAGAGACAGATACAGAGGGAAGACCACATAAAGATACAAGTAGAAGATGGTCATCTACAAGGCAAGGAGAAAGCCCTCAGAAGAACCTTGCCCACAGCCTTGCTGACACCTTGATCTTGGACATCTAGCTTCTAGAATTGTGAGAAAATAAATTTCTGTTTTTTAAGCCGTCCAATCTATGGTACCTTGTTGTGACAGTGCTAGCAAACCAATATATAGTAAGTAAAATGAAAACATTGTACTGTGCTTTCCAAAGCTCTATGATTTGATCCTGCCTAAATTCCCGTTGCTCTTTAAACTCTAGTCGTCCTTGTCTTCTAGAAATGCCTTGATGACAAGGCTGTCTTCTAATGCATTAAGGGGCTTCGTGCTCATTGTTCCCCATGTCTGAAGTCACTGTGCCCTCATTACCGTATTACTTTCACCTCTTTGCACAGCTAGCTTATTTTCATCCTTCATTGTCTCAGTTTAATTGTTGCCTCTGACTGTCTCTACCTTCCTTCCCATTTATGTAAGTATGTACATATATATTTTTACCTTTTGTTTTCTCCCTAATACTTAACATAGCTGGCAATTATTTTGTCTCACTAGACTGTTAGACCCACGAAGGCAGGGACTCATTTGTTCTTGTTCACTCAATTATTTCCAGATCAGATCCTAAGTCTTAACAAATGAGGGAGTGAATATGACGGTTTCTTAAGGTCATGTTTGTTTTGACCATTCCCATCCTTTCACTGAAACAGCTTCTGCTAATATTGCCAATCACCCCCATATTTTTATTTTTTTTTAATTTAAAAAAATTTGTTTCACCCCCATGTTTTAAACCCAATGAACAAGCATACTGCTCACCTTCTTGACTTCATCCTTTTCCTGGCTTTTAAATGTAGGAGTTCCTCAAGACGTGATGCTAGGCACCCCCTTCTTGTCTGACTTCCTGTTTTTTCTAAAATGTAAATGAATCACTGCCCCTATTAATATTTGTAACCTAGACTTTTGTTGAAGTTTAAGATGCTGGAGGAACTTAAACTCCAACATATCCAAGTCAAAATTTATGATCTTCCTTGTAAAGACTGCTTCTCTTTCAGTGTTTATTGTGTGAGAGACTGGCACCACAATCCAGACAGCTGTGGAAACCACCATAGTTTCCAATCTATGATTAAAACTCCTTTTGATCTTGCTGCCTAAATATCTCTAAAATTTCCCCCCATATCTCTCCATCTTTACTATTGTCATGCAGCCCAGGCCACCACGCCTTCTTGCCTGCACTGTTACTGCAGTAGTCTCTGATGGGTCTCCCTGTATTAACTCTTGCCTGTGTCCCATCTGTTTTTCATACTACATCCAGAATTATATTTCAGAAACACAAGTCTAATCATGCTGTTTTTCTGCTTGCAGCCATTTAATGGCTTCCTGTTGCTCTTTGGATAACACATAAAAGCATTAACGGGGCATCAAGGCCCTGCATGTCCACTTTCTGCTACTTCATCCCAAATCTCTTCCTTTCATCTTCCTTCCAGTCACATGTGTGTTTTCATCAGTTCCTGAAATGGCTCCTGCTCCCGCTTTCCTCAGGTCTTTTGTGCTCTGTGCTGCCATGCATCTACCCGCCACACATCCCACCTCACACAATGTCTCTTAAATCACTTCAACTTGTCCTTCCGATCTTTGCTCACCAGGTCAGCTTCTTAAGTGTATTTTTCAATGCACTGAATGCAGGTTGTAATGATATTTGGGTGATTAGACAAACCACCTATGTTGGTTAGGACAGGATAGAATATTATACAGTAACAGCTTCCTCAAATCTCAGTGGCTTGACACAACAAAAATACATTTCTCCTTCTTGACACATTTCTAGCACAGATTAGCAGGTGGAGCTCTGCTTACCATTGTGACGCGAGAACCCGGGCTGATGGCGGCTCCATCAACAAATGCTCCACGATCACCGTGTCAGAGAGAGGAGAGTGTGGGGACGGGAGCCGCAACTTAGAATTTTATCCTAGGAGTGACATCTGTCCCTTCTATTCAAATTTTGTTGGCCTAAGCAAGTCATACCTAATTTCAAGGGAAGTAGAGTATAATCCCACTATGTATTTGGAAAGAGTAAAGCTGGAAATGTTTTGCGAGCAGCGCTGGTAACTACCACAGCAGCCCTCCAGGTACACAGGAAGAGGCTTCCATGAGTCAGGTTGTTTTTGTTTTTGTTTTTTGTTTTTTTCCCCACTGAACTCTGGGCAACCTGTCTAAACTCTAAGTTCTGTAAGGGCAGGGGCTGTGACTTTCTTGGTCATTTTTGTATCTCCACTGCAGAGCATGTGACACATAGTAGGCTGTTACTAAACAGTGATTTACTGAGTAAGCAAATGAATAAGAGCAGTTATTGACTGATTATTAAGTCCTTCTCAGGTATTACCTCATTTAATCCTTATCGATGTGTCTCATAGCAGGTTTTATCATTTTGTAAATGTGCAAGCTCAGGTAATTTTTTAAAAGATCATCTCCAGAGGCTCAATAATCAGTGTATTCTCTTCATTTGTAACGAAGAAGTAGGTGATCAAATGTCTTGTCCTCTTCTACATTTTTCATTGTGTGTTTTGAGTCAGATACTTTGTAAGGAGAGGATATTACCCAGAATCCCTGCCACCTTTATTTTCTGCTTTATTTATACATTCTTTACTTATACACTCTAAAGATACTTTAAAGTTACTTAGTATTATTTGCTATTTGATTAAAAACATTATTTCTCAAACACAGTTTTGCTCTTTTCCGTATTAAGATTTGAACCAATCTCTTTTTTAGCTGATTGGTTTCCTTTTAAGTTGGAAATGTAATCCAGATTCTAAAACAAACATGTGAAAATGAATATTTCTTCTGTTACCAGAGATCAGGTTTGGAGGAAGAGATGAGAGAAGTACAGTTTTCTGAAATCTTACTGAACCATATTTATTGTTATTGAATGAACATCCCTTAGACTTTTTTGAGTTGAAACTGTCAAGGAGAACTGGATGAATGGCTGGAGGGAGCAAGATGGTGTAGGTCTAAATCCTTTGCCAGCCAAGTGTTGTCCTAACCCAGAACTTAAAAGGGGTCAGCATTCTGGAGCCCCCAAACCTTCAGTTTCTTCATAAAACACTTTTGTATTCGTTGAGAAGTGTCGTCAAGAGAGGAAGTCTAACATTTGCGTAACCTGCTGCCTTGTGGTACCTGTTGGTTTGCTTGCTCTCTGGGATCAACTGAAAATCAAAAGTCCTGATGGCTGCTGACTGGGCTGGCAGTTAGGGAGCCCCTATTTCATCTCATCTCATTGCTAAATTCCAATGGTGCATCTACAGCCTTGCTGTTAAGTGGTTACGGCACCTTAGTAAATCTTCACGCTCAGCAGAAAACAGTCTTATTAAGACAAAGGGGGATAAATACCTTGTTCTTTTAATTGTCTTGCATAAAAAGACCGCAGTATAAAAAATTATAAAATAGGCTCTTTGGAAATAAGTTGATCTCCTAAACTGAACTAATACTGAGCAATCCGGTGCAGTAAGAAAATCCACTTATCTTGTCATTCTAAATGTGTCATTTGTTCTCAGGATGAAAGGTTGGGTTGATAGTTTTCAACTTGAGAGTATCCTTAGGATTTTGCTTATGATTATATGGGCTATTAGTGTTACATGGTACATGCATCCTGTCAGTAGGGGATAAAATTCTTTTAGTTCCTGGCATTTATCTGCTATTAGGGTTATTTGATTAGACCGATAATAAGCTCATATCTCCTTGTGTTATAATGAACTGCTTTCTTGTTTGCCTTTCCCATATGGTTGGGAGATCTTTGAGGGCAAAAATGATATCTTCTGAATTTTCCAATTAATTCTATTCTTTTATTTTTCATTTTTTTTACAATTTGATTTTTTTTCTTATTAATAATGTGTGTATGGCAATCCCAATCTCCCAATTCATCCCCGGCCCTGCCAATTAATTTGAAATTTCAATTTGAAATTTCAATTTGAAATGTTTAATTGCCGCTAGGGCTCTGTTGTTGGGTAAAAAATGATGCGATGGATTTGGGGATTAACCTAGTTAGAGATGCTGGGCTTAGCTGAAAGCAGCCATTTCCCTGGCCCATGTGCCTCAGCCTTTCATCACACCCTGTGTAATGGGCCTTGGGCCATTGTCACTTTGACTCTTGGGCTTCACTCAGATATGCTGGGGATATCTCAGCCTGTGGTATCTTCATTTTCTTGATATTTGTAACCCCCTGCTTTCCTGATTATTCATAATCCATTGTGGGTGTTTGCAATATTGTGATTTTTCCTATAAGTGATGAAATATATATTTTTCATATGTATTTAGTCTTCATTCACAGTTCCAGTCTCACAGCTCCTCAAACCCTTGAAATTTCCTGAGTAATAAGAGCAATGGGATAATATTTGGTCTTGTCCTCGATTCCTGAAAATGATTTAGGGACGAAGCCTTCTGGGTTCTACCCAAGGGTAGGAGCTGGTTGCTAGAAGAACCAACCATGTGATTAAAGTGTTGGAACTTTTAGTGTCACCTCCTGATTTTGGGGAGGGTTGAGGGACTGGAGATTAGCCCACTGGCAAATTATTTAGTCAATCGTGAATATGTAATGAAGCCTCCATAAACCCCCCAAAGAACAGCTTTTTGTCCTTTTCCCCCCCTTCCACATTGGGGAACTATGACACTTTCATGCTTTTCCAAGCTTGTATTGCTTGCCACATGACAGGTCAATAAATCGAGAGATAAGGTGTTGCGGCAAGGAATAGCGACTTTACTTGGAAAGCCATCAGACCAAGAAGATGCTAGGCTAATGTCCCAAAGAACCATCTTCTCTGAGTTAGAATTCAGGCTTCTTTTATACTAAAGTCCTGGTTCCGATCAAACTCTGGAGGGGGTGTGTTAATTTCCTCCTTCCTGCAGCCATTCACAGGTGGACCTGGTCAGGAGGTTTCCTGTGAACTAAACAAAGGTATTTTAGCTTGACACTTATTACATGGGCAG
Organism: Hippopotamus amphibius kiboko; assembly: GCF_030028045.1. Taxonomy (NCBI): domain Eukaryota; kingdom Metazoa; phylum Chordata; class Mammalia; order Artiodactyla; family Hippopotamidae; genus Hippopotamus; species Hippopotamus amphibius. The sequence goes on along the minus strand of NC_080186.1, from coordinate 66,721,341 downwards.
CAGGGTTCCCAGAGTTGGGCCATTGTGTATAACGTAAGCTTATAGGCAACATCCCTTTAGTGATTAACTTGTTTTTTCCTATTACAGTGCCACCATGCCAGGCCCCACACTCCGTGCGGACAGAAGCGCCTTTGTTTGGGACCTTGCCTGATATATATCTTCATTTGGCTGTTGATTCATAACTTTTAATATCCTTTCATAATAAATCAGTAATCTGGTGAACAAACGGGTTTTCCCAAGTTTTGTGAACTGTTTTAGCAAATTACTTGAATCCGAGGAGGGTGTTGTGGGAACCTCTGATTTATATAGCCAGTTGGTCGTCAGAAGTACAGGTAATGACCTGGACTTGTGATTGGCATCTGAAGCGGAGGATGGTCTTGTGGGCCTGAGATCTTTACCTGTGGAATGTGATTCTATCTCCAGATAGATAGTGTCAGAATTGAGTTGAATTCTCAGACACCGTGATGGGGCCCAAGAATTGCTTGTTGGTGTGGAGAAGCCTCCACATACACGCTGGAATTGGGTCTGGGACCCCTTTTCAGTGCTGAATATATGCGCGATGAATGAACAAGTGTGGGTGTGTGTGAATGCCTCATATACCTCTTGTGCTGGTTTTTCAAGTTTCCCATCACAACAGTCCCTCCTTTGGGATTTAAGCATTATCTATGAAGACCTAAATGAAAACCCCTTACCTGAGAGAGACATTATTGTCTTTTGTATTAGTGGAGGGCAGATCTTATAAAGACTAATACAACTTGGAAAGGAAACAATTTGATGGGAGAAAGGAGGATAGAGGATTAGAGAAACCCAAACTAGTGGTGCTTCCTCAGGGTGCCCAGCTAGGATGGCCTGCTGGTGGGGTCTCTGGGGACTAGGGGTCAGTAGGAGGATCCTGAGCCCTGGGGAACTGTACCATGTTATTGAAAGAAGGAGAGCTAAAGAGGACAGGAGGGGGTTGCCAAAGACCAGTCACTGGCGTTAAGATTTTATGTAGGGAGACCCGTTCATCCTGCTCACATCAAAGCTTGTGTCTAATGAAATCACGTGTGCAGTGAAAATGAACTCACCAAATGCAGGGTCACTTGGTGGCCTGTGAGAATCCCAATACCTAACTTACCCTTCATCTTAGGAATGCTTATAAAGTAAGATCGAGGCTATTTTGGACATAATGAATCGAATAAACAAACAAAAAAACCAGAAAATACTCCCAACAGCTAAATTGTTAGTTTACTGGGCACTCATAAACTAAAAGCTTGTTTGCTTTGCTGAATGCAGAGCAGATCTGATAAACAATAGCAATAGCTTGCATATAGCACTTCATCATTTATAAAGAACCTTCCTGTACATCTTTTTAGTATTCCAATTAAGCAGGTAATTCAGTTGTTATCCCCAATTTACAGATAGGGACACTGAGACTTGGAGAAGTTACTTGACTTGTACGTGTTTATGTGGCTGTGAGTAGTGGAGGTTACGATCAGACCCCAGGCCCTCCCAATTTGAGGTGCGTGTGCCAGCCTGCCTCAAACATCTCCCAGGAGACCAGCTCAGGCTAAATTGCCCAGGGCCTCCTCTTGCCTTGCCATCTGGACCTAAACACTTCTAGGATTACTTCCTGTATTCAGTTTTGACCTTGGTAAAGCTGTTTAAGTAAAGGTGGTGAAAGTTTAGGCTGGTAGAGAGTAAGTGCATTATGACTTCTCTTTCCACAATCTGATATTTATTAAGGTTTTCCTGGCTGTAGTTGAGGTTATGATATTTACACAGAGTTTTGGTGTGCGGGCAGAAGCAGATTATAGTGCTGAGAGGTACTTAGACAGCCTGCAGGAATTTGGAGCCCTACTGATGTCTTGACCATGCTGTGCTTCTCGGAAAGAGAAGCTGCTCTTGGAAATGTATGGCACCCTTAGGCTGAAACTTGACTGTTCCTAGCAGGCACTCTAGGGTACTCCACAAATCAGTGGTGGGGGCCTCACCACTGCCTCAGTGTAGGGTCAGCTCTGCTTACTTTGAGTAATTATTATTATCATTAATTATTAATAATGGGTGCCACTTATTGGGTGCCATCTTTGCCAGGCACAGTGTTACACACCATATATACATTACCTTTATTCTGAAAACCATCAGATAAAATAGGCATTGTGATCTCCATTTTATCAGTAATGAGATGGGAGAGGCTAACTTCTACAGGTTCTAAAATTGTTGGTTTAAACTTGGTTGGTTTCACTCTTGTATCTGAAATGTTACTGATGGATGATTTTATAAAAAGTTAAAAATGTACTGAATTTCATTAATTCTTGTACACTGTAGATGATAAAGACCTTTCCTAGTGAATGTGTCTAATTGTGGGACCTCTCTGAGCATGTTGTTATTCCTCAGGCCTTCTGCTCCAGGGGTGGTGTGTCTAGCTATAGCTGGAGTTATTTCTTTGGTGAGGTCAAGCAGGACAGTCCTGTGAAGCTCTGACCTTACATGGGTCTCCTCGATGCACCCCTTCTCCACCCCCCATTTTGATGGGTTGAACTTTTCATTTTCTTTTCTGCTTCTTCTTTTTAAAAAAAATCTTTTGGCCACGCTGTGCAGCATGTGGGATCTTAGTTCCCCTGACTAGGGATCGAACAAGTACGCACTGCAGTGGAAGCATGGAGTCTTAACCCCTGGACGACCAGGGGAGTTCCAACTTTTCGTTTTCTATATTACTTCTGGATCAGTGACTTGAAAGGGTTCATGCTTCTGCTAAAGGTAGATTTAGACCCAAAGGATTTATTTACCTTAGAGAATGCCCGTTAGGTAGGCATATTGACTCTTTAAATTAGTGTCTTAGAGTTGTTTGCAGTAACTGCTGTCCTGCTCTCCTATATGAGTAATTTCTCTCAGGAAGTGGCTTGAGTCTTTGGGAACAGCTGGCCCTCTACAGCATCAGCATAGCTGGGCTTAGGAAAAATTGTGTTGGTGAGGCAGCTGTGGTGGAGTGGCTTGACCTGGATTAGAAGTCTCGGCTAGGGTTGCAGCTTTACTGGGCAACCAGCTGTGTGACTTTGGCACGTTCACCTATCCGTCAATTTCTGTAATTTTATTTGCATATGAAACCCAAGTTTCAGCTGCTTCGATGACAGACCATAAATCCTCTGGTGCTCTGGAATGACCCTTAAAACACGTCTGCGTAAAATATCTTGATTTCCTAACATATGTGATGTAAGCATGTCATCACCAGTATTTTTATTTGAGTAATTTTCTTTGTTTTGGTGGAGGGACTGGGAGAGCTTAGGTTTCTCCTGATGCAGGTTACAGTGAAGCCACTTCTCTCTTGTCACTCTTTAAAAAAGAAATTTCTCAAAACTACACTGACACTGAACACTTGGGACTGCTTGGGGGGCAGTGGATAGGGTGTGTGGGGGTGGTTACATCCCAACATAGAGAAGCAAACAGCTTAAAATGGAATATTCGACATCATTATGTTCAAGTTCTCAGTGGCTCAGGCCACTCTTTCTTCCAGCACCTTTTTCCTTTATCCCACATCAGAGTAGCCCAGATCTGTGTCTATGCCTTCTTACAGGGGAATACTAAAAATTTCTGTCAATTTATTATAAAGGCTAATTTCACTCTTTTCTGTTTAAACCTCTCCCTTCTGGGATCTGCCTGAGGTGAGGGTGGTGAGCCTTACCTTAAAAATCAGACAAGTTCGTTTAGATTTTTTCCAACAGAGAGTCTAATGCATGGAAGAAGGTTTTTTTTTTTTGTCAGTTTGTTTTCATAGCTATCGGTTCACTCTATGAATATATTCACCTTGGTCTTTCTACAGCCCGTGCTCCACACAGCAGGCAGAGTGATTGTCCTAGACACAAGATAGATTGTGTCTCCTTTCCTTAAATCTTTTCATAGTAAAATTCAAAGTTCCTAATGTGGCTTTCAGGGCTCAAAGTGCGGCTGCCCCAGGTTCCCTCTCTGACCTCTGACCAGCCATGACCTTCCCTGTCTGTGCTGCAGCCACAGTGCTTCTAGGGACCAGCCAAGCTCCTTAAACCTCAGGGCCTTTGCAGTTCCTTGAGAGCCAACCTGCAGCTTCCCCTCATTTCTTTCAGGTCTTTGGCTAAATGTCTCAGAATCAAGGAGGCCTTCTGTGACTGCTTTGAAAGATTGCGCCCTTCCGCTGTTCCTCTACCCTAACATATTATTAAATCATTTATATAATTGTATGGTTCCTTTTTGTTTCTCTGTACTAGAATGAAAGCTCTAAGAGTAGAGTTTTGTTATTTCTTTCTGGTTTAGTGCTCTTTCCACATTTGGTAAGACCTTGATACATACTTATTTATTTATTTTTAAAATTGGGGTATAGTTGCTTTACAATGCTGTTTTAGTTTCTGCTGTACAAGGAAGTGAATCAGCTATATGTACACATATATCCCCTCCCTCTTAGACCTCGCTGTCCTCTGCTGCCTCATCCCACCCATCTAGGTCACCACAGAGCACCAAGCTGAGCTCCCTGCACTATACAGCAGGTTCCCACTAGCTATTTGTTTTACACAGGGTAGGGTATATATATCAAGCCCAGTCTCCCAATTCATCCCACCCTCTCTTCCCCTCCCCGTGTCCACATGTCCATTCTCTATGTCTACACCTCTATTCCTGCCCTGCAAATAGGTTCATCTGTACCATTTTTCTAGAGTCCACATATATGCATTAATATACAATGTTTGTTTTTCTCTTTCTGACTTACTTCACTCTGTATAACAGACTCTAGGTCCATCCACGTCTCTACAAATGACCCAGTTTCATTGCTTTTTATGGCTGAGTAGTATTCCATTTTATGTGGAATACTACAAAAATAAACTTAAAATGGATTAAGAACCTAAAAGCAAGATTGGACACTATAAAACTCTTAGAGGAAAATATAGGAGGAACACTTTTTGACATAAATCAAAGCAAGAACTTTTTTGACCCACCTCCTACAGTAATGAAAATAAAAACAAAAACAAACAAAAGGGACCTAATTAAACTTAAAAGCTTTTGCACAGCAAAGAAAACCATAAGTGAGATGAAAAGACAACCCTCAGAATGGGAGAAAATAGTTGTAAAGGAAGCAACTGACAAAGGATTCATCTCCAAAATATACAAATAGCTCATGCAGCTTAATACCAAAAACAAACAAGCCAATCAAAAAATGGGTGGAAGACCTAAATACACATTTCTCCAAAGAAGACATACAGATGGCCAAGAGGCACACGAAAAGATGCTCAGCATCACTAATTATTAGAAAAATGCAAACCAAAGCAACAATGAGGTATCACCTCACACTGGTTAGAATGGCCATCATCAAAAAATCTAGAAACAATAAATGCTGGAGAGAGTGTGGATAAAAGGGAACCCTCGTGCCCTGTTGGTGGGAATGTAAGTTGGTACAGCCACTATGGAAAACAGTTTGGAGGCTACTTAAAAAACTGAAAATAGAACTACCATATGACCCAGCAATCCCACTATTGGGCATATACTCTGAGAAAACCATAATCCAAAAAGAAACATGTACCACAATATTCATTGCAGCACTATTTACAATAGCCAGGACATAGCAGCAACCTAAATGCCCAACAAAAGATGGATGGATAAAGAAGATGTGGCACATATATACAATGGAATATTACTCAGCCATAAAAAGGAATGAAACTGAGTTATTTGTAGTGAGGTGGATGGACCTAGAGTCTGTCATACAGAGCGAAGTAAGCCAGAAAGAGAAAAACAAATACCGTATGCTAACTCATATATATGGAATCTAAAAAAATGGTACTGATGAACCCAGTCACAGGGCAAGAATAAGGATGCAAATGTAGAGAACAGACTTGAGGGCATGGGGCGGGGAGGTGGGGGGCAGGAACGAGAAGCTGCGATGAAGTGAGAGAGTAGCATTGACATATATACAGTACCAAATGTAAAATAGATAGCTAGTGGGAAGCTGCTGCATAACACAGGGAGATCAGTTCGATGATGGGTGATGACTTAGAGGGCTGGGATAGGGAGGGTGGGAGGGAGTCACAGGAGAGAGGGGATATACATGTAGATGCAGCTATTCACTTTGTTGTACAGCAAGAACTGGCAAAACAGTGTAAAGCAGTTATATTCCAATAAAGGGCTTAAAAATAAAATAAAATAAAATAGCACCTGAAAAAAAAGTCTATAAACAATAAATGTTGGAGAGAGTGTGGAGAAAAGGGAGCCCTCTCGCACTCTTGGTGGGAATGTAAATTGATACAGCCACTATGGAGAACAGTATGGAGCTTCCTTAAAAAACTAAAAATAGAACTACCATATGACCCAGCAATCCCACTACTGGGATATATACCCCGATACATATTTATTGAATGAATGAAAAAATGAGTGAACGTATTTAGGCAACAGATATTTCTTGAGCACCTACATGTTCCAGAGCCTGTGATAGCTATCTCTGCAGATTATAATGTGAGAATTACCTATGCAAAGATCCTTCCTTAAATGCAGTGTTCACAAATGGAAAATATTATTTCTTCCAATCCCCCAGCCCCTCTTTCTTTTTCTCCTGACTTCTGGGTTCCCAAGGGGCCCATTGCTCTATATCAGGAATTGGTAAACTTTTTCTATAAAGAGCCAGATGGTAAATATTTTAGGTTTTGTGGGCCATAACACCTCTGTCTCAACTACTCGACTTGGCTATTGCAGCACGAAGCAGCCATAAACAAGAGGGAAGGAATGAACACGACTGTGTTCCAATCAAACTTTGGCCCATAATCTGCTAACCTCTGCTGGAAAGAAAAAGAGCTCTTTCACAAATCAACTCAAAATTCGTTAGGGCACCGTGTGATAACTTTCTTACAGTAATTGCCATTTTAGGGGATCCTGAGGGAGAAAGCTTCATTTAACACAGACCAGTGACCAGTAGTGGAATTTGAGGGGTCAGCAAATTGTCAGAGGGAAGATCGCTTTGGGAGAAAAGAAACTTTCCTAGCCAGCTTTAAACTGTATTTGTTATGCTTGAGTAAGGTCCTGTTCCTCGATGAGAGAATAGTCAATCTAAAGAGATTTAAAGCAGAAAACAAATGGAACAGTAACCAAATCATTCTAACTTCCACGAAGTTGAAAATGGTGTGAAAAGTAAGTGTTCTTGCATGATCAGATTTTAATACATGTACTAGCGGTGATCTCTGCCATCTGATAGTTGTAGAGCCTCATTTGCCAGGATTGTTGTACATCTCATAGGAAGTGTATTTCTAAAGGTAAGCCTGGATTACCACCCTGGTGCTGAGAAGCTATATCTCAGGTTCATGTTCCAAATTGTCTTATGGTTTATTTTTCATGGCTTTATTTGCCAAAAAAGCTGTCTTTGGTGAGCATACTGGATAACACTGCTGAATTTCTGGATCTGCAGACTGGCTCAAAGCTTTGTAGCCAGAGGAGAAATTGTATTAATTTAATTGTTAGGTTATGGGCAAGTCAGTGTGTTCCATATGTTCACTGTCATATGCCAACTTTGTTAATTTGGAACATACTGATATCTGGCAGGGCCAGAACAAATTTTTGTCTACTCATTATGTTGTGTATATGTGTAGTGTTTCTTTTACAAAAAATACTAAGGGGAAAAAGAGCTGATGAGTCAAAGTATTTCACAAAACCAAGTTTCCACATATAGATTACAGAAAAAATGTGTCTCATTAGTAAGATGCTATTGTATTCTGGTAACCAAAATTTAAAACATATTTAGGAAACATTCCATTGGTTTTTCAGGATTCCAGGTTCAGTCTCAACTATGCATTACTTTAAGAAAATTTTTAGTGTTTATTCTTCTTGAGTGATAATCAGCTTTTTAGATGATGTTTCCTGATGGAAGATTCAGTGGTAATGTCATGCCACTGTATAGATTCGGTTTCTTTGGTTTGATACAGAATGGATTTTCTTATAACAAGGCTGAATGAAAACACATTCAGAAGCTTACATCTAGTAAGAAGCAGAGAGATTAGAAAGGCTGTGCAGGGGTGAGTGGCCAGGATGACAGAGTAGGAAGAGGCTGGGCTCATCTCCTCCATTGGGCACACCAAATTCCAACTACTTACAGAGCAACTATCCATGAGAATGACCTGAAGACTAGCAGGAAAGATTTTTCACAACTAAGGATATATAGAAGGGACCACAATAAGATACGTAGGAAGGACAGAGAAGCACTATAGTCACGACCCACACCCCTGGGGTGGGTGACCCACAAGTGGGAGGGTAATCACAATTGCAGAGGCTTTCCTCAAGGAGTGAGGGGTCCGAACCCCACATTGGGTGGCCCAGCCTGGGGGTTTTGCTCTGGGAAGATGAGCCCCCAGAACATCTGACTTTGAAGGCCAGTGGGGTTTGCATACGGGAGAGCCAAGTGGCTATAGGAAACAGAGACTCTGATCTTAAAGGGTACACACAAAGCCTCAATGCTCTGAGACCCAGGGCAGAGGCAGGAATCTGAAAGGAGCCTGGGTTAAACTGACTTGCTGATCTTGGAGAATCTCCCGGAGAGGCAGGAGGCAACTGAGACTCCCTTTGGGGATATAGACTCTGGCAGGAACCAATTTTGGGAGCTCGTTCTGCCACGAGGACACTGGTTCTGAGAAAATTCCACTTTGGAGTCTTCCCTCTGGCCTATTAGCTCCTGGGGCTTACTTGGCCAACAGCTGGCGGGAACTAGGCCCCCCTCCCTCTGCAAACACTGCACAGCTAGCAGCCCTGGACCCTGCCTTGCCCACTAATGGGCTGGCACCAGCCCTGGCCCCAACCACCACATTCTGGGCATGCAGCCAACTTACCAGGACCTGGTCCCCTACACCAGCAAGCCGGCATCAGCCTCAGACCCCCTGAGCTGCACAGCCAGTGGTGCTGGGACCCAGCCCCACCTACCAGTGGGCTGGCAGTCACTGCACCAGGCAGGGGCTGGCAGTTGGGGCAGGGGCTGGCAGCCAATGGGGCCAAGCACCAGCCCCACTTACCCGCATACCTACAGTAGTCAGCCCCACCACAGCAGAAGGGGCTTTACAGCCCATGGAGGAGGCACGCTGACAGCACACAGCTCTAATGATCAGAGGGGAGCGTGCTGCTGGGCCCCTTAGGACCTCTCCTACGTGAAGCCACTTCTTCAAGATTGGGAAACATAACCAACCGACCTATACATAGGAATAAACACAGAGAGTTAGGCAAAATGAGGAGACAGAGGAGTATGTTCCAAATGAAAGAACAAGACAAAACCTCAGAAGAAGAAGTAAAGAAAGTCGAGATAGCAAGCTACCCAGTAAGGAGTTCACGGTAATGATCAGGAAGATGATCAGTAAACAGGGGAGAAAAATGGATGAACACAGTGAGAGTTTCAGCAAAAAGTTAAAAAATATAAAGGACCAAAAAGAGCTGAAGAATACCATAAGTGAAATAAAAAATATACTAGAAGGAATCTATAGTAGATTATACGATACAGAGGAATGATCAGTGCTCTGGAGGACAAAATAACAGAAATCATCCAAGCTGAGCAGAAACAGAAAAAAGAATGAAAAGAAATGAAGATAGTTTGAGACTTCTGAGACAACATCAAGCATACTAATATTTGCATTGTAGACGTCCCAGGAGAAGAGAGAGAGAAAGGGGAAGAGAACTTATCTGAAGAAATAATAGCTGAAAACTTTGCTAACCTTGGAAAGCAAACAGACATCCAGGTCCAAGAAGCACTGAGCATCCCAAACAGGATCAACCCAAAGAAATCCACACCAAGACACATTATAATTAAAATGACAAAAATAAAGATAGGTTCTTAAAAGCAGCAAGAGAAGAGCAACTAGCAATGTACAAGGGAATGTCCATAAGACCATCAGCTTACTTTCAATGGAAGCTTTGCACGCCAGAATGGCAGATACGTTCAAAGCGATAAAAGAAGAACCTACTGTCAAGAATACTCTAATCAGGGGACTTCCTAGGTGGCGCAGTGGTAAAGAATCTGCCTGCCAATGCAGGGGATACGGGTTCGAGCCCTGCCCTGGGAAGATTCCACATGCCACGGAGCAACTAAGCCTGTGCGCCACAACTATTGAGCCTGTGCTCTAGAGCCCGTGAGCCACAACTACTGAGCCCATGTGCTGCAACTATTGAAGCCCATGCGCCTAGGGCCCGTGCTCCACAACAAGAGAAGCCACTACAATGAGGAGCCTGCGCACCACAATGAAGAGTAGCCCTTGCTCTCAGCAACTAGAGAAAGCCTGTGTGCAGCAACGAAGACCCAAGCAGCCAATAAATAAATAAAATAAATTAATAAATTAAAAAAAAAAGAATACTCTAATCAGCAAGGCCATCATTCAGACTTGAAGGAGAGATAAAAGGTTTAACAGATAAGTGAAAGCTAAGAGTTCAGTGCCACTAACCTGGTTTTACAAGAAACATTAAAGGGATTTCTCTAACCAGAAAAGAAAAGGAAGGAAAAATCTCATTGGTAAAGGCAAATATTCAGTAAAGGTAGTAAATCAACCACTTATAAAGCTGGTAGAAAGGTTAAAAGAGAAAAATAGTAAAATCATCTATATCCATAATAAGTAGTTAAAGGATACACAAAGCAAAAATATGTAAAATATGATATCAAACACATTAAACATGGTGGGCTGAGTGAAAATGCTGGGTTGTTAGGATGTGTTCAAACTTAAGAGATCATCAACTTAGAATAATCACATGTATGTGTAGGTTGTTATATGTGAATGTCCTGGTAACCACAAACAAAAACCTATAATAGATACACATACAAAAAAGAGAAAGAAGAAGGAAAACATAGTCAGTGTACTCTTTGACGTTGGTCTTAGCAATATATTTTTTGGATCTGTCTCCTCAGGCAAGGGAAACAAAAGAAAAAAAAATAAACAAATGAGACTAAAAAGCTTTGCACAGCAAAAGAAACTATCAACAAAACTTAGCCTACTGAATGGGAGAAGATATGATATATTTGATAAGGGGTTAATAGCCAAAATATATAAAGAACTCATAGAATCCAACATCGAAAAACAAACAACCTGAATAAAAAATGGGCAGGGGACCTGAATCAGTTTTTTTCCAAAGAAGACATATAGAAGGCCAACAGACACTTGAAAAAATGCTCAACATCATTAATCACCAGGGAAATGCAAATCAAAACCACAATGAGATATCACCTCACACCTATCAGAATGGCTATTATTAAAAAAAACAACCCCCCCCCCAAACCAAAAAAACAAAAAAATCCCCAACAAATAACAAGTGTTGGTGAGGATGTGGATTGAATGGAATGCCTGTGCATTCTTGATGGGATTGTAAGTTGGTGCAGCCACTATGGAAAACCATATGAATTTTCCTCAAAAAATTAAAAGTAGAACTGCTATATAAGCCAGCAATTTCACTTATAGGTATTTACCTGAAGTGGGTATTTTCCTGAACCCCTATGTTCATTGCAGCATTATTTACAATAGCCAAGATAGGGAAGCAGCCAATGTGTCCATCAATAGATAAAGGGATAAGGAAGATGTGAGACACACGCACACACACACAGAAGAATATAACTTAGCCATAAAAAATTAAATCTTGCCATTTGCAGATTTGCCATGCAGAGCATGGCAGGATCTAGAGGGTATTATGATAACATAAATCAAAAACAAATACTGAAATATCTCACATATGTGGAGTCTGAAAAAACAAAACATGTCAATCCCAAACTCCCTAACTGTGTACACACTACTGTATTTAGAATGGATAACCCACAAGGACCTACTGTATAGAACAGGGAACTCTGCTCAATATTCTGTAACAACCTAGTTGGGAAAAGAATTTGAAAAAGATAACATGTATATACATAACTCAGTCACTTTTTGTATACCTGAAGCTAACATAAACTTGTTAATCAACTGTACTCCAATATAAAGTAACAAGTAAACAAAACAAAACAAAACAATACAAAAGCAGACTAATAGATACAAAGAACAAATGGGTGAATGCCAGAGGGGAGGTGGACTGAAGGGTGAGGAAATAGGTGAAGGGGATTAAGAGGTACAAACTTCCAGTTATATAACAAATAAGTCACAGGGATGTAATATACAGCATAAAGAATATGGTCAATAATATTGTAATAACTATTGGGACAGATGGTTACTAGACTTATTGCGGTGATCAGTTCATAATGTTGGTTACTAGACTTATTGTGGTGATCAGTTCATAATGTATGCAAATGTCAAGTAATTATGGAGTATACCTGAAACTAACATAATACTCTATTTCAGCTATATTTCAATTGAAAAAAAAAAAGAAAGGCTGTTCCAGAAAGGAAAATGTATTCTGGAACATTGTCCTGTGCAGCCAGAGAGGGAAAAATGGGGAGAGGTGGAGAGGATATTTAATGGAAGAATATTACTTTCTTATCTTAAATAATATTGGTAATGAGTTATTTCAGATAGTTCTAAGGTTTTCTGTTGGTCTGGGATTTTGTTTTTGGCTTGTTACGTTGTTCCTTACCGAGATAAAAATATTTTCAATATTAGTGCCTGGGGAAGCAATTTCTACATATATCTGATGATAAAATTACACATATATACACTTCAAATAGGAGTTTATCCATCAGACTGGTTACTTGCCACATCTCAAATTGTTTTGATTTCTCCCTCCTCCTCCCTTTTTCCTTCTTCCCCTTCTCCTCTCCTTCTCCTTCTCATTTTTTGCTTGAATCTATTATTAAACATAGTAACATTAGACAAATATTTAGTTTTAAAATGAGATTTTATGTAACGAGACAATTCACATAACATGGACATTAAATGCAAAGCCAAACACTTTGGTGAACATGAACACGTGCCCTTCTCATTTCTAGAATAAGATGTATTTACGTAAAACCCTGATTGTTTTTCTCTTTAAAATCCAAGTTAGCTCTATTATGTTAGTATCAGCAGATGGGTTTAATTTGGGTGATTTTTCACTTTGGACCACCTCATGCGTTTTTCTGGGAGCTAAAAATGAGAGTGATCTCATAGAAGGGATTGCATAAATGATACTCATTTGGGTTTAAGAACTTGAGTGGATATGCTCTGTTGATAATAAAATTAGAAACTAAGCAATAATCTAACATTAAAAAATCCTACCAAAACTCTTTTTCATATCTCTAGATATAATGATATGAACTAAATCAGCTATTTTGACTGACATGATATTTGGAATGTAAATTTAGGGCAGTTTTCTTTTTTTTTTTTTTTTTTTTTTGCGCCAAGCCTAATTATGCATATTTCAAATTATACATATTTTAAATAATACATTACTTTTATTTTGATTTAGAGATTTAACAGCATTTTCATCTTTATTATTTAATTTGCTGATCATGTTAACCTCCTGAGATGGTCATATTATCCCTGGTTTACTGCAATGGCAAGCAGTCCCCAAAGGTTAATCCAATTCCTGGTGAGTGAGAGTGAAATTAGACCAGGAAACCAGACAGAGAATTGACACTCAAATGTGACCACTAGATTTTGACTTGGCACATGCTATGTGAATTTGTGGGTTTTATTTCAGAATGAATATGAAGTGGTGGCTTGTCTAATGTAGACTTAATCTAATGGAAACATTAGAAATAGCTAAAATACGACATTCCACGTGTGGACAGTCACTTAACATACTACTAAAAGTTATAGGTAAAAAGAAGAGCTGATATATTATCTTCCTTACTTTAACAAAACAAACAAAAATAGTTTCAGTTAAACTATCCACATTGAAAGCTATTTGTGGAATCATGTTATTGATATTATGTCTGCAGCTGTGCACTAGCATCTGATTCTTACCTTTTCCCTCTGGCCATGTGCGTGGGACAGTTGTTTGTCCCTGGGAAGCTAGGTATGGCCATGTGACCTGCCCTTGCCAATGAAACATGAGGCCAGGGGCCATTGGGGGTGGGGGGACATTTAAGAGTTGAGTGTGTTTCTGCAGGTTCTCTTCCCTTCACTTTGGCAGTCATGGAGGTGCATGTTGAGATGGAGCTGCTATTACAGTGAAGCAACCAGGAGTACCCAGCCAACACATGGAGACCAGCTGCCCTGGAGAATACTCTGCACCAGCCATGGACTCTGCTTGAACGAGAAATAAACTTGTGTTGTCTTCCCCCCCAAAAAACAAAACAAAACAAAACAAAAAAAAAACTTGTGTTGTCTTAAGTCACTGGGATTTTGGTTACTGTGGTAACCTAGTGTGCCCTGATCAATTAAAAATGAAACTGAGCTAACAGTTTTTTTTTTTTTTTTAATTCCCTAAAGATTCCAGCTGGGCCATGGAGTACTTATTATCCCTTTCAAGTGTGCCATTTTCCTCCCATACCACCTTCAAAAACAATATTTGTGAGTAACATGTGAACATAATATCATAGAGTTATTGAATCATAAATTTGTAGAGGGTCTAGAATCATGAAGACAAGTTGTTCAAAAAGTCTTTTAAATTATTTTTTTCCAGTGAGGTCAAGCCAATTAGTTTACTTTTTGAGAATTAAAACAAATATCTAACCAACCCATCAATCACATTTTACCATTAATTACCAACACTATCTGTTTTAAGGTAACACATGTATGTCAATAAACTAGCTCAAAGGTAACTGACTGTATATAAAATATACACATATAAAATACATATGCACACACATATATATTTAAGTATTTAAAGTTATGACTATTTTATAACTTTTCTTATACAGAGTGCTATAGAAACAAATTACTGCTTTAGGGGTTTGCTGCCTTTCAGAGGAGAGGTAGCAAACTAGATCATAAGCTCCACGCTGGCAGTGATGCTACATATTTTTTGAGCTCTGTATCCCTGAAGCCTATAGTGCCAAGCCCATAGGCGGGGCTTAGTAAATACTTGTAAATGAATAAACCAGTGCCAGGAATTTGAGTGGTTGTGTCCACAGAAAGTGAAAGATGCTGTCTGGATGTCTACAGGTGACTCTCACATTTCTAGCACCTGGGAAGTGAGATGGCAGAAGAGCCCAATCTGTGGATGGGTTGTTCCTGGAGGACTGGGATAAACCCATGTGGGTGGTAGGAAAAGCATTGCATTTGGAGCTGGAGGATCTGGGTTCACATTTCTGCTAATTGATTCACTACCTTGAGAAAATTAGTTGACTCTTTTGGGACTCAGTTTTCTTCTAACAGAGGGGTCTCGTAAACTATCTCACAGGATTTGAAACTTGGGGTCTACCTGGAATCCCTTGGAATTATATGCAGTTTTGGGGGTAAGCATATATACATGTATATATGGGCTTTTCCAGGCTTGAGAGTCAATAGCTTGTTTCATTCTCAAATGTGTAACGAGCCCAAAAGGTTCACAATAACGATCCAAGCCTGATGTTATCAAGCTTCTAAATTCCAGAGCAGTGAGAGCAGAAGCTGGGACTGAGGGGGTCCTTTTATCTCCAAACAGCCATTTATCTCATTTTGTATGCTTAGTGGCTAGTTCCAAGGATCCGTTTTCAATGTAGAACAGGAAAGTCAGTATAAAGCATCAATGATATGTAGTGTACATGAGCCTATCCCAATATCTTCTTGTGGAGACAGACAATGTGATTAGTTCTTTGAGTTGCTTTGGAGATTGATTCAGAGCTGTGTGACCCGAATTAGCTGGGCCAGGAGCGCCCCCTTCCCTCCGTGACAGTGGCTGCTTTGACTTCAGTTCCCTTAGCACCCGGTCCTCCAATGTGTCCAGGTTTGGGGCAGCTCTTGTTTCCCCACACACCTAACCGGCGGGCATCTGTGCTCACAGTGCCAGCCGCCTGAACCCAGGAGATCTTTTCCCCTTTCAAGGATGAGCGCGTGCGTGTCCCATAAAGAGAGAGGTGGGTGGATTTCCACACCAGGAGCACAGCCTCAGGGCATAGCCCCCCCGTTCTGCTCTAGCCCGTCCGTATCCCAGGCAGCTTCCAGGAAGGGGACCCTGAGGCCCTCACTGACCCTGTGACTTGTGACCTCCGACCTGCTCCAAAGTGACATTTGCTGATGTTTGCCAAGCCTCTTGCCTGAATTAAAAAGGTAATCCTAGCAACCAAACTGTGAGGTAGACAACCTTCTCCCTTCTCTAGAAAAAAGGGCTCAGAGCACGTAACTGATTTGTCACAGGTTGTAACTGCAGGGCCAGAAAACAAATGCTCGCTTTCCAACTCAAGTCTGGGATACTTTTGAACCTTTTTCTTTATGTGTAAAACTGTAATAATGATGTCCATGTCACAAATTGCTGTGGGGATGAGTGTTATGCGTATAAAAAGGCTTTGTAAAGAAGGGAAAGTCCCGTATCTATCTAGGGATTAACCTGATATCTGTCCCTATCACAGTGGAATTTATTCCAACGGCCATCTAGGAACAAGAATGGGAACTTGGGGGCATATGAACACCTGGGACAAAGATACAGCTATTAGAGGAAGGAAGAGGGTGCTTCTGTGGGAGGGAGAGGTTTTCCATTTTTACCTAATTAAAAATCTCACCTGAGCTTGGCACTGATAGGAAATGTGAAGAATCAATTCAATTGCTACCTTGAACTCAAGGCTGACTCTTGCTGGCGTATGCGTGTGGGCCTAAGCTCCACTGAGGCACGAAGACCACAAGAGCTCCTGGCCTGGGTCTAAACACATTACCTCCTACATGTGGAGCTAACATGGGGGTGGTGGGCAGAGCTATCTCCCAAATGCAGGTTTGTCAGTCCCTCCTTTTCCCACTCTAGAAAGTATTTCTGCGACCCTGATTTGGGCTTAACTATATGAGCTCTTCTACTGGTTGTTAATTTTTGTTAAAATCCAAAACAGTTTTTTTTTAACCACTGTTTCTGCCTGGATCTTTGAGCAAAGCTAAGGCTGCAGAGTGCTGACTGGACTGCGAGAGAAAATAGTAAACCTCACTTGAACTCATAAAAACACTCACTGTCCCCATTTGGATCTATATGAACAGAGGGGCTAAAATTATCACTATGAGAATGTTTTCAGACTCACTGCCCTGCCCCAGCCCTCTGTATTCCCCAGTCTAGAGTTGACTTGTTCTTCGATTTTTGTGATTTAGAACCAGAGAACTGGCAGAGAGGGTAAGTTTGGGGTGGGGAGGTGGGGAGAAGAGACAGACCACGTGGGCTAGGAGTTAATTAGGGAGAGCTTTGGGGCAACTGGAGAATGAGAAGGTGTGAAATAATTTGAGGACCTTGAAGAAAGAGATATGAGAAGTGTTATTATGCAATTATTTTAATGTCCTTTTCTGCTAATCCCATCATCGCTATAGTTTTTATTTGATTTTTCCTTTTTTAAAAAAATATTATTTATTTATTTAATAATTCATTTTTATTGGCTGCGTTGGGTCTTCTTTGCTGAGCACGGGCTTTCTGTAGTTGCGGAGAGTGGGGGCTACTCTTCGTTGCGGTGCGTGGGCTTCTCATTGTGATGGCTTCTCTTGTTGCAGAGCACGGGCTTTAGGTGGGCAGGCTTCAGTAGTTGTGGAGCATGGGCTTATCATTAGCTGTGGCTCGTGAGCTCTAGAGCTCAGGCTCAGTAGTTGTGGTGCATGGGCTTAGTTGTTCAGCGGCATGTGGGATCTTCCTGGACCAGGGATCGAACCCATGTCCCCTGCGTTGGCAGGGGGATTCTTAACCATTGTGCTACCAGGGAAGCCCCTGTTTGATTTTTCTTTTGACTGTGGGTCATATGGTACTATTTTTTTATTATGTAAGTTTCAGGTGTACAACATTGTAATTTGACATCTGTATACACTACAAAGTGATCACCCTCAAAAGTCTAGTTACCATTCGTCACTGTACAATTGATCCCCTTTACCCCATTTGACCACCTCCCAGCCCCCTTTCCCTCTGGTAAACGTATTACTGGTATATTTTAATTGGGTGCCAGACTTCAGGAATTTTATGTCATTGGGTGCTAGATTTGTTTATATTTCTTTCAGTGGTGTCAAACTTTGTGCTGGTATGAAGTTAAGTTACTTAAAATCAGTTTGATCCTTTTGAGGCTTGCTTTTAAGCTTTAGTAGGGCAGACCAAAAGCTGTATTTAGTCTAGGGCTAATTTAGTCTCACTACTGAGGTGATACCTTTCTGAAGACTTTACATAATACCTTGGGTATTAGGACATCTTTCCATTCTGGCTGGTGGGAACACAAAATATTCCCAGCCTTGTGGGATTTCAAAGAATTGTTTGCTCTGTTAATTCTTTGCCTGGTCTGGGGCAGTTTCGTTTTAATACATGCCAATACAGTCACATTATAATTGTCAGGATTGGAAGAGACCCCTCTGCATTCTCTCTGTGCAGCTCTCTTGTCTTTGAGGAGCGTTTCCTACACATTCTAGCTTCCTTGGCCTTCCTGTATTTTAATCTGTCTCCTCAATCCAGTGGTAACATTGACCTCTGTTTGGGTCACCCATGGTCTGTGCTGCAGTCTGGAAATTCTTCTAGGACTTATCTTTTCTATTTTCCCAGGGATCAAGTCTCATGCTGCCTGTTGTCCAATGTCTGAAAATCATTTTTTCCATGTATTTTGTTTGGTCTTCTAGTTGTTTAAGGTGGAAGGGTAAACTGGTCCCTGTTACTCCATCTTGGCAGGAAGTGAAAGTTCCTGACATGTTGATTTCTGATTGACGGCTAAGAATAATGTGTTTCTTCACAAATATTCTAAGAATTGGTTTCTTAAACAAAGGCCTGCCATGAAAATAACCTGTTTTCTATTTCTTTCCAGGTCTAAACTCCCCACAGTGGGACATTTTTCTTCTCACTATGTTGAGTAATTTTTTTTTTTTAAAGAATGAGTTTTTAGGAAGATCTGCAGAAAAGCAGATTGGAAGAGTAGAAATTCAATCTGACAGTCATTGGTTTCTTAAAAGAAATACCTCTAACCAATAATTTGTTTTCACTGCAGAGTAGTTTTTCTTGCAAGATCTACATTACTTATAAAATGCATTGATGAGCAAATGCAGGCCCCTCATATACCTCTTGGTTTATCCACATACTGCCCTCCTGCGTTATTATAATCTATTAACAATAAGCAATCTAACCAGTCAGATGTGAAATCATTTTCATTTTATGTGTTCACTGACTATGAAAGAACTGAAATGAACTGTGATTACAAACCAACAGCTTTCTAATTACTGTAGTCCCATTGTAATCGTTATTTGTACAAGTAATTTCACCTCTTGTTGACTCTCGAGTAAGGAGCAATAGAGTGAGAGGTTCTGAAGCAGCAATTTCTATCCAAGGTACAAGCGTTGCAGATATATGTTCTGAAACTGGAATGAATCGTCACTAAGGATTGAAGCTTTAAAGCACATCCCTGTGAAATATTTCTTTTTCTACTGAGCCATTTTAGAAAGAAATTTCATGGAATCCAATCTTTCTGCCCTGGTTAGTTTTATACAGAAATTTCAGAGTGAGAAATTCACTTTTGACATAGTTTTGAAGACATTTTAGGTTAGAAAGAGATTATAATTTCACTGAGAAATCAAGGCAAAGGAATGCTGTATTGGCCAGATGCACAAAATTGTCCATTTATTTGTGAAATGTGTACTGAGGGGTCCACTGTGTTTGAGTCACAGTGGTGACACTGGGGAATTAAAACAAAGAAACAAATCTTACTTTCTCAAAGTAACTATTTTGAGTAATAATATTGCCATTTGAGTTACTTATTTAATATTAAACAGTATTTTTTTCTCCATTGTTTTATAGAACACCATGGAACAGAGGATAATTCTTCATTCTATGACAAAAATTGATCTTCAGGGTTTTGTTTTCAGCTACCACTACTACATTAATTTTGGCATTTAAAAAATCTCTACAAAAAGAAGAATTCTTTTCCATTAGCCATGCTTGTTAAAAATTTAGGGCTACTTTTAGTGTTCAAATAAAAGCTGTATTGTGTAACACTACTTTTTAGATTTTAAATTAACGTACCAGGGGATCCTTGCCTATTGTTTGGCAGGGTTCTGCTGGGTTGTGTTAAGTTCAGTTTCTATATTGGCCTTAAGTTTTTGGATCTTGAGTTCATCTCTGACTGCCTGGTTTTGACCTAGACTCCTTTTCTCTGGCTTTCTGTCTGCTCGACTGTTCCAGTGTGAGTCCTAGCTCAATTAAACTCTTTTGGCTCTTGGACCTTCTGCATCACTTCCCAGTTGATGGTTTGCTCACTCCTGGCACAGAATTTTCTTTGGATGACTCTCCTGGTAGTGGTGACTCATAGCCCTACTCCACCCACCACTGGGTGTTTGGCACAAGCCTGAGAAATTTCTAGCTGTGTATCTAGAGGGAGTCTGCAGAGAGGACCAAGTAAATGCCTGTAGCTACTTTCTTTCACAACGGGTTTGCTGCTTACAATACTTTTCTATTCCTGAGGTTTTTGTTTTGTATCACAGCTTACGGAAATCTTTGGGCTACATGCACACTGGATTTATCCAAGGCCTCACAACTTGGCTCTGAAGAGTGAGGACTGGAGTCTCATTATCAACAATCTCATAGTTTATTTTGTTCAATGTGGCTCCACCACTGTCCCACCACCAGATTCCATTTAAAAATCTGTGTTACTTTGAGCATATTATTTCAATATCACATGTATTTAAATATTTGATTAATTAGAACAGTGAAAGGTTTTGTTAGTTTAGATATCTTACTAATTTTCTTAGAACCCTAACCAATAAAATGCACCTGGAAGATTGAATCACCAAGGACCTCATTAGGATAAATTAGCAATGACTAGTAATTATTAATAGTTAAATTGAATAAAGTAAATCAATATATATGTACTGAATACCCATTCTATGACCAACACTGTTAAGGTGCTGGGGACATAATAGTGGGTAAGGCATGGACTTCACCCTTTCAGAGCTCATGGTTAAGGTGGGTAGGTAGACCCTCAACAGACAATTTCAAGAAGATGTAGAAAGTGCCTTGACAGTACTAGCTGCACCAAGTACCCTATGAGAAAGGACAGGAGGGGCATCCAGTCCAGTCTGGGGTTAGAGGGTTTGAGTCAGGTGAGCAAGAAAGGGTCCCAGAAGAGGTGATGATTGAATTGAGTCCTAAAGAGGAGTAGAATTATCTAGGTAAAGAAGGTGGGGCAGGGAACTATAGGAAGAGTCACAAATGACTTGCCCTGAGTAAGAAAGATGTGATCCCTCCCTTTCTAGAGTGAAATGCCTTTGTTATAATCATATATTTTATCTTAAAAATGTGTTTGAATTTTGTGTAACACTCTATAGTATATCAGTATTAGTATCAAACATGTTTAAAATTCTTAATTTTTGTATAATTATCATTACAAAAAAATGCTCTGTTTTTATTCTGTGATTTTTTTTTTTTTTATAGCCTTGGCATATCATCAGGTACTCTTGTGAAAATTAGAATCTCAGTTTGAGAGGCTTTGGTAAACACTTGAGAATGTTGATTGTGGATTTAGATTGACCTAGTTTGAATCCTGAGTCTCCCTCTTCCTAAATGGACATGTTACTTAATTATTACTCTTAAACTTTAAACCCTTCTAGTGTAAAATGGGGATTCTGCACCACACTATAAAAATGTTGTCTTGCATTAACTAGGTGTAATGATGGCAAGTGTAGAACCCTGACAGCCTGGGAAGATCTCAAAAACAAAACAAAACAAAACAAAAACAAAAACAAAAACTAAAAAGATAAAATGGGGACGCTGGGAGATGAAGATGAGAGCATGTACTTAGAGATCCTATTACAATATACCACTAATTTGTGAATGCACATTTTATGGACTTCTTAAAGTTGGGGAATGTGTCTTTCGTGGTCCTCCTTGGATGCTCAGCATGATGCCTGGCACTGAGGAAGTACACAATAAATAGCTATTAAATTAATAAAGGAAGGACTCAATATGTTGTGTTTTTTGAATTTCTTTTAATCTACAAATTCTTCTTTCATTCCTATCTTTCCCTTGAAAATTTTCTTTTGAAGAACTTGGGTTGTTTTGTTTGACTTCTGGAATTTCCCATCATCTGGAGTGAACACTCATAGTGCAGTTCAACTTGTTTCTTTGCTCCTTGTATTTCTTGGAAATTGGCAGCTGGATCCAGAGTAATGATCAGACTGAGGTTCTAACCCTTTGACAGGACTAAGTGATGTTGTTTTTTTCCCCCTCTTTCTCTCTTTCTCTTTCTCTCTCTTACTGAGGTATAATTGACATACTACATTGTATTAGTTTCGGATGTACAGCATAATAATTAGATATTTGTACATATGGCAGAATGATCAACATAATAATAAGTCCAGGTAACATCCATCACCATGCATAGTTACAGATTTTTTAATTCTTGTGATGGGAACTTTTAAGGTTTACTCTCTTAACAATTTTCAAATATGCAGTACAATATTATTAATCACCATGCTGTAAATTACATCCCCATGACTTATTTTTTATAACTGGAGGTTTGTACCTTTGGCTCCCTTAAGTCATTTCTTTCACCCTCCACTCCCGCTTCAGGCAACCACCTATCTGTTCTCTGTATCTATGAGCTTTCTTTAAAAAAAATATTTTATTCAAGTATAGTTGACTTATAATGTGTTAATTTCTGCTGTACAGCAAAGTGACTCAGTTATACATGTATATGCATTCTTTTTCATATTCTTTTGCATTGTGGTTTATGACAGGATATTGAATATAGGTCCCTGTGCTATAGAGTAGGACCTTGTTTTTTATCCATCCTATATATACTAGTTTGCATATGCTAACCCCAAATATCCAATTCTTTCCTCTCCCAACCCCCTCCCCCTTGGCAACCATAAGTCCATTCTCTATGTTTGTGAGTCTGTTTCTGTTTCACAGAAAGGTTCATTTGTGTGGTATTTTAGATTCTACACATAAGTGATTTTGTATGGTATTTGTCCTTTCTTTCTGACTTACTTCACTTAGTTTGATAATCTCTAGGTCCGTCCATGTTGTTGCAATGGCATTATTTCATTAAAAATTTTTTTAAGAAATTTTATTTTTTATTACTATTATTATTATTTTTTGGCTGCATCAGGTCTTCATTGCTGTGTGCGTGCTTTCTCTTCATTGCTGTGGTGAGCGGGGGCTACTCTTTGTTGCCATGCATGGGCTTCTCATTGCGGTATCTTCTCTTGTTGCAGAGCATGGGCTCTTGGCATGCAGGCTTCAGTAGTTGTGGCACGTGGACTCAGGACTGAACCTGTGTCCCCTGCATTGGTGGGCAGATTCTTAACCACTGAGCCACCAGGGAAGTCCTCTTCATTGTTTTTTATGGCTAATATTCCATTGTGTATATGTACCACATCTTTATCCATTCATCTGTCACTGGACGTTTAGATTGTTTCTGTGTCTTGGCTATTGTGAATAGTGCTGCTATGAACATAGGGGTGCACGGATCTTTCTGAATTATAGTTTTGTGTGGATATATGCCCAGAAGTGGGATTGCTGGATTATATGGCAACTCTAGTTTTAGTGTTTTGAGGAATCTCCATATTATTTTCCACAGTGGCTGTATCAATTTACATTCCCACCAACAGTGTAGAAGGGTTCCCTTTTCTCCACACCCTCTCCAGCATTTGTTATTTGCAGACTTTTTAATGATGATCATTCTGACTAGTGTGAGGTCACCACATTGCATCTTTGATTTGCAGTTTTCTAATAATTAGTGATGTTGAGCACCTTTTCATGTCCCTGTTGGCTGTCTGTATGTCTTCTTTGGAGAAATGTTTATTTAGGTCTTCTGCCCATTTTTTGATTGGGTTGTTTGTTTGTTTTTTTTTAGTGAGTTGTGTGAGCTGTTTGTATATTTTGGATTTTAAGCGCTTGTCAGTCACATCATTTGCAAATATTTTCTCCCATTCTGTAGATTGTCTTTTCATTTTGTTTATGGTTTCCTTTGCTGTGCAAAAGCTTGTAGGTTTGATTAGGTTCCATTTGTTTATTTTTGCTTTTATTTCTATTGCCTTGGGAGACTTACCTAAGAAAACACTGGTAGGATTTATGTCAGAGAATGTTTTGCCTTTGTTCTCTTCTAGGAGTTTAATGGTGTCATATCTTATTTTTAAGTCTTTAAGCCATTTTGAGTTTATTTTTGTGTATGGTGTGAGAGTGTGTTCTAACTTCATTGATTTGCATGCGGCTGTCCAACTTTCCCAACACCACTTGCAGAAGAGATTGTCTTTTCTCTATTGTATATTCTTGCCTCCTTTGTCGAAAATTAATTTACAGTAGGCGTGTGGGTTTATTTTCGGGCTCTCTCTTCTGTCCCGTTGATCCATATATATGAGTTTATGTTTTGTTTGTTTTTGTTTTTAGGTTCTACATATAAGTGAAATCATATACTCTTATGTCTTTCTTGGTCTGACATTTAATTTGACATAATGCCCTTGAGGTCCATCCATGTTGTTGTAAATGGCAAGATTTCATTCTTTTCTTTTTTTTGGCTGAACAATATTCCATTGTGTGTCTGTATATATATATACAGA
Organism: Hippopotamus amphibius kiboko; assembly: GCF_030028045.1. NCBI lineage: Eukaryota > Metazoa > Chordata > Mammalia > Artiodactyla > Hippopotamidae > Hippopotamus > Hippopotamus amphibius. Next base: position 66,696,874 of record NC_080186.1, on the reverse strand, counting down.
CACATATTGCAGTATATATATATACTGCAATGAACATGAGGATGCATATATCTTTTCAAGTTAGAGTTTTCATTTTCTTCAGATAAACACCCATAATTGCCAGATCACATGGTAGTTCTATGTTAAATTTTTTTCAGGAAACTCCATACTGTTTTCCATAGTGGCTGCACCAATTTACACTCCCACCAGCAGTGCATGTTTCCCTATTCCTCATATTCTTGCCAATTCTTGTTATTTATTGTCTTTTTGATAATAGCCATTCTAAAAGGTGTGAGGTAATATCTCATTGTTGGTTTGATTTGCATTTCCCTGATGATTAGTGATGCTGAGCATCTTTTCATGTACCTGTTGGCCATCTGTATATCTTCTTTGGAGAAATGTCTATTCAGATCTTCTGCCCGTTTAAAAAATCAGATTGTTTGTTGTGTTGTCTTCTTTCATTGGGAAGTATATCATGCCTGGATTTTCATGAAGTTTTGGTTTTCCTTGATTTTAGAAGCTGTTAATACTCAAAGCCTTAATTTGTTAATTCAATGGAGATACTCTAATTCTATAATTTCTTTTTCATATCATAATTGGAATATTTTATGAAGAAATGCTTTATTTCCTCAACTATTTGGTTGTCCATTGTTTCAATTTTTATAAGAAAGGCAGGAAAAATTCTTTGATCCCTTATCAAGGCTGGATCTCCCCTCTCCTTTTAAACCCTTATTTGAGATAATAAATTTGTTCTCTATCATCTTTTGAATTTTAAAATTATAGTGGACTCATGAATTTAAGTATATTTGATGAGTTTCAACCCATTGCAATTCTTTTCTTTAGCAAAGCTTATATTGCCCCATCCTCTTCCAGTTGGCTCTTGAGTCCTGTTGATAGCCTCCTTGCAGTCTGTTATGTCAAGATATTCCACATACTTCTTATACATTTCCTCTCCTAGGCTTGGAATCAGCAATTTCTCCAAGAAATTCTGCTTTCTTTTAATAGGAATTAACTGCATTAATGGGAATTTTGCTACTGTGATGATCAGTTTCTAGGCTTCTTCAATGGACATTTAGGACATACATACCTAATACATGTATGTGTATGTTTGTGTATGTTTCCACAGATATGTTTTTTTATTGAAATAAATATCTCATATAGCTATGTCAAGTTTAGTGCTTGTTTTCTGTACACAAGCATTTTTAATGAGGCAGAGTAGGGAAGCTGGCAAATAATATGCCAGCTGATTCTGGAACCACTTGATTAAATAATGAGTCCCTAAGGCTTTTATTTATTTATTTTTTATAAATTTATTTATTTGTTTATTTATTGACTGCATTGGGTCTTCGTTGCTGCACACGGGCTTTCTCTAGTTCCAGTGAGCCGGGACTACTCTTTGTTGCAGTGTGTGGGCTTCTCATTGAGGTGGCTTCTCTTGTTGTGGAGCACAGGCTCTATTTGCTTGGGCTTCAGTGGCTGTGGCACATGGGCTCAATAGTTGTGGCTCGCAGGCTCTAGAGCGCAGGCTCAGTAGTTGTGGCACACTGGGCTTAGTTGCTCCACGGCATGTGGGATCTTCTTGGACCAGGGATCGAACCCATGTCCCCTGCATTGGCAGGAGGATTCTTAACTGCTGCGCCACCAGGGAAGTCCCCCTAAGGCTTTTAAATATTTGATATAACAATGCATAATTATCTCTAAAATGTGCATAATGCTGTTAACAGGATATCATTTCTGTACACTTGAAACTTCCAAATGTTCAACGGCAAAATATAGAAGGACTACAGGGATATTTATAGTAGACTGTGCTTCAGTTTTGCAATTCGATTTGACCTATGTTGTTATAACAGTATTTTATATGGTACAACACTCAATAAACAATAATTCTGTAAGCTCCCTGGGTGCTTGTTCATCATTTTATTCCTAGCACCTAGTATAGTGGGCTTGGTGGGCACATGGCAGGTGCTTAACTAACATTTGTGAAATGAGTAAGTATCATTGCTGGTAATACACCAGTGAGTAAGCTGCGGGACTATTGTCCTTCCTTGGCCCCATCTTCAAAACATTATTCACAGCCATTAACATTAGTTTTAAATACTTTATTTGGTCTGTCTGACCTATGACAGCAAGTCAATTGAGAGTTTTTAAGGCTTATAAGTAACCTAAGAAACAATATTAAGAGGTTCTTTCTTTCGTTCGTTCGTTCGTTCGTTCTTTCTTTCTTTCTTTTTTCTTTCTTTCTTTATTATTTTTGGGGGGGTACACCAAGTTCAATCATCTGTTTTTTTTTTTTTTTTGTCATCTGATTTTTTTTTTTAATTTATTTTTTATTTTTTTTTGGGGGGTACACCAGGTTCAATCATCTGTTTTTATACACATATCCCCATATTAAGAGGTTCTTAATATTATCATTAATGTCTGTAAATTTCCTAAAGGCAGTCTGTCTGTGATTTGTACAGACTTGTATTTTTTCATTATATCACAGAGGTTAACTTGGTAAAACAGATGATAGAAATGTGTTTTAAGGCTAATACTAATTAAAAATTAAAAGAAATAATGTTAATGAATAAATTCTATAAATTGCAATGAAGTTGGATATGTGTATAAAAACAGATGATTGAACTTGGTGTACCCCCAAAAAAATAATAAAAAAAAAAAAAGATAAAAAAAAATTGTAATGAAGTTAAATCTGGAATTGGAGATAATGCTAACATCTTAAAATTTTCATTAAATAGCTTTTAATTAACTCCCAGGGTAGTTATTCTATAAAACTGTGTAAAATGAGACTATGAGTCAGTAACCAGGAATTTTTCCAGAAATTATTTTATTCTGCTACTTTTTCAAGATAGAATTTTTTTTTTACCTTTATGACTAAAGTATTGAATTTAAATGTGAGTTAAATTAATCATCTCCTGTATATCTTTTGGCTATGAGGATTTTTTTTTTGTTTGTTTTTACCTGGTAATTTCAAACATTCTGGTAATTTTAATATTGGGAAGCTGTAGAATGGCTTGACCCTTTCAGATTTGGTAAAGCAGAGAAGGGAGAGGAAAAGGAGAAGTGTGTAAAGACTGAAGGGAAAATGTAACTTGACTCCATTTATCTTGCCATTTCAATACTGCCCCAAGTGAACTTGCATTGACCGTGGGCCAGAAATGTGTGGTTTTGTTGTTTAACTAGGAGTACAGGTATTTTTCTGCAGAGTTTTGGGACCCAGTATTAATTACTTGCCACCAGAGTCCTCTGTTTCCTTGGGAGCCTTTTAAGTATCTTAAATTACCTTTGTATTTGATAAGGTAATATCAACAACAGGAACATCAAAGCATTTACTGGAGTCTCAAATGTATTCACTATAGGCTACACCTGGCCAGAGTTTTATCTGAGCTATATAGTATTAGGAAAAAAGTGAATTATTTGCCAACATTAAAAATTATGAGTTTTTTTTTTAAACTTCAAGTGTATATTTCTGGTACCTCTTGGAACATCAAGATATTTCACAATAATGAACCTACATTTTCACACCACAACTATTGACTGCAGATGAGTACTGGAGTTGCTCTTCATATGGTCTCCCTGATGTTGAGACTTGAGCGTCAGTTACTATTTATTAAGAGAGAAGTGGAATATTTCTTGTATCCTTGTCTCCAGTACCAGCAGCAAAGTAAAAGATAGACCAAGAAGGTTGCCTACCTCAAGAAAAAAGGGAGAGAGCAAGAGGGAATATCTTGTGTGTGTAAACGTAAGAGAAAAATTTTCCATTTAACATCAAAGTACATCTGCTTTGAAAGAATACAACTTAAGAAGGCCATAAGGGAACAAACCATCCCAGACTTTGATTGATAAAAGGTAAAGATAATTCATAAAAAAGAAAAACCTAGCGATCAGATAAAGTAACTGACATTTTATTAGGGCCTGTTTTGGAATGTGAACAAAATAGGTGCAGATGTTGTAAAACTCAATTGTGTGTTAATTGAAAAAATTGACTGGGTATCAAAACTTTTTGCAGATGATAAATTTATATAAGATTATCTACTGAGTGTAGCAGAAATTGTGTCCTAAACAGAAGCAAGCATTTACAGATGTAAACCTCTCCAGAAACACTGCTTCTCAGTGTGTTGATGATATATGTTGGAGTATTTGTAAAGTTTTAAAATTACAGCTGCTGAGAACACAAATATAAATAATACCAGCAATTGTCTATATTTGTCTTGGTATTGAGGGAAATTTAGATGTGACTGAAGAACTTTTAGATATGGTAACTATGACAACTATAACATCCGGAAATGATTTATTTTTCTGTGTTAAGGATAATCTAGGTTAATATAGAATGGTCAAAATTAAGTGTTGAGGCTCTTCAAATGGTCAGCATTAATTTGTATTTATTATAATATTATAAAATTTATATCCAAGGTGACAACATTTTACAAGGATGTGAGACTTAAGTCCATTCATTACAGCATCATCAGGAGTCATTTGTAGTAAAAAGTGAAGTATAGTGCAGGCCATTGACTGAAGGCCCTCATGGCATGAACCATGGACAGTTCAGTCACAGTGACTTGGATCCCTAGTAGATGGCCTGTTGAAGGTCAGATGCTGTAGTGTGTTACTGTGCTGAAAAGATTTGTTTCTATTTCTGAAGGAAATTATCTGCTATCTAAGGAAAAATCTTGCCTTGACTCCTCAAGAAGGAGTGGAATAAAGACTTGACACTTTTGTTTGTCACTTTTGGTTGCTCTTTGAATATTTTTCTGTAAGCATTTACATGCAATTATAATAGTAGGATTTGATCTGCTCATTCTTCATGAAATTCTGTTTTTGAGAACTGATTTGATAAGATTAAGTATCAAAACACCATTTTCTTATCCCCTCAAATATAGGGCTTTCCATGGACTGTGTTGGAAAACAAGGCCTAGGACTGGGGCTAAACTAAGTCTTATTACTTTTTGCCCCTAAGTGTAGCCCTTGGGGCTGTTTGTTTGATGGTCAGAGTTGACTCCTGTCCACTCAGCAGCATGGGAGACATGCAGCATGTTTTACATCTCAGTGGCCAAAGAAGCAGAGAAAACTATTGAGAGAAGGGCCAGACCTTCATTGCCCTTTAAAATCGTTGGTTTTATTATATATTTAACATATAAGAAATAATAATAGAATTATTATTATAATAATGGTAAAGAATAATGGTAAGAATAATGGTAAAGCAAACACCCATGTACTTACCAGCCAGCTTAATAAATAGAAGTTCTGTACTCCTCCCATATCCTACCCTTCTCTCTTCGCACCCAGACGTGATTTTGTGTTATCATGATCTTGTTTTTTCATTCTCTTGCTCTTGTCTATAGTTGATCTTGATTTTGTGCTTTTTCATTCTCTTGCTCTTGTCTATAGTTCTAGTAGATACTCATGTATCTGTATAAATACGTTGTTTATATTTCATATTTTTGAATGTCACATAAAGGCGTTCTTTTTTTTTAACTTTTAATTTTTTTATTTTTTACAATAAACTGCATATATTTAGAGTGTACAATTTGGTATCCCAGTCTCCCAATTCATTCCCCCCTCAACCCTCTCCACTTTCCCCACTTGGTGTCCATATGTTTGTTCTCTACACCTGTGTCTCTATTTCTGCCTTGCAAACCGGTTGATTTGTACCATTTTTCTATAGTCCACATATATGTGTTAATATACAATATTTGTTTTTCTCTTTCTGACTCACTTCACTCTGTATGAGTCTCTAGGTCCATCCATGTCCCTACAAATGTCCCAGTTTCATTGCTTTTTACAGCTGAGTAATATTCCATTGTATGTATGTACCACATCTTCTTTATCCATTCATCTGTTGATGGACATTTAGGTTGCTTGCATGTCCTGGCTATTGTAAATAGTACTGCAGTGAACATTGGAGTGCATGTGCCTTTTTGAATTATGGTGTTCTCTGGGTATATGCCCAGTAGTGGGATTGCTGGGTCATATGGTAATTCTATTTTTAGTTTCACAAGGAACCTCCATACTGTTTCCCACCAGCAATGCAAGAGCATTCCTTTTTCTCCACACGCTCTCCAGCATTTACTGTTTGTAGATTTTCTGCAGATGCCCATTCTAACCGGTGTGAGGTGATACCTCATTGTAGTTTTGATTTGCATTTCTCTAATAATTAGTGATGTTGAGCAGCTTTTCATGTGCCTCTTGGCCATCTGTGTGTCTTCTTTGGAGAAATGCCTATTTAGGTCTTCTGCCCATTTTTTGATTGGGTTGTTTATTTTTTGGTATTGAGCTGGATGAACTGTTTATATATTTTGGAGATTAATCCTTTGTCTGTTGATTCATTTGCAAATATTTTTTCCCATTCTGAGGGTTGTCTTTTCATCTTGCTTATCGTTTCCTTTGCTGTGCAGAAGCTTTGAAGTTTCATTAGGTCCCACTTATTTATTTTTGTTTGAATTTCCATTATTCGAGGGGGTGGATCAAAAAAGATCTTGCTGTGATTTATGTTGAAGAGTGTTCTTCCTATATTTTCCTCTAGGAGTTGTATAGTGACTGGCCTTACATCTTGGTCTTTTATCCATTTTGAGTTTATCTTTGTGTATGGTGTTAGGAAGTGTTCTAATTTCATTCTTTTCCATGTAGCTGTCCAGTTTTCCCAGCATCACTTATTGAAGAGGCTGCCTTTTCTCCATTGTATATCCTTGCCTCCTTTGTCATAGATTAGTTGACCATAGTTTATCTCTGGGCTTTCTATTCTGTTCCATTGATCTATATGTCTGTTTTTGTGCCAGTACCATACAGTCTTGATCACTGTAGCCTTGTAGTATAGCCTGAAGTCAGGAAGCCTGATTCCCCCAACTCCGTCTTTCCTTCTCAAGATTGCTTTGGCTATTCGGGGTCTTTTGCGTTTCCATACAAATCGTAAAATTTCTTGTTCTAGTTCTGTGAAAAATGCCATTGGTAATTTGATTGGGATTGCAATGAATCTGTAAATTGCTTTTGGTAATATAGTCATTTTCACAATGTTGATTCTTCCAATCCAAGAACATGGTATGTCCTTCCATCTGTTTGTGTCTTCTTTGATTTCTTTCATTAGTATCTTATAGTTTTCTGAGTACAGGTCTTTTACCTCCTTGGTTAGGTTTATTCCTAGGTATTTTATTCTTTTTGTTGCAATGGTGAATGGGATTGTTTCCTTAATTTCTCTTTCTGATCTTTCATTATTGGTGTATAGAAATGCAAGAGATTTCTGTGTGTTAATTTTGTACCCTGCAACTTTACTAAATTCACTGATTAGCTCAAGTAGTTTTCTGGTGGCATCTTTAGGATTTTCTATGTATAGTATCATGTCATCTGCAAACAGTGACAGTTTTACTTCTTCTTTTTCAATTTGGATTCCTTTGATTTCTTTTCTTCTCTGATTGCTGTGGCAAGGACTTCCAAAACTATGTTGAATAGTAGTGGTGAGAGTGGACATCCTTGTCTTGTTCCTGATCTTAGAGGGAATGCTTTCAGTTTTTCACCATTGAGAATGATGTTTGCTGTGGGTTTGTCATATATGGCCTTTATTATGTTGAGATAGGTTCCCTCCATGCCCACCTTCTGGAGAGTTTTTATCATAAATGGGTGTTGAATTTTGTCAAAAGCTTTTTCTGCATCTATTGAGATGATCATGTGGTTTTTACCCTTCAATTTGTTAATATGGTGTATCACATTGATTGATTTGCATATATTGAAGAATCCTTGCATTCCAGGGATAAACCCCACTTGATCATGGTGTGTGATCCTTTTCATGTGTTGTTGGATTCTGTTGGCTGGTATTTTGTTGAGGATTTTTGCATCTAAATTCATCAGTGATATTGGTCTGTAGTTTTCTTTTTTTGTAGTATCTTTGTCTGGTTTTGGTATCAGGGTGATGGTGGCTTCATAAAATGAGTTTGGGATTGTTCCTTGCTCTGCAATGTTTTGGAAGAGTTTGAGAAGGATGGATGATAGCTCTTCTCTAAATGTTTGATAAAATTCACCTGTGAATCCATCTGGTCCTGGACTTTTGTTTGTTGGGAGATTTTTAATCACAGTTTCAATTTCAGTGCTTGTGATTGGTCTGTTCATATTTTCTATGTCTTCCTGATTCAGTCTTGGAAGGTTATACCTTTGTAAGGATCTGTCCATTTCATCCAGGTTGTCCATTTTATTGGCATATATTTGCTTGTAGTAATATCTTATGGTGCTTTTTATTTCTGTGGTGTCCATTGTAACTTCTCCTGTTTCATTTCTAATTTTATTGATTTGAGTCCTCTCCCTCTTTTTCTTGATGAGTCTTGCTAGAGTTTTATCAATTTTATTTATCTTCTCAAAGAACCAGCTTTTAGTTTTATTGATTTTTGCTATTGTTTTCTTTGTCTCTATTTCACTTATTTCTGCTCTGATCTTTATGATTTCTCTCCATCTACTCACTTTGGGTTTTGTTTGCTCTTCTTCCTCTAGTTTCTTTAGGTGTAAGGTTAGATTGTTTATTTGGGATTTTTCTTGTTTCTTGAGGTAGGATTGTATCGCTATAAACTTCCCTCTTAGAACTGCCTTTGCTGCATCCCATAGGTTTTGGATTGTTGTGTTTTCATTGTCATTTGTCTCTAGGTATTTTTTGATTTCCTCTTTGATTTCTTCAGTGATCTGTTGGTTATTTAGTAGTGTATTGTTTAGCCTCCATGTGTTTGTGTTTTTTACAGTTTTTTTCCTGTAATTGATTTCTAATCTCATAGCATTGTGGTCAGAAAAGATGCTTGATACAATTTCAATTTTCTTGAATTTACTAAGGCTTTATTTATGACCCAAAATGTGATCTATCCTGGAGAATGTTCCATGTACACTTGAGAAGAATGTGTAATCTAGTGTTTTTGGATGTAATGTCCTATAGATATCTATTAAATCCAGCTGATTTATTGTGTCATTTAAAGCTTGTGTTTCCTTATTAATTTTCTGTGTGGATGATCTGTCCATTGGTATAAGTGGGGTGTTAAAGTCCCCCACTATGATTATGTTACTGTTGATTTCCTCTTTCATAGTTGTTAGCATTTGCCTTATGTATTGAAGTGCTCCTATATTGGGTGCATATATATTTAAAATTTTCTCTTCTTCTTGGATTGATCCCTCAGTCTTTATGTAGTGTCCTTTCTTGTCTCTTGTAACATTTGTTATTTTAAAGTCTATTTTATCTGATATGAGTATTGCTACTCCAGCTTTCTTTTGACTTCCATTTGCATGGAATATCTTTTTCCATCCTCTCACTTTCAGTCTGTATGTGTGCCTAGGTCTGAAGTGGGTCTCTTGGAGACAGCATATATATGGGTCTTGTTTTTGTATCCATTCAGCCAGTCTTTGTCTTTTGGTTGGTGCATTTAGTCCATTTACATTCAAGGTGATTATCAATATATATGTTCTTATTACCATTTTCTTAATTGTTTTGTTTTTGTTTCTGTAGGTCCTTTTCTTCTCTTATGTTTCCTGCTTAGAGAAGTTCCTTTAGCATTTGTTGTAAGGCTGGTTTGGTAGTGCTGAATTCTCTTAGCTATTGCTTGTCTATAAAGCTTTTGATTTCTCCATCGAATCTGAATGAGATCCTTGCTGGGTAGAGTATTCTTGGTTGTAGATTCTTCCCTGTCATCACTTTAAATATATCGTGCCACTCCCTTCTGGCTTGTAGAATTTCTGCTGAGAAATCAGCTGTTACCCTTATGGGAGTTCCCTTGTATGTTATTTGTCATTTTTCCCTTGTTGCTTTTAATAACTTTTCTCTGTCTTTAATGTTTGTCAGTTTGACTACTATATGTCTTGGCGTGTTTCTCCTTGGGTTTATCCTGCCTGGGACTCTCTGTGCTTCCTGGACTTGGGTTGCTATTTCCTTTCCCATGTTAGGGAAGTTTTCAACTATAATCTCTTCCAGTATTTTCTCAGGTCCTTTCTCTCTCTCTTCTCCTTCTGGGACCCCTATAATGTGAATGTTGGTGTGTTTAACATTGTCCCAGAGGTCTCTTAGGCTGTCTTCAGTTCTTTTCATTCTTTTTTCCTTATTCTTTTCCACATCAGTGATTATCACCATTCTGTCTTCTAGGTCACTTATTCGTCCTTCTGCCTCAGTTAATCTTGCTATTGGTTCTTTCTAGTGTATTTTTCATTTCAGTTATTGTGTTGCATATCTCTGTTTGTTTGTTCTTTAATTCTTCTAGGTCTTTGGTAAACTTTTCTTGCAACTTTTCGATCTTTGCCTCCAATCTTTTTTCAAAGTCCTGGATCATCTTCACCATCGTTATTCTGAATTCTTTTTCCAGAAGAGTGCCTATCTCCTCTTCATTTAGTTGTTTTTCTGGTGTTTTATCTTGTCCCTTCATCTGGTCCAAAGTCTTTTGCCTTTTCATTTTCTGTGTCTTTCTGTGGCTGTGGTTTTCAGTTCCACAAGATGAAATACTGCTGCTACTGCTTGATTCTGATGTCTGCCCTCTTGTGGAGGAAGCTGTCTAGGAGGCTCGTGGGTGCTTCCTGATGGGAGGGACTGATGGTGGGTTGGGTTGGGTGGGTGGAGCTCAGTAAAACTTTAATCCGATTTGGTGGGTGGAGCTCAGTGACACTTTAATCTGCTTATCTGCCAATGGGTGGGGCTGTGTTCCCACCCTGGTGGTCATTTGGCCTGAGGCACCCCAGCACTGGAGCTTACAGGCTCTTTGGTGGGGCTAGTGGTGGACTCTGGAAGGGCTCACACCAATGAGCACTTCTCAGAACCCCTGCTGCCAGTGCCCCTGTCTCCTCAGTGAGCCACAGCTGCCCCCCACCTCTGCAGGCAACCCTCCAACACCAGCAGGTAGGTCTGGTTCAGTCTCCTATGGGGTCACTGCTCCTTCCCCCTGGGTCCTGGTGAGCACACTTTTTTGTGTGCCCTCCAAGAGTGGAGTCTCTGTTTCCCCCAGTCCTGTGGAGGTCCTGCAATCAAATCCCTCTGGCTTTCAAAGTCTGATTCTCTGATGATTCCTCCTCCCATTGCTGGACCCCCAGGTTAGGAAGCCTGACGTGGGGCTCAGAACCGTCAGGACTTCTGCAGTATAACTGTTCTGCAGCTTGTGAGTCACCCACCCAGCATTTATGGGATTTGATTTTAACGCGATTGCGCCCTTCCTACTGTCTCATTGTGGCTTCTCCTTTATCTCTGGATGTGGGGTGGTTTTTTTTGGTGAGTTCCAGTGTCTTTCTGTCGATGATTGTTCAGCAATTAGTTGTAATTCTGGTGCTTTTGCAAGAGGGAGTGAGCGCACGTTCTCCTACTCCGCCATCTTGATTCTTCCTCCGATACATCTTTTTATATCTAAAGGGGTTGTTACTACATGCTTTCTTTATCTTACTTGCTTTTTGCTCAACAATCTGTTATTAGAATGCATTCATGTTGATGCACGTAGTTCATTTATTTTCTCTATTGCATGATATGCCGTTGTATGACTATGCCACACTTTACGCATTTCCATGATGATGGACATTAGAGTTATTTCCCTTTTTTTTTTTTCAGCTGAGACAGACAAGACTCTATATTATTTCAATGGCATGTCTATCATATGCCAGGCACTGTTCTAGATTCTGAGGATGCATCAGTGAACAAAAGAGACCAAAATCCCCACTCTTATTGAATTTGTATTCTCGTTGGAGGAGACAGACAAAATAATAAGTAAATTTTATGGTTTGTGAGAATGTGTTTAAGTGTGATAGACATGAGGCAGAGAAAATGAATTGGGGATGGAATTGAGATTTTAAACAGGGTGGTTAGAGGGGATCTCACAAGAATGTGAGCAGTTGAAAATAGACTTGAAGATGAGAGAAAGAACCATGCAATGGTCTGGGGAGAGTGTTCCAGAAAGGGGGAATAATACGGAGGCCTTGAGGGGGTTGTTTCCTTTACATTTTGTTAAGTATCTCCTGGTGCACATGTGCAAGAGGTTTTTGAAGGTATGTTACTAGACACGGAACTTCTGGATCGTGGGCTATGTTGTTATGTACATCCTTAATTTTACTAGTGTATTAGGCTGTGTGGGTTAACAGTTGAAACACACGACCTTCTCTTTAGTTTCCTTTTTCTCTCATTTCAACTCATCCTTCTCACATTAGTTTGGAAGTTATACACTCAGTGCTTCCCTAAACATTTTGACATGCACTCTTAAGTTTTAAAGTTGATCAACGAAATTACTATCTTTGTGAATAATGTAACCTTAAAGGCATTGATTCAGTAATACCCATTCCATTTTATATATATTTGTGCTGTATTTTAGTTCTATCTTTAAAAAAAATCACTGGTTAGACACTATTGCTTTTGTTTTAGACATGTTTATTGTTGTTTTCTACAATCAATGTTTATTCATATTTCCCACACACTTTCTAATTTCTATTCTCATCATTTGTTCTAACATCACAAACTTCAACTTGGGATCATTTTCTTTCTCCTTACAACTGTAGAATTTCCTTGCTGGGAGTGGTGAGGTATTGATCATAAACCCTCTGTTTTTGTTTGTCTCATTTTGGGGAAAAAAATTATGGGTTGTCTTGAGTAGTTGAGTTGCATTTGTATAAGGTGGTGAATGCACAAGTCACTTTCCTTGGATTAGCCAGCTTAGATGGCAGTACTGGGCCATTACCTGAAATATGTACTGTTCTAAATAAAGCCACAATTGAATCTTCTGGAAACTTGTGCTTGGGGCAGTTTAGTCAATATAGAAGGATATCTGGTCCCACTTGCCTCTCTTCATGGGAGACAGGGACCTAAAACCACAAACTGTGGGCTGTAGCCAGGATGGTTGGGGGAAGCATGACAGTTTGATCCTTGTGTAATGAATTCCAAGATACTCTCCAGACACTTGACATATTCTGCTTTGGGGATGAACAGAGGATTAAAAAAAAAACCTTATCTTTAAAAGTAATTAAAATTTTTTCTATTTTTTTCTTGACTAAAAACCAAACCACTGTGATTTTAAACTTCTCTTTTTTTTTGTTAGCACCTTAATTAAGGAAGAAGGAAGAAGTGTGAGGTGAGCAATGTAAAATAACTGAATTCTATGAGTAAATGATGAATTCTGGCAAAATCTTCCTTTTTCTTGGATGATTACACCTCCTTTCTCAATCTCCAAATGAACCATTTTTCATTTCTAGTGGTTGTACAATTTCTTTTCAGTGATCATTCAAGTTCAGGATCATTTTTGTGTTTTACTTTTTTTTTTTTTTTTTTACAGTGAATGCTTTAGGAGCCTGGCAGATATTCAGAACTGTAGTTAGACATCTTGAAAGCAAAAGATACTAATAATTTTTCCTGTTCTATTTTTTTATGCCTCTATGTATAAATATTATGTCAATGTGGTCATTAGATAATGCTTGAAAAATAAAATGTTAATTCATAAAATAAGATTAGATATCATTATTTTTGAAAAAAGAGGAAATTAGGGCAAGGTATCTTAGAATCCTTTCATGAATCACGCTTTATAGGACATTTGTTTTCTTTTTCAGCACGTTAGCTAGATTGTTTTAACTATCTTGGGACCAACTTTGCTCAACTTTCATAAATTTTCTGGTAATAACTGTGTCAGCACCAGAAATTTCTAGCAAAAGGACTGTATTTTCTAACAAAGATTAAAGCAGATTGATCTGTGTTTTATACTTTTTTATGATTCACTCCATTTGTTAGCTTAACAACTTCTCCAGCTGCTTTTGACAGAACAGATTCCATGTTATTGGTGCATTAATTCTTGACTTTTTTTTAGTGCCAAAGGGAGGAGAGAAGTAATCAAAATTTATATACTTTGGCATTTTCAAGTATCCTTTTTCCACTTCCTTCCTGAACCTTGACTCCTTTGCTTGTAAACAGTGTGACCAACCTTGGACAAGTTACCTGAACTCTCAGTTTTCTCATTTGAGAAATGAATATAACCAATAACATTACCTAATCTAGAGTAATGTTGTCAGGGTTAACTAAGACAATCACATACAAATACTTTGGATATTTCTAGCAAATAGTAAGGACTGAATAAATGAACATGATTTTTATTATTATTACTAGAGTTGTAGCTGAAGTGGTATGGGTTGAAGGAATTGGAATTGAGGAGATGAAGGCATTAAAAGGAAAGTGTGATGAGTGAGTTGTTCACATGAATGTAAGCATCACCCAGGATGATGGCGGAGACCTAGAAAGGCTGAGTTGTTTGCCAGTGTCTTTGGTTAATCAGGGAGATGTGTATGGAGGCTGGTAAACAAGAGTGATGAGTAATAAGAAAGGGATGCACCCTAAAGGAGCAGAGATTTTTACCTGAAGGCAGAGGAGAAGAGATTTGGATGGCAGCGTTGGAGAAGGAGGAAAAGGCTGATCCTAATACCCAAGCCCGCTATTATGGGAGTATGGGCATTAGACCCTGAGTGGGTTGTGGGGAGGCTGTGTATCCAAGCTTTAGCTTAGACAAAGATTTGGAAGAAGCTGAGGATGTTGTAAAGATATTTTTAATCTGAGAGGAGTTTCTCTGAGACACAATAAAAAAGTTTCAGAGGGAGAGGAGCATTATGATTGGTTTAGAGGAAAGAAGCACAAAGCAAAATGGGAATGAAACTGTAGGCGAGAACTGACTAGCGGGAACTGCATTTTGGATGATGATCAAGAATAACATGGATGTGAGGCCCAAGGCTTCCAGAAAGAATTAAAACTGTTTTTTTGGTTCCTGTCAAGATGGAATAATCAACCCTGAAGAACTATAAAATGAGGGAGTGGGGCTAAGGCTGTCTTGCCCTGATGGCTGCAGCAGGCTGCCAGAAGCAGTGAGGATGGAGGGAAGTTTTCAGGTTATGCTCTTGCCTCTTCCCCATTTCCTTGGGACAATCAGTGCCCAATCTTTCTCCACAGAGACTGGCAGCAATTGCCCAGGGGCAATAATGAAGTAGCACAAAAGCTCTGCTGAGGTGAGAAGTGGCTGAAAACAGCCATGGAGAGACCAGCCGTCCTTGGACCTTCACTCCTCTGTCCCTTTCCCCTCCAAAAGCCCAGGGATGATGGGGTTACAATGTAGGAAGACTTTCTTCCTTCAATGGTACATTTTTCCTGAGTATTTAAGGGTGAAACCCTAATCAGAGGATCTGCCTGTGGAATGACAGTAAAGGGGAGTGCCTATAGTAGTTTTATAGTGTCTACAACTCTCTACCCTCCCTCCCCTCAACCCCTGCCCTCTCATTCAACTCACTGGGCCTGACAAACTAGAGCCTGGCTTTAAAGCTATTCTCATTACACAATTCCAGACAGAATAGCTAATGCTCTCCTGTTCACAAGCACACAAAACAAAACAAATAGATACTAGGTCCTGAAGAGTAGAACTACGATAAATGAAAGACAATAAACTGAAAAATATACACCATCTGAAGCAGTATTATTGAAACAGAATGTACCAAGAATTAAAAAAAATGCATGGCAAATATACTTTTTAGTAATATGAAGAAAGAACAAAAAGTTATAAATAAGACCTAGGGTGAAATATCCAGAATGAAGAATGTGATATTGAAATAAAATATATAAATTTTAGGGTGAGTATTGCAAAGATGTAGCAGAAAAATGAATTAGTGAAGAAGAAAAGATTGAGGAACTTACCCAGAGGAAGTGAGATAGAATAAAGAGAAAAATAAAATAAAATAAATGCTAAGACATATGACAAAGAGGAGAAGTGCAAATATCTAGTTGATAGGATTCATAGAGGGAGAAAAGAAAAGGAGAGGATAAATACTTAAAACATGTAGTAAGGCTTAATTTCCCATTATTAATGATGGAGAATTCCAGCTTGAAAAGCCTCATACAGGGCCAAACAAGGGAGAGAAGTGAACAGCCACATGCAGAAATTTAATAGTGGAATATAGGAACATTAAAGACAAAAAGAAAATTCTAAAAGCTTCCCGAAACAGTTTCCTCACCAAGGAAAATGAACCAGATTGAGACCACTTTTCTCAACACCAACACTATATATAAGAAAACAATGAAGTAATATTTTTACAGTATTGAAGGAAAATAATTTTGAATTAGAATTTTTTTTATCCAGGTAAATTGTCATTCAACTGTGAGAATATAATACAAAAAACACTACTAGTTTGTAAGGTCTTATTGCACAAACTCCTCCACCAAATACTCTTGAAGAAAATTCTCAAATTAGAAAAGATTTGGGAATTAAGAGTAATAAAATATTATGTAAGATTATTGTAAAAAATAAAATCCAGTATCAAAGAAATAAACATGGGAAAGTACA
This sequence comes from Hippopotamus amphibius kiboko, assembly GCF_030028045.1. Lineage (NCBI taxonomy): Eukaryota > Metazoa > Chordata > Mammalia > Artiodactyla > Hippopotamidae > Hippopotamus > Hippopotamus amphibius. The sequence goes on along the minus strand of NC_080186.1, from coordinate 66,680,621 downwards.
ATACAAGGAACCAGAACAAAATACCTAAATAATGTTAATAATGGACTATGTGTGGAGGAATTAAGGAGACATAAGTACATGCTAAAGGACCCTTGTTGAGGGAAAGATATCAGTGTTGATAACTTTAAGAAGTCAATAAGGGTAAATAAATGTTTTCCACTAACAGTAACCACCATAAGAACAAAAATAGGATGTTTACCTTTTAAAAAGCAGTTATATCCAAATGGAAATCATGGAAAGGGGAAAAAAAGGGAAAATACAATAAGTAGAAAATATGAAATAAGATGGCTGAAACATATCTGAATATAAAATAAATACAAATTGTTTAAGATAATCAAAAATCTATAGTCTCAGATTGGATTAAGAAAACAAGATCCAATACAAGACCAACATACAAAAATCAGTTGCATTTCTTTACACTAACAATGAAATATCAGAAAGGGAATGTAAACAAACAATCTCTTTTCATATTTCATCAAAAAATACTTAGGAATAAACCTCACCGAGGAGGTGAAAGACTTATATGCTGAGAACTACAAAACATTAATAAGGGAAACTGAAGATGATTCAAAGAAATGGAGATATCCCATGCTCTTGGATTGGATGAATTAATATTGTTAAAATGGCCCTACTACCCAAAGCAATCTACAGATTTAATGTGATCCCTATCAAATAACCCTTGACATTTTTTTCACAAAACTAGAGCAAATAATTCTAAAACTTACATGGAACCATAAAAGACCCAGAATTGCCAAAGCAATCCTTAGGAACAAAGCAAAGCAGGAGTCATAATCCTCCCAGACTTCAGATAACACTACAAAGCTGTATAATTAAAACAGCTTAGTATTGGCACAAAAACAGACATATGGATCAATGGAATAGAATAGAGAGCACTACGGACAATTAATCTTCAACAAAGGAGACAATCATATACAATGGGGAAAAGACAGTCTCTTCAGCAAGTTGTGCTGGAAAAGTTAGACAGCTGCATGTAAATCAATGAAGTTAGAACATACCCTCACACCGTACACAAAAATAAATTCAAAATGGCTTAAAGACTGAAATATAAGACATGACACCATAAAACTCCTAGAAGAGAACATTGGCAAAACATTCTCTGACATAATTTGTAACAATATTCTCTTAGGTCAGTCTCCAAGGCAATGGAAATAAAAGCAAAAATAAACAAATGGGACTTAAGCAGACTTACAAGCTTCTGTACAGCAAAAGAAACCATAAACAAAATGAAAAGACAGCCTACGGACTGGGAGAAAATATTTGCAAATGATGCGAATGACAAGGGCTTAATTTCCAAAATATACAAACAACTCATATAACTCATTAATAGAAAAACAACCCAATCAAAAAATGGGCAGAAGACCTAAATAGACATTTCTCCAAAGAAGACATACAGAGGGCCAGTAAGCACACGAAAAGACACTCATCATCGCTAATTATTAGAGAAGTGCAAATCAAAACTACCATGACTTCATTGTATTTAGTTCTGAGCTCACACCAGTCAGAATGGCCATCATTAAAAATCTGCAAATAATAAATGCTGGAGAGGGTGTGGAGAAAAGGGAACCCTCTTACACTGTTGGTGGGAATGTAAATTGGTGTGGCCATTATGGAAAACAATATGAAGGTTCCTCAAAAAACTAAAAGTTGCCAAATGACCCAGCAATCCCACTCGTGGGTATATACCCAGACAAAACTATAATTCAAAAAGAGACATGCACTCCTATGTTCATAGCGACACTATTCACAATAGCCAAGACATGGAAACAACCTAAATGTCCACTGACAGATGAAAGGATAAAGAAGATGTGGTGCACATATACAATGAAATATCACTCAGCCATAAAAACAAATGGAATAATGCCATTTGCAGCAACATGGATGGACCTAGAGATTATCATACTAAGCAATGTAAGTCAGACAGAGAAAGACAAATACCATATGATATCATTTATATGTGGAGTTTAAAATATGACACAAATGAACTTACTTATGAAAAAGGCACAGACTCACAAACGTAGAGAACAGACTTACGGTTGCCAAGGCGGAGGGGGTTGGGGAAGGAAGGATTGGGAGTTTGGGATTAGCAGATGAAAACTAGTATGTATGGGATGGATAAACAGTGAGGTCTTACTGTATAGCACAGGGAACTATATTCAATATCTTGTCATAAACCATAATGGAAAAAATATGAAAGAGAATATATATATATGTATAATATAACTGAATCACTTTGCTGTACAGCAGAAATTAACAACATTGTAAATCAGCTATACTTCAATAAAATTAAAAAAAAGAAAAGATCCAAGAATACATGATCTTCATCAGACACACTTAAAAGACTGAGAAAGAGGAAAAAAAAATAAGACTGAGAAAGATAGAAGGATGAAAGCAGATAGACCTGCTAACCATAAGTCAGAATAAAGCTGGGGTAAATAGCTTAATAACTAACAAAATAGAATTTAAGGCAACAAAACATCATATTCCTAATAATATACTTTATGTACAGGTAAAAGGGAAATTAGAGCAAGACTGTATATAACTGTCATGAACACATATGTACTAAAATGTTAGGATGTGTAAAGCAATATGTGGCAGAATTTTAGGGAGAAATAAATCAACAATTAGAGGTGGAGATTTTAACACAACTCCTCTTAGAAACTAATAGATTAAGCAGTAAAAAAAAGTTTTTATAGATTAAAATGTTAATAATAAGCTTATTCTATTAAATACATTGATGACTATACACTTAATCAGCAGAGAGTACATATTCTTGAGCAATAAAGAACTGTTATGGGAATCTAAAATATGACACAAATGAAATTATCTAAGAAACAGAAACAGACTTACAGACATGGACAAACAGACTTGTGATGGGGGGTGGGGGAGGGTTGGACTGGGAGTTTGCGATTGGGAGATGCAAACTATTATATAGAGAATGGATAAGTGACAAGGTCCTACTGTATAGCACAGGGAACTATATTCAATATTGTGTTATATGGAGAAGCTGTGCTGTCAACCAGAAATTAACACAATATTGTAAATCAACTATACTTTAATAAAAGACCTGTTACAAAAAGTACCTTCTATTAGCCCATAAAGAAAGTTTCAACAAATCTCAAATGAATAATAGCAGCTATGTTGTTTGATCTCAATGCAATAAAATTAGAAATTATTAACAAAAGGATAGCTCAAAAAAACCCCAACTTGTGTTTGGAAACTATATAAATACAATTACTCTGTTATTTATTATATTATAAAATAATCTTGGATTAAAAAGGAAACTATATATTAAATTAAGAAATAGAACTGAATGATAATCAAAAAATTGCATGTTTAGATTTGTGGGGCACAGCTGGAGAAGTGTTAACTGAGGGAAATTTATAGCCTTAAACAGAACTGGTAGGAAATAAGGCTAAAACCAGACAAGATTAGCATTCAATCAAGACATTGGAAAAAGAGCAAACCCAAAGAAACCAGAAGGAAACAATCAAGATAGATGCAGAAACGGACTGTGTATGAAATATAATAAAGAAGTTTTCTAAAATAAAAAGCTGGCTTTTTGAAAAGGTTAACACTATAGCCATATTTCATACAAGACTGATCAAGAAAGAATCAAAATTCATATAAGCATGGAACAAAAAGCCCCATGCAAAACCTTCATCCCTTTTTATTCATGTGCCCAATGGAGGAAAGGGATTGCCTGAGATTCACAGAATGGGATCTTGCCTCTCTAATTAGATTTTCCTCTGCTGAGGGGACACAAATATTTACACATCCTGTGCCCATTTGGGGAGGTCTGTCTATGTACTCCCCTGCCCAACTCCCACCTCCACCCAAACAAATACACAGTAAAAGAAATGCACACTAAAATCCCAAGCCAGAAATGTTTGTGAGCTAAGTGTGTGGTATAGTTCGTATACAGAGAAGCCTCTGAGAACTGAATGTGAGTACAGGCAAGAATTCCTTCCCACCCCAGACCAGAGCAGACCAGTCCAGTGTTGCTTCCTTAAACATCCATGCTTGCCTCTTTCTTCCCCACTCTTCAGATATCATTGAAAAAGGACAAACCCTGTTCAAAGGCAAAAATCCCAAATCACTCAACTCTATCATACTTTTCATTTTTCCATGTTTTCCTTTGATTATTTAAGACAACAGTTTCTTCTCTTGCCTCTCTTTTGGGTTGGCCTATAATGCCACCTTCCCAAATGGGACCTTGGCTGCCCTCACATCCTGGAAATACATCCTCAGTTCATCTCAAATGAACTGTGAACTACTCTTGCATCCTGGAAATACAGCCTCAGGTCATCTCAAATGATGCCCCAGTGGTCTCAGCTTCTTCTTCATAACCCACTCCTATGCAATTTCATCTGACTTTGTCCACCCTTTTAAGGGGGTTTAAGAGCTTTATCCAGGTCACCCTAAGGTTGTACATGGGTCTGCATTCAACAGAAAAGTATCATTTATTCAGCCAATCAACTTGTCTGTCATTGAGTGCATGGCACCTTTTAGTCAGATTGCTTCCCAATTTCTTGAGTGCCAGAAAAATAGAAACCAACCCTATTTGTTTCTTCCCTTAGCTGCCTTAATGTCACAGGGCTGCTAGAAGTCTCAAGAAGAGAAAAGAACTTTTAGCATATTGACTTGTGGGGACATGAAGATTTCTATTACTCATGTCAGAGCTGTTTGTTTTAAAGATATATTTTGTGTCAGAATTTTCAATTATTAATTTTCATGGTTTCAAGTTCATGACATTATTTTTAAACAAATGAGACAAAACCAGAGAAGCACTCTAACAACTAATTAGTATTTATTCCAAGTTGTAAAAACTGTTAGTGACTTGATGCGTTAATTTAGAGACCTTCAGAAGTGAGTTTGAATTTGTGCTTGAAAATGTCAAATATAAGATGTAATAAATCTGTTACCAATATCTCATTCTTCAGGTGATAGTGGCTTTGCTAGTTAAAATATGGCTCATAAGATTTATATTTGCATTAAGGCTAATTGGTTTTGAAACTGTTTAGAGGGAGACCTTCAGAAAAGCACCAAGTTGGGGTTGATAAGTGTAGAAAATTTAAACCAAGTGAATCAACATAAGCCCCAAAAGATGGAATTTTAATGATAGGTCAATCAAACAGTACATCTGCACTTCATATGACATTGTAGACATGAATCATTCATTGGCATAAGATTCTGGGCAAAAATACATTCTCTCCCAAAAGGTGATTGTGGAGATGTGTGAGCCTCTTTTCTGGGAGTGGAGGTAAATGTAATAACTTATAAATATGGGTCTTAATATGTTTTCCAACGTGCTAATGGAGCACAAAGCTGGAATAGCTAGGTTACAGCTATACAAAGGACCCTTCCCCACCCAACATAATTTTTGGAATTACTTGCAAGCAATTAGGCCCTTGTGGCTAGAAACAGAATCTGTTAGGATTCAGTTAGGGTTCATCAGAGAAGCCAAACCACCACAAATATTATGGAAATAAGGGGTTTATTTTAGGAATTAGACCTTACGCAAATATGGTAAAGTGAAGAAGGTGAAGGTCTGAAAGGGAGAGTTAGAAGACCACAAAACACGCCACTGAGTGTCCTTCTGAAGCACTGGAGTGGGTGGAGGAGTCACAGTGTGCAGACAATTCCAAAAGGCGAAGTATATCCAGCTGTCGAAGTGGGGCCTCAGTGTAGGAGCTTGTGGAGAGGTCTGTTGGAAACAGTCGCCTCTGTGGGTCCACAGCCAAGATCTTGGTGTTGGTCCTGGGGCTGCTGGGTCAGCAGGGCCAGTAGTTTGGAAGACAAGCTGAATGAGGAGCAGATGAGAGTGATTAACACGCTGGCCTCCTCTGCCTCTGTCCCTCACTGTGTCTGACCGTGATGAACTTCTCAGAGTAGAGACTCCTGCTTCACTTCTGCCTTCCAATTCTTGCACAAGTCCCTTTTCCCAAACCGTACTGTGAAGAGGATTCTGGGAGTTGTAAATTGCATTTCAAACAAATCCACCTCTTATTTCTTGGCATTTATATATACTTATTTTAACCATGTTTAACATCGAAAAAAATTCAGTAACAATCTTTCTTCCAGTTAATGTAATGCAGTCATTCCTCTTAAAACCAAAAGCATGCTAACCTTCTCCCCAGTGGAGTAAAACTCCACTTTATCCATCTTTAGATAATATTCACTTCTATGGAAGTCACACTTCTCTCTTGATAGTCTGTATCTTAAATATCGAAATAAAAGTACTCACTATTAACATATCTTAAGTTCAGTAGTAGAGAAATAGGAAAGGGAAAAATAGAATAAAAAATAGTTTATAGCACTTCAGTTGGTCATACTTATTTATCTGTTAGGGTGACCCAAATCTTCCTAATTGACGGGTCTGAGCCATTAATAGTCCAGTCTGCATTGAATTGTTGTCTTCTATTGACTTAGATCACAGATCTTGGAACTCCTAAGATGCACGTCAAGGGAATTCTTGCATTTTATACATACTCATCTCTGCTCCCATCTTAGAGTAGCAAACCAATTTTGTTTTGATAAGCTAAGATCAATCACTCCAATTATCTCCATTCTCTGTTGGTTTACTGGTATGAGGAACCCAAAGTGATCAATTGGCAGTTTTAGCTTCTACTTTAATGGAATCATTAGTATGTCACTTGGTAGAAGCACTCTGTTTTTGGGGAACTCAGATCTCTAAACCAGCAAAACTGCAGGAATGGGAAGCAAACTTTTGCTAGTGGATTACTAGAGGTAATAGGGAAAGGAGTCACTCCATTTTCATCACTTGATATTTTGACTCATGCATCCTGGCTATGGGAAAAACAGGACCATATATTGATGATTGATTCAGAGAGAATACTGCATTCTGAATGGTATCCCTGGAGAGTCACTAAGTGCTGCACTGTAACTAGCTTGCACTGTGACTAAGTCTTCTATAGATCATCCCAGCTCTAGCTAGCCAGCATCCTCAGGCTGATGGGGAAAAGTGCAAGAACATTGAGTTTCATGAGCATGAGTCTATCGCCACATTTCCCTTACTGTGAAATGAGCCCCCTGGTCAGAAGCAATGCAGTGTGTAATCTGATGATGGTGAATAAGGTATTTGTAAATCCATGGATTGTCAAAATCATTGAGGGCTGGAAGGGCAAATTCATATTCACAGTGTCTATTCCAGTGAGAACAAAATTCTACCTCTTCTTTCATGGAATTAGTCCAAGCTCATCAACCTGCTACCAGGTGGCTGACTAGTTCCCTTGGGGAATGGTAGCATACTGGGGCTCAGGATTGGTCTCTGCTGTTGGCAGGTTTGGCATCTCTGCAGCTGTTACAGCTGGATAAACCTTGGTGAATGAAAGTCCAAATTGTAGAGCTCATGTAGAACCTTCATCCTTTTGTTCTTATGCCCGTCGTGGGAAAGACTGTCTGAGATCCACAGAATAGCCATCTTGCTTACCTAATTATTAAGATTTTCCTCCCCTGAGGTCACTCTTTGGTGAGCATTCACAGAGAACAAATACTTACATACCCTATGCCCATTTGGAGACATCTGTCTACATACCCTGCCTCCCCCAATCCACACCTATATTTCATCGATTTTCCAAATATGTTTCTTCCAAGATAAGACTGTAAAGGTATGTTGCTGGCCCTACCAACTGAAAGAAAACTGCTTCTGATGGTCTTCACTAACAGGTATAGAGCAATAAAATCAATAGATCAATAACTGCATACCAGAGAGTGTGCTGATTTGCTTCAGTAAAGAAACAATATCTGGAACTGCAGCTGGATTTGCAGTTACCACTTGATTAAGTTTATGAAAACACACTATCATTTTCCAAGATACGTCTGTCTGCTGAAGAGGTCAAACAGGTGAGTTGAATGGGTACATGGAGAGGATCACTGTCTCTGCATCTTTAAAGTTCTTTACGATGTGACTCATCTGCAACTCCTTCAGAAATACCGTATTGCTTTTCAGAGTACTGCTTGACTTCCATAGTAGCCCTCACTTCATGGCACAGAGAACCAAAGGTGGGATTTTCCTGGTTGCTGATGATGTCTGTTCCAACTATGCATTCCAGAAACTGGGGAAATAACCACAATGTGGGTTGGTAAACACACTGGTCTCACTGTACAAGGATGTACATTCAGGAGAATGACAAACTCTAAGCCAAAACTCTATTGATCACCTAATCTACATAAGCTCCTCCTCTGACTGGTGGACCCCACTGACATTTGGAATTGAAGGAATTGGTGCCAATACAGAGCCAGTATCCAGTAACACCTCGAAAGTCTGATTATTTTTTCCTCTCCAATTTCAAAGCTACCTCTGAGTCCCTTTGGAGAAGTATAAATTTTGAAAGTGCAGCAGGGTTTAAGGGGTTCTGGCTTACTTTTTTCATATATAGAGATTGTATATATTAGTTTTTTTTAGAAACAGCATTATTAAGATATAATTTACATATCATACATTTCATCTGTTTAAAGTGTAAAATTCAGTGGTTTAATTTACGGAGTTGTGCAACCATCACTATAATATAATTTTAGAACGTTTCATCATCCCCCAAAGAAACCACGTATCCATTGGCAGCCACTCCACATTTTCCCCATCATTCCCCACCTTCACCTCCTAGCTCTAGGCAACCACTAATATATCTTTTGTCTCTCCAAATTTGACTATTCTGCACATTTTAATTATGGTGATACAATATGTGCTCTTTTTAAAAATTTATTTATTTTATTTATTATTATTTTTTAAGCTCTTTATTGGAATATAATTGCTTTACACTCGTACCAGTTTTTGAGGTACACCAAAGTGAATCAGCTGTATTTATATATATATCCCCATATCCCCTCTCTCCCGTGACTCCCTCCCACCCTCCCTGTCCTGGCCCTCTATGGCATCACCCATCATTGGATTGATCTCCCTTTGTTATACAGCAACTTCCCACTAGCTATCTATTTTACATTTGGTAGTGTATATATGTCTATGCTACTCTCTGACTTCATCCCAGCTTCCCCTTCGCCCCCCACCCCAGCCCCGTGTCCTCAAGTCCATTCTCTACTTCTGTATCTCTACCCTTGCCCTGTCACCGGGTTCATCAGTACCATTTCTTCAGATTCCGTACATATAAGTTGGCATATGCTATTTGTTTTTCTCTTTCTGGCTTACTTCACTCCGTATGACAGTCTCTAGGTCTGTCCACCTCATTACATATAGCTCCATTTCATTCCTTTTTATGACTGAGTAATATTCCATTGTATATATATGCCACATCTTCTTTATTGATTCATCTGTTGATGGGCATTTAGGTTGCTTCCATGTCCTGGCTATTGTAAACAGTGCTGAAGTGAACATTATGGTACGTGTTTCTTTTTGGATTCTGGTTTTCTCTGGGTATATGCCCAGTAGTGGGATTACTGGGTCATACAGTAGTTCCAGTTTTAGTTTTTTAAGGACTCTCCATACTGTTTTCCATAGTGGCTGTACCAGCTTACATTCCCACCAACAGTGTAGGAGAGTTCCCTTTTCTCCACACCCTCTCCAACATTTGTTGTTTCTAGATTTTTTTGATGATGGCCATTCTGACTGGTGTGAGGTGATACCTCATTGTGGCTTTGACTTGCATTTCTCTAATGATTAGTAATGTTGAGCATCTTTTCATGTGTTTGTTGGCCTTCTGTATGTCTTTGGAGAAATGTCTATTTAGGTTTTCTGCCCATTTGTGGATTGGGTTATTTGCTTTTTTGGTATTAAGCTGCATGAGCTGCTTGTATATTTTGGATATTAATCCTTTATCCGTTGCTTCATTGGCAAGTATTTCCTCCCATTCTGAGGGTTGTCTTGTCTTGTTTATGGTTTCTTTTGCTGTGCAAAAGCTTTGAAGTTTCATTAGGTCCCATTTGTTTATTCTTGATTTTATTTCCGTGATTCTAGGAGGTGGGTCAAAAAGGATTTTGCTTTGATGGATGTCATAGAGTGTTCTGCCTATGTTATCCTCTAGGAGTTTTATAGTGTCTGGCCTTACATGTAGGTCTTTAATCCATGCTGAGTTTACTTTTGTGTAAGGTGTTAGGAAGTGTTCTGATTTCATTCTTTTACATGTTGCTGTCCAGTTTTCCCACAATTTGTGGTCTTTTGTGACTGGTTTCTTTCACTAAGCATAATGTTTTTGAGTTCATCCATATTTCAGCTATCAGTACTTCATTCTTTTTTTGATTCTGAATAATACTCCATTGTCACGATGTACTATATTTTGTTTGTTCAGTGGATGAAGGACATTTGGGTTCTTTCCATTTTTTGGCTATTATGAATAATACTGCTTTGAACATTAATTTTGTTTGTTTTTTTTTGGTGTGTGTGGGCATATGCTTCATTGTGCATCCAATGATACCATCAAGAAAATGAAAATATAACCTACAGATTGGAAGAAGAGTTTTGAAAATCATTTATCTGATAAGTACTTATACACAGAATATAAAAACAACTCTTACAATTCAATAATAAAAAGATAAACCAATTTAGAAACAGACAAATGATTTGAATAGACATTTCTCCAAAGAAGTGATATAAATGGCTAATGGGCACATGAAAAGATGCTCAATCACATTAGTCATTGGAGAAATGCAAATTAAAACCACAATGAGATCCTGCTTCATGACTATTATAATGCTTATAATTAAAAAGACAAACAATAACAAGTGTTGGTGTGGAGGATGTGAAATAATTGGAATGCAGATATGTTGCTGGTGGAAATGTAAAATGGTGCAGCCACTTTAGAAAACAGACTGGCATTTCCTCAGAATGGAACAGAGTTACCATCTGATCCAGAAATTTCACTCTTAAGTATTTAATCATGATGACAATTGCTCTTTGAGGAACTTATTTAAAGTCTTGGTTCAAAGCCTCTTTGGGATTAGCTGAGCTGGTTTTAGTCTTGGAGTCTCATTTTAAATTTCAATGATATGAAGACTGAAAATTTGGAAAACTTTAAAATATTAATCAAAAAGATGGAGACATCTTTGGAAAAATAGTTGTTTACAATTTTCACTCCAGAAAGAAATGGAATAATATAATCTGAATATTCTCTGGCACTAAAATCTAACATAGAAGTTAAAACTACCACAATAGCAGGTTGGCTAAGTGATGTCAATGTGAGTAATCATGGAAACCAGTCTATGTCTCTTGAGGGGTTAAAAACCTCTGAAAAGAGAAGTAACTTCAAGATTTCTTTATGGGCTTTGCCAGTGTTTTCTTTTATATTGCTGCTATTTGTTTCTCTGGTTATCACACTTTCTTCATTGTTGGAGGTAGGATTTCATAACATCACTAAATATTTTTCATGTTAAAAAATAAAAAAAATTAGAGTCTAAGAGTTATAATTAATTTGTTCTTTTGAAGGAAATGCTAATTTGATGCAAAATAATTAGATTTAGAGTGTCATATGTTAAAAATCTGGGTTTCTAGTTCAGGCCCCAAGATTTCCTTCAAAATAGAGTAGAAAGGAAAATTGTTTTTGAATTTGTAAAAATCATCCGATTCAACTAAATTTTTTGATGTTGCAATATTTGTTTTTATTGATGATGAGGATTTGGGAGTAAGACTGAACATTTGATTTTTTAAGTTGAAACAGACTAACTGCAAATTTAAAACGCTTAAAAAACATAATGTTCATAAGTTCTCTAGTTTTAGTTCTTAGATGATTTACAAGTGAAAATGAGTTTTACCTTGAGGGTAGATTTTATGTGAAATGTAGCAGAATGCCTTAGGTTTTACATTAATTATCTTCAAAGAATGTTTTTCTTTACTGATTTGATAAAGCAATTTATTTTGCAATAAAATGCTAACTTATGGTTATCTCCTTAGATTGCTTGCTGATGGAAATTAGTTAATAGTGAATAACCACACATACCAAAAAGATTAGTCATGTCAACATGTAGACTTCTGGATAGAGCTCTCTAAAAAAAGTTAAGGTTTTATAAGTTCTCAAGTATAGTCTGAGAAATTGCTGAAATGATGCAAGAAGAACAAACCTATTCCAAAGTTAATCTATGACTTTTTTTTTTTCTGTGAAATTCTTTGGGATAGAAATCTAGAAATACTTCTCTTAAAGAAGGGCACAAGTAGAAAATGTAAGCCAATGAAAAGGAAAATATATGCTAACAAAGAATGAAACATGGTAGCATCAAGAATGCACTTTGAAATTCAAAGTTTGCTAGAAAGTAATGCCCAAAGCAAGTGTGTAAAACTAGACAAGCATTTAATCTTCTTAGCAAATGTATCCTAAACTCGTCTAGATTCTATTAAACTAAAATTATTCACATAAATCTTATATACAGACACATGCATTTCTTCCAAAGGTAGCACCACTAGTCCTCATCAGGTCAACTTTTTACTTTCTTTTTTTCCTCTATTTTTTTTCTCTCTCCTCTCTCTTCCCCTCTCCTTTTCTTCCTTTCTCTTCCCTCTCTCTCTTGCTCCTATCCTCTCATCTCTTTCTTATTTCCTCTTTTTCTCTGTCTTTTACTTTCCATTCTCTCTCCTTTTCACTTGTTCTCTCTTCCTCTCTCCCTTCCTCTTCCTCTCCTCTCTTCTTCCTTCTCCTCTTCGATCTCTTACTCTCCCCTTATCTTTCATCTTTTATCTCTTTCTCCCCTTAGCTCTCTTTCCATCTCCCTCTATCCCTTCTCCCTCTTCCACTTCCCTCCTTCTTTCTCTCCCCACTCTCCTATTCTTCCCTATCTTTTCATTTTTCTCAATGCTCTACCATGTTTGAGTTTGGTGTACTGATAACATTGCTAGGACTCTACTGCATAAGGAAATAGGTGACCCTGATGTACCCGTTTGTAGAGGCTTAACTGGAGAACTTGCAGGGTGAGCCTAGTAGGGATTCACTTTCCCAAGGAGTGAAGGAAACTCCTTGGAAAAAATCTTTTTGCAAGGAAAGTATATATTGACTCAGTTCAATGTATATAATTCATGTTTAGGGAAGGCTGTATGATTCTTAGTAGACTTTAGAAAATAAAAATTCAGAATCTTTACATGATCAGTAATAGAATGACATGAACTGTATCAGGAGAGTGGGGGGAAAATCAAAAAGTCAGTTATCATTGCTAACATTTTTTTCTTTTTTTTTAAATTTAAGTTAGCAGGTTGCTTCTTTTTTTTTTAAATTAATTAATTAATTTATTTAAATGGCTGTGTTGGGTCTTTTTTGCTGTGTGCTGGCTTTCTTTAGTTGCAGTGAGTGGGGGCTACTCTTCATTGTGGTGCACGGGCTCCTCATTGCCATGGCTTCTCTTGTTGCGGAGCTCAGGCTCTAGGCGCATGGGCTTCAGTAGTTGCAGCACATGGGCTCAATAGTTGTGGCTCAGGGGCTCTAAAGTACAGGCTCAATAGTTGTGGTGCACGGGCTTAGTTTCTCCGCGGCATGTGGGATCTTACTGGAGCAGGGATCGAACCTGTGTCCCCTGCATTGGCAGGCGGATTCTTAACCACTGCGCCACCTAGGAAACCCACCAACATTTTTTTTTCTATTCTCTTTCACCAATAAAGAAAGAAATCCTAATCCTCTGCATCCATTAGTGAGCTGTTATTGCTCCTAATTCATCAAGCTTTTCAGGTCTCTTTTTTGTATTCTTTCCTTACCTGGCTGCCTCCTCTGCTCTACTGATCTTTTCCTTACTTTATCACTCAGCTCTTAATTCATCTCTGAAGTCCACTCTAACTCTTGGAGCCCACCAGATAAATGAGTTTCTCCTAGCTTTGTAATTCCTTAACTATTTGCACATACCTTTTTTCCTACAGTGATAATTACAATTAGTCTTTTGAAGATGGGGTCTGTCTTATTCATATTAACCAAAGTTGAGAAAACGTAAAAGAAGGAACTCAATATTCATCCATTCACATGTATTTATGGAGCACTTACTATGTGGTGGGAACTGGGTTAAGAACTGTGTATATATTTATACAAGGAGATCAAAAGGGAATTTTTTTCTCAAAATTGACTCAAACGCTGTCACTTATCCCAATCATGTGTCAAGATCCCCATTTATCCCAACGGTGTCAAGATATCCCGATGAGAGTTCAGTGAAATAGCTCTTTTATGTATTAATTGCTTTTTTCTTACAGCCCCCCTTTTTTCCCCAGAAATTCAGGTTTTAATTTGTATGATCTGAGCCAGTTGATAAGCTCAATAATATATTCAAAATCATAACTCCACCAACTCTGAATCAATATCCCTGGACCATGGATCTTGAAAGCATTATTATAAATAAAATGTCAGACAGAGAAAGACAAATACTGTATGATTTTAATTATATCTGGAATCTAAGCAAACAACAACCCCCCCCCCCCCAAACCAGACTCATAGAAAAAGAGATCAGATTTGAGGTTACCAGAGGCAGGGGGTTGGGAGAAAGGGAATTGGGGGAAGGTGGTCAAAAAGTGGACAAACTTCCAGTTATAAGATAAATACGTACTAGGAATGTAAACATAATGACTACAGTTAACACGGCTGTATGATAATTTGAAAGTTGTTAAGAGAGTCGATCCTAGGAGTTCTCAACACAAGGAGAAAAATTTTTTCCTTTCCTTTCTATTGTATCTATATGAGATGAAGGATGTTAACAAAACTTACTGTGGTAACCATTCATAATATATGTAAGTCAAACAATTATACTGTACACTTTAAACACATACAGTGATGTGTGTCAATTATATCTCAATAAAACTGGAAAAAATATCCCTGGACCAGTTTTGGTGGCAACTTACGGATGAGTTTTTCTCCAGAAGGCTCCTTGACCTCTTCTGTAAATAGAATTCTGCTGGGTCCACCTAATCCTTTATACACAAGCAAATTCTAAATATATCTGAATCCTAAAGTCAACATAACTTGAGTTCCCAAGGTGGGATTCCTGAAACAGCAATCAGAAACATGCTTGGGTCCATGAAAATGCTACAGTGATTTTCTTGAGGTCTTTTTGAGAGCAGAACTATGTCATATCCTCACTGCTAAACAGAGTCTCTTGCACATAACAGGAACTTACATAACACTTGCTGACTAAATGAATCAATTTATAACAATTTCCTCATAGATTTACTTTTTACCTAGTTGTAAAATCTATTTTGCTTCCCAGCATTTTAATCCGTTTTGCAATTAGGAAGTACTTCCACCGATGGTCCACTAGAGGCAGCACTGCCTATGTGGAAGCTTTGCCAGGTCATGCTCTCAGCATACCCTTGAAGAGATGCATCTGTCCCTTGTATGTAAATCTTCATGCTCACAGAGAGAATATTCTACTGCCTCCTTCATGAGGGATTGGAGAGAGAACAAATGTTTATTTTCTGGTATTTGGTAGACATTTTAGAATATGCATCACTTATTTCAATTTCCCCATTTTAATGAATAAGAAAACTGAAACTTTGGCATGTAAAGAAAGTTGTCCAAGATCTCACTAGCACTAGTAAGCAGCTCAACTAAGATTTGAAGTCAGGTCTGCCTCAGTCCAGAGCTCATGCTTCATCAAGGACACTCACCAGGCACCATCTACACAGCTATTAGGGATGCTGAACGGCCCTTAAATGTACTTCCAGGAATGTATTTCTTCTCTGCATCCAGCACAGACCAGGAAGTTCTGGACTCAATGAGCACTCGTTTTAAGAAATCAGTTGACTCCAAGCTTAAAATAATTCTGAATTTTAAAAAATCTGTACATTTTGTAATATATAGAAATATCAAATCACTATGTTGTACACCAGGAGTTAAAATAGTGCTGTATTTTCTTCCATTCTGAGGGTTGCCTTCTTGTCTTATTTATGGTTTCTTTTGCTGTGCAAAAGCTTTGAAGTTTCATTATGTCCCATTTGTTTATTCTTGATTTTATTTCCGTGATTCTAGGAGGTGGGTCAAAAAGGATCTTGCTTTGATGTATGTCATAGAGTGTTCTGCCTATGTTTTCCTCTAGGAGTTTTATAGTGTCTGGCCTTACATGTAGGTCTTTAATCCATTTGGAGTTTATTTTTGTGGATGGTGTTAGGAAGTGTTCTAATTTCATTCTTTTACATGTTGCTGTCCAATTTTCCCAGCACCACTTATTGAAGAGGCTGTCTTTTTTCCATTGTATATTCTTGCCTCCTTTGTCAAAGATAAGGTGCCCATATGTGCTTGGGTTTACCTCTGGGTTCTCTATTCTGTTCCATTGATCTTCCTTTCTGTTTTTGTGCCAGTACCATACTGTCTTGATCACTGTGGCCTTATAGTATAGTTTGAAGTCAGGAAGCCTGATTCCACCAACTCCATCTTTCCTTCTCAAGATTGCTTTGGCTATTCGGGGTCTTTTGCGTTTCCATACAAATCATAACATGTCTTGTTCTAGTTCTGTGGAAAATACCGTTGGTAAATCGATAGGGATTGCATTGAATCTGTAATTACAGTTGGTAGTGTAAATATGTCTATGCTACTCTCTGACTTCATCCCAGCTTCCCCTTCGCCCCCCCACCCCAGCCCCATGTCCTCAAGTCCATTCTCTACTTCTGTATCTCTACCCTTGCCCTGTCACCGGGTTCATCAGTACCATTTCTTCAGATTCCATACATATAAGTTAGCATATGCTATTTGTTTTTCTCTTTCTGGCTTACTTCACTCCGTATGACAGTCTCTAGGTCTGTCCACCTCATTACATATAGCTCCATTTCATTCCTTTTTATGACTGAGTAATATTCCATTGTATATATGTGCCACATCTTCTTTATTGATTCATCTGTTGATGGGCATTTAGGTTGCTTCCATGTCCTGGCTATTGTAAACAGTGCTGCAGTGAACATTATGGTACGTGTTTCTTTTTGGATTCTGGTTTTCTCTGAGTATATGCCCAGTAGTGGGATTACTGGGTCATACAGTAGTTCCAGTTTTAGTTTTTTAATGAGTCTCCATACTGTTTTCCATAGTGGCTGTACCAGCTTACATTCCCACCAACAGTGTAGGAGAGTTCCCTTTTCTCCACACCCTCTCCAACATTTATTGTTTCTAGATTTTTTTGATGATGGCCATTCTGACTGGTGTGAGGTGATACCTCATTGTGGCTTTGACTTGCATTTCTCTAATGATTAGTAATGTTGAGCATCTTTTCATGTGTTTGTTGGCCTTCTGTATGTCTTTGGAGAAATGTCTATTTAGGTTTTCTGCCCATTTGTGGATTGGGTTATTTGCTTTTTCAACTGTAAAATAGATAGCTAGTGGGAAGTTGCTGTATAACAAAAGGAGATCAACTTGATGATGGGTGATGCCTTAGAGGGCCAGGACAGGGAGGGTGGGAGGGAGTCACGGGGAGGGAGGGGATATGGGGATATATATATATAAATACAGCTGATTCACTTTGGTATACCTCAAAAACTGGTACAAGAGTGTAAAGCAAATATATTCCAATAAAGAGCTAAAAAAATAAAATAAAATAAAATAAAATAAAATAAAATAAAATAGTGCCGTAGGTCAATTAACTTCAAAAACATACAAACTCACAGAAAAAGAGATCAGAGTCTTGGTTACCAGAGGTGGAGGATGGGGGAGGGGGAATTGGATGAAGGCAATTAAAAGGTACAAAATTCCAGTTATAAGATAAAAAAGTACTAAGGGTGTAATGTACAGCATGATTAATGCAATTAATGCTGCCGTATGTCATATATGAAAGATATTGAGAGCAAATCCTAAGAATTCTCATCACAAGTAAAAAATATAGTTTTCTTTTCTTTTGTATTTATGAGATGATGAATGTTCACCAAACTTATTGTGGGAATCATTTCATGATGTATGTGAGTCAAATCATTATGTACACCTTAAACTTATATGGTGCTGTATATTATATTGTAATAAAACTGGAAGAAAAAATAAATAAAAACAGTTAGTTAACTATTGATTAGTAAATGCTTATAGTTCTGGATAAGAACTATATGACATAAAGGAGCAAAGAGGAAATTGAAAGAAAGCAAAAGTAATTAAACAAATAATTACAAAATAAATACAGACTGACTGAGCATGGTGCTAACACTGAAACCTAGTTTAATTAGCTATAAGACTAGGAGTTGTCTCTCTGTATGGCTGTGTGGATTCATTCTAAGACTATTGAGACCCTGCAGATGGAGGCGTTGAGCAGCTAATGGTTTCTATTGCATTTTGTATATGATTTCCTCTGTGGTTGTTGAAACCTAAAGTTGGTGTTGAAAGATGTGCAGCCCTTTGGTTTAAAAATATTTTATCTTAATACATATTTGGGAAAGTCAGTTTTTAATTATAGTAAAGCTAGAGAACTAGTTTGGAAATTTCTGTGATTTATTTTCATCATGAATGAAAAGAAGAATCGAAACAGAATATTAGATCATTAAATCTAATTTTCTTTCTTTTTCTTTTTCAGTTAAGAAAACTGAAACACAAGGTGACCAACTTAGTTGATTACATAGTTGATTCATGTAGAATTCATCTAATTTCATATCTCTTGATTCTTTTTTTTAAGAACTTTTATTGAGATACAGTTAACATAAAATAAACTGCATACATTTAGAGCGTACAATTTGCTATCCCAATTTCCCAATTCATTCCCCCCCAACCCTCCCCGCTTTCCCCACTTGGTGTCCATATGTTTGTTCTCTACATCTGTGTCTCTATTTCCAGCTTGCAAACTGGTTGATTTGTACCATTGTTCTATAGTCCACATATATGTGTTAATATACGGTATTTGTTTTTCTCTTTCTGACTCAGTTCACTCTGTATGACAGTCTCCAAGTCCATCCACGTCTCTACAAATGTCTCAGTTTCCTTGCTTTTTACGGCTGAGTAATATATCTCTTGATTCTTAATCTAGTGTGCTTAGTAATTGAGATGTATATGTTTTTCAACCAAAGAATAAAATATAAGGTGACTTTCAACTAAGAGATAAAGTTGCTTTATATAATTAAGGATTTAAAATAAAATGGTTAAGGTAAATTTAGAAGATCCTACATACTGAAAAGAAAGTGACTTTCATTCTTACTATTTGACTCAACAGACATTCATTAGCTTTGCTTCCCTTCTAATTTGGCCTGGACCCAATAATCAACTATTGCAACCATTCTCTCCATCATCCTCAATTCCCTTAAGGTCTTTTCTGCCCATCTCACTCCTTTGTCAGTCCCTCTGCTATGAATCAATGATCTGTCTTCTTGGTTCTGCCTTTGGGTTTCTGAGAAGTGCTCAAGAAGGTTGCATAATCATGCTGATGGTGCCATTACCAGTGCAAGCATTCCAAACTCAGCGGGGCTTCTGATGATGCTTAGAAATTCTTTTATGAATCCATAGCAGGGTTCCTTTTCCAGTCTTATATGGATTTTTGTAAGCCTCCACTTTTTTTTTTTCCCAATCCCCTCATCCTTGCCCCTATCTGAGCGGATGTTGCTTCTACCTTTATTCAGAACATCAAGGTCATCAGGTAAGCATTTCCTCAGTATTCTTCCTATTCACTTCTGAAATCAAATCTATGGTTATCATCTTTCTTTCCTTCCTTAGTGAAAGCATGGGAGTGGTCAAGAGCAGGGGCTCTGGAGTCAGATTGAGTATCTTAGTTCTTCAGTTTATTAGGTGTGTGACTTTAGGAAGATTACTTAGTCTGTGCTTAAGTTTCCTTCTCTGTGTAATGGGGGTAATAGTGTCTACCACATAGGCTTGATGTAAGAAATAATGAGGTAATGTACATATAGTGCATGGTGCATGCAAAGTAAGTGCACAAGTTAGCATGTCTAGTTTTGTTCTTATTGTAATGGCCTAGGAAAGAAATTGTTCTACTCTTTCCATAGTTAACCTTATCCATCTCCTCTAGGCTTTTGAGATATATATTATATCCTATCTTTCTTCAACCCATTTCTCCTCAATGCCATACTCTTTCCAGTGTAAAATTATGCTCAAGCATTGCATTTCCTAAAAATATCAGTACTGAGATCCTGATTATCTCGTTAGTTAATATCTAACACTAACCCTATCCTGACCATAACCCTGCCTTATTCTTCTCCTTCCATTATCACATAATGGTAACTCTAAGTAGTTTCTCAGCTGCCACTGGAACTCAAATGTGGAATTCATAGTTGAATCGGATCATAATTAAAATCTACTAATTCCAAGATGCTATGACTCTATAACTAAAGACTCTATGACTAACAAATGTAGAATTGTCTCCTCCTATCACTAAAAATTAGTTCAGGGACATCAGAAAGATGGTGGAGCAGGAAGCCATGGACTTTCCTTTCCCCTATGGAAAGGAAACAATTCATGGACAAATTCAGCAACAATTCATGGACAGATTCCTTTTGTGAGAAATCCAGAAACTAATTGCACTCCAGGAAAACATAAAACCAGACTCATTGAAGCCAATATGAGATCCAAGATAGCTTCTTGCTGGAACCTCAGACCCTAGCACAGTGTCATATAACTGGGGGGGGACCCCCATCCCACCTTTCAGCTTCTCTTAGGGGAAGGGAAAGAGTTGGTCCAAATGTCCAGCACCCCAAATTTTCTGTGGGCCCTCCCTAGAAGACTGACTTCTGTTTTTCCAGTCTTAGAGTGCTGATGGGACCAGCACAATCTAATTGCCTATAGCAAACTAAAGATGATGACTGGGGCTAATAGTCACCATAGCTCTTCCCCTAGCTGAGCACAGAGTAAGTGGAGGAAAACCTGTAGCTCCCAGCTTCTTCATAGGGAGGGAAAGAGTGGGTCCATGCGTCCAATGCTCCAACTTTTATGGGGGATACACAACGGACTGACTTGTTTCAGTCCTTCATGACTCAGAGTACAGATGGAACCTGGCAAAATCCTGTCACCTAGGGGTTAGTGAGAACAGAGATGGAGGCTTGGAGGTAACCATAGCCCCTCCCCTGGCTCAGTACAGAGTAAGTGGATGAAAAACCCAAGACACAGCTTCTCTTTGGGGAGGCAAAATGTTGGATGGAGTGTTCAATAATCCAACTTTTCTGAGAGCTGCCTGAGGGACGAGCTTCCATCTGACTTGTTCTGGTGCACTGGATGCTTGGGGGGCTGCAAAAAAACAAAGAAAGTGGCTTGGACAAGCAGGAAGATTTGAGAGGCTCCTAGAATCTCTGGGCAGGCTGCTGGTGGGGGTCTTTTCCTGTATGAGACCAGTCTATGAAAACTAGGAGAGGTGGCTGATTTGCCTAATGCACTGACACCAATACATTGAAAAATGTATTCAATCTTCCAGTAAGAATCAAGGAAGATGAAAAAGCAAGCAAATAATTCCAAACAAAGAAACAAGATAAATCTCCAGTAACTAACCCTATTGAAATGGAGATATATGGTTTACCTGACAGAGAATTCAAAATAACCATCATAAAGATGCTCACCAAGGTCAGGAGAACAATGCACAGAGAAAGTAAGACTTTTAACAGATAGAAAATATAAAAAAGTACCAAACAAAAATCACAAACCTGAAGAATATAATAACTTAGCTGATAAATTCACTGGAGTGCTTCAGTGGCAGACTAGACAAAGCAGGAAAAAGAATCAGTAAACTTGAAGATTATCATTGGAAAATATCCAGTCAGAGGAGAAAAAAAATAAATTGAAAAAAGTGAGAAAGTTTAAGGGACTTATGGTGAAACAGCAACAGGATTAATATATGCATTGTGGGAGTCCCAGAAGGAGTGTGTGTGGGGGCAGGAGGTGGGGCAGAGATTGAGATCCAGAAAGCTTATTTAAAAAAATAAACCTTGACTGAAAACTTCCCAAATCTGGGGAAGGTAATGGACATTTAGACCCAAGAAGTGAAATGGATTGCAGTGAGATGAATTAACAAACCCCACACTGAGATACATTATAATTGAATCCTCAAAAGTCAAAGAGAAAATTTGAAAGCAGCAAAAGAAAAGTAACAACATTTACAAGAGAACTCCCCTAAGACTATAAGATTTCTCAGCAGAAACCTTGCAGGCTAGGAAAGAGTGGGGTGATATATTCTAAGTGATGAAAGGAAAAAAAAAAAAACCCCTGCTAACCAAGAATACTGTACTCAGCAAATTTTTTCTTCAAAAATGAAGGAGAGGTAAAGTCTTTCCCAGACAAATAAAAACTAAGGGAGTTAATCATTATCAGACCTGCCTTAAAAGAAATGCTAAAGGGAATTCTTCAAGTTAAAATGACACGACACTAAATAGCAACATGATGATGTAAGAAAGTATAAAACTCATCGGTGAAGGTAAATATATAGACACATATAGATTACTTTAATACTGTAATGGTGTTCGGTAATCAAGTATAATTTTTATACTTTTAATTCAAGCACAAAAGTTAAAATGCAAAAGCATTAAAATAACTATAAAATATGTCAATAGATATGTAATATAAGTAGATGTAAATTGTGACAACAAAACATAAAGTGTGAGGGGGGAGTAAAAGTGGTGAGTTTTTGTATGTGATTGAACTTAAGTTGTTATCAGCTTAAAACAGACTATTGTAATTATAAGATATTTTATGTAAGCCCCATGATAACCACAAAGAAAATACCTATAGACATTATACAAAGGAAAAAGAGAAAAGAATTAGCATATCAATGTAAAAAAATCAAGAAAACAAAAGGGAGATAGCAATAGAGGAAAAAATAAAAGAACTACAAGACTAACAGAAGACAATTAAAAATGGCAATAGTAAATCCTTTCTTATCAATAACCACTTTACATGTAAATGGGTTAAACTCCCTAATCAAAAGGTATAGAGTGACTGAATGGAAAAAAGCATGAGCCAACTATATGCCGCCTGCAAGAAGCTTTTATTTTATTTTATTTTAATTTTTTAAGAAATTCATTTAGGCTTAAAATGAAGGAATAGAGACGGTAATTAATTAATTAATTAATTATACTTGTATCAGACAAAACAGACTTTAAGTGAAAAATTTCGTGAGAAACAAAAAAGGACATTATGTAATGATAAAAAAGTCAAATCAGTAGGAAGCTCTAACAATTATAGATATATGTGCAACAAAAATCAGAGCACCTAAATATATAAATTTAACATTGATAGAACTGTGGCTGAAATAGACAGCAATACAATAAAAATAGGAGACTTTAATACCCCACTTTCAGTAACGGATAGAATATCCAGAAAAAAGACCAATAAGGAAATAGAAAACACAAACAACTCTATAGATCAAATAGATCTAACAGACATATACAGCATATTTCATCCAATAGCAGCAGAATATACAGTCTTCTCAAGTGTACACAGAACATTCTCTAGAAGAGATCACATATTAGGTCACGCAAGTCTTAGCAAATACAAGAAGACTGAAATTATACCAAGAATCTTTTCTGACCACAATGGAATGAAACTAGAAATTGATAGCAGAAGAAAAACTGAAAAATTCACAAATATATGGAAATCACATAACATATTATTGAGCAACCAATGGGTTAAAGAAGAAATTAAAAGGGAAATCAGAAAGCATCTTGAGACCAACAAAAATGAAGACCTAAAACTTACGTGATGTAACAAAAGCTGTACTAAGAGGCAAGTTCATGGTGTTAAATGCCTACATTAAAAAAGAAGAAAGATCTCAAATAAACAACCTAGCTTTACACTTGAGGAAGAAGAAAAGAAAAAGAAACTAAACCTAAAGTTAGCAGAGGAAGAATATAATAAAAATTAGAGAAGAAATATATGATACAGTATTTAGAAGCTAAGATCTGACCATGACATGACCTTGCCTACCAGCAGGCTGTCATCAACTCCAGGACTCTTCCCCTGCATGGATGGATGCCCTCCTGGCCCTCTCAGACTCTGACACTACATGTCAGATTCCCTGACATGGGCTGTAATAACCCATGCCAGGCTGTGCTTCCCTGTAACCTCCTTCACATGGATGCCCTCTGCATGCTGCTCAATCTTTGACACCTCACACTGGGCCAACCCCCCCAGTGTAGATACTTTCCTCATACAATCTCCACATTGTTGCCCTCCTTAATCTGTTCAGATAATTATACCCCACAGTAGTCTGCTTCTCTGGGTAGATGCTTCTTTATCCTGGGTAGATTTTAACATCCTGCTCAGGTTCACCATGACTACCTCCTACTTTCAGCATAAATAACTATACTTTTATGCCCCTACTAGTGACTTTAGTACAGAATTAGTCAGGAAAGGAAGGAAAGGGAAGGGGAAATGGACAACTGTACTCACTAGAATTTATCCCTAATCCCAGCTTCTGCCTCCAGTGCAGACCAACCTTAGTCCATGTTTCCTGCTCACTGAATCATGCATCTTGCTAGTTCATCATAATTTCTTACTAATTCCTGCTTATGATTTGCTCGGCCCATATCTGCACCCACTGAACATAACCCTGGCTTAAACTCTTCCAAGTGCTGCATCCCCATCTCATCTCCAAGCTGCTAGACAGCAGTTCAGGGTCAGGTCCCTTTTGATTCAGCCTGCTTCTACAGCAATCACACTGTTCTCAGGAGGAAAAGATTGGATGAGTGATACCAAATCAAGAATCATCTCTGAAGGGTGTGGTTGTTGAAACTATAGGTGTGGAGGAGGTTGAGAGTGAAGAAAAAGAAAAGGAAACTAGATATACCTTAGAAAGAGTATTTATGTGTTTATATTTAGGGGACAGGAAGAGGAAGGAAAAAGGGAGTTAGAGAAGGGATAACTTGGACTAATCTACAGCCTGGAAAAAATTGAAGTAATTGCTCTAAATGACTACTTTCTTGAGGAGAATTTGACTCAGTATTATGTCCTTAAACAATTTAAATTGGAAGAGTACTGGTATTATTATAGACCTGGGGTAAACTAAGAAACACTACATTATAGAATAATTTGTTACAGTAAGAATGACTCAGTGGCTTGAGTCAAACCAAGTGATTCATCTGTATAGCCTGTAAGACCATCTGACAACCATTTGGTCTGACTTTGGAGTTCAGGGTCAGTTAAAGGGAGACTTGCTTCTTCTGTTTTAGTTAACATTTGGGTGGATAGTTTGTTCTGATAATAATAGTCTTGTGAATGCATTACAAAAAGTCTTGTGGGAGAGAGCCTTTGGAAAGCATAGAGCTGTTTCTTGGATTGCTTGGCAGAATTTATTTGCTGAAGGAAGCTTTTTGCCTAGGTGACCTGGTTCAGATTGGCAAATTCTATGGAAACATGGGTAGCATGTATTCATTTTATTCATCACTGTATCCCCAGCACCTAACACAGTGCCTGGCGTATTGCAGATTTTTGATAAGCATTTGTAAAATGAATGAATTTTTGATAAGCATTTGTAAAATGAATGAAGCATTTGTAGAATGAATGAAGGGAGATTGTTTTTCACTTCTTTGAGAAGTCATCATCTGATGGTGAGGGAAGCTATTACAGAAGTTTTTCTTGAGATAACTTTCGAAAAATAGTCATAACTTAAACATTTTCCAAGACAATCCCCAAGGAATATTAATATGTAAATATGTTAAAGATTCTATCTACGACAATGACTTTATTTACTGTGCATTCCCTTCATAGAAATGGATACCATTTTTTATTGTGCTTATAATTTAAACCTTTCCTAGGAGGTCAAACAGTAAATCACCAAAGAAACAGGTAACTGGGTGAAATACAACATTTAGAAGTCAGTTTTCGGAGCAAATAGTTGCAAGTGGATGCACGCCATCCAGAAAGACAACTGTGCTGATTGGATTTCCCCTGACCCTGTGCCTTGCCCTCCACCCCATTCAACAAACACAGTAAAATTTCAAATAACTATGGTGATAAAACCACAGCCATTTATAAGAAAATTATTACAGTGATTAAGTAGTTCAGTAATAATATATCTTCCAGGTGGATTAATGAAAATTTTTGTAAGACAGTCTTTCCATCACAAATTTGTTTTCACCCCTGCTGTTACATTAACCAAACTACCTTTTCAATAGTTTGGGACTTACATTTTTAAGAAAACAGCATTCAAACAAATCTTTCCCAAATGGGAAGAAGGGAACTAATGTTTATTTAGCTCACACTCTATTCCTAACACTAGGCTATTTAATCTTAAAAGATTTATTTTTCTATTAAGGGAAGCATAGATACTAATTAGCGGATATATTTCATTAAAGGAAATTAGTTGTAAAAAACCCTAATGATTAAGAGCTAGTGTTCAAGAGCAGACACATCTGGGTTTAAATTCTGGCTTCCCTCTTTTCTAGCTTGGCTTTTGGGCAAGTTATCTAATAGTTCTTAAATTTACACATCAGTAAACTTAATTTAATAATATTGTTTGCTTCATTGAGATGTTTGGAGCATTCAATGAAATAATGCATATACAGCACTTAGCTTAATACCTGACACATAGTAAGTGCTCAATAAATATTTATTATATTCTTTATTTTTAAGAACTTTTATTTATATATAATTGACATACAATAAACTGCATATATTTAAAGTTTACAATTTGATATTTTTTTCTTATTAGTAGTGTATATATGGCAATCCCAATCTCCCAATTCATCCCACCCCAATCCTCCCCCCTGCCCATTATATTCTTTAATACAGAAAGATTTGCTGTAGATTTTCTTCAAATGCTCTGCTTCATTTAAATGAATCAATTTACATGGAACTTTCTAAGAATTCATATATTAGATAAGTCATGCAATGTGTGTGGAAGAATAATATCTTTTATTAAGTTTAACCCATGGACATGTGGTTCTCAACGCAAGTAGGATGGGGAAGAGGGCACTGCTTCCCAGGGGATGGCTTTTGGAAATGTGTAGATTGGTTTTGGTACTCAAATACTAGATAAGAATCTCTGGGTGAGTGAAGTCTACATTCCACAATGTGAAGAACAGTGCCATTTAGCATTGCCTTTGTTAAATGTGTAGAATGATAACCAATTTCATCAATGGCCTCAATGCTCGTTTCCACTTAGGTGTTTTAGAGTGAAACATTGATAAGGTTTGGGGCATATGTTCTTATGAAATTACTATTTTTATTCATTGTAACACTTTGGCTAATGAAATAAATGGCTGACCAGAAAATTAATAATGTGTTGGTTTCCCAATAGAGGAAAAAACGGTCCCAGGATTCTTACCTGTAAGGTTCAGTTTTTTCATTAGTCACTTATTTGTGCAACAAGCTTTCATTGAGTGTCTGTTATATTTATTCTCCTTTGCTTAGTTAGCATCTAATTCAATGACTGGCACATACTGGGTGTTTAACAAAGGTAGTTTGGATGATGAACTGAGGAATGAGTGGCCGGTGAATAATAAATTCATGGTCTCTGCCTTCTAGGCACTTATACACCAGTGGATCAGATAGATGGCTTGGAAAACAGAAAAAAAGGTCTCTTTGAGAACGTCTTTTATGTCTTTTGTTTTTGCTTCAAACTTTGCTATGTAACATGAAACAAGGCAAATATGCAGATTCTAGAAACTGGTACACAGAGATACTATTAATATGCCTGGAACAAAGCCCTGAAATCTACATTATTAGCAAGTATCCCAGGTAATTGCTATGCATGTAGTAGGCTTTGAGATAATATCTTAGTTCTTGTATTAGATCCAGAGAAAAGTATCAAAATTATTTTCAAATTATTTTTACATTTTGTTTTCATTGCTACTACCAACAACAAGAAGAACAATAAAGCAAAGTAAAACAAAACACCCTTATATTGTCCCGGGGGAAGGGAGGGAAGGGAGAAACAGTAAAAGGGAGTTCGTTGGCATGTGGAAGTATTTCTGAACCCAGGAGACTATGCTTCTAATCTCGGTTGAATCCCCTGGTGGATGAGCATGGTGACATATGGGCAAGCCTCATACTGAGGCATTTCTATGACATTTTCTGTATTATTTTCTCCATCCTTCTAGGGGGAGAAATTGTTGGTCATATCACTTTTTACAGAACTGATGACAAAGAGCACAAAAGGCACCAAAAGCTTATCTTAAACTTTTCCTGACTTTCTGTTCTTTAGCTGTGGTTAACGTTAAGAGCAACTGAACCTTGGTGGTTGTAGATGCCACAAAGCAATCCACGTAAGATGTGATGCTCTCATAAACAGCTTCTGCAAGAGGAAAGATACGTGCTTACACAAAGTGACAGGCTCAACCATTTGAGAAACTAATAGCAAAAAAGGACTTTGACTCTTTCCTATCACTTGGTGTCATTCTACACAGTCTAAGCATAACGATGCTTTTCAGTTTCCAGAGTGCAAAAGCTTGAGCACACCACTTGGAAAGAGGATGAACCCCCAAATTCAGTTTATCCAGGGTGTTTTTTTATTTGAGTATCTTGGAGGAGACACTGAGTCTTGCTTTTTAACATTTTGATTGTGACAGAGGGATTGTAGTGACTGAATAGAAGCTGGCCTTGGTGAATCCTGGTTTACAGGGGAGCCAGCCATGAGTGCTAGAGCATTCACCCTACAGTATCTAATCTTTTGGAGATTAAGCTTATTATACTCCCAATGTTATATTGGATAAAAATGAGAGCTTTGGCTAGAGGAGCCAGTGCTGCTGGGCACCATTTTCTGGGCAGATCAGAAACATGACAGTAGATAAGTCTTTCCAGTGGAACACACAAGGATGTTCAGGGTGGTGGCGGCAGGTGAGTCTCTCCAGCAGATATGAGCCAGAGGAGACTGCTACTGAAGCCAGTATAAAGTTGGGGCCAGGAGCACAATGGCAGAGACTGGATCCTTGTTCCAGATGCTACTATGAACATTGGATGAGGGCCAGTGGGAAAAGACATTTTGTCAGTATCACACATTGTTGTGAGACCCTCGTGCAGTATCATGCATCATCCCAAGGTATTAGAGCCCTTTCTGTAAGCCTTTTCAGTTCAAATTCCTAGCTACTTTCCGGGGGACAAGCCAGTCCTGGAATGCTGGTCTGGGACTAGTTTTAGAAACTACCACACTTGGAAGTCTTCCTTGTCTCTTTCAGCATTAGCTTTCTAAAGGGTGAGGTGGATTTTCTATCTTTTATTGTTTGCTTTTATTTTTATCCATGTAAAATTCACATAGCATAAATCTCACCATTTTAAAGTGTACAATTCAGTGGCATTTAGTACAGTGGCATTAGTACATTCATAATGTTCTGCAACAATTACCACTATCTAGTTTCAGAACATTTTCCTCACTCCAAAAGAAAACTGTAAACCCATTAAGTAGTCAGTCGCTCCATTTTTCCCCTTCCCCCATTGTCTTCCCCCAATCTGCCTTCTGTTTCTATAGATTTATATATTCTGGGTATTTCATGTAAATGGAATAATATTATATGTGGCCTTTTGTGTCTGGCTTCTTTCACTTAGTATAGTGTTTTCAAGATTTATCCATATGGCATATATCAATAATTCATGCCTTTTTTTGATTGAATAGTGTGCCTTTGTATGAATATACCATATTTTAAAAAATCCATTCATCAGCTGATTGACATTTGGCTTGTTTCTACTTTTGGTTATTGTGAATAGTGCTGCTGTGAAGATTTGTGTACAAATTTTGCCTGGATACCTGTTTTCAGTTCTTTTGGGTATACGCCTAGGAGTAGAATTACTGGATCATATGTAATTCTATGGTTAATATTTTTGAGAACAACAAACTGTTTTCTGCAGTGGCTGCATCCCACCAGTGATGTATGAGTGTTCCAAATTTTCCACATCCTCACCCAAACTTGTTGTTTTTCATTTTCTAATGTAATAGTCATTCTAGTGTCTGAGTGGTATCTCATTGAAGTTTTGATTTGCATTCACCTAATGACTCATGATGTTGAGCATCTTTTCATGCACTTCTTGTCTGTTTGTATATCTTATTCAGAGAAATGTCTGCTCAAGTCCTTTGTCCAATTTTTAATTGGGTTGTTTGCCTTTTGTTGTTGAGTTGTAATAATTCTTTTTATATCTGGTTACTAGATCCTTATCAGCTATATTATTTGCATATTTTCTCCCATTCTATGGGTTGTTTTTTTACTTTCTTGATAGTATCCTTTGATGAATAAAAATTTTTTACTTTGATGAAATCCAGTTTATTTTTTTCTCTTTTTGCATATGCTTTTGGTATCATATCTAAGGAACCATTGCCAAATTCAAGGCAATGAAGATTTACTCATGTTTTCTTCTAAGAGTTTTATAGTTTTAACTCTTACATTTAGGTCTTTGATCCATTTTGAGTGAATTTCTGTGTATGGTGTGAGGTAAGGGCCTAACTTCATTCTTTCGCATGTAGATATACAGTTGTCCCAGCACTATTATTTTATTTATTATTTTATTTTATTTTATATTGGAGTGTTATTAACAATGTTTTAGTTTCAGGTGTACAGCAAAGTGATTCAGTTATACATATACATGTATATATTATTTTTTGAATTATTTTCCCATTTAGGTTATTACAGAATATCGAGCACAGTTCCCTGTGCTATGCAGTAAGTCCTTATTGGTTATCTATTTTAAATATAGCAGTGTGTACATGTCAATCTCAAACTCCCAATCTATCCCTCCCCCTCCCCCCAGTAACCATAAGTTGGTTCTCTGTGAGTCTGTTTCTGTTTTGTAAATAAGTTCATTTGTATCATATTTTTTAAAAAGATTCTACATATAAGTGATATCTTATGATATTTGTCTTTCTCTGACTTACTTCACTAAGTATGATAATCTCCAGGTCTATCCATGTTGCTGCAAATGGCATTATTTCATTCTTTTTAATGGCTGAGTAATATTCCATTGTATATATGTACCACATCTTCTTTATCCATTCATCTGTCAGTGGATATTTTGGTTGCTTCCATGTCTTGGCTGCTGTGAATAGTGCTGCGATGAATGTTGGGGTACATGTATGCTTTTGAACCATGTTTTTCTTTCTGGACATATGCCCAAGAGTGGGGTTGCTGGATCACATGGTAATTCTATTTTTAGTTTTCTGAGGAATCTCCATGCTGTTTTCCATTATGGCTGCACCAGCTTACATTCCCACAAACAGTGTAGGAGGGTTCCCTTTTCTCCACACTCTCTCCAGCATTTATTATTTGTAGATTTTTTGATGATAGCCATTCTGACTGGTGTGAGTTGATATCTCACTGTTGCTTTGATTTGCATTTCTCTAATAATTAGAGATGTTGACTATATTTTCATGTGCCTCTTGACCATTTGTATGTTTTCTTTGGAGAAATGTCTATTTAGGTCTTCTGCCCATTTTTTGATTGGGTTGTTTGTTTTTTTGATATTGAGCTGCATGAGCTGTTTATAAATTTTGGAGATTAATCCCTTGTCATCGCATTAATTGCAAATATTTTCTCCCATTCTGCGGATTGTCTTTTCATTTTGTTTGTGGTTTCCTTTGCTGCCAGCACCATTTAATGAAGAGACTATTCTTTCCCTGTTCGGTGGTCTTGGCATCCTGTGAAAAACCAGTTGACCATAGATGTATGGGTGTATTTCTAGACTCTCAATTATATTTCATTGCTCTATATGTCTATCCTTATGCCACTATGCTAGCTGCTTTAATTACTGTAGCTTTGTAGTAAATTTTGAAGTTGGGAAGTGTGAGTCTTTCAGCCTTGTTCTTTTTCAAGATTATTTTGGTAATTTGTGGTCTCTTACTATTCCATATAAATTTTAGGATCAGCTTTTCCATTTCTGCAAAAAAGCTGTTGGGATTTGGTTGGCTTTCATTGAATCTGTAGGTCATTTTGGGAAGTAGTGTCATCATAACAATATTGTCTTGGAATCCATGAACACACATGTCTTTTCTTTATTTAGGTCTTCTTTAATTTCGTTGGCAATGTTTTTATAGTCAGTATACGAGTCTTGCATCTAAGTGGTTAATTTTATTCCTTAGTATTATGTTCTTTTTGATGCTATTGTAAATGGGATTACTTTGTTAATTTCCTTTACAGATTGTTCATTAATGTGAAATATAACTCGTTGATCTTATATCCTGCAAATTTGCTGAATTAGTGTATCTGTTCTAGTAGTTTTTGTTGATTCGTTGGGATTTTCTATAGATGGTATCATGTTATCTGTGAATAGAGATAGTTTTCTTCCTTTTCAATTTGGAAGTCTTTTTTTCTTGACTCATTTTCCTGGCTAGAACTTCTGGTACAATGTTGACTAGAAGCGGTGAAAGTGGGTGTCCTTTCTTATTTCTAATCTTAGGGGGAAAGCTTTCTGTTTTTCAGTATGATGTTAGCTGTGGGCTTTTCATAAATCTTTATGATGTCGAGGAATTTCCTTTCTATAGTCCTAATTTTTTGAGCATTTTTATTATGAAAGTGTGTTGGAATTTGTCAGATGCTTCAATCGAGATAATAATTTTTTTTCCCCTTTATTTTATTTATGTGATGTATTTCATTGATTGATTTTCATATGAGGAAATGCCTTTGCATTCTTGGGATAAATCCCAGTTGGTCATGGTGATTAATCCTTTTATTATACTGCTGGATTTGATTTGTTAGTCTTCAGTTGAGGGTTTTTGCATCCATATTCATCACAGTTTTTGGTCTGTAGTTTTCTTTTCTTGTGATGTCTTTGTCTGGCTTTGGTATCAGGATAATGTTGGATTCACAGAATAAATTAGGAAGTATTCCTACCTCTTCTATGTTTTGGAAGAGTTTGAGAAGAATTGCTGTTAATTGTTCTTTAAATGTTTGGTAGAATTCACTAGTGAAGGCATCTGGTCCTGGGCTTTTCTTTGTTGATTGGTATTGTTTACTGATTCAATCTAGTGACTTTTCATATCAGCTTGAAGGGCTATCATTAGCATTTCTTGTAGGGAAGTTCTACTATTAACGAACCCCCTTAGTTTTTGTTTATTTGGGAATGTTTTAATTTCTCCTTTATTTTTAAAGGATAATTTTGCTGTGTACAGAATTCTTAGGTGACAGGTTTGTTTTTTTAACTTTAGCACTTAAAAATGTTGTCCTATTCCCTTTTGGCCTTCTTTGCTTCTAGAAGAAATTTGTTGTTAATCTTACTGAGAATTCCTTGTATCTGATGAACCCCTTCTCTCTGGTCGTTTTCATGATTCTCTTTTTATCTTTTTCTTTGGCAGTTTGCTTACAATGTGTCTGGGTGTGAATCTCTTTGAATTTACCCTGCATGGAATTCATTGAGCTTTTCGGATGTGCAGATTCATGTATTTCATCAAATTTGGGATGTTTCAACCATTATTTCTTCAAGTATTCTTTCTTCCCCTTTCTCTCCTTCCATTTCTTCTGGGGCTACCATTATGTATATGTTGGTATGCTTCATGATGTCCTACGGGTCTCTTAGACTCTGGATTTGTTTTTTCCCATTCATTTTTCTTTCTGCTTCTCAGACTAGATAATCTCAATTGTGCCATATCCAGGTTTGCTGATTCTTCTGCCTGCTCAAATTTGCTGTTGAACTCCTTTAGTGACTATTTTATTTCAGTTTTTTATTTTACTTTTCAGATCAGAATTTCTTTTTGATTCCTTTTTATAATTTCTATCTTTTTATTGATGTTCTCTATTTGATGAGACATTGTTCACTTCAGTATACCTTTGAGTATATTTAAGACAGTCGATTTAAAATCTTTGCCTACTAAGTTCAATGTCTGGGCTTCCTCAGGGACAGTTTCTGTTAACTTATTTTTTCCTGTGAGACATACTTTTTCTTTTCTTTGCATGTCTTGCAATTTTTTGTTGAAAAAGGAGCATTTTAATTTTATAATGTGGCAGCTCTGGAAATCAATTTCACCCCCTTCTCCTGAGTGCTGCCTATTGTGGGTTATTGATGTTGATGCCAGATTTCTAGCCTCCAGAACTTCCAACCTTCCTGAGAAGTAAATTTCTGTTTTTATAAGATTCCCAGTCTGTGGTATATTATTATAGCAGCCCAAGCAGACTAAGACATATTTATAACTTAAATATCAATTGTTAGTGTCTTTTGACATACTTGGAAGATGAGGGTTGAACATAAGTTTTTTTTTTTTGATCAACATAACTGAAACTTGAAAATCCAGAGCATGAAAATGAAAGTAATTGCTATTGCTGACTAATCTAGTGCCAGAGAGTGATAAATACTTGTTGTCAGGACTCAGTTACTCTTATCATTCACAATCTCAGATAATTATATACTTCGATGTGGAGCAAGAACTATGAAGTAGATTGGAGAGCCAAGGCCAAAACGTTCCAATTGAAGGACAACCGGTCATGTATGCATTTGTCAATTAAAAGAAGTAATAGTGTGTCATTTTAACAGGATGGTTACAAACTCTCAAAAAGTTTTGGAGACTACTTTTACAACATTGGCCACAGAAGGAGAAATATATCATAGTTGCTGAGGTTGTTTGAGTTTTCTGTATTATATTTGTTATGTATGTAGAAAAAAAATCTATGGAAATTATTGTATCAGAGTAACTCATGTTAGAACATAATTTTTTTCTTCACAGAAAAAAATACGTTATTAATAAAAATATGATCTTATATAGTGCTCCTTTTACTACCCAATATTCAAACCTCATAATAATTTCTAAAAATTCTTTCCCTTTCCATATCTCTGCATAGATTTAGTAATGAAGTGCCTGATCATTATTTTGGGATACCTGATACTATTGACATTCTATTAGTTTTATAAGCTAATCCTCACTAGGGAAATCAGATGCCTTGCCATAAATAAGTAAAATTTAATTGAAATTGATAAATGTATTTGTTAAAAAAAACTCTGAAGGTATCTTAGTGATTTGTGAAATATGGTCATCCAAAGTGCTGGCCACTTTCTTTCAGTTATGGAAGTACTTATATATATGGCTAGATTCTCACTGTATAATTTCCTATTGCTGCTGTAACAAATACTACAAAGTTAGTGGCTTAAGCAACACACATCTAATATCTTACAGTTCTGGAGATCCAAAGTCCAAAATGGGTATTGCTGAACTAAAAATTAAGCTGTCAGCAGGGCTGCATTCCTTCTGGATGTTCTAGGGAGGATCCATTTTCTTGTTATTTCCATCTTCTAGAAGTTGCCCACATTCTTGGGCTCATGGCCCCATCCCTCCATCTTCAAAATTAGCTGATCAAGTCCTTCTCATGATGCTATTTCTCTGGTTCTGACTCTTGTCCTTCATTTTCCCTCATTTAAGGGCCCTTGTGACTACCCCGGGCCCACCCACATAATCCAGCATAATCTTTCCATGTCACGGTCCGTTCATTAGCAATTTAATTTCATCTGCAGCCTTAGTTCCCTCTTGCCATGTAACATAACATATTCACACGTTCTGGGGACTAGGATGTGGACATCTTTGGGAGTCATCATTGTGCCTGCCACATCCACCAAATAGTTTTTAGTGTAAATTTGAAATAGAAATTATGCAAATATAAACAGACCTATGTGTATGCTACTGCTCAAATTCATACCCTGTTAAAGAAGATCATTGGCTTGCTAATTAAAAAAAAGTCAAATTCTGTGTTAAAGTATGAATATAATGGGAGAAAGCCAAAGAGGAAGAAAAGGTTTTGAAACTCGTCTTGTAGAGTTTTATAGTTTTGACCCCCATATTACAAGTGTTTGTGTCTGTTTACTTGACTCTGCTAGAGCTTCTGTGGGGCAGGGTCTACATCTTACTTCATTTTCTAATGTTACATAATGAATGAATTTTATTTATTATTATTTATTTTTTCCATTTATAATATTGATCATTGTTATAATGACATTAAAATGTGTCTCTTTCTCTCTTAAGATGTGATTTACTTTTGGGGCCTTGATAGATAATCAAAGTGCTAAGAAATAAGGTAAGGGTGGGCAGAAAACAAAATGATTAGTAGCAATCCCAGACTTTAAGGAATTCGTGTTTGAGTGGGAGAGGTAGATGCATAAAAATATTTAGAACCTGCATGAGGAGCACTATGTGAGGATGTGCAGAGGGAATACAAGTGGCTGACTCTTCCCATAGCACTCAGGGAAGGCTTTGCAGGCGGACTGGCAAGGGACCTTGGTCTTCATGGGAAAGAGGGTTGGCCAGGCAGAGAATGGGGTCAATGACATTCCAAGCAGATGGAAAATCATAGGCACAGGCAGGCAGGTGGGAAAGAGTGGGAAACTATGTTGCATGTAGTATTTGAATAGAAGCAAAGGATGTCTCAACAATGAAAATACAATTTATTGCTTATTTAAAGTGTCAACGAATTAAGAAAGAAGTCTTATTTAGACTGCTACCAGATGCACTATCAATTTTATGTAAATTAATAAAAGGAAAATATCCAGTAATACAAATACAACAGACAGCTATGACAAAACAATGGCGGTATAGAACGATCCTTCATTTTACCACTAACCAGCTCTGTGACCTTGGGCAAGTTAATAATTTAGTAGAATAAAAAGGCTGGAATAGGTGAATTTTAAGATTTTTTTTTTTTCTAGCCTAACATTCTATGAAGCAAAACAAACACTGACTCCACAATTTTTCTCTTTGACTGAGAAGTCTGTTTGAGTTAATTAAATCATTTAGACTAGTTCATGTGTGTGGAAGCAAACACAGCCATTTCGTTTATCATTTCCATATGGCCAATTGGTAGCCATCATAAGGCATTTTGCCTGGAAACTTCCCCTCAAAATAATGCAGAGAATAAAGAATTGAAACAGCATGTTGCAATGACACATCTCTTAGGGTGGTTTCCATGTGTGTGAAAAATCTGATTTATCATGTCCTCTATCATCTGTTCTGCTTTCATCCCTTCTTGCAGATCAGTGTACCTTCACACGGGGAAGTTCTGTCAAGTATGTTTTTACCTTGCTGGGGTTTGCTATTTAACTTTTTTCTCTCGAGAATCCATGAGGCAGGTAGAACAAGTGGTTCTTTTGAAATTTGGCAGATCTTCACATGTGCCACGTTTTCTTCTATCTTAGCTCTTAGCTGCTTCTTTTTTCCTTAGTGCCCCCTGCAGGCTGCTTGACAAATATTTTTTTTTGGCTTTTTACCTTTCCTGCCTGTAAACTGGACAGAAATTTTCCACTGAGAACACTGTACAAAGGCTGATGGCCTCACTACTGCCTGTGATAGAAGATTATATCTCAAACAGCCATGGTGATAGCTTGGGGGATGTTTTCATAGGAGTCTCTCATGAAAATCTGTGTCACTTCCACTGGAGCACTTAAAATGTAATTTAGTGAAGGAAAGCCCAGAAATATTTGCTGTTAATAAGTAGTAGCCTTTCAGAGTTATCACTGCAGATCTCATTTGTAATAGAACCTGTCTTTACTGCTGCAAATAAACAAGAAGATGGAGTTATGTATATGTTTTCCAAATTTAGCTTCTGTAAATGGACTACTGTCAACGACTGACCTAGACTAATTTAATTACACCCTGATTTTAGGTTTCTGTGAATTAATGAATGATAGCTGTTGAAATATGTCTTTGACCAATCCAGGCCACACAAATAGACATTTGTTAAACAAAACTTTATTAGCCAGCAGGCACAAAACGCTTCATAGATCCTGTGCTGACAAAGCCTCAGGTTTCTGATCTTTCTGGTATTTTGATACCACCTTGCAAGAATGGTTTTCTCAAGACAGACACAATGACGTTTTAGAGGCAGGATTCTGATTCTCTTAGGGTTGTTATTAGTCAACCAAAAATTCTCTAATAACAGGGCTACTTATAGATAAAGCCACAGGCACCATCCTGAGGGGTTGAGGCTAAAGGTCTCACTAGATTCTTATACTCTATTCATTCATGGTAGGTGAATATTTCTGAAATATTTTAGCCAATCCTCATATCTTGAATTCTTTATGTTCACCAAATGAGGATGTATTTCTTTTTTTTTAATTGTAGACCCTTTATTTTATTTTTTAAATTTTTTAAGATTTATTTATTATTTTATTTATTTATTTATTTTTGACTGCGTTGGGTCTTCGTTGCTGCACACGGGCTTTCTCCAGTTGCAGAGAGCGGGAGCTACTCTTTGTTGTGGTGCATGGGCTTCGCAGTGTGGTGGCTTCTCTTGTTGTGGACCACAGGCTCTAGGTGCATGGGCTTCAGTAGTTGTGGTGTATGGGCACAGCAGTTATGGCACATGGGCCCTAGAGCACAGGTTCAGTAGTTGTGGTGCGTGTGTTTAGTTGCTCTATGGCATGTGGAATCTTCCTGGACCAGGGATTGAACCCATGTCCCCTACATTGGCAGGCAGATTCTTAATCACTGCGCCACCAGGGAAGTCTCGAGGATTTATTTCTAACATTCACTCAGCTAACTTACAAGCCACTGATTTCACCAATAAGATCCTATTTTTGACATGAAGTAGGCAAACTAATGAAACATCTGCTGACGATCAGTGAAATTGGTAGCAGGAGACTTGTAACATCTACCTCGGGAGTATGGCCTTAAGGGTATAAAGCTAGCTGGCCTCCTCTGGAGTACAAATTCCTGATTACAGTATCTAATTGTACCTGGCTTGTAATCAACCTAATAATGTGATATCATGTGATATCGATATCACACTGCCTATGCTGAAGCCTTTTAAAGAAAATTACAACCACTCAATAGTACCCTGTGCATTAGTTTCCTATTGCTGCTATAACAAATTACCACAAACCCAGTGTCTTAAATAATATAAATTTATTATCTTATAGTTCTGAAGGTCAGAAGTCCAAAATTCTCTTGGTAAACTAAAATCAAGGAGTTGGCAGGACTGCATTTTTTTCTGGAGGTTCTAGGCGAGAATGTTTCCCCATCGTTTCCAACTTCTAGAGGCCACCCTCATTCTTGGCTCATGGCAGTGTTCCTCCATCTTTAGCCAGCAATGGCTGGTCCAGTCTTTCTCATGCTGCGCTATTCTGGTTTTCTGCTTCCATCACTGTATTTCCTTCTCTGACTCTTCTGCCTCTTTCTTCCTTTATAAGAGCCCTTGTGAAATACCATATGCTAACTCATATATAGGGAATCTAAAAAAAATGATACTGATGAACCCAGTGACAGGGCAAGAATAAAGATGCAGATGTAAAGAATGGACTTGAGGACATGGGATTGGGGGGCGCAGGGGAAGCTGGGACGAAGTGAGAGAGTAGCATTGACATATATATACTACCAAGTGTAAAATAGCTAGTGGGAAGCTGCCACATAACACAGGGAGATCAACTTGATGATTGGTGATGACCTAGAGGGGTGGGATAGGGAAGGTGGGAAGGAGTCGCAGGAGGGAGGGGATATGGAGATATGTATAAATACAGCTGATTTACTTTGTTGTACAATGGAAAATGGCGCAGCAGTATAAAGCAATTTTACTCCAATAAAGAGCTTAAAAAAAAAAAAAAAGAGCCCTTGTGATTATGCAACGCGTCTTGATAACATAGAATAATTTTCCTGTCTCAAGTTCTTCAACTTATCACATCTGTGAAGTCCCTTTCACAAGGTCTGGGGATTAGGATATGGACATCTTTAAGGAGTCATTATTCTGCCTGTCACACCCTGTTAATATTCTAAGTAATTTTCTTAAAGATTTTTAATTTAACATTGATCATGGAATCACATAGTAAGAATAGAAAGGACATGGTCTTTGGACCTGAGAGATGCTGGTGTAAATTCTGGCTCCTTACCTAATAAGCTGTAAGCCATGGGAAAGGAAATACCTTGCAGAGTTGTCATCAGGATTAAATAAAAATAATGGATGAAAAGGACTGGCATATAGGAAACACTAAATAAATTGTAGCAAAAGGTAGCTATCATGATCATTAACAGAATTTTAGAGCTGGAAAGAACCCCAGAGATCATTCTTTCAGCAACGGAACTACTTTTTTATAGTGTCAAAAAAAATCTTATGTAGAGTCTTATGAAAAACCTTAATCTACAAAAAAGATAAAAGCAATAGATGGATCCCTTAGGTGAAATAAGTTTCCTTCTCCTCTATCCTCTATGTCCTCATCATCCCTCTCTTCCCTTCCTCTGCCTTCTGCTTTTACTCTTCCTTCCCTTTCTCTCTTCTTTCTTTCTTTCTTCCTTTCTTTCTTTTTTTCTTTCTTTCTTTCTTCTTTCTTTCATCAGATAATCTTTCGCTGTTTCCAGAGCCCTGGTCTCTGTAGTCCAAGGATAATAGCTTGAAAACCATGGATCTAATCTGATCTCTCATTGGAAGAAAAAGAGGCCCAGAGAGGTTAAGTGACTTCCAAGTTTGCACAGCTATTTAATGGAAGACAAGGTATCAGAATTCAGTACTCTTGATTCTTAGTCCAATGCTCTCTCTCTTTCTGTATCATGTTGGAGGTGAGGTAGGGCAGAGTGACCAGAGAACTGTTAAAGAAGTGAAGAATTTTAGGAAATTTAGTTAAGACTAAATATCCTAAGTAATGGCAAAAATAAAAGGAGCCTTTCTCCCATCACAGACTCTGGTTTTGTATGTTGCAAAAACAGTCCGCAGAAGTACAGAATTTGGCACTTCATCAGCACTGCATAAAAGGAATGTTGTTTGTGAGATGTACTAGATTAGAAACAGCTTCTCTTTGGCATAACAGTGTTAGAAACTTTGTTTGAAGCCTGGGGTTCTCCACAAAAATTTAGAGTTTTGAATTTGGGTTCCAGAGAACCAGGGCTGTGATGTAATTCTCAGAAAAATTGGGAGGACAAGGCAAGGGCTAGCAAAGCAGAGTGTGGCTGTCATTAGGGAGACCAGATGTCTTTGTTCTCAATTTCGCTTTCAATTCTGGGGTCAGGATTCTCTCTCTACCAGGTGCTCTGGAGTGTTACAAAAGAGACAGAATTAAATGGCTGCCAAATTATGCTATAAAAACAATTTTAGTCCAGCCTATCCCTGAAACAGAATTTCTTTCCTTTCAGACTTAAAATTCAACAGTCTAATGAAGAAGTGTGACCCTTGTCCAAAATTCATGCAGAAGTAATAGGTTACTAGTTTTAAAATCAATGTTACTTAACTTTAGGTTATATAGTATTTCATGAATGAGCATAAAAGCAAACACTGAACTATATTTCTTCCCGGTCACACTTATTGTGATATCTTGGGGTTATACTTTAGGTATACAAATGAAAATGTGTCTATTATCTAGACAATAAGTTCAGTCCACAGTAAAGACTCACAGCAAATTGCTTAGTTCAGGTTATCCAATGGCATAAATATTATAGATGGTTGTTGGAAACTTCAGCAGGAAAACTAATGGTAGATTAATTTCCTTGCCAAAAGAACTTGTTCATTTCATATCCCCCCAATCATATCCATAATCTATCCACTTGATTGTTTAAGTTTACCTTTTATTCTGACTGATTTCATTGTTTATGTCATTTACTGCTGATTAATTGTCTGGGAGAGGTGGCTGGTGAGGAACTTGATGCTAGGTTTTTTTCTTTTTTAATGTTTATCAACTTACAATATTGATTTCTCTTCAGGAGCAGCCTGCTATAGTAATGTAATAGTAAAAGGATAGGATTTAGTTTTACTAGGCTTGGTTAGATTTCTAGCTTTAACACTTTTTACTCTTAGCGACCTAACAACTTTAGGAAAGTTTTCTTATCTGTAAGATAACATGTGCCTTGCCTGGTTTTTAGGGAGATTAAGTGAAATATTGATGTGAAAGTGTTTTGTGAAATATTATAGAATGTTAGTCTTTGTTTCTCTGGTATATGCCAGATACCTCTCTAGTGAGCCCTTTTTTTCAATAGAAAGTGAGCAGCTACCATGACTGTTACTTTTATCTTGGGATGATGACAATGTTTCCTGTTCCTTGTGTGTGTGGCCTGCTTCATGTTTCATTTGGAACTGGCTGTTGTCTCTTTTTGGAAGGTCTGAATTAGTCTTCTGTGGGTAACATTGTATTCTTATTCAATTATTCCAATGCTACAGAGTTTCTTCACTTCCTTTAACTTGCAATGAAAATTTCCACTCACCCACAACTTGACTTTGACTTTTGAATATTGTCTGTCTCCTTGGAATACTTTCCTTTGGCTTTCTTTCTTGAATGATTTCCTTCATCCTCAGGAAGAACAATTCAAGATGAATATGAAGCAGAAGGGAAAAAACCATCTCTGTAAAGTTATCAAATGATTTGTTACAGAAATAAAAACAGCAGAAAGAACTGTTTGTAGTAATTCATGTAAGAAAATAATTGATAAGAAAGTCATAAGATAGTTATAGCTCCAATATTTCTTAAAGTACGGTTCATATACAAAACGCATTTGACATTATGACACAGGGTAATAAATAGAAAATTATACCAGTGAGATGGAACCTAAAATGAAGAACCTATGTAATGGTTCTCTACCCAGTTTCAATGTATGGGGATGGTTCTCCTACACCACCAAGCAATTCTCAGGTACCAGCTGGCTGTACAATTTGACTCAATTCAGACACTCTCTATCTGGAGATAGTATTAGATCCCACGTTAAGGCTCAGTCCCTTAAGACTGTGTCCTCTTAGCCCCCATACCCCAGTCACACAGCACTTCAGATGCCAATTGCAAGTCCAGGTGGTGACCAGCTGGCTGCAGATTAAGGTTCCAAATACTCACCACCCCCCCACCCCCGCCCCACCGCCTGTTGATTAATTCGCTAGAGTGGCTCACAGAACTCATAGAAACATTTTACTTACTAGATTACTGGTTTATTATAAAAGGATGTAACTCAGGAACAGCCAGATGGAAGAGAAGTATAGGGTAAATTATGGAGAAACGGCACAGAGTTTCCATGCCACTCTTCCCTAATTTCCACGTGTTCACCAACACTGAAGCAATCCAAATCCTGTCTCTTTGGATTTTTATGGAGGCTTCATTATGTTGGCATGATCGATTAAATCATTGACCATTGGTGAATGAACTCAGACTCCAGCCCTGAGATGCCTGGGGTGGGTGGGGGGAGGGGGACTAAAATTCCAACCCTCTAATCCCACAGTTGGATACTCTGGTGAGCAGTCCCCATCCTTAGGTACTTTCCAAAAGCCATCTCATTAACATAGCAAATACATTTATTGTTCTCACCACAGGAAATTTCAAGGGTTTTAGGAGCTCTGTGCCAGAAACAGGGACAAAGACTAAATATATATTTGTGCTATAAATCATAATATCACATTATTTTAGAAAAGATACAGATTTGCTCTAGAGGAGATAAGAGATATCCTGTATATAAAGTACCTAGGTGGAAATCCACCACAGACTTGACACATCCTGTTGAAAATTGTAATTAAGATACAAATAAGAGAATCCTAGAACTACCATTTTGAAATTATATTAAGGGACTATCTGAGCAGACAGAAAAAAAAATGATTAATGTGCCTCTAATTCAAAATATAAGATTGACATTAGGTTAGATATCTTAATTCATGAGCACTTTAACTATCAAGACATACGCTGGAAGTCTTCTTAGGCTAAACCAAGAACATCTAATGAAGAATGTTTGGCTTGTGTTGCGGACAGTTTCATTTCCCAGTAGGTATGAGAATTGGCCTAGGAAATGAGTAGTTTTAACAAGAACTGCATTACAAAGTGACCCTGTCAATCTTCGTGTATTTTGGTGCCCAGATTTCTGGGTTCGTAAGATAAACTTTAGCTATAGGAGAACTGAATGTTTGAAGACACATCAAATAAGATAACACACGTAAAACACTTAGTATAAGGTCTTAGATAAATACTAAATTACTTCTGAGAGCTCCAATGTATAGCAGCGTACAGGAGGATGTCAATGTTTCTAGATCTTTGACTTTTAAGAAAGTCAAAGTATTTTGTATTTAACAAAACAAAATAATTTCCTAAATATGAAATATTTTGTTTAAATTTCAAGTTATTTGAAAGTTAGTAAAGATGGGTTTCTTTTATAGGTTTATTGGTTCCTTCTTTGTTTCCTTCCTTCTTTCCTTCAATTTCCTTCTCTTGAACTTTATATGTTTTTCTATTGTTGTGTCTATATTTTCCAGCTGAATTTTAAAACTCTTCATATATAAGGCTATCAAACCTTGATGAAAATATTAATTTGCAAGCATTTTGAGAGTTTGTCATTTTCCCAAAAATTTTGTTTATGTGGCATTTTCTGAGGTACAGAGGTTTTAATTTTTCAGTATGCAATTTACTTTCTTTATGATTTTGCCTTTGGTGCCATGCTTAGGAGGACCTGCCTCTCCCTTATATTATTTTATTTTTTTTTTAATTTCTATTTTTTGGTGAATGTTTGCCTACAGAAGTCTTGTGGGTGTTATAGAAAGCTGAATTTCTCAACTGTCTTTTTGTTTTTAACATTTATGTCAAGGAAAGTGAACCTTAGACTAGAAATATGAAATGTACACCAGAGAGAGAAAACAGATTTTCAGGAAGAGTGAAGAAACTAGTTAAGCAACTTCTAGTGGTTCCTTTCCTTTCCTTTCCTTTCCTTTCCTTTCCTTTCCTTTCCTTTCCTTTCCTTTCCTTTCCTTTCCTTTCTTCCCTTCCCTTCCCTTCCCTTATTTCCTTTTCCTTTCCTTTCCTTTCCTTTCTTTTCTTGTCCTCTTTCTTTCCTTTTTTTTCCCC
The DNA here is from genome assembly GCF_030028045.1 of Hippopotamus amphibius kiboko. NCBI lineage: Eukaryota > Metazoa > Chordata > Mammalia > Artiodactyla > Hippopotamidae > Hippopotamus > Hippopotamus amphibius. Next base: position 66,636,183 of record NC_080186.1, on the reverse strand, counting down.
CTTGAGAATTAGGCCCTAGGATTCTGAGACAACCAGCAAAACAAACTGGAAAATCTCTCTTATTTTAGTTTTCTTTGAATAGTCTTTGAGGTACTAGGGCAGATAGAATGGCAATGAATAAACATGGTTTTGATTTTCAAAGGGGCAGAGGGAGAATTTGCCAGTGTTAGATGATCAGTTTTGTTCTAATCTCAGGAAAATTTGTAGACTGTCATTAAAAAGTTCTTGTTCTGACCTCTAGGAACCAGTGTGGGTTCACAAAACCAGCTCATTTTGTGTAACGGGCTTACATTAATGGTTTCTTTTATATTAAAAAAAATAGAGAGATGGTGTGTTTCTCACAACATTCTTATAGACATGTAGGAGAAATGTGAGTTGGATGTTTGTTTAACTAGATGAATGTGTAATTAACAGACTATACCCAAAGTAACTATAAATGGTTTGATTTGCGCTCAAGGGAAATAATGGCAAAATTTTTCTACTAGTTTTAAACTGTTTAAATTTTGTCAGTGACCTCAGAATAGGCATTTGATAGAAATTGAATTTGCATTAGATAAGTAGTAGGAATGTTTTACTACTAGTAAGTAAAATGTAAGTAATCTAATTTATTCTTTTTTTTTTTTTCTCAACACCGTATGGCATATGGGATCTTAGTTCCCTGGGCCCTTGCATTGGGAGCGTAGAGTCTTAACCACTGGACCACCAGCAAAGCCCAAAATGTAAGTAATCTAGTAAGTAAAATGTTTCTTTGAATTCTGTGAGCCTCTCTAGCAAATTAATCAAACTCAAAGGTGGGGGGGAGCTTTGGAACCTTAAATTTTCTGGCTTCATCTAATAAGAAGGCAGATGCATTTACAGCATATGTGACAGGTCACTTTGAGCAGAGGACTCCAAGTGAACTATCCAGAGCAGGTCCTTGGAACCAGCCCATGTTGCCCCGATCTTTGGGTCACAAGACAAACTTTAGCCTTTTGTGGCTGATTCTGTAACTACATTCATTTGAAAACATGATAAATAGAGGCCAATAGTTAAGTTTTGCAAGCTAGTACAGATATGGCAAGTCTTGAAAAATAGCTTCAAGGAACAGGTTTATATTCTGAAATACATGGATTAACTGCAGCCTGAAACAATCTTAATTTCTGTTAATGGTTTTAGTGACGGCAGCTTTATCATTTAGTTTCTTGAACAAAAACACATATGCTTTGGTGCCTGCTATTCTGAAAATTGAATCCATAATGACTGAGGAAGATCACTGCTAGTTCATATTGGCTTTCTAAGATCACTGTGTTGGGGAAGGCCGGGTGGAACGTGGCTCATTTTTCGTGATTATTCTTATACACAGAATAACACTGCACATGGGGGTGGAGGTAGGTACAAAAGATGACAGCATCACTGTGAATGGGAGGAACAAAGAAAAGCTAGCAGTGCTTCTCTTCCTGTTTTGGTGTGGGGAAGAATAGATAGGAGTCATTGCTGTTTGAGAGTTAAGGATAATTTGTGAGGACTGAATGAAATAATTTGTATAACACAAAACCTAACAAATGCCTGGCACACAGGAAACCTTCAGTACCTGATGGCTATTATTAGGGTTGTGGTTGTTACTCTCTAACCATATGGTGTAGGATCACAGCCCCTTAAGATGACTTGGCTGCCTGCGGGGGTTATCTTGTTCAGAGAGCACAAAGGGACTAGATTAGGGCTCGAGCCTGAACAGTTTTCTGAGAAGCAGGGACAATTCTCCCATCAGGGTTCTCTAATCCCCATCTGCCCTGCCAGTCCAATCCTTCTGGTCCCTACCTTTTGGAAACTCATAGACTAGTGGTGCAAACAACTACCCACACTTGTAACTTCATGTATGGGTGATAGCTCTCCAGGCCCAATTGCTTAACAAACCTTTCCTCCCTGTTTGTATGTTCATGCTGTGGCATTTACATTGCCAGTATAATTAGAGAAAAGGGTGGTGCTATGGGTTGAATTACGTTCCCCCAAAAGATATGTCGAAGTCCTACCCCTGGCACCTGTGAATGTGATCTTATTTGGAAATGGGACGTTTCGGGTATGGTTAGGTTAAAATGAGGTCGTACTGGATTAGGGTGGGCCCTAATCCAATATGATTGGATGTCTTTATAAGAAGAGGAAAATTCGGACACAGACACAGAGATGATGGCCATGTGAAGACACAGGCAGAAACTGGAGTTGTGCTGTCACAAGCCAAGGAATGCCCGGAACTGCTAGAAACTGGAAGAGGGAAGAATGATCCTGTAGAGCCTTCAGAGGGAGCATGGCCCTGCTGACACTTTGATTTTGGATTTGTAGCCTCAAGAATTATGAGAGAATTAATTTCTGCTGTTTTAAAGCTACCAAGTATGTGATGTTTGTTAGAGCAGCCCTAGGAAACTAATACAGGTAAGAAATACAAAATATCTGGAGAAGAAAGGGGTAGAAATAGAATTTCATAATTAATAAAAAAATGAGTATTAGGACTGAAGGTGTTTTTTAAAAATTGTTATTACTTTTTAAGCCTAACAGGTACTGCTTGTGGGTGATGAAAGCTTTAATTTTCAGGGAGGATAATAGAACGAATGCGACTCTTGGCATTTGAATTTGGGAATCTCTTGCATTAGAACGGTTGCTCCAGGGAGACTAATAACAAGGCTTATGTGCTTCAAGAGTGGGACTTCATTACTTCAGGAAATGGATGCCAATGGAATTTATTTAATTGCTGCTTGATACAAGCATGATGACAAAGCTGAAGTTAGCTCAGTTTTAAATTTCTTGCACAAAAAATTGGTGGCGGTTACTTGGAACCTTCTTTTACTTGGCAGTGGAGAGGAAAAGCTTCAGTTGATTCGGTTCTGAGTAGGCGACATATTCAACGGAGATACCTTTGATTCACCATCAGAGGCAGCTGACTCCATTGCACGTCAGAAGTAGGCTAGAGCTTTTTGCTGAGACTACTTCATTGTTTGATTTTGCCGAAAGTTTTTGGTGATGGCTTATTGGCGTGTGGAAAGGTATGAAATGCCTACAAATGAAGTGGGGGAGGTACACTCATGAGAGCCTCACCCATGGTGGTTGGCTGGAGAAGAGGTATCATCAGGAGTAGAAAGCAGGCCTGATTTTCAGCTACAGAGCATTGTCATACTTCAATTCCAGATGGCAGACCTCACATTTCTCATTGATCTTAGCTGATAATGGAGCTAAGCCACTTTGATGCTGTGTTTGGCTTGAAATCCAATCACTGAAGTTTTGCTCTACTTTGCAAATTCTAGTTCATGGCCTAGAATCAGTCTTGGAAACAACCTGAGAAAATATCTAGTGCAATTTCTTCATTTGACAGATGAGAAAACTGAGGCCAAGGAGATGATTTGGTCACGTTTATGTTGTCACGGTACTGTGTCTCTTAGCTTTCAGTGCAAGATTTATCCATTATTCAGTGCCTCCTACTTTTCATTCATGATTACAAAGTCTTTATATTCTGTCAGTTAACTATATTATCATGTCATGTGGACACAGATGTGAAAAGTATCATTTTTTGGGAAAATTTTATTATGACATATGCATGATATTATTAATTACTATTGAAATTAAATATGTGAAAAATAGTTCTAGTTGTATCTCTATTTATATGACCTCTTACATTATCATAAATAAAATTGCATATAAAATCAGTAAGTATGGTAGTGCTTGGTATCAAGTAAGTGGTCAAAATGCATTGATTAAATTTGAATGTTGTGGTCAAATTTGTTATCTGTTTACTTTCTTCCTCTTATAAGTGGTAAATTTCATAGTCTCTATTGGGCTGATATGCAGAGGTTCGTTGACGATGATAAACAAACACAGTAAAGTTTATTGAAGCTTTGGTGTGAGGTAGGCACCATGTAAACACTTAACGTATATGCCTCATTCAGTACTCATCACAATCTGATGTAGAGATGTGATAAACATCTATGTTTTGAGAATGATATAATTGAGGTTTAGAGAAGTTAAGTAATTTGCCCAGCACCTAAGAGAATGTCAATGATGTATCCAGAATTCGAACCAATGCTACACCCCAGAGTTCTTGATGGCACCCATTCTACCATATTGCCTCCTGTGAATCAAAAAAATTATATGAATTGCACACAAAATTTTTTTTCTTTCTTTAAGGTTAGCATCATAATGGCTTTGAATTAAAATTTTCGCTACTGAGAAGTGACCCTTATGAATAAGTTGATATGGTTCTTAAGTCATTTCATTCCTAATTTGCTTTCTAATAAAGTCATTTTCAAAGGTTCTTCACATAGTTTCACACATGCATGCGCATGTACACACATAAACATACCTATCCCAAACAAACTTTAAATTCATTTCTCTTTTTTTGATTCTAGTGAAGTTAACCTCTATGGCATATATATTTTTCCTACTAAGTATCAAGAACTTAATTTGATAAAATTATATGTATCATTAAAATAAAGATATTTGTTCATTTGTGGGTCAGTAATCATGTAATTTTAAAAAGTTTTATGATTAACACCTATATTTGATAGCATAGAAGCCTAATAAAGGTTTTTAAAATGATATCCTAAAATGAAGATGTTTTACATTTTTAGAGTCAGACATTAAGATCACTCAATGCATAAAACATTTTTATAGGCTCATTATCTTATTCAAATATATATTCACCTGCCATAAAACAAAATAACAGCTACATTAAGCTGTGTTTTTGTGGGCAAAGACATAATAAAAAGGAGTTGTTGTGCCTTTCCATTCATCTTAATGATTGCTATTGCCAATATAATCTAGTGATTATAAACTGGTTTTTATGAAGGTCAGGAGAAGCATTTTGTTTGAAAAGTAGTTGTTTTGGGACCTGCAAATAGACACAGCCTTCATGTGTATATTAAAGTTTAAGAGGGCTCGCGCAAACATTTTTTTGAGGGGTGTCCCACAAAAATTTTGGAGTGTCCCTTTGGAAAGCAAAACCTGCCAATCTTACCTTATGGTTTTTATATGAAATCTGACTGCAAGTAAAACCACTTTAATCTCTGCGTTTTTTGTTTTTGGTTTTTTATGATGAACAGCTCTGTGTCGTTTCATCAAAAACTTGCCAAATTTATCAGGGCAAATTTCCTCTTTCATGTAACTTCTTTCGCCCATTTTTTTGACACTAGAATTTCATCAGTTTGTTTCTTTAAATTTGTTTTCTTTCAGTCGACACTTTCATTGTTAGATCCCATCTAAGGAATAGTAGTTCTTACCTTTTCTGTCTGCCTTGTGGTTAGGATTATTTGGATACATTTTTGGTAATCAGAACAATAGAATGAAAGTTCAGGAGAACTGATAATCCTGGAAATGACTAAAGAGATTCTTAAGTGCAAGCATACTATGTGGTTAAATTATTTATCATTTAGATGCCTGTAAGAGGCTATTCTCTGCTGCAGTATTGCTTCTCTTTTCTTTTCTTTTCTTTTCTTTTGTTTTATTCCTCCAAGGGCAACCTTTATGGCATATACTTTTTTCCTACTAAGTGTCAAGAGCTTAATTTGATAAATTATATATATCATTAAAATAAAGTTATTCATTTAGTGGATCAATAATTATGTAATTAACACATATATTTGATAATATAGAAACCCATCAAAGGCTTTTTAAAATGATATCCTAAAAATGAAGATAAGTTTACATTTTCAGAGTCATATATTAAGATCATTCTTTTTAAAAAAATTATTATTATTTTTTAAATTGAATATAGTCAATTTACAATGTTGTGTTAGTTTCAGGTGTACAGCAAAATGATTTAGTTATATGGATATATATGTATGCATATATATATATTCTTTTTGAGATTCTTTTCCCTTTTAGGTTATTATAATATATTGAGTTTTGTTCCCTGTGTTTACAGTAGGTCCTTGTTGGTTATCTATCATTCCATGCATTAGAGCTTCCCCCAAACTTGAGTGAACTGTGGACAAGAATAACTGGGCTAAGAGAAATTGGCTCGTTATAGTGAGCTTGAGTTTTATAACACAGAAAACTTATGGGAAAAACAAACAACAAGCAAAATAATGTCAGGTAGTGGTGAGCTGGGAACACGAAACCAGAGGATTTGTTGGGGAATGACTGGCATAGCATGGGGGTAACTCTTGATTGGATGGTCAAGGAAGTAGGATTGCCAGATAAAATACAGTAATCTCTGTTAAAGTTGAATTTCAGATAAACAATGAATTTTTAAAAAAATATGAGTATGACCCAATATTGAACAAGATATACCTATACTTAATATTATTTATAGTTTATCTGAAATTCAAATTTACTTGGAAGACCTGTATTTTTGCTAAATTTGGCAGCTCTATGAGGAAGACCTCTCTGAGGAGGTGATGTTTGAACTGAGATCTGGATGATGAGGAACCGACTGTCAAAGGATGAGCAAGGAAAGCATTCCGGGCAGAGAAAACTGAGGGCAAGAGCCAGGAGGTAGAAAGAGCTGGGTGTGTTCAAGAAGAACACAATTTACTCTGGTTGGGTAACTGACAAAGAGGAACGTGGCATGAGATGAGGTTGGGAAAGCAGGCAAGAGTAGCCTAAGTAGGTGTTGGGCTGTACCCTGCAGACCTACAAGGTCTATGCTTGCCCAGCTTCAAGACAGAAGAAAGCCCAGAGTCAGCAACAGAGACATCAATGGTTTGCTGGATTGGGGGGATCCTACTTGTCTGAAGCAAGGTCCTGGAGCAACACCCCACCGTGTGCAGCAGAAGGTGGGCAGGACTTAGTGGCAGTCTTTGCTGGGGAGGGAGTTGGGGGAAGGGGAGATTACCAGTTACAGGGAACTGATGTCAGGTGGTTACCAGGGAAACTAGCAGAGGGGCACGCCCCTCACTGCCCCTTTGATAAGAGCAGTCACTAGGCCTTCTAAACTAGGGAAAATTTGGATTTTATTCTAAGTGCTGTAATTAGCCATTTGAGGGTTTTAAGCCAGGATATTGTGTGGATATGAGTGGGTTGTGATTGTTTAGGGAGGATGGGGATGATGTGGTTGGTGTAATACTGATGTGTGGTACAAAGATGTGCTCTAGAGAATGGATTGTAGGGCATCAAGTGTGGAAGCAGGGGGCTAGTAAGAATGTTGTCACAGTGATCCAGGCTGCAAATGATGGTGGCTGGAGATGGAGAGAAATGAAATAATTCTGTATCTGTTGTAGAGCCAACAGAACTTGCTAATGTACTTGTTGGGGTTAATGAAAAGAGAGAACTCTATCTCCACTTAGCAAAGCCCATGACCAAGTGTCTGGCACTTATAAGCACTCAATAAATGTCAGTTTTATTGGGCTTATTGTATATGGGGAATCAAAGTTATTTATAGTAAAATCAATAATAGAAATGCCACGGACTTATTAAGATCTTTCGGCAATTTTAAGTTAAGAGAAGTTCTTTATGTAACCGCATTCTGTAGTCTCACATTTCTAAGGCTTTAAGGCAAATTCATAAAGTAATAGATTTCGAGGTACAACAGCTGATTATTTATTCTATCTTTCTCTCAGCCATGGAGCAATAACATCAGATTCTGTGGTGATATGCATGTATGGCTTGAAAAAGTACATTCAGCACATAAAAGTACCTAGATTTACACATGAGAATAAAAGGAAACCAGCTGCTTTAATAACACAAATTACAAAAAGGTAAAATTCAACAGAATCTTGGTTGGTGTGGATATAGAGAAGTCACAGTGATTCTCAATTAGGGCATTCTCTCCCAAGGGGGACAATATCACAATTTCTGGAGACAAAAATGTTTAGTCAGTTGTGCTCCAAGAGGAAGCTTAAGGTATTCCTACCTTGCTCTCCAAGATAGAGAAGCTCTGGCCTGGCCAAGGGCAAAATGGAGTTATTAAGGTCATATCATGGGTCCTTAATACAAGGGTATACAATACAGTAAAAGTTTTTTCTTTTTTGTGATTCATGCTGTTGCCTTTCCTTTCTCCCATGCCTTTGGTGTTTAGGGAGCCTACGGTTCCTTCTGCTTTGGATGATCAGAGTGAAGTCTTAGGGAGAAGGATGCTCTCTCTTTTCCTTTCTTTTCTTAACATTAGAGCAAAAAGATGGTAATAGCCAGGAACTACCAGTTACGGCTAAGGGTAAAGGTCATAAGCCAGGTTGCTAAAGGTCTACTTTTAGTCTAAATCTTATTCTAAATGGGCCAGAGAGATTCTTGAAGCCCACAAGGTGCAGCTTAGCTCAATAAAGAAAAGGAGCTGAGAGTAATTTGGAGTTGAAATCTTAGCTAAAATACAGCATCTGTTTACCTAGAAAGTCCTTAAGTAGTTTGTAAAGTAGACTATAGGATTTAGAGTCTGTCCTGGTTTTGAGTCCCAGCTCAGTCACATTTAACTGGGGCATTGAACAAATTACCACTCTCTGAGCCTTAGTTTGGTCATTTATAAAATTAAAATAAAAATGAGCATCCTCAGGATTATTGAGAGAATTCAATGAGAAAATGAGTGTGAAGGCTCTTATCACAGTTGTGCCTGCTCCATAATGGGCACTCAATATATTGTTGCTGTTCTGATTATTATAACTTAGCTGAGTTCCTAGTTAAAGTTCTTTCTTGGTGTCATTAGAAAATGAGACTTTCAGAAGATGATTGGAAGAAAAGATTTCATAAGTCAGTTTAGGGGTAACATATCTTACAAAAAATACACAGATGGAAAAAAGAAATAGGAACCTCAGTCCAAAGATGTACCTTCGGGAGACTTTTTATGGGAATGACTCTCCTAGGTCACATTCCATGGTTGATGGAGGGAGTAGCAGAAACACAGCTTTAGGGTAGAATCAAGAATTTCAACAACATATTTGGTTTGTTGTAAACCATCTTGTGATCTTAAGAATGAGCATAAAATGACCTCAGGGAGACACTTCTGTTACTTTAAAGGAAGGAATACAAAAGTTGTATATTTGAATCTCAAGACATTTGATACTGCTTGTATTTTAAGGTCCCGGAGAGTACTAGAAGACATCACTGTAATACTTAGTACACTTTTCAGTGGAGTGGCCCTTTGGGTATTGCAGCAGAAAGTACCGGGTGCCTACTAAAAATTGTTCCACTTCTAGTAGAGGACATAGAGTGGCACAGCTACTGTGCTTTCCAGCCTGTGGTTAGGCAGGGTCATATGACCATGTTGATTCCAGTGGGTTCTGGACAGAAGTCGTGCATGAACTTCCAAGCTGGCCCATAAAATCTTCACAAGTGCTCCTCCGTGGGCTTTCCCATGGGATCCCGTGGGATGGTGACATCCAGAGCACTATGGAAGCCTTATGCTGAAGGTAGCAGTGCTTCCAAAAGCTGAGGTCCCTGAATGACTGGATGGAAAACACCTAACACGTTACTGATCTTTCCAACCTGTAGTCCTGAACTTGAATGAGAAAACAAACAAGAAACAATGACAAAAATTCCATTGTGGTTGAATCATTATATTCTGGGTTTATTTGTTTGTACTTTCACCTACTATAAACTTTTGGTCAAAATGGTGTGTAAAGTTCATTCTTTGGAATTCACTATCTGCTCCAAATATATAATGAAGATAGAGAAACCATATTTAAAATATTAAAAAAATACAGGCCTTGAAGCAAAATAGGCAGAAATGCAAAAGAAGAACAGGTGAATATGGAAAAGAACCAAATGGGAATCTTGGAAATAAAAAATGTAACTATTGAAATGAAAATCCAACAGAGAGGATGAAGGCTACATTGGTCTTAACTATCAAGAGAATAAATGGTTTGGAACACAACACTGAAGAATTCCACCAGAACACAGCACAGAGAAATGATGAGTTATAAAAATATGAAAAGCCGTTTAAGAGAAATGAAAGTTAGATTGAGTGGCTTCAACATACATCTAATAGGAGTCTCAGAAGAAGATGATGGGGGTAGGTGGTAGAGAAGCATTGATTAGATAAATTATGGCTGGGAATTTTTAAGATGTGAAGAAATACATGAATTTTTACACCGCAAGTGCAATCTGAGTACCAAATAGGATAATAGTACCAAGTAATCCACACTGGAAGACAGGGAAATGAAACCACAGAACACCAAGTACACAGAGAAAACCTTAAGAACTATCAAAGAGAAAAGACAGTTTATTTACAAAGGAACAACAATTACATCACTAGCAGATTTCTTGTCAGCAATAAAGTTTGCCAGATGGCAACTGACTAATGTCTCTGAAGAACTGAGAGAAAATTTCTGTCAACCTCTATTTCGTACTGGCTTAGCTATCACTCAGGATAGACACTTATGGAAGAAATTATTTATACCTTAATGGTAGAAAAGTAAACCCAGGGAAAGTATATAGGATGCAAGGATCAATAGTGAAAGCAAAATTTGGTAAAAATATGTGAATAAATGAAATTAAGTAACAACTGTGAAAATAATACAATAAGAAATAATAAGAACAATGTGAAAAGAAGCTCTAAATAGTAATATGATGATGAAAGAGGAATCTAGTGAATAGTCATATCATGTTAAGCTCTTTTTAAGTGCCAGTCAGAGATACTAAATAAATCTAATTTTAAATGAACATTTATAGTGAAGTATTAAATTAATTAAGGTAACTTTAGCTGTGGAAACTCAGTGGTTCAACACAATTTATTTCTTGATAACCTGTATTCCAATTGGGGCAGAAATTGTTCATGGGATGTCTCTGTTCCACATTATGATTCAACAAACCAGACCCTTAAATGCTTCATCTTCAACACAGGCTTTCAAAACGTTCCCCAGGACATTGACATAGTTGGCGAGGGGGTGGAAGTGGGGGAAAATGGAGGTTCTACTGGACCGAGCTCAGGAGTGGCACTTCTACACACATTCCACTGGCTTGGCTAGAGCTCAGTCCAGTAGTCCTATCTACCCAACTTCAGGGGAGGCTGGCAAAGATAGGTTAGCTGTGCGCCCAGGAGAGAAAGAGAATAAGTTTTATGAGCAGTTAGCCAGTGTCTGTCACAGTATGTATTTCAACAATTAAAAGTAACACCCAGATTAAAGTTACAATCTATAACTTCCAAACCTGTGCAAGGAAAAAAGAGATCATAGAAATCTTTATTCACCCAATAGAAGGCAGGAAATGGGGGGGGAAAAGAAAAGCATCAAGGAAAGAGGATGGCAAACAGAAAATGCAAAATAAAACAGGAGATATCACAAATGTCCGTAATCACAATAAATGTAAATATAGTAAGCACATCCATTAAAAGTCCATGTGATTGGATTAAAACAATCGGCACTAAGTGATTCTCGTAAGACAAATATCCAAAACAATCCCACACATGAAGGTTGAAACTTAGAGGCGTGGAAAAGAAGTACTGGGCCAATACTAACAAAAAGAAAGTTCAAGAAACGATATTAATATGATACGAAACAGAATTTGAGGCAGTTTTTTTACAGAAATAGAGAAAAGTCTGTTGAACGAACTAATCTTTTCATTTTTTTTCGTTGATAAAAATATCTCTGAAAATTCAGACTCCTAAGAAGGGGAATCACACTTTTAGAAATAAAATTTTCTTAATTGAAAAATGTTCTGAAATTTTAATGTTCCCACACTTTTGGCCAATAATCACTATTATCTTTTTTTTTCTTTTTTTTTTTTTGTAGTATACTTTTTTTAAAAATTTATTTATTATTTTTTTGGGGGTACACCAAGTTCCATCATCTGTTTTTATACACATATCCCCATATTCCCTCCCTTCCTTGACTCCCCCCCTCGAGTCCCCCCCACCCTCCCCGCCCCAGTCCTCTGAGGCATATTCCATCCTCGAGTTGGACTCCCTTTGTTTGCCTGCATTGGTAGTATAGTGGTGAGCATAGCTGCCTTCCAATAATCACTATTATCTTTGAAAGGTGAGGAAGTCTAAACAGAAGCAAAGAGCCCATTAAATGCAGAAAATCCTTGTCTAGACTTCTCATATGGCTAATCCATTCTCTGGCTCTGGTTGGAATAAAGTGACCCCAATTAAAAAACTTAAATATTACCAGTGGCCCCAGTTTTTAAAAGTTAAATGTTCTGAGCAAGTTAAATATTACCCAGAATAAATATTATACTTTGGTCATAGTCCTAAAATTGACTATCAAAGTACAATCCAAAGACACTGAGTCGGGGTAGGACTCACGTTTGTGTTTAGAAAGAGTGAGTTGAAAAGCTCGGGAGAAAAGCTACTTTACTATTTCTCCACCAGGAGTTGGCTGCTCATCTGTGGGCAACTTTAGATTATGTTTAAATACACATATTAGTTATTTTACTAAGTAGTTCATTTACAAATGCATACTGGCATTACAGCGAGTCACCTACATACGAATGAGTTCCATTCTGAGAGCGCGTTCGTAGTCCAATTTATTTGCAAGTCCAACAAAGTTAGCCTAGGTGCCCAACTAACACAATCGGCTAATAGAACTATACTGTAATAGGTTTATAATACTTTTCTCACAAATAATACATAAAAAGCAAACAAACCCCCTAAATAAAGAAAACATTTTTAATCTTGCAGTACCTTGAAAAGTACAGTACTACAGTACAACAGCTGGCATACAGGGGCACGTTCACATCTGAAAGTTCACAACTCAAAGTTTCGTATGTAGACTTACCGTATATGCCAAACACTGTTAAGAACTGGGCGTACAAAGACAGTGAGGCTTGACTCTTTCTTTCCAGGCACGAGTAGACCAGTGTGGGAGACAGATCAGCACGTGGCAGAGCAGTGTGGGTAATGCAGTGCTTGCACTGACACGTGATGGGGGTGAAGAGGCAATGGTTTCTACATGCAGAAGCCAAACAGGCTGTTGAATGGGCTTATGGGATTAGCTTGATTCCTACCATCTAGCTGCTGATTTTCAAATTAATAACTAATAAAGAAAACAAAGTGGGCCATGCATGAATATCTAAGAAGTTGCTAATAGAAATTTGTTTGACTAGCTTTTTAGAATCAAAATAAGGTCAGTTTAAACATCCCGTGTCAATTAAGACTTTTCTGAAGACTACAGTTACAAACGGCAAACAGGCATCCTGGGAACAAATTGACTAGTACATGTGGGTCTCACTTTACTTACTTAGCTTAGTCATTGTTTCTCATGTTTTGAGGTCTCAAACAGCCACGTGAGTCAATGAACCACATGTAACCAAGGACAGAAGGTTCTTGTTGAAGGCCATTTTTTTTTTTTTCTTTCACAATAGTGAAAAAAAGACTGAAGGACAGGACCTTAAAGATGAGAGACAGAGAAGAGAAAATATTTCTTCACCTCATCTAGATACTAAAATATCCTCCCTCTTGCAACCTTTATCTGCTTTCAGAGGTGCTTTGTTGACATGAAATGTGCTTATTCTGCTGGAGGACTGCCTAGTTATTTATTGCTGTGGAACAACTCACACTAAAACCTAGTGGCTTAAAACAACACTGTTCATTTTGCTTACAAATCTGCCATTTGGGCTGGACTTGGCAAGGATGACTGTTCTCTTTTCCACATGATGTCAGCTGGGGCAGTTTGAGTGTGGCTGGTGGATCCTCTCCCAAGATGGGTCATTCCATGGCTGACAAGCTGGTGCTGACTGTTAGCTGGTAGCTCAGCTGGAAAACAAGGCTGGGGGTCTTGTTTCCTTTCTGTGTGGGCCTCTGCCCTGGGATGCCTGGGTTTTCTCAAAACATGGTATTTGGGTTCTAAGAGCAAGTGTTCCAAGAGATAGGAAATAGACCTGCTAGTCTATTAATTAAGGTCTGGGCCAGAAACTGTCACAGCTTTACTTCCGTAATCTATTAGTCAAAGTAGATACAGAGCCCACCCACTTTCAAGGGAAAGGAATATAGACCCCACCTCTCTGTTGGAGGAGTGTCAAAGTATTTGTGGATGCCTCTAATCGACCATGAATGCCAAGCCCCATCTTGTTTGTGTCACTATTAAGCATGATAAAGTCTTGGGGCCAAACCCATTGGAAGGGGAGAGACATACAAAGGAATAGGTGAGTGAAAAGGATAACTCCAGATACGGCAAGCTTTTGCAGTCATAAATGATTTTTGCTGCCGTTTGATTAGCAAAACCCTCCCCAAGGAACGCTACTGCTTTTGCTGTTGCAAGGATATAGGGACAGCGTAAGGGGTTTCAGAGATTTCCCTCAGGTCAATTTCAGTGAACTCCCATCTACAAGTTGCTATCTTTGACCAGTCTTTCGTTCTGCATTCTTATCTTCGCTAACTTCAGATTCTAATTTTGTTTCCTCCTATTTATTGCTCTGTGCTCATTTCTCAGACTCAGATGATTGTTTTTTTTCCCTCTTTTTATTTAGTCTGCACAACCAACTCTATCCTTCCCTGTCTTTTTAAAATCTTCTTTCCTCACATCTACTTCTCTGTAATTTAAATAAATTACAGATGTGGTAAAGATGTTCGACCTTCTAATTTGACTCTCAAAGAACATATTGAGAAGACTAATGACTGAGTTAAATGCTTTATCATAGGAAAAGTAAAAACACAACCAAATGGGGATATCTTAGCATCTTGAGCCAAAAAACATTTTTTAGTGGAATCATTTATTTGGTCAGGCAACCTGTTACTACTATATACCTAAACATACTTTCAGCTGTTTATTTGCATCTTGAAGAGCCATGTCAATTTTCAGTTTATCAAGACTGTAAGGAGTATTTACTTATTTATTAATTATTGAAGTATAGTTGATTCACAATATTGTGTTAGTTTCAGGTATACAGCATAGTGATTCAGTTTTATAAATATATGTATATATTTCAGATTCTTTTCCATTATAGGTTATTACCAGCTATTGAATATGGTTCTCTGTGTTATACAGTAAATCCTTGTTATTTATCTATTTTATATATAGTAGTGTGTATCTGTTAATCCCATACTCCTACTTTCTCTCTCCCCCTTTCCCTTTCCCCTTTGGTAACCATAGTTTGTTTTCTATGTCTGTAAGTCTGCTCTGTTTTGTAAATAAATTCATTTGTTATTCTAATAACAAATAATAATTCATACTATTTTTAAGATTCCACGTATAAGTGATATCTAATATTTGTCTTTCTCTGTCTGACTTACCTCACTCAGTATGATATTCTCTAACACTGTAAGGAGTTTCGGTCAATTGTATCAGAGCTCTTGCCCACCTGGGGATCTTAAATTAGTCTAAACATGAAAAAAGTCTTTAAAATATGGAATAATTATCTTAAAGCTTTTCACTGATGATACATTCATTTTTGGATACTTACTTTGGTCTGAATTTACCAAAATGACTTCATAATTCATTTCCAAAGAAGAAAAAAGTAATTTTCTTTCTGTCTCCATTTTCGTCATTTTTTCTTAAATAGAAAATAACACAAAAGCAAAAAGATAGCAAGATAACAAGCCTATTTCACATTATTAGTTGCTGAAGTGCAGGTTCTAGAAGTACCTGTTCCTATCTTCTTGCTACTTATGTGCAAAATGGAAACCCTTAGACTGGAATCTTGTAATGAATTTAAGATCCCAATTAGCTAAAAACACACTGGTATTATTTTTCTCTGGGCAGCTGACACTCTGGCAGCACGTGAGACTACACTTGTTTGGCTGTATAGGGAACAAGTATCCCTGGTTAAATCTATTTCACAAGTAAAGACCAGAGCTGGGCCTGAGTGCTAATTAGACCCAGCACCAAGCACTTGCTATGTAAATTAATGTCATGGGCAAAGTTCAACATTCTCTTTAGCTAAATAAAACTATTATGTTAGAATATAGGGAAAAAATCATGTCTTAAATCATATATATTTTAAAATATAATGAACAGGATAAGATTTTTGCAACTATATACAATTTGTGATTGGTGGGAAGATTATTCATTCACTTAGTACACATTTATTAAATATCTATTTGAGGTAGTTTCAGGGCTTTCAGTGAGGACCAATAAATAGTATCCCCTCTCTTGATGAGGTTTTGAACAAGTTAATTCAGCAAATGGTCAAATATCTATTGATTTCTTATTATGGGCCAGGCACTGTTCTAGAAGCTGGGATACAATCACTCAAGAAAACAGACATGTATTCCTGGTAATACAGTTAGTTACATTCTACTAATGGTAATAGGTTGGATACAGAGGATGATCTTTATCAATAATAAAATTGGAAGAAGTAGGTTAGTGTGAGAGTGAAATTGTCTGTGCATCGAATCCTGGGATTCAGTAGACTTTCCTACACACCAATTTCCAGGCAGTGCCAGATTGAGATAGGCCTCCTCATTGGTGCAGACCTGTGCCTAAAGCTGGCTTCTAGAGGAAGAAATGGGGGAGAATGCCCAGTTATTCTCAAATTCAGCAGTCCGATAAGCCATTCCTTCTTCCTTGGGGTGAAGTGAGTCAAGATGAGACGTGAGGTGCATTTTAGGGAGTGTTAGAGGTGTAGGGCAACCGTGTTTCCTTCTCATTCTTAGTTGCTGGGCCTTGTGTTCTTAATGATAGACTCATGCTAGACTGTGTGAACTCCAAGGCCAGGGAAAAGCACGGGGCAGCAAGCGTCCACTGCAGTGAATCACACCTATAATAGCAATTTTCAACAAAACACCTCATTTTTCTGGTCAGATCAAATCTACAGCATTTGCTAAGTAGCTATGATCCGTAGGTTTTGTGGTCGGTGACAAGAGGGGCAGCAGAGATATGGCAACGACACACTTCAGCCTTCAAGCAGCTTCCTCTAGTGCAGAGACAGACAGACATTCACCAATAACGAAGCGATGGTAGGATTTGGGAAAAGTGCTTCTGGGAAGTATTTTGACAATAGGAATTGTGAAGCCTTCGTTTAGGAATACATTCAAGCGAGGCCTTGAAGTTTCAGGGAAAATGTTATCTTTTCCAGGGAGGCTCCTTTGATTCCCACAGCAGAAATCAATCTCTCTTTCCTCTAAATCCCCACTGCAATCTCTTGAACATCTCTTATTGTACTTATTATCCTTACACATTATCTGCTAGTTCATTTTCATGAACCTATTGTTTCTCCTTTATGCCGTAAGCTCATTAAAACCAGGAGACATGTCTCTCAAACAGGTTGTATTTGAGAAACAGCCAGTGAATAAGTAAACTTACAATGGAGACACCCTGTTGAAATGGTTACTAATATATCTCTCTCCCATAGTTTTTTTTCTGATGGAGATCGAGGTGGTGACATCTTCATGCCTCACTCTGTGTGTGGACAGAAACACAAGAAGAGGTTATTCCAAGGTTGTCTGCCTAGTCCATGCATTGGAGTGTTCATTTACCTACCCTGGCTGTTTGTTATTTTCTGAGGATAGGGAGAATTTCTGCCAGATAATTATATAGAACTTGATCCAGAAGGAGATAAATAAGAGCTGTATATTTTCGCAGTTGCCTTCTATGAACAGTTTGGGACTATGGAACTCCATTATGCTTTTTCAATTCCTGTTATTTGTGGCTCTCTCTGAGATTTTATGGGCTATGCATGATTTCAATAGCACAAATATAATGAGAAACAGATTATAATAGTGCAACTAAATTTTTTAGAGAAAAATTATCTGTAGCGGTTTCTTCCAAATTCTAAAGTCTGCTTCCATTAAGATAACTGTGAAAGATTTGCTGCAGTATTTACTCAGTGATCCAAAATTACAAACAAACAATGTATGAATGGCACTTTAGAATCCCAAAGGATTCTAAGTTTTCAAGGGCTGGAAGGTGTGACTGAAGACTTGGCAAGACCAATAACCAGTGCCGGCAAACACAGAAATGCTGAAAACTCCGTGTCCATGCTAGGTTTCTTACTGGTCTGGTCATCTTTGTAAGTGTGGCTCTGGTCTGAGCTGGCAAAACTTGCCCGGGTTTCAGTTTACTTCTGAAGTTCAATGTTTCAATAGTGTGGTTTGGCTCCTGCTAAACTGCATTGAGAATTTTGGATGAAACTCCTTAGGTTTGAGGCTGTGTGAATCAAATCTGATGAAAAGGCATATTGACAGTGCTTTGCTTGTTTAAAGTTCCCCAGCCCTGTGGTAACTGTAATTCCTGCTATGCCGGGTGAAGTCTTCTATTCTCACTTTTATTCACTACTTGAGTTCTCATCAAAAAATTTTTAATTGATTATATATGTGCGGCCTCTCATAAAGTTGCCTTAGTTAGGTACTCTATGTCCTGTTGGCATGGAACTCAAATATCACTTTCCAATGCAAAGTGAACATTTTCCAGGATAACTTGGAATCCTGGATGATTCTGTGGGACACTTAGGAAAACTCATTAAAGTGGAAATTATTAACTAAAGAGCAAATTTAGTAGGCCTGTGGTTTAACTTCAGATGCTCCAAATAATGAACCCAAAGAAATGCACATCAGGATGTCCAGCCTTCTAAGGGATCCTCAGGTCTCTCTTGCATTTATGATATTACTCAGTATGAATCGTGTGCCTGCAGTTTGCAGTGCTCAAGAGCACTGGTACTCCATTAGAGCTGATTTAGGCCTCCAGGGGACATTTGCAATGTCTGGAAGTATTTCAGGTTGTCACAACTGGTGGCGGTGGGGGATGGAGGTAATGGGTTGAAAGTAGCATCTAGTGGGTGGAGGCCTAGATGTTGTTAAACACCCCACAGTGCACAGAATAATCTCCCCCCACCCCCAATTTATCTGACCTGACGTCATACTGCACTAGGAGTAACCCTAGTCTAGAGCTGACTAACAAGTAATCCTGATTCTTGTTCTTAATGAGTTTTTATGTTATAGGAGAGAGAATGAGAGAGAGAGAAAGAGAGGAGAAAGTGGAAAAAAGAATTAGTGGGACATTTTAAGAAGTAGTAATTGCAGTGAAGATGGTGTTTCTCTGAGAGAGAGTGAACAAGCCAGCTACTTGGGTCTGACAGATGCCTGCACCTTAGTGGAGTTATAATGAATTCAGGCTAGTCTTCATGTTGTAATTTCAGAAAATTAAACTTCAGCAGTTCATCAAGGGCAATCAGACATTTGCAGAAGCTTTCACTCTACTGCAGTAGTCAGTCATTTAAATTGGACAATTTTCAATGTAAATATGCATTTCCATGCTGCTTTTTGAATTAAATGCTATTTTGATTGAAGGAATCTATGAAGGGAGAGAATTCTACTAAATGGGATAATTACCAAGTTGAGAATATATTTTTTTTCAGCTCTCAGCTCTCAGGCTATATAATTTGTTGCTTGATATTCAGCATATATTCAGAAACAGTCAACACAAATTTTGCAGCATTTACAATGGATCAGACACTGCAGGGGCTCTGTTGGGTTTTTAAATGTATATGTTTTAACGATAGATACAAAGTAAGTCTCTGCCTTCACAGAGTACCCTGGTGCTAAGGAGCAGGTGCTGAAGGTAGGGGTAAAACTGGAAGAGCTCCATCCTTTTAGCTGCATGGGCCTGAAAGTCTCCATACCACTGCTCTTATCTTCCATTTCCTCTTTTTTTTTTTTTTAAGATTTATTATTTATTTATTTATTGGCTGCATTGGGTTTTCCTTGCTGCGCACGGGCTTTCTCTAGTTGCAGTGAGTGGGGGCTACTCTTTGTTGCAGTGGGTGGGCTTCTCAGTGCGGTGACTTCTCTTGTTGTGGAGCACAGGCTTCAGTAGTTGCGGCACTTGGGCTCAGTGGTTGTGGCTCACAGGCTCTAGAGCACAGCTCAGTAGTTGTGGCACATGGGCTTAGTTGCTCAGCAGCATGTGAGATCTTCCTGGACCAGGGATCAAACCCGTGTCCCCTGCATTGGCAGATGCATTCTTAACCACTGAGCCACCAGGGGAGTCCCTCCATCTCCTCTTTATTCCCACCACCGCCCCTCCCCAAGTCTTGCCTCTTATTACCTTTCATCTGCCGCTAGAGTTCTGGTTTTCTTTTTGGTCCTCTACAGAAATATAACCTAATATAAATTAACCTTTTTAAACATTAATTTTGAGCCTGTTGGTCCTCTGCTCAAAACCCTTCAACTGTAGGGCACTGCTTACACAATAAAGTCCTAATTCCTGTTATCTAATAAATGCTCTACCCTGTCTCTAATTTTTCTTTCAAGCATTTATTTTCATTGCTCTTCACATTCCTTAGGCTCCAGCCAGACAGAACCACCTGCCATTTTCCTGCATGTTCTATACTCTCCTGCCTTGGGGTTGTTCCCTGTTCCCTGTGTAAAGGTCACCACGTCCCCTATGGTTGCCTGTACATGTTCTACCCTTTCTTCAAAGAAGATCAGGTCAAACACGCCGCCCCCAAATCTCTTCAGCTGGAAGTTCTTTGCCTCCTCTGAACTCTCCCTCCTCTGAAATTCTCTCCTTTTTTCCCCAGGATACAAAATACATTTTGTTCTTGATTTATGAGCAAGGAATTTATGTTATTCCTTCAGAAAAAAAGGAAGCTTCTTTGAGAAGGAGAGAGGCAGTGTGGTGTAGAGCGGTGTTCTCAGAGTTTAATGTACATGCAGATTACCTGGGAATCTTCTTAAAGCTGAGTTCTGATTCAGTAGGTCTGGGCTGGGGCCTGAGAGTCTGCATTTTTAACAAGTTTCTGGGTTGTTGCTGTGGTTGCTGTATGGGCCACACTGTGAATAGCAAGGGTGAATAGGATTTGGAGTAATGCCTATGAACAAAAAGAATAGTCATTGTCTACGCCTGATGTAGGTTAGCTGCAAGTAACTAGCAGACTCCGTTGTGCTGAGCAAATCTAGGATTTGAATATTACAGTTCTGGGTTGCATTTTTGGCCCCGTCATTTTCTGGCTATGTGGTCTTACACAAGTCAGTTAATTTCACTACCTTAGCTTCATCTTCTGCAAAATGAGGGTGATAACTTGATTGTTAATATCTGCTGTCTCCAGCTTGGCCCAGCTGCCACTAGTAATTTGCTATTTGGTGGCTCAGTCCCCTAAAGCCACTAGCCAGTTAGAAGTAATACTAGATCTTGGTTTGGGGCTCCCTCTCACTTATTAAGAGTGGCTCGACAATGGTGCTTTGTGGTGACTAGTGGCTGGGTTTGGGGAATCTTGGTACAGGGAGCACTTGGGTGAGTTTTGGACTTCAGCGTTCCTAACCAATCTTTATCATGGGTGGTCAACTTTCAGATGGTTTTCTGCCCTGGACCTGGTTTTCACTTAGTCACCTGCTGGGAGACTAAGCCTGACCTCTAATTTCTGTTACCTAGTTGTGGCCAATCCCTTACCCCTAGGGCTAGCCCTGCTCCTGTTCTACTTTGTATCAACTGAAATGAATCTTCTTGCCCTGATGCCAAGGCCTTAGTTGCCTACACTTTCCTGTGTTGAACTGTTCTAAATGCTTTGTATGTCTTAACTCACTCAATTATCACAGTAATAGTATAAAGTAGGCTCTATTATCCCCATTTTATGGACGAAGAATTTTCAGAGAGGTTGAGTGATTTACTCAAATTCACACGGTTAGTGAGTAGAGTAGGCAGAAGCTGCAAAATTTACAATTATAAACTCATATTACTCCTCTCACTAAAAACTCTGCCACCTACTACAGAGGTCCCAGCATATATCCTTGAGGAATCAATTTTAGTATTTCTTCTCCTTTGAGAGTAAGGATGGTAGAAGACACCTTTAGGAGATTATGTAGCTGGTGGGTTGTGAAGTATTAAAGTATGATGCCGTAGACCTACTGAGGAAGAAGAAAGTGTTTCCTTTTCCCTGACATTTGGGGAGTAGCAACAGTTTCCAATTCTGTACATCAGTTTACACTGGAGAAATGTATATGCAAGATGAAGCTAAAGGTATACTTATTTTAGTTAAGTGCTCTAACAGTTGGTTTTATCAAGGATAACACACAACTGCATCAGTTAGCACTTTTGTCCTTCATCTTTCTCCTTTCTCTTTTCTTGCTGTTATTCTCTATTCAATGGACATTTACATAATTAGGATTGTTTTATAGCCACACAAAAGAACTGACTCAGTTATTCAGTGTAAGATGCACACTCTCACTTAATAATATTTCATTTAATAAGTCATCTACTCCTTTGTTATCTCTAATAAATTGATGGTAATATTTTTCAGCTTAATTTTTAATTATGGTAAAACATAACATAAAATTCATCATTTTAACCATTTTAAAGTGTGCAGTTCAGTGGTGTTTAATGCATTCATGATGTCGTGCAACCATACACCACTATTTAGTTCTGTAATATTTTCACCACCCCGAAAGGAAACCCCATGAATCAGTCACTTCCCATTCCCCATTCCTCTCTGCTCCTGGAAAACACTATGCTTCTCCTTGTCTTTATGGATTTGCCTACTCAGGATATTCCATATAAATAGAATTATACAATATGCAGCCATTTGCATCTCGCTTTACTTAGCTTTTATGCAGCATAATGTTTTGCAGTTCACCCATGTTGTAGCATATATAAGTACTTCATTCCTTTTTATGGAATAATTATTGTCTGTTGTATAGTTATCCATGTTTTGTTCATTCATTAATCAGTTAATAGACATTAGATTGTTTCCATCTTTGTCTATTGTGGATAGTGCTGCTGTGAACATTTGTGTACACAAAGTTTTCTTTGAGCACCCTTTTTTAAGCACTTTTATTGAGATACAGTTGACATAAAATAAACTGCATATATTTAAAGTGTACAATTTGATTTTTTTTTCTTATTAGTAATATATATATGGCAATCCCAATCTCCCAATTCATTCCCCCCCAACCCTCCCCGCTTTCCCCATTTGGTGCCTATAGTTTGTTCTCTACATCTGTGTCTCTATTTCTGCCTTGCAAACCAGTTGATTTGTACCATTTTTCTATAGTCCGCATATATATGTTAATATACGATATTTGTTTTTCTCTTTCTGACTCACTGCACCCTGTATGACAGTCTCTAGGTCCATCCATGTCTCTACAAATGTCCCAATTTTGTTCCTTTTTACAGCGGAATAATATTCCATTGTATATATGTACCACATCTTTTTTATCCATTCATCTGTTGATGGACATTTAGGTTGCTTCCATGTCCTGGCTATTGTAAACAGTGCTGCAATGAACATTGGAGTGCATGTGTCTTTTTGAATTATGGTGAGCACCTGTTTTAAATTCTTTTGGGTAGAGACCAAGGTTTGGATTTGTTGAGTCGTATGGTGATTTCAATGTTTAATTTATTGAGGAGTCACTAATTGCTTTTCATAGCAGCTACACCATTTTATATTCCTGTCAGCTGTGTATGAAGGCTCTAATTTCTTCACCTCTCCCAACACTTGTCATTTTTCATTTATTTGCTTATAGCTGTCCTGGTGAGTGTTAAGTGGTGTTTTGTGTGGTTTGAATTGTATTTTCCTAATGACTAATGGCATTGAGCATATTTTCATGTGCCTGTTGATCATTTTCATATCGTCTTTGGAGAAATGTCTCTTCAAGTCCTTTATCTATTTTTAATTGGGTTGTTTCTCTTTTTGTTTGTGAGGTGTAAGAGTTCTTCATACACTCTGGATACTTGCCAGATATATGATTTGCACATATTTTCTCACATTCTCTGGGTTGTTTTTTTATTTTCTTGGGTGTCTTTTGATGGACAAAAGTTTTAAAAGTTTGTGAAGTCTAATTTATCTAGTTTTCCTTTTTGCTTGTGCTTTTAGTGTCATATCTAAGAAACCACTGTCAAATTTAAAGGATATATTCCTCTGTTTTCTTCTAAGACCTTTATAGTTTTAGTTCTTATATTTAGGTCTTTAATCCATTTTGAGTTAGTTTTTGTGTATGGTGTGATAAAGGGGTCCAGCTTCACTTTTTTGAATGCAGTTGTCTCAGCACCATTTGTTGAGAAGACTACTCTTTTCGTAATCAAAAATCAGCTCATAATGGATTAAAGACTTATCCACAGATCTGAGTCTATAAAATTCTTAGAAGGAAAACAAAGGGGAAAATCTTTATGACATTGGTCTTTACAGTGATTTAATGGGTATGACACCAAAAGCACAGGCAAAAAACAAAAACAAAAAAGAAAAAAAGAAAAGAAAAGAAAGAAAAGAAAAGCAAAAATAGACAAATGGGACTACAAACAAATACTACATAATTCTACTTCATGAGGTATCTAAAATAGTCAAACTCATAGAATCAGAGAGTAGAATTGTGGTTGCCAGGGGTAAGGGGGATTTATATACTATCCTTTTGCTAGTATGTTAGCTATTTTGATTATCGAACCTCTGTAGTAAGTTTTGAAATTAGGGGACGACGCTGTTTTTGTTTTTTTGGTTTCTTTCACCAGATAAATTTGTCTTTCTTCAGATTTTATTTTCCTTTCTTAGATTGTATGTGATGGAGCCACAAAACTGTCTCTTAATGAGAGGGCTCTTGGTGTAGGTATTGAATATGTGGAGAGAAAGGAGAGGCTTTGTGATATTACTTGCAGCTCATCGTGTTCTAAATCTTTGAGTTAAAATCAGATACAATGAGAACCTTATGTTTAAACATATGCAATACACCACACTTTTTTGTTTATGTGTGTTTACTCAGTCATGATCCTATTTCTGCAAGATGGATTCCTTAGAAATAATGGCCGAATTATGAGATTTGTATATTTAAATATGTGATGAGGCTTCCAAAATACCGTTACCAGTTTTTACTTGGACTAATGATATATGAGAGACTAACAACAATGCCAGCAGTGATGTCTTGAAGGATTTTATACAGAGAAGACAGAGTTACTGAGTGATGGAAAGAACACTGTTGTCAGCAACGATGTACCAATTAATTCCACGTATGGTTCTACTTTAATTCACAAGTGACGACCGAAGCCATGCTTTGGCTCGTGTCTCCTCTCTTCTCCTCCAGTCTTCTGATGAAGAGTGACTTACCTGAAGTAGGTCTTCTTCTTCTGTTAAGTATTCTCGTTATCTCTAGGTGGTCTTTCCTGACCCTTTTCCCAGTCTTACTGTTGAGTGAAGGATAACCGCTTTTGTGGTGCTTCCCTCCCCTGTCTTGTAGGCTTTAGAGTTGTCTAGCATAATATGTTTCACTTATTTTGTTCCAGTTACTTGCTTACAGACTTACTTTTCTGTAAGTAAGAACATAGGCTTGGGTGTATTATTTGAATGCATTTCTAAAGAAAGGAAGGTTGGCTTTTTCAGAAGTGGATTTAGTTTAGAAATTCTGTGGTTTTTACAGAGTAGAAAGATGACTGAAGAAATAGCAGGAACATTAGTCAAGAGATAGGATGAAACATTTCTTAAGATAGGACTTAAAGAATACTCTAGAGCTAAAGTTCAAAAGACATCAAGATTTCTGGAAATTTATTAGTGGGGCTGAGAAGGATGAGACAGTTTTAAGTCCAGTTTGAAGCTAACTTTAATAAAAATGAAGAAAGAGAAAATAGTTAAAAATTTTTCTATTATTTTTATATTGATAGAAAATAGTCTTCTTTATTATTTGATTATATGTATATATATCAACATAGGCTCCATAACTTTGTTTTTCTCCTTAGTTCCCTCATCAATTCACATGCTAAAATACAGTATAAAAGATACTACAGTTTTGTTAATAAACTAATACATTGTTACTGATTTACATTTTTTTTCAGAAAATCTTTTCATTCAAGCCACCCAATTCCCTGACTGCCTTGTCATAGCTGCCAGCATTTCTGGTGCTATATGTTCATTGAAAATTATTACAGAATTCCTTTGAACTTTAGTGTAAAAGTCACAGTTGCTCCAAGTGTGTGCTTAGATAGTCAAATGAGTTTCCCATCAGATTGACCACATCCGTGGATGGGAGGAGGTGGAGGCTAGGGGAGACAGGCACCATTACTCATCAAAAGTCTCCTATCACCTCCTTCTAGCTGTAGCACAATGAAAAGGCAATAGAGGAGAATGAAAACTTTAACACTAAAACTCAACCCTAATGTAGAAAATAATTATATTGGGATACAAAGAATTCTTGAAGTAAGTGAAGTTGAAGACGGTAACTCTTATATTTGCCAACTTCC
This sequence comes from Hippopotamus amphibius kiboko, assembly GCF_030028045.1. Classification (NCBI taxonomy): domain Eukaryota; kingdom Metazoa; phylum Chordata; class Mammalia; order Artiodactyla; family Hippopotamidae; genus Hippopotamus; species Hippopotamus amphibius. Next base: position 66,610,267 of record NC_080186.1, on the reverse strand, counting down.
ATTGGAGTCATGATTACATTAATTTCATTTGCCCAGGATTGTAGAATTGACTGAGGCTAATGTATAATAAGTCCTCTGAATCACTGAAACGAGTCATGGCTCCAGACCCACTACTGTGTGAATTTAGGACACAATCTTGTTAGTCTGGTCTTATCCCTGAGGCAGGAATAATCCCTCTGTCTCTGGTGTGTGACTGTCTGAAGCGCTAGATGTTTGTGTATATATTTAACTGCTGAGGGCTGAACCAATTTAACACTGGCTCCCTTAACCACTGGGGAAGTTTGGCTACATGTTCCATGCTGATTTTCCTTAAGTATTTTGGATTCCTTGTCAATGATGCAGTTTGGTGTTCTAATTAAATGGAAATTTCTCTTGACAGATGGATACAATTTTATTGCCATTGACCTATTTATGATCTTATAAGAGTGCCTTACAGGAAATGTGGAATTAGCAGCAAAGTTAAAGAGCTAGCATCCAAACGACTCAAGACTATTCAAAACTCTTTAAGACAGTTCAAGCCCATGCAAAGAGGGAGGGAGGCTGTTAGCTTCTTTGATGAACTAATGATTATCTAAGTAATAGTAAAGCTTCTGTTAGTGCTGTTTCATTAGTTGAGGCAGCACACATCCCCATGCATATGACTAGTATCTCATATTCTTAAAAAACAAAAACAAAAACAAAACAAAAAAACCTTCTCCCTGGGATCTTTTCTGAATATTTTGATCCCCACTGATCCTTGCCTATTTCTACCCCTATAGCACTAACTCTATCTATTATTATTCCCTTCCTCTGGATAGACAGGGTTTTTTTTGCTGTTTTCTGATGGTTTTGTGAGTGTGCCTCATGTCCCAGTGAAGGACAATGAATGCTTCCTGATAATAACATTTTTACTTTGACACCTCACTGTGCCTAACATGGTGCAAGTATAAGGTACACTTTCAAGAAATACTTGTTGAATTGATTTATCCATCTGGGCACATAGCAAAGTCTATATCCTCACATGAGATTTTTGGCAATACAAAGCCTCTTCCAGACTTCAATTTCTTTGAAGGAATATGGAAGAAAAGACACCTAAACCGTAAGACCTCAATTAATTTGGACTTTTGTGAGATAGAAGTCATTGATAATCCTGGATAATCTACTGAAAACCCATTTTGCTGAACATCTCTTAAAAATGTGCTAATTAGTTTTTCTGCCTTAATACTTGTAATAATATGTATATAAGTGAATCTATTTTTGATTGTTGAATTTTTTTCTTAGAGTTTGTTTAGTCCAAGGCCCCAAGGAAACTGAAGTTCACAGAAATTAAATTCATATGTATCCCATAATTTAAAGAAACCATGTGTCCTTGAATGCTTAGTATTAAGAAGTTAAGAGAGAGGCATTCATTCACTTAACAAATACTTGTGGAGCAACTACTATGAGCCAGACATAATTCTTGGCCTTTGCCACGCTTTCCCTTGTGAAGCTTACATTTTTGTCAAGGAGAACAGTCCATAAATGATAAACATATTAAATAAGTAAATTATCTCATACATTAGAAGGTGATAGTCATGGAAAAAAAACAAAAGTTGAGATGTGAAAGAGTATTTTTACCTCTGGGGGTAAGGTATAATGTTAAATAGGTGATTTGGTACAGGTAATATTTGGTTATAGCTTCAAAATATTGGTTAAATATAGTCATCCATTCATTCATTCAGTAATTTACAAATATTTGCTGAGTACCTACTATATTTAGTCACTGTGTCAGGAGCTAGGAAGAAGGGACTATGGCCCTTGGTGGAGCTTGCATTTTAGCAAGAGAAAGTCACAGATACATATATAATTACATATTGTGTTAAATGCTATGAAAAGAAATGGCTGGAGGGGCCCATTTTATGTTGGGGATAGGATAGGGGAGATTCAGGCTCTCTGAGACGGTGACATGGGTTTCTCGGACATATAACGTGGAGTAGAAGTGGAAGGATGCCTAGCAGAACAGAAAGCGAGATTCAGAGGCGAAGGCTGCTTGTTTGTGCTTGTGGAACAGCTGAGCAGCTGGCATGGAGGAGAAGTTAACTTGCAGGACAGAGAGCTTCCTCCTCTGGGTGAGAGGGCCACACGTCTGGCGCTGCCCTTTGTTCTCCTTCCACCCAGAGCTCCTCCAGCATCTGAGATGTGGAGGACAGTGTTCTCTTCCACCTGGAGATCAGCCACAGGGGAGAAGTGAACTGGATGGCATCTTTATGCTCTACTTCAAGGGAGCACGGCTTATGAGGAGGCAGGTGAAGGCTGGGGCTCACTCCCTACGTGACTCTGGGGTGATAGCTAACTCCTCTGAACCTCAATCTTCTCTTCAGAACATAGAGGTGGTAACAGAATGCTGAGTCATTAAGATAAAGGCTGTTTTCTGTGGTATCCCCAGCAGTTGACACGGTGTCTGGCACATAGTCGATGAGTAATAAATAGTCCTTAAACGAATAAATATATTTGTGTAGCATGTTGAGGAGCGCAGCTGGATTTATATGTTATCTCTGAAGGCAGCGAGCTCAGTGCCTCCTTTTCTCTGAAAGCAGCCATGTTGGGAAACGGATGGCTTTTCTGACTGGCTGTCTGGCTTTGTTTTGGCCTATGGTGAGGTCTCATAAAAAAACGGAAAGATCTCTTTTTTTCTCTTTCCACTGCTGTCTATTAAAAGAACTTGAAAAATATAAATCCTTGGTCTCTTAGGATCTTATAAAGAATCCAAGTGGCTTAACAGATGTGAGAAGCTCGGGAAAGTTTTATATACTTGGGTCAAATGGTGTGTCTTGACTTTCTTCCTAAACACCTTTCTCAAGCTTCAGCTGCCTTATGTACCACAAAGGGCCTCACCTGTCTAGCCAGTAAAATCTAGACCCCAAACATCCTTTCATCACAACTTTTATAAGAACCAAGGAGTATTATTTAGAGACTTCTAGAAGGACATGCATTTTAAAATTTCTCTTTTCTAACAGGCTTTGTTAGCCCACTTGAAGTTTGTGAAGGATATAGAAAAGTGTAGCTGACTCTGCTTGATCCTATCTTTGCTTATATAATTCATAAGGGCCAGCCTATTGCAGTCTGACATAGTTTTGTACTACTGTCAGTCCGTATTTATGCAATACTTTATAATCGAAAAGTGCTTTCCAGCCATTTATTACGGAAGCCTCTGTTATCAGTGACAAGTACTTCTAGGAGACTGTTCATCACGCAAATCTGTCTGCTTTCTGGTGTCAGCACTAGAGTTTGCCAACACGCTCTAAAAGATGTATTCAGGACAATGACTTTTTCTTTGGATAGTCATGGAATTTTCAAAACTTATTGTAAAAAATAGGTTCTGTGGGTATGTATTTTTGTATTGGGCAAGAAATGATGTGGAGGTGATACTACAGGATTTGATTAATCCTAGATAGGAAAATGATGAAGTCACTTTTTAAGTCAAATATCTGGTAAATTACAGAAGTTTCTAGAATTAAGTGATTGTTTTTCAAGGCAGCCCACTGTGACTCATCGGAAAGGCAAAATATTTAAGCTTTGGATTCAGATAAGCCTGGGTTCAAATCCTTGTTCCAATCACTTACCAGATGACTAAGTAAGAAGGAAGGAGTCAAATTAATGACACTGGACTTCCCACTTTGACCTTGGGCAATCAATCTACTTAAGGCCTTGAGCCTGAATTTCCTCACTTGTAAAAGAGGATGATGTTTCCCTCCTTGAAGAGTGATCGTGATGGGGATTAAATCAGATAAAGCCCAGAACAGTGCCTGCATGTAGTACACGTTGACTCAGCGGTTCCTCTTCTCCTCTTTTTCTTCTCTTACTATCTCTGCCGTCTCACAAAGAAATAGCAATAGAAAAGAGGTGAAGGAGGTCAAAAGATTGGAAAAAAAAAGAAATCTCCTGGCTGGAAACCTTCCCAGACACCCAACTTTCTTGCTTGAAGTATCTTTCTTCTTTTCTCTTTGAAAATTAGTAGCGCAGTGTAGAGTGTTAACATTCACACAGAATGTTCTAAATGCTTCGTATGCAAAGAGCACTGTGCCAAGGGCTGGGGCTCCAAGGGATGAAATGCAGAGAATTTGGGGAAAGGACATGTCACACAAAGAAATTTCCATGGACCCTGTGCTGGGGTCCGACCTGAGACTCCTCTGTGCCAACACTTAGGGAGAACTCTCTGCAGGGCTCACGGGGCTCTCCGTAGGAATAGGGGTGCTGCAGCTGCATTCCAGGGGGTCATGTGCCTCATTTCATATTAAACACCTTTTCTTCCCTCATTGACCAAAATTGTTGCGGGGCAGGGGTGAGGGGGGGTGGGGGTGGGGGTGGGGGATAGGGGTCTGGGCCGGGGGGCTTGGGCAGTTCCTACCATGAAACACAAGGGAAAACCAAACTGGCCTTCACTTTAGGACAATGACTCAGAACTCAGGAATGTATTCATTCTTTTAATAAAGACATCAAGCGCCTATTATAGAGTAGTCCAGTTCCAGGCCTAGGGTATGGAGAACTAAACTGCACATAGGCTGCCTTCTAGGTGCTTGCCTTTTGGAGGAGACAGAAACACAGATATACTGGGACCTCGTGGGAGAGGAGGCCAGAAGATGGAGAACTTTGTGGGCCTCGCTAAGGAGCCTGTCCTTCATTCTCTGAGTGATAGGGAGCCATGGAAGTGTTTTGAGAAGAAGAGTAGTTTGCTTGGGTTTTCATTTTCAGAACAACTCTCATAATGAGTTGACTTGGCCTCATCATGGAGGACTCCAGCCTGGCTTGACCCAGGAGTACCACCTCCCCCCCGCCCCCACCCCCAGCTGGACCAGGTGCATCTGCCCTGTGCTCACACTGCACCTGGACTTCTCCCTGCCACGGCACTCATCCTCATGTAGGGTCACCTGTTCTCCTGTCGTGTCCCTCTCTAGAATGGCATGGGACCTAACTCATGCTTACCATTTTCTCCCTGATGTCCAGCATGGAGCCTGGAACACTACATGTATACACACATTTTAAAAAAGAATGTCAAATGGAACTATTGCAGAAAGGCAGGAAAGAAAATCGGTCTGGGTGAACTAGAACCATGACCGGGGGAGGATGGAAGGAGGAAAATGAAGGGTGGTGGGCAGATCAGTGCTTCCTGGTGACCTGCAGAGCAGGGGCGAGGGTGCAGCAGGCCTCGGCTTCCTATTCCTCTCCTGCTTTTCTTATTTGTAAAGTGGGGGTTTAAAGGCTACTCGTGGAGACGTTGTGGAGATAAAAAGAGAGTGTAAAGTGGAAGCTCAGCGCCAGTGTGACTGGTGCCTGCTGGCTGCCTTGGTTTCCCCAGTGTGATCTGTCTCCAGGCTACTGGGAGCTGAGGAAAAGGGAAAAGCACAGTTTGAAGGAGGTAGAGTTCTCTTTTCTACCTTCTATGCCTCCCTCTGTGTCTAAGAGAGCAGCCACTGTTCTGGGGAATCCACGCCAATGAAACAAACATTCTTTCCTGTCTCAGTCCCCTGGATCCTCTGGCCTCAACAGCCAGTCTTTCTAAAAGATGACAGATTTATATCAAAATCAAGTCTGAAAAATTTCAACCACTCTATGAATGAATGAATGAACAAACAAATGGTCTTTAGCCTGAGCCTTGCCATGTATCATGACCTAAGACACCCTTCCTCCCCAAGCCTTGGTTTCCCAACCTCTAAATGGGCATTAGGCTGTATTCTGCACAGGTTTGTTTCAAGAATTCAGTTAGATAATGCACGTGTGAGCACCTCCAAAATTCTAACATGTGATAGAAATGTCTTTTCATCATCTTACATCATATCCCCCATAGAGTGCTCACAGAGGAGGCCCTTGGCTGAATACTGAAAGGATAAATGGTGCCTATTTGATTTACTTATTGTCCCATATCTTGTTATGTAAAGAATTTGCATGCCAACAGGTACCTGCAGGGTGGTGAATACCAATGAGGTGGGCGGTATTACTGGCTTTCACGGGCTGCCTCCTTTTGGCCAGTGTTTGACCTTCATTGGTTTTCACCAGTTTGGATCCTGTCACGGCTCATGCTGGATGAGGCATCTTTCCCCAACTACCCCATCCTGCATGGCATAGCTGAGATTTCACAGCTGTGCCCATCTGTGTGCAGGCCATGTCCCCTTATCCCCTATTCAGCATCCCCTCTGTATCAGAAAACACCAATTCATTTCTGTGCAGGGACATTCAAGAGGTGGCACTTGAATGAGAGTGCAGCGAAGGGCAGCTAGAACAACACAGGGGCTGGAGCCTCTCAGACGGGGTTATAAGCATGACTTCACTGCTCCTGGCTGCTGCAGGAAGTAGTGGACCCCTGCATTTCCAATGCCACATTGACACCCATTAATTTGAAGGTCATTTGTTTATATCAAATTCCTTTTTTAAAATGCAAACATCCTTGGAGGGTAAATCCTAATGGTCATTCACACGGTGATGAAAATAAATTTAATTATATACTTAAAAAAAAAGAGGTTGAATGGGTGATGATCTAAAATTAATTTCCATACTGGCTAATGTGGTGTTCCTGTTTTCTTCATTTAAATGTTGCCAAGAAGAAAATTTTGTTAGAGGCCAGTACGTGAACAACTTATGGATAAATGAAAATAACAAGGTTTCTTAAACTCTTTGGAAAGCCTAGGTTAAAAAATGTTCAAAGTGGCATGGCAGGGACTTCCCTGGTGGCACTGTGGTTAAGAATCTGCCTGCCAATGCAGGGGACACGGGTTCAATTCCTGGTCCAGGAAGATCCCACATGCTGAGGAGCAACTAAGCCCGTGCACCACAACTACTGAGCCTGTGCTCTAGGGCCTGTGTGCCACAACTGCTGTGCCCATGTGTCGCAACTACTGAAGCCCATGCACCTAGAGCCCGTGCTCCTCAACAAGAGAAGCCACTGCAATGAGAAGCTTGTGCACCCCAATGAAGAGTAGCCCCTGCTCAACGCAACTAGAGAAAGCCCGTGTGCAGCAATGAAGACCCAATGCAGCCTAAATAAATAAATAAATAAATACAATCAAAAATATAAAAAAAAAGTGGCATGGCAAGGTGTGTCAGTAATTAATTGAATTTAAACAAAGAGTTTACCATGATAGACAGCTGGTTGACAGGCAATTACATGAAGAGTTTACCATTTTAGCGGCATTGCTAGTGAAACGAGTTGTGATAATGGATGACCCATTAGATTACATCATTATGGATACTTTTGGGGTGACTATGAGGACAAATTTTCTTTTATTGGAATTGTTGTGGACTAACTGTGGACTTCAAACTGTTAAGGAGAGTTGTATGCGTACAAATAAGAGGTTTTAGCTTTGCAATAGAATTTAAGGTAATTTGGCTGTAATATTTGCTACCTCGTGGCTTACCAGGGCGAATTTGTCTGTTCTGGCCAGCTGCATTTGTATCCTCTTTCTCCTTCATTTCTTCATATGTATTCCTTACAAAGTCTGTGTTCAACATACTAGGTGCTCAACCCTCAAGGGAACGATCTTTCAAACAAGAAAAAGACCTCTCTTTGGTCTTGTGTATGAAAAGCTGTGTTCCCTTGTTAGAATTAATAAACAACTCAATATGAAAATAAATAGAGTTGTTTATAAGTCTACTGATGGACAAGGGGACATTGTACCAAGGCAGGAAGAAGGAACTGAACGAGTATTTAAAATCTATGCTGGGAGTGGCAGAAATGAATTGTGACAGCTCCACGGACTGGTGAGACTGGCAAGGGTGTAGTTATGAAGGAAAACTAGGGCTCAAAATGGGGAGAGAGGGACTTGTAGAGAGTCTGGATAGACTAGTCAAGACTGGACACTTAGATCACTTCTCACAATTTGTTGTAATCACTTGTATAATAAATCATTATGAATTGTTTGTGACATGCAGGGTGTAAGAAATATCATATTTCTCTTTGTTAAAAGGCTAGCTTCTAGTTCCTTTTCCAAGGTTGGCAAGAGATACAATTTTAAATATTTTTTGAGAGTCCTACCTCTTCCTCTGGGTTGAGTTAGGGCCCTTTGGCTTATGTAGTACAGGACAAATGGGGGAGAGATTAGGGGTTTGTTATGGTCACCCCTGAGAGGCTCTTGTTCCAGACTTCATGTGGTCCTTTCAGAGGCAGAGACTCTGCTGGTTACTCACTTACTTCCTGCCGTGCTGTCTTTGAAGCTAAGGGGCTTATTGCTGACATCATAGGTATTCTTGTTTTCTCTTCCCTCTAGGTGTTCTGCCACTTCCAGTGTGTTGGGTATGAACTGGATGTAATCACCTCTCTTTTTTCCTTCCTTATTCCCTCCATGGCCATCCCCCACTCTGAACTTTGGGTTTTGACCATTGCCTCTTTTCTGCCAAACATCAGTTTCTGTGTCTATCACCCTCTCTGCTCATCCTGCTTGATTCTTCCCGCTTGGCCTACACATTCAAATAAACATCAATCAAGCTCAAAAGAGCTAGAAACTCTGAAACACAGAGGTCTGCTCCTATAAAAGGAAGAGCAACATAAATTTTGCCAGTGAGTCCATAGAAACAAACAAACAAACAAACAAACTATATATATGTGTGTGTATATATATATATAAAGGCATCAATTAATTTCTCACTAACTCATCTTTTTAGACTTGTTCATTGTATGTCTTTCCTATTACTCTTAGGTCTACTAAGACAGCAACTATATCTCCATGCATACCATTGTTTCTCTAGTACTGAGTAGCCCAATAAACATAAGTTTAAAAAAGAATAATCAGGTAAGCTGACTGGGATCATAAGGTCATAAAATAAAGAATCTTCCCAGGAAGTGTTACAGAGAATTACAGTTCTATTGACTTCTAGAAGTTTAGAACCTAAAATAATGAAGAAGGACCTGGGGACCTTGCTAGAATCAGTAGAGAACTCTGCTTCTCCAAGGACCTGGAAAACTGAAATAAAGTGTGATCTAGGTATAGGGCAGAAGAGTGACTTACCTTCAAGGCTTAAGGAAGGTCAATGACAAGCAAGACTGAAGATCAGGGAAAAGCTGAAAGACATGCATGCTCATTTCAAACATTTACCAAGCTGAGTGAGTCATTTTTATGTATATATCTGTTCTATAGCTCATTTCTGTAGAAATTTTGCCTCCTGTATTCATTCAACATGGTAAAGTGGAGTACACTAGAGGAGAAATCAGTCCCTGAATCTTTTTATGATTAATAGTAACTTAACAATGACTGTGGTCACAGAAAATTGCTATGAGAACTATTTGTCCTAAAGGAATTTGTTTTGTCATTTGCTAAATTTATATTTTCTATTTAGGTCCCTGAGGAAGTAGCAAAAGAAAGTGTGCGTTAAAAATTTTTATCTCTTCACATAAACAGAAAATATTTTGTCGGTATTTATTATGTTCAAGGACTATAAAATCTTATAAGTTGTCATTGCTGCAATCTAGTATTGATGAAGGTGGTGATGGTGGTAATGGTGTGTGTGATAAGAAGGAGGGGTTAAGCCAAGTGTAGAAAAAATCTATAAAATAAGGCTCTATGACAGGGCCACATAGGTGGGATACACAATAAGGCATTCATAAGAAGGAGAAATTGTATTTAACAGAGTGATCATGGAAAATTTGACAGAAGAAGTGGCAATGATCTGGACATTGAATGATTTTAATAAGTGGAGGTAAAGGGGGAGAGGGCAGAAAGATATTTCAGATGGAAAAATAAAATGGCCTTATCTCTAGAATAGCTTTGTCTTATTCCTGGTAATCAATTGAGTATGCATATTGATAGTGGTGCGTGGTTGCCCCGCTGTGATTATTATCTTGTATTTATATATTGTGAATTTCAAAGCTCGGTTGGCATAATTTCCCTATTGTTATGAAGGCCTAGAAGTGGTTTGTGGTCTTTTGGAAGGGCAAGATTTCCCAGAAAAAATAGTGGTGAGATCCTTAGATTTGGAAAGTACTAGCCATGCATTTTTCTCTGGTTTTGACTGATTCCTTTTAATTAACTGACTGATCTGGGAAGATGGCTGTTATTCTATCCCATGCTTTGGACTCTTCTATTTGAACCTCATCCTGCAGAGGTCACATCTTAGGATTTATTACTTTTTCCCAGTCAAAGAAAACAAGATCTTGCATTACATATGTCAAGGCTGTGCCTTTATTTTTTTACCCCAAATGAACTGGGGGTAAGGTAAAGTTTCTTTTTTGAAATAGATTGTGCTAGAAAATGAGAAGTTTTACAAATGTGAATACACAAGTATTTAAAGTATCTTTATGTACTTAAAGAACATAATAAAAATAGGAAGATATTTATAACAAATGATAAAGTAGTATAATTCTTAATATATCCAGCATGTATAGAAATTGGTGATAGAAGTTCTGAGATCTCAATAGTAGATGGTTAAAGGGCATGAACAGAAAAAACTCCTTAAAAGAATGAACATGAAGGACCAATAAACATGTGGAATAATCTTTGGTACGGCTAATAATCAAATAAATAAAAACTAAGACAAGAATGAGGCTTCATTTTCATTTATTAAATTCATAAAGGTGAAAAAAGTGATAATATTCTAATATTTAAGGAGGGAGTAGAAGAGGCACTTGCCTACATTGCTGAAAGACAAGTTGGTAATACGCATCATGTTTTGACCCATCTTTTATTCATGGCTCATATTTACTCCTGGCTTCGTATTCTCCCTCTCTTGGAAATATATCCTAAGGAAATAATATTTAGAGAACAAACAATGAGAAAAATAAACGTCTTATGCATGTTCACTGAAATGTTATTTGACTTGGATTCAGAAAAATCTGGACTCATATTTATATTTAAAATATAAATAGGGAAAAACCCAAAGGAAGTACATTGACATTAATTCTATTTATCTCTGATAGGGTACTATGGATGAATGTTCTTTCTATATTTTTATTTATTTTTAATTGAAGTATGGTTGATTTACAGTGTTGTATTAGTTTCAGGTGTATGGCAAAGTGATTCAGTTTTACATATATATCTATTCTTTTTCAGATTCTTTTCCCTTATAGGTTATTACAAAATATTGACTATAGTTCTCTGTGCTGCACAGTAGGCCTTTGATAGCAATCTATTTTAAACATAGTAGTGTGTAAACCTGAAACTCCTAATTTATCCCCACTTTCCCCTTTGGTAAGTTTGTTTTCTATATCTGTGAGTTTATTTCTGTTTTATATGTAAGTTTGTATCATTTAAAAATTTTTATATTTTTCAATTTTCAATTCCATTGTTTCAATTCAATTAAAAAAAGAAAAAGATACATCATGCCATATTACCAGAAAAATTCAACTATGTGTAAAGTGGTTTGTTGTGAAAACTAATTTCCACTTTTCTTATTGGTAAAATATCTGATTTTGTTAAGAATATCTCATGCTGGAGTTCACGAAGAGAGTCATCCAAGATGGCAACCCAGAAGGCTCCTGAGCCCCACTCTCCCCGTGGACGCAGTGAATGTACCGCTACCCATGGAGTGATTCCCTCTGAAAGAGATCCAGAAACTAGCCAGGTGACTCCTACTCGTCTGATGACTGAGCAAATGCCCACATAGAAACACATAGGAGAGGCTGAGACACAGTCTTGTCATGAGCCCCACTGTCAGCAGAACCCCATACAGTTGGGAGGGAACCCCAGCTCCCAGCTTCTCTCTGAGGAGTGAAGGGTTTGGCTCCACATACAGGGCCCCAGCTTTTAAAATTCCCACCAGAAGGGCACGGTTCCAAAACACCTTGTCCTGAAAGCCAATAGGGCTGTGTCCCTGGGACCCATAAGACCAAAGCACACAAAGAGGAAATTCTTAATGCGTGTGCGAGTACTTAGAAGAGAGACCATATTGCAGATTCCTAAAATGGCCATTCCTGAGTTACAGAATGTACTGTTTAGGAATTTGTTGGAATATTTTTGGTATATGCTGTCTTTATGATTTATCAGTGTAGATGATGGGATGTCAGTTCACTGTCTTCAGTGACCCTAAGTTCTCTTTTCGTGCCTGTTAGCATTTCATTCCTGTGTCCCTAACATAGACACTCTGTGTTCTCACATACAGCCTCCAGCCCCTTCCAGGTAGGAATAATATTTCTTAAAGGACCTCTAGATAGAAGGCACTGGAACTTAACAGAAAGAATCGCTACTGATTAAATTTAGGGATTTGTGGATGTTAATGGACTGAGCGTTTTTGTCTTCTCAGAATTTAAATGTTGAAGCTCTAATCCCCAATGTGATGGTATTTGGAGGTGGGACCTTTGAGAGGTAATTAAGTTTAGATTAGAATTGTCATGATGGGATTGGTGGCCTTAGAAGAAGAGGAAGGGTGTGATCTTTCTCTCTCTGTGTGTAGGCACGGAGGAAAGACCATATGAGGACAAGCTGTGACCTGCAAGCCAAAAAGAAGGCCCTCACTCGACACTGAATCTGCTGGCACCCTGATCTTGGACTTCCCATGCCTCAGAAATGTGAGAAATAAATATCTGTTGCTTAAACCACTCCATCTAAGGTATTTTGTTACAGCAGCCTAAGCAGACTAAGACAGAGGGGAAGATACCTTTTGGCTTTGGTCATTTTTGCTTTCCTTTTGTTCCTTGGGATGTGTATGCTATTTGTCTACTCTTATTTTCTTTTATTTAACGTGTCTCTTCCTGAATGTTGAAAATACTTCTTGTAATCAACCAAAGTCCTTTTTCCCTGGCATTGTGTTTATATTTTTTTGACTGATGGGTTGTTCTTCGTTCCAGCAGCAACTCTTGGACTACTAAGTTCTATTTGTTTATAAATTATCTTATTTGTTTGCCAAGTCAGTTGCCTTCTGGGACAACTCATTTTAGTATTCAATAGGTCTTGATTAATATCATTTGCAAGTTTCTCCCACAATATGGTTGCGTCCACACATGCAAATAAATTTGACTGAATTCAGCAAAAACATTAGGTTTTATTATTCTATGTAGTGGTGAATCACTGGTTTGATGGCATGTTCAAATTATTGACTTTTGGATTTAGTCCTGTGTAGAAATGACCTATCAGAATTATTAGCTTACACAAATGTTCTATTAAAAGTTTTTAAAAGTTTAAAAATATTTATCACAAATAAAATTTGCCTTGGCACCTTAGTCTACCTAACATTGCTAATACATTTTAGAAATATGTAATAAGCTTCTTAACATTGTCAATTTTGTTTCACACATACAGCAAGAAAGACCAGTGTCTATTTTTTTTTTTTTATTGTCTTTGAGCTCATTTGGACACATTGTCATGAGGCGTTATGAGAAAAACATGATAGACTTGTACTGAACAAACCTTAGCTTGATCTATGTGAAATTACTGTTGGGTTATTTTTGACTTACAAAAATGGCAACAAATATTACTAATAATTATTTTCACAGGCTCACTAATTTTCCCTCTCTGAATTTAATGTTTTCATCACAATTTGGAAATTAAAGCACTGTGCTCATTCACTTTTTGAAGTGCACTGGGTTAATAATGGGCTTCTGCCATTGTCTGCTTAACTCATTTGTCATGTTTTTGTATTCATAGTGCATACATGTCGGTAAAAACATGTATATGGTTTTTGGTTATTTTACTTTTCTAGAATGGACCTACCTGTTTTGCAAATTCAGGTCAAAATGAAACGTGCCAGTAGTAATTTGAACATCTTAATTTTGCTAAAGATGGAGAGTACTCACGTTCCCTGTGTCCATGGGGCAGGTCTCATGAATGACCTCGTGTTCAGTCCAGTTCACGAGGATTTACTGAGCTACTATCGTATGCTAGAGAGTGAACCAGGTTTGGGAATACAAAGATGACTAGGATATAAATATGTGAAAATAGTGTCACAAATTGCAGCATTGAGGGTTAAATAAGGTTAAAGTACATCTGTGAAAAGTCTCCATAGTCATGCCAATAGCAATGAATTAATTCAACAAATATTCAGTATTTATGAAGCCCAACCATAAGCCAAGGACCATGTAAGGTGCTGTGTATCCAATGAAATGAACAAGACATCATTCTTCTTGGCCTCCTGGAGCAGAGTACTTAAGTGATACGTACTTGGCAATACGTAGAAGGCCCTTTGCAATTGTCTCCAATTTGTTTTGCTCCCTGCTGCTGGGGCGAGCGCTCTGAAACAGGAATCTGATTATGTCACTCTCCTTGCTTAACAACCTTGAGTGACGTTCTTGTTGCCTAACGAAAAAAGGTCAAATTCCTTAGTATGGCTTTGCACTCTAATCCTAGACTAATTTTCCAGTTTCTACTCCTTCTCATGTGTCTTAGGCTGTGGCCAAACAAGAACACTGCTGAACCCAAACATCATGTGCTTTTATGCCTGTTCTGCCTTTGTTCACATGGTCCCTTTTACCTGGAGGGTCCTACCCCTCCTACCTGCACACACACTTCTTCCACACTCATTCTGTTGGCAAACTTCTACTCATATGTCACTACTTCAATGACCTCCCAGGCATAACGCACTGTGTTTCTGTAGTAATTTGTCTGCTCATCGCCAACATAATTTATTGTAGTTATTTTCACACAGTCTCCTGGGCTAGATGGTCTTTGAGGGTACTAAGCTGGATGTGTATTAAGCCTAAATTATCTCCAGTGCTGAAGCTTCCTCCATCTGACTTCCTAGTCAGTTGCTTTTGTTTCTCAAAACAAGAACAAACCATGTCCCACCTTTCCAAGAACTTCTAAGTACACAGTCTCATTACAAACTTAAAACTGCTTTGTGGAATATTTAGGGCAAGTAGAATTGTATTCAGTTCACAGTCAAGGATTCTGAAGCTAGGATCTGTGAAGTGCTTATTTCAAGAAAGTGCTGGGATCAGGATTGTTACATTCTCAGCTCTGTCCATTCACATCCATTTGGTATCTGTCTACATCAAAAATTCCATGAAATTACTTTCCTTTTTATAAAATTGTAGCTGTATCAGAAGTGGAACCCAAGCCATGGCTTCTATACCAGACTGAGTAAATAAATACTATTAATCCTAAAATAGGACTCCTCTCTGCAGTCATTGTTTGCCGGTAAACCTAAAGCGTGGGTAGTCATGGCAGTGGTTTGCGCTGATTCTACCTGGTGGTGTTATTGGTCTCTCTTTGGCTGTAGCCTGTGGGTCCTGAGCACTCCTGGCTGTGAGCTGTGGCTTCCGCTATTGCTGCTGCCCTGTTCCTCTTGCTTTAACTCCAGAGCTGCTCTCTGTCCCTGTCTCCTTTTCTGCCACTGCTCTTGGAGCAGTGTTGGTGGCCCGATTCTCAAAATTGGGGAATATTTTTTGCCAGGGAATGAGATTTTTGGGCCCACGAAAGGTAGCCAAGGACATTGGGAGGTCCTCACCCCTGTGGAACTCAGTCATCACTCTCTAGTAGTGATCAGTTTAGGGCTGCATCTGAATCTTTTGACGTCCTTTTACTTTAGAGTGAGTTTCCTATATTTTGGTGGGTGTTTCCTACCCAGATAGGGGCAACTCTTTTTTTTTTTTTTTTTTTTCTTCAGTTTTGATGAGTTTATTCAAAAGATTTTTTTTAAAAGAGCTATGATTCCTTTAGTATCAACTGTTATTATTTTAATTTTATTTATTTATTTTTTTTGGGGGGGGTACACCAAGTTCAATCATCTGTTTTTATACACATATCCCCATATTCCCTCCCTCCCTTGTCTCCCCCCCACTCTCCCCGTCCCAGTCCTCTAAGGCATCTTCCATCCTCGAGGGGCAACTCTTTGTTATGGTTAGTGTATTGATCTTGAACATCATACCCAGAGACCTCTTCATTATTTTTCAGAAGAGCTTTAGGGGTCTGATACATGTAGACTTTTCATTTAATTTTATGTCAACCAACATTTACTGAGCACCTATATATCTCAGGCACTATGCTAGATTGTAGAGTGTTCTATTTAATTTTTTTGAAATTGCGTGGTTATCCCCATTGGCCCTCAGTTACAGATAAGGGAACCTAGGGTCTGAAAGTTCAATAATTGGCCCAAGGGAACAGAGCAGAGCTGGGATTGAAACTCAGGCCTGTCTGATCCCAAAGTCTTTGTTCTTCCTGTTGCCTCTTGCTTCCTGGTATGAATGCCTCCATGATCCATAGTCACTTAAGATTTCAGAGGATTTAACAAGCAAGAATGACATTAACCCAAAGAGTCATTTAAAAAGTTTACTGGGAGAATATTTTTGCTATCATTGCCAGTGCCAGTAGAATCTATAAGATTTATAAAACATGATAAATGCCAATAGAAGACAGCTCCCTGTGCATATTTAATTTTGTTCTCCCTCTTCAACTACAAATACAAGAGAAAGAAACACTGTTTTTTACAACTTAACTTTCTAAATGACTTAGACATCCTTGGCGGCTTCTTCTTTTCTCTACTCTCATGAGCCCTCTAAGGACTAACATGTTAAAAATTATGATTATTCTTTCCAGATGTTGGAGTTTTGATTGCAAGTTGACTAGGAATAGCTAAGTGGTGGCGGAGCTGGCGTTGCTTAGTGGAAAATGTTCAGACAACACACGAAGACCTGCCAAGTCTCTTGCAATGTTTTATTTGTATTGATATGTGTTTGGCTCCGTCAGCTCTGCTTGAGGTTGTGAGGCTGATTGGAATGACCAGGCCAAAGAGCTCTGGGAGTATTCCTCCTCATTCCACTACGATTCCCGAGTCCTGAGCAGATTAAAGATAGTAACGGTTCTGCAGTTAGGTAAGAGATTGAACAAAATATATGTGAATCGGTGAATAATGTTAAGTATCTTAAGGAGTTGCTTAAATTAGAAAGTAAATGAAAAACCAGATTGGAAGGAAATTCAGAGTATTTAAATGAATGTTTGCCTCTAAACTTACCACTATGTGATTTGAGAAAATCATGGATTCACTATGAAATAATTTAATTTTATTTTCTGCCTTTAGAAAAAGTACTTCAAACTTAAAATCTTGTTCATTTTTGTATTTCATGGAGATTCCTTGCCTGCCCTAAGAATATGTTTCTATTTATTTTAGGCATAACTGCTCAATTTGCCTCTCCATCTTTCTCCTAATGGGAACCAACTTTTGAACCATCCTTGTTTCCCCTGAAGAATTACATTGTCAGTCTAGAAGCCGACATGTATCAGTAAAGCTGGTGGCAATTTTGACCATGACTATATTTCCATTTTTTTAGTAAAAAGGCATTTCATACTTTCCATTTGTTTGTCACTCAATTTTGATCTGGCTTCCAAAGTTGCCTGATTTTTTTAACCATGAGATAGAAGAGCAGGTGTCACAAGGTGATGTGGATGTGCTCAGTTGATGCCCAGAGAGGGAATTTCTGCGTGAGATTCCTGCATTTTGTTCTTTGGTTTCTGTTATATAAGAGAGAAAATAGGAGAGAGAAAGGAGCTGTATATGATCAATCTAAACCTGAAACTGTGAAGGCGAAGCTTTTGTCATTCTAAAATTACCCTCAGTTTTTTTCAATACTGGGAAATCATTCTGTGTAACAAAATCAAACTGCAGAAAAGTTTTTTGGTGTATGGTTTTGTTGGACTAGCGGTTAGCAAATCCCAGACATCTCTTTGGAGTCTCTAGGAATTCTGGACTCAAGAAGAAAGAACAGTTTGCAAAACAACTTTGTAAATTCAATTTTATTAACATAAGTCTTCCAATAGAGGCAAATGGAAAGACTTTGGAGTCAGACAAGTCTAGGTTTAATCCTGGTTCTGTCACTTACTAACCTTGTAAACCGGGCCAGGTTATTTCACTCCTGGAACCTTAATTTCCTTGTCTGTAAAAGATTGAAATGAATGCATACCTTTCAGAATTATTATGAGAAATTGATGTATGCAAATATAGACCAGAGAGGGCCTCCCAGTAACTGAGAGATATTTTAAAATAGAACATGAAAGTTGTTATCATACAGGTTAAATTTGTGCTGTGAAGCACACTAGTCACACAAGGCAAAGATTCCTGCTCCACAGCCTAAAATGTGGCTACGACTCTTCCTCCCTGTTGCCGTAGCTGTAAATAAGAATGAATGCTAATAGCTGCCATTACTGCATTCTTACTCTCTGCTAGGTAATGTGTAAACATTGTGCCATTTGATCTTCAAAACTCTCTTCTGGGATAGTTTATGTGATTCTAAACAACAAGCTTAGCTGAAATTAAAAATATAACCTACTTTGTCATTATACAGACATAGCCATTGGCTTTTTATAAATATGTTAGGCTAAATCAATACTCCTCACAGACTTTAGAAATTGTGGTTCTAGTCAAGTGGGGAAAAAAACTCCAGGAAAAATTGAGTTGTAAATAGAACCTGAATGTTTTATTTATTCATTTTTAAAACAGG
Organism: Hippopotamus amphibius kiboko; assembly: GCF_030028045.1. NCBI lineage: Eukaryota > Metazoa > Chordata > Mammalia > Artiodactyla > Hippopotamidae > Hippopotamus > Hippopotamus amphibius. Next base: position 66,591,963 of record NC_080186.1, on the reverse strand, counting down.
GATATGTTTGAAAAGATAAATTCTAGGACCTACCCATCAGGTTTGCTGGGACTGTGAATCTATGAGCTGAACGGTGTCACTAAGCTCTGTGAGGAAGCCGGAAGCTGCTTCCTTCTGCTCTGTACCGAGCACAGGTGCTTGAACTAGGTGCTTAATACCTAACTAGTAGGTACTCAACATGGTAGGAACTTAATAATGCTTATCAAGTGAAATTTTGTAAAACAAACAAATTAGTTTTTAACGTGGGGAAGTATACCTCCTTAAGATAAATTTTTTCCAGATGGATAATTTTAAAGTTTTCAAAAACTGTTTTTTTGGAGGGCAAACACTTTTATTTTCAAAACCTTTTTAAGTACCTACATTTTTAAAGTTAGTCTGAGTCTTCCCACCTGAACATTTGATTATATCATTTTTTTAAATTTTGAAAAAATTTGAAAATGTAAGAAAATGCATATGTAAGAAAATCTCATTTAAATCTTAAATAAAAAATCTTAAATATAAATTTATGAAATGCTGTGATTTCTAAAACTAGCAATATTATGAGTAGCCAAAGGAAAAGAAATGATGAAATTTGAAACATTTCAATGAGCTAAAATTTTGAATAAATTGAAAAAAATACAGTTTTTATGTTTTCTATTAATGTTTTCTGGACTATATGCCGTAAAATAAAAAGGATATAAAAATAGCTAATATTACATACTGTTCTAAACCTCGCAAAGAGCTCCGTATACATTATATTTCTTAATCTTCATGACAACCCTGTCAAGCAAGTATTGCTTTCCTTTCCATTTTACAGATGAGAAAACTGAAAGTCAGATGACTTGCCCACACATCCGGCAAGTGGCAGAAACAGGTTTAGAGCACAGGTCTCTTTGACTCTGCATCCTGTAATCCTGCTTGTGTGTTGTGCCCATCGGCCTGAGCTTGATGGGCACAATTCCTGTAGGAACTGGTCCCCACAGTGTGCAGAGATGAGGTCATTAATCAATATATATATTGCCCAACTAGCAAATAACTTGTTCGCCCTGAAGTATGGAAATTATTTGCTCTGGCATAGAGATTATCCTCATCCCTTCTCAAGAGAATCAGATGAGGGATCTCCAGGCTTTAAAAAAAAAAACAAAAAACAAAACAAAAGGATGTGTGCAAAAAACAAAAGCTCCATTTTGAAACTGAAATTGAAATTTTTGTTCTTGAACTGCTACAGTCAAGCTGAATGCTGAGGCACTCATAAACTGTGGAGCTCATTTCCTGATTTAACATTATTGCTCAGTCCAGGAGTTCTCAAGAAATACGACTGTTTGGTTATCTTCCCCTTGTAATAACTAGAGCAAACTACGGTGCAGATATAGTTTGGAACACGTCATAGCACCTGAAAACCATCCAGGAGTCTTCATTCTTCCAGGTTAATGAATGCAAAATTCTGATTCCATTTGTCTTAGCCCACATGCATCTTGTGTAAGAGCAAGGAAATTTAAATGCAAAAATGACTTTTTGTGCAACGTTAGGATGAGATTTTCATTATACCAAAGCAAACATTAAAATGAAAAGCACTACACAGTGGTAGTAATACATGGATTTCTCCCTCACTGCATTTACAATGTCTTTCTTTATACTATGTTGCCCTCTATAGTATTGACATAACATATTTGAAATAAAAAACAATGATGGGATAGTGAGGAGAGGAAAGTCTACTTTTTGCCAATGTGAGAAAGGTTAACTTTGAAAAACCCAAGTAAATGTCTGCTTATACACGTTCAAGTATTCTTTTCTCTAAGTGTATTCAATTAGCTAAACCCAATTGCCTATCTTGTGTTTTTGCACCTTCATTTCTATAATAATGTGAACGGAGTCAATAATCATATATGCTTCCTGTAACAAAAACCAAGTAGAATAGCCAAAAGAATGTATTGTATTTTAATAACTGCTGTTAAAAATGGCACCTATGTTTATCTGACTATGTGATTTTCGGAGAGAACTAAATGGATTTATGAACTTTCAAAACAAGCACAAACTAAAAAAAAAAAAAAAAAAAAACCAAACCAAAACAAAAAAACTTTACCCTCAGGCTTAGCAATAACATGAGACTTCAAGCCTAATAGGTAATTATTTTGGAAATTTATGTTTCTAAAAAGAGGAGGGGGGCAAAATGCAAACACCATCGCAACCATAGCTAATTAAAAACAGTTGGTGAACCAGCTGATTCTGGCAAAAAAAAGTGAGTTGCAACACTTGAAGCGACTGGTGTAGAGCTCAGAAAGAAATCCAAGGAAGTAAACATTTCTTTACTTTTTGGGCAATTTACTTTAGCCAGACAACTCTGTGAAGGATGGTGGTATTCAGAGGGTTGTTCTGATAAGCAGATTTCCAGCCTTTTAAGGCAACAGTATTCTCTGAAAACAAAACAAAACAAAAATCCCCTGAAGCTCAAAAGGTGTTGACTGTCTAAGCAATATTTTTTCCCAAGGAGTGGTCTCCCCAGTTAGGTACAATTACTTAATTTTTTAGTAATGCAACTCATTTCACTGAAGTGTGATAATACCCAATGCTGGCAGTGGGGAAGGGAAGAGGCTCACGGAGGACAAATTGTTAGAACCTTTTTGGAAGGCAATTTGTTTTTTTTTTTTATTCTTTTATTTTTTAAAAAATTTTATTGGAGTACAGTTGATTTACAGTGTTGTGTTACTTTCTGCTGTACAGCAAAGTGAATCAGTTATACATATACATATATCACCTCTTTTTTAGATTCTTTTTCTATATAGGTCATTATAGAGTATTGAGTAGAGTTCCTGGAGGACAGTTTGTTAATACTATCAAAGCCTTAATGCGTGTACACATTTTGGCTTAGTGATTTCACTTTTAGGAAATTATGCAAAGGAAACATTCACATAAACATTCATATAAAAAGCATCCACTTTTGTCAATTCTATGTCAACTAACAAGGTTAAAAAATAGGTCCATCTATTTAGGAGAATTCTATACAACCAGGTTCTGAAAAAGTTTTCTTGTCATGAAAAATAATTATAATATTTTAACATGCTGCTAAGGGCAGAAGAAACAGACCAAAATAAGTATATAGAGTAGATACCATTTAAATAGAAATAAAATGAACATATCTCCTGCTGTGGGGGAACTTGATAGGATGTAAGCCACAATAGGAAAAATATAATTAATTTTGAAAAGGACTGAGGTTGCCTTTACCTGGGATGAATTATGAACTCTCTGCTGCAATTGGGAGCCTGTGTTGGAAGTAGAATCTTCTGAGTTGACTTAAAGATATGAATACATTTGTGTGGTTGCTACCTATAGTTTCACATTTGGAGTGGTCCAAACCTAGCTTATGTTTGAGAAATACGTTCTATTTCAGATCATGAATTAGATTAATTTAGAACACTTTTTTATTAAAACTCTCAAATGATTAAACACCAGAGACATTAAGTCCAAGCATGTATGTGTGTGTGTGTGTGTGTGTGTGTGTGTGTGTGTGTGTGTGTGTGTTTACATTGTGAGATTTTGCACTCTATAAATAATGTCACCAGTGCTGTCAGTTATATACCTCCTTAGGCTGTGTATTTACTGCTTCTGGCCGTCAATTTGTCAGCTACTTTGGTTTATGGTAACTGTCATCTCTTTATGAGTGGCACATTCTTAAAACCACACGTGTCACAGGCTGTCTGCTACTGACCTAAGGAGTGCCAATTTTGCTTTGTAAAAAGTAGCTTGGATATGAAATCATGATGGTATGAAGGATTTCCCAAGCTGGTAGGTAAACAAAGACATAAGCTGCCCTGGTGAATTTCAGCATTCCAAATTGTCATGGGAACTTACTGTGCTCTTCCTAGAGAGAGAGTCACTTTTCTGCTCCAGTGCCTACTCTGTGTGCTCCACTTGAAAAGCAGTGGCAGGATCAGCATTGGTGGCGGAAGCCAGACAGCCAGAAATGAAATGGCCATGCAATGAACAATAAAGCAGATTTTGTTTTACAAACCTTCACATAGAACTTGTCAGGTAGCTTGCAGAAACTTCTGACTGGTTCTGTGAATTCTGCGTCTATCTTTTCATGATGTATTGAAAGTTCTTGTACTTCAGTGCATTTATGTATAAGTGTGCTTATTTATAAAAAGATATTTTACTTTGAAACAATATCAAATTTATAGAAAAATTGCAAAAAGAGAGCAGAAAATTTTTTTTCCTAAATTGTTTGAGAGCAAGTTGCCCATCAGCCCTGGATACTTTAATGTATGTCCTACTACTGCCAACATTCTCCTAATGAACCGCAATAAAACCATTAGATTAAGAAATAAACATTGACACATTAGTCCCGTCTAACCCTCAAACACCATTAGAGTTTTGTGAATCATCTTGAAAATGCCCTTTGTAGCAGAACGATCCATGTCAGAATCACATATTGCATTCAGTTGTCATATGTGCCTTTTTAGTCTCCTTCAACCTTTTTTCACTCTTTTTTGACTTTCATGACCTGGAAAATTATAAGGAAGTTACTTTGTGCAAAGTCCACAATGTATATTTTTCTTGTTTTCTATTGATTAGATTCAGTTTATATGTCTTTGGTAGGAATATCACAAAAGAGGTTCTGGGTTCATCTCATTGTACCCCATCAGGATTAATATTGTTCCATTATTGATGATGTGCTCATCAACCATTTAATGACCTCTGATCATTTGATTAAGGTGGTGTATGGCAGTTTATCTTTGTAATTACTCTTTGTAATTCATGAATGATTTGTAAAGTGGTTCTTCAAGAATAGCTAGACATCCCATTCCTTAACAAACTCTTTCTTTCTTCCTTTCTTTCTTTCTTTCTTTCTTTTTTCTTTCTTTCTCTTTCTTTCTTTCTTTCTTTCTTTCTTTCTTTCTTTCTTTCTTTCTTTCTTTCATCTTTCTTTCTTTCTTTCTCTTTCTTTCTTTCTCTTTCTTTCTTTCTCTTTCTCTTTCTTTCTTTCTTTCTTTCTTTCTTTCTTTCTTTCTTTCTTTCTTTTTCTTTCTTTTTCTTTTTCTTTCTTGCTTTCTTTCTCCTTCCTTCCTTCTTTTCTTCCTTCTTTCTTTTTCTTTCTTTCTCTTTCTTGCTTTCTTTCTTCTTCCTTCCTTCCTTCTTTTCTTCCTTCTTTCTTTCTTGCTTGCTTGCTTTCTTTCTTCTTCCTTCCTTCCTTTTCTTCCTTCTTTCTTTCTCTTTCTTTCTTGCTTTCTTTTGCTTTCTTGCTCTTTCTTTCTTCTTTCTTTCTTTCTTGCTTTCTTGCTTTCTTCCATCTCTTTCTCCATTTCTCTGTCTCTCTCTCACTCCCTCCCCCTCCTATCTATCTACCATATACCTATCTATCATCTCACTCTTTCTCTTTCTCAGTATAGGCTCATGAATTCCTATTTTTGTTCAAAGGTTATAATCTATTTCTATCACTATTTATTTTGAACTTAAATTATCCCCTCATTTGATCAGGGGAATCTTCTTCAAGCTGGCTCCTATGTCCTTTTAACATAGCCCATTATCCTTTGAACACATCTGTACTTTCTGACACAAGAAGAGGTTCCAGGTTCATTTTTTTATTTTCCCTGCCTCAGTCCTGGAATCATCCATTTCTCCAAGGACCTCTGATTCCTTTCATTGGAGAATGGTATTTAGAAACCAAGCTCTTGGTGCGAAGTAAACTCATTGCTGCTATTGTAGTATTGCTGCTCCCAGGCCCCTTGAATGGACAAAGCTGGGGAATATATAATATTATTATTATACATTATTTATTTGTTATATAGAATATATAATTATAATATATATTCTTTATTTTTTTACATATATATAATATATATAATTATATATTCCCCAGCTTCATCCACTTAAAGCACCCAAGAGTAGCAACAAATTACTTTATATTTTTTTACACCCCTATTTTTCTCTTTCTATCTAAATGTTGAAACTGTGAGTTCACAGAGATATCTCCAGTTCCAATCTAATACCACAAGATTCATTCTAGTTTTTTCTCTTTCCGTATTTGTAATTCCCTTCACCAACTGTGAGAAATCTAACTCCCAATATCCTCAGTATGTTTATTTATTTGCTCAATTATCCTGTGTATAACCCACCTCCCACTGCCAACACGCCTCGCGTTGATGCTCTGTTTATTTTGTTTAGACTTTGAGACCAGGCATCTCACTCTGCATGGGCTTTGACACCATATGTTGTCATATACATGGAGACCCTCCTCGTTCCATCTGGCCATCTCTCTACGTGGATACCTTCCTCACCCTGCTCAGGCTTTGAAAACCCATTCTGGGATGTCTCCTGGCAAGAACATTCTCTTCACTTGTTTCAGGGCTCCATCACCCAAAACTGGGCTGCCACTACCACTGCTTTCCTAGGTGAACGTCCTCCTCCTTCTGCGTGGGCTCCAGTTTCCCTTGTGGGATGCCACCATGTGCCAGAGTCCCTGTGCTGGTGCTTACCTTGCTCAGCCTCACCTAAAAGCTTTTGGATTGAATTGTTCAGGAAGGAAAGGGAAAGGAAAAAAAAGAAGAAGAGGAGGAAGAAGAAAAGTTGGTTTATAAAGTTTGCCTTACAGGTAATGCAGTGGGGCAGAAACTGTGAAATGAGAAAGACATTGTCAGATGACCTTAAGGAATGAGTTTAGTAATGGTGTAGGATGAGCACTGGTTAGGAATAAAGCAAAGGCCTGCTGGAAAGAGCATAAGAAGTGGCCAAGGGGCATTCTGTCTCTGGACCACTCTGGCTTTTTTTATCAGACGAAAGGGGAAAACAGAATGTGGGTGGCTTGACCAAGCAAGTTCTCAGGATAATGACCCAGGAATAAGGTTTCTGCGGATAATTTCATAGCAAGCTAGGAAGAATAATAGTCGTGTACTTATTATGTGTTAGGAACTTAAGTTACATTATTTATCAATTTTCTTGACAGGTGGGCATTATTCTACCCATTTTATGAGACAGGAAACTGAGGTTTGTAAAGGTGCATCAACTTGCTAATGATAACAGGGGTCTGAGCCAGGACTCAAATCCAAATCTGACTGACTTCTACAATCATTCCTTATTTTATTGGACATGATTAAGCCTATTAATTTAGGAGACGTGATGAAGATAATTAAATTTTTTTTATTTGATTTCTCACGAATTTATGTACAGGCGTAGCTGAGGTTCTTAACTCTTTCAACCAAGTCATTCTGGAAAAGCAGATTCAGGAGTTCCTAGAAAACTTCCTAGTCCTTACTTTAACTCTTCCATCATGGAGAGAAGAGAAATCTGAGAAGAGAGGTTGAGAAGGTTACATATGAACTCTAAGGAGAGAGTAATCCAGAAACACAGCAGGTAGGAGTGGGGCCCAGGAAATGAAATTTTATTTATGTTAGTACCTTAGAACAATCAGTGTGCCTGTGGAGGATATTTGCCCCCAACATGGAAGCTGTAGAAAGAAAGAGCTAATAAATATTTGTATCATTGCCTTGTCTCGATTCCAAAGCCCCCCTTCCTTCTTTTTAACTTCTGTAGGACAGGAGACAAGAGACATCATAACAATTTCAACAAGTATTTAAGTCTGTGGTTAGGTGATGTCTCCTGGGGTATCAGCAACCTGCCGTTTTGTCAGTGTTTTCTCTATATCTGCATTGAAGCTGCGTATAAAGTTATTCTGGTGGCCTCTATGTCACATAATATCACAGACTCCCTGACAGCTGTTTGGCCATCAGCATCACAATGGGGAAAACGCCTTTCAGTTTCCAGAATCTTGCTATAGTCTGATGCTGGTACCTGTTGTTGTAATCATTTAATTGACATGCTTTAATAGTCCTATAATAAATAGAATAGAGGTTTGGTTTTATAGTTTCCCTTATAAAACAGTATACAGTATACAGTAAACAAAACATGATTTATGCAAAAATAAATTTATGGCTTTCTTTTCCCCAATCATTAAGAATGAAGACTTCATAAATAAATATCTAAGCCTCATCCAGTGTTATAAGATGAATTCCACCAGACAACCTAGCCCACAAATTTGTGAAACTTTGTAGAGTCTTATAGAATATTTGGAACCAAGAAGCATACAGGAGGATGGCCAGCATGACTTTGTCTCCAGGGGGAGGGAATAAAATCTAGTGGCAGCTTCTCAATGTCCCTTTCCATTTGCTGTGTTCACTCAAGTGGTCTTTATTGTTGATGATGTGATGCCACTTAGTATTTACATTATCTTTTTATATGAGGCACTCATTGCTTTTCTTTCCTTTTCGATTTATTTTATTATTTATTTATTTATTTTGGCTGTGTTGCGTCTTTGTTGCTGCACACGGGCTTTCTCTAGTTGTGGTGAGCGGGGGTTACTCTCTGTTGGGGTGCACGGGCTTCTCACTGTGGTGGCCTCTCCTGTTGCAGAGCACGGGCTCTAGGCACGTGGGCTTCAGTAGTTGCAGCACATGGGCTCAGTAGTTGTGGTGCATGGGCTTAATTGCTCCACAGCATGTGGGATCTTTCTGGCTCAGGGATTGAACCCACGTCCCCTTCACAGGCGGGGTCTTAACCACTGCACCACCAGGGAAGCCCAAGGCACTCATTGCTTTTCAGTACCAACTCATAAATTTTCACTCTGCACCCAGGTAGGTGAGCAATGAGCAGCACTGCCCATATTGTGCAGCTAGAGGCATCGGGCCTTGTCTGTATGAAGGGATGTGGAGAATTCAGCAATTAACTGCTTTTTTTCCAAGTTAAAATACTTATCTAGTAAAACAAGCTAGGGCTATTTATTTGGAGGACTATATTGTTTTCTGTAAATTATAAAGTTCAAATATAGTTATTGCTTTTGCCAGAGCGCTGGGCCCTGCCAAGAAGATGGGTAAATTTTATAGCTGAGCTTCATATTGGTAATAAATTGTTGGACCATTTAGTGTTAAACATAAAAACAAGTAACTCAGCTGCTTGAAGAAAATAGTATGACTGCATGGTGAAAACAGTACTTATTAAATAATTATAAAATATTCTAGAGAAGTGGGGGATAGGGCCACCACTTAGAAAAATAAGATTGTGCTCATATTTTGCTTTTTTGTTTACCAAATTATTTTGTATCCTAGACAAAATGATAGAATATTAAGCAGTTAAACTAAAATATTGCAGGAATAGAAAGAATTTTAGATTATTAAAGGGTTTAAAAACTATTAATATAGGGAAGAAATAATTATTACATTATATTCAATTACATTCTTAAGTGAATTAAGAGATTCTATTATTAATGGTATTAATGATACATGGATGGACATTGCTGCAGTTACTTTGGTTTAAATCTCAAACATATTATCATTTTTTAGTACTTTGCATAGTGCTGTGCACACATAGAAGTTTGATGTTTCTTGAGTTTCAATAAATATATATCCATTAACTATTTAGACAGCTTAATGAAGGTTAAAATTTGAAAATGTATGCCATAAGCTTGCTCTCTGTCAATGAGAATTCACTTTAAAAATGTTATTGTCTGAAATCAAGAATTTTTAAGTAGAAAGATAGAGGACCCATATTATATTAATGAATTAGAAGCTAGTATAGTCTTAAGAAATAAAATTGATTTATAAATATTAAGCAACTCTTTACAGAAGAGTTTTGTAAGTATACAAATAAGTTGCCAAACAGAAGGAGTTTAAACTTAGAATATAAATACAATTGTGGAGCCAGAGAATCCATCTAACTTAATGTATGAGTATTGTAATTATAGGAGGAAAATTCTACTGAAAAAGAAGAAGGAAAACCATTAGGTGGTCTGCATGGGTCACAGAGCTCAGAATGGAAATAGTACCATGCAATTGAACTTCAGAGCGCACCAGTGAGATAGGTGAAGAGAGTTGTCCTGACACTCTGATTCTTCAGGTTTCTCCTGTGGGCTCATTTGTTTATGTTGTGAGTCAGTGACTCAGAATCCAGTGTTGTATGGAAAAGAAAACAGTAAGAACAGCAGTTAAACAACACAAGGCATTTTCATGGTGTTCTACCAGCTCTTTTCAGGAAAGCTCCAGTCTGTTGTCCAGGGGAAGATTCTTTTAGGTCTTCTCTGGGGATTTTTCTTCAGTTCCTAAACAACCATTTTTATGCATTTCCCCTTCACATAAAAGAAAAAAAATGTAGACAGTCACTCATCCTCCTTAATGCTTCTAATTAAATGAACAATAACAGTTATTGAAAGGGTAGGAGAAAAAGGGGAAGACAAGTCCACTCACCTTTCTTTATGAGGGATGGCACTCTTAAATGTTGGCCCTTCTTTCTCTCTGAAGAGACACCAGAAGGAAGGCAATTACTGGAATGTGAGGTAACTAAGCTCATTCGTCTTTAGTCTTTACAATAAGCCTTGCTGCTTTTGACTTGTGAAAGGATAGAAAAAGCTGGTCTGAAGCAGTAGAAAGTTAGGGACCTACATTTCACAACCACTCTCAGTGATCCAAGAATTGAGTGTAAACGGGATGAATGGAGTTTACTAAGACTGAGACAAGTATTAAGTGACTAAACAGCTGTATGTATACACATTTTATTCTCCTTACGTGTACAAGGGACTTCTGCACTCCCATACAGTAGGGGAAGGGAATTAACTTATGAGTGTTCGTTGTGTGCCAAGTTCTATGGCAGCATTTTATTTAAATTTTTTCTTCAACTCTAAAATACCTGTTAGATTACTACAGAGCATTGCTTATTGAATTATTACATTATTGTGAGGATTAAATAAGATGAAGCTGGTACTATCTGGTACATTAGATTCTCACAACAACCCTATAAATCTCAACAAGGTTAACGTGACCCAGCCAATGTCACACCGCTAGAAAGTGGTCGAGATGGTGTTCTAATCCAGAACCGACCCCCCAGCCCTCACTCCTGCCGCTACACTCTGTGACTACAAAATAGTGCATTTGCTGGGTAATTGTCTATGACTCATGTGATAACAGGGATCTTGGGCCAGAAATTTCAAGCAAAAGCGTATTACTGTTAAACAAAATCTATTCCGAGGAATAATTTGTAGTTACTGGGAGAAATGTATTTTTACGCTTCTTCTACTCTTGAAGTACAATGGTTAACAAATTGCTTAATTTCCTCTTTGTAAGCTGAGTGCTGCAGGCAAGCTGTGTTTTCCCACTGGTAAAGTATTTCCAAATCTGTGTCTGTGGAGCTTAAATTGGAGGAAATTCGACATCCCAAACTTTGGGTAATGAATGTGACACTTCTTTGAGAATTTAGTTTCTTGATCTGAAAGAATGGTATGCTCCACAGGCAGAAATGTGAGTAGAATTTACTATTCATAGAGCTGTCAGGGCTGTGGTTTTTTAGTCCTGATATCTATTTGTGATAGTTCTGTGATGCAAACATTAGGGTAGGTGCACAAATATCAGGTGAAATTGTAAAGAGCTTAAGGATGAAATACTTATGATGACAAAAGTGATGGTTAGGCCACAGTTAATTCACTGAGGTATGTCCTTAATTATAACACTTAATTTTAAGTTATCTAGCTACTACCTATCCTTTCTGTCTAGTTAATTTTATGATACTAACATATTCTGGAATATAAGCTCCATATGGTCAGAGATTTTTGTCAGTTTCAGCCACATCTGTATCCTTAGAACCTAGAAGAATGCCTGGTATATAGTAAGTGTCCAATTAATATTATTTAAAAAAAGAATGAAATACTTAGGCAAAGGGATAGAAGCTTAAGAAGTTGAACTCTAAAATTCAGGAACAGAAGGAATTCTCATCAGAGGAACAAAATATTAAAGGGATAAACTATTTTTAAAAATTAATTATTTCTATTGAAGTATACTTGATTTACAATGCTGTGTTAGCTTCAGGTGTACAGCAAAATTTTTGATTCGGTTATATATATGTGTATATATATATTTATAAAAGAATAAGAATATACATTTTCTTTTTCAGATTCTTTTCTATTATAGGTTATTACAAGCTATTGAATATAGTTCCCTGTGCTCTACAGTAGGCCTTGTTATTTTATATTTAGTAGTGTATAGTTGTTAATCCCAAACTCCTAATTTACCCCCCTTTCTGCCCTTTCCTCTTGGTAACCATGAGTTTTTTTTATGTCTGTGAGTCTACTTCTATCTTGTAAATAAGCTCATTTGTATCACTTTTTTAGATTCCACATGTAAGCGATATCATATGATATTTGTCCTTGTCTGACTTACTTCACTTAGTATGATAATCTCTAGGTCCATCCATGTTGCTACAAATGGTGTTATTTCATTCTTTTTTATGCCTGAGTAATATTCCATTATCTATATCTATATCTATATCTATATCTATATCTATATCTATCTCACATCTTCTTTATCCATTCATCTGTTGATGGGCGTTTAGGTTACTTCCATGTTGGCTATAGTAAATAGTGCTGCAGTGAACATTGGGATGCATGTATCTTTTTGAATTAGAGTTTTTGTCTTTTGCAAATATATGTCCAGGAATGAGTGGGATTGCTGGATCCTATGGTAACTCTATTTTTTATTTTTTTAAGGAACCTCCATACTGTTTTCCATAGTGGCTGTACCAATTTATATTCCCACCAACAGTATAGGAAGGTTCCCTTTTCTCCACACCCTCTCCAGCATTTATTATTTGTAAACTTTTTGTTGATGGCCATTTTGACTGATGTGAGGTGATACCTCATTGTGGTTTTAATATACGTTTCTCTAATGGTTAGTGATGTTAAGCATCTTTTCATGTGCCTGTTGGATATCTGTATGTCTTCTTTGGAGAAATGTCTAAGTGTTCTGCCCAGTTTTTTGACTGGGTTGTTTGCTTTTAGATATTTAGCTGTATGAGCTAAGCTGTTTGCATATTGTGGAAATTAATCTAAAGGGATAAACTATTAATGTAGGAGTAGAAATAATTTTATAGAATTAAATCTTCAAATGAAACATAAAAATTTTATTATTGTTGGTATTTATATTACAGAGAGGCAAAGAGCCTCTCCAAACGATCAAAGATAGTTTGCATAATTCTTCCAGGTTATTCAGAAGAAAAGATGAAAAGGATCATATCATGATGTCAAATGTTAAATTTTAATGTCTCATTTAAAAAATGTGTGTGTGTGTGTGTGTGTGTGATGGGGCAGGTGAAGGAGAGAATGGAGGGATAAAGGATGAATAAAAATATTTTAATTAGCTCCCTTGATTACATCTTATTTCAGGAAACTAGCCATCAACAATGCCTTTTTGTCAATTTTGTCTAATGTCTTTTTAGTTTTAGCATTATCAGTGAAACCATGGTGCTGCACTATTATTTCTTCATTTAATTATTGTTTATCTTTACCTATGCTGCACAGCCCTTACCGAAGTTGTCACTTATTCTCAGAGATCAAATTATTTAAACGTTAAACATACATACTTATTTTCACTAATAACATGAAGAATAAAGGAAATAAAAGGATGGGGAAAAGGTAGAGTAGGGGATCAGCAAGAAAATTTCCCCAGTTTTCTATCTCCAGATTACTAGGAAAAACATGGAACTTCCTTAATTTGTAATTAAACCACAAAAAATTGCTAGCTTTTATATTTTAATTATTTTGGGGTCCTAAATTTGGGGAGTAAGGAGAAGCTTTAAATAAATTCAAAGAAAACGATTGTCTATTTCTAGGGAAAAAAGGCTTTAAATTATTAAACACCTTAGACCATTTATAAAATGCCTCTGTGGACATCAAATAGTCTTAAAAAACAAAATTTTGATGATTTGTGTATAAATAAATCAGAAACATATGAATTAAATTTCACATAAAATTCACATGACTTCAAAAAAATTAAATGTAAAAAATACTTGGCAAAACTTATTTGAGGTTTGGTATAACACAAAGTGTGTTTTGGGTTTGGTAAAGCCACAGGCATTTGAAAAATATCTTGAAATAATCACCAAACCCAAAGTGTTCCTAAGTTAGCCCATTCCTTAGAAACTTTTTACCGTGATGATGTTTGATGATTGATCATTTATTTCTCTTACTAAAGAAAAAAAAGTCAATTATGAGAAATTTAAGGAAGATCAAATTTTCTTTTTCCAGTGAATTGCTAGAATTTGAAAACCCAATAATTTAACAGGCATGTTGTTTGCTTGTTTTTAAAGATCTGCAGCAGCACTATTATTACAGTTGAGCTATAATATTCAAGAATTGGCCTCTTTCCATTCATAGCTCATGTTTCCTCTTAAAGTTTGAAGGGAACTTGAGAGTTCATCTCATCTGTCTCTTGATTGTTCCCTGCCTCCTGCTCTCCGTCCTCCTCCTCCTCTTCTTCTTCTCCTTCTACTCCTCTTGCTCTTCCTTTGATATTTCATTGTTTTTCTTGAGAATATCTCAATAATCGTAACCTTGGTTCCATGCTGGGAATCGCAAAGCAGGCAAATGTCAACCTTAGTCCCCTTCCATCCTAGCAAACTTACTGCTCCTCTATAATCCTTAGCTTCTCTTCAGATGCTCAGTGTTCTGTATCTGTGCCTACTCTACGCTCTCAGCCATACAGACCTATTTAATCTACCACTGCGGTGTTCCCAAACCATCCTTTCATCAAAGTTTACCTTGTGGATAGTCAGCACCACACTGGGGAGAGGGGTGTTGCAAATGCCTTGTATTATTTAATTCTGGTTGCTCACATTACTTTGTTGAAGAAGAAAAATGGCATTAGACTGTAGTTGGAGAGTTTCTAATAAATTTCTCTTATGACTGTTGGTACAACCAACAGAATTCCATCTGAGCTAGAATAAAGCAGAAAGAGGATGCAGGAATAGCTCACGGTGCCCAAGCATTGTGTAGTAGTCACATCTAGAACCAGGGGCTGTAATGCTATCAGGCTTTTTCCGTGTCTCTCATTAACTACTCTTTGGATGAGTCTGTATCATTTTCTCCCCTACAGGCAGGTTTCTACTTCTTTGGTCTACATGGAAGAACATGGCTCATATAGTTTCTGAGTTTACTTATGACAAGTTTAGCCACCAGGAGAAAGACTAAATTTTTCTTTTCTCCCAAATTCTAAATTTTAGAGGCAGAACTCTTACTGGTCAAGCTTGGTTAAGGTACTTACTCTCACACTAGTCAATTGTGGCTAGGGGATGGGAGTCATATGCATAACTGTGACTCTTGGGAACTATATTTTTCACCATGCAGATGAGGCTGGGTGGATGTGAGGAGCAATGGTGCTCAGAAAAAGAGGGACTGGGAGACAACCCCAAAGATACACACTGCAAACGTTGCTCACACTTAAGTGTTAATTTTCTTGATAAAGAAAATTAGGGTGTTTCTTATTTATATATTATTTACCTGAAAGAATGGATTTCTAATGTAGCCTTTATTAGGCATTATAACCTGGTAGAGATGAAAAAAGGGAAAGGAGATATATAATGCTGCTTTTCATATCACACCTGTAGATAATTACACAGTCCATATGAAAAGTTTTTTGTTAAAATTTTTTTCAGGTTTTAATTTTCCTTGCTGGAAAAAAAGATGCAGAAATGTTCTGATACTCTCATTAAAGGTGGGACATTATCCATTCAGTTCCTTGTATAAACATTTAATGAATACCTAGACAGTGTGTTAGGTAAGAACACAGAAATGATTAAGACAGTATTTACCCTGAAGGTTCCCATAGTTCATTAGAAAGTCTAACATTAAAAATATCACACTACATTATGCTAAGTACAATAACAGAAATATGTACCAGGGACAATAGTGGCATAAAGGATGGAAAAATGCAGTGATTTTCTGTGGATTAGAGGAAGCCACAGAGAATGAAGGAGTGTCCTGCCAGGAAAAAGAGAGAAGAAAGGGTACTTTAAGGCAAAAGAAATAAGATCATAGGCATAGATTTGTGAGACAACAAACTCTGTGAAGAGACCCTAGACAAAATTCTGAGACTCTAAAGAGGTAGAAGTAGCCTATAAGTATTCATTTCCCTCCCTCCCTTCCTCTCTCCTCCCCAATTCTTACCTTAGCTAGATTAATATGACTCCCTCTATGCTCCTGCAAGCTGACTTTATTTGGAACCCTCAGTGCTGCTCAGCAATCACACCCTATTTCTGTAGTCTAGTCTCTTTCACTCTCCTAGACAATTATTTCCTTACTCCTCTTTCTTCAAACTTTGAAAATTCCTCCTCCATCCTGACCCTTAGATAATGACCTTACTTTCTATATTACTAAGAAAATAGAAGCATTCTGCAGAAAACATCCTCAAGCTCCCATCTCATCCACCCACTTATGCATATCTGTACACATAGACTCTCCCCTGTGTGACTGCAGATAAAATGTCCATGCTCCTATTTGAGGCTAATCTTTTCTCTTGTACATGAGGGGACACCACTTGATTAAAACATCACTTGAGCAATTTTCCCTTCTCTCTTTACTGGATCCATTCTCAGTAGCACAGAAATGGGCTGTTTTTTTCCCTCCCACCTTAACGAAAACAAAACACCAACAAAAAGACAGCTCTCTTGATCCCACTTCCTCTTTGGCTGTTGCCTCATTGCTAATTTCTTCTTCAGAGTAAGTCTTCTTGAAATAGCTATCTATACTTGCAGTCTCTGATACCTGTTGTCCCTTTCTGTTTTGAACCCACGCCAATCATGCTTTTACTCTCATCAGCTTAACCCGAACTGCTCTTGTCAAGATTACCAGTGACTGCCGTGTTGCCGAATCCAATAGTCATTTCTTAATGCTCATCTTTCTTGACTCATGAGGACCATTTGACATAGTTGATCACTGTCTTATCTTTCAAACCCTGTTTGACTTGAATTCACCTGGTTTTCCTCCTTCCTTGGCTACTCTCAGTCTTGTTTGGCTTGTTGCTCCTTATCCTCTCAATATCTTAACTTTGGAGTGTTCCAAGGCTCAGTCCTTAGACCCCCTCTCTAACTAGACTTACTGCCTTGCTGATCTCATCTGGTCTCATGGATATAAACATCAGCTATATACCCTTACATAAGATGTGTCTCTTTTTTTTTTTATTTTTTTTGGGGTACACCAAGTTCAATCATCTGTTTTTATACACATATCCCCATATTCCCTCCCTTCCTTGACTCCCCCTCCCTCGAGTCCCCCCGACCCTCCCCGCCCCAGTCCTCTAAGGCATCTTCCATCCTCGAGTTGGACTCCCTTTGTTATACAACTTCCCACTGACTATCTATTTTACAGTTGGTAATATATATATGTCTGTGCTACTCTCTCGCTTCGTCTCAGTTTCCCCTTCACCCCCCGCCCCCTCCCAAACCTCGAGTTCTCCAGTCCATTCTCTGTATCTGCGTCCTTGTTCTTGTCACTGAGTTCATCAGTACCATTTTTAGATTCCGTATATGTGAGTTAGCATACAATATTTGTCTTTCTCTTTCTGACTGACTTCACTCTGTATGACAGACTGTAGTTCTATCTACCTCATTACATATAGCTCCATCTCATCCCTTCTTATAGCTGAGTAATATTCCATTGTATATATATGCCACATCTTCTGTATCCATTCATTTGTTGATGGGCATTTAGGTTGCTTCCATGTCCTGGCTATTGTAAAGAGTGCTGCAATAAACATTATGGTACAAGTTTCTTTTGGGATTATGGTTTTCTTTGGGTATATGCCCAGGAGTGGGATGACTGGATCATATGGTAGTTCTATTTGTAGTTTTTTAAGGAACCTCCAAATTGTTTTCCATAGTGGCTATACCAACTTACAGTCCCACCAACAGTGCAGGAGAGTTCCTTTTTCTCCACACCCTCTCCACCATTTGTTGTTTCCAGATTTTGTGATGATGCCCATTCTGATCGGTGTGAGGTGATACCTCATTGTGGCTTTGACTTGCATTTCTCTGCTGATGAGTGATGTTGAGCATCTTTTCATGTGTTTGTTGGCCATCTGGATGTCTTCTTTGGAGGAATGTCTATTTAGGTCTTCTGCCCATTTGTGGATTGGGTTATTTGCTTTTTTGGTATTAAGCTTCATGAGCTGCTTGTATATTTTGGAGGTTAATCCTTTGTTGTTTCATAGGCAATTATTTTTTCCCATTCTGAGGGTTGCCTTTGTGTCTCTTTTTTTTTTTAAAAACTGGTTTGATAATCTTTTATTTGGAGTATTTTGGTACATTTAATGTAAATATTGATATATAGCAGTTAAATATCTTTAATTCAGTCAACTTTTAATTTGTTTTCTATTGGTTCTACCTGTTCTATGTTCTCCTCTCTATCTCTCTCACTCTCTTCTCTCTCTCTCTCTTTTAACATTTTTGGGGGTTAATTAAGGAATTAATTAAGATAATTTATCTCTGAATTATCTTGTTAGCTATCCATTATTTTACTGTAGTATTAGTGGTAACTCTGCACCACGCATCCTTGATTTGTTGAAGTCTAATATTATTACTTGTATCACTTTCTGAATCTTAGAACTCTGTAGCTCCCTTTACTCACCTCTTTCCTTTTGTGCTACTATTGTCATGCATTTTAAAAAATTTTATTTATTTTTATTTATTTGAATGCATTGGGTCTTCTTTGCTGCGAGCCAGCTTTCTCTAGTTGCAGAGAGCAGGGGCTACTCTTCGTTGCGGTGCATGGGCTTCTCATTACAGTGGCTTTTGTTGTAGAGCATGGGCTCTAGGGTGCGCAAACTTCAGTAGTTGTAGCACACGGGATCAATAGTTGTGACTTGTGGGCTTAGTTGCTCCACGGCATGTGGGATCTTCCCGGACCAGGGATCGAACCCATGTCCCCTGCATTGGCAGGCGGATTCTTAACCACTGCACCACCAGGAAAGTCCCTGTCATGCATTTTAATTCAATGTATTTTTTAACCCCGTAAGAAATTATTGTTTGATATGGCCAATATTAATTTAAATTTACCCATATATTTACTCTTTTTATTGCTATTTCTTCTGGAATTACTGGGCTTCCAACTGGGATAATTTTCCTCTGTCCAAAAAACTCTCTTTAGTATTTTCTTTAATGTAGGTAATGAATTCTTTAGTGTGCTGGTGATGCAGTCTCCAAATTTTTCCTTTTCTGAAAGTATCTTTATTTCATATTTATTTTCAAAGAACACTTTTGCTGAATATAGACTTCTGGGTTGACAGTTATTTTCCACCTGGACTTTCTATATATTATCCCATTGTTTTTTGAGAAGTTAGCAATAATCTCTGAAAGCTTTTAAGATTTTTTCTGCCTTTTTTTTTTTTTTTCTCCCCAGCAATTGTACAATGCTTAGGTGCCTAAGTATGCTTTCCATTGTAAGTATTTATCCTGCTTGTGGTTTGTAGAAATTCTTGAATCTATGGCTTAATGTCTTTTACCAGTTTTGGAAAATTATCTGCTATTGTCTCTTCAAATATTACTCTGCTCAGTTCCTTCTCCCTCTTTTCTTTTTGGAGCTTCAATTACATGTGTGTTAGAGCCCTGCACCATGTCCATTTGTCTCTCCTTGTATCAGTCTGGATATTTTCTTCTGATTAATCTTTCAGTTCATAAATTTCCTCTTCAGCTATGTCTCATGTGCTGTTAAACTCATCTTAATTTTAATGATTGTATTTTCAAAATTTCTAGAATATCTATTTTTTCATTCTTTTCACTTTCCTTATATTTTCCATATTTTCATTTAATTTTGGAACATATTAATGACAATTATTTCAAAACAATTTTTCTGACTCCAAAATTTGGATCTCCCATATGCCTGTTCTGTGTAATTTTTTTCTCTTAGTTTGTGGTAAGTTCCTTTCTTTCTTTTTTCCTTTAAAAAATTAACTTCTGGACATATGTACTAGTTTGCTAGGTATGTTGTAACAAAATTCCACAGATGGTGCATTAAATATAGAAATTTATTTTCTCACAGTTCTGGAGGCTAGAAGTCCAAAGTCAAGGTGTTAGCAGGTTTGGTTTCTCTTGAGACCTCTTTCCTTAGCATGAAGACAGCTGCATTCTCACTGTGTCCTCCTATGGTCTTTCCTCTGTGCATCCCTGGTGTCTGTCTATGTCTTCATCTCACCTTCTTGTAAGGACACCAGTCAGATTGGATTAGGGTCCACCCTCACGGCCTTGTTTTAATTTAATTACTTTTTTAAAGGCCCTACTTTCAAATGCAGTCACATTGTGAGGTACTGGGAGTTAGGCTTTAAACATATGATGTTTGGGGGATACAATTCAGCCATAACAGCACAGTTTATGAAGAACTGTAGAGTAATTCAAAGTTCTGGATAATGTTGTCTTCCTTCAAAGAGAATTTACTGTTATTTCTGGAAGCAGTTAGGGGCAGACCTCTTTAATTCAGTCAAGGGTTGAGCTGAATAGCAGCTGGTCTTCAGTCTTGGTAGGGGCTGAGTAGTTCAACTTTACTTGTACTTCTAAGAAATATGTTTTCAAGGGCCCACTGAAAGCTTTAACTGTTTTCCAGGGCCTCTCCTCCTTAATGCACCCTGAGTTTCCCTCTTTTCAGCTGCTACTACTGGTAGCTTACTGATACCCTCAATTAGATTTTTAAAAAATAGCATGTCCAGATTTTTTATGTTCTCAGCAAGAGAGTAGGTCCAAAACAAGCCCATCCATGGCTTCCAAGAAGGAGAAACCCCAGTCCAAATCCCTGAAATTAATTATTTGAATACCTATTCACCAAAGAATCAATCAAATGACCAAATTCCTAATTTATTCTTTAAAATATTTATAATGTTTATAAGCATTTATATTGGATAGGATAATATTAATACTTTTAATAATTTTTAGTATTTTTGACAATGTTAAGTGTTGATGTTTTCATTTTTTTCTTCGTAACTTTTTTTTTTTTTTTGGCTGCGTTGGGTCCTTGTTGCTGCGTGCGGGTTTTTCTCTAGCTGTGGAGAGCAAGGGCTACTCTTCATTGTGGTGCGTGGGCCTCTCATTTCGGTGGCTTCTCTTGTTGTGGAGCACTGGCTCTTGGCATGCAGGCTTCAGTAGTTGCAACACGTGGGCTCAGTAGTTAGGGCAGGCAGGCCATAGAGCACATAGGCTTCAGTAGTTGTGGTGCATGGGCTCAGTAGTTATGGCTCATGGGCTTAGTTGCTCTGAGGAATGTGGGATCTTCCTGGACCAGGGCTCAAAGCTGAGTCCCCTGCATTGGCAGGTGGATTCTTTTTGTTTGCTTGTTTGTTTATTTGTTGTTGTTTGTTTTTTAAGCTTTTATTGGAGTATAATTGCTTTACACTGTTGTGCTAGTTTCTACTGTACAACAAAGTGAATCAGCTATATTTATACATATATCCCCTCCCTCCCGTGACTCTTTCCCACCCTCCCTATCTCACCCCTCTAAGTCATCACCCATCATCGAGTTGATCTCCCTGTGTTATGTAGCAGTTTCCCACTAGCCATCCATTTTACATTTGGTAGTGTATATATGTCAGTGCTCCTCTCTCACTTTGTCCTAGCTTCTCCTTCCTCCCGCCACCCTGTGTCCTCAAGTCCATTCTCTTAATCTGCATCTTTATTCTTGCCCTGTCACTGGGTTCATCAGTACCACTTTTTTAGATTCCATATGTATGAGTTAGCATATGGTATTTGTTTTTCTCTTTCTGGCTTGCTTTACTCTGTATGACAGACTCTAGGTCCATCCACCTCACTACAGATAACTCAATTTCGTTCCTTTTTATGGCTGAGTAATATTCCATTGTATATATGTATGGCAGGCGGATTCTTAACCACTGTGCCACCAGGGAAGTCCTTTGTAACAATTTTTAAAGGAATGTTGAGTTTGTTTCTGCCCCAACTGCATGCTGAAATGAGCCAGGGGAGAAGTAGGGACCCTCTACTAGAAGAAAGAAGGAAAGTCAGTCTCAGCACCATCTCAGCTGTTTATTCTTGAGCGTGGGGAGACTAAGGAGCAGAGAACCAGGGAGGGGATGGGGTCAGGGAGACAGTTTGGAGGTCTAAGGAGGTTACAGTCCTGGATTTCCACATTCTCTTGTTGGAGGACCATACATTTCTGAGAACATTATAAAAATGTAAAATAAAAAGTTCTTGGTTAATAGATAAATTTGGTAAATTTGACAAATTGACATTTAGCATATTGATCCTTAGGCAAAGTAGCTTTCTACTATTGTTGATATTAATTAGGGTGCAGGGTGCTATCATATAGACTCCAAGATATGGGAGCTTAAATAAGATTGAAATGGATATTTCTTCATTTAACATTCTGAGCCCAAAGTTGATAGAGCACCTAGCTGATATTTAGAAGCCAGGCTGTGCCATCCCGAGGTCTTGGCATTGTCCAGATGGTCAAAGAAGGACCAAACCACAATCACAGCATCCACATCTCAGTGGGGAGGACAAAGCTGGGACAAAGCAGAGCACATTTATCTGTTATAAAAACATGGTGCAAAAGTTGCATGTATCACTTTTGCTCTTACATCTCGCTGACCAGTACTTAGTCACATGGCCACAGCTAGGTACATGGGAAGCTGAGAAATGTAGTTTCCATTTTGGGTGAGCATGGGTCCAGTTAAAATGTAAAGATTTTCTGAGTATAAGAGAGGGGAAATTGTTATTGGAGACACTACGCAGTCTTTGACCAAGAACAAACTTTGTACAACTTGGTTCACATTACTGTTTATTCATTATTTTGGCAAGACTTTATTGACAGCCAGCACTGAGGGAAACAGCCCACACCTTAAAATGCTTACTATTGGTGAAAGAAAATAGCTATAGCAAAGTAAATGTAAACAGAGTGTCTTAAGTTAGGGCTCCTGGGAAATATACTCCAAGATGGGGTTTACTAGGGAGTGCACTTCTCAACCTCTGTGCAGAATGCGGGGGAAGAGAATCGAGCAGTGAAAGGAGTTGAACTCTTATCATAATGACCTCCCAGGAGCTCAGGAGCAGGAATGGACTTCAGAGTTGTCTCACTTTAAAGCAAGGGATCCTTTGTATCCTACTGTTTTTATTGACTAATTTTGGGATTTGAGCTGCCCTGGGCAAAAGAAGCTCATTTTGGCCAAGGACAGTTTTGCTGGAGGCATTCAGCTGAGACTCAGCATCTCAGTCCTAAAGTGGGGATCTGGACAGCACACACTAGAGCGTGGTACACAGTGTTATGACTCGATGGTGGAACTGTGTTGGGGTACTAGGGAGACTGAAAAGGCACCCCTCTGTGTGTGTGTGTGTGTGCACATGTGTGTGTGTACTGGTCTGTCCGTGAAAGTTTTCATAGAAGAGGTGATGCGTTTATGGAGGTTTATGAGGTAGAAGAGGAGGAATGGCATTCTAGGCAGAGAGGCACATAAGCAAATCCAGGCTCTTTCACTCACATGGCTGGGAGTATAGTGTCTGGGAGGAGGGGAGGAGGAGGAGGATGGTGAGGTGATGACAGAGGATGAAGCTGCAGAAGTAGTGGGGACTAGATTAAGGTGCGCTTGTGGCATGCTCAGCAGTTTGCATGTTACGCTAACAGCAATGCAGGCTTTTTTAGCAGAGGAGGGTCTTGATCAAATCTGGATTTTAGAAAGATCACCAGGCTCCTGGATGCATTGGAAGGCAGCAAGAACAGAGGAAAAGAGTTAAGTTAGAGACAATTGCAGTAGCCTAAGTTCTTTTCTTTTCTAGATTTTGAGTACTTTGAAAGTGGGGACTATGATTATATATGTGCATATATATGTGTGTGTGTATATATATATGATATTATATATATCTATTTCAAGATACATGTCTTTTCTGCTTTCAAGATATATGTCCTTCCTGGTGCCTGTGAAATAGCCTCATTATTTTATGTGCCTAAAAGTAGTAAAACTACAATGAAAAATTCTTTGGACCGATTTCCCCATAACATATTACCAGTTTTTTTATTTGCAGATTTGTATTCTAGATGAGGTCAGGGGAGGAGAAGATATAAAGAAGAGAACTCATATTAGCTATTTTTCTTCCCAGGAAGAATGAGGCCTGCTCTCTACTGACTGTTCCCAGCAGCCTAATTCCTACTGCTCAGCACTCTTTACCCTGCCTTCTCCCCATCGTCTCTTGCCTTAACTTCGGGAACTGGCGTGCCTTGTTAGGAGGCTAAAACAGATAATCAATTCAATTTGCCTAACTACTCAGGGCATTTAGTAAATAGAGGTCAGTCAATCCACTGGTTAACTAAATTTTTTGGTTTTTATTATTTTTGTGGGAATTATATACATTTCAATTTTCCTTTTCTAAGTTCACATTACGCTGTGACTGCCTATTATTTCTCTTTCTCTCTCCTGCCAGTTGTCAGCCCTTTTGTGGGCTGGGATCTATCTTGTCGGTTTTGTTCTCCCAATGCCTCCTCAGTGGTACCAGGCTGAGTATAGTCTACTTGGTGAACTCTATAAATATGTGAGAAATAATTTGGATCTTGCCTGTGTGCCAGGAGCGGAACTAGGTATTTGAAGTAGATTACTAACTTTAAGCTTCAGAATGAATTTACAACACTGGGGGTATTACTGACCTAGTTTTAATGTATAACCAGGGAAAATAAGGCACTGAGAGGTTTGATAAGTTGCCCCAAAGACACAGAACATAACAGACAGTGGGGTCAGAATTCAAACCTGGGAACCCTGTGTGCGGCCCCGCCCTTAGCTCCCGCGCTGTTCAGCCCTATTTCATGAGCTGCGCTGTCCTTTATGTTGCTGGTGTTTAGACACTTTGTTCAGCACAATTTCTAGGTTGCTGAACTTTCTTCTACAAAGGGAGAATACTTTCTTGTGTACTTAACATTGTTTTCTTAAGGATAAGCCAAACTTCCTGGTTATGACACGGTGAAACCTTTCTTTACATTCAGCTCTTTTTATGACCTTTTTAAAATTTGACCTTCTTGAAATTCTTTTTTTCCCCCTATTACCATGATTTGGACGAATCCTTTTTTCACCATCAACAATTTACTAATGTTCTAAAGTTCCCTGGTTCTTTGTAAACTCCTTTCTAACTGGTTGAAGTTAAAAAACCACACTCTCCTAGTATATACACACCCCATCATTGTATATATAATAGTCTGAGTTCATAATCGTGTTCCCGCTAGGCTGTGGGTGTCTTGAGGGCGTGGGTGTGTGTCATGCAGGTGTCTCTCCAGGGCTGAGTGTCTAATACATAGTGGGGGACAATCAGTGTTTCGTTATTGAGCAAAGGAATGAGTGTTGCTTTTGGAAGCGTAGCTCTTTTGCGTCACTATCTAGATTGTAGATCTTCTATCCCAGAACTTACTTGATATCTGATATGATAATGAATTGCAAAGGTAGAAAATGAATGCTTTTATTCTGTGAATACTCATAGGTGATACTCTTGATTTCCTCAAAACAATAGTTCATTCTCCTGGTGCTTGGAATATATGACATTAAACACTTGTTTGGATGCATTGTTGGTTAAGTATTATTATATAGGCTCAGCCTCACAATAAATGAGCTTTCCATAACTCAGAGAGACACAAATTGCAAACCACACAGTCACATTATCTTCCTTAAAAAGGCTGATCACTATCATGTACAGTCTGTTTATGATAACTACATTTTTTTAAAGACAAGAGTTAATTTGACCAGGCAGACAAGAATTCATGGTTATTTCACCAATTTTATGTGACTCTTGTTCAGCCCACATGTTCTACAGGTCAGCAATTTGATTTCAGCATTTCATCTGGCTCAGTTGTCTTTGGCAGTGGTGCTGATTTTCAAATAAGAAACCCAGAGAATCTCGCTTATTATTTTTGCATTTCTCAAAACAACGTGTAAGTCAAGGAATGAGCTTTCTTCTACAGATAATGAAAAAATGGTGGTCGGATAGTTACTCTTTGGCTTTTGACAAAGAAGTGCAGCTGCAGTAAAGGTTGTATATGAAAGCTGATTAGGGAAAAGGGCTCCGGGGAACTGCCTGTGTCACCCTAGCTGGAGGCAGCCAGGCTCAGTTTGGGTCCTGTAGACCTCTACAACCCCTGACTGTCTTGTCTTTCCCACTGAGCCATTCAAATAGCTGTAAGGAGAGCCTCTTCTTTTTTTTTTTTTTAAGACTGAAGGGCTGATCCATTGTCATGAAATAATCTGTTGCTGGCTCCATGCTGTGTTTTTCTTTTAAAAAACAAAACTTTAAATTAATAAAACGCTCCTTTCTTTGATTTCTTCAAAGGACTTGGGGAAGCCCCTGACTATAATCTCTCCTTAGGTTATTTATTCATGCCCATGGCTTTAAAATCATCTATTACTATGACTCATATATTATAGCTCTTCTTTGATCTCCAAACTTGTACATCCACTACCTTCCTGATGAGCCACTTGGACGCTTCTTGGAGTGAATGGGTAGTTGGGGGTGAAGATCAACTTAATTTGAACGTGAGAAATACAAACTTCAGATTAGATGTCCAATTAAGACTGCAGAGGTAGAAAAGTGAAAAAAAGCACCAGACGTCCAACATTTAGGGGTCAGTAGAGGAGGGGCCAACAAAGGAGATTCCCGGAGAGACAGGAAGAACAGGAATTGAGGCATCACAAAACCAAGTGAAGATTGTCCTTTAAGAAGGTGGTCACCTCTCATACTCTACTGGGAGCCAGAGGAAGGTGAAAACTACAGAAGTGATCATTGTACTTGACTGCATGGAGGTGGTTAGTAACACAGGGGTCATAGAATGATATTGACAAGCACTTTCAGGGGCATGGGAGGTCAGAAGCCAGACTGAAGTGGATTCTGTCATGAATTGTCAAATCGGTAAAGCAAATAATTTATGCCATGCAATTTCACTTTGTAAGAACAATGATAATAAAGCCCCTCAATCTAAAAAAAATGGTACAAATGAACCTATTTACAAAAAAGAAAGAGAGTGACAGATGTAGAAAATAAACTCATGGTTACCAAGGGGGAAAGGTGGGGGAGGGGTAAATTGGGATTGACATATACACACTACTATATGTAAAATAGCTAATAAGAACTTACTATAAAGCACATGGAACTCTAGTCAATACTCTGTAATAACCTATATGGGAATAGAATCCAAAAAAAAGTGGATACATGAAAAAAAAGTGGATATATGTATAGGTATAACTGATTCACTTTGCTGTACAGCAGAAACTAATACAACATTGTAAATCAACTATACACCAATAAAAAAAAACCCCAAACAAAAAAAACTCCCAAATCCCAATACATGCATATTTGTTTGTACATAGAAGGGGATGTGGATGAATACAAACCACGTTTTTAACATTGGTGACCTTACATAAAACATCCTTATACTAGGGTGAGTCAAAAATTATCCACACTCTGGTTATAGTAAAACTTCTGTTGACCACACTGTCTTATCAGCACTTTCTGTTGAGGGCTACTACCTCTCCAGTCACTGTTGTGCAGGTTACATCAGTTCATTTGTAACTGTGGTGCGAGCAAAAGTGGATGCCCCACGTGATTTGCATGAAATAAGAACAGCATGCAGTGATTTGTTTTTTGTGGTCTGAGGGTGTATCTGGTGCCGTTATTTATTGAAGACTTTGTGTGCAGTATGGAGAAAGTGTTTTGTCGTGAAGTGTGTATGAATGGATGGAGATGCTTATTGAAGAGGTGAAGCCTAGACTTCGGACTAAACGCAGAGGACTGCTGTCCAAGGGCATTGTGATCTTGCATGACAATGCATGTCCTCACACTTCTGCCCACACTGTCACACTCTGCAAAAACTTTGTTTTGAGGTGTTAAAACATTCTCCCTACAGTCCTGATCTTGCTCCATCGGACTTTCATGTGTTTGGTCCCCTGAAAGCAGCCCTACGAGGATGAAGATTCACTTCTGATGAAGAAGTGAAGACAGTGGTACACTCATGGTTCGCAGCTCAGCCTAAAACATTTTTTAATGAGCAGATGCGAAAGCTTGTTGACAGATGGACAAAATGTATTGAAAAGCAAGGAGATTATGTCAAAAAATGATGTATTTGTCTTTTCTAAAAGTTAATTAAAATAAATTCTACAGCCAGAGTGTGGGTAATTTTTGACTCACCTTCATACCATTGAATTTCTTCACTGGGTATAATGAATAAGCATATTTATTTAACTAAAAATTAAGGTGTTGAAAAGAAAAGGGTATGGAGGATGGAGAAGTGGTGACAGGCTATTGTGAGGCTTTTTGGTAAGCTTTGTTGGAAAGCAGAGCAGGGATAAGGGACAGTAGCTGGGGGTGGGTGGGGTCGAGGAAGGAAGACCTTAGAGCATGTCCGAATGCTTCAGGATGATCGCATTGCGGTGAGATTGACAATGCAGGACAGGGGAATGACTTTAGAAACAAAGTTTGGGAAAGATTCCTATGTCTTAATCTTCCAGTTGAAAAATTATCACAGGGAACTGAAGACAATTCAGGACCTTGCTTTGTGGAGTCATCTTCCCTATACACCAAAGTGTCAGTGATGGAGAGTCAAGGGCTTCAGGGTGAGAGAGGACAGTTATGCTTTCCTCCTTCCTCCTCCAGTGGCTCTCACCCAACCCTTTGTCCAGAGATGTGACTGGTAATGCTTTTAGCCTTTATCATACTTGAGTGTTACCACATTTTCCTCAATCCCATACTTCTTTTTTTTAAATTAAAAAATTTTTTTGATACATCTTTATTGGAGTATAATTGCTTTACAGCACTGTGTTAGTTTCTGCTGTACAATAGAGTGAATCAGTTACATGTATACATATATCCCCATAGCTCCTCCCTCTTGAGCCTCCCTCCCACCCTCCCTATCCTACCTTTCTAGGTCATCACAAAGGACAGAGCTGATCTGCCTATGTTATGCAGCAGCTTCCCACTAGCTATCTATTTTACCTTTGGTAGTGTATACATGTCAGTGCTACTCTCTCACTACATCCCAGTTTCCCCTCCTCCATCCAGCAGTGTCCTCTGTTCTCTACATCTTATCTTTATTTCTGTTCTGCCATTCTATTCATCAGTACCATTTTTCTAGAGCCCATATATATGAGTTAGCATACGGTATTTGTTTTTCTCTTTCTGGCTTACTTTGCTCTGTATGACAGACTCTAGGTCCATCCACCTCACTACATATAACTCAATTCCATTCCTTTTTATGGCTGAGTAACATTCCATTGTATATATGTGCCACATCTTCTTTATCCATTCATGTGTCAGTGGACATTTAGATTGTTTCCATGTCCTGACTATTGTAAATAGTGCTGCAATGCCTCATTCCCATATTTCAATTCCATACTTCTGTTTCCTCCTATCCACTTATTTTATACTATAAATCTGCTTGTATGACTAAGTAGGTGTTACACGCCTGCATGGATGATTTATATACTTTTGTTTGTTTTTATTGGAACTTTTTTTATTAAGATATTCTGTTTTGAGGAAACTTTATAAATCCTTGGGACTGAGAAATTGCTCATTAATAATGAGCCTCATTCTTCCTCTCTCTCATCTTCCATGTAGAAATGGATGGAACAGTTTTTTTTTGGTGACTCCTTACCCAAGAGATGGAATCATTATGAAAATTCTTGAACAATAGAAGGAAATGACAAAGAATGTAGTCTTTGTTACTTGAGGAACTTTCAGTCTGTGACTTACCCTAACCCCAGCTTATGTACTTGATAGGCAGGCATCGATTCTTTCAAAAATAGATTAATAATTTGACCAACATGTTTAAAAAGAACATTGCTGTTTTAAATTAACAAAGGCAGTGTAGCAAGAATGCTACATCATAAAGTGATACACCAGCTATTATTTTTACCATGTCTATTCTTGTTGGAGGAACTGGCCAAGACTATATTTACTTCTTTCACACTCTAAATACGTTGAGATCTTTTCACACTTTGAAGGAAATATTACAAATCTATGCCGCCAAGAGGAAGGCATAGGAGATAATTTATTTGGAGAAAAGAAGAATAAATGCTACAATGCTTGATAGCTTAAAAACTTTTGAAGAACTATTGTTTATAACAGGAATAAACTTATTCTCCATGACCGCTGAATGGAAATCATAGGGAATCAAGTTACAGCTAATCATGAGAACAAATTATCTCACAGTTGAGATATCTTCCTGGGGATTATTGGGTCACGTCATTGGAGACCTTTGAGTATGGAATGGAAGAAGGCACCGGGAGAAATATTATTCAAGAGGACTAAAACCAGATTTTGTGGTTAACCTAGATAAGTTAAGATACCATTTAATAAATTTTTTTGGTTACAAAGAATTGTGTAGATTTTGCAGACATGGGAAGCCTAAGAGGAAAATACAAATCATCTTTATATAATCTTAGTATGTGAAGATAAGCACATACTAAGTAGTGTTTTGATCCACAGGGCATCCCTATGTGGCTGTTTAGGTTATTTCTGCTCAAAGGTGCCCAGCAAAGGGAATAAGCAGGGCCCTAAGTATGTGAATTTGCAAAGCTATGATCACACCATGCACTGTTTTGTAGGTTACTTTTCTCTTGTATCAATTTGCAGACATTTCTCATGTGGTCCTGGGATTTTTAAGATCAGTTTGGTAAACACAGTTTAGGTACACAGTGTGGATGTACTGTAACTTCTTTAGGCAAATAGCTTTGTGTGCAGTGAAGTTTGCCATGTTGCTCTCTTAAAATGTGATGTGAGCATCATTGTGCATATTTTTGACTTTTTCTAATGATAAATTCTCTGAAGTGGATATGTTATATCAAGGTAGATGCTTATAAGGCTTTTGGTTCATATTAGGTGATTTGTAATTTTCTTCTGAATTCTGAGAGTCTACCAAATCTTGCACCTAGGTAAATTACCTTGTCAAAGGTCACACAGCTAATTATAAGCAGATTTACTTCTAACTATATTATCCACTGTCATGTGGATTGATATAATTTTCCATGAATACAAAATTCAGAACAAGGGAAATGTGTTGCTACTAAATGTGTGTTGCTCTAATCTTGTTGCTACACGACATAAAATGGGGAAATAATTAAGTGATTTATTTATGTTCAGTGATTTTTTTGCTTCTCTTATCCTTTTTTTTCATCTCTTTCTGACTACATGTAAATCTGCCTGGATAAAATTGTGAGTTCATTGAGTGTAGAGACCAGTTTATAAACATACTTATTTTGTATCTAAAAATCTATCTAATTTACTGTCTTTTTAAGACAATAATTTAATGGCCTATCTTAATCTTGAATTTTCTATGTAGGCAATTATATCATTTACAAATACTATTTTTATTTCCTTTCCAATTTTTACCTCTTATTCTTTTCCTTTTATGCATTGGCTAGGTCATGTGGAGCAATGGTGAATGGTAGCTGTCAGTGGGAATCCTTATTTTGTTAGTAATTTTAGTACAGATTCCTTCAGTGTGATCAGGCTTCAGAGCAGCCTTTTCTAAACTGTGTAGGTGTGGACACTAGTTCCCAGAGGGGAGAACAAAGGGTTCAGTCCTCAAAGAAGCTTGGAAAACAGCACAGCAAATTCCCCTCCAGGGGAGTCACAGAACAAACATGTTAGCATATTAAAGCCCCTGAGAAATGCCCCAGTATAAAAGAAACCCGTTTAATTTGCTTAATAGCTAAACAAGTGAACCTGTTTGATCTGGGGAAGATTACTTTTTTCTAAACATACCGTGGACATCTCCTCCCTTAATACCACTTTGAGGATCTCTGCTCTCTTGTTTCACTTTTGAGTATTGTGTCTACCAGTGGCTTCTGAGAAATACGTTTTTATCCTCTAAAGGAAATTGAATGTTTCTATTTAAACTCAGGAATTGATATTGCATTTTATCAAAGCCTTTTCTACTCTTATTGAAATGATCAGTGTTTCTTCTGTATCCCTTAAGAATAATACCCTGTTTGCATGCGAAATCACTCGTATATAATTTAGGGGTTAAGAAGTTAGGCTTTGTGGTCTCAACATACCACATAGTGTGTGTGTGTTTGTGTCTGTGTTCCAATAACAGGCCTGCCCCTTATCAGCCGTGTGAAAGCTGACAAGTTACTTTGCCTGTCTCTGCTTCTTTGCTTATAAAATGGAGTAAGGTAGTAGTTACCTAACAAAGTAATGTAAAGTGCTTAGGTCAGTGCCTGGAATTCCTTCTTGCTTATATTGAATATTAACAATGGTAGCTGTTAAAAGCCTGGTGGTACAAATTTGATAGCTTTTTTATTTTATTTTTTAGGATTAGCCCTTTCAGGTCATCTGCCTCTTCTTGGGCAAATTTTGATAATTTATTTTTTTCTAGAACATCACCTGTTTTACCTAGATTTTCAGTTTCACCTGTATTTGTGACTAGATTGGCTTTTTTTTTTAATTTTTAATTTTTTAAAATCATTTATTTATTTGGCTGTGTTGGGTCTTTGCTGCTGTGCAGGGGGTTTCTCTAGTTGCAGAGAGTAGGGGCTACTCTTGGTTGTGGTGTGTGGGCTTCTCACTGAGGTGGCTTCTCTTATTGCAGAGTACGGGCTCTAGGCGTGTGGGCTTCAGTAGTTGCAGCACTTGGGCACAGTAGTTGTGGCACATGAGCTTAGCTGCCCCTCGGCATGTGGGATCTTCCCAGACCAGAGATGGAACCCATGTCTGCTGCATTAGCAGGCAGATTCTTAATCACTGCACCACCAGGGAAGTCCCTGTATTGACTTTCTTATTGCTAATATTGCATATTATTTGTTCTTTTTTTTTTTTTGCTCTTATTCGGGCTTGATAGATATTTATCTGTATTATTTGTTCTAGAAAAGATTTCAATGCCATTTCACAATTTCTAGAAATATTATATTTCTAGTTTATTAATTTCTGCTTCTGTCTCTACGAATGCCTTCTTTTGACTCCTTTTTTGGCTTACTTACTTGTTTCTTCGTTAGCTCCTTTAGAAGAATGATGAATGAACTTGTTTGATATTTCTCATAAATACATAAATACATTCTAATAAATACTTTCTAAATAAATACTTTCTAATACATACATTTGGGGTTATATAATTTTTATTCCATACTCTTTGGTTTCATCTTACAGTTTCAATGTGTTATCATTGCCTTTCATTTTAAAAATTCTATAATTTCAGAATCAATTTCTATTTAACCCAAATTATTTGGAGGAAGATTTTTAAAGTTGCAGATGGTTAGCTGGATGGTGGGGGTGTGGAGGACGCCTGCTAGTAATAACTGCTTTTATGACAGTGTGGTTAGTGAAGCACACTGTAATATTTATACTTTTGGGAATTTATTATGATTTCTTTCATGGTTTACTATATCATTAATTTTTAAGATAATTCCATGATATCTGAAAAGAATGAGTATTTTATTGGGCACAAAAATTCTACATACTAATAAATCAAGCTTTTCAGGTTATTCTAATCCTCTGTTACCTTATTTAATTTTTCTTTCCTTGGTCAAACAAATATGTGTGAGGTCATAGTTCTTTTTCTCAGAATTCTATTTTTTTGTAGTTGCTGCTAAGGGATCTATTTCAAAAATTCTTATACTTAATAATATAGGATAGAAATCTAACACCTATTTGATTCTCTTTCACTTGGGGATAATCTTTTAAAAAATTATTTTTGTAAGTATGTAGCATTTTCTTTACACCTATGGAATTAAAAAGCTCACCAGAAGCTGTCTAGCTATCCTCCCTGACATTAAAGAATCAAGCCCATGTTGGGGAAGGGTTTTTCTCTTATGTTTTCAAACTGGCAGAGGAAAGAGTATGTGTGCAAATCTTGAAAATCTTTGAGTATCTAGAAAGCTAAAACTGGGCTTGTGTGCTTGGAAATGTGTGGGCTTGGGGAAGAATGGAAGAAGACGCAGTTGGGAGATAGACAGGGCCTAGATATCATGACGAACTTTTGGAGGAGAGAGGTTGGCTTTCATTTAAGTGTATTGGGAAGTTGTTGGTGCATGTTAGGCAAGTCAGTGGCATTATTTAAATTTGTATTTTAAAAAACTGTTCTGGAAGTTGTATGGAACATTGGAGGTAGACGAAAGCAGAAGCAGGAAACTATCAAGAAGGCTACTGTAGTGTGCCAGGTGAGACTTAGTGTGC
This sequence comes from Hippopotamus amphibius kiboko, assembly GCF_030028045.1. Lineage (NCBI taxonomy): Eukaryota > Metazoa > Chordata > Mammalia > Artiodactyla > Hippopotamidae > Hippopotamus > Hippopotamus amphibius. Next base: position 66,558,057 of record NC_080186.1, on the reverse strand, counting down.
GGCTTGGGCTATGTTGTGGGGCAGAGAAAAAGAGAGGAATTGATGGAGTTAGGGTTTGTATTGGAAGTGGGACCAACTAAATTTACCAATGGATTAAATAAAAGGGATTGAGGTGTTAGAAGAATTAAGGAAACTGATTTTAAAATTATTTAGTTGGTGGAAAGGAGGTACAGAATTATAATGGAGTATTAGAGACACTGTTAACCCTGCCTTCTTATTCATTATCCTCATTCATTCTGCCAACATTTGTGGAATAGGTTGTGTGCCAAGAACTGGGGTTGCAAAGATGACAGAGATTCCTTGCCAATTCTCAACTGAGTCCCAGAATTATCCTGGATCTGGAGAGCATAATCTCAGGGGCATGCTGTTCATCACATGATGTGAGCGTGACAGTGAAGCCGTGTTAGAGGCTTTTGTTGTGAGTGGACCTCCAGCATCAGCAGAAGCTCCGTTGCTGTTCAACTGATTGATAAAATCTGGCAGCATCTCCCAGTCAAAGAAGATCCCAGGCTCAGGCTGCTCAACATATGCTGTTTATATAGAGGCACCATAGTCTCTGACACTTATGTGGAAGTAACAAGTATTCTTGGAAAATAATCCAACTTATAGAGTTTATAAGTCTGAAATCTAAATCAAGGTAGAACAATACAATTGCCCTATTCCACTATCAATGTATACATAAATATACTATATAATTATATATTAAATTAATATATATTCATTTAATTTAAATCTAAATTAATTTAAAATAAATAAATATATGTATAACTGGAATATAGCATATTCTAGATATATATATGTGGAATATAGCAACTGTATTGCTCTACCTTGATTTAGAGTTTAGATTCTTATCAAGTTTATTTTGAATTATCTTCTGAGAATACTTGTTATTTCCAAATATGTGGCAGAGAACATGGCACTATTAATAATAATAAAAATATTAGTATTAATATATACTGATATATATGTACATATATATATTACTAATTGTTAATGGAGTTGAATATACATGCACCGTATATTAGAGACTATTTATAAGTACACATAAATTCCTAGAGAATTTTCTAGTTTGTAAGTCCAGTAGTAAATCACTTCTGGAGAATTTGGGAAGCAATGCAGTGTAAAAACCAAGCATGAATCTTAAGAATTTGGCTGAAGTTAACTCATGGAAAACTCCTGTGATAAAATTAAAAGGTCTGGAAAAACATTAGAGCAATGCAAGGAAGAATATAAAAGTTTACAGATTTATTTAATAAAAGAAGTTTGTGATTTTGATTGGTGTAGGAGAATGGACACATAGTGTGATAATTCCTGGAACAGCTTAACACTGAAGGAAATTCTTCTTAAGAACACAGGAATGGAAATAAAACACTCAATTGTACACCTCTTGAAATCCAAGTAGGAAATTCAAGACATAAGAATCATTTAACAATGTGGTACTACATATTTTATAACCACATCACCTGTAAAGTATGTGTATATACCTAATATATGTGATTTTGAAGCAATCAGATGATAAAGGAGAAAAATGGATAAAGAGTGTTGAAACAGTAACATTTCACAGTTTTAAAAGTGCCTGGAAAATCATTTGAAAGCCAGAATAAAGTTTTGAATTTCCATAATGGCTGCCAATATGTGGGTCCAGAGTGGGTATTTTGCAAATACTGCATCCTTACCTCCCCAGGGAACACACTATATCTTACTTGATACTGTCACTCTAGACTGATGTATGTAATACAAGTTCAGGTTAAACCAGGGGGCTTCTACCACAGATTCTTTTTTTTAATTGAATAGATTTTGACATATAACATTGTTATCAATATAAATTTAAGGTGTGCAGCGTGGTGCTTTGAAACATTTGTATATTGTCATGTGATTGCCGTTGCAGCAATATTTATCATACTTCATAATTATAGTACAGTTTTGTCTCAAAAAAGTGTCTGGAAAATAAACTAGATTCGAGTATTTTAAAATGAGTTTATAATAGCCTTGCAAATATCTCTTTCCACTGTCCCACATAGAAATATCAGCAAATTCTATCTGGATTACACACAGTGCTGATGTTTTGGTTCATCATTTTATCAATGTAGTAGCCAAGCGGGTTTGGCTAGTTGAGAACAGACAAGTCTTATACTTGGTGTTATCTCACCATTATGTTAAGTACGTAGGAAGTGATAAGTGAATATTTGATGAATTTATTAACATTTCAGTCCCCTATTATAAATAGCAGTTTTTGAACACCAATTCTAGCTTTTCAGATATTCAAAATTGCTTCTGTGTTAGGTAAGCATTTAAGAATTTATTGTCTGATTTAACTCTTGTACTTTAAACAAATGAATCACTGTATATCAAATCTTTATCTTGTGCTATGTAGCTTGCCATACTGAAAAGTAGTGAAGAGCATGGCTTAAGAGTTAGAGTGACCAGGGTTCAAATCCCAACTTTAGCACTTAATAGCTGTGTGACCTTGGGCAAATTACTTCATGTATAAAATGAGGATAATAAGATTACCTGTTTCATAAGGTTGTTGAGAGAATAAAATGAGTTAATGAATGTAAGTCAACACTCTTTGAAAGACATTTTTACATGTTCTCCCTCCTCACTTCCATTTACTCTTAAATCAACTCCAATCTGGCTTCTAGTCCTGTCATGCTATTGAAACTTCTTTTGCTAAGTTCACTAATGACTTCCTTGTATTTATGTTCATTTTTCTTTCTTTCTCTTATGTTCAACATCTTAGTAGCCTTCCTCTTTTATTTATGTTTATTTCTCCCAAGGTTATTTCACTCTTACCTATGATTTTAAACACTGCCTACATGCCAACAATCTCCAAATGTGACCACATGAGAAATGTTTGCAGTGTGGTACAAGAGAAAAGTAGCTTATAAGATAGTGTACAGTGTGATCCCAGCTTAGCAAATTCACACACTTAGGACCCCACTTGCCGGGCACCTTTGAGCAGGAAATAACCTAAATAGCCACATAGGGATGCCCTGCAGACCAAAATATTACTGGTGCTTATCTCTACATACTAAGATTATATAAATCGAATAAACAAAAAGTTGGGGTCTGAAGACCTGGGTTTGAGATCTGACTTCATAGCTGACTTTCTACACTTTCTCATAATATGGCACAAAGAACAAATTATAGTATTTAGTATTTAATATATATTTATTTAATATATAGTATATAACTCATAGTATATAATATTTAATATAGTATTTAGCTGGCATTGTTGTCAAAGTCACCAGATATTTCCACTTTCTTAAATATCAATTCTTAGAACTTTATTTGACCTCTTGGTAAGCATTTGTCATAGTTGATTACTTTTTTGTCCTTCACCTTTACCTTTAGTTTTTTTCTTTAATTTTCCCCACTGAGTATCACATCTGTCTGGTTTGCCTTCTACCTGTATGCTGCTTCTTAGTCTTTTTTGTTGGTCTTTTGTCATCAAACTGAACTCAGTGTAAAAGCTCTTCCTCTTCTCTCCTCTATCTATACTTACTCGTTTGGTGATCTCATTCAATCTCCTAGTTTTAAATATCATCTGTAGGTAGACAGTTCCCATATTTACATCTTCAGTCTGATCTCCACGCTTATGTATGCAATTGCCTGATCAACATTTCTACCTGTAGTTCTAACAGGCATCTAAAACTCACCATATCTACAACTGAATTCCTATCTCGCTCACCAAACCTTCTCTACCTCAGTCTTACATTTATCAGCTAATAGAAACTCCATCCTTTAGTTACTTTGGCCAAGATTTGGCTCTTCTTTCCACTCTATGTCCAATCCATCAGGAAATCCTATTGACTCCACCTTCAAAATATGTTCAACCACATCTCACATTTCCACAGCCTGGTCCAAGCCACCATCATATCCTTCCTGGGCTTGTCTGGTTACCTTCAAACTGGAAGGCTGAAGTATGAAAGGGAGTCAACAGAAAACAGAGTAAGAGCAGTCATGCCAGAGGGAACAGTTAGTGCCAGGGCCCAGGTCTCCTTCCATTAGAATGTAAGCTCCCTAAGGGAAGGGATTTTGGTGTTTCATTCACTGCTATATTCTCAGACTGTTATCCAATGCCATAGCATGCCTCAAAAATTATTTGTTAAATAAATTTTCACTTTTAATGATATCTCATGACAGTGAAACTATGGATTTCTGTTGTACAAGTTTTATACAATTATGAAAATTTTGCAAATAATAATTATTTTTGTCACTGTTACTTCTCTCTTCCTTGACTATCATTCTTTTTTTATTCTACCTTCTGGTTATGCTTTATATTTCTGAGATTTTCCCACAAACTTTTTTTTTTTCACTTCAAAAAGGAAGGAGAGGGAAGCAGGGGAATGATATTTTGTCATTCAATTTTTTTGCAACTTGATATTTTGTTCTTAAGTGTGTGTATTAAGATTAGTAATATTCATTAAAACATAATAGGAAAAGTTACAAAAATTTATCTCCATGAACATATTTTTTCTTCATGAATGTGTATTTTGTCATTTCTTGGGAAATATTTTCAATCTAATCATAATGTATATTTTATTTTGAAATTTTTGAACTTCTACTTAAAAAACAATAAGTAAAATATATTGCTACTAGCTAAAACTCCTAGGTTTCCATTAGCCTTGGATAAACTGTGTTTTTCAAACTGCAAAAAAGAAAATCTAATTAGGATCATATATATTTTCAGGTTTTCCTTTGATACACAATGAAAAATGACTATTTTTTCAAATGGAACTTTCTCATCTCTCCCCTTTTTTTAATGAGGGAAATGATAGTAAGACCCAAGCATTTATTTGGAAACTTCTGTACAGTCAGTTCAGAGAAGTTTAATACTTACTTCTCCCCATAGGCAATGTGGGTGGGGAGAACGGGACTGTTCAGTGCCAGACTTCTGCCCTGCCAGGTCAGCTCCCTGCAGCTGCTGGGAACAGCCTGAATTGGTGGGGAGGGGTCCTCCCAAACAGAGTCTTTGGACTTCTGCTTTACGTCCCTCTGAACCACTTGGTCTGCTTTCCTGAGTTTTCTAGAGATGCTGGCTAACATTAATTTTCGTATTATCTCTAAACCTTTCTTTTCTGGAAGATGTTCAGAGAATCTAGGTTTTAGTTTTTATAAAATTATCATCTCAAACCTCATAAAAATAGCAAAGAAGAATCTTGAGAGCTATGAATCATAAAATCAGTTTTCAGGGCTTATACAGAGAAAATGCTGGTGGGCATAGTAATAGTTTCACAGTGAAGATTGTTACTGCATCAGTAATTTAAAATCTTTCCCTTGTTATTTGGTTTTAAAAGAAAGTGAATTCCTCTGAGCCATTGGTTGTTACTTCTGATTTGTAGCTGGTTATTTTACCCTATACCAGTTTCAGCCTACCTCACCCTCCACACTGTACACACACACATATGCAAATTCTGTTTTGAACTTAGATCCCTGGGAACCATTAGGAGAGAGAAAAATGGTGCCAAGTTATAATTACAGTTTTTAAAGTAATTTTTAAATGATATGTTTTTTAAGGCTTAAGCTATACAATTCAACTTTTTTTTCTCGAATATTCAATCTAATACCTAAAAAATCCCACTCTGATCTATTATTTTAAAACTTTACTTTTACTTTCTAATGATCTTAAAGAGCTCTTACTATTTGATTAAGTTCCTATTGGACTCTAGAGAAAAGACACTTTAAATAAGCATTTGTTATATTAGAAAAGATCATATTTTACACTCTGAGAAATATGATAACTATATCTACACATAGCATCATCACTTGTTATAGGATGCACTCTTAAGCCCTTAATATTTGTAATTCTAAGAAAAGCTACTTGTTTTGAATTGTTAATATTAATAAGCACACATATTTATAACTGAGTTTTTCTCAAAGGGATTCTTCTCATTGCTTGACTTTCACTAGTCTGAGAAGCACTTACTTTGTCTTTCAGATAGCCTTAAGAACTGATGCTACTCAGTCTTTAGTTGGCACTCTGCTTTGGTTTTGTTTTTTTGGTTATGAGTTTTTATTGGTTTTCTTTTTGTCTGATTTCATTCTGGGGTTCTTTTGTCTGGTTGTTCTAGTGGTTAATGTTTTATTGGGTTCTGTTTTTGTTTATTTTGTGTGTGTATGTATATCCTTGTTTCAGTGTTTGTTTGTTTGTTTTAACTTTTTACCGGTAGTCTGGGGCTTGGTTAGTCTTTTCTAATCCCGTTTATTGCCAGAACTAAAGATCAAACAAACAGTAATTAAAAACACAATAACTGGGACTTCCTAGGTGGTGCAGTGGTTAAGAATCTGCCTGCCAATGCAGGGAACACAGGCTCGAGCCCTGCTCTGGGAAGATTCCATATGTCGTGGAGCAACTAAGCCCGTGTGCCACAACTACTGAGCCTGTGCTCTAGAGCCCGTGAGCCACAACTATTGAGCCCATGTGCTACAACTATTGAAGCCCATGCACCTAGAGCCTGTGCTCTGCAGCAAAAGAAGCCACTACAATGAGGAGCCAACACACTACAATGAAGAGTAGCCCCCATTCTCATCAACTATAGAAAGCCCATGTGCAGCAACAAAGACCGAAAGCAACCAATAAAAAATAAATAAATAAATAGATAATTCTTAAAAAAAAACACACAATGACTGAAATTAAAAATACTCTAGATGGAATCAACAGCAGAAAAACTGAGCCAGAAGAACAAGTAAGTGAGCTGGAAGATAGAATGGTGGAAATAACCGCCACACAGCAGAATAAAGAAAAAAGAATAAAAAGAATGGAAGACAGTCTCAGAAACCTCAGGGACAATATTAAGCACACCAATATTCGAATCATAGGTGTCCCAGAAGAAGAAGAAAAAAAGAAAGGGTCTGAGAAAATATTTGAAGAGATTATAGTCAAAAACTTCCCCAGTATGGGAAAGGAAATAGTCAATCAAGTCCAAGAAGCACAGAGGGTCCCATACAGAATAAACCCAAGGAGAAACACACTGAGACACATATTAATCAAACTAACAAAAATTAAACACACACACAAAATATTAAAAGCGGAAAGAGAAAAGCAACAAATAACATATAAGGTTAACAGCTAATCTTTCTGCAGAAACTCTGCAAGCCAAAGGGAGTGGCAGGATATACTTAAAGTCTTGAAAGAGAAAAACCTACAGCCAAGAATACTCTACCCAGAAAGAACCTCATTCAGATTCAACAGAAAAATCAAAAGCTCTACAGACAAGCAAAAGTTAAGAGAATTCAGCACCACCAAACCAGCTTTACAACAATTGCTAAAGAAACTTCTCTAGGCAGGAAACAGAAGCAAAAGACCCACAAAAGCAAACCCAAAACAATTAAGAAAATGGTAATAGGAACACACATGTCAATAATCACCTTAAATGTAAATGGATTAAATGCTCCAACCAAAAGACACAGACTGGCTGAATGGATACAAAAACAAGACCCTTATATATACTGTCTACAAGAAACCCACTTCAGACCTAGGGACATATACAGACTAAAAGTGAGGGGATGTAAAAAGATATTCCATACAAATGGAAGTCAAAAGAAAGCTGCAGAAGCAATACTTATATCAGACACATTAGACTTTAAAGTAAAGACTATTACAAGAGACAAGGAAGGACACTACATAATGATCAAGGGATCAATCCAAGCAAAAGATATAACAATTGTAAATATCTATGCACCCAACATAGGAGCACCTCAATACATAAGGCAAATGCTAACAACCATAAAAGGGGAAATCAACAGTAACACAATAATAGTAGGAGACTTGAACACCCCACTTACATCAATGGACAGATCATCCAAACAGAAAATAAATAAGGACACACAAGCTTTAAATGACACATTAGACCATCTCAACTTAATAGATATATAAAGGACATTCCTTCCAAAAACTACAGAATACACTTTCTCCTCAAGTGCACATGGAACATTCTCCAGGATAGATCACATCTTGGGTCACAAACTAAGCCTCAGTAAATTTAAGAAAATTGAAATCGTATTAAGCATCTTTCCCACACACAAAGCCATAAGACTAGTATCAATTACAGGAAAAAAAAAACTGTAAAAAACACAAACACATGGAGGCTAAACAATATGCTATTAAATAACCAAAAGATCACTGAAGAAATCAAAGAGGAAATTAAAAAATACTTAGAAACAAATGACGAAAACAATGAACCAAAACCTATGGGATGCAGCAAAAGCAGTTCTAAGAAGGACATTTCTAGCAATACAATCCTACCTTAAGAAACAAGAAAAATATTGAATAAACAACCTAACCTTATACCAAAAACAATTACAGAAAGAAGAACAAAACAAACAAACAAGCAAACAAACAAACAAAACCCAAAGTGAGCAGAAGGAAAGAAATCATAAAGATCAAATCAGAAATAAATGAAAAAGAAAGGAAGGAAACAATAGCAAAAATTAATAAAACTAAAAGCTGGTTTTTTGAGAAGATAAACAAAATTGATAAACCATTAGCCAGACTCATCAGGAAAAAAGGGAGAAGACACAACAGAATTAGAAATGAAAAAGGAGAAATAACAACTGACACTGCAGAAATACAAAGGCATATGAGAGACTACTACAAGCAACTATATGCCAATAAATTGGATAACCTGAAAGAAATGGATAAATTCTTAGAAAAGTACAACCTTCCAAGACTGAATCAGAAAGATATAGAAAATATGAGCAGACCAATCACAAACACTGAAATGGAAACTGTGATTAAAAATCTTCCAAAAAACAAAAGTCCAGGGCCAGATGGTTTCACAGGTGAATTCTATCAAACACTTAGAGAAGAGCTAACACCTATCCTTCTCAAACTCTTCCAATATACAGCAGAAGGAAGAACACTCCCAAATACATTCTATGAGGCCACCATCACCCTAACACCAAAACCAGATAAAGATGTCATAAAAAAAGAAAATTACAGGCCAATATCACTGATGAATGTAGATGCAAAAATCCTCAACAAAATACTAGCTAACAGAATCCAACAGCACATTAAAAAGATCATACACCATAATCAAATGGGCTTTATCCCTGGGATGCAAGGATTCTTCAATATATGCAAATCAATCAATGTGATCCATCATATTAACAAATTGAAGGATAAAAACCGTATGATCATCTCAATAGATGCAGAAAAAGCTTTTGACAAAATTCAACACTTATTTATAACAAAAACTCTCCAGAAAGTGGGCATAGAGGGACCCTACCTCAACATAATAAAAGGCATATATGAAAAACTAACAGCCAACATCATTCTCAATGGTGAAAAACTGAAAGCATTCCCTCTAAGGACAGGAACAAGACAAGGGTGCCCACTCTCACCACTATTACTCAACATAGTTTTGGAATTTTTAGCCACAGCAATCAGAGAAGAAAAAGAAATAAATGGAATCCAAATTGGAAAAGAAGTAAAATTGTCACTCTTTGCAGATGACATGATATTATACATAGAAAATCCTCAAGATGCTACCAGAAAACTACTAGTGCTAATTGATGAATTTAGTAAAGTAGCAGCATATAAAATTAATGCACAGAAATCTCTTGCATTCCTATACACTAACAACAAAAAATCAGAAAGAGAAATTAAGGAAACTCTCCCATTTACCATTGCAACAAAAAGAATAAAATACCTAGGAATAAACCTGCCTAAGGAGGCAAAATACCTGTATGCAGAAAACTATAGGACACTGATGAAGGAAATCAAAGATGATACAAACAGATGGAGAGATATACCATGTTCTTGGATTGGAAGAATCAACATTGTGAAAATGCCTATACTACCCAAAGCAACCTACAGATTCAATGAAATCCCTATCAAATTACCAATGGCATTTTTGACAGAACTAGAACAAGAAATTTTACAATTTGTATGGAAATGCAAAAGACCCTGAATAGCCCAAGCAATCTTGAGAAGGAAAGATGGAGCTGGAGGTATCAGGCTCCCTGACTTCAGACTGTACTACAAAGCTACAGTGATCTAGACAGTATGGTGCTGGCACAAAACCAGAAATATAGATCAATGGAACAGAATAGAGAGCCCAGAGATAAACCCATGCACATATGCTCACCTTATTTTTGACAAAGAAGGCAAGAATATACAATGGAGAAAAGACAGCCTCTTCAATGAGTGGTGCTGGGAAAATTGGACAGCTACATGGAAAAGAAGGAAATTAGGGACTTCCTTGGTGGCACAGTGGTTAAGAATCCACCTGCCAATGCAGGGGACATGGGTTTGAGCCCTGGGCTGGGACGATCCCACATGCCATGGAGCAACTAAGCCTGTGCACCACAACTACTGAGCCTGTGCTCTAGAGCCCGCAAGCCACATTATTGAGCCCACATGTCACAGCTCCTGAAGCCTGCACACCTAAAGCCTGTGCTCCACAGCAAGAGAAGCCGATGCAATGAGAAGCCCGCACACCACAACAAAGAGTAACCCCTGCTTGCTGCAACTAGAGAAAGCCCGTGTGCAGCAATAAAGACCCAACTCAGCCAATAAATAAATAAATAAATAAATAAATAATGAAATTAGAACACTTCCTGACACCATACACTAAAATAAACTCAAAATGGATTAAAAAGCTATATGTAAGGCCTGACACTATAAAACTCATAGAGGAAACCATAGACAAAACACTCTATGACATAAATCAAAGCAAGATCCTTTTTGACCCACTTCCTAGAATAATGGAAATAAAAACAAAAATAAACAAATGGGACCTAATGAAACTTTAAAGATTTTGAGCAGCAAGAAAACCCACAAATGAGACAAGAAGACAACCCTCAGAATGGGAGAAAATATTTGCTAATGAAGCAACTGACAAAGGATTAATCCCTAAAATATACAAGCAACTCATGCACCTCAATATCAAAAAAGCAAACAACCCAATCCAAAAAAGGCCTAAATAGACATTTTTCCAAAGAAGACATACAGATAGCCAACAAACACATAAAAACATGCTCAGCATCACTAATCATTAGAGAAATGCAAATGCAAATAATTAGAGAAATACAGCTTCAGAGAAATGTGTGCTGCTTATCTTTTTTTGTTTAAAATTTTGCTTTTATTTATTTAGTTTTTAAATTGAAGTATAGTTGATTTACAATGTTATGTTACTTTCAGGTGTACAGCAAAGTCATTTATATATATATGTATTTTTATATATATATATGTATACATATATATTCATTTTCAGGTTCTTTTCCATTATGGGTTATTAAAAGTTATAGAATATAGTTCCCCGGGCCATACAGTAGGATCTTGTTATTTATTTATTTTGTATATAGTAGTTTGTATCTGCTAATCCCAAACCCCTAATTTATCCCTACCCTACCCTCCTCTCCCTTTGGTAATCATTAGTTTGTTTTCTATGTCTGTGAGTCTGTTTCTGTTTTGTAAGTTCATTTGTATCATTTTTTAGATTCCACATATAAATGATTTCATATAATATTTGTCTTCCTCTGTTTGACTTACTTCACTTAGTATGATAATCTCTAGGTCCATCCATGTTGCTGCAAATGGCATTATTTCATTCTTTTTTATGGTTGAGTTATATTCCATTGTATGTATATACCATATCTCCTTTATCCATTCATCTGTTGTTGGACATTTAGTTTGCTTCCATGTCTTGGCTATTATAAATAGTGCTGCTATGAATACTGGGATGCATGTATCTTTTTCAATTAGAGTGTTTGTCTTTTCTAGATATTTGCCTGGGAGTGGGACTGCAGGATCATATGGTAGCTCTGTTTTTAGTTTTTTTTTAAAAGACTCTCCATACTGTTTTCCATAGTGGCTGCACCAATGTACATTCCCACCAATAGTGTATGAGGGTTCCTTGTACTCCACACCCTCTCCAGCATTTGTTATCTGTAGACGTTTTATTGGTGGCTATTCTGACTGGTATGAGGTGATACCTTCTTGTAGTTTTGATTTGCATTTCTCTAATAATTAGTGTTATGCTTATCTTAAGCTTCAATGAAAAGTGTATAGATTGAGTGGAAGGGAGACCAATGAACTTTAAAATGGACATCTAGTGGCTTGATTCTCTAGCCTAAATGATGTCTGTAAGAAATTCAGCTGTGAAATGACCTCTGGAAACCATGAAGGAGAAAATTGCAGTAGAATGTGTCTGGTATATATTTTTTTAGTTTGCAAAAGTATGGAAAACTATTTAAGTCCATATTACAAATGGAAACAGGTTGATTTAAAAAGAAGTGAAAAAAGGTTATTAAAGTGTTCAATGAAATTGTAATGTGAGAAATGTTATGAATATATAAAGTATAGTAAATATAAATATGAATATATAATACATATTTTATATGCTAAATCATTAAAATTGTAATGTGAGAAAATTTTATGAGTTCATAAAGTGTTGTATATCATGAAATGGGTAACAACATGCTGTAACTGTGCTCTAGATTTTGCTAGATCTTTTAATTCTTACTCTTCCTGACCATGTATTACTTCAGCCTTGATCCCGTGTTGGTTTTATTAGAGAGGATGAGAGCATGGCTGCTGTGTGTGGGGTCAGGATCTGAGTGAACACCAAGCAGTGTCCTAGCTTGTGGACTCATCAGTTACAAGAGGACAAGATCATGTCCCTTGCCTAGCACAGCACCTAGCTGGTGGGTACTCTATGAATATTGGTTCCAAATACAAATGTTTGAAAATTTGGGATGAACACCAGAGGCAGATGAGCTAACTTTTGAGGGCACAGGCAGTGTACAAATTCTTCAGTGAGAAGAGTTCCATTCTTATATATTGTCTTTTCCTCTTTTGATCACTTCAGTTTTGTTAGAGCAAAATGACAGTAATAATATATTCCAGTTTCTTTTGACATCTTTGCTGAGGGGTCAGTCAGCAGAATTTGATTGAGAATGCAGGCTTTGGATCATTACGGCCTGAGTGTGTCTCTCAATCCACTAGCTACTAACTTTGAGACCCTGGACACATTACTTCTCCTCTTTGTCAGTTTCCTCATCTGTAAAACTGGGATAATAATAGAACTTGCCTCATAGGACAGTACTGAGAATAAAATGTGTTAGTGAGTTAATATAAGGGAAGTACTTAAGAAAGTTCTTGGGACCATAGAAAAGTCTCATAAATGTTGATTACTTCTGAAGTCCAAGCGTGCAGATGACACCCTAAAGTTTACTCATGAAAACAGGGAATATTAAAAATTTTCAAAGTGTGCAATACTTTACAAGAACCATTATTAGACGTCCGATGAATGAATGAGAGAAATAAAGAGATTGCTCTCATTTAATGAGATCTAGTCATCTTGTTAATTGCAGAGTAGGAGATCAAGAAAAAGTGGCCAAACAGAGGCCCAGCTTACTGTGCTCCTGATGATCAAGGCTGTGCTTCATTACTAAGTTCGTGGGGAGAATAAGACAGTGGCTCTGCCTAATGAGGAGATCAAATGAGCCACTAGAACAGAATCATCAGATTTAGTCAAACCTTAAGTCTAATGAATTCTTTTCACTGAATTGTTTTTGCATGTCAAGTGCATGCTGCAGCAGAACAGTACTGGATGCAGGTTCTCATCACATACTTGAAGGTACCCACCCACCACACCTCTCCCAGCTGTGCAGAGTTACTGGCTACCCCCACTCCCACCCCCACACTCTCCCCCACAAAGTGAAGAGCTTCTCATGTCAGTTTTGCCATAATTACTTGAGGATCTTGGACAAGTCCCCAGTGTCTTCGGGGACTTGTTTCCCCATCTTTAAAATGAGGAGTTACATTAGATGTTCTCTAATTGAATTTTCCAGTCTGCTATTATTATAAAGTTGTGACAATTAGTTCCATCAAATTTAGTGAGAACTAGAGTTCTCAGTTACTTCCTTGCTGGGCTTGGTTAGGTAAGCTACTTAGACTCCTGGAACTTCAGTTTCTTTATCTGTACGATGAGGAACAGAATAATATTTTCCTCCTAGGGTTGTAGCGAGGATTCAGTGACATGGTATGTGTGAATTACTGGGAACAATGTCTGGCTGTGTGGCAGACACTCAGTAATAGTAGATGTTACTGTTATTTATAGCAAAGTTGGCAATATATTTAGAAATTGTTAAATTAATTCCACCCCATTGTTATTTATATGAAACAGTACACCAGAGCCTCACATTTTTTAAAAGTAATTTTTTAAGGTATTTTAAAATTCTATTTATTTTGTGTTTTTGGCTCTGCTGGGTCTTCGTTGTTATGCGAGGGCTTTCTCGAGTTGCGGAGAGCGGGTGCTACTCTTCATTGTGGTGTGCAGGCTTCTCAGTGTGGTGGCTTTTCATGTTGTGGAGTACGGACTCTAGGTGTGCGGGCTTCAGTAGTTGTGGCTCGTGGGCTCCAGAGCTCAGGCCCAGTAGTTGTAGCGCACGAGCTTAGTTGCTCTGCGGCGTATGGGATCTTCCCCAACCAGGGCTCGAACCTGTGTCCCCTGCATTGGCAGGCAGATCCTTAACCATTGTGCAACCAGGGAAGTCCTAGAGCCTCCCATTTAACTTTAAGCTTCCAGTTAGGTTCCCAAGTAGGAAATGTATCTTGGATGTAAAATGCTAGTGGATATTAATAACAGCCAAGACTGCTTGAATCTTTTGGCAGGGCATCTATTGCTGTGCCTGACACACTTGCATCACTTAGTCTGTATAGCAATCCTTTAAGGCAGATATTTCTTTCCATGTTCAGTTGCTTTGCATGTGAGACACAATTTACTCTTTACAATAATACTATTAAGTAGAGACTTAAAAAAAAATCTCTGTTAACAGATGAGAAAACTGAAGCTTACAGAGGTTAAGTAGTGGGACCAGTTTTCAAATCCAGATCTTTATGACTTGAGTGTTCTTATTCATCTCTGCGCATTACGTGTCACATCATGTTATGCATCTTCCATCGTGGTATCTCTCATTCACGTGCTGGGAAGAGCTTCTCCTTCCACTTTAAAGAACTGGCACTTCTCCCTTCCTTTTTTTGTCTGAAACAACTATATGACTATTTCTTCCTTTACATGAGACCTACTAAGAAGCTTAGATCCAGATATGAGACTCAAATACAATAATTCTATAATGCTGATAAATTGCATGTTTAAGTTTCCCTGGTATTGGTATCCTACTCTCTTATTTGTATTTTTCCAGCCCTGATTTTTAGTTCTAAACTTGCATTTTTTATTTAACAAACTATTAGATATAAAATAAGCCACAAGGATCTATTTTACAACATGGGGAATATAGCCAATATTTTATAATAACTATAAATAGAATATAATCCTTAAAAATTGTGAATCACTATATTGTATACCTGTAACTTATTTAATATTTTACATGAACTATACTTCAATAAAAATAAATTAAAAAATAAACTTACCTTTTTATTAAACATCTGTTTATTAAAACAACCCCCTTTAGGGCACAGTCAGATCTTTTGTGGAGCAAGACAAATGAGTGAATAAATAAGGCCTATATCCATAGCCTGATAAATTGCATAACAAGGTGGGCTAAAGATCCAATAGCTATTAACTGAGAGTGGCCACTGCTCCTGGTTGTTTCCACAGGGTTTATGAATCTCAAATAATCAAGTGATAAAATATACATTTTTGAGAGTCAGTAGTGTGGGTTATTACTGGAGTTGTAATTCTTTTCTGTGAGGTAATAAACATTTTAAGAGCATGCCAAGACTAATATGTCATTCAATAACTGTTAACTGGTTAGTTAAACATTCTGAATTACTACCTCTGAATGTATGTACCCTGAGAAGTAGTCCTTCACAGAGATTGTACAGCACATAGACAAAACAAAAAGACAGAAAATTTAAAAAAAAAAGGAAAGAAAAGGGGGGTCATATTTCAATCTAATCATTCAAGGGCGATTCAGTCCAATAGGGACCTCATTTCTTTCACAGAAAGAAATGTCCTAAGATGTGGCAGAGGTAATTTTGTGAATAACACTACACAGTATGGCTTCTTTGGATGACTTTACCACATTATGAAATTCTCTGTGAATAGTTCTCAAGATCAGATGTGATGCACTCAAATTCTCAACTAAATATTTTAAACTACTTGTATGATTTCACCTTATACAGTTTAAGTTTACTAATCCAACTGATATTTCTTGAGTCCTTACTGTGCTCCAGGTTTGAGTTGAGATGACTTGGGGGAACAAAACAGACAAAATTCCTATCCTCATAGGGATAGGCTGAGAAATGCCCACCAAAGAAGTCAACATCCTAGTCCCAGGAACCTGTGAATATGTTACTTTATGTGGCAAAGGGACTTTGCTGGTGGGATTAAGTTAAGGACCTTGAGATGGGAGGTTAGCCTGGATCATCCCTGTGAGCCTTAAATGTGATTACGCGTGTCTTTACAAGTGGGAGACAGAGATTTTGCTTCAGGAGAGGAGATGGTAGAGATTGGAGTGATGTGCTTTGAAGATATAGGAAGGGCCCACAAGCCAAGAAATGAGGTTGGCTTCTAAAAGTTGAGAAAGAGGAAGAGATGGATCCTCCCCGCAGAGCCTCCCTGTTGACACCTTGGTGTTAGCGCAGTGAAACTGACTTTGGATTCCTGACCTCCAGAACCATAAGAGAACACATTTATGTTGTTTAAGCCCCTGAGTCTGAGGTAGTTTGTTATTGCATCCATGGGACATGAGGCATTCATGGAGATGCCATTCTAGGGGAGGAGATAGCAAATAATAGTTACAATAAATAAAGAAATATAAGTTAACAAGTACTATGGAAAAGAAGAAAACTAGCATAGGGTAAGAGGGATGGAGAAGGCCTGATCCCTGCAGGGGTGCTGGTGAGGCATGAGGGGAACAGTGTATAGTGTAACTAGGAATAGACTTCATTGAGAAGGTGAGATTTGAACAAAGACCTGAAGTTGGTAAAGGAGTTAGCTAAGCAGACATCTGCGGGAAAATTATTCCAGGCAGAGAGAACAACAGTGCACATGCCCTACGGTAGGGGAAAAAAAGCCAGAGTGATTAAGGGGAAGAGGTAGAGAAGGATGATTAGAGAGGTAGTTGCAGGCTGATCATGTAAGCCATTGTAAAGCCTACTGTTAGGAGGAGGAAACCATTTTACAGATTTGCTAAAAGGTATTTTCTAGAAGATAATAAATATCTGGTCAGTTAAGATAAATAGGCTTCAATTGAAAGAAAATTATTGATAGGGTAAACGAAGGGTAACCCTAGACCCAGGGACATCTTTTAAATTAGTTTCAAAACACCAGTTTGGAAGAGTGAAATCAACCAACTGATGATGTGTGTCAGACAAAGGTTTTCCATTGCTTTTGTGTGTAAATATGTAAGGACTGTACTTAAACTCAACTAAGTTTCAGCGAGTATCACTGCCTCCTTTTATTTTATAAATTTTTGAGCGATTATTTTAAACTTTATAATTCTGATGAAATACTTTCTTCTTAATTTTTTCCTTCTTCTAGTGTGCACTTGGATTACAGCGTGCACTTTTGATGTAGTCTCTATCTGGATTTAATGTATCTGAAACGGGCAGAGTCTATGTGTGAGGCAGGGGTAACTAAATTTTAGTTGGATGGGTCAGCCTCAGGTCCTCATGGCTGAACAGCCTGGACTGACCACTTTGAGCAGATGTCTTGGTAAGTTGAAGGTACAATGACACAGTGATTGCCAGCCTAGTCCTGGCCCAGAGGTTCACTTCATATTGCAAGCACCTTCAGGCTTTCAGTGGCAACCTGATTTACCCAATGCGTTTTCCACACCACACTTGATGCGGTTAAATTCTAAAATCACCTGCAGATATGGTGTGATTACGAGCGCAACACCTTTCTTCTTCCCATGTTATATTTGGGTGATGTCTACCAGCCAATTCTATCAAAGGTCTCTTGCCCACTTAAATTTTACCTGTATAACTGGATGGCAGACTTACTCCATAAAGTCTGGAATCATTGTATCCAGAATTTTGTTCAATCTAAACAAATAAATGTTTGTTGAATAAATGAATAAACCAATGAATACACCAGTGGTAGAATTAGCAGGGAGTGTCTGTCCTTGTTAGAATCTTCTCTAGTAGATTCCTGGGCCTGTTCTGATGGAGCTATCAGTGGACTCAGCCACAAGCCAAAGGGAACCGGAGTAGACCTCTGCCATGGGGCACGTGGGATGAGTCCTAGGCACTTGCATGTCCAAGGGGCTGACTTCCACGAATCCCACTTCATTCACCTACTCTTTACAGACAGGCTTTTCCCTTGGTTTCTTATTCTGTCCTCTAGTTCCTTGTGTGACTGGTTCTTTGTATGGAATGCTATCCAACTGCTGGTGCCCTGAGCACCCGCATGGTGTATGGGAGTTTTCCATGCAGAGGCCGAGGAACAGAATTAGGATTTTGTATCAGGGTTCTCCAGAGAAACAGAGCCACTAAGTTGTGTGTGTATGTGTATATACACTGAACACCTGAATAGAACAAAAAGGCAGGTCTCCTCAAGGGAGAGGAAATTCTCCAGCAGTCTGCCTTTAGACTGGAACTGGAGCATGGTTCCTCTGGGTCTCTGCCTGTGGGCTGAACACTCACATAGTGTATTACATATATATGTATATAATATATACTTTATATATAGTATATGTAATGTATATATGTTATGTACACACACACACACACACACACACACACCCCTTACTGATTCTGTTTTTCTGGAGAACTAACACAGGATCCTAAAGGGCATTCTAGCCCAGCCATTTCTCTTTTTCATTCCCTTGCCTGTTGTTCTCCAGTGTGTAGATGAGACATCTGAAGATCAGAGGAGTCCAGTGACTTGTTCAAGATAATCAGCTAATTAGTGACTGAGTTGGCGTGTTGAGCTATTGCTGGGGTATGGAGAGAGGGGGCATCAAAGAGGACCAATATATTGACCAGCTGGATACCTGGGACTGTTTAAAGGAACAGAGATGTCAGAGGAGTGGTCACATTTTGAGACAAAGTTTGACCCTCATTCGATTGTGTTTAAACCATCAGCTGTGGCAGAGATGCAGAAAGTACTCAATGTTCAGGAGAGGTGTTCTGGACAGGGAGACATTTCTATCTGATGATTGTCCTATTGAGAATAAAGATTTATTCTCAATTAGGATGATGTGAAAGAACAAACTCCCAACATGTGTGAAAAAAGCCAAATTTCTATTTGTCAAGGACGCAACGTTCTAACAGCAGTGTTCTTCCCTCTGGTTAGTGATAACTGGCTCTGGTGGACGCTTTCACAAGATAGGAGCCTCTTACTGTCAGAGAATTCACTGTCTGAGAGCCGAGATCTTTTTGAATTAAAAAAAAAAAACCATGACTGTACAGAGGTTTCAACTTCGATTTTTCTTTCTTTTTCTTTTTTTTCAACAAATAATAATCTGATCTTTTTTTTAGAGTGTACAATTTGGTATTCTTTTTCTTTTTAGTCATGTATATATGGCAATCCCATTCTCCCATTTCATCCCCCCCCAACCCTCCCCGCTTTCCCCACTTCAGCTTTGATTTTAAAAAATTTTACAATAGGATAAGAAACAATGTCAACCACATTAGAAAAAGTTCTAACTGGCTTTTTGAAAATGAGATGTGATGCCTCGGCTCTGCCTGGGTAGGAAACATGTTATGGGGAACGTGGCTAATGGGTTGCACAATTCAGTCTGAGAAAGACTTTTCCTCACAATTTTTTTTTCTGCCTTGTGTATTGGATAATTTGAGAGTATTTTTTGGTTTTAATTTATCCAGTCTATAATTTTGATCTCCACTTCACATTGTCTAGAGAGATACAGTTACTGAGACAAGGGAAAACACATATGTATGTGGTGATTCAATACACTCGAATGATCATCAACAAAGGAACTATGCTAAGGTTTAGGGAAGATACAAAAACACAGAGGACACAGCCTCTCTCTCAGTTTAGCAGGTAGAAAGTGTTTAGTGCCATAAGCGAAAAATAGTTATAGGAATTTATTCATTCACTTACTAAATGTTTATTGATTGTATGTTATAGCCTAGGGGTACCCAGATAACTAGAATCCGGAGTTCAGTGTGTGGAAGCTTAGAAAAAAATGCAAAAAGCGGG
The DNA here is from genome assembly GCF_030028045.1 of Hippopotamus amphibius kiboko. NCBI lineage: Eukaryota > Metazoa > Chordata > Mammalia > Artiodactyla > Hippopotamidae > Hippopotamus > Hippopotamus amphibius. Next base: position 66,537,976 of record NC_080186.1, on the reverse strand, counting down.
AAAAAAATGCAGTTAAAGGTACTAAAATATAAAGATTTTCCCTTTCTTTTGTGGTCTCTCTCTGGGTTTGTCATGGTGTTGTTTATTTGCTACTTGATGTGCTAAGAAAATAAAAACTAAAATGTTACATTACTAGCATGAATTTTATTGTTCTTCTCAAAATTGTGTAATGCCAGTTCAAATTCAAATATCATATTTCACTGGGTATGGAGTCACCGAAATTACACAATTTGTATTTTGTGACTTGTCCTTCACTGGTGCCTCTGGTCAGAGACAAACTAAAGACAGAATGAAGAAGTTTGGAAGGAAGAAGAGAAAATTCCCCAGCCTGGAGCTGGCTGTGGGGGCCCTTGGGGCATAGGGGCCAGTGCAAAACCCTTACAGGTACCCAAGGGTCCTGCTATGTAATTTCATGTCCATGTGTGTTTGCTTGGGCCTGATGGCTACTGGGTTCCTCCTCCCATCAAACAAGGGACCCATATGCAGTGTCCCAGTAGGGGGCTTGGGCCAGGGGAGTCGAGCCAGGTGACTGCCTATTTCCATGGATACACGGTCCCAACCCATGGTAGATGGGAGACCCCTAACGATCTTAAACCTCTTTGCCAGAATGTGCTCAGTACCTGGATGAGGGGGTGAGAGGCTTGCCCTGCTGTGGCCCAGACAAGTCTCACCTGGAGTGGGAATGGCAGCAACCATGCTTGGCCCAGAGATGCCACAGGGTTTGTGCCTGATCCCCCCCTGACCGTAGCTCACGGCCAGGCCCCTTCCTAGGTAAAGAGTGGCAGCAGTCACCTGGTGGAGGTGTCAGAGGAGGCTGGCTGAGGTCTGGGACAGGGGAATAGGTGACTCCCCGAAGCCCATCCCAGGGAGGTGGGATTGTACAGGAGTCGGTGGGATTGTACAGGAGTCGGTGGTCTAAGCCTTTGATGCAGGCTCCATTGTTCAGCTGGACTTCACTTAAATACATAAGTTCAAAGATAAAATGATGAAAAAATGTCAAGGTTGCACTGGCTGCATGCCCAAAAAGGCAGTCCTACTTTGGATTTCATTCAGCTTGTGGCTATTGTTTCCACAGCTGAGATGGCTCCATATTTCAGGGAAAACAGTTTCCCTTTTGTGTTGAGTTGGAGGAAGAGTGAACCTATCAGTATTTTCTTCTTCAAGCTCTCTTTACTTAAATTGCAGTTCAAGGGACTCATTTTTAGCGTTGTTTTTAAAAGGGAAGTTTTCTTTACTTTAGCAAGGATGGTCTTGTCATCGTTCATGGTGGTTTCAGATTTGCCTTGGATTTGGATGTGGGTGTTTTGAAACTTCACTACAGCAAAATTCACGTGAAAACTGTGGATAAGTACTGAACACAGATAAGGAATCAAGATGACCCCTGATAACCACTTAGCCACAAAAGGACATTCCGTGATGGCTGCTAATACTGGGAAAACCCTGCGTGTCCAACCACAGAACACAGGGGCGTCGACTGCTTATCGTCTTCTGGGAGGCAGTTGGGTGAGGGGTTAGGGTCAAGGAGTTGAACAGACCTGGTACTGAGTTCCTCTTCTGCCATTAAGCAACTTAACCCCTTAATCTTCCTGTGCAGTTGCCTCTGTGCAAAATGAAGATCATGGTTTTGCCTTTTTTAATAGAGTTCTGGGAAAGTTAATTGAATGTATATGTAAAGTGTTTATCATTGAGACACAGTCAATTCTCAATAGATGTAAATTCTATATATTTTCATATGTAAGCATGCAAAAAAAAAAAGGGGGAGGAGGCAAAGTTTCTTTGCATAACACTGTCTTCCTTTTTGGCCTTTGTGCTGGAGTCCCCAGTGCCTTCAGGCATTTCTGTGTTGCTGCATCTGGTCCATTCTCTCCCCTGATGCAAACTCTTGCTTGTCGCTTTCACTTTTGTCAAACACTATATGTCAGGGCCATTTAAAAACCATAGTTTACTGGGTGGATTAAATTTGCTTCTTACTTGGATCTTAGATATCTATATGAAATACTGAAGTCAGATAAGTCATGAAGAAAAGTATCAAAAGGGCAAATGGGAACCTGGAAAAGGATGAAGGTGAAATAGAAAGAAAGGTGAAAAAAATAGGGGGTCACTAACAGGAACTAACATGCTAGACTGGATTTTAAGTTTCTTGAAGGCAGAAGCTGGGGCTACATAATGCCTGATCTGAAAAGTCCCTAGCACAACACCTTGCTCAGTTTGAGTCTAATAAATTTATAGAGTACATAGTGAATGGTAATAGGCACCCAGGGGTCTGGAGGGAGTAGCCAGGAGCAAGGTCCAGGCTGAATACACAGGAGGTGTAAGAGGGTCTGCACTGGCCCCGTCCCTGAATGAAGCAGAAATTGCTGAGCACCTCAGGGTCTGGGTTGCATCTCACTTTCAGTATAGCTGTGTGATCTTGGACAAAGAATTTATGTTTTCTGGGTTTCAGTTTCCTCATCTCTCCTCTGTGTAATGAGGATAAAATGATCATCTGGTGGTGTTGATGTGTGCATTTAAAGAGCCTGTCATAGCGCTGGGTACAGGGCAGGAAACTGATAAATATCATCTTTCTATTCTGCTTCCTTTCAACCTTTCCCTTCTTTCTACCTCATAGACTTTCCATTCTGCCTGTCTTAAAGAGTTAATAAAAACATCAGTTCTAAAACAGTGGCACTGTGGGTCTTGGATCTTGTGAAAGAATGTAGGTGGATTATTGCAAAACTTCTTGCACCAAAAGAAAAACAATACAGGCATCTGTCCTTCTGGCGGTAAGCTTAGCAGCAACAAACCCTGTGCATAAAGGACAGCACTTTATGTTTTATTAAACCCAGAGGCAATACGAAGAGTTGGTAAGAGTATGGGTTTTGTGGTCAGACAAACTGGGTTTTGTCAACATGTGTTTGCCACTCTAATCAGGCAAGTTACTTCTTTGTGCTTGGATTTCCGCTTCTGTAGTGTGTCTACTCCATTCATTCATTCATTCATGAGCACTTCCACGGCATGTGCAAGGTACTGGAAATACAGGGGTGATGATAGACATGCAGTTAGCATGATGTACAGAAAGCACACTAACTTTTGAGCACTGAAGCCTGAATAAGAATCAGGCAATGTGTGAGGGGTTGAAGGAAGATTGCTAAAGATAGAGGTGGCAGAAGGCCAAGGGACAGTTTGTAGGAGTTGAGGATGTCAGTGTTGCCGAGGCAAAGAGTTCTGGGGGTGAGGAATGAGAGTTAAGCTTTGGGGCAGGAGTAGGGGGCTAGGTTAGGAAGAACCTTGAAAACAGCCCTGAAAGAATTCGGAGTTTATCCTGAGGGTGACAACAGCACTTCCCAAATAGCACTTCCAAGGGGAACCAGAGTCCAGTGGAAACAACTGAGCATGGTAGCTCTGTCAATGAATAATAATTTTCCCATGCTCATGTGGACACTTGGTCTATGAGAGGTATATATTTCAGATTAGTGGGGAAGGGAGGATGTACAAATCTGCTAGGGCCACCGTAACAAAGTACCACAAACTGGGTGACTTAAACACCTGAAATGTATTGTCTCACAGTTCTGGAGGCTAGAAGTCCAAAATCAAGGTGTTGGCAGCATTGGTTCATTCTGGGGGCTATGAGGGAAGTTTCTGTTTCGGCCTCTTTCCATGGCATGTAATCAGGTCATCTTCATGTTCACATGGTGTTCTCCTTGGGTGTCTATCTCCAAATTTCCCCTTTGTATGAGAACACCAATCAGATTGGATTAGGGCCACCCCGACAGCCTCATTATAACTTGATTACCTCTGTAAAGACTTTATCTCAGAATCAGGTCACTTTCTGAGGTGCTAGGCTTAGTACCTCAATATATGAATTTTGGGGGACACAATTCAACCCATAATAGTGGGATTATTGAATAAAGGCACTACAAACAGTGATTATCCACATGGAGAAAAACCTTAGATTCCTACTTCACAAATACTCAAAAATAATTATCTGAAGAATTAAAGACAAATGTGGAAGGCAAAAATGTTAAAATGCTTAGAAAATATATAGTAGAATATCTTTATAATCCAGGTTCTGAAAGGCATTTTAAAATGTGACTCAAAAAAACGCTGGAGTACAATATAAAAGATGATTTAAAATATTTGATCACATTAAACACTGTAAAAAATCATAGCCAAGAAATGATAGTAAAGAAAATGAAAAGACAAGCTGTGATTTGGAAAAAGATGTTTGCTCTACAGCTGATAGAGGATTAGTATCTAGAACACATAAAGAATTAAGAAGACAAATAACCCAATACAAATTTGGACAAAAGAGACAGATATTTCACTGAAGAAGAAACAGGACTGCAAAGAGAAATATAGTTTAGGTCCCCGATATGATATCATTTTACAACTATCTGTTTGGTAATAATTAAAGAGACAATTCCAAATGTTATCACAAATGTGAAGGAAAACTCTTAGGCACAGCCTTATCTTGGAAAGTTGGACATTCTCATACTCTATGATCCAATAATTTCACTCTAGGTGTATGTCCTAGAGAAATTCCTACACAAAGTGATAAATACAAGCTTATTCATAGTAGATTACTTCCTAAGAACAAAAAACTGGAAATAATCCCAATGGTTATTAACAGAATGATATTTTAAAAATTCGGATATCCAAACATTAAGTGAGTATACAGTTTTGTAAATTAAGAACTATTACCGGCCCGGCCCGGTGCCGCCCACCCCGCGCCAGTCCCCAGTCCGAGGCCCGGCCCCCTTCGCCCAAGTCCATCACTCCGTGCGGAAACGCCGCCACCACATCGGACAAGCTGCCTTACAAAGTCGCTGACATCAGTCTGGCCACCTGGGGACGAAAGGCCCTGGACCTCACAGAGAATGAGATGCCGGGCCTGATGCACATGCAGGAGATGCACTCGGCCTCCAAGCCACTGAAGGGCATGAGCATTGCCGGCTGCCTGCACATGACCGTGGAGACAGCCATGCTCATTGAGACCCTTGTGGCCCTGGGTGCTGAGGTGCGGTGGTCCAGCTGCAATATATTCTCCACCCAGGACCATGCAGCAGCTGCCATTGCCAAGGCTGGCATTCCAGTATACGCCTGGAAGGGTGAAACGATTGAGGAGTATCTGTGGTGCATTGAACAGACACTGTATTTCAAGGACGGGCCCCTCAACCTGATTCTGGGTGATGGTGGTGACCTCACCAACCTCATCCACACCAAGTACCTGCAGCTCCTGTCAGGTATATGAGGCATCTCTGAAGAGACCACAGCGGGGGTCCACAACCTGTACAAGGTGATGGCCAATGGGATCCTGAAGGTGCCTGCCATCAATGTCAATGACTCTGTCACCAAGAGCAAGTTTGACAACCTCTATGGCTGCCGGGGTCCCTCATCGATGGAATCAAGCTGGCCACAGACATGATGATTGTGGGCAAGGTGGCAGTGGTAGCAGGCTATGGTGATGTGGGCAAGGGCTGTGCCCAGGCCCTGAGGGGTTTCGGGGCCTACGTCATCATCATGGAGATCGACCCCATCAATGCACTCCAGGCTGCCATGGAGGGCTGTGAGGCGACCACCATGGATGAGGCCTGTCAGGAGGGCAACATCTTTGTCACCACCACAGGCTGTGTCGACATCATCCTTGGCCAGCACGATGAACAAATGAAAGATGATGCCATTGTGTGTAACATCGGACACTTTGATGTGGAGATTGATGTCAAGTGGCTGAACGAGAACGCTGTGGAGAAGGTGAACATCAAGCCCCAGGTGGACCCGCTCTCTGCTGAAGAATGGGCGCCGCATCATCCTGCTGGCCGAGGGCCAGCTGGTCAACCTGGGCTGCGCCATGGGCCTCCCCAGCTTCGTGATGAGCAACTCCTTCACCAACCAGGTGCTGGCACAGATTGAGCTGTGGACCCGCCCAGGCAAGTACCCCACTGAGGTCCACTTCCTGCCCAAGAAGCTGGATGAAGCAGTGGCTGAAGCCCACCTGGGCAAGCTGAATGTGAAGTTGACTGAGAAGCAGGCCCAGTACCTGGGCATGTCCTGTGATGGCCCCTTCAAGCCTGATCACTACCGCTACTGATAACCAGGCCTGCCCTTTGCCTTCCAGCTGCTGTCCTTGCCTGGGTCCCACCTCTCCTCCCCAAGAGCAAATGGCACCACCTTTGAGATTGGTTTGATAATGTTCCCCATTGACTCCCTGGGGCTAGTCACTCAGTCTTTGGCCTCTCCTGCATCCCTCATACTGTTCCAATTGTGGCAGCAGGAACTGAGAAATCCCTCTTCAAGCCCTGGTCATGCTGGAGGTACACGGGAGTTACCCACAGAGAGCCATGAGCTCAGGGGTTTTGGAACTGCTCACTCAGCCAGTCCTTCCTCAGGCTGGTAGTTGGCAGTGGTGATCACAAAGCCCATGCACTTTACCATCCAGGCCCTCACTTGGCCTATGGACTTGATACCCATGTTCTTGGTTTACAGGTTCATTGGTTCCTCAGCCCATTACAGATGAGAAGGAGGTATGTCAAAGGGTGTGGAGGAACTGTTGGAGTTTGAATGCTCCTGAGAGCCTGGCTTAGTTCTTGGCATTCTCTTAAACCTCAGAACAGTGAGGTTGGTACTTTCAGTCCCCATTTTACAGGGATTAGAATATATTGTTAAGGGATAGCCAAGAAAGGACAACAGAAGTGACAGCCAGAGATTGAGAGGGGCCAGAGAAACATAAAAGCACATTGTAACTTGACGGTTCCCATCACAACTCTGGGTCAAAAAGAGATTAATTTGGTTTATGATGTTAAAAGAGAGCAAGAAGGTGGGTTAATAAAAATTTTGGTGCCTAAAAAAAAACACAAACTATTACTGCATACAACAATATGTGTGAATCTTATAAATCTTGTGTAAAAAAACAAGTTACAGAAAGTTAAGTTACAAAACAAGGAAAATTAAATCATATGTTGGTTCATCTGCATATTTATGTGAAAACAATAAAATGCAAGAGAATGATGACAAACACACAATTCAGAATAGGGGTTATCTCTGTTATCTCTGGGGGAGGGATACAGAGGAGTGAATGGAGGCAGAAATATGCAGAGAGATGTAATGATATTAGTAATATTCTACTATAGCCCTTGTTATGGGTGGAATTACTCTCACCTCTCCACCCCCGAAATATGTTGAAGTCCCAACCCACAGTATCTCAGAAGGTGACTCTATTAGGAAATAGGGTTGTTGCAGATGTAATCAATTAAGATCAGGTCATACTGGAGCAGGGTGGATCCCGAATCCAGTATGACTGGGCTCCTTATAAGAAGATGGCCATGTGAGGACAAAGAGACAGTGGCATGTGAAGATGAAGGCAGAGATTGGAGTGATGCATCTACAAGCCAAAGAATGATAAAGATTGCCAGCAGATCATGAGAAGCTAGGCCAGGGATATGGAACAGACTCTCCCTCAGAGCACTCAGAAGGTACTAACCCTGTCAACACCTTGATTTTGGACTTCTAACCTCCAGACTGTAAGACAATACATTTCTGCTATTTAAGCCGCTCAGTTTGTGGTACTTTGTAAAGGCAGCCCTAGGAAATTAATGCAGTCCTTAAATTAGATAGTTGGTGCATGGATGTTTATTTTACATAATAAATTCACAGCTTACAAATGGGTTACGTATGTTACTTTTGGTGTTTCAAAGAGTTACATAATAAAAATTAAAAAAAAAGAGACATTATTTTTGTTACCACCAAACTGGGGCGTAGTTTCTAGTATTAATGTCAATGGCAAATTCCAGAAAAGTTTTCCTAGACAGTTTTATTAAAACTATAAAAATCAACTTCCAACACTCCCTTTGATTTTTGTGGAGTTTTTATTTCAGCCTCAGTGTCATTGAGTCCTGGTTTCTCTGACTTTAATTATAACGTGCACATTCTTCTGAGCAAAGTGTTCTGCGTCTAATCCTGAATGAAGGTGATTGCCAAGCACACACCTGTCATGATATTGTTATCTCCTTGTAGACAGGCTGACATCAGCTTTGCCTCCATTCGAGGGAAGCCACTGAATCATGTTAAGGGTTTGAACACACACTCCACAAAGTACGTGCCCTCCCCCAGCCTAGAAGCCACACCAGAGCAGGGCTTGGATGCTTTGTTCACACAACTGTAACTCTGCCTCTTAGAAACAGTGCCTGACACAAAGTAGGTGCTCAAGAAATCTGCTGAATGAACGTATAGGTTTAGAGTTGTATTTCTGTCCACGTCTCAGTGGTAACAATACCAACTACCACTTTTCAGAGGAGTTTATCAGCTACTCCCTCCCCCTTCCCCCACCCCCACTAATTTTTGATCTCTTTGTTTCTCTCATCTACCCATTGGCAAGCTCTTCTTCCTTATAGAAGCAGTCAGAGGCTGCCATTGGGAACTTGGAACAAGGGATCAGATTTGGGTGCGATAAGGCCAGACATATATATTTTCTTTTAAGGGTAGTTAGTTGTTTAATTTGTATAAATTAGTAGCCTTCTTTATTGATACTAACATATTCCTTCTATCTTGAGGAAAGATGTAGGTGCTTTAGAATCTTTTATTGAGACTCAGGTGAAATGTGTCTTGATTAAGGAATGGATTCTAAAAAAGGAACTCCAAGAATATATGCAAAGTAGAAACTTTTTTTAAAAAAAAATAGGATTTATCTAGTACTTTGAAAATAAATTAATAATGTTTTAAATATATTTCATAATAAACATTGACTTGAAATTGCATTAATGAGAATTTTTCTCTTTTTTTACACAGTAGTTTGAGCAGCTGTAGTTAGTGAGATGTGCCAGTGAGAGATGGGACTTTTCAAGATTTTGAAGTGTGGGCTTCCCTGGTAGCACAGCAGTTAAGAATCTGTCTGCCAATGCAGGGGACGCGGGTTCGATCCCTGGTCCAGGAAGATCCCACATGCCATGGATCAACTAAGCCTGTGTGCTACAACTACTGAGCCTGAGCTCTAGAGCCCGCAAGCCACAACTAATGAGCCCACTCTCTACAACTACTGAAGCCTGCATGCCTAGAGCCCATGCTCTGCAACAGGAGAAGCCACTGCAATAAGAAGCCCATGCACTGCAACAAAGAGTAGCCCCTGTTCTCCGCAACTACAGAAAGCCCGTGCACAGCAATAAAGACCCAATGCAGCCAATTAAATAAATAAATAAATTTATTAAAAAAAGAAGATTTTGAAGTGTGATACTGGAAATGTCTGTTGTAACATTGATGAATTCAGACAATGGTGGATAAGTGACCAGGCATAGTCTTGGGTGAGGATGGAGAGAAGAATGAGACCTCTGCAGGAATTCAGTTCAGTGGGAGAGACATAAGTAAATAGATAATTGCATCTAATGTGATTAAGTGCTATTAATCACTAAAGGAAAGAATAGTGCTCTGTGTCCTTCACATTTTCCTTGGGATTTATTACATAGTTGTTTTTTGGACACTGGTCATCCAGATATGATATTTCCTTCCTAAGCAGAATATTTGGTTAACCAAATTTTTCAGTTCCCTGAGCATACCTGAGTAACAGTTTATTTTACAAGTTGTGATCATATCATTAAAAAAAATCTCAATATCTACCACAGGGGAAAGCTGTGCAATCATTCTTTTCTATAGTTAATGGCTAATTTATCTCACTGTAGCATTTTATGATTCTTTCCAATTTCCAGGAATTTAGAGGCCCCTTCTGATTTTAGAATGGAGAAAAGAGGGTTTATTTCCATGTGGCATTGGTTTTTCACACAAGTTGTGGCAATATTTTACTGATAAAAAGAGCAGAGTTCAGTAATAGCTTTTCATAAGTGATTAGCTATAAAAATGAGATACAGTGAATAGGTTTAGGTCAAAACAATATTAGCAAAAAGTGGTTACAACATTAAAATGGCTCAAATTATAATTCTTAATGAAGTAGTGGATAGTTTTTTACTTGATCATAAAATGATCTTCACAAAATTTGTTAAATTCACATCTCTTTGGGTAAACATACCACTAGAAATTCTCTCATCATTGGGCTTTTTTGATCATTAAAATGCTACTAATGCTTTTTCTGCATGTGTTCTTTGAGAATACTCCTCATCCCTTTCCCTTCTCACATTCTTTATAAAGCTAGAAAACAGTCCAGTCCCTCTAAGTGACAGTGAATCCTAAGGCAGTGACTTTCCATTGATAACAAGTGGCCCGAATACCTGTTTTTAACTTCCTGGGGCTATCAGCCCCTAAGCCCAAATACACCATCTCTTTCTTTCTACCTGCTTCTTTATCCTTTTTGAGCTGGATCTCGGATGAATTGGCTGCAAACTACAATCTGCCAGTTCAACACGCTGTCACGACAGCTGTCTGCAGGCTTTCCTCAGCTCTCCTGGTTCCTCTTTTACAGCCGTGGAGATGACGCCTTCAGCTGGAGAATGAGTTTTAAACAAAACTTTTCCCTAAGTGGTCGGGCAGCTGAGAGGGCCGCTCTGATGCCGAGGAGCCGGACGTAGCATCCGAGCGCGGTCCTCAAGTCTCTCCAGGTCGGGTCTGGGCTCAACGCAAAAGGGGCGGAGAGGAAGGGGCGGAGGTCGACCGCGCCCTCCACCCCGCCCAGGCTGCGAGCGCCTCTAGGTGCTAAAGGATCGGAGGAGCCGAGTGCACCCGGCAGGTTCCGCGCTGCGAGAGCGCGCGGAAGCACGCGCAGCGAGACCGAGTCGGGGTCGGAGCAGGAGCAGGAGCAGGAGCTGGAGCTGCAGCTGGAGCGGTAGTGAGAGTGCAGTGCATCGCTGCGCCCCAGGAACCCGCGGCGGCGGCAGAGCGGAGCCGGGTGCGGGATGGCCCAGGGACCCGCGCGCTCTTCTGCTCCGCCTAGAGCCCTGCCCGTGGCCCGGGATGCCAAGGTAAACACCCCTCTAGCGGCTGGATTCCCACGCGTTGGCCTCCAGATGCTTAACACGACTGAGGTTTAGCCACCCAATCCCGGACGCCCGGTGGCAGCAGCAGCCGGCGGCACCGGAGGGCACCTTAGCCTGAGCTGGCCAACAAGTTTGGACCAGATGCCCCAAGCTGGGGAGATCCTCAAAGTCTGATCTGTCCGGATTCTGAGGTGCGCGCCTGGGGACCGGGGCAGAACGGGTCTAAGAGCAGGGAAATGGGTAAAGGGAAAGATCCCCTTTTCGCTCTTTGCTACCCCGCTCGCGACACTTCGACTACCGCATCGGGGCCAGCGCAGGCCTTTGGCGCCCCCCGGGGTGGGAGAGGAACCGGCCTTCTGGCGTTTGAGCAATCGCAGAAAGTTTCAGCCAGTTAAGAGGTTTGGGAAGTATGTTGCAAGCAGAGCCCTGGGGGCGGCTGGGTAGTAGTGGGCGAAAGTCGAGATGTGAGTAAGACCCGGAGGAGGCGGCCGCCCTCCGGGTAGCCCGGGGCGGCCCCACTTGGGCTGGTCCCAGGAAAGGCTGGCTCCAGAATTCCTAGCCTCCCGGAAAGCTGCTGGGGAAACGCCGGCCGAAATAGCTCCGGGCGGGGTGGCAGTGGTGGTGGGTATAGAGGGTCTGTGACTCAGGCCTCAACTCACTAGGAAAAGAGCGACAAATAAATAATTCGCCCTGGATGTTGCTACCCTGAACCTGTAACTTAGATCAGCAACATCTAGGTAGATGTGCCCACAGTAAGGGAGGCCTGCCTTCTTTGCTATCACCAACCAGCATTTCTGCACAGGTGATAGCTGGACCAGAAAACCTTCCTAGAGACTCAACACGGAGCCTTCCATGGGTCACTGATGCATGTGGTTTGCTGTTATTTGACCTAAATCAAAGAGTTTTAGAACTTATTCAGAGAAGCCCCATGCAACGTCAGTGGGCTTGTGGCTCCACTCTGCACCCTCCTAAAGTTTGGAGAAGATGATTTTGTCTGCCTGACAGACAGGCATAGTTCCCAAAGGAATAACCTGCACTTTGGGGACAAAGCTCATAAGAGAAAAAAACCAGAAACTTTAGAAGGTCACCTAGTTATTAAAATAGACCATTATACTTTAAAAAACTCAGTTGGGTTTAACTCTAGTTTTGTTAAGCGACTTCATGAACCTTAAGAGTTTTAAGGTGTCAGTGAAGTGTCAGGAGGAGATTTAAGAGGTGCCCCTTGGCACAGTAGCCACAGAGGTTAACCAAGGGATCTCAATTCTGGTAGCTTCCTCACCTTGAAAATGAAATGTGGAACCACAGGCAGATGTGTGCTGTTTTCAGTATGATGCAATCTCGCTCATGATAGGCCAGATAAATCTGATTCCCACCACATGGTGCTGGGGTGCTTTAGCCTTAAATGTCGGATGAACAGTTATCCAGGGCTCATAATTTCTCTGTCTTTACACTACAGATCTCTGGACCACAAGCTTGCACTGTTTTGAGAGGGAGATGACTTGAGTGGCCAGCTCTTATCTTCACAACAATGTCCACGAACAATTCCAAACAGCCAGTGTCTCCTGCAGCTGGGCTCCATTCAAATACATCTTGCCAAATGGAAGAAGAGCTTTCAATATCTTTTTCGATAACCTTCATGACAGTGGGAATCTTATCAAACAGCCTTGCCATTGCTATTCTCATGAAGGCATACCAGAGATTTAGACAGAAGTACAAGTCATCGTTTTTGCTTTTGGCTAGTGCTCTGGTAATCACAGATTTCTTTGGGCACCTCATCAATGGAGCTATAGCAGTCTTTGTATACGCTTCTGATAAAGACTGGATCCACTTTGACAAATCAAACGTGCTTTGCAGTATTTTTGGTATCTGCATGGTGTTCTCTGGTCTGTGCCCACTTTTTCTAGGCAGTGTGATGGCCATTGAGCGATGTATTGGAGTCACCCAACCAATATTTCACTCTACAAAAATTACATCCAAGCATGTTAAAGTGATGTTGAGTGGAGTGTGCTTTTTCGCTGTTTTCATAGCTTTGCTGCCCATCCTTGGGCATCGTGACTATAAGATTCAAGCGTCGAAGACCTGGTGTTTCTACGAAACAGATCACATCAAAGACTGGGAAGATAGGTTTTATCTTTTACTTTTTTCTTTTCTGGGGCTCCTAGCCCTTGGTATTTCATTTTTTTGCAATGCCATCACAGGAATTTCACTTTTAAGAGTTAAATTTAAAAGTCAACAGCACAGACAAGGCAGGTCTCATCATTTTGAAATGGTCATCCAGCTCCTGGGTATAATGTGTGTCTCCTGCATTTGCTGGAGTCCGTTTCTGGTAAGGATCTATGGTTTTGACAATTTTTGCTTTATTCAGCTAATCTATATTCAATACAAGGTTTATTGTCTTTTTCAAAGTTGTTAGTCTTGATAGGCAGTGCTGTTTTGTCTTTTAAATGCTTGAATTTACTCCTACTCAGAACTTATTTTAGTTCTCAGCTCTGGCATAGAATTAGGCTATTTATGACACAGATGATTATTTCCCCAAAAGCCCAGAACTAAAGGAAATAGCTCCCTAAACAATTCTAACCATAATGTTACTTGCTTGCGGTGTGGTGTAAAGTAGTCTTCACAGAAATAACATAGTTTTAATATACTGAATATGATTAGTTTCTCAAATGTGAAAAAAATGGCTCTAAAACAATATGGGAATGGACTCCAGTAAGTCTTGATAGAAAATCACATGGACTTGTAATTTATGGACTGGCTTCTTCTCAACACACAGTGACCAGGTCTCAGCTTGTAAAAGGAGGCGATGAGTTGAGATAGTTGGATATTGCAGGTGAACTAGATGGGTAGATCGGTTAAAGAAATCACGAGTTCACTAACCCAGGATGATAGTAATACAGGAAGGGGTATGATTGGCAGGAGAGCCAGAGATTCTTCTCATCATCTCATTCCTTTCTCTTTTTCAGTTTAGCCAGCAGCTGTATTTAACGTCTTGGTTTTTTATTTGGAAATGAAGGCTAAGGTTAAAGAATTAGCAACAAACATAAATCATTTATATGACTTTCTAGGTAGAAGACAAAAAAATACTTATGATTGATCAGTATGATCGTGACTCTCTCCAGCAGTTTACTTTATGATGGAAAAAGTGATAAGATACAACGAATGAGAAAACATCCTTCTGTATGTAGCTACTGATGGCAGTAAAGATTATTTTCATTCCTTTTTTGTACCAATGGGGAAACAGATTGATATCCAAAGATATCAGTATCTGTATCTGGTATCCAGGTGATATCCAGGTAGAGGTAAAGCAAAAGGGTGAGACAAAGATAGACATAACACAAAGGTCATGGTCATACCTTGCATCGTGTTATGCAGATACTTGTTACTAATGCAGTTCTTCTAGGCCCCCTTAGGTCCATTGTCCAAGAATTGTTGCCAGTAGAGCTTTAATAAACAATCCTCATGGTCCTGGTGAACAGAAAAGTCTTTGAGAGCTGCTGCTGCAGACAGATCCTATGGTAGTCGATTTTATTCTGCAAAAAGATTTCTACTTTTTAAATATTTCTTTATTTCTGGCCCTATTATTTCCTCACAATTTGAATTTGGCTTCTGGAATTTTTGTATCATTTAAATATTTTTTCATGATGTTCTGGAATTGGTCCTAGGTGCCCAACCGAGAAGAGGATAGGCTGAATCTGTTAATGGCAAGTCAACATTTTGAGGCTTGCTTGTTGTTAATTTAGGAGGCCTTAGGGGAACCCAAGTAGGGGTCTCATCTGAGCTCATAGTTTTGTTGCTTGAATCTGAATAGCAGAGATGAGTTCTATCAACACTTCGAATCACTTCAGTGTTCTCTCTCAGAGAGTTTAATTTATGCTGCTTGACAAAGGGAATTCCCTTAGAATAATGCTCCTCTTCTTCTTAAACTTTGCAATGGAGCAGCTTTTTAAAATAGAAAGTGAGTCTGAGTAAAAATGAAATTAATTTGAGGGTTGGAAAGGGAAGACTAAGAAGGGGAGAAAAGAAGTAGCTGAAAATATTTAAAGAAAATGTAAAAATGAAGGTCCTAGCTCTGGAGAAAACCTGAAAACCATGAAACAGTGAGCTTAATGAGAGATAGATAATTGGGACAACTGGGCTAATCACTGGTGTTTTGGTTTTTGCTTGTTCTAAGTCACTTTTAAAATTCTACTTAGTTCTGGCTTTTGACTTTGAGAAATAGAGGAGTTATAGGTTAACTACTCTAAGGCAATGGAAGGTAAGAAAATTTCATCCTTGCAATGGATATTTTGAATTTGTTTTTTTTTTTCTAATTTCCTTTCCTGAATTTTTGGTTTTCCTTACTGTTAAAATAGATATTACAATTTAATTCATATTTTGAACATATTTCCTGGTGGAAAGATAATTTTATTTTTGTGAAACATTTTCTGTGAAACAGTTCCATTCAACTGTGAATTATTGCTATACCTATGACACCAATGTATCAATACTTCTAAAATGCTTTTTAATGTGGAAAATTATTTCTGCATTAGATGTAGTGGTAGTAGGTCCACCACAGATACCCCTTGCTGCACTGATATTTTAAGTTGTTTCAAGCACTTTTTGCATTCTTAGTTTCTCTCGTGCAGTCTTGGGTCTTCATGGCAAGTTCTGGCTGAAAAATTTATAACTTGTGGCCTGGATACAAGTGCCTTGCGCATTATGTTAAGGCCACCAGAGAGTTCTAAATGGAACCTGAGTGAAAAACCCAGGCTTGGGATTGGCAAAATAACACCCAACACTGATTCCTCTGTTGAACCATTTCTCCTTTACCCCCTAAATGCCCAGAGGGAACTGCATAGGTGTTAATGACTGAGCCATTGTTCTTCACCCTATATATATATATATTTTTTTTTTAAGCTTTTTATTGGAATATATTTGCTTTACACTCTTGTACCAGTTTTTGAGGTACACCAGTGAATCAGCTGTATTTATACGTATATCCCCATATCCCCTCCCTCCCCGCGACTCCCTCCCACCCTCCCTGTCCTGGCCCTCTAAGGCATCTCCTGTCATCAAGTTGATCTCCTTTTGTTATACAGCAACTTCCCACTAGCTATCTATTTTGCAGTTGGTAGTGTAAATATGTCTGTGCTACTCTCTCACTTTGTCCCAGCTGCCCCTTCACCCCCCACCCCAGCCCCGTGTCCTCAAGTCCATTCTCTACATGTGTATCTCCACTCTTGCCCTGTCACTGGGTTCATCAGTACCATTTCTTCAGATGAATGGATAAAGAAGATGTGGCACATATATACAATGGAATATTACTCAGCCATAAAAAGGAATGAAATTGAACTCTATGTAATGAGGTGGATAGACCTAGAGACTGTCATACAGAGTGAAGTAAGCCAGAAAGAGAAAAACAAATACCATATGCTAACTCATATATATGGAATCTGAAGAAATGGTACTGATGAATCCACCCTATATTTTAAAAGCTTCTTAGTTTAAAAAATATCTCTGAAACCAGCTTCTGTATTCCCATAGATGCACTGCCATTGTGACATCTTCCAGGTCAAGGCCTTACTTTACACCATGTGCCTTCTCTCTATGATGAAATGTTGGATTGGTCATTTGAATGAACATCTGTAGACACTCTTTGACCTGTGTTCACTGTCATTTTCAAGCCTCAAACTGGAATGGGGTTGACATACACTAAAAGGAGGAAGTGAGTAATGCAGATGATGGTGTCTGGGCGTGGCAGGATTTACTGCATCAAAACCTATCAATAGTGGCATAATGTCTAAAACTTTTAAAATTTGTAGCTGATGAAAAGGGGATATTTTATTAATTTGATGACTGAGTTTAATACAAAAGTAAGATGATCATGATGTTTGTTAGAAATCTCTTTTTTTTTTAAGATTTATTTTATTATTATTTATTATTTATTTATTTTTGGCTGCATTGGGTCTTCGTTGCTGGTCATGGGCTTTCTCTAGTTGTGGCAAGCGGGGGCTACTCTTTGTTGTGGTGCATGGGTTTCTCATTGCAGTGGCTTCTCTTGTTGTAGAGCACAGGCTCTTGCGCAGGCATCAGTAGTTGAGGCACATGAGCTCAGTAGTTGTGGCTCGTGGGCTCTAGAGCTCAGGCTCAGTAGCTGTGGCGCACGGGCTTAGTTGCTCCGAGGCATGTGGGATCTTCCCTCAGGGATCGAACCCATGTCCCCTGCATTGGCAGGCAGATTCTTAACCACTGCGCCATCAGGGAAGCCCTCTCCGTCTTTTAATAGACTTTATTTTTCTTGCATAGTTTTAGGTTTACAGAAAAAAAGAATGCAAGCACAGAGTTCACATGTACCTCCTCACGTGGTTCACAGATACCACCTTTCACCCCCAGTCATCCTTGTTATTAATATCTTGCATTGGTGTAGGACATTTGTTACAATTAGTGAGCCAATACTAGTACATGATTATTGACTAAAGTCTGTAGTTTACAGCAGGGTTCTCCTTGTGCTTAACAGCGGGTGGGTTTCAACAAATGTATGTTGACATGTGTCCACCATTACAGTATCATACAGAATAGTATCACTGCCCTAAAAATCCCCTATGGTGTTGTTTTTTTTTTAGTTTAATGTTTGTTTGTTTGTTTTTTCCACAAAGGGGGAAATGTGTGTGTGTGTGTGTATGTGTGTGTATATGTTCAGGAATTCAAATTTAGAAATGTACTACGATCATAATACTAGTTTAAAATATAACTTGTTAATGACTTTTTCACTACCTGAATTTTATAGCTTTAAACATGGTTAACTCATATAAAGTCATTTAATTACAATCCCAACTGAAAAATCCAGGAAAATACAATAGGTACTTATTAGCTTACAGTTGCATTTAGCAACAAGTTAATACAACAATCTTTGAGAGTCAAACGGCAATTATAAAATTGTCTTGCGTGCATCCTAGGTGAATTACTTTTTCCAAATAAATAAATCTTGAAGATATTTTTCTGATATTTCTAGAGTGATGGGGAAAAAGACATTTACCAGCACTTCTAAGAAACATTTCCTTAATATTCTTTGCTTCTGCCTTTCTGCAGGCAGTGATTCTTTTGTGTTCCATTTCTAGAATATGTAGTCCTAAGAGGAATTTATTATTATTGCTATGCTTATTTCACTAGTTTGGCAGAGCATTAAATACTTGTGGACTGGTTGACTGTAACTTAAGTTGTATGAATGTCAAGAGATTAGAAATGATTGACCAGAATGTGAATTCTGAGTTCTGTAGGTGAGAGTTAATTAAGCAAATATTGAAACCAAATGGTAATTTTTAATCTGTTCCTTAAGTCAGCAACTGTTGAGTTATGACACAATTAAACTTCAGCAATCTTTTACTGCAAGGCTGTTAGTTTGTTTACCTTCTCCTCAAGGGTAGAGGATCATTTTGGACTGGGAAAAGAAGTACAAGGTATATGAAGAGCAAAATGACATCTTATGCAGGTGAGTTTACCCAAGAAATGTGTTTTCTTGCATAGGTAGAGTTTGAATTTGATTTTTCTAAGGTTGTTACTCTTCTGTTAGTATTTCTAGTCATATGATTAAGCATTTGGTCACTAACATGTTTGTCAGATATAAATCAAAGAACAAATGGTTAACTGAATTCTACTGAAGGTACTGGCATCGTAATGACCAGGTCTTACAGGGCTAGTGGCAAATGATGGAGCAACACAACAGAATAGAACATTTTGGCTATTAGTGAAGATTGCTTCCTTTGAGAGGCTGGCTCTCATTATCATATGTAAGACCTGTGTAATGGAAATCTGTGTATGCGTCTTGTGCACCTGACTCTACACTAAAAGGATGGTGAATGGATGTACAGTTACATGTTTCAAGAGAAAAGAAATACAGAAAATGTATAAATATGTATATACATAATGTGTCCATGTTTGAATTATTTCCCAAACTAAAAAAATTAAATAACCATTCCATCATTGGATCTAATTGTACCAAAGGGCTTTGAATGAGTTTCATTCTAAAATTAAAAGCAAAATGGACTCTCTTATAGTTTTATGTCAGATCTTTTTGGTTATTCTCACTATGCTGCTGATCTTACAGGTGATATTGTCAGAAATTGTTTTAGCTAGTTTCTTTTGTGAAGTGGGAGTGCTCCCTGGTTTGGAATGTGGAAGCAGCATTGATGATGTCTGGAGTAGAACGCTTGGGTTCTATTTTTATGAAATTCTTAAACAACTCAGACACATACAACTCATATCCAGAAGAAAAGGTATGTTTTAGAGTTATGCTGCATGTAGTGTCTGTGATGGGAATCCAGGCTGCTCTCGTGTGTGGGTGGACATGGAGTACGTGGTGTGAGGTCAGTGACAGGAGCTGGCAGAGGAGCAGTTCTGAGAGATCTGGGAACACATTTCTGTCCCTGAAGCCTTGGTGTTTGTTCTCTTGCCTGGAGTACTCTCCTCCTGACATCCCTGTGGCGCTCGCCCGACTCCTCTCTTAAATATCATATTGTCTAGCTAGTCTATCTTAAAAAGTACCCTTTCTCTTCTCTCTTCCATTGCTCTGCTTTATTTTCTCTCATAGCACTTAGTAGTATCTGATAACATGGGGGTACATTTCTCTGCTTATTTGGTTGTTGTTTGGCTTCTGCCTCTAGCATGTAAGCTCCTTGAAGGAAGGGACCTTGTCTATTGCTGTGTCCTCAGTTCGGCGACCAATGCCTGCCACAGAGTGGAGCCCAATAAGCATTTGCTAAATGAATCTCATATAAAGGAGGGCTCAGTGAGCGGGTAGTGGCCCTCATTTCCACTTTGGACCCAGTCTGCTGATGAGGTCAGGACTTGATGGGTCGGTCTCTGGAATACTTCCAATGCTTCGAATTGGGATTTAGAATGGAGAGGTCCGAGAGGGGAAAGTATGTTCAGAGGTTCCGCAGGAGTCTTTGTTGGAAATGGTGTCCTGGAGAATCCTGAACATTCTACAATTTGAATGCGGTGCTGGAATTTAGGAATTTTGTCAGCATCCAGAGAAGTTCATGGATAAACTAGGAATGATATTATTTTGTTATGATGCTTACATGCCAGTTTCCCTGGTTAATCAAAATGGTCCTTGGTGGCTAGGAGCTATATTACTGGTTTGTGTTTTAGTTTCTACAAGCAGTAGATCATAAACCAATGTTTATTGAATGAATGAACTAAGGAACCAGGTATTAAATATGAAGTATTGAAGGCAAAGGAAAAACTAGGTGATATAACGCATTCAAAGTTACTTTTGCCCCATTGTTATCTTTAACACTGCCTTTTTTCTCTACATGCACAATTTTTTTTCCCTAAAATGTATTTTTTTTTATTGGTGTTTTATCTTTGAGGGGGTCATTTCAGGAGACAGAAGGAGAAAATTTCTTTGAGTAAAGACCTACAGATGCTGGTTGTACATGGTCATAAATAAAACCTCCATAGTAAATGTTGAAATTTCTCTATAAAATGGGCTTGCTTCCCTCAAGGCTTTGCCAGCTGATTGAGTGAATATTTGGCTCAATTTGTGTTGCTAATCAGGCTAAAAGATTGAGTAGGTCTTATATTCACGGAGGATTAACTCTCAGAAAACTCCAACAGACCTGTTTAGTAGACACTGGCGCCCTGCCCAGATCCCCTTTGGGGTGAGTTTTGCCCTTGGGGAAAGTACCCTCAGCCAAAGGGAGCTGCCTTTCCCATGGTTGTGCCCCCTTCTCTCTGGTCATTCTGTGTACAGTGACAGGTGGGTGCAGGGATCCAAAGCCCTTACCCCTTTGTCTCATTGGGGACATTTCTGAAGGCTCACATGTGTTTCAGAGCTTGTAACTGCATTCCAGCGCTACTCCTCCCTCTGCCAAGTCCTGCTTTCCTCGCCTCCCAGTCTTCAGAAAAACTCCTGCATGTAGATCTCTGTCTCAAAGTCTGTTTCCCACAGAATCCAGTTTAGGACCATCTCCTGGAAGTCCATTTGTTCACACGTTATCTAAATATAAAGTATATTACACAAAGTACATTACATACGGTTTACAGTGTGCCTTGGTAAATATATTGAGCTATCTATAGGCCTTTGGAATTGAACTCATTTGAGTATATCATCTCCCTTCCTGGAAAAGTATGGTGCGAAATTGGACCAGCAAGTCAATCAGTTTAAAAAAGATACTGCTAGGTTGAGAATTTACACAAAAGTCTGTTGATTTAGTTGTGCACGGTGGTCTGGAATACTTTGGTATTTTAAGTTTAGTTACTCTTGGCAAAATAGGACTTCCTGTTTTTAAGGAGAAAGACACAAAAATGCCCAGAGATATCATAGACATTGAGACGGCACTTACAAAACATTACTTGAATAATTCAAGTGTAAATGAATCAGAAGCATGTGGATTAAATTTATGCCCTCATGGATGTAAAACTCTTCTGGCTTAATGTGCTTTGGGATTTTAAACTAAGCCCCAAAACATTTGAAGAACCATTCAAGATGTTGATTTGCCACAAATCTCTCTGGGTTGCCAGTTTTAACTTTACTTGCTTAGTCTTTTCCTTACAGGAGGTATATAAAATGCTTTCCATTTATATTTGCTTTGGAAGGCATTTATAGCCACACCAAATTTTACCTGGTATATCAATGCCATTTATCTGTATTTGGAGAGGATTTCATTCAATAGGAGAAATTGTTTTTTTGATATTTGCAAATATTACCTTTCAAAGCTTGTGTAAATTTGTCATTCTGTCAGTCCTCCGTTCTGGGTGTCGGGATGGTGGTGCTGCAGAAGAGTGGGTACGGTTGTGGCTTTATACAGACAGGGAGGTTGTTTTCCTCACTCTCCTAAGCTATTGAATTCCCAGATTAAATTCGGATTGCGAAATGCCAAAATTGAGTGTGGCTGTGGTGTGATGGCAAAGGAGACAGAGACAGTTAGGTTATGTAAAAGATTCACTTCAACTTTTAGTGCACAGTCCCAAATCAAGCCTTCCTTTTAGAATACTCTAGTTATTTAAGCACAGACCAGGGGCAGGGTCCCAACGCCACCCTCTGTTAGCTGTGGCCTGGAGTTACTCTAAGCCACTTTTGTACATCTGTGAATTGATTATAATAATAGTGCTTACTTAAAAGTACTACCAGGAAATATGATTTGTCCTCCTTACAATTGGATAACCGTGGCTGGCCGATAGTAAATGCTCAACACAATCCCCGAAGCCTCAAAACTCTATTGCTGTTATTGCCACCCTCGATCTCAATTAGAAATAATCATCTGTGTTTAGTTCAGATGTTTTCCATTTCTCCTCTGTTGAGAAGGTGGGTTGCATTGGAAAGAAACAGAGGGAGCTCATTCCAACATTCCTGAGCAATTTCACTCGAAGGTTCAGACTATTGTGCCTCATTTCACTCTCTCGCCAGAAGTAAAGATGTTTCGTCCTGATCTTTCACATCTTATTTGAATTCAAATATTCTAATAATTTATTATTATAATTATAATAATTTATTAGATATTAACTTATTCATTATTAAACCAAGCTAAACTAAGCAAAAAATTTTTGAGACTGTTATGGATAAAGCACTACTCTTGGGACTGTGACTGATTCCAAGAGGTAAAAGATAAGCTCTTATAATTTAGTAAAGAAGTAAAAGATATACCCCGTCTAAGAGCGAAAGTATTAGCTCTTGGAGAGGCAATGTCATGTAGTAGTCAAGAGTCTGGTTTCAAGTCCTAGTCCTTCCACTTCCTATGTGTCCCTAACCATGCTGTGCCTCAAGTTCCTCATATGTAAGACAGGTCGAGTAATAGTACCGCTTCATTGGGTTGCTGTGAGGACTAAATAAATTAACAGTTGTAAGTTAAAATAGTGCCTGACATGGTACCATATGCTTCACTTATACTGTTATCGTTATTGTTGCTGTTACTGTTAAATATTAATGCTGCTGGCCAATAAAAGCCAAAAGAAGATCATCTGTCAACAAGATGATCAAAGGCACTTTCTAATTAGTTATTAAATGAATAAGGGTGCTATAGTAGGAAGCTGTTACTTCAGCTTTGGTGATCTGCAAGGAATTATTTGCTTACTTATTTTACAAATGTTTGTTGAGCCAGGTTCAGGTGCCACGTGCCAGGCAGTGTTCTAGATGCAGAATAACAATCTCTGTGATCTAGTTGATCACGATATCTATGGCCTTAATTAACAGTATTTATAGAAAAGGAAAAGGGAGGACATATATAGAAAATTGAAATATGAAGATATTTGATTATACTTTATATTAAGATAAAATAGCAGGTACATTTCAATCCCAAACTCTGTAACTATCCCTCTGCTATATTTAAAATGGATAACCAAATAAATGTTTTTGCTTGAAAAAAAACAGCTATGGCAAAAAACAAGAATAGCAGGTATTCTGTTATGAGTGTAGTAGATGAGATTTTTTTGGATAACTTATAAATATCTATAGCATATCACTTGGAAGGAAAAAATTACTGGAAAAAATGTGATCCAAAGTCAAGTAATGTAAATTGTAATGTAAAACCAGGAGAAAAGAGATAATAATGTATATAATTACTAGAGATATAAAAGTGTACAAATAAGAAACTCTTTAGTATTGGGGACAGGCTTGAATAAGATTAGAATACAGCAGGTTGTAATAAATTAATATTAAAAGCTAGAAGATTTTTTCAAGTAATGAAATCTGAGTAGTAAGAAAATTAAATCAGATAATAAAAATGTAACAATTCAAAGTAGTATTTTATACTATTTTTTGATAAGGAAAGTGACTCAGGATATAGAAGAGAAATAAATGTTGAAATGAAGCATTACAAAAACAACTAACTCTTTCCAAGAATTTAGGCTAAGAAAGTGTTAGCAAGGACCAAAAATAAAGACAAGTTGCTACGAACATAATTAATATAAATGAAGAAAATAAAAACATCATTTATGTTTTAATCTGCTTGTTAGTTTACTCACTGATTTATTCTTTCAGCAGCCTTTGCTGAACAAAATGTTGGGTGTCCCTCCAGGTGGAGTAGTAAAGCATGGAGACAGAGACATGACCTGGGAAAATATTCCTGAGCCAGATTCTAGGAATCATACTTTCTAGCTCCTTCTGTTTATCCACGATCTTTGTACTCTCTCCTCCAATCTCTCTTACATGCATCCTCCTTTTCCTTCTCTTTCTTTTTTTAATATGACATGAATATAACTATGTATATTTTTCTGGCCTTACCTGGGTGCAGGGCAGAGGGTTAATTGCTTTAGTAATAGTGGAGGAATCTTTGGACCCAAAGGTGCATTAGTATTAAATAATAAATAATAACATTGCTGTAGCAGCAGCAGCAGTGGTAATTATTATTATTACTGTGATTACATCTTCCCTTATTTTGCTTCTTGCATTAATGTTCACTGCAGAGGACCAGAAAACAAGGAAAATAAAAACCGCATGGATGACAGCTAGACAGAATGCAGAATGGGGAAAGGAGCAGGGATGAGGCAGCAAAGGCAGCAGAAAGCTGGCGTATATAGGTGTGAGGGTGGAGAGGCTCTCTCATGTCATAGGAACTCTGTTGGGAAGGAAAGACCTCCTTTTATTTCACGGGCACTTTATCCTGATTAAGGACTATTAAACTTCATGTGTTACATTCCCTCAAGCTACTTTTAAAAATGCACTGTTTTCTTTAATTATAAAAGTTTATTGTAAGAAAGTACAGTAAACTACAAATTAAAATTTAAAAAAATTTTCCAAATATCACAACACGGAGATAAACACTATTAACATACTGGGTACATCCTTTTACTCATCTGATGCAGAATACATATTAGTTCAATTTCTTTGATTAACAGAGTGAATTTTTTTTCTTATGTTATTGGGCATTATCTCCTTTCTTTTGTGAATGTGAGGGTATCTGTAAATGATTTTCAAGACCTTTTTGGATAACAAAGATCAGATAATGCTAATATATAAAAATAACTATAAAATCAGTCGTTACAAAAGCAATTATTTTTCCACATTCATTGTTAGCCTTTTAATTTAGTATTTTAGTTATACAAGTAGTGAACAAATCAATAATTTCTTTTGTAGCTACTGCTTTCTGTTTCATGTTAGGAAATACTTTCTCAGGCTAAGATGACATTGGTATTCATTTCTTTTTTCTTCTAGCACTTTTTCATTTTTTTTGTATTTATGTTTTTAATACATTTATAGTTTATGTTTGTTTAATTTGCAAGTTAATAACATGAATTTTCTTTTGAATGGTTAGCTAGTTATCCCAAATCATTTCTTAAATGGTCTTTCTGGAACTGTTCTAAATTCCTACCTTTATTATATACTAAATTCTTAAATGTGTTTGGATCTTTCTATACTCTTTATTTCATCCTATTGACCTAACTTTAACTTTACGTGCAATTACCATTTTCTTCACATTTTGTTTAGACCTGTGTTCAGTTTATCAATTACAATATAGAGTGTTCCCTTTCATGATCATAAGCATGTTTTGAATAATAATTTTGTAGTTTCTTTGTAACAGTGCTTCACATAATTTTTATCCTAAGATTTTAAAATGTTTTTTCTATTGTAAATAATAATTATTATTTTCTTTTATTTTCATACACGTACATAAGAAAGCACTGATCTTGATACATTTATTTTATTTTTATTGTAACAAAATTCATATAACATAAAATTCACTATTTTGATTTTAAAGGACACAATTCAGTGACATTTAACATTCACAGTGTTGTGAAACCATCCTCCCTATCATGTTTAAAACATTTCATTCCCCCAGAAAGGAAATCCCACACCCGTTAAGCAATCATTCCCCATCCCTGGCAACCACTGCTCTCTCCTCTGTCTTTATGGATTTGCCTGTTCTGGATATTTCACATACATAGAGTGTTACCATATGTGGCCTTCAGTGTCTGACTTCTTTCACTTTCCCTAAGGTTTTCAGCGTTCTTCCATGTAATGGTATGTATCAGTACATCATTCCTTTTTGTGGCTGAATAATACTCATTCAGGTAAATGTACCACATTTTGTTTATCCATTGATTAGTTGATGGGCATTTGGATGGTTTCCACCTTTTGGCTATTGGGAATAGTGCTACTATGAACATTTGTGAACAAGTTTTTGTTTGAACATTTATTTTCAGTTCTTTGGCGTTTATACTTAGGAGTGGAATTGCTAGGTCATATGGTAATTTTATGTTTAAGTTTTCGAGGAACCACCAAACTGTTTTCCACATGGCTGCACCATTTTACCTTCCTATCAGCAATATATGAGGGTTCCAGTATTGCCACATTTTTGCCAACACTTATTTTCATAAAACATTTTTTATGATGGCTGCCTGTCTGATACGGTGACTCATTCTAGTTTTGATTTGCATTTCCTTAAAGATTAATGATGTTGAACATTTTTTTCATGTGCATGTTGGGCATTTGCATATATTTTTGGAGAGATTTTTTTCATGCATATTTTTGTGTTTAAAAAAGTTATATTGGTATATAATTTTCTTTTATTTTTTTCTTCTGCTTGTAATTCTAGAATTATGCTAGTTTTGAAAAACAGTAGGGAAAGTTTTTTCTATGTTCTGAAATAATGGAAGTAACTTGGATATCAGCTGTTTTGTGTTGATATGGCATCATTTCAATATTATTTTGATAGGGTTTTAGTTTTCTTTCTGGCTGTTGATTTGAGTTTTCTACTTTTTCTTGATCAAACGTTGGTAAATTTTTTAGTAGAATTTAGTCAATTTTAGAGAGTATAAATTTAGTAGCAAACTTTTGTACTGAGAATTTGTTTATAAAGATTCTTTATTAACATATGTATTATGCCTACACAAATTATAGGTGTACACATTTATGTGTTTATTTTACCAATATTTTATATAAAATTTGAAATTTTTCTTTTAAAATTTGTCTTTCCAGAGGGTTGTTTAGTTTAATAGTTTAAAAATGTCATTGTTAACATCCTGTTTTTTTTTTTTAAGTTCTTATTATCAGATTTTGTAAATATCCCACGGGTATTTGAAAAGACTTTACATTCTTTTTTAAGTTACAAAGTTCAATACATAGCTATTACGTAAAGGTTATTTGTTATAGAATCTTATTTTCTTATTTTTTTCTAATTGTTCTGTCAAATAATGTGTATGAGAACTTAGAATTTTATTATATTTGTATCTTGTTCATTTATATTTCTAATGGTTTTTTTATTGGATTACGATGATTTAGATTTCAGTATAATGTCATCAGGGGTTAAATCATGTCTGTTATATCTTTGTTGTAAGTTATTCCTTTTATAAACATAAAGCAACCTTCCCTCTCCCTTTTAAAACTTTTTGCCTTGAATTATTCTTTGTCTTAGATTGAAGGTGAGCATCATTAGTGCAATGAGAGTAATAGACTTTTTGGGTATTTTGGATTTTGTTTGTGCATTATTGGGATAGTCTAAGAATCTTTTTGTGCCGTTCTTATTAATGGAATACAGCATCATCATAACATTCAAACAGGACAAGAAGAGCTTTTCCCTCTCTGTCATGCCCCCAATACCTCTTGGCCCAGCTCTAGAATTCTGACATTGGAGAAAATACAACATGGGGAGTAAGTTTTCTTATATTCTGTGGTCTGTATTCTGGTGGATGCTTTAGTTCTTCTAATTTGGGAAGTATGAAGTTAAATCAGAAGGGGGGTGGTCAATGAAGGGAAGAGCATGGCTAATTTCCAGTTTAGAGAGTAGGTCAATTCTGCCTGATCCCACGAATTTGCTACAGACCACAGCGGACCTCAGTACCTGTAACTGGCCTGTCCCTGCCCCAGCTTTTAGTTTGGAATTGCCCAAGACCTGTGCACTAGAAAGAAACTTCTGAGAATATTTCTCCAACCCAGCATATCCTGTGGATATGCTTAAATTAGAAATGAACTCTTTGGGGAAAAGCCGGATTAGAATTGCATATAGAAAGAAAGAACTGTGTGATTACCTTCTTTCTCTTCATTTTCTAATTTGAAAGCTTATTTCCAAATTGCAAGATAGAAGTAACAACACATATCTCTATCATTATGCTTGTGTTCAGTGCAGTGAACAGAAAATTAACTTCTGATACAGTTTAATATTTATATGCTTCTATAGTGGCATTTTTGTGACTGACCATTTCATTGTTTCTGTCATTTACTATTTCTGAATCAAAAAACTACCTGACATACCAAAGAGCTAAAAAACATTCCATAGTCTTTATAACCTTCGATGGCATGAGGTGATCTTGAAGCTATTATAGGATTCTTTTCTCCATTGAAAGTCCAAAGACAGCTAAGGCAGACTGTTTCTTATTTCAAGGAATGTAACGAATTTCTGTTTTCAGTCAAGAAAATAATACTAAGCAGTTCTAAATGCATGACATTTAGAGATCTTTGCCTTTCTAGTTCATGTCTCTAAGCTCACAGCAGGCTGATCTGTGGATACAGATGCCAGAGCCAGCTTGCTAAAAGCTTTCCTGGATGGTGAAGACAGCAGTCTGTCTAGGAGTAATTTCCATTGTGTGCTGTTGACCTTCTAATTGCCCACTTTAGGTGTGTCTGTCTAAGATGCATGGTAGTAATAGAAAAGCTAGTCCGCTTATTTAGATGGTTTTAGACTGATGTGGATTTCATGGTTGATTTAGCAAGCCATTTTATATTTGCTGTTAAGATGAATGAATAACTAGCTTTACCTATATCGATGCCCTTGTCTCGAATACCTGCTTTGAGTATGAAATGAATTGATTTAAGCTGTAACCACAGCATTGGAGTCACCTTTCTCTTGGACTTCTTGGTTTGTTTTACGTGGTTGCCGAAAACTCAAGTTCACGTCAATTCAGCTCATCCAGAGATTATTTATCTGCTAAATAGGATAACGGGACAAGCAAGCAATCAGTTAAAATCCATGCATCACAGTAATTTCTGAAGGATGCTCTGTATATTCAGGTCCTGAGCAAAGTAATAGAACCTAATGAGTCCTGAGGAGTTTCTCTGTTACCTCCCCCACCTCTCCCCCACAGACAAAACAAAAATGTTTCAGTTTGAGGGATGAAGCTCTGTATTTTGGAATTAAACTCATTTTTCCTGTCCACTGAATGCCACTGGGATCTGTGGGAAATAGCGGCTTCTTTGTGGTGGGTAGAGGGAGAAGTTTGGTCTTCAGCCTCCCTATTCAGTGACAGATCTATCACGCAGCCTGAGGAGGGGAGGGAGGAATTAACATGCTAGCGTGACTTTAAGAACAGGTGAATACAGTTCATTAAATAATACTTTTAAATAATAATTTTATGATTAAAATCAGAACACTCACATATGAATGTTAAGTAACTTAAGTATTTTTCCTTCCAAAATTTCTCAAAGAAAGTTAAACATTTCGTAAATAAAATGCCTAAACTGCATGGTTTAGCATGAGTATAGTCAAATGTATATATGGCGGGTGGCTAGAGATCATCTCTCTAGGAGAATGTAGCATGTTACACTGATACAAATCTGATTTTCTTTTTATTAGGGAAATTACAATTCTGGAAGTCTTGATTTGTTTTTATTTACATATATTTACATATATAATAATTTTCTTTATGAAATCTGCTCTGATTATTCTAGCCCACATTTATTTCTCTCTCTGTGGATAAAGTACAGCATCAAATTCTATGTAGTTGTAAATTTGTACTACTTGTCTTGTGACTGTAATGTTGCAAATGGACAGGGAGTCCCTAATGACAGAGTCAAGACCATATGTTTCTACTCTATTTCCTGTGGTGCCTGGTATACCACTTGGAGAGGTTCAAGGAAAATGCAGCTCCTCCATTAGAATCTTTTCATCACAAATGAAATTAGTGAATGAAACAGCATCCTTATGATGATGGTTATTAAATGCATATGATGTCACATAAGGATTTTATTTTTAAATCTTAGGTTTAGAAGAAAGCAGTAAATTCTTGAAATGTAACTAGAAACTATAATTGCGGTGATCATTTTAAACATAAAGTTTTTGCCTAGAAATTTTGCTTTGTAGTGTAAGAATTAATTAATTAAACCCCCCCCATCTGTAGCTCCTGCCATATGCCAGACAACGCTCTTAGCACTTTTCAGATGTTAACCCACTGAATCCCTGTTACCTTTTCAGTTGTATATTTCTTTATACATGGCAACTATTTACGATTCTCTGTGTTCAGGTTACCCAAAGAGTACAGTCGTGTAAGGCTGGACATTATTTGCATTTAGCATCATGAGCAGTTGTAACCTCACCGGCCATGTGTTACAATGCAAATTTTATATAGTTAAAATTAAGATATCTTCGAATTTAAGTCAAGATTCACGGAGAAGAGCTCCACCGTGAAGACAGCTCAGAGACATTGAGATGGTTGTGATTTGTGGAGAAAGAAGAACAGGATTAAAAGGAGGGTTATTTTTGTACTCTACTATTGTCCTGACATAGGCCTGACTGGGACTAAATCTTTGAACAAATATGCTAAGAAGTCTGCCTTCAATAAATCGGAAAACACATTTGCTTCTCTTCTCCCTATTGATAATGTCCTTAGTCTCCTACCTTTCCCTGATGTCCCCAGCCTAAATGGGTCCTAATTTATCTGAGTAAATTAAAAAAAAAAGGCAGCTCTGGTAGTTGGTATTGAATATCAAAAATAGCCTAGATATTGTACAGAATTCTTTTACCCTTTGAGAAGTGTTTTTCTCTTCTCTTCTGTCATTGGAAGTTTAAACCCTGACCAGGGAAGACAGTCCTTGCTGACTATTTGGAGGGACCAGTGAGGCTTGATTAAAACCAGAGGGTGCCATGAAGAGCCCGTTTCAGAATTCTGATTACAACAAAACAAACTTTTATCTTGAAAATGTGTTCATGTCTCACTGAACAGCCTGTTTATTCCAAATATCTTGCAGTCATAGCCAGGCATGTTTGCAGCTGGAGGAAGCCATCGTCCTTGATTTTTAAAGAGAGCTGAAGATACGGCCTTAGTGAAAATTCACTATCAGAAAACAACTAAAATGCACCTGTAAATATATGTTTAGAAGTGTTCATTTATTCAATAAATATTTTTCTTAGCGCCTTTCATGTGTCAGAGAGTGTCCTATGTTCTTGAAGTTTGGTGCTAGACAAGACAGGCAATATTCCCTCTTTTATAGAGGTTACATCTTCTGAGGGTGGTGGTTGTCAGGGGTAGGGACGTTTGGAGAGAGTAGAGAGAGAGAGAGAGATAGAGAGAGGGAAAAGAAGTAAACAAAGAAATTAACAGAATGACTTCATATAGCTGTAAGGGCTATAACGGAGGGTGGGTTGGGGCTCTTTTAGATTGGATGGTCAGGGACGGCCTCATGGTGAGATTAGCCCTGGATGACAAAAAGCAGCCGACCATGGGAAGATATATGGGCAGGGTGGTCAGGTAGAGGGAACAACCAGCACAAAAAACTCAATGGTGCGGATGATCTTATAATGAGAAACAAAACAAAGGTCATTAACTGGAGCCAGGGGAGCACAGGTAGGGATGGTAGGATTTGAGGATGGAGAGGAAGGCAAGGGTCAAACTGTTGAGGACATTTTAGGTCACTGTGAGTTTGGATTAAATTAGGCTGAAGTGCTTTCTTAACAAGAGACAGATATGATCTGATGTATGGTTTTAAAAGATAACTTTGGCTGTACAGCAGAAATTAACACATTGAAAATCAACTATATACTTTGCTAAAATAAAAATTAAAAGATGAAAAACAAAAGATAACTTTGGCTGCTACATAGAGAATAGATTACAAGAGCAGGAATATAGCAGAAAGTTGTTTGAAAAATTTCATTTGAAATATGAGTAATGAATACATTGCTTTTCTAGAACTTACATTGGGAAATAAGGTAGGTAATAAATCACTATTAAATAAAGATTAGCTTGTGAATAACAAGGGAAACACTTTCAAAACAATTCTCCTTAAGGCTTAAAATACAATTATATTGTGTGGCAAAAATTTTAAAGGAAAATATTTAGTTACATCTTATCTATTCTACTTGATTAATAATCTCAGTACATCCTCTCTGCTGACTTAGCAAAGGGCATTTTGATGAACATTCATTTGGTTGAAAACATGCAATTATTCATCTTATTTTGCTTTTGAGATGAGGTTATTTGGCTCTCTTTTATTCTCTTTATTATAATTTTTTTTGGGTTTTGGTTTTGCACAGCTGCACGCACACACACACACACACACACACTCTCACAAATTAGATAACTCCATGCTTTAGTAACAAATGATTTTACGTTTATTGACTCTAGAGAAATCCGCTTTGAAATGCCCTAATAATTATTTTACAACAAAAGAGAAATGTCAACCATTATTGTATCTGTGATAACAGTATGAAGGACACACATGTACATGCATTTCTAGAAGAGTGGGCATTACATGTCAGATGGACCATGGGCCAGGATTTTACATATCCCTTGTTTGGGGTTTTTAGGTTTTGATTCTGGAATAAAATAATTTTTTTTTACTTAATTTTAATACTATAGTTCCCACTGTTTGAACAGTATAAAGCATGAACGGGACATCTCCTTTTATTTTACAGAGTTTTCTACAGTGCCTTGAAGTATTTGAGGTCAGAGAAAGAGAGCAAGCCCCAGCATAACAAAACTCACCAAATTCTAACTTGAGAAGAGGCTGTGTTTTCTGAGTCAAGGTGCTTAATTATTCTCTAGCTTCTGTTGCTAGGAAGAAGGGATCAGTATTCACTCCCTGTTGAATGGCATAGCTAGACTTCAGTACAATTCCCTGACTTGGAAAAATGGTTGAGTTTTCCACTTTAGTTCTGTATTCACCTACCAAATATTTAGCAGGCACCAACTATAGTCAAAGATGTCTTGATTTTTATGTTGTCTACATCAATGAGCATCTTCATCAGTGTTGACTCTACAAATATGATTCTACTGAGTCTCCATAACCTATATTTGAATCTCTACTTTTACTTAGGTGAGTTTCTATAGCCTATTGTAGTGTGCAGAAATTGCTCTTTTTAAACATTTTTTTTATTTTATTGAAGTATAGTTGACTTACAACGTTGTATTAATTTCTACTGTACAACAAAGTGATTCAGTTATACATATATATACATTCTTTTGTAGAAATTTCTCACTACCCAAGTTTGGATGTACTAGCCAATCTCCTTTGACAAATTATTAAGGATTTTTGAGGGCTTCAATTTTAACTTCTGTGAAATATGGATAACACTACTGACTGTATCACTGTAACCTGTGAATTTTCACACGACATCTGGTAGGCATCCAATGAAAGGTGCTGTGTGATGGTTTTGATTATTATTATGACCATTATTCCAAATGATACTCTAGTAAAACTCAGTGGTAATTTGAAAAACATTCACTAAGTTCCTACCATGGGCATTTGCACATGTGCTACATGGGTATATAAACATGAATAAAATGAGATCCTAACTTCAAAGGAATTTGTAGTTTATTTGGGGAGGCAGAAGCAGAACTGGCTCTATTACAAACGAACCCTGTGAGCAAGTGCCCATGACCTTCCAAGGAGCAGCTCTGCTGGAATCTTCATCTGTGTTTAGTCTACACCAAGCAATGGAGGGTAGAGAGTTCTTGACCAAAGCACCCTTGAGTTCAGGCTTATGTGGTCTCTGGTGGTCTTTGGGTTTAGTGAAGTAGGCGCTTAACTACCAATCAGGAGACTGACTTCTTTTCTAGAATTGCAATTCTTCTTTTGAGTCAATCATTGATTTATAAACTTTCTGTTTTCTTTTCTTCTTTGGATTAAATGATCTCACCTTTTCCTTACACTGATTTCTTTTCCATAAACTTGTAGTAAATGCCATTTTCGGTTTGTACTGCCTCCTTTCTTTTCATGATGTGCTTCTTAATATGAATGTGTTTAATAAGGTCAGTTCTTCTCAAAGATGCCAACCTGACATGGTTTCACCTTTTGGAATTTTGGACCTTTGCAATTCAGTGTTTTGGATCTTGTGTCTTTCACTGGTTAACCCAACCAGGGAAATCTGAAGGTTAGTTCAGCCCTTCTTTATCAAAACACTTACCTGAATGCAAACCCTGGTTTCTCATTGATTGCATATGTTTATTTCCTCTTGTTTATTTCTTGGAAAAATCATGTTCTTTTAAGTGAGGCCATTTTTGTGGTATTATTTGCAAAACCTCTTAGGAATACAATGTCTTCTATATAACCACAGAAGAAGGGCTTGGCTTTCTGGTATTGCAAATTATACCATAAAACTTGGTAGCTGGATGGAAAAAAAAATAACAGAGAATTGATATACTGGAAAGAAGGGAGTGTCATTGGAACCACAGTTTTATAGTAGTGCAAGGATGAAATTTCCTGAGCATTTGCTGGCAGTCTCCTAAGGGAGAGGGAGGAACAGTCTTGATGACTTTGATGGTCATTTTAAGACCTACTAGACCTTTCTTAGTGATGTGAATGAATCATTTAGTGCAGTTTGGGATAAATCATGGTTAAAATATACAGAGGGTATCTCTATTGCCTTTCTTGAATGTGTTTATGAAGTAAAAACAACTTGACCTCTTCAGTTATCTATTTTAGTTATAGTAGTATGTACATGTCAATCCCAAAGTCCCAGTCTTTTACTCCCCCCACCCTTCCCTCCTGGTAACCATAAGTTCGTTCTCTAAGTCTGTAAGTCTGTTTCTGTTTTGTAAAGCCTCTTTGCATTTGCTCAGTGTTAAATATTTTATGGCTTTGTGCAATGCCAACTGTTGTTAATCAGGCACCACTGATGCTGTGATAGTGAACCAGTTGCACAAATAATATTTCAAAAGTTATCCAAATAGAGAAAGGAGTAAGTGCAAAATTCTGAAATGGCATTATTTTAGAAATCATTTCTTGACATTTCTAAAACAATTCTATGTTAAGAAGAGAAATGAGTTATCTGTTGGGGAGACCAGGATTGTGATTAAAAAACACAAAACAAAAAAGCAATTTGACCTCTTAAGCTGCTTTTTATGTTAAATTTACTTACCACTCTGGTGGACTTTGTAAAAGTACTTATTTAGTATGTTGATGTGCTTTAATTACTGTCTTTTAATTGCCTTCGGGGTCTGAAGATCAAGCTCCAAGGATTTTTAACCGGGTGATTTCATAATTTGAAGGCAGGTAATGGCAAGGTCCCCAGCATTTGCATTCTCTGAAGACTGAGTTCATGTGGGGAGATGTAATCTGAGCTGCACGTTTTCACTCTATCCCCATAGGCAGGAGAGGATGGCCAGCCTGCTGGTCATGTGTAGGCCACATGGGCTGGTTTTGCTTTCTTTTTTGGTGTTAGGCCAAGCAGCACAGCTTGCAGGATCTTAGTTCCCCAACCAGGGACTGAATCTGGGCCACCTCAGTGAAAGCGCTGGGTCTTAATCACTGGGCCTCCAGGGAATTCCCTGGTTTTGCTTTCTTACTTTTCCATTTTCCATCACTGTAGACACGTCCTTCTCCCTTCTACGCCAGCTCTGTTTTTTGTTTCATGCATTTTTGAAGTAAGCCAGCTTGCCTTGTTGATCTAATTGCACTCTCTTTCCTTTCTTCCTAAGTACAGGAAAAAATAAATAATTGAGAGAAATTCTACGAAGAAAGTGGAAGGCTGAACTTTGTTCTTCCCAGCCACTTCAGGGAGAGAAGTAGAATAATCACTTAATTAGCAATTATAAGTTGTGAGGCTCTTTTTCACCTGGCACGTACCTGCATGGCTGAGCTGCTTCTTTATTGCCTGTGCCATTCGAATTGATTGGTACCAACGTTCTAAACATTTTGACTATCAAAATGATATATTTTTATTAGCAAAGTAATATGTGTTCATTAAATAAAGTTTGGAAAATACAGAAAAAGGAGAAGTGAAAAATGTAAACCCCTTTAAAGGGCTTGTTTATTTCTTGGTTCAGTAAATTCCTAGATAGTTTATAATTTCCATGCTATTTTGAGTGGGTTTTTTTCTTATATTCTGTGTTTGGAAGTGTTAGTGTAGAAAAGTGTTTTTGATTTTTCTGAGTTGGGCATGTATTCAGCAACTTGCTGAACTCTTTTATTGGTTTCCATCATTTATTGATTTTAATCATTTCTAGATAACAAAGGTTGATCCCTTTTCTTCTAATTCTTATATACCTCATTTTTAAAAAAGCATTGGCCAGGAATTATAATACTAAGTTAGGCAATGGTAGTAATAACAGATGTCCTTATCTTGTTCCAGATCTTAAATTGCATCTATATTTTCTCCATCAAGTATAATGCTGTTATAGGTTTTTTATACGTAAATTTTAGTTCCCTAATTCTAAGTCCCTCATAAGTACTGTATTAGTTTTCTATTGCTAGATGACAAATCCCCACAAACTTAGCAGTGTGAAATTGCCCACTTCATTATCTCAGAGTTCTGGAGGTCAGAAGCCTGGGTGAGTTCAACTGGGTTCTCTGCTCAGGGAACTGAAATCAAGGTAAGAGTGAGGTTGGGCTCCAACTGAGAGGCTTAGGGGAAGAATCCTCTGCAGAGCTGATTAGGTTGTTGTCAGAATCCAGTTCCTTGCAGCTGTAGATCTGAGGTCCCCATTTCCTGGCTGGCTGTCAGCTAGGGGCTGCTCTTTGGTCCTAGAGACAGCTGACCTCCCTTCTCATGTGGTTCCCTCCATCAACAAAGCAGAAATGGTGCACTGAATCCTCCTCACACTTGGACTCTCACTGGCTTTTTGTGCTACATGCTGAAGAAAGTTCTCTGCTTTTAGAGACACTCTTGTGATTAGATTAGGTCCATCTGGATAGTCTTACTGTGTTAAGGTCCACTGTGCCTTATAATATAATGTAATCATGGGAGATGCATCTCATTATATTCAGGGATTGGGTTGGGACATCTTTAGGGGGTCATTCTATTGTATAAATTCTGCTTATGACAGGTACATACCCAATCTGTGTTAAATACTGTTACATTTCTTTTGATATTCTTGCATGCTTTTCTCAAAGCATATACACATGTATTAGAGAGGCTATATTAAGAGTGTGATTTTGGAAGCCAGATTATCTTTACTAACCTTTTGACCTTGGGCACATAAATTATTTTGTCTCTTTTTCCTTATAATTAAAATAGGAATATTAGTAGTACCTATTTCAGAAGGTGTATAGTAATTATGCAATGTTTCAGCTCTTATAATCATTATAGTAATCAAACTAAAATGCTACTGTTCTGTAATCTTTATTTTCTTAACTACAATATAACTATTTTATCTTATCTGTAAGCATTCTTAGGCAACATCATTTTGATGGCTGCAAACTGTTGTAGGTATCCTATAACCTATTTTACAAATCCCTGATTATTGGAGGCTGCTTCTGCTTTTCTATTTTATAAACAACATTGAGGTGTGCATCTTGTGGATTTTTGCACACTATTTCTATTTACTTCCTTAGAATAAACTCATAGACATGGACTTGATAGTTTCAAGGGGAAATATCTTAAGAAGGCGTATGATGTATTTTGCCAAGTTGTCCTACAAAAAGATTGAACTAGTTTGTACATTTCCCTCTCCTTTCTCCCAGAAATCTTACTTCCTGTTTAAAAAAATTAAATTTATGGAATAATATCTTTAGAGAGTGAGTCTGGGGTGGTCAGTACCTTGAAGCAGCGGAAAGAGGAGAAATAGTTCAATTCAGAGCTCATGGGGAAGTAGTCAGGAAGAGAAGTCTGCGTTGGAGAATAGCATCTGAGGAAGAGGAGAATGTGAGACAAGTATGAGTACCTGTGGACTAACCAGGAAATTGGGAATCTAGGGGGCAGAGCCCTACATAGCTTTCAGATATGACATAAAGTTCCATTTAGAAAATAACTCTTTTATGTGTGTGTGAGGATTATTAACATTGCAACAGAATTTTATTTTAGTTAATTTTTTGTGTGTCAATGGCACAATATTTTAAACTAGCTTATATAGTAAGTAGATTCTACATTGTTATGTGAGCTGTATTCTGTGCTCTGAAATGTAACTGATAAATGAGTGATATTTCCAAAGTTTGCAGATCAGGGACTGTCTATGTTTCATTGTTTAAAAAAGAGATCCCGAGGGTTTTTAAAGTCCTCAGGTCACTCATTAGTTCAAACGTTATCCTGATATACTCCTAATTCTTGGGAACCACACTCCTAGCATGTGTAAAAGTGGCCTCCAATTCAGTAGAAAAATCAAGACCAGATTTCTGAAGACAAAAATCTCATCAGTTCTTTGGAACACAAAGATCTGGTTATAACTGATGGCATCCAACAGTGTATGGATGCGTTAATCTTGATGGTGCCTTTCAGGCAACTGATGTAATAGCTTATTGAATATAATCATGAGTTCAATGAAAAAGAATGATACAAGTTGATAAGGGCACTTTTTCAAGGCTGGTGAAACCCTCTCCATCCCTGTACTTGTCCTCTTCAACCTTCACCCCTCTTACACCACACTCAGCAACTGCATTTACCCAAGGCTTGATGAGTTAGTTTACCCCAGAGGTATTAGAGCCAGTTTACTCCATCTGACTGCAAGAGAATGAGGAAGAGAGTAAATACATGCTATCCATAGAATTACTGCATTTTTATTAGTTCTTGAAGTGACTCTAGAATCAGAAAATCCTAATAATAACAATAATAATGATAACTATCCAAATTATGGTAATGCTCATAAGCGAATACTAGATGTAACTTTTAAGGAATTTATGATATACCTGACACAATACTAAGTGTTTAAATATTTTACTTAACCTTATTCACTTATAAATTTGTTTTTATTATTCCCATTTTACCGATGAGGAAAGTAAAGCACAGATTACGGAAGTTGCCCAAGCCTACCTTGCTAGTAAGAAATAGAGCTGTGTTTTAAACCCAAGACTCTGACTCTAAAACCTATATTCCTTAAAAAACACACAAACACACACCCCCCAAAAAAACAAAACAACAACAAAAACAAACCAAAAACACCATACAAGTGTTTTTCTTGTTTTGTTTTGTTTTCCAAATTTAGACTTACTACACAGCTGCAAGGATGTTAAGGAGAGTGTGCATATATGTATATACCCTTCACCCAGCTTTCCCTAATGTTAACATCTTGCTTTACCGTAGAACAATTATCAGAACTAAGAAAATCACATTGGTACAATATAATTAACTTAGACTCTATTTGGATCACCAGTTTTCCTACTTATCACCTTTTTCTGTTCCAGGGTCCAGTCCAAGATCCAGCATTACACTGTAGTGGCACCTTAGTCATGTCTCTTTAGTCTCTGTGACAATTTCTTAGTATTTCCTTGTCTTTTATGAACTTGGCACTTTTGAAGTATTCTTGTCATTATTTTGTAGGATGTCCCTCAATTTGGCTTTGACTCCGGATAGTAAACTGATAGTCTTGACTGCTAGGCCTCTTAACAAAGATTGAATTAATTTTTTTGTGTAATTAATTTATACTTGTGTGCTTGTTTTGATGGACTGTATCACTCTTCATCCTTGGAATCCCGAGGAGCTACCCAAGGATTACACAAGCAGTGGCATGCCTCCCACTGTTCCTTAAAGAACTGGAAAACTCTGAGCTGGAAGGACTCCTGCGGCCAGAAATCTGTTACTTGTTTTCCCCCCAGACACTGCCTCAGCGACTTGGTGGGCTGGAGGTCTGTGGGGAATCTCAAATGTGCTTATGTGCTCAAGTGGGTGCCTGATTCTTTTACTCTGTCTGGCTTGAATTCCCTCACGGCCCTCACTTGAGCCAGGAATTACAGAACTGAGTTTTAACTGTTCAGACAAGGAATCGGTTATACCTTCTTTATCATAAGACTTCTATAATAGAGGCTGAACAATACTAAGTTAGAGTGTATCTGGCCTTCTTCATAGTTATGGCAAAACCACTGTGGTTGCTGAGCTGTGTAGAAAGAAAAGCAACAAGATAAGGAAGCATTTCTATTGAGAGCTTCAAGCACGTTGGCAAGGTCATGTCCCATGTATGCAATGGGGAAGGCTTTTTTTTTTCTTTCTTCTATTTTTTTGTTTTGTTTTGCTTAAAACCCTTTAATGGCTTGTCAGGCCTACAGAATAACGGCCAGACTCCTTAGTCAGCTAGAGAAGACCCACCCATGATAACTCCAGCTTTCTTCTCTGTGCTCTCTCTCCAGGCCTTGACCACAGGTCTTATACAGCTCTGTTTATTTTTTAATGAAGGATGACGTTCCCCTCATTGGAAAAGAAGGGCTTAATAATTAATCTTGACACCTCTAAGTACCTAGTACTGATATATAATAGATACTTTATAAATGCTTATAAAATGAGTGAATATCTGCATTGGCTACCTCTTTTGTTAGGTTAAGTCAGCAGAAATGTAAAGAAGACATGAAGTGTGCTACTTTAAGGATCAAGAGAAGAAGGGCAAAGCCCGTGATTGTATTCTGCATGCGATTTTCTGCTCTCTCTCTCACTGGCAAGACAACTAGACTAAAATATATCTGCCTCACTAACTGAACATGTTTTGCTACAAGGAGCTTGGGAATCACAGTATGATTTGAGATGTTGCAGATCTAGTACCCAGCTCTGATGCTAAATAGCTGTTGGGCAAATCACTTATCTCCTTGGCCTCAGTTATTTTCTTCCCTGTGAAATGAACAACTTAGGCTACATGACTTTTCAGGTTCTTTCCAATTCTCACCTTTTATACTTTTCTATAATAAAGTATTTGTCCTATGTCAATCAGAAGGGGATCATAATAACTTTATCTAAAACTCTATGCTTTGAACAAATGCAGGAATTTCTTTTACTACTCGTTTTGCCTAGGGTATCCACCATGGCTTAGTTGAAAAGTTCACGTATATCCTCCCATTGCTTTTTAATGGTATGAAAATGGTATCCCAATGACCAGTTCCAGCATGTAAGATCAATATCAGGATGCCTAAACTGAAGCAGTCCAGGACTATTATAATATTTCCAGCCTTACTTAACCTTTATCACATTTACGTGCTTGAAGATGTAACAAGGGACCTACAGTGCAGTTCTGATGCTAACTGGTCAGTGTTATTCCAGATTCTGCAGGTGAACGGCACAGTCCCCTGCAAGATTGCCCTCACTTCAGACACTAACTACAGGCTTGGGGATTCTCAGGCCACCTGCTTTTCTGACCAACTGGACATAAATTCAGGCATTCCTACTACTTCCTCAGGTTTGATAATTCCCTAGAGTGACTAATAGAACACAGGAAAGCATTATGTTTAATGTTTTACTGTAGAGGATGCAAATCAGGCTAGCCAAAGGAAGAGACCCATTGGGCAAGATCAGGGAGGGTCCCAAACACCAAGCCTACATGTCTTCAGGATTTTTCACCCTCCCAGTACATCAATGTGTAGCACCAACCGGGAAAGCTCACCCAAGCTTTCGGTGTCCAGAGTTTTTATTGGGTTTCATCACCTAGTCATGATTGATTGAATCATTGACCATGTCAGTCTCCAGGAGGTCAGGCTGATCTTATGTGGTTCAAAGCTCCAACACACTAATTACATGAGTGGTCTTCCCAGCATGGCCTGCCCCCCTCCTGAAATTATTTAGGGGGCCACCATGAGTCACCTCATTAGCATAAACTCAGGCCTGATTCCAGGAGCCCACCGTGAATAATAAAGACACATCTATCATTTGGGAAATTCCAAGGGCTTGGAGGCTCTAGCCCAGTAACCAGGGGACAATGGCCACCCAAATTCTTTATTATACTACAGGACCAAAGGTGGTATGACAATATTTTTTTTTGCTGCTTTGAAATCTTAGAAACTGTTTCAGTTCACTAGTTATAAATTATAAACAATCTTCTGAACTTAGTGATAGGCTTGTATAATAAATCTTTACATAATGATTGCATCAAGGAGTACTATTGTTTTTGGTTATTACTCTCTTATTTATATATGATTGGCAATATGCCTTTAAAAGCAAAAACATACAAACAAACAAAAAATCCCAGGTCCTGCCCCACACTGCAAGAACTCTACACAATTTAAGTTATTCTCTGGAACTAAAAACTTATTGCTAGATCTTTATTTCAAAGTGGTGTCCTATTCAGTGATAAACAATTGGAGACAACCACTGTATTTTTCTGAGAGGCTGCTGAAGTGTAGGGTTGATGTAGCAAGTTTAACACCACACTGACAGTGAAGAAGGCAGGAACATTCCTGAACCTCCTTTAGGGGTTTGATTCATTTCTACAGATAGCCTTAAATGAGATGATTGTGTCCTGCCAGGCGTGTCCCAGTGCTCTTGTCTTTTGCTTCGTTTGGCGTCATTTGTCAGCAACGAACGATCGAAATGTGTGGTGTAAGAGGACAGAGTAGAGGTAGCTTGGACAGCGCTAACATCCAGTCTGCCACAGACATCCAGGGTCCCAAACAGTTTCACCTGTGGGTCCTCCTGAACATTGAGGGGCAGGACAAGAGCACCAGTGATTTTATCAGAATGAAGCCAGGTCACCAGCATTTCTGTATGCTCTTTATCATGTAGATCCTCACTTGGGACAAATAAGAAGAATGGGGTCACCACCTATGTCATTGTTTAGCAAGCTACCAGTGAGGCAGTAAGCAATACCTCAGTCAGTAGCATGGCAAAGAAATGCTCAGGACAGACGCTGTGATTCATGAGAGTAATGGGTGTGAAGTGTCACTGGTGGAGCAAAAGTTTGGGGTCAGTAGTGAGTCAAGGAGACATTTAATGGTGGGTTGCAGTCACTCATTAAAAGGGATAGAATGCACGTGTGCTCATTGTAGAGCTAACCATGACTTATTCATAAAATAGGTGGAGGACTCAATCTGCTTCATAAAAGGCAGGTCATGCAAGGCTGTGTAGCTCTGGTTAAGGATGAATGATAGCATGGCTCATGTTTCCTTCCTAGTAGACCACCTTGGCTACTTCTCAGAGTCTTCTTATACTTTACGACAAGCCATACACTTCAGCCACAAAGGCAGCTGATGTAGTTCATATTGTCAACTATGAATTTTTAGGTAAGATAAAATGGTATAAAAGACAGAAATCTTGCAGCCAGTACTTCTTATTTTTTCAGAAAGAACATCAACTCAACCTAATAACTGTATATACTGCATTGTAAAGTTCCTGTTTTTATTTAAAAGTTGGATTTGTATGACTTTTAAAAAAGCTAAGGGATTAAAGGTTTAAGTGGTATAAAGGCAGTAATTTTTCATATTGTAGTAAAATGGTTTAACTTTTAGACAATGATTGCTAGCCTCTGAGTCTTAACTGTATCTTAAACTAACAAACTAATTTATTGTAATTTTTGCTGCTGCTGCTGCTAATACCCCAGTAAACGACAGCCTTTCTTAGGTCTTATGAAGTAATGATTATTGGAATGCAAAAGTGTCGTTGTAACTGCGTTCCCAAATCATGCCAAAGAGACACATCAGTGACATGCTAATGCCAGACTTTTAAGGCCTAAGTTTACCACTCAAATAACTTAGTCTCTTACCAAAAATAAGATAAAATAAAATAAAATAATGAAATAAGATCAAATAAATTTGAAAAGATCCCCTGTCCCCAAACCCTACTACCCATTAACTCTGCCTTCTATTGTATGTTGAACATAACAGTATCATGAACTTGATGAATGTTGGATGTTCATTTATTTATGATGGTGATGCAGCCATTGAAGCAAATTGGGGTAGTTTTCTGCATTACTGAGAAGATTGTACACCAATTGAAAATTAGGCACTCACTATGTGCCCAGTGCTGTATAAAATAAGAGTCATGGTTTATGGCTCCATGGACCATAAAATTTCTTCTCATTCATTCCTTCATTTGATATTTATTGAGCACCTGTTATGTACCACACATTGAACAAGGCACCGGGGATAAAGGAGTCCACAAGACAACATCCTTTTCTTGCTAGAGTTTACTGTTTAGTGGGGCCATGGTATATGCTTCTGAAACAATTGAAAATTGGGTAATACAAAACAAAGTGTCACGAGAAAGAACCCCGTGGAGTATAACAATTGCTCTAGATTGATTCATAGAGGAAATAGATTTGGAACAGAGCTTTGTGGCTAAGTGCTGAAAATCACATGGGAGAGAGTGAACTTGATTGGATTTAGGCCAGTAGGCTGTTGTCTAGAGAATGCTAGAGTATACGCTGACTTACAACTAAGGAAGAGGAATTTTAGTTTGCTACTTAGCTACCCCAAAGAAAAATTAAAGTGTAACTGCATCATTCCAAGAAATTTCAATGATTAACAAGTTGTCTTATCTTGGTGACCACACAAGCAAATTGACTCAAGTGCTGCCATGAAATGGAATTATTTTTCATTAAATTGACTGGATAATCTGCAAGGCCTGGTTTTTTCCTGACCAGAAGTATATGTTAATTTCATTTTGAAGTGTACTCATGTCATGCTTTAGAGTTAAATAGACATTGGCTATAATCCTGACCCAGACTCCACCTAGTTATGTGTTCTGTGTCTCAATTTGTTTATCTGTAAAGAGTATGTGTGTAACAAACTTACCCACAAGGTTGCTGAGAGCCTTTGCATTTGGTCTGTGGGCTTAGGCTGGCTTTCTTAATGACTAATATTCTCTTTAAAATGGTGGATGTCTTTTCTCTTTAAAGGGAACTCATTTCATTAAAAGTCCCCATTACATAATAAATTATTGTGCTAAAGCCTAGAGAAGGCCTTAGAAG
Source organism: Hippopotamus amphibius kiboko (assembly GCF_030028045.1). Classification (NCBI taxonomy): domain Eukaryota; kingdom Metazoa; phylum Chordata; class Mammalia; order Artiodactyla; family Hippopotamidae; genus Hippopotamus; species Hippopotamus amphibius. The sequence goes on along the minus strand of NC_080186.1, from coordinate 66,493,433 downwards.
ATCTTTCCAAACTTCTATAGTAATAAACTGACTTTGCCTGTTGGAAATTTCTCTTTGGAAAAACATAATGTGTTTCAGGGTGGATGTTTTACTGAAACACCTTCTTAACATCTGCTCTGAAACACCTTATTGCTACAGTCTGCTTTTGCTATTAAAACAGTGTTGCCAGCAGTCAAACAAAGTAGTCTTTTGTTCCTCCAATACTACAATTGATTTCCAACTAGCTGTTTTCCTTGTAAGCCATAGGTGGGTTGCTAATTATCACTTTAGTCATGACATTTTAGGTAAACACTTCTTGATTAGGATGAAAATATCTTATGCATCTATCATTGCTAATATTTAGAGCATAACCAGTATTTTTTTAGCTTAACTATGGGTTTGAGGTAGGTAATCACAGCTAGAAAAAGCCAGAGTTTACAATACTACTAAAAGCATAGTTCAAAGCAAAATGCCTCAAATTACTTTTATAACAAGGTAGGACATATAAAGAAATATACCTATTTTCATACACGTTTTCTTTTTCTAAGACCTAAGATTTTTGCCTACTAATTTTTAATTTCCATTGTTGCCAAAGAACAGAAATGATTGACTAAGGATAACAATTGGAAGTGCGGATTAAAAAAATAATAAAAAAATAAGATCCTAAAGGGTATTTGAAGACCAATCTAAAGGATGAGAGCAAAGAGTCTAATAAAATGATAACCATGCCCTTCATCATGGGCTAGATATGAAGAAGGAAAAAAAAGATGCTGCGCTTTGTCTAGTCTATCATTTTACATCTATTAATTAATACTAAAAAAACACCCTTTCCTTCTGGATAGATAGCTCTCCTCTGCCATTGCATTTTTTTGACAGCCATCCTTCTGAAGGGCACCTCAGTTGTGTGGTACTCAACTCATATGACTTACCTGTCAGTTACATCTGTTGTTATGGGCACAAGAGATTTGGAGCAATATTTGTAAGCATATGTTCCCAATTTAAATAAAGGATACTAGTGAAAGTATATTAATAGAAATACTGGATGAGAGAGTGCTAGAATCAGTTAGAAAGACAACTAGATATAGACAGACAGAAATAGAAACCCAGAGAGTTAAAAATGTGACCTCCAATGCCACGGAGGCCAGTATGTGAATCCTTACCATCTTCTGCTCCTCAAATCCTGGCTCTACCACATTTTAGTTGGGTGACCTGGGGCAAGTTATCCACCTTCTCAGTGCTTCAGTTCCTTCATCTTAGTATGGGGATAATACTGATTTCCTCAAATAGTTGTTAACAGGCTTAAAAATGATAATAGGTATAAAGTGTTAAAACAGTGCCTGGCCCTGGCTATTGTAAATAGTGTTGCAGTGAACATTGTGATACATGTATCTTTTTGAATTATGGGTTTCTCAGGGTATATGCCCAGTAGTGGGATTGCTGGGTCATATGATAGTTCTATTTTTAGTTTTTTAAGGAATAGCCAGAACATGGAAGCAACTTAAATGTCCTTCGACAGATGAATGGATAAAGAAGATGTGGTACATATATACAATGGAATATTACACAGCCATAAAAAGGAATGAAATTGAGTTATATGTAGTGAGGTGAATGGACCTAGAGTCTGTCATACAGAGTGAAGTAAGTCAGAAAGAGAAAAATAAATACTGTATGCTAACGGATATACATGGAATCTAGAAAAATGGTACTGATGAACCTAGTGGCAGGGCAAGAATAGAGACACAGACATAGAGAATGGACTTGAGGACACAGAGGGGAAGGGGAGGCTGGGACAAAGTGAGAGAGTAGCATTGACATATGTACACTACCAAATGTAAAATAGATAACTATTGGGAAGCTTCTGCGTAGCACAGGGAGATTAGCTCGGTGCTTTGTGACCACCTACGGGGGTGAGATAGGGAGGGTGGGAGGGAGGCTCAAGAGGGAAGGGATATGGAGGTATATGTATACATATAGCTGTTTCACTTTGTTGTACAGCAGAAACTAATACAACATTGTAAAGCAATTTTACTCCAATAAAGATAAAAAAAAAAAGAGAGAGAGAGAATAAAAACAGAATAGAAGAGTGCCTGGAACGTAGGATTTAATGAGTACACTGAATGTTAGTTGTTATTTTCAGCATCTTGTTCATGAGCGTGACATAACGCTACTGGTCTCATTACTGGGAATGGGATAGTGAAAGATCATAGACTCTGAAGCCAGATAAACCTGTTTAGATCAAATTTAAGTCCTGCCTCTGCCATTTTCCCACAGTGTAAACTTGGGCAAATTAATCTCTTTGTGATTTAGTTTTCTTATCTGCAGTATCAGAAAAGTAGTAACTACCCTTGGGAGTTTTGTTGGTATATATCAAGTGCCCACATGACTTTTCCTTTCCCTTTCTACCCTTCATTGAAGACAGATGGGGGTAAAGGAATTCCATTATTCCTACTATGCCCAAACCACCCAGTGGGCCTGGTCTTCCTATCCCACTCTTGTGACTAGAGGTGTCAGAAGTTGAAAGAAATATCCAATGGCCAGCAGTAGGTGGCTTCTGTAAAATGAAACCAAACTAATTGATTGTCAGTGAGCTTGATTTAATAGTGGTTGAATCTAACACGTTATTATGCAGAAGGTACAGAAATGGCATAAGCATTTTTTTCTTCTTTTTTCTTTTTTAAATGGTAGTAAACATTACATTCTTGTTCAAGGAGCGATGTAATTTTTAGACAATTTTTAAAATCTTTTTCTGAGTTATAGTTGATGTACAACATCATGTAAGTTACAGGTGTACAATATAGTGATTCACAATTTTTAAAGATTATACAATTTTTTATCTTAATAAAGGTAAAAGGATTATTTTGTCAGGGTTTTAAAAAAGTGTTTCATTTTGAGTTTTTCAGTTTTATTTGTTTTGTCTCCTTTGGGTATATATATATATTCTGTTTCAGATTCTTTTCCATTATAGGTTATTATGAGATATTGAATTTAGTTCTCTGTGCTGTACAGTAGGTGCTTGTTGTTTATCTATTTTATGTATAGTCGTATCTGTTAATCCCCAATTCCCAATGTATCCCTCCCCCCTTTCCCCTTTAATAACTATAAGTTTGTTTTCTATGTCTGTGATTCTATTTCTGTTTTGTAAATACGTTCATTTGCATCATTTTTAAGACACATATAAGTGATATCATATATTTGTCTTTCTCTGTCTGGCTTATTGCACTTAGTATGATAATCGGCACAAGCTTTTAACCTCTAAGACAGAGAAGACTCTCTTCTAGCACCTTGAATGCACCCTCCTTCCATTTCCAAGCTCCCAAGTTCTTCTCCGATCTGGCCAGGTGGAAGTCTCTGCATCTGTATCTCTCCTCTTTACCCTCCCAAATCATTCTCAATTTTGCCAGAGACTATGACCTTTCCCTAAGAACAGGAAAGATTTCTGGGGACATATTTGATTTCTAACCTTAAAAAAATTAAATACTTAAAACTCACTTTAACTAAAAGGTCCCTTTAAGTAAATAGGCACTTCCGGGCAGACTTGAAATGAATGGTCTCAAAGATCTGAGGCATTCCTTGAAACTCCACATGAGCTTTCTTTTAGGTCTGTTGTTATTCACCTTGAATCCTTGACTTGGATCTGGGGTTGCCAAGCCTGCTTTCTGCTTAAATCTCTGAACTTCTATTCTTGAAATTGTCTGTTTCTTGTCTTTCTCACCTGAGCAGTGGGAGTCTTTCCCCTATTCTCCTGCGTAAGGTGGTGGAGAAGGATTTGAGAAAGTGAAAGACATAATTCCTACCCTCAAGGCACTTACAATATAACTGAAGGACTATTATACATATACTGACATTATCACATTAGAATATATTTTTTCATACTACATTGATACTATGTCTGTCAGTGCTCATAAAGTGGTGCCAGGCATGATGGGAATGTTTTTAGAATGAGAGATTGCCAAGCTATCGAGTGCTTAGGGAAGGCTTCCTGGAGAAGATGGGGTAGGAAGGATAGAAGGATAGGTCATTCCCAGTGAGGGAAGGACAGGAAAATGATGTTTTTGGCATTTATGAAATATTTGATAAAAGAATACACAAGTTGAAATAAGGTAAATGAATAAACAAAAAATTGAGTCTGGAAGACGAGTTAGGAGCCTATAATATAATGGTCTGGCTTTTAAGTGCTAAGATGCTGGAGAGGGAGCAGGATGTGGGTTTGAGGGACATCATCAAAGTGGATCAAAGAGCTTATGCACTGGTGTTGCCTCAGGTTTGACATACGAGGCTCTAGAACTGGATGTTTATACCATAATGTAGATCCGTTAACAAAGAGTCACAAATCTGTGACTTTTTAGATATATGAATATATTGATATATATTTATATATTCTTACCTCTAAGTCTGAATAATTTGGAAACAAGCAGGGAAAAGTGGAGGTTGTCTTGCTCTACATATTCACCAAGAGTGCAATTAATAAGTAAGAAGCTTATTTCCTATCATGTATTAGGATCAATTCACAGGCTACATGCAAAGGAGGAACTCGCTGGCATAATCCTGGAGGCACAGGTAGGTAGTTTGTCCAGATCACAGGAAATGATTGTTCCATCAAGCTTTGTACTAATTGGACCATATATAGAGTGTTAATTTTATTTCTGACCAGTGCATTTTTTAAAAGGAAGACTGAGACTAGAGTGTAAAAGGTAAACAGCCAGGAGTGTGCAAACCATGTTATATGAGGAGCAGCTGAAGAAAGGAAGAAAATATAAGACCAGTGTTATTTTTAAAGTATGTGAAAGGCTGACATTTAGCAAGTAAACTTATCCTATGATGCTCTAGGGAGCAAAAATTAAGATATGTAGAGTAAATTTTAGCTTGTGATAATAGAGAATGTTCAACAATGCACACAGTTAAACTGGAAGAGATTCTTTCATGAGTAGTGGTGAGGCTTTCGCACTAGTTATGTAAGGACACCTGCAAGGAATTTCTACTTTACAGAGAAGGCTGGATTAGATAAAGGAAACTTTCCTGTGTTCTCTGAGATTTTGTGACTCTGTCTTAGGTGAAGTGATGTAGACGGGTCCGTGTGTACATAATAAATGAAGCACATTTTGTTTTTCCTACTCTCAGGATCAACTAAATTACATTTTTGCTTTCTTCTCTGAAACTTGAACATGGGTCTTAGTAGTAGTAGTGATCACAAAAACACATAATCATTACTCATAACTAGATTTGGGCCGAGAAACTTGAACATAGTTCCTCGGACCCCTCTGACTCAGAGACATCAATCCTAAACCTTGTTTTATGGCCTCTGCCTTATTCTTGGCCTCTCTCAGGGGCAGGTTGGATATATCTGTGTTAATCTGAAGGGAGAAAGAGAAGGCATTTTTACAACTTCAATCCTGCACCGCTTTCTCCTTCCATCCCCACCGCTGCCTCGGGGTGGATGGAGACGTTGGCTGGAGCCAAGATTCCAGGGGCCTCCTTCCCTGGGTCTGGTTGCAGTGAGAGCTCTGCTCCCTCAGGCAAGTGGCTCTCTCAGTGTCTCCCACACCCTAGGAAGCTTTCTTTACTCTCCTGGGGGAAGTTTGGTAAGAGTATTGAGCAAGTGAATTGCAGGGCCTTTAGGGAATCTAGTGTAGTAATTAGAAAGACAGGCTCTGGACATGCTTTCATTCAGGCCCTGACACTTAACATGGGCTGGTCCCTTATCTCACTGAACCATGGTTTCCTTATCTGTAAAGTGTAGGTAACAATGGTACCTATGTCATAGGGTCATTGTGAGGTTTGTTTGACCTAATTCATAAAGAGAGGTTTCCCAGCACAGGCCAATACTCAGTTCTAATTTTTGTTGTTGTTATTATTCATGGCTGTATCTCTCACTCGTAGGTAGTATAGCATGTTGCTCTGGTTTACAGGAGACTTTCTGCCTTTCCCATGATTTTGGATCCCATAACTGCCAGGATGACCAGTTCTTACGGCCAGATGCTGGCCTGTGTTTTGGTGGTGGTCCAGTTCTATGATAGAGTCTGCAGCTGGTAATAAAGATGTTCTCTTAACTGTATAGTTTGTTCTCATTCAGTTATGAGCAAGTTTCTCTCATTGTAACTCAATACAATCTCTGTTTGGTTTGTAGAACATATCTTTCACATTTCCTATATTTTTTCCCTTAAAGAAATGATCACATGTGAGAGAGATATATATATACACATACATATATATACACATATGTGTGTGTGTATATATATATAAACATTTTATTTAAAATTTTTGTTATATTTGGTATTCTGGTATAAATGATTGTATTTTATTCCTTTCAAAAGTGTAAGAAAAAAAATTACAGCTTTTTTTTTTTTTGTAATGACTAGCAGCGGGGGGCCATGTGGACAATTATTCCTAGGAGTTCTGGCATAAATTTTCCCTCTAAACAGGCTCAAAAAAATGTTCAGGCCTGCGAGAAGATACTGGAATAGAAAATGAAAATACACAGATCCTACAAATGAACCTTCTCTAGAAAGATTAATATTTTGGTTTTTCAAGTATTATACTTTTTTTTCTTCTCTACGTACTTCTCTAAATTTTTCCCGCTCTTCATTTTGCACCTGATTTCCTCCGCTGGCATGAAGGAGCAAAGATGCATATAAAGTGTTATGATTTAGGATAGTCCCATTCTAGATGGAGCTGTCTTGATATAGCATGCCCTGTTTTCTCACCTCTTTGTAATTGTCAGTGTCTTTAGGCAGAGACAAAAATGCACTGTCAATTGGACCATTGGTTAATCCCCTATCAACAAATCAAACAGAAAAAAAATTATCTTTACAAGTGTTTGTATTGTGCAGTACTGATGTATACTTTAGGGGTAGGCAACATTTCACAGCTGTTCTAGAGTTGTGGTATAAGAAATACCATATGTTTTTGTCTGTTTCTCCCCACATTGTAATATTTCTGTCTTATATCCGAATCATTCACCATGTGCAAATACTGTCTTAATTTTAATGAGTATTCAATAAATAGGAAATGATTGAAATAATACCTTCTATATTTAACAATGTAGAAATTTATAGGTATGAAAAAAGTTCATAGTTGAGTTAAGTTGAGTTCATATATCCTGTTAGAGCCTCTACATTTCAATTTGTTACTTAAAAAAAATCTATTATTTGAGAGTTACACTAGAGTAAGTTTTTTTCTCAAGGCTTCTGTAGTCACTGTTGCGGAGATAAAATATTCTATTTTAAGAATAAATGCTATAGAGTTAAATCACCACAAATATATTTAGCTCTAAAAGTAACCTGTTGGATTGAGATGGATTCAATGATTTACATAATGTACCTTTTTTCAAAATTGCCATTAAGGCAACTTAAATGAAAATGAAATTAAATTAAATGAAATTTCCAATCTGCAAATACTCACAGGTCCTGTGACATTTAAAAATCACTCATCTATACATAGTTCTTTAGTCACTTGTTATCCAAATTAACACATAGATTGAACTTCTCAAACATGGAGGTGTAATGAAATGGTTCCTTGGTAAAGCTTCTAGATGGACCTTTGTCATTATCTGGTAAGACTGGGATTGTAATTGCATAATCACAATTAGCTCCCATCTCTGTGGTTATTCATGTGCCAAACCTAAAGATCAGTCTTTGGATGACAATGTTATAAGGGACAATAACTTGCAAATTGGTGAATTGTACTTCTGTGTATGCTTTCATTCCCCGAAGAAAGTGTCCCCGAACTAAGTCTTCTATGATGACAGAAAGAAGGAAAGGAATGGTCTGCTTCTTGGAATAAGATAGCTATGTGTGAAAATACCTGCTTTAGTGACTAGATGAGAACCATGTATAGTTGTCATAGAGATTGTTCATGTGAAAATAGATTTGATAAAATTCTAGAAAATGGCTTGGTATCTAAAGAAGTTGGACAGTCTACCAGAAATGGTTTTTTGATTATGTATTCATTTAAATTTCCTTAAAAAAATGGTGCCAAGGAGAAATAAAGACAACCTGCAGCCGATTCACCATAAATTCAAAATTGGTCAAGTCTGAGTAAATGAAGTTTTGAGGTACTAGAAAAATTGCAGAAACTCATCATTTTAATGACTGCATCTGTGATCATGTACCAACAAATAGCTCTGCCCGTGGCACCTTTAAATGTCTTTATTATATTACAGATTATAACTGTTTGCTTTCTTGTCAGTCTCTCCTTATAGTGACTTCATTCATTTAATTCACTTGACAATTATTGACATGCCCTACTCTATGCTAGGTGCTGGGGGATATAGCAGAGAACCAGATAAAAATACATGCCTTAAAGATGATATTTTAGTGGCAGAGACAGAAGCAAAAACTTGATAAAGAAGCAAAATATATCATATGTTGAGATTTCTCTAAATATTGTTCTTTGCATCAGTGGCATCTACCACAAGTCCTGGACATAGCAGACACTCAAAAACTACTCACTGCTGGATTGATTTACTTTTGTGATAACTCAAAGGAACAGAAGTATAATTCTTGAATGTACCATTGCTTTTAATTGGGAACAGCCACTGGAGTGCTGATACCAGTCAACAGATACATAGACTTAGGGTAGGGGATGATGGAGTAACTGCCAGAATAAAACTTCAGTGAACAAGAGCTCTATTATCTATGAGTAAAGTAGCCTGGCAGATTCATTAATTTGGTGACTTTAACAGTTGATATAATTGTACTATGTGGCCCAAATAAACGGAGATTTTATTATATCACCTGTCTATTTTGCTCTTTGCAACTAGCAATGAACATGAACACTTCGGCCCATACACATCTTTGATTTCCTTATTTCTCCATTGTCTTAATGTTGAGTGTCTTGAGAAGTACCAGGTTAATTGATTTGTTTTTTCATAGAATATCCAAACGCTTGGCCTTTCCACTTCTCAGTTATAATTCTAATCATAAACAAAGATGACCAACTGTAACCTGCCCAGGTCTAAAGGAAGATATTGTATAAAATAACACATGCTGGTTGGTGTCAGGTAGCTCCTGGAAACTAGATGAAAGGCTGCGTGTGTGATGAGAATCTGTGTACGACTCTCTGGAATCCAGGTTCCAGTGGGCCGGCTGGAGAAGGATGCTTTCAAGGCTTCTGAGATGACTGTTGACAGAGCTGAAGGAAAATGGTAGACATTCTTGTTCTTACCCCAGCTCCCAACCTTCTAGCAGACTTATCAGGGCTGAAATTCCCAGCAATTCTGCAGCACCTCACTCACAGACACTCATAAATGATTAATATTAGTTCTGATTCTTTAGTACAACAGTATAGGCCTACCTTGGAGATATTGTGAGTTTGGTTCCAGACCACCAAAATAAAGTGAATATCACAATAAAGTGAGTCATGAAATTTTGGTTTCTCAGGGCATACAAAATTTTGTTTATACTATACTGTAGGCTATTAACTGTGCAATAGCATTATGTCTAAAAACAAACAAAAAATGTACATACCTTAATTAAAGATACTTTATTGCTAAAAAATGTTGACCATCATCTGACAACACAAGGTTGCCACAAACCTTCAATTTGTAAAAAAAAAAAAAAGCAGTATCTGCAAAGCACAATCAAATGAAGCGCAATAAAACAAGGTATGCCTGTATATTTTAACAAATTACATGGAAAAAAGGTACACATTACAAAAGCAATGCATAACCTATCTAACAAATTAGTAAATTACAGACAAACCAAAGGAGAAAATTAAAATCCTCTGCAGTTCTTCTATCTAGAGTTAACCAAGGTAAACACTGAAATACACTCTAGTTTTTTGGTTTTTTTCTATGCATGCACAAAATTACTTTTTTTTTTTTTCCAAAATTTGGATCATACAGTCAATACAGTTGGGTAACTTACAGGACTTCCCTGGCGGTCCAGTGGTTAAGACTCTGAGCTTCCACTTCAGGGGGTGCATGTTTGAACCCTGGTCGGGGAACTAAGATCCTGCACATGCCGCATGGCATGGCCGGAAAAAAAAAAAAAGTTTGTTAACTTGCTTTAAAAAACTTAAGACTGAACCACAAACATCAATGCTCGCATATTTTCCCATTACATGAAATTACCATAATTTATCCCTTGTTGCATACTTGGGTTGTCCTGAATTTTCAATAATATACTGTTGTCATCGATATACAATGGCCTTTCTTTTACATAAATATTCCACTCATATCTTTATTGGTGGGTAAGTGGATGGTGCTTCTCCAAAGCTAGGCCCTAGAGCAACCTGTATTCCAGGCTGAGCCTAGGGGTCAAGGGAGGGAGAGAGAGGAGAGGGAGTGCCTGGCCACTGCCCTGATGTTTTGGAGAGAAGCCTGGGTGCTGGCTGCCCTCAGCAGAGGATTCAATGTTTTTCACGGCTGGTGACCACATTGCTGCTTGCAAGGGAGGGAGGAGAGTCGAGTCAGAGACGTGCGTGTCATGTAACTTAGGCTTTTTAAAAAAAATTTATTTTTTATTGGAGTATGATTGATTAACAAGTTGTATTAGGCCCATCTGTTGCATGAAATTGCACCAAGCATCTTTGTTCCCAACTACATAGAACCATGTCTTGGCTGGGCTCTGAGATCTGCAGGAACACACCAAGTAATTAATAGGAAATGCATTTGCTTAATATTCATGAGGCAAGAGAAATATTGATTCCTTCACCCTTGAACCAAAAAAACGCTCCCCAGACTCAGCAAATGCATTGTAAGTTCCACGGGGGCAGGCAGTGTCTGCTTTGTTTGCCACTGTGTCCTCAGTGCCTAGCACATTGCTTGGCACATCACACAGTTAATCAACATATATTTGACGAGTAAAAAAAAACATAAAGTGAAAATATCTCAATCCAATAGCCAACTGGGCTTGGCTCTGCTTTCTTCTGAGAGCAACAGGGCTCACATAGGCTTATTTCTTCAATCCTGTTGGCTAACTTGGGGAGCAGTGATAATAAGAGTCTGGACCTGACCCAGGTGCTATTGTGTGGGGACTAATTTTCTCTGTTTTGAAACTTGGTCGGCCTTATTTAGCTAGAGAATCTTTAGGCCTGCATTTTGATATACTTCTCCCCTACAAAAGGAACCATAAAGGAAAGAACCATTTCCCAAAGGATCTGCGTGGATTACAAGATCTTGTTCCTTTTAGTGGCAACAAACCACCTTGGAAATCCTTTACTAGTGGATGCTGTTGTGTAAAAACTTTTAGAAACATTCTAAGCCTCAAAATATTAGACCACTGTGATGGGTGAGGAGATGCTTCTCTGATGACTAGTTGCTGTGCTTCTAGAAATAACCTCAATGAACAAAAAATAACACAATTGTATTCATTTTAGCATTTACTGAGAACATCTTAGGTCTCAGCTTTGTACTGAATATTAGAAATAAAAGTAAAAGAAGAGATGGTCATAGATATACAGGTAAATACATCATTATCGTGCAGTGTGGCAAGTGATACAGCTGGGTATGGACAGGGTGCCGGGGCAGCACAACTTGCTAATTCATCTCAGTGAAGTCGAGGAACATTTCAAGGAGGTGAGCCCATTTTGACATGGGGTTTGAAGGGTGGATAGGAGTTTGTCAGGCAGAGAAAGGGGGAGGAGAAGTTCAAAACAAGAGAGTAACACAAGCCAAAGCTCAGAAGGGCATGGTATATCTGGGACAGATGAGGCCTTTAGAGCAGTTGGAACAGAGGGTGTTGGCAGGAGAGATGAGGTTATAGAGGTGGATTTCAGTTGCATCATCAAGAAGGCAATTAATGAGTTTCTACTTTGTTGTGTGGATAAGGAAGGTTTTGGTAAGGGACATTTCTCCTTCAATCATTAGTATCACCAGGCCAGATTAAGACATTTCTTGATAATGATTCATCAATAAGAGACTTGATTTTCTTTTCATTTGGGTTTTAGGCTTTTACATCTTCTCATAATGCTGGTGGCATAATGATCTAAGCCTCCCTTAAGTTTCCGGTTTTACCTTTTGTTCGTATATTTGCTATTTGTTTTTTTTTTTTTTTTTTGGGGGGGGTACACCAGGTTCAATCATCTGTTTTTATATACATATCCCCATTTTCCCTCCCTTCCTTGACTCCCCCCCCTCGAGTCCCCCCCCACCCTCCCTGTCCCAGTCCTCTAAGGCATCTTCCATCCTCGAGTTGGACTCCCTTTGTTATACAACAACTTCCCACTGACTATTTTACAGTTGGTAGTATATATATGTCTGTGCTACTCTCTCACTTCGTCTCAGTTTCCCCTTCACCCCCCGCCCCCTCCCATACCTCGAGTTCTCCAGTCCATTCTCTGTATCTGCATCCTTATTCTTGTCACTGAGTTCATCAGTACCATTTTTAGATTCCATATATGTGAGTTAGCATACAATATTTGTCCTTCTCTTTCTGACTTACTTCACTCTGTATGACAGATTGTAGTTCTATCCACCTCATTACATATAGCTCCATCTCATCCCTTTTTATAGCTGAGTAATATTCTTACGATTTGTATGGAAACGCAAAAGACCCCGAATAGCCAAAGCAATCTTGAGAAGGAAAAATGGAGTTGGTGGAATCAGGCTTCCTGACTTCAAACTATACTACAAGGCCATAGTGATCAAGACAGTATGGTACTGGCACAAAAATAGAAAGGAAGATCAATGGAACAGAATAGAAAACTCAGAAGTAAGCCCAAACACATATGGGCACCTTATCTTTGACAAAGGAGGCAAGAATATACAATGGAAAAAAGACAGCCTCTTCAATCAGTGGTGCTGGGAAAATTGGACAGCAACATGTAAAAGAATGAAATTAGAACACTTCCTAACACCATACACAAAAATAAACTCAAAATGGATTAAAGACCTACATGTAAGGCCAGACACTATAAAACTCCTAGAGGAAAACATAGGCAGAACACTCTATGACATACATCAAAGCAACATCCTTTTTGACCCACCTCCTAGAATCATGGAAATAAAATCAAGAATAAACGAAGGGGACCTCATGAAACTTAAAAGCTTTTGCACAGCGAAAGAAACCATAAACAAGACTAAAAGGCAACCCTCAGAATGGGAAAAAATAATTGCCTATGAAACAACGGACAAAGGATTAACCTCCAAAATATACAAGCAGCTCATGCTATTTGTTTTTATATCCAGGTGTTTTCAAAGACACCTTGTTTGTTCTGCAATGGTTCATTTAGACGTTAAAGCTGGGCTAAGTGATTAGACCAGTTCTAACCTATAGCTGGGACCACTTATGGAATTTATTCTACAAAATGATCTCTTTAACATCATGGGTGGCCAGGAAATGGACTGGTGAGATCAAAATCTGCATTATTACTGTTAAGTTTCAATGGTAACAAAGAGGGGAACTTGTTTCCTTAAACCCCTTAGAAAGTTCCGTTGCATTTTGGAATATTTTAGCCAAGTTAAGGCTAGGGTAAGAGATGAAGAAAAGGGAATATGAAAGAGAGGACATTGGTATCATTGTAGTTACCAAGCAGAAAATTCTAAAAGTAACATTCCAGAACAATATAACATACCATGTGCAAATTAATATCAGATACTCTAAATATATTTTTAAAAACTCTTATCTATAGTTGATCTAAGCTTTAGCTTATCTATACTTTAATTTATCTACATAAATAAACTTTAGTTTTGTCACTGAAATTTACAAATGTGTATTGGCTTTGAATTTTGTTTTCCCAGAAATAAGAAAAGATCTGTTACTAGGATCAGTGTTTATCCTCTTGAGTCATCCTATTTGGGCACATTTGATTTGCCATATAAGCATTTTTTAGTTCTGGTGTCAATTTGAATTCAAAGGATCCAGATATCTACATCAGTGTTTCTGCTACTGTCCATTTCTTTTTCTCAGTATTTTGCAGAATAACACCATTTTGTGGAAAGTAAAATGAATACCATGTAGCAGTTTGTTAAGTTAAAAAAAACCTATTGGACTGAGAGTGTCTATCAACTGATTTCTCTATTTTGTTTGTTTTGCAGGTGACAATGGCCAGCATTGGAATGAATGGACAAGATTTTAGGAATGCCTGTGAAAGATCCCTTTTTAGTCTTCGAATGGCAACATGGAATCAAATCTTAGATCCCTGGGTGTATATTCTTCTACGGAAGGCTGTCCTTAAGAATCTCTACACGTTTACCAGACGCTGTTGTGGAGTGCATATCATCAGCTTACATGTTTGGGAGCTTAGCTCCATAAAAAATTCCTTAAAGGTTGCTGCTATTTCTGAGTCACCAGTTACAGAGAAAGTAACCCAGCAAACAAGCACCTAGTTCAGTAGGACAGTAAATCGATATAGGTCTAGGACCAAATTAAGAAAAGTTTTGGCAATATTTCAGTTAATTATATAAATATAGCAAGCCTAACTGGAAAAATCAGCCCTCAGCTGGATAGTTTGGGGGGCACTTTTGTCAGATTTGGCTTTTGAAATTTGCTAAATTAACTGTATATTTGCACATTTTCACGTTTTTGTCAACTAGAGGTAAACGTGATGAAATAATGCCATAGGAGTCAAATTGAAAACAATTTTGGGCTTATCTGTATTATTGATGCTTTTGAACAAGCGACTCTCTTGAAGCCTGTAGCATTTACTTGGCCTACGACCTGTGCAGTGCAATGGCTGTTTGGGGGCATCACTGCTCTATAGCAGTTCCGTATAGACTAGGCGCAGTGGATTGGAGCGCCCTCTTTTGATCTGGTCTGTTTTACCCTGCATTGTGTAGCCTCAATTAATACATGTGTTGTCATGTCACAGGGAACTCATTGTGGCTTATTATAATGACTTCCATGTATGTGAGGTGTGGCTGTCAGGTTGCCTGATGTGCGAGCCTGTTTAGAATGAGCCTATCCTTGTCATATCTGACAGATATGACTGCTTGCATTTATTATTATGAAGGTCAGTTGTTTGAAGATGTCATGGATTTGCACAGTTTTCAAGTAATCACCATTTCCTCTGAACATTTTAGTGTAGAGTCAATAATTTTTAGAGAAACAAAGGCTCTGTGAGCACGTGTATAGGTGACTTGCATTATAGCAGTTCCTAAGAAGCTCTGCCATGGATAATGCAAACAAGCAGAACTTAAACACCAAGTGATGGGTGCGAAGGACATTGGCAAAGGCGCTTTACCTGGAGCGTCATTGACACGGTGTCATTTCTGTGTCAGGGAACGAAAGAAGCACAACCTCTAGAGCATAATATTCAACAACCATCTGCAGCTAGTGTGTTTCTTTCCACACACACACACACACAGTCACACACACATACACTGTCACACACACGCACACTGTCACACACATGCAAAGGACATGAGACATTTCAGTTGAATAGGGCTCCTTAAGTCTGTAAGATGGCATCTTCTAAAGCCTGTGCTACCAGTGCCAAGGAGAGGGTTGGCAATTAGCCAGGTATCTTGAGACCCTTGAAATGGCTGAGAGATCGAGGAATAAAGTCTCTCCCCAAATTTCTCAAGGATACTTTAAACTTTTTCTTTGCTTATTTTTATAATTTAACCCAATTTTAGTAATCATTCAAAATGTCCTGGGTCTATCAGAGCATAGGGTAGCTAGCTCTGCTTTATAATAGGGAAATGCCTTTCTATGAAAAGAGTGCCTTCATTAACAGGGGCCTGTTTTAAAATTATACTTCCCTGTGAGACTGATTTTGGATTCTCTAGGAAATCTGTGCAGTTCAATTAGACTTAAATTATTATTTTGACAAGTTTTTGCTTTTGACTGGTAATTTACATTGGAAGTTATTGTTAACTTTGGTGAATGTTGGTAAATTCTAATGAATACATTGAAAGAAATTAAGCAAATAGCCTCAGTGAAGATTTAAAGACAACTATTTCTTTCCAATGAATTTAAAGTAGGGCAACATGCATATATACACTGGCATATGATAGTCTTAGTTTATGACCAGTAAATGATGTCTTACAAATGCAGGTCATTCTTACATGTAAAGCACGTAGTAAATGCTTGATACTTGGCAAATTGAATTACTGGAAAGAATTTCTTGGTGCAGATGAGCATGGTTGCGCAAAGTTTTTGTGTATTTTTAATTTAAAAAGACAATTACATATTGGTTATTTTAAGGTATATATGTATATACATCCATCTATCTCCAGTGTATATACTTAAAAACAGCCAGTGCAATTTGTGATTGCTGTTATATTACATAGATGTTCTCATGTGTTTTAGGAGCACTTAAAGACTAAAAGAACTTGTAGATGGTTTAGAAGAGATATCTATTTCCTATAGTTACTGGAGAGAGTGTTGGCGTCCTATGAACTGAGGCACAAGGAACCAAAGCGCCGTCCTTTCTCCTCCAGCTGGGAAGGACGCTGCAGTGAACACTGCCATAGAGCCTGATCTGGGAGAGCTGTGGGGCAGAAACGTCATTCAGAGTTTTAGGCCTCTTCTCTGTGAGGCTTCTACTCAGATGACAGAATTGTTGCTCTGTTGCCACGATGTCACTCTGGCCATGTGTATCTGTGTTGAGGAAATATTGTGACCATGTGTGGGAGCATGTGAGCTGAGCATACAAGATTTGGGGGAGTGACAGGGCAGTCATTCTCTGCATATTCTGTAAGGGTTATCTCTATTATATGAACATGGGTTTAGGGCAACAAAATTGGTTTTATGTTGCTGTTAAATGCAAGAAATAAACACCAAAAACTGAAAAAAAAAATTAGACAAAGAATTTGTGTGTTTACATTGTGTTAGGCTTTTTTTATCCACAGAAAATGACATAAAGTGAATACAACAATATACATATTTGACTTCAGAATTTTATTTCTGTTATTATATGTATTTCAGTGTAGTTTGACAATCTGTTGTATAATGAATAATAAAGTGGAGCATCTACCAATAACTTTCACATATTTGTTCAAAGTGAGAGGATATTTGTTCAAAGTACTGGAAATAAATAGTGTTCAGCAAGTTTACCAATTTTGAAGTTTTACGCTCTATTTTGAAATTTATCATGAGACCATCAGAGGAACTGAATTTCACTTCTCATTGGATAAAATAGTAGCTAAGCAACTTCACATACAATTTGATCAAATTACTTCTGGGAATTATATTACTCCAGGCAAATTAGTTGAAAATACCAGGCTTTTTCTGATGTTAGTGAACTTTAAAAAAAAAATGATACCAAAAAACCCCAACAGCACATGGGTTTTTATGCTTATGAATACAGAGACAGATAACGCGGATTCATAATTAGCTGTAAGTGTATCCCAAAACATCAGACTTTTTACTGATGGATTTAACTAGGTGATAGAAATATGTTCTTTAAACATTTTTTTCTAAAGGCAGAGAGTTGTTTCTAATTATCTGTATTGCTGAAGTGGAAAATACTTAAAAGTTAACACACACATATAGATATATCTGTCTCGTAAAACAAATGGTCTTGTTTGATCATTTTCAGGCTTAAAAATGAAAAACCTGCTTTAGTTTTGTGCTAATCTGAGTTTAGAATCCAGATAAGATCATTTGTTAAATAAATAAAGTGAACTTTTGGTGAAACTTATTGCTCGCCTCACCTATATCACCATTATTGCTCTACATTAATTGTCTAAGGTGAGAATATAAGGGATGGCAGTGTAGGTTTTCCTGCTTCTTCCTCTGGAGGTCAGAATATTTTACCACCCCGTAAATAATAGTGTTGGAGTTCAACTTGTTATTGACATATTTTAACAGTAGATGAAATGTGTTATGTGAATAAATGTATTTTGTTATCTTCGTACTTGTTGGATTGTATGAGAGTAAATAGTCATATGTATATTTTGTGGCTTCCCTCAGTATGCAACTCATGTAATTTTAGTGCTTTGACTAGTTTAAAACTTTAAACAAATGATTTAAAAAAAATAAACTTGGACTGATGTTTATCGAGTGGTTATTTTTAGGAAGATCACATAAAACTTGGAACTTCCGAACCTAAACTTCCATTTTTACCTGCTATTAGATGGAAAGAATTTCAGCTTGCTTTCTGTTATTACCTTTCGCTGTCCCTTTCCTGTCCACTCTTCTGTGAGATCTGCTTTCTTTCTTTTTCCTGTGCCTCATCGTACTTAGGTAGGTCATAATTCTGATGGGGATCTGGTCATTTCCAAAACACAGTGGCCCAAGTATATCTGTGATCACAACCTGCAATTCTCAGTGCCATAAACCCAGAAAGCTTTGTATCTCACCTGTGGATGCTGTGCATTCAGAAGGGGAGCTCTGCTCACCACAACCACTCAGGGGACAAAGCAGCCATCATCTCATATGTTGCTGTTTGTGGTGCTAAAGGGAAAAACAGCTTGCTGAATCGTGCACTGGCTCTTAGAGCTTCCACCTGGAGGTGATAACATCTTACCTTTGCTCACACGTCTCTGGCCAAAGCAAGTAATATGTCCCCACTAACTTCAAGCGGGGTAGGTAAGTGCAATACTATGAAATGTCCAGGAGGAGAACTGAAATAATTGGTGGGTAGCACTAGTGATTTCCACATTAGGTAATTATTTTTTCATCATTGCCTTCCTAACAGCATCCAAACTGGAACCAGTTTTAAAAAATTTAAAAAATATATTTTTTATTTAGAAACATTGTGCGATAAAAACATCTAGGTCTCTTTCATCTAAGAATCTTGTAATCTATTCAGATAAAGCAGAATGAATGCCATATATATGCCACAAAATTTTTTGCAAATTAATAGAAATTTTAGATAACAAAAAACACCATAAAAAAAAAGTGAAAAACTTGGACCTTAAAAATGCAGGGAGTGAGACATTTCTGTACAATGCCCAATAGCCTAGTTGTAGCTTTGTCTGAAATAGTTGCTTTTCTAATAAATGAGGATGTGTGAAATTTATTTTTGCCTTTGCATTTTCATTCTCCTTATAATAGAATATCTTGATACCTTGATATACTCTTTGCCAATGAATTTTATCAAACTGTCAGAAAACCCAAAGTAGTATAATAGCACTAGAACAAGATTAAAGTACATTTTTTCTCCAGGTCTCTTCATTTTGAACCCAAACATGACAGTATATGAAATGAATCAGAAACTTGGCTAAATTTAATCTTAGGAATCTTGAGATGTAGATTCATGTATACCAAGTGTTCTGTTCAAATCTTCTGTAGGGAGTTATTGCAAAGAATTTCTGGCAAAGCTGTCTTTCTGCCCTGCAAAAATATCAACTGCAAGCAATATGATAAAGATACGATATACAATTATGAAAAAGTAGTTGGAAGTTTTTTACATTATTAAAAATCTCATATTTGCTAAAGTGTACTTTTTAGTTAATCTAGATAGCTTATGAAAGAATGATGAGAATACTGTTTTATATACATCTTGTTCATCAAAAGGAGAGGTAGAATTATAGAAACCTAAAGGAACTATATTTTGTATTTGAAGTGCCCTTTACTTTTCTACTTAGGATGTAAACTGAGTTTTAGAGTCTCGTATTTAATTTCATTTGAAGTATTTTTAATGTCTGATCGGTAACACGCCATATTAACAAAGGGCACCCTGTTGTTATAATGCTACCTTTCTATACTAAAGGAGGCAATTCTACACTAGTATACATCGACATCATTTTAGTTTTAAAAAATGGGATCATATGAGACATGCTGTTGTGTTCTGTACTTTTTTTATTTCAGTAGTCCACGTCAATATATTCAGAATATTTTTCTTTAACAGATGAATAGTATTACTTTTTTTTTCTTTTTTTTTCTTCTGGACTCAGCCCAGAGGCCCCGCCCACTGGCCGCCTCCCGGCCTCCTGGGGTCCACTCGGAGCCTCCGGTTCCATCTCTAAGGACCCTGGGTCGTTGCCACTTTGACTCTCGCCAACTGCGGCGGCCGGCGCAGCCTGGGCCCCTAAGCAAGGGACTCAAGAGGGCACTGCCTGGCCTCCGCCACTGAGCTGGCCGCGGCCACCCTCCCGGGGTTCCCAGGGCCCAAAGCTCTAGCTGCATCTGCTCCCCGACGCTCCTGCTGTGGCTCCACCCCCGCCCACACTTTCCCAGCTTTTCCCCAGCTCCGCCCCAGCTCTACCTCCCGCTCACCCAGCTCTTTCCCCACTTCAGCCTCAGCTATTCTATTACTTAATGTAAATGTGCCATAATTTAAACAATTTTCCTATTGAAGGGGCGCTGTTTTTGTTTCCAATTATTTCCCTTTCTCAAATAATGCTATTTTGATATGTATACGTTTATACTTTGTGTGTGTGTGTGTTTTGTGGAATTGCTGGCTTAAGACACGGTCCTTTTCATTGTTAACATGCACTGCTAAATCGTGCAACGTGCATACCATTGTCTTCTAAGAGGAGATGCCCTATTCCTGACATCACCGACTGTGTATTCCAACAATCTTTTTATTGTCACTAATCTGACTGGCAAAAATAAATCAAATTTAAGTCATCGTTTAGATTGCTTGCATTTCCCATTGCTAATGAAGATGAGCATCTTTTCATACATTTATTAGTCATTTGCACTTCCTCTATAAATTTCCTGTTCCTGACCTTTATCCATTTTTAATCCACTCATTTTTTCTTCTTGACTTGCAGGAAGACTGTGTATATTAAGGATATTATCTTTGCCAGCTTGGGCTGCTCTAACAAAGTACCATAGACTGGATGGTTTAAACAACAGAAATTTATTCCTCACAGTTCTGGAGGCTGAGAAGCCCAA
Organism: Hippopotamus amphibius kiboko; assembly: GCF_030028045.1. NCBI lineage: Eukaryota > Metazoa > Chordata > Mammalia > Artiodactyla > Hippopotamidae > Hippopotamus > Hippopotamus amphibius. Next base: position 66,472,785 of record NC_080186.1, on the reverse strand, counting down.
GGTTAAGGTGTCAGCCAATTAGATAATTGGTGAGAGCTCTCTTCCTAGCCATCTTCTTGCTGTATCCTCACATGGCAGAGAGAGGGAGAGAGAGAGAGTGAGGGAACAAATTGTCTGGTATCTTCTTAAGGACACTAATCCCATTATGAAGACCTTGCCCTCATGATCTCACCAAAACCTAACTGCCTCCCAAAGGCCCCATCTCCAAACACCATTACACATTACATTGGGGGATAGGGCTTAAACATAGGAATTTGGGGCAAGGGGAGACACAATTCAATCCATAGCAGGTATTAATACTTTTTTATATATGGTACAAATACTTTTCTACCAGGCTGCCATTTTCTTCTGCTTTGAAGGTATTTTTCACTATACGAGAATTTTACATTTTTACTTAGGCAGAACTAACCTTTTATGGATTCCTTCTTTTGTTTCTTGTTTAGAAAGACTTTCTGTCCTAAAGATTATACATATATTCCCCTATGTCATTTTCTACAATTCAAGTTTTGTTTTTTATCTTTAAATTGTGTAGTTTTCATGGAATGTATATTTTTATGTCATGTGAGATGAGTATCTAACTTTTCTTTTTAAATTCAAATAGATCCAACATCACGATAGCAATTTCAGAATTTTTTTTAAAAGTTATATTCTTGAAGTCTTATTTTGGGTAGATTTCCATTATGCTTTTTGAAGTATTGCACTTAGCTCACCTGGCCTCTATTATTAACTCAGGTTGGGAAACAGTGGTCTAGACCACACAAAAGTAATACTACCCTTAGTATTCAACAATGCCACTAAGACCTAGTAGGACTTGCCCTTTGAATTGTTTTTTCCAGTAAAGAATATAATTTTGTTAATGTCATTTTTTCTGTTTGCCTTGTCTTCTGTGACCATCAACAGTTTCCAGATGGTTAAGTGGGTTAATGAGGTGTATGATTTTGCTGGGGCTGTTATAACAAAGGACCACAGACTGTGTGGTTTAAACAACAGATATTTATTTCCTCACATTTCTGGAGGCTAGAAGTCTGAGGTCGAGGTGTCAGTAGGGTTGATTTCTCCTGAGGGCCATCTGCCTGCTTTCTGGATGGCTGTCTTTTCCCTTTATCATTGCATGGTCTTTTGCCTGTGTCTAGCATCCTCTTCTGATAAGGACACCTGTAATATTGGATTAGGGCCCACCCTAGTGATCTCATTTAACCTTAATGACCCTCTTTAACCACCCTATCTCTAAATTCAGTCACATTCTGAGGGACTAGGGAATTAGGACTTCAATGTACGTGTTTGGGAGGGACACAGTTCAGGCCCTAGCAAGAGTATAGTCTGAGATATCAAGATAAAGTTACGGTTGCTGGCCCATACAAGAATTGAGTCTGTTACCTTGGGTTTGTTCTCAAATGTTAGCATGCATCTCTTTTACACGGAGGTCTTGCTAAATCAGATGGCCAGGCCCTATCCCAGTGACTGGTTCAGTAGGTCTTGGAGGAAGCACTGAATTTACATTTCTTGACAAGATACCAGGGGAGAGTCCCTAGGCAATGCTGGTCTGAGGAACACACTTTGAGAACCACTGGCCTCATCAACTAGGCTAACCAGCCACAGGTGGCATGATATGAAATACATTCACAAAGAACCATGAGGGTATTTGACAGTGCAAAAATGTATCACTGTTTTAATACTGGAAATTTAATTCCTTTCCTAAACACTTTTTTTTTGCTCAAACCCCAAACAAATTTGACCTGAAAAATGTAAAAGCTATCCAGAAAGGGGCTAGAAGAGCATGGGATGATATAGATTGACAGTAAAAATCATATACAAAAAGACAAAGCAGACGTAAGTGAGGCCAGAGTTTAGCTGGTTATAAATTTCTTACTGATGTCAAAGGAATTTTTGTGTTATGTTGTAGACTGGCACAATTCCCATAGTAATCTGAAAATAGTGCTTACCTTTTATAATTCTAACCAAAAGCCTTTTACAAGGTTATTTGGATAAATTTTATATTTTCCTCCCTACATTTTCAATGTTTATAATCTTCTTTGATCCTTGCATTTTCCACTCTTGTTTGAGTCCAGTTGATCTTAAAATAATCCCCTGCTCTGGTAAAATAAATCTTTAGTCAGTTTTTGGCTTCCCAGATGGGTACTGAAACTTTTCAGTTTCCAAATAAAATATAATACTAACACTTTTGGGTGAAGTAAATTATTAGAGTGGTTTTTTATTAAAAACAATTAGAATAACAGTAGACAGTAAATGGACCAAAACTAAATAAAAATACTTGAACACAGAATCTCATTCTAAAGGCATTAAAATACAATATCTTTTATACAAGTCCAAATAAGTGGTATTTTTAAGGTAAAGGGGAAAAAAAAAGCTACAGAAGCAAAAGCCCAGGGTGTGCTTTTTTCAAAACACAGTTCTACCTAGGAAAGTTCCTCTCCCTCTTAAGAATAATATATCAGACTGTTTTAAGATGGCGGCGAAGTAGAGGGACGTGGAATGCATCCCTCTCCACAGATGCATTGGGAATGCACCGAAGGACGCAATAATTCCCACAGAGAACCAGCTGAACACCAGCGGACGGCCTCAGACACCAGAAAGGACCCCAAGGAGCCCGACATAAACGGCATCCCTCTGCAACAGGCACCAGCATCCCTCTGCAACAGGCACCTTCAAGCCCGACTGAAACAACAGTGTGCCACTGCTCACTCACTCCCAGGGGAAGGAGCCACTATTGTACCCTCTCCCTCCCCACACATCGACGCTTACAGACGAACAATAAAGGAACCTCTGCTGGTCACAGAATAATGCAAAAAAACCCCAAGGTGAGTAGAAGGACACTTACAGCTGAGACTCTAAGGAAACAGAAATATTAGAATCAATTCCTATTGAACTGGTCCATTCTGGGATCAGTTCTGGATTTTTTTTTTCTTTTTCTTTTTCTCTCTCTCTTTTTTTCTTTATTAAATACGATCTTAGCCCTAAGGGATCTACAAGTTTTATAACATAATTTTTTAATGATATTTTTCATTTATTTATTTATTTATTTATTTATTTTTTGCCTTTTTATATACTTCTATATCTAGCTAAGTTTTTGGTAGTACGGACAATATATGTCTCATACTTTCCTTTCATCCCTATCTTTTATACATTTCTATTCCTTTCTTTTTATTTCCATATTTCCAGCCACACTACGCTCTTCTGTTCCCCTTTCTTCCAGCAATTTTAAGTGTATTTTATCTTAACATACTTATAAGCAACACTATCGATCTGCTCAGACTCCTTGCTCTATTCTCCAGATGATGCACCACCTTGGTATTTAATATTAGGCTTTTGTCTTTATCTTAGTTCTTAGTACAGTTGTTTAATTACATTCTGAGAATCTCCATTCTCTCTGGTGGTACTCTAGCTCTTTTCTATATTTGATCCTAGCTTACAAAATCTCCCTGGATTGATGTTTGTATGTGTAAGGTGTTATTTGTTTGTTTGCTTTTACTTTTGTCTCTAATTTGTTCTGTTTCAGTTGTCAATTTCTGTTGGGTTTCTTTTTTTTTTTTTTTTTTTTTTATTATTATTTTATTTTATTTTTTTTTGGGGGTACACCAGGTTCAATCAACTGTTTTTATACACATATCCCCATATTCCCTCCCTTCCTTGACGCCCCCCCCTCGATTCCCCCCCACCCTCCCTGCCCCAGTCCTCTAAGGCATCTTCCATCCTCGAGTTGGACTCCCTTTGTTATACAACAACTTCCCACTGACTATTTTACAGTTGGTAGTATATATATGTCTGTACTACTCTCCCGCTTCTTCTCAGTTTCCCCTTCACCCCCCACCCCCTCCCATACCTCGAGTTCTCCAGTCCATTCTCTGTATCTGCTTCCCTGTTCTTGTCACTGAGTTCATCAGTACCATTTTTAGATTCCGTATATGTGAGTTAGCATACAATATTTGTCTTTCTCTTTCTGACTTACTTCACTCTGTATGACAGATTGTAGTTCTATCCACCTCATTACATATAGCTCCATCTCATCCCTTTTTATAGCTGAGTAATATTCCATTGTATATATATGCCACATCTTCTGTATCCATTCATTTGTTGATGGGCATTTAGGTTGCTTCCATGTCCTGGCTATTGTAAAGAGTGCTGCAATAAACATTATGGTACAAGTTTCTTTTGGGATTATGGTTTTCTTTGGGTATATGCCCAGCAGTGGGATTACTGGATCATATGGTAGTTCTATTTGTAGTTTTTTAAGGAACCTCCAAATTGTTTTCCATAGTGGCTGTACCAACTTACAGTCCCACCAACAGTGCAGAAGAGTTCCCTTTTCTCCACACCCTCTCCAACATTTGTTGTTTCCAGACTTTGTGATGATGGCCATTCTGATTGGTGTGAGGTGATACCTCATTGTGGCTTTGACTTGCATTTCTCTGATGATGAGTGATACTGAGCATCTTTTCATGTGTTTGTTGGCCATCTGTATGTCTTCTTTGGAGAAATGTCTATTTAGGTCTTCCGCCCATTTGTGGATTGGGTTATTTGCTTTTTTGGTATGAAGCTGCATGAGCTGCTTGTATATTTTGGAGGTTAATCCTTTGTCCGTTGTTTCATAGGCAATTATTTTTTCCCATTCTGAGGGTTGCCTTTTAGTCTTGTTTATGGTTTCTTTTGTTGTGCAAAAGCTTTTAAGTTTCATGAGGTCCCATTCATTTATTCTTGATTTTATTTCCATGATTCTAGGAGGTGGGTCAAAAAGGATGTTGCTTTGATGTATGTCAAAGAGTGTTCTGCCTATGTTTTCCTCTAGGAGTTTTATAGTGTCTGGCCTTACATGTAGGTCTTTAATCCATTTGGAGTTTATTTTTGTGTATGGTGTTAGGAAGTGTTCTAATTTCATTCTTTTACATGTTGCTGTCCAATTTTCCCAGCACCACTTATTGAAGAGGCTGTCTTTTTTCCATTGTATACTCGTGCCTCCTTTGTCAAAGATAAGGTGCCCATATGTGTTTGGGCTTACTTCTGAGTTCTCTATTCTGTTCCATTGATCTTCCTTTCTATTTTTGTGCCAGTACCATACTGTCTTGATCACTATGGCCTTGTAGTATAGTTTGAAGTCAGGAAGCCTGATTCCACCCACTCCATTTTTCCTTCTCAAGATTGCTTTGGCTATTCGGGGTCTTTTGCGTTTCCATACAAATCGTAAGATTTCTTGCTCTAGTTCTGTGAAAAATGCCATTGGTAATCTGATCGGGATTGCATTAAATCTGTAAATTGCTTTGGGTAGTACAGTCATTTTCACGATGTTGATTCTTCCAATCCAGGAACATGGTATATCCCTCCATCTGTTTATGTCATCTTTGATTTCTTTCATCAATGTCTTAAAGTTTTCTGCATACAGATCTTTTGCCTCCTTAGGCAGGTTTATTCCTAGGTATTTTATTCTTTTGGTTGCAATGGTGAATGGGAGAGTTTCCTTAATTTCTCTTTCTGCTCTTCCATTGTTAGTGTATAGGAATGCAAGAGATGTCTGTGCATTAATTTTGTATCCTGCTACTTTACTAAACTCATCAATGAGTGCTAGCAGTTTTCTGGTAGAGTCTTTAGGGTTTTCTATATATAGTATCATGTCATCTGCAAAGAGTGATAATTTTACTTCTTCTTTTCCAATTTGGATTCCTTTAATTTCTTTTTCTTCTCTGATTGCTGTGGCTAACACTTCCAAAACTATGTTGAATAACAGTGGTGAGAGTGGACACCCTTGTCTTGTTCCTGTTCTTAGAGGGAATTCTTCCAGTTTTTCTCCATTGAGAACAATGTTGGCTTTTGGTTTGTCATATATGGCTTTTATGATGTTGAGGTAATTTCCTTCTATGCCCATTTTCTGGAGAGCTTTTATCATAAATGGATGTTGAACTTTGTCAAAAGCTTTTTCTGCATCTATTGAAATGATCATATGGTTTTTATCCTTCAATTTGTTGATATGATGTATCACGTTGATTGATTTGCGTATATTGAAGAATCCTTGCATCCCAGGGATAAACCCCACTTGATCGTGGTGTATGATTTTTTTTAATGTGCTGTTGCAGTCTGTTAGCTAGTATTTTGTTGAGGATTTTTGCATCTATATTCATCAGTGATATTGGTCTGTAGTTTTCTTTTTTTGTGACATCTTTGCCTGGTTTTGGTATCAGGGTGATGGTAGCCTCATAGAATGAGTTTGGGAGTGCTCCGCCTTCTGCAATATTTTGGAAGAGTTTGAGAAGGATAGGTGTTAACTCTTCTCGAAATGTTTGATAGAATTCGCCTGTGAATCCATCTGGTCCTGGGCTTTTGTGTGTTGGGAGATTTTTAATCACTGACTCAATTTCTGTACTTGTGATTGGTCTGTTCATGGTTTCTATTTCTTCCTGGTTCAGTCTTGGAAGATTGTATTTTTCTAAGAAATTATCCATTTCTTCCAGGTTATCCAATTGATTGGCATATAGTTGCTTGTAGTAGTCTCTCATGATCTTTTGTATTTCTGAGGTGTCAGTTGTGACTTCTCCTTTTTCATTTCTAATTCTGTTGATTTGCATCTTCTCTCTTTTTTTCTTGATGAGTCTGGCTAATGGTTTATCAATTTTGTTAATCTTCTCAAAGAACCAGCTTTTAGTTTTATTTATTTTTCTTATGGTTTCTTTCCTTTCTTTTTCATTTATTTCTGCTCTGATCTTTATGATTTCGTTCCTTCTGCTCATTTTGGGGTTTCTTTGTTCTTCTTTCTCTAGTTGTTTTAGGTGTAAGGTTAGGTTGTTTATTTGATCATTTTCTTGTTTCTTAAGGTAGGACTGTATTGCTATAAACTTCCCTCTTAGAACTGCTTTTGCTGCGTCCCATAGGTTTTGGGTTGTTGTGTTTTCATTGTCATTTGTTTCTAGATACTTTTTGATTTCCTCTTTGATTTCTGTAGTGATTCCTTGGTTGTTTAAGAGTGAATTGTTTAGCCTCCATGTGTTTGTATTTTTTGCAGTTTTTTTCCTGTAATTGATATCTAGTCTCATGGCGTTGTGGTCTGAGAAGATGCTTGATATGATTTCAATTTTCTTGAATTTGCTGAGGTTTGATTTGTGACCCAAGATGTGATCTATCCTGGAAAATGTTCCGTGTGCACTTGAGAAGAAAGTGTAGTCTGTCGTTTTTGGATGGAATGTCCTATAAATATCAATTAAGTCGAGATGGTCTAATGTGTCATTTAAAGCTTGTGTGTCTTTATGTATTTTCTGTTTGGATGATCTGTCCATTGATGTAAGTGGGGTGTTCAAGTCTCCCACTATAATTGTGTTACTGTCGATGTCCCCTTTTATAGCTGTTAGCATTTGCCTTATGTATTGAGGTGCTCCTATATTGGGGGCATAGATATTTACCATTGTGGTATGTTCTTCTTGGATGGATCCCTTGATCATTATGTAGTGCCCTTCCTTGTCTCTTTTAATAGTCTTTACTTTCAAGTCTAATTTGTCTGATATGAGTATTGCTACTCCAGCTTTCTTTTGACTTCCATTTGCATGGAATATCTTTTTCCATCCCTTCACTTTCAGTCTATATGTATCCCTTGGTCTGAAGTGGGTTTCTTGTAGGCAGCATATAGAAGGGTCTTGTTTTTGTATCCATTCAGCCAGTCTGTGTCTTTTGGTTGGAGCATTTAATCCATTTACATTTAAAGTGATTATTGACATGTGTGTTCCAATTACCATTTTCTTAATTGTTTTGGGTTTGTATTTGTAGGTGTTTTCCTTTTCTTGTGTTTCCTACTTAGAGAAGTTCCTTTAGCACTTGTTGTAAGGCTGGTTTGGTGGTGCTGAATTCTCTTAACTTTTGCTTGTCTGGAAAGCTTTTGATTTGTCCCTCAAATCTGAATGAGATTCTTGCTGGGTAGAGTATTCTTGGCTGTAGGTTTCTCTCTTTCAGGACTTTCAGTATATCCTGCCATTGCCTTCTGGCCTGCAGAGTTTCTGTAGAAAGGTCAGCTGTTATCCTTATGGGTTTTCCCTTATATGTTGTTTGTTGCTTTTCTCTTGCTGCTTTTAATATTTTTTCTTTGTGTTGAATTGTCGTTAGTTTGATTAATATGTGTCTTGGTGTATTTCTCCTTGGGTTTATTCTGTATGGGACTCTCTGTGCTTCTTGGACTTGGTGAATTATTTCCTTTCCCATGTTGGGGAAGTTTTCCACTAGAACCTCTTCAAATATTTTCACAGACCCTTTCTTGTTTTCTTCTTCTTCTGGGATGCCTATAATTCGAATGTTGGTACGTTTAAGGTTATCACTGAGGTCTCTGAGGCTGTCTTCTAGTCTTTTTATTTTTTTATCTTTTCCCTGCTCTGTGGCGTTTATTTCTTCCATTCTATCTTCCAACTCACTTATTCGTTCTTCTGCCTCAGTCATTCTGCTGGTTATAGCATCTAGAGTATTTTTAATTTCAGTTATTTTGTTATCCATTGCTGTTTGTTTTTCTGAGTTCTTATGAACTGTTTCTTGTACTTTCTCTAATTTGTTATCGAGATTTTGTATCATTTTTACTATCATGACTCTAAATTCTTTTTCAGGCATTTTTCCTATTTCCTCCTCATTTATTTGGTCTTGTGGGTTTTTTTCCTGCTCCTTTGCCTGCATGGTGTTTCTTTGTTTCCTCATGGTTGTCCAAGCTTTTGGGGTTGCTTGTCCTGGTGATAGAGGTGTTTATAGAAGACTGTCCAAGCCTCAGACTAATGTCCAAGTATTGGATTAGACGAATATTCAGTCGGCTATGTCGGGGTCCCCGCAGTCCCATCCGGTGTCCGAGGCCGTCTGCTGGTGTTCAGCTGGTTCTCTGTGGGAATGACTGCGTCCTTCCGTGCATTCCCAATGCATCTAGATGCTTAATTTATGGCAGGCACATTGAAAAAAAACATGCTGATTTCATTCCTTTTATTACCTCCCTGGCACAGCAAGTTAATTAAAAGCAAAGTGTGTTGGGTTTCTTTTTGAATATCTGATAGCACACTGGGGTTCTGTCAGGTCTTTCTAGAGCCTTATGTCCTAATGGATTCAGTAATTGTGTGTCTTATACATGTATGTGTTTCCTAGACTTAATATTTGTTTAATCCAATACTTGGACATTAGTCTGAGGCTTGGACAGTCTTCTATAAACACCTCTATCGCCAGGACAAGCAACCCCAAATGTTTGCACAACCATGAGGAAACAAAGAAACACCATGCAGGCAAAGGAGCAGGAAAAAAACCCACAAGACCAAATAAATGAGGAGGAAATAGGAAAAATGCCTGAAAAAGAATTTAGAGTCATGATAGTAAAAATGATACAAAATCTCGATAACAAATTAGAGAAAGTACAAGAAACAGTTCATAAGAACTCAGAAAAACAAACAGCAATGGATAACAAAATAACTGAAATTAAAAATACTCTAGATGCTATAACCAGCAGAATGACTGAGGCAGAAGAACGAATAAGTGAGTTGGAAGATAGAATGGGGGAAATAAACGCCACAAAGCAGGAAAAAGAAAAAAGAATAAAAAGAATGGAAGACAGTCTAAGAGACCTCAGTAATAACATTAAGCATACCACCATTCGAATTATAGGCATCCCAGAAGAAGAAGAAAACAAGAAAGAGTCTGAGAAAATATTTGAAGAGGTTCTAGTGGAAAACTTCCCCAACATGGGAAAGGAAATAATTCACCAAGTCCAAGAAGCACAGAGAGTCCCATACAGAATAAACCCAAGGAGAAATACACCAAGACACATATTAATCAAACTAACGACAATTAAACACAAAGAAAAAATATTAAAAGCAGCAAGAGAAAAGCAACAAACAACATATAAGGGAAAACCCATAAGGATAACAGCTGACCTTTCTACAGAAACTCTGCAGGCCAGAAGGCAATGGCAGGATATACTGAAAGTCCTGAAAGAGAGAAACCTACAGCCAAGAATACTCTACCCAGCAAGAATCTCATTCAGATTTGAGGGACAAATCAAAAGCTTTCCAGACAAGCAAAAGTTAAGAGAATTCAGCACCACCAAACCAGTCTTACAACAAGTGCTAAAGGAACTTCTCTAAGTAGGAAACACAAGAAAAGGAAAACACCTACAAATACAAACCCAAAACAATTAAGAAAATGGTAATAGGAACACACATGTCAATAATCACTTTAAATGTCAGTGGATTAAATGCTCCAACCAAAAGACACAGACTGGCTGAATGGATACAAAAACAAGACCCTTCTATATGCTGCCTACAAGAAACCCACTTCAGACCAAGGGATACATATAGACTGAAAGTGAAGGGATGGAAAAAGATATTCCATGCAAATGGAAGTCAAAAGAAAGCTGCAGTAGCAATACTCATATCAGACAAATTAGACTTGAAAGTAAAGATTATTACAAGAGACAAGGAAGGACACTACATAATGATCAAGGGATCCATTCAAGAAGAACATATCACAATGGTAAATATCTATGCCCCCAATATAGGAGCACCTCAATACATAAGGCAAATGCTAACAGCTATAAAAGGGGACATCGACAGTAACACAATAATAGTGGGAGACTTGAACACCCCACTTACATCAATGGACAGATCATCCAAACAGAAAATAAATAAAGACACACAAGCTTTAAATGACACATTAGACCATCTCGACTTAATTGATATTTATAGGACATTCCATCCAAAAACTACAGAATACACTTTCTTCTCAAGTGCACACGGAACATTTTCCAGGATAGATCACATCTTGGGTCACAAATCAAACCTCAGCAAATTCAAGAAAATTGAAATCATATCAAGCATCTTCTTTGACCACAATGCCATGAGACTAGATATCAATTACAGGAAAAAAACTGCAAAAAATACAAACACATGGAGGCTAAACAATTCACTCTTAAACAACCAAGGAATCACTACAGAAATCAAAGAGGAAATCAAAAAATATCTAGAAACAAACGACAATGAAAACACAACAACCCAAAACCTATGGGACGCAGCAAAAGCAGTTCTAAGAGGGAAGTTTATAGCAATACAGTCCTACCTTAAGAAACAAGAAAATGATCAAATAAACAACCTAACCTTACACCTAAAACAACTAGAGAAAGAAGAACAAAGAAACCCCAAAATGAGCAGAAGGAACGAAATCATAAAGATCAGAGCAGAAATAAATGAAAAAGAAAGGAAAGAAACCATAAGAAAAGTAAATAAAACTAAAAGCTGGTTCTTTGAGAAGATTAACAAAATTGATAAACCATTAGCCAGACTTATCAAGAAAAAAAGGGAGAAGATGCAAATCAACAGAATTAGAAATGAAAAAGGAGAAGTCACAACTGACACCTCAGAAATACAAAAGATCATGAGAGACTACTACAAGCAACTATATGCCAATCAATTGGATAACCTGGAAGAAATGGATAATTTCTTAGAAAAATACAATCTTCCAAGACTGAACCAGGAAGAAATAGAAACCATGAACAGACCAATCACAAGTATGGAAATTGAGGCAATGATTAAAAATCTCCCAACACACAAAAGCCCAGGACCAGATGGGTTCACGGGTGAATTCTATCTAACATTTCGAGAAGAGCTAACACCTATCCTTCTCAAACTCTTCCAAAATATTGCAGAAGGCGGAGCACTCCCAAACTCATTCTACGAGGCCACCATCACCCTGATACCAAAACCAGGCAAATATGTCACAAAAAAAGAAAATTACAGACCAATATCACTGATGAATATAGATGCAAAAATCCTCAACAAAATACTAGCTAACAGACTCCAACAGCACATTAAAAAAATCCTACACCATGATCAAGTGGGGTTTATCCCTGGGATGCAAGGATTCTTCAATATACGCAAATCAATCAACGTGATACATCATATCAACAAATTGAAGGATAAAAACCATATGATCATCTCAATAGATGCAGAAAAAGCTTTTGACAAAGTTCAACATCCATTTATGATAAAAGCTCTCCAGAAAATGGGCATAGAAGGAAATTACCTCAACATAATAAAAGCCATATATGAAAAACCAAAAGCCAACATCGTTCTCAATGGGGAAAAACTGGAAGAATTCCCTCTAAGAACAGGAACAAGACAAGGGTGTCCACTCTCACCACTATTATTCAACATAGTTTTGGAAGTGTTAGCCACAGCCATCAGAGAAGAAAAAGAAATCAAAGGAATCCAAATTGGAATAGAAGAAGTAAAATTGTCCCTCTTTGCAGATGACATGATATTATATATAGAAAACCCTAAAGACTCTACCAGAAAACTGCTAGCACTCATTGATGAGTTTAGTAAAGTAGCAGGATACAAAATTAATGCACAGAAATCTCTTGCATTCCTATACACTAGCAACAGAAGAGCAGAAAGAGAAATTAAGGAAAGTCTCCCATTCACCACTGCAACCAAAAGAATAAAATACCTAGGAATAAACCTGCCTAAGGAGGCAAAAGATTTGTATGCAGAAAACTTTAAGACATTGATGAAAGAAATCAAAGACGACACAAACAGATGGAGGGATATACCATGTTCCTGGATTGGAAGAATCAACATAGCAAAAATGACTGTACTACCCAAAGCAATTTACAGATTCATTGCAATCCCGATCAAATTACCAATGGCATTTTTCACAGAACTAGAGCAAGAAATCTTACGATTTGTATGGAAACACAGAAGACCCCGAATAGCCAAAGCAATCTTGAGAAGGAAAAATGGAGTTGGTGGAATCAGGCTTCCTGACTTCAAACTATACTGCAAGGCCATAGTGATCAAGACAGTATGGTACTGGCACAAAAATAGAAAGGAAGATCAATGGAATAGAATAGAGAACTCAGAAGTAAGCCCAAACACATATGGGCACCTTATCTTTGACAAAGGAGGCACGAGTATACAATGGAAAAAAGACAGCCTCTTCAATAAGTGGTGCTGGGAAAATTGGACAGCAACATGTAAAAGAATGAAATTAGAACACTTCCTAACACCATACACAAAAATAAACTCCAAATGGATTAAAGGCCTACATGTAAGGCCAGACACTATAAAACTCCTAGAGGAAAACATAGGCAGAACACTCTATGACATACATCAAAGCAACATCCTTTTTGACCCACCTCCTAGAATCATGGAAATAAAATCAAGAAGAAACAAATGGGACCTCATGAAACTTAAAAGCTTTTGCACAGCAAAAGAAACCATAAACAAGACTAAAAGACAACCCTCCGAATGGGAAAAAATAATTGCCTATGAAACAACGGACAAAGGATTAACCTCCAAAATATACAAGCAGCTCATGAAGCTTAATACCAAAAAAAGCAAATAACCCAATCCACAAATGGGCAGAAGACCTAAATAGACATTTCTCCAAAGAAGACATACAGATGGACAACAAACACATGAAAAGATGCTCAGTATCACTAATCATCAGAGAAATGCAAGTCAAAGCCACAATGAGGTATCACCTCACACCAATCAGAATGGGCATCATCACAAAATCTGGAAACAACAAATGGTGGAGAGGGTGTGGAGAAAAGGGAACTCTCCTGCACTGTTGGTGGGAATGTAAGTTGGTACAGCCACTATGGAAAACAATTTGGAGGTTCCTTAAGAAACTACAAATAGAACTACCATATGATCCAGTCATCCCACTCCTGGGCATATACCCAAAGAAAACCATAATCCCAAAAGAAACTTGTACCATAATGTTTATTGCAGCACTCTTTACAATAGCCAGGACATGGAAGCAACCTAAATGCCCATCAACAAATGAATGGATACAGAAGATGTGGCATATATGTACAATGGAATATTACTCAGCTATAAAAAGGGATGAGATGGAGCTATATGTCATGAGGTGGATAGACCTACAGTCTGTCATACAGAGTGAAGTAAGTCAGAAAGAGAAGACAAATATTGTATGCTAACTCACATATACGGAATCTAAAAATGGTACTGATGAACTCAGTGACAAGAACAAGGATTCAGATACAGAGAATGGACTGGAGAACTCGAGGTTTGGGAGGGGGCGGGCGGTGAAGGGGAAGTTGAGACGAAGTCAGAGAGTAGTACAGACATATATATACTACCAACTGTAAAATAGATAGTCAGTGGGAAGTTGTTGTATAACAAAGGGAGTCCAACTCGAGGATGGAAGATGCCTTAGAGGACTGGGGCGGGGAGGGTGGGGGGGACTCGAGGGGGGGGGAGTAAAGGAAGGGAGGGAATACGGGGATATGTGTATAAAAACAGATGATTGAACTTGGTGTAACCCCTCAAAAAACAAACAAACAAACAAAAAACCCAAACAAACAAAGAATAATATATCATTAATTACTGAGAGACTTACAAAGTATATCAAACATAAACACAGATAGAAATGTTTTGAGTAGCTCCTTCTTTAAATAAATAAATACATCATTCTGAAATCTCAATGTCAAATATACTACTTTGTAAAACTTGAACTATGAAAAGAGTGGAAAACAGCAACTGGATATAGTTTGCTGAAGACTGTGACCTTTATCATCACTTTCTGATTTTGGTTTTATAAGATTACTGATTTCCTCACAGCAATGCTCAAAAGAAAATGCAAAACAGAGAGCTTAAAGTGTCCTGAGAATTAAAGAAGCTAAAATTAGAAGTACTACATAGCTATTTGCTTTCCAAATTGTGGTCGTGCAGATATTAAAATTGTCATTTAGTGATGCTTTCAGTGATGCCTTAAGAAACAATGGCATTTCCCATGAGGTAGAATTCTCCAGATGATCTAGCTGTGGCTCTGTGGATCTTACCCTCTTTCTGGTTTGTGGTACACACCTCCCAGCCCTTATTAATTGCACTAATCAGAAACTTGTGGTGATCGGGAAGAGTGTTCCAAGAAGAACTCCATGTGCCAAGGCCTTGAGGTGAAAAGCAGCTTGGATCTGTGTGGTGGGCTGTGGTTTTGTGCTGTAACAAAGAGGTATCAACTAGCTTTTTTCTAAACATGCTAGCCTATCTTCCATGCCTTTGATGATAAGTTGTTGGCCCTCTACCGGTTTAAGCCCATTATAGCTTAGGTCCAACTAATAATAGAAATACATTTTGGACCAGCTTGCCTTTACCTGTCAAGAGAATCTATGATTCAGTTCAGAACTGAGACAGCAATTTATTCTGACCTAATGAAGCTGCATCAACCACTTAGCGTATGGGCTGGCATTGTAGTCATTCACCTGTATGTGTTTGCAATCTTCCCACAATTTTGATTTGTGGGGAGGAAGCATGAGGGGAAAGAATGATTTTAATGTCTCTAGCCTCACAAGAAAAACTTCTGCAGATTTCAAGAATGGAAGATGACCCACCATCACATTACAACACTGCTCTTGGAAATAATTCAACTCTCATAAGCATTGCCAGTAATTCTTTACAAGATTATGACCACCTCCCTGAAATTCAACCTTTCAGTTGTAATGCTGAGTAAATTTTGCAAGCAAGTAGGTAAGAGTGTCATTATTAAATTTGTAACTATTAATACCATCTGAGCCTGTGTGGTTGGTGGTTCGACCTTCACTTGCCCAATGACACATTTATTTACAGAGGATATAAGGCATTCTTTTCTCGGATGATTAAGAGAGAGTAGATGGCTGGCGAGTCCCAACATGTGAGCTTTTAAATTTGCTCTCCATCACAATTACCACTGCAAGTCAAGTATCATGTTTTACCTGATCTGTCGCTGCCTAGGTGTCTTTTTAATTGCTTTGTTTCCCAAAGAGTCACCACTTTAACCATTTGCATTGAATGTGGAATTTGCTTCCTAAAAAATAATTATGACTATTTTACCTACCTGCTTTTATATCATTTCCATCCTTCATGGCCTTTAAATTTGTCCAAATTACTTAGCATGACAAACGAAGCTCTTCATCATCTTGTTTGTAGTGGATCCTTTCTGCAGAGTCTGAGCAATCCTATAAACCATCCTCCCTTCTCTGAGATTTCTGAGTCTCCTTTTATCATTTCCAGAGGTGTTTACCAATATATGCTTATACTCTGAGACTAATTGAATATGACCACAAGTAGGCCTCTTTATCAAGTTCTGAAAATCAGATTCTCTTGTCTGAAATTTTAGATCCATACGCTTATCAGTGACCTAATTTTATCCTTACTTGGCATTGTTATTCCATTATATTATGTCATTTTAAATAGACAAAATCTATAGCTTGGCAAAACTGTTTGCTTAAAAATAGAGAGAGGGGATTAAAACAGAAGTCTCTTAACACTGAGGCTACATTGCTGCTGTGAAAAATAATTTTCAGTGTGGTGGTATATTGAGGAGCCACACGAATTACCTAATTTATAGGACTTTTAATCTGTATTGTATGTATATTTAATAAATGAATATTATTTATTCTTCCTAAAAGAGAATAAATCCTCTTTATTTATGTACAGGATGAATGTACATTTTAAAAAGAAGTATCATTTCTAGTTGATAATTAGCTCATAGAAATTTGGGGGCAATAAAATCCCTTGACATTGCTAATGTTCATATACTTCTGCACCAATTGTAACAGGGCAGCTGGGAAAGGGGGAATATGTGTGTGTATGGACAGAGAGGTGAGAAACACATTTTTTCATTCCGGTCATTTTACCTGGTGCACATTTTTAATCCTCAAGAAGACTCCATGAAACATGTATTATTGTCACTATTTTACAATGAAATTGAAGTAAAGTACTTTGTAGATTTCCAAAAGGCTTTGTGCATTCATCACATCATAACCTTACTATTAAATGTTAATGTTGTAGAGAATTATGTTAGTATCCCCCCAAAAAGAACCCCGAAACTATTAGGAGAATTGCACTGATACACTGGTGGTTGGCAGGACGAGAGAAAATCTAAGATAGTCAATCTCTCCGGTGAGGTCTAAGTTTAATTTTTGTCATGGGAATGTTAAATGACTTTATTCTGGGAATTACCAAACTGTGGCAAGTAATGTGATGCTAGAAGCTTGCAAATACTCAGCTTTAAAAATTATTTGTACCACTTTCCTTCACTGATGCAGATGAAGGTTATCTAAAGAAAAATCACGAGGAGTTGATTAGGTCAGTACTTGGGGGCAGGAGAGCAAGATGCCATTATAGGAACACCTCGGTTCTTGAGATCTGGAAATTTCCTTGTGCACTAGGAAAGGCTGTGGTGCAATATTCATGTTTTCTTTTTGACTTTGGTATTGTGTGCCTTCAGGATTTCTGTATGCATATACTAGCTTCTTCAAAAGTTGTAGTGCATCAAAGACAATTAATATTGTATAAATGAAGGTTTCCTCAGTCAAGTACACTTGAGAGACTCATTCTAAATCTTTTCCAGGGTATGTTTAAATCTACAATAGGATTAAAAACCTGTTTAATTTGTTTAATGGTTTGGAAAATGTCTTAGTTGGAGAGAAAACTTCTTCTGTGGTGTACTTACTGAAATTCCTTAATATCGTTTTGGGAAATGAGGTTGTTGATAAGCACAACATAGTTTCTCATTGTTCTTAGCTATAATTCATGACCTTTTTCTGTGACCCCTTATCTAAAATTACTATTTTAAATAACAATTATATAAGAAAAATTCTAGATCTGAAAGCCATAAAATAATACAAGTTCTAAGAGTTATCAATACTATTATGTATCCTCAATCTTTGGGAGAATAAATCAAGATGGCTTATTGACTTCTGAAATTCACATTCATCAAAAAGGAAGATAAGCAGGAAGGATCAAGTGAAGTTACTTAGGTGGACTAGATGAAGTAACACTTAAATTGTTGCTTTATTTTCCAGTGTTTACTTGTTTGTTCCTTAAGAGAAATATATTTCTTGCTCTCACATTCCAAGGAAGTGCTTGATGTGGTTTCATCCTTGAATGTCTGAGACAGTTGTTAACTTAGTGAAAAGGTGTTAAGTGGAAACTAGTTGAGAAGGAAAACAAGCATTCTCTGACGTGGATTTAAGAAATTTCTTCTGGCCTATAGAAAACTATTATCTGATACAAAATTTGTACTGTCCATGGTCCTTTCTTAGCTAGTCCCAATTCTTCCAATTGCTCTTTCTACAGCAAATTAAGTAAATCCAAGAATTAGTTAATAGTGAAAATATTTACAATTAGTCCATGAAATCAAGTTCCCAGGGTTAAGTTATATTCAAAGGTAATGTGGTGGAAAGGCACAGTGTATTCAGTGTGTCTTTTACCAACAAGAGAAAAAATAGAACAAAGAAAGTGGGGAAAGTAATTTGGGCATAGCATGTTTCTCTCAGACTAACTGGTTGGTTTCGCTTTTTTTTTAAAAAAAATATTATTATTATTTTTTATTATTGAAGTATAGTTGATTTACAATGTTGTGTTAGTTTCAGGTATACAGAAAAGTGATTCAGTTATATATATATATATATATATTCTTCTTCAGATTCTTTTCCCTTACAGGTAATTACAAAATATTGAGTACAGTTCCCTAGTTGGTTTCTTTTAATTGTCTGCTTGATTTCTTTTAGGATATGAATCCCTGGAAATATTTCAGATTAAATTTTACAGAATGTCAGACACATGAAGATAATCTAGGCCAGCTAAAATAAAACCTTCCTCTTGATTGTAATATCATAGTTTTGGTACCTTGTTATTGCCAATCACTTGGAGAAACAGAATGGCTGAGTTCAGACTATTATATTACTTGCCATTTTTGAAGGAATAACACCTGCACTGATTTCTAGAAGTGGCTGCTGCTCTTTCTCATGTCTTTTGACTCTTTTCCATGAGGCTGAAGCAGAAAGAGAAAGGAATGAACACAATGTCATTGTCACATTGATGGGTGAGCCTATGGGACTAAGAGTTTCCAAACAGAAATGGGTCGCTTTTCTAGTGACTGTTGAAGAAGAAAGTTTTCCCTGCCCTAATGTCCTTGGTCCATCCCTTACTGATTTGTAGGTTTCCACCCTTGGCATCCCTCACCTCCTCCTCTCTTTTAGGAAGGAAACCAGAAGTGCTGTCTTATTCTTCCTCCATGTCTTTCCTTCTTTCCCTCTTTCATTTTCCTAAAGTGCTTTTCTTTGATCAATTTTCAGAAAATGTGTGTTGCTGGAAAGAAAAAAAAAGTGAGTCCTGTGACAGAACATGTTATTTTTTTCTACTCTACATCTTATTTATCCTGCAAGTAATATTCCAAGAAGATCTGCTTTGTTCTTACAGTTTCTCTCATTAGTTTGTAAAGCAATTGGCTTTATTAAAAGCTTTTGGCAAATAGAAGATTTCCTACCCCTCTCCACCACCCCCTGCCTGCTGCATCCTGGAATTTGCAAAATAAAACCCATTATGGAAGCTGTTTTGCTGAAGTTTTTAATCATTGGCTGTTCATCTCTTGAATGCTTCAGTAATGTATTTCTGGGATCAAAGTGTTTGATATTTTTGAGATATTGACTAAGCTTATGATATTTTAAATGTTTTAAAAATACCAGTGTCCCAAAAGGCCTATCCTTTATAGGGTAATCAAATACATTAACCACTAATAAAACCAACCCAATCTTGGTGTGTACCTTTTCAACATCAGTTAATCATCACAGTACATTACAGAACTCACTAGGTGAAGAATATTGTAGAGTACTTTAGAGATCAATGTGGAAACTTTAAAGTGGAAATGAAGGCAGCAAATCCATTTGAAATGTGCTTTTTATTTACAAATCTGGAATCTTGTGCATTGGTATAATAAGAGAGAACTAAGGAGTAGTAATTATTTAACAGATTAGATAAGGGATGCTGTTGCACTTGGGATAACTCAAGCTGTTTTGGTGAGGATAAATGTTTATTAAATCCTAAATTTTGGCTTAGAATCCTGAGTCCACAAAGCTAGAACTGAACCTGTTTCTGATCTGAGGAAATCAACGTGGAAACCAAACAAATTCAAGTACACAGATGACTCCACAAATCAGACAGTGTGCTGCCTGGCACATACTACACACTCAATTCATGTTACTGACTACCACTAATTATTTTTTCATACATGGTATCATTTTATCATCATAATAGTTCTGTGGTAAGTATTACTATTATTGCATTCCTGCAAATGGAGTCCCAAGGAGGCTGTCTGATTTGTGGAATCCTCCATGTACTTGTATCACCAGAGATCAATTTGCCTATCCTTGCAAGTAACATGAATGGAATTATATATGTACATTCTTGTGTCCAGCTTCTTTTACTCAGCAAATGTTTTTGAGATTTACTCACGTATCATCCATTTATTCCCCCCACCCCTCATTTTTTAACTGAGTAGTGTTTGTTTGAACATACCATAATTTGTTCATCTATTTTCCCATTGATGGGCATCTGGGCTGTTTCCAGTTTGGGGCTTATTAAAATAAAGCTGGTATGAACATTCAAATCTAAGCCTTTTCATTGATATGCATACGTGTTTTAATTTCTCTTAGGTAAATAGGAGTTGAATGGAAGTGAAATATTAAGCATCTTTTCATGTGCTTGTTGACCAATCATATATCTTTTTTTGTAAAGTGACAGTTCAAGTCTTTTGCCTATTTTCTAATTGGGTTGTTCATCTTTTTTATTGTCTCTTTAGTAGTGTCTTTGGATGAATAACATTTTAAAATCTTGATGAAGCTCAATTTACTATTTTTTTCTTTTTGTGTGTTACCCAAGAAATTCTTGCTTACTAAAAGGAAAAGAAGTAACTTTTTATGTTTTATTCTAACAGCTTTAGGTTGTGGGTTTTATGTTAGATATACAGACTTTATTAAACTAATTTTTGTATATGGGTATCTAAGGGCCAAGGTTTATTTCCATATGAATATCCAGTTGTTCCAAAGTCATTTATTAAAACACTGATGCTATCAAATTGTCTTGGCACCTTAGTTGAAAATCAATTGAATGTTTATGTGTGGGTCTATCCCTAGACTCTGGATTATTTTTTCTATTGGTCTATCCTTATGTCAGTAGTATTTTTTTTTTTTTTTTTGATTGAAGTAGCTTCACGGTGAGTCTCAAAGTAAATCTGAAATCAGATAGTGTCCTTCAACTTTATCTTTTTCAAGATTGCATTGGTAATTTCAGATCCTCTACATTTCCATATAAATTTTAGAATTAGCTCATCAATTTCTCCAACAAAGCACGCTGAAATTTTGTAATGATTATATTGAATCTGTGATCAATTTGGGAGAATAGACATCTTAATGATATTGAATCTTTTAATCTATGAACACAGCATGTCTATGATATAGGTCTTCTTTGATTTCTCTCAACAATGTTGTGTATCTAAGCTATTTTTTACCTGTTGGGTAACCTAAGAAGTGTACATTGCCTTTTGGTGGTAAAATGCTCTAACCTTAGCAAGTCAATCAGTAATTTGGATCTTTAGAAAAAATGGGTCAGTTTAGGAAAATAAATTCTATTAGAGGTAAGGGGTGGGGAGACAGGTTCAAAAGCCTCAAATAGCTGAAATACAAAGTACACTTTTTTTTTGGACCCACTACTTCCTAGGGGAAAAGCTATGAGAAAAGATTTTACTCTGTTTTCAAAGAAACTATAAGAACCAACTCAAGGTAGACTTAATTGTAGGTAGAATCAAGATGGCGGAGTAGGAGGACGTGCACTCACTCCCTCTTGCAAGAGCACCGGAATTACAACTAGCTGCTGAAAGACACTGGAACTCACCAAAAAAACCCACCCCACATCCAGAGACAAAGGAGAAGCCGCAATGAGACAGTAGGAGGGGCGCAATCCCGTTAAAATCAAATCCCATAAATACTGGGTGGGTGACTCACAAGCTGGAGAACAGTTATACTGCAGAAGTCCTGAGGATTCTGAGCCCCAAGTCAGGCTTCCTAACTTGGGGGTCCAGCAACGGGAGGAGGAATCCCCAGAGAATCAGACTTTGAAAGCCAATGGGATTTGATTGCAGGACCGCCACAGGACTGGGGAAAACGGACACTCCACTCTTGGAGGGCACACAAAAAGGTGTGCTCACCAGGACCCAGGGGAAAGGAGCAGTGACCCCATAGGAGACTGAACCAGACCTACCTGCTGGCGTTGGAGGGTTGCATGCAGAGGTGGGGAGCAGCTGTGGCTCACCAAGGAGACAGGGGCACTGGCAGCAGGGGTTCTGAGAAGCGCTCACTGGCTTGAGCCCTTCCAGAGTCCACCATTAGCTCCACCAAAGAGCCTGAAAACTCCAGTGCTGGGTCGCCTCAGGCCAAACGACCAGCAGGGTGGGAACACAGCCCCACCCATTGGCAGACAAGCAGATTAAAGTGTCACTGAGCTCCACCCACCAAATCGGATTAAAGTTTTACTGAGCTCTGCCCACCCAGCCCAACCATCCGTCCCTTCTATCAGGAAGCACCCACAAGCCTCCTAGACAGCTTCCTCCACAGGAGGGCAGACAGCAGAATCAAGCAGTATCAGCAGTATTTCATCTTGTGGAACTGAAAATCACAGCCACACAGAGACAGAGAAAATGAAAAGGCAAAAGACTTTGTACCAGATGAAAGGACAAGATAAAACATCAGATAAACAACTAAATGAAGAGGAGCTAGGCACTCTTCCGGAAAAAGAATTCAGAATAATGATGGTGAAGATGATCCAGGACTTTGAAAAAAGATTGGAGGCAAAGATCGAAAAGTTGCAAGAAAAGTATACCAAAGACCTAGAAAAATTAAAGAACAAACAAACAGAGATATGCAACACAATAAGTGAAATGAAAAATACACTAGAAGGAACCAATAGCAGATTAACTGAGGCAGAATGGCGAATAAGTGACCTGGAAGACAGAATGGTGATAATCACTGATGCAGAAAAGAATAAAGAAAAAAGAATGAAAAGAACTGAAGACAGCCTAAGAGACCTCTGGGACAATGTTAAATGCACCAACATTCACATTATAGGGGTCCCAGAAGGAGAAGGGAGAGAGAAAGGACCTGAGAAAATACTGGAAGAGATTATAGTTGAAAACTTCTCTAACATGGGAAAGGAAATAGCTACCCAAGTCCAAGAAGCACAGAGAGTCCCAGGAAGGATAAACCCAAGGAGAAACATGCCAAGACATATAGTAGTCAAACTGACAAAAATTAAAGACAGAGAAAAGTTATTAAAAGCAACAAGGGAAAAACAGCAAATAACATACAAGGGAACTCCCATAAGGGTAACAGCTGATTTCTCAGCAGAAACTCTGCAGGCCAGAAGGGAGTGGCATGATATATTTAAAGTGATGACAGGGAAGAACCTACAACCAAGAATACTCTACCCAGCAAGGATCTCATTCAGATTTGATGGAGAAATCAAAAGCTTTCCAGACAAGCAACAGCTAAGAGAATTCAGTACCACCAAACCAGCCTTACAACAAATGCTAAAGGAACTTCTCTAAGCGGGAAACATAAGAGAAGAAAAGGACCCACAGAAACAACAACAAAACAATTAAGAAAATGGTAATAGGAACATACATCTCGATAATGACCTTGAATGTAAATGGACTAAATGCACCAACCAAAAGACACAGACTGGCTGAATGGATGCAAAAACAAGACCCATATATATGCTGTCTCCAAGAGACCCACTTCAGACCTAGGGACACATACAGACTGAAAGTGAGGGGATGGAAAAAGATATTCCATGCAAATTGAAATCAAAAGAAAGCTGGGGTAGCGATATTCATATCAGATAAAATAGACTTAATTGTATTAGTAAGTCAACAAATAATTAAAAGCCTCAAAAATGCACTTCCTAAAACAAGAGGCTAGATACTAAGAATAAGATAAATAAGGCACATTCATTTCTCTGAAGAATCTTGCAGTAGAGGAGAAACCGGCATTTAAACACATCATGATGATATACTGTGATAAGTGTCATGTTATAAGAAGCTACAAGGGGCAAGATTTTTTGGAAAAACTGGTGAATGAATTCTAAAATTTATATGAAATGTAAAGGATCTGTAAAATTGCCAACATAATCTTGAAAAAGAAAAATTAAATTGAAAGACTTACACTACGTGATTTAAATTTACTTTTGAGATATACTGTACAGCTACTGTAATGGAAAAATGTGGTATTAACATAGAAGAGAGGAAAACAATAACTTCTCTTTGCAGAGTTCTTTAAATATTGAAAATGAGACAACACATGAAAAGAATTCAGCATATTGCCTGGCACATATTACACACTCAATTCATGTTACTGACTGTTACTAATTATTTTTTCATACGTGATCTCATTTTATCATCATAACAGTTCTGCGGTAATTATTACTATTACTGCATTTCTGCAAATGGGCCCAGGGAGGTCAAAATGATATCGGGTTTATTAAGAGTCAGAATTAGGACTTCCTAGGTGGTGCAGTGGTAAAGAATCTGCCTGCCAATGCAGGGGACACGGGTTCAAGCCCCGCCCTGGGAAGGTTCCACATGCCACAGAGCAACTAAGCCCGTGAGCCACAACTATTGAGCCCATGTTCCTCAACTATTGAAGCCCACGCACCTAGGTCCCGTGCTCCACAACAAGAGAAGCCACTACAATGAGGAGCCTGAGCACCACAATGAAGAGTAGCCCCCGCTCGCAGCAACTAGAGAAAGCCCGAGCGCAGCAACAAAGACCCAACGCAGCCAATAAATAAAATAAATAAATTAAAAAATAAATAAATAAAAGATAACAATAACCATATTTCCAAAAAAAAAAAAGAGTCAGAATTAGAACTCAAATACTGATTTTTTAATACATTATTAATCCTTATGCAATTTTTGCCACAAATGTATACAAATAGAAAGCAACAGTTATCAGCTCCTGTGTGCAAGCTCCCTCATAAGCAATACCCTTGTTGCCGGCCACACTGTTATTTTGAATAAATACTGAGTTAAGAATGGATGGAAGACTTCAATGGCAAGAGCAAAACCAGTTGAAATAATTATGCTGTTTTAATACATCTTTTCCAAAACCTTAAAATTTGAAAAATAGCAGTTATTTCCGATTTTATGTACCATTTTATTTATGAGGTGAAGTAAAATAGATTGTACTTAAAATTCCTATCCTGGCTTGTTGCTGTGTGTAACTTTCTCACATGAAGAATAATACTGATAGGGGACATCTATATTATGGTGATGTTGTGAAGATTTCATGAGATTTATTTATTTTGCAAATATTGTTGGCCTACTTACTAGAGCCATACCTATGCTAGCAATTGAATTTGTCTAAAAAACACATCTGCAATTTGTTAGATTTTCAGGATTTGGAATAGTTTCAATTTTATACTTTGCCACTTGCCTATTCTTGTGCTTTAATTTTTTCTACTACCAACTTTCCAGGCTAAAATTTCAGTGACTTCAGTAAATTCAGAAATAGAAGATAGAATCACAAAACATACCTCACTGGCTGGAAGCAATAATGTTCTTGGACTGGTAATTTGCTAACAGAAGATGCCTTCCCAAGAGCAATGCTGAAATTTACTTCTGTGAATATGTTTAAAAACATGATATCCTCTGATCGGGAGTGGTTTTTGTGAAGTCCTGCCCTGAAATGGAGAAGAGGCTTCTCTGGATTTGGAGAGTCTTTTGTTTGACATTTTGCTGTCATCAGTAGTCGGTTTTCCCAACAGGTTGCTTGTTTGATGGCTAGAGAGATCTTATTTTCTTTGACTTTGAAATTTAGGAATGCTCTAAAGGAGGGAATAAATCAAGAAAAAACTAATTTGTTTTATTGTTTGATGACAAGACCAATTACTGTCTTGTCTCCTTCTGTTTTGATTTTAGAGAACCTGTAGCCTCTTATAAATGGATTATACACTGACTTGTAGACCTTTGTAAACCTCCGGAAAAGCCTCCTGTATATCAGGTTTTAATGAAATAATTCACTTTCTTTGAAGAATCTTAATAAGCATTCCATGTCTGGGGAGGAGGAAGGGTTGAGAGATTTCAATACTACATTTTATCCTCAGCTTTTCCCTGTATGTTAGTTAAACAAAACAAATCATTTGGCTAGAGAAATGTTAAAAAATTCTAACATAGTGGTTGTTATACCAAAAATAATATATTTACCACAAATACCATACATATTGTAAAGAATAGAAAGAATCCTATGTTTCATCCATTGGAGACATTTGTGCATTCCATTTGTTGGCTACTTGAGAATGAGAAAATTCTCCAAAAAAAAAAAACAAAAAAAACCAACCCAAACAAAACAAAAATAAAATACAAACTTGCCAGGTTTTTAGAGCTTGCCATCAAGACGAATATGTAGAAACACTTGCATGTTGAGTATTTGATTAAATCATACATCAAAGAATTTCACAAGAGAAAGCAGCTTTTAAAGTATTTATTTTGCCAAAATAAAATCTTAAGCTAAGAGCTAAGGCAAATATTAAGCAATAAATATAAATGCTTTTTAAACTAAGGTTTGTACCTTGAAATAATTTCACATCATTGTAGAAGGAGAACATTATTTGAAGACCAATGTGAAAGATTTTAAAAAATAGTAATTTTAGGAGTGACTTTACATATTACTGATGTTATCTGATTCATAGGAGAAGCTGTCCCAGACTAATTCTGTGTGAATGGGCTTTTGCTTAAATTCAGATTGTGAATATTAAATACTACTAAAAGAGCTAGTTAATAGTTAACAATGAACAGGCAACGCTAAATTTATCTGGTTTAAAGTATTTTTCAGACAATAAATACAAATAGCCTTTTATAATTTAATATAATGTAGACATTAGTATCTATTGTCTATTCGTGGAGGCAAGAGTCACAATGAATAAAAAGTTTTGCTATGATTTCTTACTCTGCTCAATTTTTACCTAAAATATCCACCAGTCAGGGAAAATTGAAAGATCTTTTCTTCCAGGAGTAGACATAAATGTATAATCTTAAAACTGGAAGATAAATGAATGTAAAATCTTAAAACTGTTCACTTTATTTTTGCCTTTGAAAATAATCTCAGTTTTAGACTTAAAACAATATCATATATCTGTATTGTTAAAATTAGAAAGTTATCAAGCTTCATTTATTGCTGTATAGACTTTTTCCACATTCAAAGGAAATGCTTAAAGAATTTTAGAGTAGTATATTTTAAAATGTCTTCTAGAATTGAATTCCATAACCTTTTAAAAGTAATTTATTCCAATGTTCAAACACTTTTATTGTTAAGAGTTTCTTCCTTATAGCTAATAGAAATCATTCATGTGTGTATTAAACTGTTTACCAGTCTCTATACACTAACCCTTTAGCTAAAGTTTGAGAACATCTCCAGGAAATCAAGTCTGAAATATCCAACTTCCCTCAACGTCTCCATTTGAATATTTAGCACTTTAATCACATCTAAAACTTAATTCCCAATTCTCTTCAACTCCCACAAATCTGCCCACCCTAAACTTCTCTATCTCAGTAAATGGCACCTGTAGTTTTTCAGTTGTTTAGGTTAAATCATGCTTGATTTCACACTCTCCATGAAGCCCATCAGTGAATTCTGTTGCCTCTTCTTTCAAAATATATCAGATTCTCAGCTGGAGCTCAGATATTGGTTTCTCTGTGCTATTTTTGAATGAAAGTAACCAGGTTCCTTTGAGAAATGGTTGATCCTAGGGCTGGGGCAGGAAAAACATAAGATGAAACTGCAGTATTTTGTAGTGACAGAAACTAAGGAAGTGCCAAAAAAACAAAGGTTCGGGGCGTGACCAAAGGGATGTAGGAGCTGACCTGAAAGAGCCCACAATAGTCAATGCTGAAACAATCTGAGCATCAAATAAATAGTATCGTATTGTCTTCTAACCCAGAGAATGAACTCAGAATGGATTAAAGAGCTAAATGTAAGACCAGATACTATAAAACTCCTTGAGGAAAACACAGGCACAACATTCTTTGACATCAATTGCAGCAAAGATTTTTTTTAACTGTCTCCTAAAGCAAAGGAGATAAAAGCAAAAATAAACAAGTGGGACCTAATTAAACTTAAAAGCTTTTGCACAGCAAAGGAAACCATTGATAAAAAGAAAAGACACCCTACTGAATGGGAGAAAATATTTGCAAATGATATGATCAATAAAGAGTTAAGTTCCAACATACATAAACAGCTCACACAACTCAACATCAAGAAACCAAACAACCTAACTTAAAAATTGGCAGAAGAACTGGACAGACATTTCTCTAAAGAGGAAATGCAGATGACCAACAGGCACATAAAAAGACGTTCAATATTGCTAATCCTCAGGGAAATGCAAATTGAAACGACAATGAGATATCACCTTACATCTGTCAGAATGGCTCTCATCGAAAAGAACACAAATAACAAATGTTGGCAAGGATGTGGAGAAAAAGGGAACTCTTCCACACTGTTGGTGGGAATGTAAATTGGGGCAGCCACTGTGGAAAACAGCATGGATGTTTTTCAAAAAACTAAAAATAGAACTACCATATGATCCAGCAATTCTACTACTGGGTGTATATCTGAGAAGAAAAAAAACACTAATTCAAAAAAATAGCTGCACCCCAATGTTCATAACAGCATTATTTACAATTTCCAAGATAAGGAAGCAACTTAAGTGTCCATCCACAGATGAATGGATAAAGTAGGTGTAGTGGAATACTACTCAGCCATAAAAAGAATGAAAGTTTGCCATTTGCAGCAAAATGGATGGATTTGGAGCACATTATGCTAAGTGAAATGTCAGACAGAGAAAGACAAGTATGATATGATAACACATATGTCGAATCTAAAAAATATAACAAGCTAGTGAATATAACAAAAGAAAACAGACCCACAGATATAGAGTACAAACTAGTGATTACCAGTGGGGAGAGGGCAGGGGGAAGGGAAATATAAGGAAAGGTGGATTAATAGGCTATATTTCCCATGTTGTACAATATATCCTTGTAGTTTACTTTCCAACTGGCATAGATCTATAGATTCAATGTAACCCTAATCAAAATCCCAGTCAGCTATTTTATAGATATTGACAAGTTGATTCTAAAATTATATTGAAAGACAAAGGAATCAGAACAGCCAAGAACAAGTCTGAAGAAGATCAAATCTGAAGGACTCTTGTGATCTGATTTCAAGATTTGCTTTTAAAAGCTACAGTAATGAAGACTGTGTGGAAAGGGTGGGAAGACAGACGTAGATGGCGCCAGCTCCATGGGTGTGTGATTTGTGCAATTAAACAGGACCCCGCCCTCAGAAGCACCCTGTGCTTGGTTTATGCTCTGCTGTGACAGTCCTGAAATTTTTAATAATTTTTGAACATGGAGACTTACTGGATAAATAATATAAAATCTAATTTAAATCACTTAGCTCCTTTTTATTGGTATTCTGGGAGAAAACCCACAGCATTTAAAATTCTATTTTCAGTGATTTTCCCACTTACAAAAGATAAAGCAAGAGGAGAGAGAAAGAAACCAAAAGTTTGTATATACAGGTAAGGTTTATTTTTATTTTCATATATAGGTCTTAAGCAGTTTTCATTTTGGAAAAAACAAAAAACCTTACCACACGCATGCTGCAGTCCCAGCTCATGGATGGTACCACTTTTAGCAGTTTCAAAACTAGTTTGCACTTCAAGATTTTTGCTATATTTGTTTTCCACCTCCACTACTTTTGTTTACCACATTTTAAACAATATTTATTTCTTCCTGTTGTAAGAGTAACATGAGGTTTTTATATTTTGAGATCCACTGAGAAAGTAATGGTAGCAACTTCCCCCATCTAGGCTTCTTCACAGTTGTGCTACAATATAGATCATAACATCACAGCAGGACAACAGAGGTCCTGGAAAGAGACTATGGTAGAAGCAGTGCTACATAGTCATTAAATTCATTTCATTTTGTCCTGGCCTTGGAGGAAGACTCGATTTCTTAAACACTTGCAGTTAGAAGTGGAAACTGAATTCTCGTCAATGGAATGTAGACTTAAGCAGTGTAGACCCTTCCAGTGCTGGTTCCTAAAGCCTCCTGTGTGATCTATTTGTCCTACTTCCTCAAATGCTGGAGGATGTCATTGCCTTGGGTTGCCTTAGGAGCTCTGTGTTGAAGATGTTGGAGCCTTCATCAGCTTGGGTCCCTGAATGACTGCATGCAGCAATGGGATGCCCTCCGCTCACTCCCCTACCACTGTGTGTTATAAGTGTTTCATGAGCAGAGAATAAACTTCCCCTGGATTAACCATTGAGATTTGGGAGGAGTTTTTGGTAGTAGTTATTTACCAGAACTAACAATTCAGATTAAAGTTTTTAATGAACAAGTTGCCCACAAATGAAGCATTTTTATTTCATTGGCAAAGGAAGAAATTACTTCGTCTCTAAAACCATTAGATGATTTTGTGAGTTATTTTAATCTAAAATTTAAAAACAGAAATGATTATGTACATTTTGTGCTGATATAAGAAAACGACATTCCTGAATTTTAGTGATGAAGAAACTGAGGCACAGAGAGGCTCATGCAAGTTTATATGGCTAGTAAGGACACAGGGTGGCTATCGAGGTGATACCTGTATCCCCTATGTTGAACAGCTCCTTATTGCTAGAAGGCACTGATCCGCAGTTGGGGAAATCTTATACATCAACAACTGCACTCTTGTGGCTGTGAAAACACCCAGGCATTTAGCAGCAATGGGAATAAATAGCAGCTGAACAATAATACATAGCAGGAGAAAAGTCCTGTTATGGAAAAGAGGAACTTTGTGTTTGGATCATTTATGCCCTTTGGGTTCTCTGAAAATCCAGAGACCAGGGGAGGGAAGAGTGGGATGATAGCGTGTAAGGTGTAACTCACAAAAGCTACTGAGCTACCCACTGTGGAACTCAATGGCCTTATTAATTCTTATTTTGCAACCATTCTATGCTGGGAAGCCTCTCCTAAACAGTCACTGTACGTATGTACATATGATTATTCACACACATATGCTGGGGATGAGTGAGGAGCACAGTATGGGGTAGAATCAGAGAAATAAAATAGACCACGATCAGTTAAAATACATGGGAACTGATTTTCAGTTTTGCATCTCAGAAGTACTGGATTCATATGTGGGATTATTGGCTAGAAATCATACAGTGGCTTTTTCTACGAACTGACATCCTTTTTGTTTTTTGGTTTTTTGAACTGACATTCTTAAAGCTTGTAAATCTGTGCAATTTAGGACACTTGGTTATTGGAAAACACAGTAAATATTTTGGAGATGTGTTTAACTTCTGCAGGCTTCCTAACTAATTTTCTAATATATGCCATTCAAATTTTTATATTCCAATAGAGTAAATGATATCTAATCCTTATTCTTATCCTAAAAGCTTTTATAAATAATATTTATATCAATGCTAAAGTGATCTAATAATTCTGATCATAACCTCTCTGGTTGTAATGCTTTCTCATTTGTTCAAGTTCTCTCAATCCCTTACCCCTTTTTTTATTTCTCACCTGATTAGCAAAATCGAATAAACCGAATTGCATACTGTCTTTTTATCTGTACCTAAGCACTTGAACGTTGCTGGAGGACATCACAGTTGCACAGCTTACTGGGGCCACTAACTCCCAATCACCAAGATCAACCAAGTACTCAACACCGGGAGCTCACAGTTTCTCTGATGTGAGTCCTAACCCATTCTCTCCAATGATTATGTCATAAATTTTCCTCTCTCTCCTAAATGTTTTCTCTCCTCTCATTGCCCCCAAACACCCATATTTCAACTAGGCTAAAAATTATCTTAATCAAAGGAACATAACACATAACAGGTATTTAAAACAAAGTAAGAATTAGAGTTAACACACCCTAAGTGCTCATTACATTCCAGGCACTGTTTTATTTGTCTTCGTTTATTATTTCAAACAACTCTGGGAGGAAGGTGCTATTTTCCTCAATTTACTGATAAATAAGTGTAAAAGTTAAGAACTTATTCCAGATAGCTTAAATTATAGAATTTGGGTCCAATCTAGCCACTTTTTTCCCCTACAGAGCTGATGACCCTAACTACCACTATAATTGTGTTAATTCATTCTGTAAGTTTTATTGAGCACCTACCATGTTCCTGGACCTATATTAGACAATGAAGATACAAAGATGAAGACATATTGTTGTTCATGTCTTCCAAAGTCTGATAGAAGCAACAGTCATTCTAAAAGACTATGCTGACCACAGATTAACAGTTAATGAGAGGCTGTCTAAAGATCTTCTGAGTAAAGGCGATCTTCAGACTTTCTCTGTACACTTAACCTTAGATGTGCTACATGGTGCCAGTTCCTTGTAAATTCTGTTTACCATTCTTTCAGTCAGAGGGGGATTATTTTGATGTGACGTAATGACTTTCACTTTGTCCAAGAGACAATCTTTTATTTACCTTGTCTCTTCTGGAACTCACTTTCAACCCGCCTTCTTTTCTTTCTGTCACTCTATATAATTTATCCACCATTGTCCATGTTGATTTCATGCTAGTCTAGACCTGTTCTTTCTCATCCTGAGTTAATTAATCCTAATGCTAGCATAGAAAGGATAAAGGTATGAGTTCAAGACCGGACCTTACCGTTTACAATCTATGTAATTTGGGAGGCTCCTTAACTTCTTTGAGTTCAGTGTTTTCATATTTATAACATAATTTTACCCCTTGGAATGACTGTACTTTTCCACCTTTCTCTGCCCTAATCTCTGCCTCAGAAGGTTGACATCAATGGACTGCCTTCATAGATTTCCCTATTAGTGTAGTCTATCATGTGGCACCAATAGAAGATTAGAGGGCAAGAAAAAAAGATGGAAATGGGCAAGCCAGGGGTTAGTATGGCAGCTCCACAGCTTTGTTAGGCAGCCAAACTCTGATCCTATGTTCTACCATCCTGGAGTGTGTTTTCCTTCTTTAGGTCACTGCACGATCCAAAATGGTAGGAGGAGCCTCAGTCATCACGTCAGAGTTGCAGAAGGAGGAAAAGTACTATGGAAAATAATGGACTCCAACTAACTGTAGTAACTCCCTTTAATCATTTTTTCTCAAGTCCTATGAAATACTTCTACTGATATCCATGGACCAGAATTTAGTTATAGGGCCCCACTAGTTGAAAGGAATTTTGGACAGCATACTCTTTTAGTAAGTACTGCCCATCGATTTTGAAGTGATTGGCTAAGAATACAATTCATTCCCTTAATGAATGTGATAGCATGTTACTCTATTTTACTTAGACCCTTTAGAATACAGCTAACGAAAGGTTTTAAATTCCATTGAATATTGAACTTCAACAGCAGAAACATGAGAGAGAACAAGGTAATTATATAGCTGAAGAAGGAGACTTATTTGAAATGTTTTAAAATAATGATGTGCAAAAGCCCAAGGCATTTGGCAGTCAGTGAGCACTCTAAAAGGTCTAATGTGCTGCCGTGTCTATCACTAAAAGCTGAATAAGATAGACACCATGATAAGGATATCCCTTTAGACTCTCTGTCCACTGTCCCCATTACTATTCCAAGTGCCTCTCAGTTGAATTATAGAGAGAATTACAGTTGGTTGAGGAAACAGTTCATGGATGTAAAAAGTAAAGGTAGTTATTTTTCATTCCTGTCTCTGATTCTCAGTCATCAGCCATTCTAATAACATGATATTGGCATTAAAATAGCAGTGAAGGTATTTTGTAAATATGATTAACATCTACAATCAGTTGAGTTAAAGGAGATTACTGATAAAAAGTTCGAGTCTCATCTAATCATTTGAAGTTAAGAGCAAAAGACTGAAGTTTCCTTGGGAAAGAAGGAATTCTACCTCAAGACTGTAATATAGAAATCATGCCTGAGTTTCCAGCCTGATGACCTGCCCTATGGATTTCAAACTCAAAACTGCAAAAGCAACTAAGCCTGAGGTTCCAGTCTGCCAGTCTGCTCTATGGGTTTCAGAATTGCCAGCCTCTAAAACTGCTTGAGCAAATTCCTTCAAATAAATCCTATTTATTGTGTTTCTCTGGGGAACCCTAACTGATTTACTGTGTAACCTTAGGCAAGCTACTTAATTTCCCTTTTCCTCATTTTTCTCAGCTGCAAAATTGGAGTAGTAATGGCACCTACCCTCATAGGGTTGTATACATTGAAAATTATAAATTGAATATAAATATAGGTATACACACACACATAGCTGTTACAGTGCCTAGCACATAGCAGTAGATAATGTATATATGGCAATCCCAATCTCCCAGTTCATCCCACTGGAGTCTTAAGTTGTGTTTTTTTTGACACAGGGATACTTTATTCAAACATGCATTCTTCTGATTTTATCTTGATTTTCCCACTTTTGACAGGAACATGGCTTTGTAGATACTGTTGGGTTTCCTTAGCCACATCCTCTCCACCCTTTAATTTTGGATGTGACTGTGATGGATACTGCCCTGCTTCCTGCTTCAAGCACCAGCAGTATTGCTCAGTTTTTCTGCCTCAGGGCTTTCCCCAAAGCCAAGGGAGCTGATTCTGCCCAGAGTTGGGGGGTGGGGTGGAATGAAGTGTCCCTAGCTGCAGCCCTCAATTAAAGCAGAGTGGGGGAAGCATTGAATGAATACACCAACCTCCCATTATTTGAAGGAACAATTCTGAGGTGGTGTCTACAGAGTCCGTTGGGGGATTGTGCCTCCACTGTTTACTGCAGTAACCAGTTCAGTAAAGGATATTCCCTTATTTTTCTCTCCTTCCCTTTCTCAGTCTTCCTAACTCCCTCAGTCTGACTTCCTTTACTCCTTCCCAAATAAATTATCTGTCTTCAAGCCTTTGTTGCAGGCTGTGCTTTCTGAGAAACCCAACTAAGACACATACTTACAAGAAATGTGCCACTTTTCTAACTCTGTTATTAGGAAAACTATGTCAACAATAGTATAAGAACACTGATGTTTACCCCTTCTTACTCAGCCGTAGTTTTGGAATAAAACAAGAAGAAGTGCAGATGGAAGAAAACTGAAAAGAGTGTTTCCTACACAAAGGGAACAGTGCAACTTAGCTGCAGCCAACTGGTAATTTCTGGAAACAGGCTAGACCTCTTAATTTTTCAAAAGGACCTAGAGTATTGCTAATTGAAACTTTTGAAATAAAAAATTCAAAATAAAATATTGCTTTTAGTCTGGATTCAGTCTTTGGATTAGCAGTTAATAAAATAAAATTACAAAGTCAGTAAATGGCTTTCCTGAGCGATAGCCAAACCAGTTGGTGTCAAATATCTAGGAATAAACATCATAAAAATGTTCAGGATCTAAATGAAAAATACAGACTCTTATTGAGAGACACAAAAGAATCTTTGAAAATTGTGAAGATGTAAAATTTCCCTAAATTACCCATTAAAATTAGCACAAAACTAATGAAAAAATTACATCAATTTTTTTCAACCTGTAAAAAATTAATATAAAGTTCATTTAAAAATAGATAAACAAAATTAGCCTGTTTCAAAAAATAGGAAAAGATACTAGCTAAAGTAAAGAGTATTAAATTTATTATAAGTTAGAGTAATTAAAACTTTGTGGAACAACAATAAGATATTGTTTCATACCCACTAAGATGGCTATAAGAAGCTGGGATTACCAAGTGCTAGTGAGGATGTAGAGAAATTTGTGGTGGGAATGTAAAATGGGGAAACTGCTGTTTGGAGTTTTCTCAAAAAGTTAAACATAGAATTAGTGTATGACCTAGCAACTCCACTTCTAAGAATACACCCAGAAGAATTGAAACAGGTATTCAAACAAAAACTTGTATACAATTGTATCACCAAAAAGTGGACACAATGTCCATCAGACATCAGTTAGGGTCAATTTTTAGAGAATTTTGAAGAGAAAAGTTTTGATCAAAGAAAATTACATCCAGTCAAGGTGTTGGTCACATGAAATGCTAATGAAAAAATAAACTCAGATATACAACAGGACAGAGAATATATCCTAAAAGAATACTTTTTGAGAAATAATTCAGGTCATATGTAAGTCAACAGAAAAATAAAAGGTTTATAACCACAGAATGAGGAATCTGTGGTTTTAGAGGAATGGGATGAGTGTGAAAAACATTTTGATATAAAATAAATTATAAGCAATTATTTTAAAATATTGCTTTAAAACACTGTAAATATCAAAAATAATTCTTAAATGAAAACACATGTAATGTTGAAAATAGTAATTTGATATGACTAATATATATTGGCCTCCTAGATTATATTTACAAGTGTAGATTGGGGAGAAAAAAAAAAGTAAATTCCCATTTTACATGGAGTGGGGTAAGGCAAATCCACTATTGATTTTGGTAATCAGAAAATTATAGTATTTTTATGTTTTAATCAACATGATTAGCAGCATATTTTAAAGTAGGATATATCATTGTTAACTCACTGGAGTAGATAAAAGCTAAAAATATTTAGCCTATGCAATAAAATACAAAGTATTTTTTTTAAAAAGAGGAAGTATGAAATAGAACTGTTATATCAGTTATGCAAATGAATACAAATAGGTTAATTTCCCCTATTACATAGCAATATTTCATATTGATTTAAAGAGAATATTTCAACAACAGGCTACTTGTAAAAGCATATCTAAAGCAGTGACACATGTGATTAAAAAACAAAGGATGATAAAAAGTAATAAGGCAAGTAGAAATGAAAAGCAAAGGAAGAAATATTAAATTGCAAAGGAAGAAATATTAAATTTCAAAGGAAAGACAAAGACAAATCATTAAGCAAGATAATTGTATATCAATAAGCAGGGTTCACAATGACAATGTAATAGTCCTGAACCATTTAGCAGTAACCTTGCAGTATTTCATGTAAAAAAGGTGTTAGAAATATACAGATAACTTGATAGAAACAATAATTTTAGAGTATTATAAAGCACTCAACTAACTAAACAAATTATACCCAAAGGCCAGATATTTCAATAACAAAGTCAATCATTTTAAAATTTGTATAAATTTTAAAATTAAATTATTATGCACAATCACCTAAATTACTATTGGACTGAAAGCACTATGAACTAAAGGGAAAATGTGCAGGAAAGGTAAAACTAATCTTATTCCTCAAAGTCAGAGGATGAGTGCAACATCAAAAATGAGACACAGTACAGAGCAAATAAGAAAATTAATAACTCAGAAAGTAGATAGAACAAGGATACTGATAAAAAGCTAAAAATCGGTTGCTTGTCTGGGGGAAGCAAACCCAACAATCTAATATTCTTGAAAAGCCTAGCAAACAAAATTGAAATAAAAAGGGAACTACTAAAATCAATAGTGAGAAACTAGATATAGGGACACATATCTAAAGTATTTTAAAAATTAAGAAATGCTGCACCTAATTCCATGCTTACGATATTAAAAAACCTGGATAAAGTTGATTATTTCTATTCATCCCAGTTTCTCCTGCTTCAATATATATTGTAAAAGAGGAGTAGTATTTTACAGTGCACAGTACTGGTTTGTTAAGTGGAGGTACTATGTTGTATAGCAGATTTCTACAACTTATTCATCTTGGACAATAGAAACTTTGCATATGTCCAAACTCATGAAGAGTTTGCATACATGAAATGTGTACAATATTTTTGTGTGTAAATTATACCTTGAAAGAGCTAAAAATAGAACAGTATTCAACTAATTTCGTATAATGGCTCAGGCTGAATTAACTTCAGAATATAGACTGCTACTATTTTACATTTGTCAAAACATTGTTTGATTTAATTGTTTTGTCTCCAGTTCCTTTCTTTAGTAATATTTTTATATACTACATCTCTATCTACCTATTTATCTATCAGATAATTTATCTTTTATCTATCTTTAATCTCTTCTTTCATAGAGTGTTATACATATAAGCCCTCCAATATTTGCAAAACTCTTTTAAGTTTCCTGGAAGCAATTTGCTAGCTCCTAAGGTGAAGATAAATTGGAGCCTCATTGTAAACACCAAAATATACACTTGTTCCATAGGTACCATAGCATCAGCATAAATCTGTGTGGTCTTACATCTTCCCTCAAATGCATTATGCTTCAGTGGTCTCAGCTGGATGTCTGGGTTAAAAAAAGAACCTCAGTGAGAAGCCCATGCTTCATCTGATCTCAGCTTTCCTAGGGTCATAAATAATGAAAGACAAATTGTGTCTTCCTAGTATTTCCAGTGATGTCATCAGGCATAAAGGCATGGCAGGGGAGCAGAGCATTAGGAAATAATCAGGCTATTTGTACATTAATGGAAGCAACATCTGTTGGATCCTGATCTCTGCACTTTATGTTCTTCGAAACAGGTGCTTAATTTTCCTGTGCTAATAACTCTGTGTGAATTGTAACATTATATCATCTTCATGGGAAATATTGATCCTTTCTTCTCTCTTAACAAATATTTGTTAAACTCCTTTCAATATCTCCTAATTTTAAAAGCCATATATTAAAACTACGTATTAATCATTAAGCTCATGGCAACTGAGTGGTCAATGTTGCTTTCATAAGAATAGAAAACACAATGGGAATTTGAAGTCTATGTTGGCTATTAATTTAATAACACTTGGTAGATTTAAGCATAAAAGAATTGTCCCTGGTTTCTTTTCTTAAAAAAATATTTTATTAAAGTGTAGTTGATTTACAATGTTGTGTTAGTTTCTGGTGTATAGCAAAGTAATTCAGTTATATATATATAATAGTTTGCATGTGCTAACTGCAAACCCCCAATCCATCCCTCCCCTACCTCTCCTCCCCCTTGGTAACCAGAAGTCTGTTCTCTATCTGTGAGTCTGTTTCTGTTTAATAGATAAGTTCATTTGTGTCATATTTTAGATTCCACATATAAGAGGTATCATATGGTATTTGTCTTTCTATTTCTGACTTGCTTCACTTAGTATGATAATCTCTAGGTCCATTCACGTTGCTGCAAATGGTATTATTTCATTCTTTTTTTACAGCTGAGTAGTATTTATATATATATACACCCCCCCCCCCATATCTTCTTTATCCATTCCTCTGTAGATGGACATTTAGGCTATTTCCCTGTCTGGGCTGTTGTAAATAGTGCTACATGCATAAGGGTGCACGTACCAATATCCTTTTTGAATTATAGTTTTGTTTAGATATATGCCCAGGAGTGGTTTCTTATGAAACATAAAGCTCTTTGATTAACGTGATATGAATACACTTTTCTTTGATTTCTTGGCTCAGGCACATCATTTAACTCTTTTGAGCCAATTTTTCTCATATGTAAAGTGGAAATAACATTTATGTCCTGGGCTTGTTTAACGTGTTAATAGATAATAATGACATGTAATATGTGAACATCATTAACATGTCCTTCATTTCTGTTGGGGATATCAGAACACATTTTTGCAGTTGTCTGGCAGTTAGTCTAGGAGAGGATCAGAATGAACAACAGGGGAAGCTTAGTCCAGGCACAGGGAACAGTAAATTCAAAGATACATCCATGTGTAAAAGCATGGTGTGTTAGAAATACTGTGTCACTGGTGCTCAGGCTGAGATGTAGTCAAAGATGAGTCCAGAGAATATGGTAAAACCTGGGCATTACTGAATTTTATGTCATCCTAAAAGCCATGAAGAGTCACCAAACTATTTTCCATGGCAAATCATGTAAGATTTGCGTTTTAGAAAGAGCCCTCTCACAGTAGTAAGCAGAATGTATCGGAGGGACTTGTCCCTTGTCTAGTCAGGGGCAGTGTTACAAGCCCTTGATGAGCCCACTGACGATCTCAAGAGGGACAATGACCGTGAAGAAAGAGAGAGAAGGACAGAACAGGGAGCTAGTATGTAGGAGGTAGGTTACCAGGATTTGGTGACAATGGTATTTAGAGGGCAAACAAAAGGGAAGAATAAAGTTTAATTTCAATGACACCGATTTAGATAAACTAGGC
Source organism: Hippopotamus amphibius kiboko (assembly GCF_030028045.1). NCBI lineage: Eukaryota > Metazoa > Chordata > Mammalia > Artiodactyla > Hippopotamidae > Hippopotamus > Hippopotamus amphibius. The sequence goes on along the minus strand of NC_080186.1, from coordinate 66,432,975 downwards.
AGAGGCTCATGTCATTCTCCAAATTAAAGAACAGAGGAAGATCAGATTTAAGAAGGAAATGGTGAGTTTAAAGTGCCTTATCTTCACCACAGATGAAGTTCATATTTCTAGTTGTCAGCTAAATACAATTCTGGGGGTTTAGTTGGGTATATGGCAGCCTTCAACCTATGTGTCATAATTGAAGCCATGGGAATGGATGGGATTTCTTCAAGTGAGATGCCAAAGGATATGTTCTGGGGGTCATTGTTATTAAGAGTTAGGCAGAAGATAAAATAGAAACCAAAGTGATTCATTTAAATGAAATAATGAAGGAAAATAATTTATCAGAGGTAGTACACTGACATTAGGGATCAGATGAAATGTTGGATCTTATTGCTTCATGAGAATGTTTCTTTCCAGCAGTGTCAGAAATTATATTCTGCCTCATAGAGAGAGCCCAGTTAACAGTGGTTAACTGAAAACAACAAGATATTTCCCCCCCTTAGGTCATGAGAAGGTAGGAGGAAGGTATTCTAGCTGGTATAGCAGCTCCAACATGTTGCTCAGATTCTAGCTTTCTGCCCTGCCGCTGCTAGATGTGAGTTTTCCTCTTGTATCTGCTACATAAGTACGAGATGGTTCTTTGGCTTCTGGCCATTTACTTGCTTCCTAAGGGAAACTGTTCTCCTCAAGGCTTGACTGAGGAAAGCAAGGGTGTCCATGTTCCATGCCATGTAACCTTATCAGCCATGTATGATGGTATCAGGGTGAACACTTTTAAGATGGCCTAGAGGGAGTTGATAGTAATTAGCAGGTCCCACTAGATTCACTACTTATCAGGAATTTGGATAGGGAAATACGGAGAAAATTAGTTAATTGTTAGCTTGAGGGGAAATGAACATAGTAACAGAAACATGTTGGTAGCAGAAAACTGGAGTGATGCAGGGACTCTCAGAGTTGACCAGATTTTTAAAGTTGCCCTGGTGCCTGAAAGACGTTTTGGTGCCATGAGGACCAAGAGCACTGTGGTATCTCTTCTTTCTGTATGGGCTGGGTGCTTAGCTTTTCTTGAATTTCCTTGACAACTAATCATGTGCCTAGGATTCTTACTTTCCTCATTTTCCTGTGCATGCTACCGATCAGATCCTCATTAGCTAAAATAACTTGACTCTGTATTTTGCAAAGAGAACCACACAGACAGACACATACACACATACTTTATTCACTATTCTTTGAACATTCTCGCTGGATTCTAACCAACGATTTTAAAGAAATAGCCAATAAAGTGAAATCAATTGCTCATGAAATCACGAGAGCAGTATCTCAATTTAAGACAGGTAGTGAAGTGGAAACCATTCTGAAAGTTAATGAATTCTCACCAACGTTAATTACTTTATATAGAATGGGAAAATATAATAAGATTATTTTGAAAAATAATAGTAAGAACTATGGAGTATACAAAAGTTAATTTCTAGATACTTTGAAATTTTAACTGAAGTCATGTCAAATAAAATCAAACACATTTAATACCTTATTAGCAAAGATATTAGGAAGCTGGGGAGTATAGCTGTCTATAAAATAAAATTATAAAGATCTTGAGCTTTCATAAATTAGTTATTGTTGTGGGTAAAGGAATAAACACAGTGTTTACCCGATACTGAATATATGGCCTATATACAAAACTGAATTTTCCAGAATAAATTATGTCAGACTATGCTTCATCAATCATAGACAAAGGATTGTATGGTGAGACAGAAATCATCTTAGTGACTAGGATTTGAGAAACTTAAAGAGATCGAAAGCAAAAGATACTCAGGAGGAATGTTATCACTGCACATATATCTTAAGTGCCAAAGATCTGAGAAGACACCAGGAAAGAGATTTATGAGTTATATCTCAGAACCACTGGCTAGTATGTGGTCTGAAGTCACTGCAATCCAAAGATTCTGACAATGTTGTTCCTCCTCTCTTTCTGTCCATCAGTCTCTGTGAGCTAATCCCACCGTATCCCAGCTTGCAAATTTTCCATCCAACTGGATTCAACACTACTCTTCTGGGACTATCTTGATGTATTTAAAAAATAATTCTGTTGAGTGAGGAAAAAAGACTGGCGATTTAAATAGTTATAATTATTTTCTGTAATTTATATATTTTTTGTGCATGTGTTTTCAAAATGTGTCCTGCACTGCATGGAAAGCTCTGTGAGAACAGGGACCATACTTATTCTGTATACTTCTCTCTCCTCAGCGCTTAGCTCAGTAACCAGGCACATAAGGGATGGTCCATAAAGATTTAGTACATTAATAATAATGGAAATAGTTTCAAAATCTGCCCAATTCTCCAACCCTGCCATTTTTTATTTCTTGACCCTTAACGGCATTGTTTAGATTTACTGGAAACTGAGGCAAGATAGTAGGGATGATATGAATAATACAAATGAAGAGGTACTTTAAAATTTGGCTTTCTAGAACAGTGAAAAGTAAAGCTTAGTCAATATAATTGTCACAACATTCAAGTTTCTTGAAAGTTTTTCAGGAGATTTAGTAAGTAGAATTTTAATTATTTGCTGCAGTAGAAATATCAGATAGGATTAATATTGGAAAAACATTTGTTGATTGGAACTAAATGGAACTAAAGATTCCAATGTAAGTCCTACTAGTTGCAAAGAATTATTTTCAATACACAGTGATGTTTTCTACAATATACTATTTACCACTGAATTGAAAATTAGACTTACAAGAAAAACTTTTATTTATATACATATATTTTCTATTATCATTCTTTATCTTTTTTAAAATTAATTAATTAATTAATTAATTGGCTGCATTGGATCTTCGTTGCTGCACACAGGCTTTCTCTAGTTGCACAGAGCAGGAACTACTCTTCATTGTGGTGTGTGGGCTCCTCATTGCGGTAGCTTCTTTTGTTGTGGAGCACAGACTCTAGGCACGTGGGCTTCAGTAGTTGCCATGCACGGGCTCAATAGTTGTGGCTCACAGACTCTAGAGTGCAGGTTCAATATCTGTGGCACATGGGCTTAGTTGCTCCGTGGCATGTGGGATCTTCCTGCAGCAGAGATCAAACCCGTGTCCCCTACATTGGCAGGCAGAGTCTTAACCACTGCATCACCTAGAAAGTCCCCATTTTTTATCTTCTAATTTTTGAATAGTTGTAGATAGCTCTGTTTGCTGATCTGGTAGAATCTGAAATGCTTTTATTTAATTTCAAGAACTAAATTAATTCATGACTTATAGAAAGAAAAGAGAATTTTACTTATAATTCTTTAAACATTTGTTATTTTGTGGATGGTTTCCATAATAAGAAAATATATTTGTTGCCTGTGGTACTGTCATTATTAATATACTTTCATTATTTTGACTGAATATTGTTTTTCTATTTCACTGAAAAAACTGTAAAGCCAAAGATTTATTTATGACACCTTTAAGATTTAAAAATTTTAATTCCCAGCAGTTGTAAATGTTTGTAAACAAATCAATATATTTCTCTGTAATCTGCTTCTCTCTCTGCCTCTCTGTTTATCTGTCTGCTTCTGTCTCTCTCCCTCCCCTTCTCTCCTAGTCTTCTCATTATGCTACATTCTGACTAAAATGAAAACGTGGATTTTTAGAAGCAGATTTTTTTTAAATCAGAAAGTGAAGTCATCCGGTGAGAATGATATTTAAGTAGTATCCAATTCCACTTTAGGTAAATCTATTTTGCCAAATTGGTTTGGCTGCTAGGATTTGAGTTGAGCTATCAAGTTAGTGGAGAAAACAAACTTTTATGTAGGGCAAATGTTAGATATCTGCCTTATTAAAAAATTGTCAAAGTTTTGATCTTTAAGCTGACTTAAAAAGTGTTTTTAAAGTGATGACATTTGGTTTACATAACTTCTGTTTGAGTAACCTGTTTTGTATAAATACTAGCACTGGTTCAGGTAATACAAAAATGGACAAAAACCAGTTTCTGATTCCTGACAAGAAACGTTTCCTGATTCCCAACAACCTTCTACAATATGTAAGGCAGAGGTTAAACTACACTGTTTGGGGGCATGTTAGGCTGTGGGGCAGAGGGATGAATCATTGAACATTATCTAAATATAATCTGGGAGTCGCCTTCTACTGGAGTTTCCAAAAATCAGCTCACAGAGAGAGAGAAGAGAGGGGAAGATATAGGGATGAACAAATCGTGAAGTGACAGGCACTCCTAAGGATATCCTCAACACTTGTATGTCTCTCAGACAGGGCTTCCTAGGCAGCTGAAAAATGTCACATAATTGTTTAATATCTAACTTTGTACACTCAAAGTGGACCTTTTGGATCCATGGCTCAAATCTGATCTTTCCTTAGTTTCCCTTTGACATCTTCATATAGTCAATTGCTTAAGCCAAAAATTTAAAAACTGTTCTTTGTTTCTCTCTTTCTGCCAGTCCCATATACAATCCATCAGCAAGGTCTCTTGGCTTTACCTCCAAAATATTATTCCTACCTCTTCATTTATTTTTATCCTGATCACCACTACCTTAGGCCAATCCATCATAACTTGCTTGGATAGTCACCCATTTTGCCACCTTCCCTTGCCATCCATCTGCTTCTCAGCATACATAGTGATGCTTTCAGTCTATCAACCAGATCGTATCTTTCTTCCATTGAAAACCTTCACTGGCTCCCTATTACACTTGGAATGAAACACAAACTCCCTGACATGGCCGATCAGTCCACACTGGCTATGGTCCTTGCCAACCTCAGCCGCCTCATCTCACACTTCTCCTGCTGTTACTCCCTATACATTACTTTCACCTTCATTCTATTCCTCATCATGCTTGTTACTGCCTCAGATCTTTCTTTGGTTGCTATTTTCTGGTCTTGAAACTCTTTTTTTTGGGTCATTTTTGTGGCTGGTTTCTCAAAAAGTTTGAGTCTCATCTCAAATAGTACTTCTTCAAAGAGGCCTTCCCTGACCACACTATCTAAAGTATCTCCCTGTAACTCTCTACTACCTAAGTTTGCTTTTATTAGCTTATCAGAGTTTTTGCTATGTGACATTAACTTGCTAACTTATTTCCTCAATTATTTATTTTCTATTTTTCTCCCACTGAAAAGAAAGCTCCTTGAAGGTAGGAACTTGTCACATTCAAGGTCCCCATCCTAGCTTCTAGAAAGTGTGGAGCACCTTGCAGACACTCCTTATATGCTCAGTGAATGAATGATTGAGTGAATAAGTGGACAAAATTATAGAGGGAAGTAATGATCACTAGGTACCATCATAAATTAGTCAAAACCAGGTCTTGGCTGAATGGTCTAATTCCCTTTGTGAAGTAGCTTTGCTCACCCTAAAGACTTGGGTAATGCTGTAGGCATAGAATACATGGATTTCAGAAAAAAAATATAAAATATATTCAGACAGGGCTTCCTAGGTGGTGCAGTGGTTGAGAATCTGCCTGCCAAGGCAGGGGACACGGGTTTGATCCCTGCTCCAGGAAGATCCCACATGCTGCAGAGCAACTAAGCCCGTGTGCCACAACTATTGAACTTGCGCTTTAGAGCCTGTGAGCCACAACTATTGAGCCCATGTGCTGCAACTACTGAAGCCCATGCGCCTAGAGCCCATGCTCCGCAACAAGAGAAGCCATGGTAATGAGGAACCTGTGCACCACAACGAAGAGTAGCCCCCACTCACCACAACTAAAAAAGAAAGCCCGCGCACAGCAAAAAAGACCCAACACAGCCAATAAAATATATAAATAAATAAATTAATTAAAAAAATATATATGTAGAGAGGATAGAGAAATGTAAATTAACTTTATAAATATTTGAGTTCAAATTGGTCTCTTCTTGAATACATTATTTCACCAAATTGAATTAAATGAATATTATTGAGTTATTACTATATGCTAGGCATCTTCTGTGGTATGAGGCATTAATTTACATTTGCGTGTAATGTAAGATGTGTGGAATCTAGTGTGAAAACCAGATTAGATTAAAATAGCATGATAGGTTGACATAATTGTCTAAACTTAACAGAAAGTTAGTAAGGATTAACATAAGGATTAACAGAGTCCTGAAACTGGTTTGTACAAAAGATTTAAATATGACAACACCCAGAAGAAGAAAAAAAAATCTGTGGGTGTTGCCCAGCTGTCAGTTTAAGAAATTAGAGATAGGATGTAGCTGATAAAAATACAGAGTTGCCTTAATAGAAGCTTATACTCTGCCCAAAACAGAGAAATTCAGTCCTGAGAGACAGAACAGAAACAAAGGCTGGAAATGACAAGAGATAAATTTAAATATTAGGTTAGGATACATTTTCTAGTAATCAGATTAAGAATTTGAAGAAACATGTTCCACTACTTGTTGGATGGCCATTTTTGGAGTAATTGTGGAGAGACTTCAAGCTATATTCTATTGTGTAGATTCACACATTTTCAGTAAAGAGTGTTCCTTGTTGAACCCTTCAAAGATAAATGGGTAAAATGCATCAGAACACTAAGAGAATCTAGAAAATATGTAGTGTCATAAGTAAAGGAGTGTAGCAAGGGAACCCTCTTGTGGCAGGAGAATATTCTAAATGAAGACTGTAACTAGAATTTGTTAGATTTTTCTTTTCTTATACCCAATACATTTGAAGTATGAGTTAATTGTACCATATTTATTAATTTGATGTCATTATGTTTGTTTTTGTTTCATTTTCTCTCTTTTAAAAGCAACTTATAGAAATATAACACAAACAGAAAAGTATACAATCACAAGTATATAGCTCAACAAATTATCACAAATTAAACATATCTATGTAACCAGCACCCAGATCAAGGCTAAGAATATTACTAACACCCAGAACACTCCCCTTGTTCCTGCTTCTAGTCACTACTCCTGCAAGGGCAGTCACTATTCTGATTTTTAACACCATAGGTAGCTATTGACTATAATTGAACATTGATAAATCATACATTATGTATTCTTTTCCCACCTGGCTTCTTTCACTTAGCATTGTTTGGGGTTCATCCAAGTATATTGTGTGAAGATATCATTCTTTTGATCTCATTGCTGTGCAGTATTTCATTTTCTGAATATACCATAACATATTTATTTGTTCTATTGCTAATGAGTATTTGAGGAGTATTCAGCCTGGGACTATTACGAACAGTGCTGCTATGAGCATTCTTGTGCATGTCCTGTGATGAGTATGTATAAGAGAATGCACAAGTGGTAGAACTGGTGAGTCATAAGGTACCCTTATATTCAGCTTTCATTGATATTGTCCACTAGTTTTTAAAGTGGTTGTACCAGTTTATACTTCCACAGTCAGACTTGCCATTGTACCACATTCTAGCCAACATTTGGTTGATCTTTTTCATTTTAGTCAGTCTGCTAGGTGAATAGTGATATCTCATTGTGGTTTTAATTTTTATTTTCTTGCTGATTGATGAAGTTGGATACTTTGCATGTATCTAGTCACCATTAATGAAGCACTCATTTTTCTATTGGTTTGTCTCTCCTGATTTGTACATGTTCTTGAAATATCTGGATGTGAGTTCTCTGTTGAATATATGAATTGGAAATCACCTCTCCAAATTTGTGGGATGTATTTTCATTTCTAGTAGTGTGTCTTTTGATAAGAAATCCTTGATTTTAATATTTTTCACCTTATCAGATTTTATAGTTAGCTCTTTTTGCATCCTATTTAAGGGTGCTTTGCCTCCTCCAAAGTCCAGAAATGTTCCACATAATTTTCTTCTAAAAGTGTGATCATTTTACCTTTCACATTCAGATTTGCAATCCATTTAGAACTAATTTTTGAGTATGGGTCAAAATTAATTTTTTTCTGTTTGGTCTTCTAATTGACTCAGAACCATTTATTGAATGAATCATCCTTTCTTCACTGTACGTCAGTGTGTGTTTATCATTAATCAGGTGATTGTGTATGTGTGAGTCTGTCTCTGGACTCTATTCTGTTCAATTTGTCAGTTTGTCTATCTTTCATTAATCACACAGTATCTTATTTATGATGGTTTTACAATAGTTTTATAATAGTGAGTTGTCCACTTTGGGTGGTGCTCCTCTTCTAGTTATCAATTTATTGCCTCCAGGCTCCAAATTCACTCTTTATTGCCCAGTTTCTGAATGAAAATTGTCAGGTTAAATGTGTTTCTTTTGCCTGCTAGTATGAAGTTGAGCATTGTTAGTAGAGGGCACTGGAGAAACATTGAAAGAGAAGGGTTTTGCTTCCTGGTTCTGCAAATTCTGAAGCATGCATGGATTCTCCAGGGTCCAGTGAATTTCCAGCACTTCCCACCAATGCATGCAACAGGCACTTCTTTGCCATTTAAGGAGCCACTGCAATACTTAAGATCCGGGGTTCTTTGCCCTACTGGAACCTCTACCTGTGTGTGCTAATTTATACTAGGGTATGACTGTTCCTCGTATCTGCTATATACAGTTTTTAGTTTTTACTTCTAGACAATCTCTCATTGTTACCACCCTCTGTTACTATAAATAGTTCTTTGTATTAAACTTGCCCAGGTTGAATTACAGTGTGGTTTCTTTCTCCTGATTTTATCCAGGTTGACATAATATCTTTATAATAAAATCTTCCACTCTGAACATGGTACGTTTTTCCATTTAGTTAGTTCTATTCTTGTACAACATTTCATAGACTTACTAGTTTTTTTTAACCTGCATCGATGTTACTGTAAATGGTATCTTTTAATTTTAATATTAATTTTGTTATCATTGCATAGGAATCTACTCGATTTTCACAATTTACCTTTTATTCACTGAACTTGCTAAATTCCCATATTAATGCTAACAGTGTGCCTGTATAGTCTTCTGTGTTTTCCCACATACACACTTAATGCTTATGCAAATTTGTTTATTTTTTCCTTTCTAATTCTTATGCCTTTTATTTCTATATCTTGACTTATTGCACGTTTACATTTAACACCTTCAATACGAGGTTGAATAGAACTGGTCATAGCAAAAACTCTTTTTCTTAGAAAAAAATTTCAGTATTACACCATTGAGCGATGTTTTATTTATTTATTTATCATTAGATACTCTATTAGATTAGGAAGCTTCCCTTCTATTACTAGTTTGTTAAGGATTTTACTATTATTTTAAAATTATGAGTGGGTGTCAAATTTTCTATGTTGATACTGGTTTGGAGTTTTCCTTTCTTATTTTATAATGTCTTCGTCAAGTTTTGTGTATGAGTTATCCTGAGCTCAAGTTCTGTATTTACATTAACTGATTGCAAGATTTGGGAAATGTTCTTGAAGATTTTGTGTAAGGTTTGTATTATTTATTCTTGTATTATTCAAAAAATTTCACTAGCAGAACTACCTGGGTTTGGAGTTTTCTTTGTGAGCAGATTTTTCTTTTAATTTTTATTTTGCAATAGTTTTAACTCACAGAAAATTTGCAGACATAGTACAGAGAGTTCCTATATACTCTCAACTCAGTTTCCCTTAATATTAACATCCCCCATAATCATAATACAATTATCAAAACTAGGAAATTAACATTGGTATCATACTATTAACTAAATTACAGACATCTTCAAATTTCATCAGTTTTTCTACTAATGCCTTTGTCCCAGGATCCATCCACGATCCCACGTTGTATTTAGTTGTCTTCTTAGTCTCCTTCAGTCTGTGACAGTTCCTAATTCTTTCCTTGTCTTTTATGACCTTGACACTTTTGAAGATTTCCTTTCAGTTTCTTTTTGTAAAATGGCCTTCAATTTGACTTTGGTGTTTTCTTATGAGTGGATGAAAGTTATGCCTTTTACCAAGAATACCAGAAAAGTTATATGTTCTTCTCAGTGCATGATAACTAGGAGTGCATAATATCAATATGTTTATCCTGGTAATGTTAACCTCAATTACTTAATTAAGGTGGTGTCTGCAGAATTTGTCTACTTTAAGTTGCTTTTTTTTCCTTCAAAATTTATAAATATCCCAGGGGAGATACTTTGAGACTCTGTAAATGTCCCATTTCTCCTCAAACTTATACTCATTAATTTTAGCATACATTGATGGATGTTATGAAGTTTACCTAATATAGATTTTCTATTTCCCTCATTTTCCTACATTTATTAACTGGCATTCAGAGCTGTACTTTTTCATTCATTTACTTATTAAATTATTTATTTATATCAGGATGGGTTCATGGCTATTTTATTCTATGGGTTATAACCTAATATGATTATTATTTATTTTATTTCTCAAATTATTTCCCCTTCAGCCATCCTGTGTCTTTTTGACATTTTTTTGGAGCACCTCTTCATGTACTGGCACTGAAAGATAGTCCTTTCTTAGTTGACGGATCTAAGAATATATGTTTGTATATGAATCCACACATACACATACATCTATATTTCTGTATCTATCTGTCTGTATATGTGCTTATACCAATTCCTGCAATTCCAATACAGCACTACAGGATTCCTGCTAGCCTTCTTCCCTTTCTTATTTGTAATTTCTTTGGCAAAAAAGAGGCATAGTTCTTATTATTTACAATATATTTAATTTTTCTTCAATTCTAGTTGAAGCAAACATTAATTTATTTCAAAATTGCTAAACCAAACCCCTATTGCTAACACATTTAGTAACTGGAATATGGTGTCTTACAGTTCTTTTTGTCTTTAGTGTTATTTAGTCAGAGTACTGTTTTTCTCAGTTAGGTTGGTTCTTTTCTTCCCTCTCCCTCTCCTTCAATGTGGCCCCATCATTTCTGGGCACATGGTTAAGTTAGGTTCCTTTGCTACTGTCTGTATTGTGTTTTGGGTTCCTCTCACATCCTGATTGATTTAAATTGTTCATTTATTTATTTGTTTTGGTACGTGAAACATTACTATCATTCCAACAGTGAGAGCCAAAAAAAGGGCATAGTTAGAGAAGTGACACTCCCTCCTCATACCTACTACTGCTTTCTCAGTCCCTCTTTTACTCTACTCTTTCCCCACCTGTTAGTAACCAACCTCTTTAGTTTCTGGTTTATCATTCCTGTACAGTCATCCCTCGGTATACCTGGGAGGGTAGGTTCCTGGACCCCCAGTAGATACCCAAATCCATGGATGCTCACGTCCTGTATATAAAATGGAGCAGTATTTATACATAACCTACGCACATTCTCTGGAACACTTTAAATCATATCTAGGTTACTTATAGTACCTAATACAATATAAATGCTATGTAAATGGTAGTCAATACAACACCATGTTGCTGGTGTGTGGCAAATTCAAGTTTTGTTTTTTGGAACTTTCTGGAATTTTTTTCTGCATATTTTCAATCCACATTTGGTTGAATCCATGGTTGTGGAACCCATGAATATGGAAAGCTGATTGTATTTCTTTTGCACAAATTAGTAGATACCCATATATTTTCTTATATTCCTTCTTAAATGAAAAGTAAGATACTGTAGGTACTCTTATTTGCACTTACTTTTTTTCACTTAATAGTAAATTCTGGAAATTACTTCATATCAGTTCACAGAAATCTTTTTTGTTTTGTTTTGTTTTGTTTTTTTTACAGCTACACAATTCTCCATTGTGTATTGTACCATTTCTTCACCTAATCTCCTATATATAGGCATTTATGCTGTTTCTAACTTCCTGCAGTTACAAAGAAAGCTGTAGTGAATAACCCTGTGTATATGTATTTTTGCATTGTTGGAAGCATATCTTCATGGTAGATTCCTAGAGGTGGGATTGCTGACCAATGTCAAGGACATATGCACTTTTCTTACCTATTGTTCAATTCCCCTCCTGAAAGGCTATACCAGCTTGCATTCCCACAAGTAATATATGAGTGCTTGTTTCCCTCTAGTTTCACCAGCAGAATATGCCATAATTTTAATTTAAAAAAATTAAATGTAAGTGAGAAATGGTATAGCAGTGCTTTCTACATTTTCATTTCTCTAATTAAAAGTGTTTTTCAACTTTTCATGTATTTGATGGACATTTTTATAACTTTTTGTCTGTTCATGACTGTGGAAAGATTTTAAATAAAGGATTTAATTTATTAGAGAGTGGAAATTTTTAGCTTTCTATTTTTCTTCTATCAGTTTTAAGTTGGGTTTTTCTAGAAAACTTTCCATTTTATATATATTGTCAAATATGTTGATGTAAGCTGCTAAAAATATCTTTATTATATTTTTAATGTCTTTAGGATTAGGTTGAACAGTGATAGTGATGCCTGCTCTTTCATATCTAATGTTGATCATTTGTGTTCTCTTCCTCTCATTCTCTCTCTCTCTCACTCTCATTCTCTTGATCTGTCTTGCTTGGAGTTTATCAGTTTTGTCTTTTCAAAGAATCAACTTTTGTCTCCTTATATTGTGAGAAAGCCAAGTAGTCATGTCAGAGAAGATCAAGACTTCTAGCCAACAGTCCCAACAAAGCTACTTGCCAGTAGCCAGAAACAACTTCCAACTTCCAGCCTTGGGGGTGAGGTCATTTTGGACTTCTGGCTATTCTACCCTCCAGCCAAAATCAAGTGAAGCAGAAGAGCTTAATGGTGAATGCATAGAATCCTGAGAAATAATTGTTATTGTTTTACCTCATTAAACATTAGAGGTACTTTGTTATGCAAAAACAGATAACTGAAACACCAAAAGAGAGCTTGCATCACAACCTAGGTTAAATAAGACAATAGTCTACACTAGGGATATTAGAGAGAAATATTCTGTAGCGACAGCTTTGCTCATAATTTGGATTTGGAGTGAAAAAAAGAGAAGTTAAGAATTCCTAGGCTTTGTCTGAAAAAAACTAGGTGGGTATTGGTATCCTTAACTAAAATAGGGACTACTAGGGGAGAAGGGAGGTCATGCTTGAAGGCAGGTTTTTTTGTAGGTTTGTTAAAAATTTAAATGCTTTTTAGACATCCAGTAGAGATATCAAGTGGTCAGCCCGATGTTCTGAGAAGAGGTCAAGACTGAAGACACGCATTTGAGAGGTCTTGGCATATCAACATGTGTGATATTTAAAGTACAGGACTGTTTGGATTTTTTAGTATTGAGTTGTATGAGCTGTTTGTATATTTTGGAATTTAAGCCCTTGTCAGTCGTTCGACTGTGCATATTTTCTTCTAGTCCGTAGGTTGTCTTTTCATTTTGTTTATGGTTTTCTTGGCTGTGCAAAAACTTGTAAGTTTGATTTGGTTCTTTTTGTTTATTTTTGCTTTTATTTCTTTTGCCTTGGGTGACTGACCTAAGAATACATTGTTACGATTTATGTCAGAGAATGTTTTGCCTATGTTCTCTTCTAGGAATTTTATGATGTCATGTCTTATATTTAAGTCTTTAAGCTATTTTGAGTTTATTTTTGTATGTGGTGTGAGGGAGTTTTCTAACTTCATTGATTTACATGCGGCTGTCCAGCTTTTCTAGCACCACTTGCTGAGGAAACTGTCTTTTCCCCATTGTATATTCTTGCCTCCTTCATTGAAGATTCATTGACCGAAGGTGTGTGGGTTTATTTCTGAGCTCTCTATTCTGTTCCATTAATCCATATATCTGCTTTTTGTGCCAATAATATGCTGTTTGATTACTGTAGCTTTGTAGTATTATCTGAAGTCTGAGAGGGTTATGCCTCCAGCTTTGTTTCCTTTTCTTTCCCCTCAGATTGTTTTGGCAATTCTGGGTTTTTTATGGTTCCATGTAAATTTTTGGATTATTTGTTCTTGTTCTATGAAAAATGTCACGGGTAATTGGATAGGGATCACATTAAAGCTGCAAATTGGTTTGGGTAGAATGGCCATTTTAACAATATTGATTCTTCAAGTCCAAGAACATGGGATATCTTTCCATTTCTCTGAATCACCTTCAGTTTCCTTTACCAATATTTTACAGTTTGCAGCATATAAGTCATTCACCTTTTTGGTCAGATTTATTTCTAGGTATTTTAGTATTTTGATGCAATTTTAAAAGAAATTTTTTTAAAACTTTTTCTGATATTTCATTGTTAGTGTAAAGAAATGAAACAAATTTAATCTTGTATCCTGCTACCTTGCTGAATTTGTTTATCAGTTCTAACAGTTTTTGTGTGGAGTCTTAAGGGTTCATCAAATCAAAAAAAGGGCAGAGACCTAAATAAACATTTCTCCAAAGAAGACATAGAGATAGCAAGAGGCACATGCAAAGATACCCAACATTGATAATTATGAGAGGAAATACAAAATAAAACTACAATGAGGTATCACCTCACATTGGTTAGAATGGCCATCATCAAGAAGTCTACAAATAATGAATGCTGGAGAGGATGTGGAGAAAAGATAAATCTACACTGTTGGTGGGAATGTAAATTGTTGCAACCACTAAGGAAAACAGTGTGGAAAGCCCTTAAAATAAATAAACTAAAAATAGAGTTACCATATGATCCAGCAATCCTACTCCTGGGCATATATCTGGAAAAGAGGAACACTAATTTGAAGGGATACATGTGCCCCAATGTTCACAGCAGCACTATTTACAATAGCCAAGACATGGAAGCAACCTAAGTGTCCATAGACAGATGAATGGCTAAAGAAGAGGTTGGTATGTGTATACACACACCCACACACATACACACATACACACACACACACACACACACACAATGGGATATTATTCAGTCATGAAAAAGAATGAAATAACTCTATTTGCAGCAACATGAATGGACTTAGAGATTATCATACTAAGTGAAGTAAGTCAGGCAGAGAAAGACAAATATTATGATATCACTTATTTGTGGAATCTAAAAAAAATGATACAAATGAGTTTACCTACAAAACAGAAACAGACTCACAGACATAGAAAACAATCTTATGGTCACCAAAGGGGAAAGTGGAGGGAGGGATAAATTAGAAGTTTGGGATTAACAGATACACAATACTATATGTAAAATAGATAAATAATAAGGACTGACTGTATAGCACCGGGAACTATACTCAATATCTTGTAATAAACTTTGATGGAAAAAATCTGAAAAAGAATACATTTCATATATATATATATGTATAATCAAATCACTTTGCTGTGTACTTGAACCTAACATAACATTATAAATTAGCTATATTTCAATGAAAACACTAATTGTACCATATACTTAAAAAAAAAAGAAAAATAGAGTATGGGACCGAATCAAATCATCCAGGTTATAAGAGTGCTGATAGAGAAGTAAATGCAGGTTCTTTAGGTTTCTATTGGTATAAGCAACAATAGTCAGCTCTCACTGACTTAAAGAACAGGAGTGTGTTACATGGATATCAACAGGGAAACTGGAAGTAGCCTAGTCCAGGAGTCAAGGGAGAAGGGGCCCAGCCAAGCTCCTGTCACTGGAACAGTTTGCTTAGGACACATGCCCTAACTGCTTCAGGACATGTTCTGTCCTGCTGCTGGATTCAATATCTTTGGTCCAATTCTGAAAGTGGAGAGTTCCCCAAATTCCCAACACTCTGGGGGAGAGGAATTCAGAAATGAATAAATTGATTTAAAGAAAATGATGATTTACACACGAATTGGAAGAGTGAAATTTATATTTCTTTTAAATATATTTCTATTTTATGCTCATGATTACTGTGAACATTTTATTATGCAACATTCCTTTTCATTTAATAGTAAAAACGTTAAATATACTTGTAGTAAAATTTGTAAATTTGACATTTATCATACCATAGTTTATTATAGCCCCAAATTTGAAATTACATAAGCATTGTAGCTGTTCTTCATGAGCCTAAGTCTGAGTATCATGTTTAAATCAATTCACTATTCATCTACAATACAGAATAATAAGTTATCAATAAATGAATAGTTTAATCATAAGGAAGGGAAGTCATTTAATCATAGGAAAATATTTGTTTTCATCATTTTTATTTTCTCAAAGAGACATTTTTCTTTAAATATGTTCTCTTTCCTTTAGAAAATGGGTCATAATGGTCATGACCAAGCTCTTCTTTAATCTTGGGGGTTTCTAAATTGTCACTTATCTGTTTCATTTAATTGATTCTTCAGATGTATATTAAGTGGCTAAGGAATAACAAGCAGAAATGGAGACAAACCACAGAGGAGAAGGAAGGAAGCCAAGGAAGGAAAAACGTTGAGGAGGCAGAAGACAGAAAAGGAAGGAATTATGGGATGAGGAAGCAAAATAAGTGGGAAGAAAACAAAATGTTCAAAGCAAGATAGCACTGGGAAACATGAGACCCTGAGTCTGCACCCGGAAGGGGCTGCAGAACAGGAAGCATGAAGAAGGCAGGCATTTTCTGTCCCTCGTGTGAGGTAGCCGAGGTTCTCTGACCTTCCTGACTACACACAGCGTGGGGGATGCTCACTGCTTTTGGAGGTGGCCCCCCCATTCAGCTACAGGAATAACTCAAGTGACAAAAAACTTTGGCCATTTCACTCTTTAAGGCCTGAGTCTAGGATTTAGAATCGTACTCTAGGCAGACCTGGGAATCTTTCTTTTTTTTTTCCTGTTTTATTAAAATTTTTTAAAATTGAAATATAATTGAATTACAATGTTATGTTCGTTTCAGGTGTACAACACAGGAATAAGAAGAGCAAATGGGCAGCAATATGGATGGACCTAGAGAGTAATATACTTAGTGAAGTAAGTCAGACAGAGAAAGACAAATATTACATGATATCACTTATATGTGGAATCTAAAAAATAAAACTATATACAAAACAGAAACAGACTTGAAGACATAGAAAACAAACTTCTGGTTACCAAAGGGGAGAGGGAAGGGAGGATGGACAAAGTAGGGTTATAGGAATAACAGATACAAACTACTATACTTAAAACAGATACACAACAAAGATTTACTGTATAGCACAGGGAATTATACCCATTATTTTGTAATAATCAATAATGAAATATAATCTGCAAAAATACTGAATCACTATGCTGTACACCAGAAACTAACACAGTATTGTACATCAGCTATACTTCAAAAAAAAAAAAAAAAGAAAAAACAGATAGATGAATGGATGAACGATTAAATAAATAAATATTTGCAAGAGGTTAAAAAGTGGTCTCTCTGATCTCAGTCTTGCCATTTGTGATAGTCAGAAATCTATGATGGCCCCTCCATAACCTACATCCATGTGTAACTTTCTCCCCTTGAGTGTGAGAGAGTTCTGAAAATGACGGGAGATCATGTCCATGATTAATTTTTTGGCTTTAAAAGTGCGATTATCTTCAATGGGTGGGATTGATGCACTCAGGAAAACCCTTAAAAGAAAGGGGCTCTCTCTGAAGGAGATTTGACATGAGGGAGATTCTGCTGCTGGCCTTGGAGGATTCTGTTGCCACCATGTGTTGTAAGCCTCAGATGAGTGAGAAGACCATTGGCAAGGAACTGGGAGCAACCTCCTGGAGCTGAGAGTGGCCTCAGGTTAGCAGCCACAAAGAATAGGGGACCTCAGTCTTATTCTTTCTCAGAACAGAATTCTGCTGTAACCTGAAAGAGCTTTCCCAGAGAAAGGTGAGACCACTGCTGGCCAACACCTTGAGTGAGAGACCCTGAGGAGAGAATCCAGTTGAGCTGTGCTGGTCTCCTGACCCATGGAAACTGTGCGATAATAAACGTGGGTTGTTTCAGAGCCTCTAAGTTTATGGTGTTTGTTCCAAAGCAAGAAACAACAAAGACACTTTTCTTTCTAATACATTCAACTTTGATCATGGCACCCCCTGCTTTTAGAGTGTGAATGTTGTCTTCCTGATAAAAATTCAACTTAAGTAACACTTTTAAAACCCTGATCACATCCCTAGCCTCATTACCTGCCAATCGGATGTTGTCACTCCATTCCAGTCAGACTAAAATGATTGGAGATCTCATAGCACTGTGCTCTCTCTTGCTTCACTTCTTCCTTATAATTCATGTCTCAATCTAAACTTTGATCTTTTAGCAAGCTTTTGCCTAGTGCCCTAAGATTGAGTGAGGCCACCATTATCCTGGTCCCCAGAGAACCTTGTTCCTGTCCCTCCTGTAGCCCTCCGCCCACTAACATAATTGTCTGCATACCTGACTGTATCCCTAAGTACACGGCATGGTCCCTGAGGGCAGTGGTTTTATTCTACTCAGCATTTTCCTTCGTAGGATCTAAGTCCTTGTTGAATGAATGAATGTATAAACAGGAAAAGAGGCTGTACACTGCCTTACGTATGCATTCCGGAAAAACCAAATCATAATCTGTTCCAGCGCAGAAAGTCTGGGTTTTGGATACCAGCTGGCTGCATCACTCTATGAGCTCAGTTACTTTGGGCAAAGTCTCTTAATGTCCTTAAGTTTCATTTTCATACTTTGAGAAATAGGGATGCTAACAGTGTTTACTGTGTAAGATTGTTTTGAGCAGAAACGAGGAAAATGCATGTAATTGCATAGTGCTAGATACACAGTTAAATGCACAAGAAATTATTAGTTTTATTGTATTTTTTTTATTAAGAATTGGCATTTCATGCATGCCTAGATGTGGGCTACAGAGGGGCCTAAGATCTTTTTCATGTGCTCAACAGGAATCTTTTTTTTTTTTTTTTTTTCTTGTTTTCTGTCTCTTTTTCCCTAGAGAAAAAGAAACTTAACAGCAGGTGGCTTCCTGTTCCTGATTGTTTGCTGCTTTGAGTTTCACTTTCCTTTCTTAGGAACATTTAACCACTGATCTCAGCAGAAAGTTCAGTCTCCAAACTGGGGTGTTCCATGAATCAGACAGAGCAGTTAATACTCTGTTTAAGCCTCCTCCAACTCTGAAAAACCGGTAAGTGACCTGCTGCCATCCAATGTTTCCTAACTGTGCGCGAAGAAAGTTGCCTGTTTTTCTTCCTTTGAAAAAAAAGTTCCAGAGTGAAATCACTGCTAATGGTCATGCCTTTCTCTTTCATTGGTTTTGTTTTTTAATGAATATTTCATATAGAGAATAAATGAACTTTATTGTAATCTTATACAGTTCTATCTGATTTTTAAAGTGATTTGCCTTATTTAATTAGAATACTTTTCTTTTCCCCTTAAAATCCAAAGCATTACAGATCCTGTTGAAATTATCTAAGTCTCTCTTGCATTCTCTTCTCTTTCCTTCCTTCCCAGAGGGAAACACTACCCAGACTTTGGTATAAATTATTGTCATGCTTGTTTTTATGCTTTTACTGTATATATGTATGTGTCTAAAATGATCTCTAGTATTGCTTTGTGTATTAACAGTTTATTATGGTATCATACTAAGAGTCTCATTCTTAACTTGCTTTTTTCCAGTCAAGATTAACTCTTTGAGATTTATTCGTGTTGATATAAATAGGTCTAGTTCAGTCGCTTAAGTGCTCTTTAGTATTTCCTTGAATGAATATGCCAAAATTTGTACATCCAATCTTCTAACATCACCATAAACAATATTACTAAGCATGTGCTTGCTTTCCAAAATGATGCATGCCCACAGGACAATGTAAATATGCTTGAATTTCTGTGTCCTGGTCAACTGTTAGTATCACTGGACTTTTGTTTGATGTGAAATGATATCCCATTATTGTTTAATTTTTACAGTTCCTTGTCACTAGAACTGTTGAACATTTTTTCGTATGTTTATAGCCCATTTGAGTTACTTCATCTGTGAATTTCCTGTTCACAGACTTTTCTATTAGGTTGTTTGTAGTTTTCTTATTGTTTATATGTTGGATAATATTTGCAGGATATGTGTGTTTTAAAGTTGCATTGGTTGTATCTTTTATTGTAAGAAAAATTTGTTTTAATGTAGTCAAACATCTTTCTTTCTTTTATGGTTTGTACTTTTAGTAGCTTATTTTAGAAATCCTTCCCAATACAGAGGTCATAATGATACTCTCCAGTATTGCCTCCTAAAACATTTCACATTTAGTGCTTCCCATCAACTGGAATTAACTTTTGAGGATGTATGAGATTATGAGAATGATATGATTTAACTAAAAATTTTTTTTTCTATAGAGCTATTACTTGCCCTCCACTCTGAGTAATCAGTTGTCAACTTTGTATTTGGTTTAAGTCCTTCTTGATTTCACTTTCTGCTTTACTTCATGTTTATTTCTCTGGATTTGCACCCCACAATAAAGCCTCTGCATGTAAACTCAGCCTTAAGCTTTGTTTTACAAGGGACCCCGGCTATGATAGTTGGTCAGTCTCAGGGCTCTTGACTACCTTAGTGCCACTGTCACATTCTCCTAATTATCATAATTTTATATAATTCTCAACTTGTTTTTCTTCAAAACTCTCTTGGCTCTTTGCTCCTTGAAATATCATGTGAACTTTCAGATCATCTTCTTACATTCAGTAGAAAGAATGTTCTTGGGCTTTTGATGGAGCTTACACTGAATTGAAAGATACATTTTGGAGGAATTGACATCATTTTTAAGAAGGCTTTTCTCATCCAAGAAAATTGGGTAGGTCTTCATTTATTTGGGTCATTTTTCATGTCCTTTATAACATTCTTCATATAATTATCTGTTCACAAGTTGTTTGCATCAGTAAAAAAATTTACTGCTAGGTACATTATTTTATTTGCTCCTTTTGCAAATAAGGTGTTTCTTTCTTTCTTTCTTTTTTTTTTTTATCCACTTCACTTCTTTTTGCTTTAGGTTTGCTAATATTTTGCTGAGAATTTTTGCATCTGTATTTAGGAGTGAGACTAGCTTGCAATTTTCCTTGCTTACAATCCCATTGTAATGTGTTGGTCTCTAAATTATTCTCTTAAAGTATTTGTTTAAGATTGAAATGTTTATCCCTCAAAGTCTGGCTTAGCTATTGGACCCACTTATCCTTAAGTTTTATTTGTGGGAAGTCTTTAATAATGAATTCTGTTTTTTAAAATAGCTATGAGATTATTCCTTTTTTTCTATTTATTTTCCTATCAATTTTATTAAGTTTTGTTTTTCTCAGATTGGCCCATTTCAAATCTGCCTATTTTCAAATTTATTTTTTTAAAAATCCTCCTCCTCCCCCTCCCCCTTCAGCTTAAACAATATTTTTGTTGTTTGTCGCATATGTACTGATGTTCTTGTCTATGTTCTTGATTTGGCACATTGTCCCCAGCCCCCCACCTTTTTTTCTTTATCAGTATCAGCGATATTTTACATATTTTATTATTCTTTTTAAAAACTAACTTTGATTCTGTTGATCTTCTCTTTGTATATTTATTTTTGCTTTATTAATTTTTGCTCTTACTTTTATTATTTAATTTCTTCTTTATTCTTTGTGTTTAATTGACATTTTTTTCCTGACATAGTGAAGTTGAAGTTTATATCATTCATTGTCAGCTTTTCTTATTTTCTAATACATGTACTTAATTATATAAATTTTTTAAAGATAATTTATTCATTTTAAAAATTAATTAATTAACTTAGTTTTACTGGCTGCATTGGGTCTTCATTGCTGTGCGTGGGCTTTTTTTAGTTGCAGCGAGTGAGTGGGGGCTACTCTTTATTGCGGTGTGTGGGCTTCTCATTGCGGAGGCTTCTCTTGCTGTGGAGCACCGGCTTCATTCGTTGTGGCATGTGGGCTCAGTAGTTGTGGCTCATGGCCTCTAGAGTGCAGGGTCAGTAGTTGTGGTGCATGGGCTTAGTTGCTCTGCGGCTTGTGGGATCTTCCTGGACCAGGGATCAAACCTGTGTCCCCTGCATTGGCAGCCTGATTCTTAACCTCGCCACCAGGGAAGCCCCTATACATTTTTTTTACAGCATGTTTTAGCTTCATTTCACAAGTTTGGGTAATAATATTTTATTATCATTTATTCAGTTTTCCAGATCTCATTAAGTTTTCTTATTTGATCAATAGATTTCTTAGTAGTAGATTTCTTTATTTTCAAAAGTTTGGGAGATCTATTTTATTCTTTTTTCTGACTTCTAGCTTATATTCTTGTTCAAAATTATAGTGCTTTGAAATGTTTTGAGATTTGGTTGCTTTTTGAGTTTTGTAGGACTACTTTAATATCTGTCCTATGCTATCTTTCTCTCAGTTATTAGACTCTAGTGGCACAGATGTTAGCCAATTTTACTGTACCCTCTAGTCTCTTTTGTCCTTTGTTCTTCTTCCTCTGCTTTTTGTCTCATTGCTTCAGTTTGATAAAATTTCTTCCAACAAATTCTTCCTTTTAAGTGTGTTTAACCTTCAATTAAATGTATCTTTCAATTTTTAAATTTCAGATATTTATTTTTTAAGTGCAGAATTTCCTTAAATTTTTTTTTCCATTTTACTGTCAACCATTCAATCTTATGTTTTACTTATTTGAACACACCAAGCTTAATTATTTAAAAATTGCTGTGGGATATCCATTATCAGTATGGATTTGTTTCTATTTTCTAATTTTTCTCTTGGTTTTCTATTATGTTGTTTTGTTTGTTCCCCTGTGTTTATGATGAGTGTGAGACATTGACTATCAAGAAAATGTAGAGGTAATTTAAAGTTAAGAAAATGTTCTCTTCATCCAGACAAAATTTGTTTTACATCTGTCCTGTAGCTAGAGACAGTGGCAATCCTCATTTGTCTTAATCTGATTCTAGACTGAGAAGACTAGAGATGAAATTAAGTCTGTCTCCCAGTCTACTGGTGCTTCTTCTCTGTAGCTCTTCATAATCATCACTCATGGCCTTGGCGAGGGTTATCAAGGCACCCTCTTTGTTATGCTATATTACCCTAGCTTTATGAGTCTAGCAAAACCTTTGCTGAACTTCTTAGCATCTTCTAAAGTTGACAGATGTACCAAATGCCAAGCTTACCTCTCCATCTTCACTTCTTTTTCCAAATCTTAGCCAATAATAGAGTTCTTCACTGCTTTGTTTTCTCTCCAATGGTTTCACATGTACCTATTTTATAATTTATCCTGTTTCTAATTTTTCTTATTGATAGAATTGGCATGATGGTTAATGGTCTATTCCACTACTTAGGACCTCCCGATCTATTAAATCCTCGCATGTTTCAATTTCTTTCTTTGTGCACTATTTTCTGAATTAATTTCTCATTTCTATCTTCAAATTCATGTGCTGGAAAACTATGACCTGTGTGCCAGCCATCTATTTTTGTAGAAAAAGTTCTATTAGAACACTGTCATGCTCATTTGTTTAAATATTGTTTGTGACTGCTTTTGTCTTACATTGGCAAAGCTGAGTTATTGTGGTAGAGACCATATGACCCACAAAGCCTAAAATTTTTACTATCTGTTATTATGAAAAAGTGTGCTGATCCCTGTTCTAATGCATTAATTTTTCTCTATTTTTTTAAATCCAGTCTGTAGTTTATTTTTTCTAGTGACTTCAAAAAAATTAATGACATTTTAAATGTTTAAATCATCTGTTTTTTCATATCTACCTCTTAATGTTTTATATACACGCATAGATACGTACATATATACATATACATATATACATGCATATATATAGGCTTATAATCTAAATCCAAATAACATGTTTTAATTCGGCTAGAAGAAAAAAATAACTCACTAAAACTAGTATAGCAGAAACCACAGTGCTATACTACTCTCTCAAACTATTAATTTTTTTCTCCCTAGGTACAGAACAATGGCAGTGACAACCAAATTGACATGGAATGAGGAAAAGAGTCTGCAAAAGCTGCTTGGAAATGTTTCTTTGAGACTTCTTTATAAATATAGTGTCCATGGAGATAGCATTGGAGATATGCCTAATAGATGCCTTCATCAGGGATCCACTATAACATTGATTTATGGTCCCACAAAAATTTATGGTATCTTTTTGCTTGGGCATTGTCCTGAAATGTCTAAAAGTTTTAGAGAGCCAAATACTTTCTTCTCTTTTTCATTTCAAAGGAAGAAAACAATGGAAATGACAGCTGAATTTTTAAGTTCAACATCGAATATTATCTGTAATGAATTGATATTTGAGTTCTGTAATCTCAGTAAGCATTTATCTCTAGATTTATACAGTGAAAGAATTTTTATGCCTACAATTTCAAGCAAACAGTCAAAACTAAAATATGGCTCATGCTCCCAAATTACGGAATGTGAAGTTTTTCGAGTTGAAGGTATGTTAAATTAGATAATCCTATATTCTGGTTTTAGTCTTTGTATTTGGTCGGTCATGATTAATCTACAAGAAGAAGGAAAAAGGAGACAGACAATTGAATTTCATGCCACAAAATTTTTTATAAGTTCCTCAAAATGAAACCTGGAAGGCAGAAAGGTTATGTGGTTATTACCCAGAAAGAATAGGCAACTTTGGTCAAAGTAATTTGAGAAGCATGACGGGGGGGTGGGGGGGGGAGGAAGGGGGGCGGGGGGGAAGAGAGAGCTCACTATTTTGACACATGACATCTGTTGGATCAGCCCTAGGACCTCTAGGCATACTTATATGAGTTTGCAGGGTGACTTGATGTACAAGGAAGATAATTTTAGCTCCTCTTCATCTCGTTATGCTGCCAATCCTAACTCCTAACCAAACAGCTCAGCTGGGTTTTGCAAGAAGACTCAATGCCCTATTTAGAAGGTAGACTTGGCCACACTTTAACCAGACAAGTTTAAAAATTACTATGCCATGTTTACTTCCTTTAGGAATTAAGGATGATGCAGGCTACATAAACAGGATAATGAGAGCCACACGGTAAGTTAGTTTCTTGGACTATCTATTACTCATTTCATTTAGACCAACTGTATAAATGGCACTGACAAATAGTAAGATTAAAAATCATATCACTTGGGGTGATAAAAATCAGTTATAGTGTTCCTGACATGTGTTCAAGATAATTTAGAACAGAAACAAAAACAAAACCACTATCACCTGACAATTTTAAGATCCACCTGATGACAATTTGGGCTTCATGTTTCACTTTGTCCCTGTTAGGTTCAAAGTTTTCCAGACAGAGTCGAGATGACTGTTTTAGATAATTTCTCTGAATCCTTTCCTTGAGAATAAAGTTTTAGGAGAAATTCAGAAAATTTTAAAAACAAAGTACCTTCTCCTGAGTTTATAGATAAATACCCGCATTGCATATTTTTTATTATTATTTCTCCTTAATATAACATTATTGCTGAAAATTCATCTTCAGTGTTATTGTTATTTCTTATTAGATTTATATAGTCTAAGGTTTAGCAATGATTTGGTTACTGGTTAATGTTTAGCTTAGTCAGATATAGATAAGTGCATTTTCTTCAAGCACAAAATGTATAACCTTAGATCCTTTCAATTCATGTAATAGAAGATGTTAATATCAAAATAATAAGTAAGCATTAAAACATACTTTGTATTTATTTTTTAAGAACTTTTATTAAGGTATAATTGACATACAATAAACTGCCTATATTTAAAGTGCACAATTTGATTTTTTTTTCTTACTAGTAAAGTATATATGGCAATCCCAATCTCCCAATTCATCTCATCCCAGCCTCCTCCCCTCCACTTTCCCTCTTGGTGTCCATATGTTTGTTCTCTACATCTGTGTCTCTATTTCTGCCTTGCAAACTGGTTGATCTGTACCATTTTACTAGATTCCACGTATATTCGTTAGTATATGATATTTGTTTTCTCTTTCTGACTTACTTCACTCTTATGACAGTCCCTAGGTCCATCCATGTCTTTACAAATGTCCCTATTTCATTCCTTTTTATGGATGAGTAATATTCCATTGTATATATGTACCACATTTTCTTTATCCATTCATCTGTTGATGGACATTTATGTTGCTTCCATGACCTAGCTATTATAAATAGTGCTGCAGTGAACATTGGGGTGCATGTGCCTTTTTGAAGTATGGTTTTCTATGGGTATATGCCCAGGAGTGGGATTGCTGTGTCATATGGTAACTCTATTTTTAGTTTTTTAAGGAATCTCTGTACTGTTCTCCATAGTGGTTGTATCAATTTACATTCCCACCAACAGTGCAAGAGCGTTCCCTTTACTCCACACCCTCTCCAGCATTTATTGTTTGTAGATTTTCTGATGATGCCCGCTAACCGATGTGAGGTGATACCTCATTGTAGTTTTGATATACATCTCTCTAATAATTAGTGATGTTGAGCAGCTTTTCATGTGCCTCTTGGCCATCTGTATGTCTTCTTTGGAGAAGTGCTTATTTAGGTCTTCTGCCCATTTTTTGATTGGGTTGTTTGGTTTTTTTGGTATTGAGCTGCATGAACTGTTTATATATTTTGGAATCAATCCTTTGTCTGTTGATTTGTTTGCAAATATTTTCTTCCATTCTGAGGGTTGTCTTTTTGTCTTGTTTATAGTTTCTTTCTCTGTGCAAAAGCTTTTAAGTTTCATTAGGTCCCACTTGTTTATTTTTGTTTATATTTCTATTACTCTAGGAGGTGGGTCAAAAAAAATCTTTCTGTGGTTTATGTCAAAGAGTGTTTGTTCTTCCTATGTTTTCCTCTAGGAGTTTTATAGTCTCTGGCCTTATATTTAGGTCTTTAATCCATTTTGAGTTTATTTTTGTGTATGGTGTTAGGGAGTGTTCTACTTTCAGTCTTTTACATGTAGCTGTCCAGTTTTCCCAGCACCACTTATTGAAGAGGCTGTCTTTTCTCCATAAAACATATTTTTCAGAGGGAAGAAAAGAAGCTCCAGGAGAATTGTATTGTTCCTAATGGGAGTTTGGCTGTTATATTTAACTATTGCATTTTTATAGGCACAGAAGTAGTCTTCTAGCAGACCTCAGAGCCTACAGGCCTTATGCAGACTTGGTTTCAGAAATCCGTATTCTCTTGGTGGGTCCAGTTGGGTCTGGAAAGTCCAGTTTTTTCAATTCAGTGAAGTCCATTTTCCAAGGCCATTTGACCCACCAAGCCATAGTGGGGTCTGATGTCACCAGCATTACTGAACAGGTAAGTTATTTCAGGATTTCCTGAAGATTTTGTTTTATAGATTACGATTGTTAGGTTTATTCATTTCTTTGGCATTTTCTCTCAATACATTAACCTCCTCCTAATCTATGAACAATTAAATGCTAAATCTAATGTAAAACAGGAATAAAAATTGAATCAGAATTTCCCCCATTGAGTTATATTATACAGAGAAGCTTTCCATTTTTATGGATGCAAGGAGCAGTTATAAGAACAATGCTTTTCGGTATTTGTGAAAAACAGTAAATGTTTGAAAATGTTGTGGAAATCTTTGTCCATTTTATTTGATACATATATTTACTCATGTCCCATATGGTTTTGCCCAGGTTGAAATTCTTTTCTCTTTTTTGTAATAAAATAATGAAAAACTATGTATTGTAATACTTTTGCATTATACAAGATCATTTTATAAGAAATGATCATGAGAAGCAAAACAGCTATTTAAAACTTCACAGGGGTAAATCAATCTACCAATGCACCTATAAGGACTATCTTATTTGTAAATAAACATTTAAGGGAATAAGTATAATACTAACACCATTTTTAAAACTGTTACCCTAAAGATCTACCAATTACAGTGCAACATTTACCTAGAAACTTCCATTCTATGCTAGTCAGTGTTATCATACAAACAAAAAGAATAGAGGGAGTTAATAGAAAATTTCATAGTCAAGCAGTGTTTTTCTATGATTGCTACAGTCTAATATTGTTATCTTCTGACTGGGAATATGTTGTACATCGTCAATGCAAAATTTAGCATGACAGTAATAGCTCATTTTAGTTTTGTGTCACATTCAATAAGTGAAAGCATTTTCTAGGACTTTCAAGAATCATGTCTTATTTCTTGATGTTGGCTCTATCCTATCCACTTGAGTGGCTTTATTATGATATATCAGCCTAGCCTCAGAAGCCAAGGCAAGATACCACAACAGCAATTCAGTACATTAAGCATTGATTGAAATGTTTATGTTTGCTAAATATTGTGCTGCAGTAGAGACCTGAGTGGGAATAATACATTGTCCCTTTACTGAGGGATCTCAGAGACCAATGTAGGTAATAAACAAATAAGTACTATTAAATGTGATAGATGCTATAATAGCAGTACTCATATGGACAGAATTTCTCGTCCTTCTTTTTATGTTGAAAACTCCAAAGGCATTGCTTTAAGAGAAGATGTAAATCCTGAACTTCAAATAGAATGCAAATACTATTTACACTAAAGGAAAACAGGACAAAGTATTTGTGAAGGAAATGGAATATTTTATTGCTCATGGATCCTTCTTTCTGAAGAATTAAAGTTGTAAAGGAAGCAGGTTAACGGTTAATGGAACTATGAATGTGCCTATTAATTTTGAAATTTTACAATGTACTTTAAGTATCTAACTCTAACACTTCATGCAATTCCTTTCATGTTGAGGTACCAGTAAACCCCATTCACTTAGATCAAAATCTCTAGTAGGACTGCTTCTAGGTATTTCACAGAGCAATGGGAGCTTGGACTCCATCACAAATAAGAATAGGTTACAGAGGGATTCTGCATTTCCTGGTTTGGAGTAGGAGAATGGTGATTAGAGTATTGTCTGGTGTCTCTGAGAAATCCTTTTCTTTGTGATTCTTCCCAAGTCTTCCATAGTTTTGCCTATGTTGGAAGTATATTTGACCAATAAACAAATTTTTTTCAGAGTTTTCCTGAAAAATAGTCTTGGGATCAGATTGGGTGTGTCTAGAAAAGAAGCTTTGTTAAAGTAATGCTTCCTAAAGTGAGGTTTGTGGACCCCTGAGAGTCCTTGAAACTCTTAGAGGATCCGTGAGCTTAAAACTATTTTTGAAATACTAAGATGTTTTTTGCTGTTTCTAGTGTATTAACATTTGAACTGATCAAACAAATATAATTTTATCTGTTGGTACCTTAGCATGAATCAAGCAATGGCACCAAACACTACTACAGTCACTGTAATCTTCCCTACAAGTGAGCTTGCAGTAAAAACAAACAAAATGCCAGTTGCACTCAAGAATTTCCTTGATGAATCAGTAGCAAGTATTGATTTTATTTAAACTCAACTTTTGAATGCACATCATTTAAAAATTTTGTGTGATGAAATGGGAAGTGCATATAAAGTGCTCCTAATGTATTTCGAAATACGGTGTTTGTGAGCTGAACTTTTCTCATGTAACATCATTTTTGATTGAAAAGACAAATCAAAATATTTGGTTGACAATTTGAGGGGAAATGCACAAAATGAGTCTATCACTTCAAGGACAGCTCACAGTGTTTGTTGCCAAAGACAGCATTTGAGCTTTTAAGAAAAAATTAGAACTTTGGGAAAATTAGAACTTTGTATCCACCACTTTGAGCTTGAAAACTTAAGAACTTAAAGACTTATCTAATGAGATTAATGCTAATATTAACAAATATGATGTTTTAGTATTGTACAATGAAATGTGCCAATGTTTGGATGATCCAGATAAGCCAGTGAACCAATATTTTCAAATGACCAGTGCATCAGGTTACAAAATCATGGTTGGATAAAAGATATATTCAAAGTGTAGGATGGACCAATGAACTTAATCTAATAGTATGAAAATGTCACTGATTTAACATTGCAGCTAATCTTTGAGAAATTATCACTTGTTCAGCTTTGATGTATTATTAATGAGAAATGTCCATAATACTCTGAAAGCTGTTGAATTAAATACTCCCTCCTTGCCTGCTACATGTATGTGTGAGGCCAGGTTTTTTTCATACACTTCAGCCAAAGCATCAAAACAGATTGAATGCAGAGGCAAATAGGAGAATCCAGCTCTTTTCTATTAATTTAGACATTAAAGAGAATTGCAAAAAGTAAATCAACCCCACTCTTTTCTATAATTTTTTTGGAAAAAAATTTTTTTTTTGTAAAATTGTTAGTTAGGTTAACATGTAACAAGTTCATAATTGTATTTTTAAATGATTTAAGAAATATTTAAAATTTTTTGTTTTAATTTCTAGTATGTTACATGTCAATAGATATAACCTACATGAATAAAATATTTGGGATCCTCAATAATTTTTAAGAGTCTAAGTTGATCCTGAGACCAAAATGTGTGTGGACCACAGTTTAAAAATATTAACTAGTTTCTATTCTTCCTATTGTCATGTCTTGAAGGCTAGTTGAAGAATGAACTTTTATACTTGATGTGTTTTGTTTTACAGTATAGGATATATTCTATTAAAGATGGAAAAGATGGCATATCTCTGCCATTTATGTTGTGTGACTCCATGGGGCTGGATGAGAAAAAGGGAGTAGGCTTATGTGTGGATGATGTACCCCACATCTTAAAAGGCTGCGTGCCAGACAGATATCAGGTAAGAATCCTCCAATGTCTAAAACATTTCAAATTATTTTCGTCAATGCTTTTCATTGACTTTTTACCCCAGGCAGTTTCAACTGACGTAAAGTGGTTTCAACACCAACTAACACTATTGTACTTTGAATTAATAAGTATTCGTGTAAGGAAAGTAGATAACTGCTTTTATTTTCTGTAGCATTAAGAAGTATAGCCAAAAGGCAAGATTCTACTCATATAGGTTCCAGGAAAAGGTCAGGAGGAATTGTATTTCTATCACTCTTTACAATGTTGTAAAATAATAGGAAAGTAGTAGTATAATCTCTTGCACTTTAATAATCACTTAGGCAAAATATTGAAAAAACCACTTTTTGTTGAAGTGGGATGTTATACTGAAAGTGCTCAGGCTTCACTACTTAAATACTACTTAAATACTTAGACTCAAAGTTTGGCTCTGCCATCAATTAGATGTGTACCCATAAGCAAGCTACATACTTGCCTCTGTAAGTCTTAGTTTTTTCATGTGTGAAAAGTAGATAATGATAATGCTCATCTCATAGGTGGCTGAGAAGATTAAATGAGATGTACTCTAAGTTCTCAAAAAGTTAACCATTATTATCACGTTTCTTTTAGGTAAAATAAAATTAGCCTCAATTTCTAAGCAGTAACTTCCCTTGCTTCTCAGTTGTGCTTGATTGGAAACTTTAACTATGCACTCATTTATTTAAAAACTGTTGATTAAAAACCTAATTTGTGCCAGATACTACAAGGAGGAGCAGGGCAGAGAAATGGGAGAAATCACGGACATATGAGCACCTTCATTTTTCATAGCAAAGAGTCAATCAGTTCAGTCCAACATTGAAACATATAGTTAAAAAAATAATGAACCTGGCCTTGTATTATGTAATTATTTTCTTAACCCTGGAAAGATTATTGTGGAAGGAGATGTTAATTTGAAATTTAGTATTTTTTTCACTTTAGTTTCTTTTTCATCTGTAAAATTAAAAGAAATTACAGTGTTTTAGTTAGAACAGCATTTTCAATATATTTTTCTTTTATCTTTTCTCTCCATTAGTCCATTTAAGTATGCAAGAGATTCGAAATTAGGTTTTTAAAAAAACGTTATTTGTACTTTTCTGAAATATTTCCATTATGGATAATTAAGTTATAATTATCATTGTTGACAAAGCAGTGGAGTGAGTTGTTTTATAAAAAAGATATAATGGTGCCATGCTAACAGTGGAGAGGAAGTACGAAAGGGGTGCTACTAACTAATCTGGGGAAGGAGTATCTGGGGAAAGGGGAGGTTTGGGGTTGGAGGTTAGTGGTGGTCATGTTTGAAACATGAATTGTATCTGAAAGAATTCAGCAGAGACTCTCTAAATGTTACCTTATGTTTCTGTAACAGTTTAGTCCCCATAAACCAATTACACCCAAGCATCCTAGTTTCATCACTTCTCCAACGCTGAAAGACAGAATTCACTGTGTGGCTTATGTCTGTGATATCAACTCTATCGACAATCTCTCCTCTAAAATGGTGGGAAAATTCAAACAAATCCAAAAAGAAGTATTAAACTGCGGTGAGTCTCATACTTACCAATACATTTTTACTTTCAAATAATGATACATTCACAGGAAATAGCAGAAAGAGTACAGCAAGGTCCATGTCCCCTTATTCCAATTTCCCAATCCCTGGGTTGGTTGGTGGCAACAGCAGATGGAGATCATCCAAAGGCATTACTGAAAGCAAGGCCCTAAAGACTGGAAAGGCCATAGTGTTTTTTGTTATGTGTGATTTTCCTGTGGCTAGAAAGGGGAGTCACCTCCCCCACATTATGTGACTAGACCAGAAAGTTTAAAACCAGGAAGATATAACACTCTTATAATGTGTGTTATAGCTCTGTCATTTTGTCACATGTGTAGATTCGTGTAACAACCACTACAATCAAGATACAGAACTACTCCATCACCACAAAGTCTTTATCATGATACCCCCCAATCTTCACTATCCTTAACTTTTGGCAGCAACTAATCTCCCCTCCATCTCCATAATTTTGTCATTTTGAGAATGTTATACAAATGGAATCCAACCGTATGTCTGGTTTGAGACTAGCTTTTTTCACTCAGCCTAATATCCTTTGAATTCCATCAAGGTTATGTCTATCAATTGTTCATTCCTTTTTATTGTTGAGTAATAATCTATGGTATAGATATTCCACAGTTATTTTAACCATTCTTTATCAAAAGACTTTTTGATTACTTCTGGATTTTGGCTATTGCAGATAAAGCTCCTTTGAATATTAGTGTGCAGGTTTTTGTGTGGACACAAGTTTTCATTCTTCTGGGATAATTCCCCAAAAGTGTGATTGTTGGGTCCTATGCTAAGTGTTTAATTTTTTTAAGAAACCACCAAATCACTCTTCAGAATTATTGTACATTTTATATTTTCACAATATATGAGAGACCCAGTTTCTCTGTATTCTTGCTAGTATTTGCCATTATTGCTATTTTTAAAAAATTTAACTCTTCTAGTAGATGTGTAGTGATAGCTCATCCTGGTCTTAATTTGCATTGCCCTAATAATTAATTACATTGAACATCTTTTAATGTACTTGTCTTTGTGTGTCTTCTTCAGTGAATTATCTGTTCATGTCTTTGACCTATGTTCTATTTGGACACTTTGGTTTTTTCCCTGTTGAGTTTTAAGAGATCCATAAATTCTAGATATGAATAAATTGTCAGATGTATGGTTTGCAAATAGTTTCTCCCAGTGCTCAGTTGTCTTCTCATTATCTTAACAGAGCCCTTCACAAAACTAAATGTAAAAAATTTTGATGAACTCCAATTTATCAATTTTTTCTTTTAAGGATCATGCTTTTCATTTTGTCTAAAATCCTTCACTAAGCTTTAAGACACTAAATTTTTCTGTGCTTTCTTCTAAAAGTTTTATAGTCGTGTTGATATTTATACATATGGTTAATTTTAAATCACTTTTTGTGTAAGATGTGAAGTGTAGGTCAAGGTTTATTTTATTTTATTGTTTTTAGTTTTTAAAATTTTTGCCTATGGCTATTGAATTGCTCTAGCACCATTTGTTGAAAAGATTATCATTTCTCCATTGTATTGCTTTTGAACCACTGTTAAAAATCTGTTATCCTTACTTTTGTGCATCTATTTCTGGGTTCTCTATTCTGTTCTCTTGATCTATGTGTTCATTTTTCCACCAACACCACACAGTCTTTATAACTAGTGATATAATAATAAAAATATAGGTCTTAAAGTGGGTAAAATAATTCTTCCCACTTTATTCTTACCTGTCAAAATTGTTTTAGCTACTGTAGTTCCTTTGTATTTCCATGGGAATTTTAGAATTACCTTGTCTATTTTTACAAAACAAATCTTGATGGGATATTGCTAGTTTGTTAGTTCTAGGAGGATTTTTTGTTGAGTTCTTAGGATTTCATGTCATCTCAAATGGGGACAGTTTTATTTCTTCCTTTTCAATTTGTATGGGTTTTATTTCCTTTGCTTATCTTACTGTCCTGACTAGGACTTCCAATACCATGTTGAATAATAGTGGTGAGAGCAGATACCCTTATCTTGTTCTTGTCTTGTTTCTGATCTTAGGAGGAAAGCATTCAGTGTTTTACACTATGATGTCAACTATGGGTTTTTAATAGTTGTTCTTTATTAAGTTGAGGAAATTCTTCTTTATTCCTACTTCTCTGAGAGTCTTTTTTTTTTTTTTTTTAAATCATGAATGGGTATTGAATTTTGCCAAATGGTTTTTCTTCATAGATTGATATGATCATGGGAGTTTTTTCCTCTTTAGCCTGTTTATATTGTGGATTATATTGACTGAATTTGAATCCTGAGCTAACTTTGCTTCCTTAGGAGAAAAAACCCATGTGTTCATGGTGCATAATCCTTTTTATATATTGCTGAATCCTGTTTGATAATATTTTATTAAGAATTTTTGCATCTATATTTATGAGGGATATTAGTCTGTAGTTTTTTTTTTTTTTTTTAATTTCTGCAGTCTTTGTCAGGTTTTGGTCTCAGGGTAATATTGGTGTTATAAAATGAGTTGGGAAGTATTCCTTCCTCTTTCATTTTCTGGAAGAGATTGTGTAGAATTGGTATTAATTTCTTTTTAAATGTCTGGTAGAATTCTCCACTAAAGCCATCTGGGCCTGAAGATTTCTATTTCAGGAGTTTTTAAAACCACAAATTCAATTTAAAAATAGTTTTAGAGCGATTAAAATGATCTATTTCATATTAGATGAGTTGTGGCAGTTTTTAGTGTGTAGTTTTAGTCTATTTCATCTAAGTTGTCAAATTTATGCATGTAGAGTTGTTTGTAGTATTTTCTTATTCTTTTTATGTCTTTGGGATTTGTAGGGATATCCCCTCTGTCCTTTCTGGGGAAGCAGTTGTTAGTAAAGCAGAACTTTGATTTGGTTTGAAGCCAAGTGTGATTTACTCATCTGATCTCTGCAGTCTGAGGGAAAAGGCAAAAGGTCCTTCATAAAACTGTGAAATCAGTGTACTTTGCTTTTATAAATGCTCACACACAACCCTCCTCACTTTCTCTCTTTCTTGGGGTTCTTTTTTAGTCTTCAAGATCCAGCAACCACTTTTCTCCCCTGGCCACTTTAAAACACACTATTTAAATGGGATAGCAGCTGATTGCAACTTAATGTGAATTTAATTGCATTTAGAAATGATCTCTCATCTTGGAAGAAATCATTTCTCCTGTTAGAAGAACTTCAAGTCCCATATTGAGATTTCTTGGGGATATTGCATTCTCCTTATCTTAAATTTACCTTACAGAGCACTGTTTTCAAGCATATTTAATTACCTTGTTGACACACTGCTGTTCATGATATAAATAACTGATTCATCTACTTGATATAGGTGTAGCACATGTAGCATTGCTTACTAAAATGAATAATTGTAATGAAGTTCTTCAAGACAACTTCTTAAAGATGAATAAGTCTATGATTTCTCAAAGCCAGGTAAGGAATACTTTTTGCAACTAGATGGTATTGTAATAGTGTTGTACTCTGTGTGTGTGTGTGTGCTTGCATGCTCACACTACATTTTCACAGATAAATAAAGAAATGGATCAATTGTCTCGTTGATTCAAGTTTATGCCTCACTTTAAAATAATGCTCTGAATTATAATTATATTTAGAAAATAATTTATTAAGCCATTGCTTTTTCTGTTTCTTGAATTATATTTAAATCAGTCAAATTTCAGATGTAAGACTTATGCTTATTAAATTTATTTTCCCTCAGATACAGAATGTCAACAAGATGCTAGGCATTCCTCTTTCTAATATCTTGGTGGTTGAAAATTATGCTTCAGGGAGGGAGATGGACCCTTTAAAGGACATTCTGATCCTCTCTGCACTGAAGCAGATGCTCAGGGCTGCAGATGACTTCTTAGAAGATTTGCCTCTTGAGTAAACAGGTGATCTGGCCCCTTTCACAAGGTTTTGGAAAAACTCTAAGCTATACCTCAGTTGGATGGCTAGTATCCATCTGCCTGTTCTAGTCCTGACAGAACAGGCATGTTCTGTCATGTTACAATATGTGCTTTGTTTTCACTCTTTTTATGTTTTTTTTTTTTTTCAGATGCAATTGTGGGAATGTTCCAGCTCTGCATGCAACATCAGTTGCCTTGATTCAGACACTTGACCCAAACCGGGGTTGCTGACAGCCTCTTTGAGACTCTGCTTCTATTCATATTTTGCCTTCTGGCTCTGACAACATCTAACTGATGGTTCCTTCTAGGATCAGTCATATCTCAAGTTCAAAGGCCAACCTTGAGCAGTGGTGGGCCAACATATGCCCTATTGCAAACTGCCCTTCGTATTTCTGCACTACTTACAATTTAATGTCTATGACACCTTTCTAAATCTCCTCAGTAAAATTAACTATTCCCTTTCTTATTTGTCTATAAGACAAATTTAAAACTCTACGCAAGTACTAATCACATTGAGTATAAAATGGTTACATAGATATCTGCTTTTCTAAAAAACTGTGAGTTTTTTAAGAAGCAGGGTTTGGCTTTTACTTATCTTTGTATTCATAGAAATTAGCACAGTGCCTGGCGGGGAGCAAGCCTACCTGCTAGTAAGTATCTCGCCCAATTTCCCCAGAGTGATAACATGTATTTAAAATTTTCTCCTTATAGAGAAGACTGGGAGAGAATGAAATGCTGGAGATAAATAAAGGAAGGAGATATTTCACTTATCTCTGGATGAAAACATGATTTAAATTAATTAAAAAAAACAAGTATTTCCAAAGGACTTACATTTGGTCTCTGTGAAAGAAAAGCTTTTCCTTTAAGGAACCCATGCCTGATTTTCATGAATTGAATCCCAAACCATCCTAGCCATGTTCCCAAGGTAGAGTGGTCAAATAAGGTTACTAGTCCAAGTCAATAACAAGGTTGTCTTAGACAAGCATTCCCAAATGATTCTAAAGTTCTCTGGGTAGCTCAAGAAGTTAGGACTATTAATAAAGAAAGAAAAAGAATTCCAGAATATAGGTTTCAAGGTTTTTTGTGTTTTTTTTTTCCTCTTAACTTTCTTCTTCAAATTTCTAAGGCTTTTTCAAATGAATATGCTTTGGTTCAATCATTATTTATATTAACACAGTCTAATTTACCAATAATCAGAATGATTATCTTTCTGGGGAAGTACTGGGTATTACAAGGGCAAGAATTCCTTAGGGATATTTATGGAAAAAGGAATATTTCCTAAAGCAAAGCTGCAAGTGAAGCTGTGCTCAAATGAATGTCCAGGAGCCATGATTCAATGGAAGAGATGCATGGCATCTTTAAAAAAGATCTAGGAATAGAATCATCATACGTATTGAGGAGTAGAGCCCAAAGTAAATATTGGAAACAAAATTAGAGTGGCAGCCAGGATGGTCATGATATGGATGTAGGATGCAACAGGTCCAAAAAGTATGTTTTCTCTACATAACCTAGGGAGGAAAACAAGCTGTGGCCGTTGTTGGTTGGGGAAGACTAAAGGTGATTGAAGACCCACCATTGTCTTCACGGACTATAGGGCTATAACTCATCCTTCTCCGACATGGAGTCAGCCAAAATCTGGGCAGAGGAAGGTTTTGCTAGATGTAAAATTAGATGCAAGGTGGAACTTCTTTACTCTGTTTGAAGGGGTAGCATGGAATACCCTTATGAGGGAAATAGAGACACTGAAAAGAAGTAATGGAATGATCAAGAGGGATAAACAGTGAGGGACTGTCCAGGTGAACCAACCTTGTTTGAGAGTATAAATATTGAGGCTAAGTTTTTCTTTTTGTTCTATAAAGGGCAGTGTTAGATAAATGATGTCACAATTCCAGATCCTCCAGCTCCATGCTAATTTGGGAACACAAACCTCCAATGGAGCTAACTGTATATTTGGAGTTTGGGTTGAAAAAGATTGTTGAGGCGGGCCTCAAAAAGGAATAAACTTCTCTTTTATCTGAGAGACGACCTTCCCTGACGTTGTGTATTCTGCTGATCTTTCTTTACCATCCTGAGAGACCGTGGGACTCAACACTTTGCTACATTTTAGAGGCCATTCATGATTTTTGAAAATTCACATAATTGGCAATTCATCTAGATGTACAGTCCAGCCAAAATCACTAAAATATTTCTTGTAAAATAGTGCTAAGGGACACAGTAGATGAAATATAAGTGTAGTATCAGATAGAATATCATCATGAAGTGAGAGGGATGGTGGAGAGACAGTTTAGGCACCAATGCTTAGAAACTTAGCACAGTGGGCGGGGTAAGTGGGTTGGGTTGTGGCACTAAAAAGTGACTGTTTCTTAATCTACGTGTCCATCAACAGATGAATAGATGAAGAAAATGGAATATTTATTAAGCCATAAAAAGAAAGGAATCATGCCATTTTAGAAAAAATGGATGGACTAGGGCATTAGGCTGAAAGAAATAAGTCAGATAGGAAAGACAAATACTGTATGCCATCACTTATATGTGGAAGCTAACAAAGCTGGACTTGTGGAAATAGATGTGGAGTGGTGGTTGCCAGCGGCTGAGGGGTGGGGGAAATGGGGAGATGTTGGTTAAAGGGTACAAGTTTCCAGTTGTAAGGTGAATAAGTTCTGAGACTAATGTGCAGCATGGTGACAATAGTTGACAATACAATATTACATACTTGAAAGTTGCTTAGAGAGTAGTTCTTAAATGTTCTCACCACACATACAAAAAGGGTACTGATTTGAGGTGATGGATGTGTTAACTAGCCTTATTGTCGTAATCATTTCACAATATATGTGTTTATTAAATCATGATGTTGAACACCTTAAACTTACATAATGTTATATATCAATTATATCTTAATAAAGCTTGAAAAAAAGTGAAAAAAAAAGTGTTTCTTTCTGACAGTAATTTGTATCATTGTATAAGTTCACCTAACATCCACCGTAATAAGAGGGGTAGTTATGGTGGGTGATGTGTAAGCCTGTGTCTTCTTTAGAAAACTAACCTTAAAGATCATCATGTTGCCTCCTCATAAAAAAGACAGGTTCATAACTAACTTGACAAAATTGATTGGGGGGCCCATGTAAGTCTCAGATGCTTCAGAGACCAGCTGATGAGATGAGTACTCATCTTGTAGGGACAAAACTCCATTTGATGCTAAAGTAGCCACCTGATAGCAAGGCTGATCAAAGTCTTTAGTTGTTCCTAAAAGCTATGGGAATTTGGATGTCCCCAAATCCCATCCTTAATATGATGAGTGTCTGCGCCGATTTATGAAGGAGAGTAGATTAAGTACATATGATTTTTGCCATCCATCTAAGCAAAACGGAATCTTGCATACAGGTTGCAAACCACTGCAAAATTTTTTTCTGGTACTGAAGAAAATGCAGGGCACTAGGGTCAGCCAGGTGATGGTTTGGATAATAGCCAATATCGAGCTGCACGCCCCTCACACAGATGCATTCAAGCTGTTTCAGGCCCCAGGGAAGAAATGTCAGTGTAACCAAAACTGCAAGAAAATATTGCAGGAATTGGGGTGGGGTGCGAAAAAGACTAACAAGCTGTGCTCAACAGTGATGGGTAAATCATCATAATTTTTTAATTTTTTTAAACAATTGATTTCTTTGGAATATTTCATGATAATGCCAGTCTGACATCAATAAAAAATGCAAACAACCCCCATATATTTAAGCCTTTGAGCTCCTTTGTCTTCCATTTTGGTGTTATGATGTGGAAGTAATTCAAATGTGAATGGACCACTGCAATTTAAATAAGCATACTAAGATAAGTACAGTTATGGTATTCTGAGTGCATCAGACCCTGTTCTGCCTGATAGGCAATCAGTGGTTTTGTTCTCAGTGTAGACTTATAGAGGTGGGATTGTTAAATCCCCATGACTGAAGAGTCCAGGGAGAAAAAAAAAAGTAGCTCATCCGCATGGTAGGACTTCAGATATTTCAAATGGGCAGCAGACGTAGCTAGATAACCACTTAAAATAGCAATTTTTATATCTTTTTTGTACTTCCCTGTGTACAATTTATCCCTCATTTCCCAGAGTCACTCAGGTGAAAAAAACCCTGAAACAGTGTTCAGATTTTTTTTTAACTTCCTCAGTAGACCCTTGGGAATCCAGGCCATAAAAGGACCTGAACACAGAATTTATGGAATTGCTATGTATGAAAAAGGTAATAGAGGGACCCAGTTCTGTAGAAACTACAGGGTAGTCACCCATCCTGGGAAGAAAGAGGGAAGAGAAATTGGCCATAACGGGTGGAAGAATGAAAGAAAGAGAAACAGAATTGAAAGGACCTAGAGGAAGAGTGTGGTCAGCAAAGGGGAAATTCTCAGCACCATGTGAGCAGTTTTGACACTGACAGGAAGCCAGGGCAACATGTCCAAGGTCTACATCCCTATTTGGAGAAGCCCCACACTTCACATGGTAAAGAAGAAGTGTTATCTGACAGTCTTGTCAATACGGTCTGTGGGTCTTTCATTAATAATGGCCTAATTGTCACCTGTAGATTATCCATCAGAAGGGCACACCTCTGTTCAGAAATTTAGCTGAGGCTGTCTGAACAGTTGAAGCATATCCACTTTATAAAGATCCAAGACACTCAGAATACTCCCAGCATATAGGAGTGATCCTTGATGCTAAAAGGACCAGCGGGAGTATGCAAGGGGGGAAACCAACACAGGTTTTTGGATGGGACCTATCATACCTCTGAGCTCATACAGAGCATCTATGCCTTCCAAAGGCTCAAAAGAAAGGAAAGCTGGGAATATCAATTTCTTGAAGGGGCTGGTCCATTCAAATGACATAGTTTATGAGCAAGGGCTACCTAAGTTATTGGGTTATTTATATGTGTGGGGGTGGGGCTGGTGGGGGGCAGGTTTGAAACTATGTCTTGATAAATGCCAATTCTATAGTGTCTCTTAAAAGAATTCGAGGTAAGTGCTGACTACCAAATGATCTCTCCTCCCATCTCCTTGTCTTGTTTCTTTATTAGTAAGGAGCTAAGCCTACTTATTTCAGTTCCATTGATGATACAAGGAAGTGTCAAATATTACTCTAAGATTCCCAGCTTTTTAACTGATCTGATAGCTGTTTTTCAGGTGATGTTAGATCCTTTGGCTCCAGTCTGAGTTCTTGAGGCAAGTCTTCAAAATGGAAAAAGAGAGGATATTCTGCTCTTCTGAGCCTTTCAGGGAGCAGTGGAACTTGACCATGGAAGGAGTTCAGACGGTGGTGACACTATGTTTAACCCTCGCTGATCTCTGCAAGCCTTTCTTTTTACCCAGTGTTCTCTGCTTGAGGTTGCTCCTCCCATCACAGCTTTTCTGAAACATTCCCATGTTTCTTTGCTGGAGTCAGCTTTAAAGTCTTCCGTATCAAGACCAGCATATAAGGCAGTGGACCCTGATACACTAAGACCTTCAGGATTGACCAATTTGGCAAGAGGCCCAGTCCACTGAGCATAAAAATAGGCAAACGGAACTGCTCATCCTTGAAGACTCACTGAGGCCAAGGCAGGAAGCCTCCCTCCCTGTTGCTAGCATGGACCACAGCCTCACTCAGCTCTGTGGAGACAGCTTCTCTGCAGATTCACTTCTTTATTTGCAGCAGAGTTACATTCTCTAGCACTTTCCAACATTTTCCTCACAGGAGATAGTCACCACTACCCAAATGCCCTCTCCCTACAGTGAGACAAGACCATCCCTCAAATTCCCAGCTCCTGAAGAAAAGAGTGAGTCTTTTCAGATATATAAATGGAGGAGGTGTGACAGGGAAGAGTTCCACCATTTGGTGAAGCCAATCACTTCCTCATTCTTCACATGGCTCTTGGGATAACTTACTCTTCTAGCTTTTCTCTCAGTTTTCTGGCCACACATTCTTAGCCTTTCTGGATAGATCCTTTCAATAATCTAGATGTTGGAGGAAGGGGTAGGTCTCGGTCCCCAGGACTGCTCTTATTAAATTCACTCAGGTTTCTAGATAGCTAGATAGCTAGATCTAGATCTTGATCTAGATACATGCTGATGATTCTCAAATTCAATATCCAGCCCTGACCTCTTTCCTGGTCTCTGATCTCATATACCCAACTACATGTATTATGTATGCGCTTATAGATTTCAGTACCAGACAAAAATCTTCTTCCAGTATACTCATCTCAATAAACGGTCCCACCACTTACCCAGTGTTCAAGCCAAAAATCCTTGGGGGTCATACTAAATTCTCCTTTGTCTTTCATCCCTACCCCCTGCACCCCCCCCCCCACATCCAGTCGAATAATAAATTCTCTTGTTTATTTTTTTTTAAATCCTTAAAGACATCCTAATTCTGACCACTTTTCATTGCTTCCCCCACTATCACTCTAGGCTACATGACCTTTACCTCTCACCTGATATTGCAATAGCCTTCTGGCTGCCCTATAACCTTCCTCTTTTTAGAGTGACCACTGACATCATTCTCTTCCATGCCTACTTTACTGCAGCCACGTTGGCCTCCTTACTGCTATCCAAGGTTGTTTGTGCTTGCCCTTCTCTGCCTACAATGCCCTTCCCCTGGAGGTGTCCCTGGCCCTCTCCCCACTCCATTCATGTCTCTTTTCTCCAATGTCATCTCCTCAGACTTTCCCTGACCAGGTGATCTAAAGTTGCAGACACCTTCCTTCATCATTCCTTTCCCTCTTATTCCCATTTATTTTCCTCAGAGCACTTTTCTCTAGATGACATTTATGTTGATTGCCTGCCTTCCAAATACGAATATAGCTTTATGAGGGCAGGAACTTTGCCTGTCTTGTCTACCATATCCCTGGCCTCCAGAACAGTGGAGGCACATAGTAGGTATTTGATAAATATTGAAAGAAAGAATGAATGAAAGAATTTCAGTTCACAGCACAATTAGGAAGCTTACCTTGCATAGCTAGAGACATTGGAGTTAACAGATACTTAGTGACTTTTGAAAAAGAGCATCTGTTCTAGTGGAAGGTAAGTGATCTCATAGATGTTATTTTTCTTACTTTTATCTTCAAATTAATGAATTATTTAAGTATATGTATGTCATTGCCCTTAAACTGTGACCAGGTGGTTTGATAGTATTACAGACTTCCTTACAATACAGGGAAAAACAGGATAATATATTTGGAAATTGTGGACTTTTTTTTAAACAGCTATAGTAAAGTACAATTGAGATATGTTAAATTGCATCTGTCGAAAGTATATAGTTTGATCAGTTTTGACAAATGTATGTACCTGTGAAACCACTACCACTCTGTTTTAACTTAGATTATGGTTCAAATCTTGGCTCTACAACTTAACATTGTAGTGAAATCTGGCAAATTATTTAACTCCAATATTCTATTTATTTATCTGAGAACTGGAGGGAAGAGTGACACCTTCCTTATAAGATTATTGAAATGAATAAATGAGACAAGGTAAGAGCCTTGCAAATAATAAGCATATGATAACTTCTGGTGCTTTTTTAGCTAAGTAAGTAATACCCAAAAGCTGCTTAAAATATTTTTATTTGATATTTCTTTTTTTTAATAGAGTCAAAAACTTAAATTCCTTTTTGGGTCAGGAAAGTAATTAAAATTTTTCAGAGCCAAGAATACGGAATTTGTGAGGACAATTGGAATGAGAAACATATAAAAGCTTTCAAACTTAAAATCCATCTCCTGCCCCCTAGAAAAAGGAAGGAAGGAAGGAGGGAAGGAAGGAAGGCAGGAAGGAGGGAAGGAAGGAAGGAAGGAAGGAGGGAAGGAAGGAAGGAAGGAAGGAAGGAAGGAAGGAAGGAAGGAAGGAATTGTGTTGGCCCTGAAAAACAAATCTACAGGTTGTGTTCAGCCTATAGGACACAAATTTGTGCCCCTCAGCAATGTGAAGTCAGAGAAGGTGTTTTAGTGTGAAATTTACATTATTTAGTATATATTTTACAAATGAAGTTGACTGGCTCTGTTGAGGCTATTGGAGAGGAGACAAGCAGAAAAGCAGAGGGACCAATTAGGAGACTTTTAACAATCTCCATACATTTGTTTAGAATATATTGATAGCAGAGATGAAGACAGTGAATGTATTTGAGATGTGTTCTGGAGGTAGAATAAGCAGCACTTTTTTGTATGTCCGTATACAGAAACTGATTGAATTTTCCTTAAAATATTTTTAAGTCAATTTTTAAAAAAATAATTAACTATTAGGTATTCCTTCCTTCTGACTTCAATTCCTTGATTCTTCCAATGTTATTTTTATATGATTTTACTATCTAAAATTAGCTGGATCTGTTTATGCTTGTTCACTGGAGGGACATGGGCACACTGCCAACTGGGCTGGGCCACACTGAGTTTCAGTTTCCTTTTACTGAGTCTGGGAAGCCTCAAGGTTGCTGAGAAGTTTTCTGTCTCCACTTTGTGCCTGCCTATCTGTCCAGACAGAGCAGCTACCCTCAGCTTCAGCCCTCGTATAGATCTTCCAAATAGGTAAATGATTGGCTGCTTTCCACTTTTCCTAGTCTCTTGCAAACAATGTTCTTTTTTTTTTAATTAAAAAAGTAATTATTTAGAATGAAAAATTAGCTAATGACTTTTCTTGCTATCTATTCACCCTGTTTACTCATTTTATTTGTAATGTAAAGTAAATAAGAGGCATAAATGCAAA
The DNA here is from genome assembly GCF_030028045.1 of Hippopotamus amphibius kiboko. Taxonomy (NCBI): domain Eukaryota; kingdom Metazoa; phylum Chordata; class Mammalia; order Artiodactyla; family Hippopotamidae; genus Hippopotamus; species Hippopotamus amphibius. The sequence goes on along the minus strand of NC_080186.1, from coordinate 66,388,686 downwards.
CTTTGTGGCAGTACATATTATATGTTTTTCAATATTTAATGGCAAATGTATTTGGTTTTCCACCAGATTGAGAAGTATGGCAATGACAACTTGTTTGACATGGATGCAAGAAAAAAAGCTGCAAAATTATTTTGGAGAAAAGCAGTTTGTTCTTCTCTATAAGGCCAGTGTCCATAAATTCTCTAAGGAAAGTTTGCTTCAGAGATGCTCTAGACAAGGACCTGTTATAGCAGTGATTTCTAGTGAAGATCACATTGTTGGGGCGTATGCGCAAAAGAGCGATGAGGAAGATTTCATCATCCTTTTTGCCTTTCACGAGACTACAATTTCAGAATGCAAAATAGGACCATTTCGACTGTCTACGTTGTTTTATGCAAGTGTTAGAGATTTTGAATTCAGAATATATCTAGAGCAAAAAAATGTGGCTATGAGCTTAACTGTGATGAACCAACTTGGACTACCTCAACGTCGTATTTCCTTCCAGGAATGTGAAGTTTTTCGATGTGAAGGTAGGTTTAACCAGATAACTCTGTATAGCATTCTCTTCTTCAGGTTTGGAGGATTCTAGCTGACTCATTCCTGTAAGGAACAATAACTTTTATACTTGTCCTTACCTCCATGTGGCCCAGACTGAAACCTGGTCAAAAGTAGCATACACAGAGTTTAGAGAGAGAGAGAACAGAAAGCAAACTTGAGGATTGTGAGACTGTCAAAAAGAAACCAGAGCTTAAACTTCTCTTGACTGGTACTCAATCCCTTTTTTTTTTTTTTGAAAATAAATTTTTATATTGGTTATCTATTTTATACACATCAGCATATATATGTCAGTCCCAATCTCACAATTCATCCCCCTCTCAGCTTTCCCGTCTCAATCTTTTCTGCTACAGTTTCCTGTTATATCCAGTATATCCAAAGACCAAAGTTAATTTACCTATTTTTCTACTAAAGGACATTTAAATTGTTTCTTATATTTGCTGTTATAAACAATGCTCCTGGAATATCTATATGCATGTAACTACGCACAAAAATACTTTTCTGGTGACTTCCTGGTAGTGGAATTGCTGTTTAAGAATTATGTACATTTGCATTTCGATAGAAGCTTTCAAAAGCTTCATTTGTCTGTGCTATCCCCAGGAGCTTCTTTCCTGTATCCTTGCCAGTCTTTGCTATTATCAATATTGAGAATCTTTACCAATCTGATGGTCAAAAGATGGTTTCTCACTTTATTTTTTTGCTTATCTCTGATCACTAATGAGTCTATGTGTACTGACTATTTACAATTGCTTCTATGAAGTACTTGTTTATATCTATCCATTTAAAAGAAGGGCTCCTGGGAATAGTAGTCCCTGAGCATTTACATGTTCCAAACTAATTATGGTTTTTATACTTAAATGAGTAGCAGAGTGCATAATTCATGGATCACATTTTATTGTGGGGGATACAGTAATGTTTCCACAGCTTCAGTGTTGCTGTGGAAAACTTGAGGCCAGATTTATTTATTTGCAGTATTTTTTTTAATTGTTTCTCTTTGAGTGATTTGATCTTTCTTCCGGCTATCCCAAACAGCTGAAAACTTTTTGTTGCTGTTGAAGTCTGGTAAATTTACTTGGATACATCATGACGTTGACCAGACTTGATCAGTTAAGGAAACTTTTTATTGAAATATAACATATAAACAGAAATGCACAATTGATCAGTGTACCAGCTGACAAACTTTTATATATTGGACACATCCATGTAATCAGTACTTGGATGAAGAAATAGATTATTACCATCCTTCCAGAAGACTCCTTTGTGACTCTTCACAGTTACTGCTAACAAAAGGTAACCATTATTCTGGCTCATATTAACATGAATTAATACTTATTATTTTTCAATGTTATATAAATGGAACTATACCAAAGTATGTGCTCTTTGGTGTCTGGCCTCTTTCATTTAATATTATGTGTGAGAGGTTGGTCTACTATAAGGGATTGGATTATAACATCAGACCTCTACAGATCAGATGCCTTACCTAGTATCAAGTTTTACTAATAATTTCAAGGATAAAGGCTATCAAAAATCTCACAGAAGTCAGGAAAAATACTAAGATATTCTGTGTGGCTCCTAATTTCTTCATTCCCATGTTAGACACAAGCTTTCTGGCTAAGAACAGCAGGCAGTGTTTTTAAATGAAGTTTGTGGGCCACCCTACATATTGAAGAGTGGTTAGATTTTGGAACATTTATATACCAGTGCTATGGACTGAATTGTTTCCCCTCCCAAATTATTGTAATATGTTGAAGCTCTAACCCCCAATGTGACTACACATGGAGACAGGGTCTCTAGGAAGTAATTAAGGTTAAATGAGGTCATAAGAGTGGGACCTTAATCTGATAGGGATAGGATAAGTTTCTGTATAAGAAGGGACACCAGGGAGCTTTTTCCCTCTCCCCACAAATCCACAAGAAGAGGTCTTGTGATCACACAGCAAGATGGCAGCCTCTTTCCTACAAGCAAAGAGGAAAGACCTCAGAATGAAAGCTATCTTGCCCATACCTTGATCTTGGACTTAGTCTCCAGAATGAGAGAAATAAATTTTGCTCTTTAAGCCACCCAGTCCATGGTAATCTGTACAGCAGCCTGAGCAGACTGAGACAATCAGCTTAGGTGACATTATTCTAGGAAGACATGCCTCATAAATCCATAGAATCTGGATTTATTTACTGTAAGTAATTCTTAGCCAGGAACATCCTGTCAAAGACATTAAGAGATAAGCACTCTCCTTGTAGCAAATATCATTATTTTGTTTCCCAGGAGACAAGATTATTAGAATATTTATAAGAAAATTAGTCCCAGTCACTTTCTTTTTTCTTCCCCTGGTAAAGTGAGTGAATATATTCCAGGCCAGCAATTTTAACTTATACCTCCCTAGTGATTCATCCATAGTATTATATGTAGTAGTAATTTTTTCCTTTTCCTTTTTATATAATATTCCATTGTAATGATTCCATCACACTTTAAAAAAAAAAATCAAATCACTTTTGGTGGCCATTTGGATTTTCCAGTTTGGGGCTATAACAAATAATACTGCTATAAATATTCTTCTACATGTCTTTTGGTTCACATATATACATAATTTTTTGAAGAATGTAAGTATGAAATTTCTGGGTCATTGGTTATGTGTATGTTCAGTTTCAGTAGATACTGATAAAGTTTTCCAACACTGTCAAACCAATTTCCACTACCAAAAGCAGTGTATGAGACTTTATGTCACTCTGAATCTTTCCCCAAAACTTTCATCACTAGTTTCACAATGTGTAGCCATTCTGAAATGTGACCTGTGGTGTGACATTTTGTGAATTTGGCTTTCTTTGATTAGATTAGTTAGTAATTTTTTTTAATTTCATATTTTAAATTAATTAGTTACTATATTAATTTATCCCTTTTTCAATTTATGAATTTGTCTTTTTTGTTGTTAATATATTCTTATATTTCTAAGATTTGTTCCCCTTTATTCTTTTCTGTTTCTATTTTCTATTTCTTTCCTTCTTTCTTGTTATTCATGAAATGTACTTTTATCCCAAGGTTGATATAAAGTGTTTATATTGTTGTTATTTTCTATATATTTATAATTGTGATTTTTAATTTCCTTTTGGATGTTAAAGTTATCTAAAAAGTGCTTTGTAAAATCCTAAGAGGTTGCCCTTCTCTTTGCTTACACTTGTTCTTCTCTAGTTTTATTATATTGTAGTCATTGAATGCAGTCTTTATTTCTACTTGTAATTTAAAGAGGCTTTCTTTGTAACCATACATATAGCTATATTTATAAATGTTCCACACAGTATTTTTTTGTTGTTTAGAGAATTACCAGCTTCATTACACCTAATATTTTCAGTTTTAAATCCACCATAAAAGAGTATCTCTTTCCAAGGAACAAAAGAATTCTGGCCTGAGTCTCATTGGTTCAAATGGAGACTCAAGGCCCCTCCTGACCCACTCACTGTGCTCTGATTGGCTGTGCACAAGTACTACATTCTCATCCACATCAAGAAGAAGATCCATTGGATTGGAAGTTCCAGGAGGCCCAATTGTTGATAGTAGGTTTTGGAGAAAATCTGGTGCCTGTGGACTTTTGATTTGTGTGTCTTTGCACATTATTCCTTTCAGACCTACTGGATTTATGGAGGGGAAAATATTTTAGAGTATTTCCAGTCTTTCCCTGGCCTGTCCATACCTCTAGGCCTTGCTTCTCTGATTCAGAGAGGACCCCAGACCTCATCTCTCATATGGGAGTGGGCCACCCATTACTGCTGAGTAATCTGGGTGAGAAAAGATCTGCTGACACTATAGTCTTGCAGTGCCTACCTTGAGCCTAGCTTCGGACTCTTCAAATGAAATACGTTAAGGAGATTTCCCATAATTTTCTCCACTTGCTTTTCACCATACTGCACTGTTCCTAGAGAAAGGCTATTTTTGTATTTTTTTCCTAGTGAATTCGTCTACATTAGTTCAGTGCCAATCATTCAACAACTTGTAATCTTCATTATTCTTTGATTATTTCTCTAGATTTATTGGACAAAAGGAGGATGGATGGGATTGCTGAGTAAGTCAATGTTTTTAATGTTCAATTATTCTGTTCATTATCTTAGACTTATTCTATTGCAGGTTCTGTCAATAAAATTGGCAGTGCAAATTATAATAGATAACGTGGATAATCAAGAACAAACTATATCTATAAGCAAAAAATATTTGGTAATAGTAATGTTAAAACAAAAAGAACACTGAGTGGATGAAAGGCATTTCTAATGTTTTCATATACTTGAAGGGAAATAATTATTTGGCTACATGTCTACATTTTTGCTTAGAATTCTTACAGCTATGGTTTCAACTACTTCAGGGCAGGGGTGCTTGGCGGGTGGAGAATACTTATCACGAACTTCAAGAACATGGTAGAAATTGTTTTCTTCTATAAACTTCAAAAGTCATATTATGTTGTGGTTTTTGAAGTTTATTATTGATAATTTATCTTCATGTTTATCATAATTGCTCTTTAGTCCAAGGTTTATATAAGCTTAAATCTGAAAGGTGTTTTGTCGGACTGGCTTTAGTTAAAACTGTTCATTTTACTTCTTTTACAATAGGATTTGAGAGAGGATATTTTTATGTCTTTTTATACAAGTTGCTAATCAAAAATAAATAATAACATATAAGAAAATAGACTGAATGCTTGGAAAATTTATGGTAGAGTCTTGTGACCTAACCTTAGTCAACTGTTAAAATTGTCTTGTCTAAACAGGCTCAAGGAGAGCTTATTGTCTGCTGTAAGAGCTTACGAACCATATGGAGGTCTGGTGCACCAAACACGAATTCTTCTTCTGGGTCCAATTGGAGCTGGGAAGTCTAGCTTTTTCAACTCAGTGAGGTCTGTTTTCCAAGGCCATGTAACAAACAAGGCTTTGGTGGGTTATAAGACAACCGGGATGTCTGAAAAGGTGAGTCCATCCTAGGTCACTCAGCCTTTGCCTCTGTTCAAGTTAATTATATTTGAAAAGTCTTTTGCTGATAAATTTCATTACATATAGACTCCATTTCAATCTACAATTTTTTAGAAAATGAACTTTTAAAGTTGCTTTTCCTCTGCAGTACAGAACATATTTCATTAAGGATGGGAAGAATGGCAACTCCCTGCCATTTATTCTGTGTGACTCACTGGGGCTGAGTGAGGAAGAAGAAGGGCTGTGCATGGATGACATACCCTATATCTTAAAAGGCCACATTCCTGACAGATACCAGGTATGATCTGGCTAATTACTGAGAAAGTATAATTGATACTTAAAATGTTCATTTTTGCTGACTATTGACAATATTAGACTCTAGTGCATTAGCACTTATTTCATCAAACTAAACTTGTTCAAGGCCTTTTTCTGCTTTTTGATATTTTATTTTATGAAGAATTAAAACATCCAAAGGATTCTCCTGTCAGAGTTGTTATAACAACTCAATGTTGTTATACATTCAATTGCTTTTGGCTATGTGAAACATAAATCTAACCACATCAATTTGCTCACAAGCGTGATTTTTCTTATATAATAGGAAGTTTGAAGGCAGGCTGCTCTGGGCCAGTGTGGCAGGTTATTAATTTCAAGTGTCCTTCTGACTTTCTGTTCTGAGATCCTCAGCATAAAGCTATGGATGTAATGTTTGCCCCCCAGCCCCTGTTCACATGTTGAAGCCTTAATCCATAGTGTGATGATGTTTGGAGGTAGAGCGTTCAGGAGGTGATTAGGTCATGATGGTGAAGTCCTCATGAGTACAGTTAGTGTCCTTGTGAGAAAGGACACAAGAGAGATGACCTCTCTCACAGCCATATGAGGACACAGCAAGAAGGTGGCTGTGTATAAACCAGGCTCTCACCACACACCAAATCTACCAGTACCTTGATCTTGGATTTCCTAGCTTCCAGAACTATGAGAAATAAGTTTGCTGTTTAGGTCACCCAATACAGCAACTTATTATAGCAGCCCAAGCTGACTTAGAAATGTGGTTTTCATCTTTATGTTCTCAAGATGTTCATGCTAAGCACTGTCAGTGCTCCAGGCAAGAGGAAGGAAGAGATTAAAGACAAGACCTACTTTCATCTGCTTTTTAAAAAAACTTTCCCATTCCTCTTTATAAACATTTGGATCTTATGTTAATCATTAATTCACCTTGTTCCAAATGAATAGTCAAATGTGATAACATCTTTCATTGAATGTTGCTTCTTTTTCCTTCTAAATATGGCTATTTATTTCTTCATTCTATAGTTTGTCCTATTAATGTATTTTTCAATTCCTTTATAATGTTTCTTTCATTACCATATTGTCTAATTGTTTTAATTGCCATAGCAATCAATTATAACCCACTGGATAAGTCATATTCATCATTCATTTCTCACATTTTTTGGACTATATTATACATACACTTTTCCTTTTCCAAATGAACTTGTTTGTGCTGTTTGTATTTGTGTTTGATTTGTTGATGTTTTGATTGAAATTACATTAAAATTTTATATTGAATGTTGCTGTACATCTTGATATATCCAGTGTTTTTTCCAGAAACAGAGCATGCTTTACTTTTATATTCACGCAAGCTTCTTTCATTCTTTAGTATAAAGTTATCTTGTAGCAGTAGTTAAGCTTATTTTAAAATATTCTTTAAAAGAAATACTTATAGAGAATGTTAAACCTATGCAAAAGTGGACAAAACAATTTAATGAATTTGCATTTACATAGCTTCAAGAATTTTTTCATTTATATCCAATCTTGTTTCATCTATGTCTACTCACTTTCTCCTCTCCTGTATTATTTGGAAGAAGAGCTGAGAAGTCAAAACATTTCAACCATAAATGAATATGTATTTAAATACACATAAATATAATTATATATATATACACACACACACTTAGGGTCATAGGTGTCTTTTATGAAACATAGCCATAATATCCTTATCGCATCTAAAAGTAATAGTTTCTCTTGGGACTCCCCTGGAGGTCCAGTGGTTAAGACTCCGGGCTCCCAATGCAGAGGGCCCAGGTTCTATCCCTGGTCAAGGAAATAGATCCTGATTGCTGCAGCTAAGAGACCGCATGCCACAACTAAAAGATCCTGCATGCTGCCACTAAAAAAAAAATCCCACATGCTGCAATGACGATCTCGCACACAGCAATGAAGATTCTGCATGCTGCAACTAAAAACCCGGTGAAGCCAAATAAATAAATATTAAAAAAATAAATAAAAGTACTAGCTGCTCTTTATCAATATTACCCATTTCTATTTCTCTTTTAAGTATCATGCATCTTTAAAAAATTATTCAAATAAAAATTATTTATATAAATCTATCCAGCCTCTTTTAATAGTATGTTCTGCCTTTATATCTTCTGGTATTTTTCTTTGAAATTTGTTTTTTAAGAAATCTGGTTGTTTGTTCTGTAGACTAACCCATAGTCTGAACTTTGCCATTGGCACCCCTTGATGGCACCCTTTCCATGGTTCTCTGTTTTCTATGTAACCTAAAAATTGGTAGTTAAACCTAGAGGCATGTTCAGATTCAGCTTCTACTTCATAGGTGGTGGTGTGTTCTTTCATGAAGAGGCACACGACTTCGGGTTCTCTCATTTTTCTAATATAGGTATTAATTAATGTTCAATGCCTAGATCCTTTATTTATTAGAGTGTGAAAATAGTGATATTCTTTTTCTATCACTCCTTCTTCATTTCACATATGAAAGAGAAACTTCCTCTCATCTACTACTTGATTACTTAGTGGTACAGTTTATATAGGAAAGACAGGATGTATGCTCCATTTTTTCTTTTTTGCAAGCTTTTGAAACAGTAAGTTTCTTTGTATCTTCCAAAAATGACCATTTATTATTTTATTATTGATATGAACTCATGAATTGAACATATTTGATGTGTTTCTATCCAATGCAGTTTTTCACCATACTGATGCCAAATATACTGTCTTTGACAAGTGGGAACCTCTACAATTTGGTTGCTGAATCATTTTGACAGAAACCTAAAAATCTTCTATATTCCTTATTTATGATATACTAGATACCCAAGCTACATCTTGTGTATTTCCAGCTCTAGATTTTGAATCAGTTATTTCTCTACAGAATCCTGATATGGGTTATTAGAACTGTTGATTGCTTCATGCTTGGTCATTAGTTCTTGTCCTTTTCTGTAGACAGGGCTAAGATATACATCTATAGCTATATCTGTATCTATATCTATATATACATCTATATCTGTATTTATATATATGATAAAATACATTATAAATCCATGCAGAAACTTTCCATTCAAATACAGGGCCAGAGAATTTTTATTTAATCTCTTCTATCTTACATCTGTATCTGATTTCTCCCAAGAGGAGAATCCCTATTCTCAAGGACACCAGAGATGGCAGAATATCATGTCGCAACTCATTTGCTTTATCTCACATAATATTCACTGCAACTCACAGCAAAAATTCTACTACTACTACTATAAACAATTTAATCATACTTAATATCAATATAATATAATCACAATCTAAGCTGGAAACAATTTAGTCTTTTTAGCAGATTTTTATATTGTATTTAGGAAATATCGTGTAGTAGGAATATGCAAATTACTGTGTTTTCAAGTCAATCAAATAGTTTCTCTCTGTGTAGTTATGACCCCAACTGGATGTAAGAGTTTATTTGTTTAAAGTTAGGGATAGCTTTTAAAATTTAATTTTGTTTTATATTTATGTTTATCATTTCCATGAAGTCAAATCTACAAAAGAAAGCGTACTCAAGGAATCCATCTTTTCTCTGCCTCTTAAAATACATTACTCCTCTTTTCTTATAAGTAACCGTATACAAATTTATGGTTTACTGTGGTTTCCCCTTTCTTAGAGAAGTAATAAAATACTATGTTACTGATGAATCAGACTTTTGCTGCTGCAAATAGTCCTCAAGTTAATAGCCTTGTACATATGTCATTTTGTATGTTTGCCAGTGTATCTGTGGGACAGATTTCCAGCAGAGGAACTGTTAAAGAGTAAATGCATCCCATTTTGAACCACTTTTCCCCTTGCATTCTGCCTGATGATACCAGATTTCTTTCTGGTATCACCTCCACCTTTGCCCACATTGCTTCTTCATCTAGAACACTTTCCACCGTATCCTTATTCCCTTTATCAGACTAACTCCCCTGTTTTTTAGCTTTCAGAGTATAGTCCCTTCTCACAGAAGATTTACCTGACTAGGTGAAAGGACAGCTAGCTACTTGCACAATGACTGTCTTCTCTACCAGATTGCTAGCCCTTTAATATTAGAGACCTGCCTGTTTTGTTCACTGTTTCAGTCACTTGCATAGTGCCTGATATAGATTATGTGCTCACAAATATTCATTGAATAAATATGTTGCTTTATGTTTATCTTACAGTTTAATTCCATGGAACCGTTCATACCAGGTCTTGATAACTGTATTGACAGCCCATTACTGGAGCACAGAATCCATTGTGTGGCATTTGTGTTAGATGCCAACTCTGTTGAACACCTCTCTCATGAGATGGTGGAAAAGATCAGAAAAATTCGAAGGGAGCTGATTAAGTGTGGTGAGTCTCTTTCCACTTTACTACTAAGGGCAGCTGATTATATTGTAGGATGATTTGGGGACAGGGTGGAGAATTTAAGAAATTGCATTTGTGAATATTCCCTGGTTGATCAGTGTGATTCAATCAAATCAATCACCCACTAGCTGTGTGACTTTGTGAGGTGGCTCAAACTCTCTGTGCCTCAATTTTCTGACCTATAAAATTAGTATAATAACATAGGCCTACTTCAGAGATTATTGTAAAGATTAAACAAATTAATATAGATGAAGAAGAGCTTAGTGCATTCTCACTACCTGCTAGCACGGCCTCCCAGTATGTGTTTATTTACCAACAGTCCTACATTTCCCCCTTGTGTCTTAAAGGATTAGGAAGTGGAAAAGAACATTTCAGTAAGAAAAAGAGGCAAGAAAGTAAGATGTTGAGTAGGAGGCAGGAAAGTAGGATGTTGAGTAGGGAGAGGTAGCATAAAGGCTTTGGAGACTGGTAAATAGGATTAGGGAATTAGGGTGCCTCACTAGCTTTTCTTGGCTGTTATCCATTCTGTTTGGGTGTGAGCCAATTTGTCACAACTTGATTAAGTTAGAAGCAGGGAGTGACTGATTTACTTGCTCATTGAAATTTAAAATCTTGCAAGGTATTCAGGGAGGTGATCGCTAACACTGTGATAGCCAAGCAATGTATTTGTGATGCTTGGATAAATTCCATCTCCTTCTTGAGGCCTCTTCTCCCTCATCTTGTTTATTAGAGTGCTTTTGGTCTTTTCTCTAGTTTCCATAAAAACACAACTGTTTGGACAGGGTATGAAATCGATCAGTAATACTATAGCATACATTTTAGTTACCTCTCCCAAAAGGTGCTTTCATTTGAAGCCTCGTCTTTTCCCATAGGAGGCAATGAAGGAAACTTCCTATTTCAGAGGAATTCCAGGTACAAATGAGTAGTTAAAGGGGATTTTTTTTGTGTGGGGGATAGGGAAACTTCCCAAGTCTCTAAAATTGCTCCATAGATAGCCTATCGCATAATTGATAGCTTATTAAATGAAAAATACTGATGTTGTCTATAATAATGAAAACAATATGGATCTTTTTGGTGCAGGTGTGGTCCATGTGGTGTTGCTCACTCATGTGGATACCTTGGATCTGATTACCAAAGGTGACCTTATAGACATATACAGATGTGTGCCTGTGAAACTCAAGGTAACGGATGATGCCATTTGTAAACATATTTTCTGGGGTATTTTGTCACTATAATGACATATTACTGTGTATAAAAATAAAAATAATTACCTACTGAGTTTAAGAAGAATTAAAACAATTGCTTTGGATAATTCAGACTCATTTCCCAAGTTTTAAAAGTTAAATACGAGGGTGAGTCAAAAATTATCTGCACTCTGGCTGTAGAATTTATTTTAATTAACTTTTAGAAAAGACGAATACATCATTTTTCAACATAATCTGTTTGCTTTTCAATACACTTTATCCATCTGTCAATAAGCCTTCGTATTCCCTCGTTTAAAATGTTTTAGGCTGAGCTGTGAGCCACGAATGCACCGCTGTCTTCACTTCTTCATCAGAAGTGAATCTCCTTGTAGGGATGCTAACACTGGTGTGACCTGCCTTGAACTTTTCTATCCATTCATACACATTTCTTTGCAACAAAATACTTTCTCCATACTGCACACAAAGTCTTCAGTAAATAATGGCACCAGGTATGCCCTCAGACCACAAAAAACGAATCACTGCAAGCTGCTCTTTTTTCATGCAGATCACAAGTGGGGCATCCATGTTTGCTCGCATCGCAGTTACAAATGAACTGAGGTAACACGTTCACACCTGCACAGCAGTGACTGGGAAGACAGTAGCCTTGAACAGAAAGCACTGATAAGACCATGAGGCTAACAGAAGTTTTAATATAACCGGAGTGCGGATAATTTCTGACTCACCCTCGTATATACTTATCTTTACACTGACTGACACAGATAATTCCATTCATTACAATTTAATTCAATTAGGTTCAGTTCAACTAATATATATTGATTACCTTGAATGATCAAGCCAGTGGGATAGTCTCTAATCAAATACACAGATAATTAAAACAAATTCCCTGCACTAAAAAGTGTATAATTTTATAGGTAGAGGTGAAAGGATAAGGGGGTAGGAAAAGAAAAAAATTGACAAAAGAATATGATATGATTGAGTATGATAAATAGAAATAATTAAAAATAAAATGCTTTGAAAGTTTAGAGAAGAAAAATTGTATTAAAGAAGATGAGGAATGATTTCATCATGGGGGTGGTACTGGGAAGTGGCTTTCAAGGAGGAGTATTTCAGGAAGTGAAGGGACAAAAAAGGCAAAAAACTGAGGCCCTGGGGACAGCATAAGTCAATACATCAGTGAAGGAAAAGGCAGCGTATGGGTGTCATTTAGTTTAGCAGAGGCCTGGATCCTTGGAGGGGGAGAGAAAGTGAGAAAGTTATATCTGCATGAGGTGATTTTATTGATTAGGTGCATTATGTGGAATCACAGCAATTTTTTTGAAAGAGTGATGATATGACCAAAGTTAAGCTTCACAAAAATTAATCTGCCACCCATGTGCAGAATAGATTGGAGTCAAAAGGAACCTGGAGGTGGGAACAATGGTCGGGAGGATATAATGATAGCTAATATTTGTTGAGCGCTAAATATGTGATAGATTTTCTTATTCAATACTTATAACAACCTTGTGAGATGGGTACTGTCATCACCACATTTAATAGATAAGTAAGCAAAAGCACACAGAATAAAGCATTTGGCAGTTTACTGACAGTGCTAGGAAGTAACAGAGCCCTATTTTGAACCCAGGCGGTGTGGTTCCACAAATAAACTACTCCCAACATGAATTAAACACCAACATTAAACTAGTCTAGTAAAATCAACTTATCCTGAGAATAGCCTTTAAAAGGAAACTGAAGGAAATGATAGATTATAATATAAAGGTGTTAAAAATGCTTTAATTTCAGAGTAGTTTGTATGGAACTGTTAGTTAGCTTTCATTTCTAATTCATATTGAATCTATTATGTGTATTCTAAATGAAAATTAGCAGTGATATTAGAACTTGACTTGTGAAGTTCTTGAACAAACTTTATGGGGATAAATCTCTGTCTCCATATTTTCCAACAAGAAAAGTATTGCCAAATTCCTATTTTTTGTCATTGCTTTCATAATTTATATTGACAGAAAATTGTATTTTTCATTGTTTTAAGATTTCTGGGTTTTAAATTCTGTATTGCAGCTTGAGGCGGTTCACAGAGAACTTGGATTCGCTCTCTCTGACATCTTTGTGGTTAGCAATTACACTTCAGAGTGGGAGCTAGAACCCATCATGGACGTTCTGATCCTCTCTGCGCTGAGACAGATGCTGTGGGCTGCAGATGACTTCCTGGAGGATTTGCCTCTTAAGGAAACAAGTTGACTTTTTTGAGGTGTAGAAGCTTGCAGGTGTCAGCTTCGTGGCTACTTCCGGTTTGGGTACATCCTAGAGGATCTATACTACTTCTCTTCCCCCCGTCTTGTTCTTAAAATGAAATATTTGAAATGATCGATCTCTGCCGTTCCCACTGTCTGAACATCCCAAGCAGTATCCTTGCCCTCTTCTGTCAAAATGGGCTTTGCTGCTTAGGACCCAGAATGGGATTGGCTCAGCATTTTTTTTGATCAGATGTGATCTTTGATTATCACTTCTTCCTTCCGACCTTATACTTCTACCTTTTTTGACTTGACTTTTCAATGCCTCCCTCTTGTGAAAGCCCCTATTAATGCGGTGTGGTCAGTTCTGGGTAAAGGTAGGTGCCTTTCCTGTTTACTACCTCAGATTTTAGTGTTACGTGTATTTTCTGTTATTAACCTGTACATAATACATGCTGCACTGTTCCAATCAAAGATCAGACAGAAGTGTCAATCTAAACTCAGATCTTATTTTAGTTTGTGGGAAATCAGAGTATCATATCATCTCTAGTTCTCTCTCACTTGCCAACTTCTGGGAAGCTCTCACACTACTGCCTTTGCTGTCCTGACTCTGCCATTTTGGTTTTTCTGTTCCTTCTCTCCCTCATGGTACACGCGCTCCCAAAGTCAGGGTTGGCATAGACATCCTGTAGCCCAATGTTTCTTCTTCCTACTGATTGCTTTTCCTTAAATAACCCATTAAGAATATTTTGTTTCTCTTTACTCAGAGATCAGAGGAAAGCAATGATCAGATGTGAGTAAAGAAATGTGTCTCTAATTCTGCCTTGCAATTCTTATTTATTTCTAAAGTGCTTGATTTTTTTCTCTTTGGGTCCCAGTTAATGTTGTATTCTTTAACCTCAAGCCATTTTTATTTGAATATCTGAATACTTCTTCCAGGATGTGGCAATTAATACTAATGAGTTCCAGGGGACTAAAAATGAGAGGGACTGTAGTTTGATTACTCTGTCAATTAGGACTATTTTAGTTTCAAGTGACAAAACTCAACCTGAACTACATGAATAAAAAGACGACTATAGTACTGGGTCAAGTAATGCAGCAGTAGAAAAGCCTGGAATTGAACTGAACTGGTGGCAGGAATTGTTGAATCTAGGGATTCAAAAGCTATTCGAAAGCTATTCTTTCTCTTTCTGTCTCTCTCTTTCACAACACACACACACACACACACACACACACACACACACACACACACCCTTTTAATTCCTGCTTTCTGTATATTGCTGTCATTCTCTCAGGCTAGCAATCTTGATAAATCCTTCATCTTCTGAGTCCAAGCTTCAGGCTGACATTCATTCAGTCTTGTGACCGAAAAGAAAGGACTTTTCTTTCCCAGTTTCATTGTGAAATACTCCCCCAAAATGACTGCAATTGATCTAGCTTAAGTCATATTCCTAACCTCCCTCCCCCAGGAATAATTACTTTATCAAGAAGAGCTAGGAAGTATGATCAACCCATCTTAGATCATATCTGCCCAGGAAGAGTGATATATTATTAGAAGAAGAAAGTTAATCATGGACATGGCTACTGTTGGACTAACTGAGCTGGAGAGGCTAAATGTTAAAAAAAAAAACCTTTTTAAACTTTAATAAAAAGCATTTTGGTAAGTACCACATACACATAAAAAGTGCATGGTTCAAAAGTACAATATATAGCTGGATATATTTTTACAAAACTTTACAAACCCATGAAACTGGAACTCAGATAGAAACAGAACATCACCAGCATCAAATAAGACCACTTTATGCCATGTCTAATTATCTAGGATATCCACTTAGGTGTTCAGACCTTTAATTGCAACATTATCTATGATCATACCTAGCATATCCACTACTCTAACTTCTAATTGGGTAGATTGGTCTTGTTCTTTTTCATCCCTCACATAAATAGTATTGTGCATTTACTCCTTTGAGTCTGACTTTCATATGATAATGTATTTGATTTATATTATTGCACAATGATAAAGATGATTAATTCTCATCTATTCTATCTTTGATGGGCAGCTGGATAGCTTCCAGTTTGGCACTATTACCAATAGTGTTACTACAAACATTCCAGTATACGCCTTTTGGAGAACATATGGAAACATTTCTGTTGGGTATCTATATAGGGCAGAATCGTCGTGTCATAGAGTATGTACATGTTTAGCTTTAATCGATAATACTAATCCCTTTTAAAAGACATTTGAAAAATGTTTGGGTTTTATTTAAAAATTTAATGAGTCAAACCTTCCAAATTTTTAAAACACCATCTCAAAATTTAATATATTTTATTTCTTATTTTATCAATTCAATTGTTTGACTAAACCTTCCTGAGTACTAAAAGATTCTTACAAATCTATATCTTGATCTTAGGATCATAGGGAACCTGAAGTTATTCTAAATTACCCAATATATTATGAAAATGTAATAAGATTTCAACTTAAATCCATGAGTTCAGAGTAGGTACTTAGTTAGATATTCTAAATGAGAGATATAAGAAATTTGACCTATCAGCACTTTTATTTTGGTTAACTCTTGCTGCCTGAGAAACAACTCCAAAATTTAGTGCCTTAAATAAGAATCACTCATTATCATCTGTGTCTGGGGATTGGCTGAAGGTTGGTTATTCCAGCTTGCACTCAACTGAACGGTTATACTTCAGGCTATGGCTGTTGGGGTAGGTTGGCAGGGGCCGTTCCACGCCACATCTGGGCATTCTGAAACTGATGAGAATGCACAGCTTTCTGGGGGAAGCTCTTCTTGTTGTGTGGCAGGATTGCAAGAAGGCAAGGGAAGCCATGCAATGTCCCTTAAAGCCTAAGTGTACAATGAACACATCTTCCTAATTCAGAGAGGAGATCCTGGATTTTTTTCCCCTCTCTGGGAAAGAGAACGACACTGAAGCCAAAATACAAGACTAACCTAAGAACTTTGATTTAGTTATTTACTGAAAAGACATCAACTACCCTTTTTTTTTTATAAATTTATTTATTTATTTAATTTATTTATTGGCTGCATTGGGTCTTTGTTGATGCACACGGGCTTTCTCTAGTTGCTGAGAGCGGGGGCTGCTCTTCATTGTGGTGCGCAGGCTCCTCATTGCAGTGGCTTCTCTTGTTGTGGAGCACGGGCCCTAGGCGCGTGAGCTTCAATAGTTGCAACACATGGGCTCAGTAGTTGTGGCTCATGGGCTCTAGAGCACAGGCTCAATAGTTGTGGCACACGGGCTTAGTTGCTCCGTGGCATGTGGAATCTTCCCAGGTCAGGGCTCGAACCCATGTTCCCTGCACTGGCAGGTGGACTCTTTACCACTGCGCCACCGAGGAAGTTCTCAACTACCCTTGATGACCCACCTCAGTAGCAGCTAGTTGCATTTCTCATTTGAGTGACATTCATCATATTGGTTTTATCATGTCTTGGGGAAGGAGCCTACTTTTGAACTGAGCAGGATATGCTGTGACTCTAAGCTGGGTTTGGATCTGAAGGGAGGTGTGCTACCAGTGCATTTCTAGTAGGTCAGAGTCTCCTGTTCTCTTTTGACTAAATCAGATATGAATGTGGAAGGAACATTAAATAAAAAGGGTATTCAGGAAATCAGAATGATGTCCAAAAGAGTGAATTATGCCTGACTTGATGAGCAAGTATCACTGATGGAATTTGCCTCTGAAACTTTGAAAAGGCTGATTATGAAAAGCCTATTCCTATTAAATTGAACTGCAGTTAGGAGTCTACAGGTTCAACTGATAATCTGGAATAACAATATTTTGGTGCCTATTATATATTTGAATAACACTCACAGAGTAAACAGTTAACGGCAAATATACTTTTGGTGGGTTAACTAAAACTGGTCCCAACATGCCAAGAGAGATTTGGGGGCCTTGGGAATTGGACTTGGTGTGTTGAATTGAGTGCAGATGGCTTTTCTGGAGGCTCACCACCACACTGAGAGGAATTTTGAGCCAGATAGGGACACTGGGGTCCTCTCTCGGGAAGCTTGTATTGCTAGGTAAGGCATCTAAAAGGTGACGAAACTATCTGAAATGGAAAGAGAGTAAAAGGGGTTGGGGGGGAAGCAGTAGCTGGGTGAAGTAGAGGCTCAGGCTATGGAAACGCTAGGGTCAACATAACATGGAAAGCCAGCGCTGGGAATGCAGTCTTTTACTGTTGTTTCCTCTTAACCAGAGTACCCAACTTTAAAGCAAGGGGATGTTCCCCATAGCAAAATTGGTTGAGATTGGACAGGTTCAGTATCAACCACCTCCTCCTGATGGGAAGCAGATGCTACCTAGAAGCCTCTAGCAGTAAAAACTTATTTGTCTTCATGTTGTTTTTTTGATGGCTGGCATATATGTATGTATTTTTATCCAGACCAGAAGGCAACCAAAATTTACATGGCCTCTGGTGACTCCTCCGGCTATGGGAAAATATATAGCATACAGAAACTGGCAATTTTACTGGAAAGGGTGGTAAACTGTCACAGTAGTATTATTCATGTGTGGTGGACTAAGCATCACTTAAAACTCTACCATAGCTGTCTAGTATAATAAAGGATATATAGGCTCAATCACAGATGTAAATGAAAACAAAACTTACAAAGACAGTGAACCTCCAGGATGAAATGATTCCCCCCGCCCTAATTTGGTGTATTACCCATGCAAACTAACTGGCCAGAGGAAGAAGTAAATTTCATTTTGGAAAAGTTATACACACAATACATATCAATACCTGTAAAAATGCAGCAGTGTTGTAGTACAACCAATAGTGGGTAAAAGAATTAAAAAATCCACCTGGTTCATGTTTGTTGTTGCACGTATCGATAGTTCCTTCTTTTTATTGCTGAGTAGCATTCATTATGTGGATATAGCACATCTCTTTACTTTTTCACCTGTCAATAGACTTTTGAATTGTTTACAGCAAAGTTGAAGATATGCAGACAGACCCGATGAACTAGCAATTTGACTCTCAGTTACATACCTTAGGGGCAATTTTTATATGTGCATCAAAAGATACATGTAAGAATGTGTGTAGTAGCATTATTCATAACAGTCCCAAATTGGAGACAACCCCATGCCTATCAATATCAGAAGAGGTAATAAATTGTAGTATATTACACAGAGCATTTCATTTCATGTAGCAATGAAAATTAAAGAACTATATACAATAGTATAGATAAATAGTACAAATATAATAATGACCAAAAGGAGAAAGACATGAACGAATCTATACACTATGAAAAGATTTATATAACTCTCACAAAAGTTCTAAATGAAAGAAAGGGAATGATGATCATAAAAATGAAGATGGAGGGGCTTCCTAGGTGGCGCAGTGGTTGAGAATCCACCTGCCAATGCAGGGGACATGGGTTCGATCCCTGCTCCAGGAGGATCCCACATGCCGCAGAGCAACTAAGTCCATGCGCCGCAACTATTGAGCCTATGTGCTGCAACTACTGAAGCCCACGTGCCTAGGGCCCATGCTCCGCAACAAGAGAAGCCACGGCAATGAGGAGCCCGTGCACCACAATGAAGAGTAGCTTCCACTCATGGCAATTAAAAAGAAAAAAGCCCGCACACAGCAGAAAAAGACCCAACACAGCCAATAAAATAAACAAATTTATTTAAAAAGAAAAAAAAAGAAGAAGATGGAGATGACCTTCCAAGGCGGGGTGGGGGGTGTTGTAAAGAGTGAGTAGCTCACCTGGTGCTTCTGCAGGAGCTAAAAGTATACTTTGTTTTAATCAGCGGGTGGTGAAATAGATATTTGCTTTATTATTTTTAAGTTGAATACTTGTATTTTATGTACTTTTTCTCATGTATTGTATATTTCATAATTAACACAGAAAAAAGTAATATCACACACAAACTTTGGACTTAGACAAAACTGAATCTAAATCTCTATTATGCTACAAAATTTGTGATCTTTTAAAAATCTTTAATTTCCCCATCTTACAGATGAGGGTGATAACTCTTTATTCATAGCTGTGTTGTAAGAACTAAGTAATATACATAACTAAATTATTAGTGTAGGCACTTAGAAACACAAACTCAGGTTCTGAAAGACATTGCCAGTCTTCTATAACAACAAACTAATAATTAACTATCAGTCTCTATTGTAAATTTAATTTTGTTGCAGTTGAAAATAAAGATAAGATTTGGAATGGGAAACTCATAAAAAAAAAAGAGATACTTAAAATTGAATTGTCAGTTTTTTTCTTTCTTTTTCTGTTTGTTTGAGATGCAGTTTTAAAAGAAAACACACCTTTGGCTTCAAGAGCACACTACATCTCAGATTCAAAATCTGAAATAGCAAATAGAAACATATTAAACGGCTTGGTCATGTCTGCCCCCTAGTGGTCAGTACTGTACAAAATGGAGAGGATGCTGAAAGTTGAGTCTGGAAGCTTAAATAAAAACAAAGGCTTCTAATCCTTTAAAAAAAAACGATCACAACAGAAAAAGTTTTAACGTGTAATTTTGTTAAAGATATGCAATATTGATTGGAAGATAATTTTCTCCTGGTGTTGAATATAAGATAGTATTTGGAAACGCTGTGTTCTGTGCTACATTTAGTTATTCCTGCATTGTATCAGACTGCTTATTCATGCATATTTGCAATTTAAGCTACTATTAATCTATCGTATTTTAGTATGTTTGTCAACCTGTAGAATATAAATTTGAATGTATAATACTCAAGCCTATGGTGATCAATGAACACATAAAGTGGGTACTTTTGCCTTTTGCTTTTCAAAAATGTTATACCCAATTACATTACATTTGGATAATGAGGTTTGAGTCCACTTGCATATGAGTTAATTCGTGCAGGCAAATTACACTCCTGTAGAACAGAAGACACATTATGCTTCAAGAGCCATGTTGCTTCCATTTTAATTTATATTTGATTTAGTATTATTCTATATGAATGAGGAGTTTGTAAATTAGTTACTTAGTTACTATAGTACATTGCTACAAAAATCATGACAAGGTGCCCCGTTTCCCTGCCAATTCTTCTTCAGAGATTTACATTGAATTCCTTTCAGGTACATGGTATTATGTCTAAACTTCTTAGGACAGTTTTCCTAATCTGGACATATTTGATCTCAAACAAGAAAACAAGAGCTCCACTGAGTGACTTCCTCTTCCTGACTTCCTCTTCCTGACTTCCTCTTCCTGACTATTTCATGCATTGTCCTATCTCCATGCCATTGTTTATACTTTGGGGCAGTTAATTTCTATCTACAATACCTTGTTTTCTCATCTGCCAAATGGGGATAATTATAATACCTACTTCAGAGAGTTGTTTTGAGGATTAAATGAGAGAGTATATGTAAAGCACCTTTCGAAGAGTGTCAGAAATATAGTAAGCAGTAAGTAAAAGCCTGTTATTATTCATCTTTCCCTTGTAATATTCCATCCCGTACTCCTCTCTACCACCTGCCAATCAAGAATTGATTTCTCTGTTATTTGCATTCTGCTGACTCTTTGTGGATACTGTTCAAGCATGATCACACTATATGTTAATTATTTAGCTATATGTCCATGTGCCTGGCACACTGTTTTTTGTGGGCAGTTCAGTTAGTACAGTTTCTGCACATAATAGATGTTCAATAACGTTTGGGGAGATTAAATGAAGTAATTAGAAAACATATGAAGATTGATGGGATGTGAATATGATTCATGAAAATCCCGTTGAGAACAACAACAAAACAATTACAGTAGATCCTTGAACAGCACAGATTTGAACTATACAGGTCCACTGATACTCAGATCTTTTTTAATACATTTATAGGAAATTTGGGGGGAGATTTGAACCAATTTGAAAAAACTTGCAGACAAACCATGTAGTCTAGAAATATCAAAAAAAAAATGAAGAAAATGGTATGTCATGAATACATAAAATATATATAGATACTGGTTTATTTTATCATTTACTACCATAAAATACATACAAATCTGTTACAAAAAGTTAACATTTATCAAAACTTATGCATAAAACACTTATAGACTATACTTGGCACCATTCACAGCTGAGAGAAATGTAAATAAATGTAAAGATGTGGTATTAAATTGTAAATGTGTAAAATTAACTGCAGTACATACTGTGCTACTGTATTAATTCATAGCCGTCTCCTGTTACTGTCCAGGTGAGCTCAGGTGTTGGGAATATCTGTGTAAAACGCCAAGTGATACTAATCGTCTCTATGTGTGCAGTTCCTCTCCAGTAAACTGCATATCACAGTAAAAAGTGATCTCTCCCAGTTCTTGCATGGTTTTCATCATGTTTAGTGCAATACCGTAAACCTCGAATAACTCCAAGGGATCCATGCGAAGTGCCACTAGTGAGGCTGGAAGTGCTCCCAAGAAGCAGAGAAAAGTCATGACATTACAAGAAAAAGTTGACTTGCAGGTTATGTACCCCAGATGGAGGTCTGCAGCTGCTGTTGCCTACCATTTCAAGATAAATGAATCCAGTGTAAGGACCATTATAAAAAAGAGGAAAGGAAATCCGTGAAGCCATTGCTTCAGCTAGATCAGCAGGCAAGAAACACCTTGCAGTTTTTGCAAAACACCTTTTTATCTTGTACTGAAAATGCAGCTTTTATGTGGGTGCAGGCATATCTTCAGACTCTAATATGATTAAAAAAAAAGTGAAGTTATTACATGACAACTGAAAGCCAAAGGAAGGTGAAGGATCTAAAGCTGTAGAATTTAATGCCAGCAGAGGATGGTTTGATAATTTTAGAAAGAGGTTTGGCTTAAAAAATGTCAAGATAATAGAAGCAGCTTCTACTGACCAAGAAGCAGCAGATGAATTCCCAGATGCCATTAAGAAAATAATTGAGAAGGAAGGATTCTCCTGAATTTTTTTTCAACATTTTTATATGTATAACTAACAAGTTATTTCTTCTCATTTTTTTTAGCACTTTATTGGAGTATAATTGCTTTACACTGTTGTGCCAGTTTCTGCTGTACAACAAAGTGAGTCAGCAGTATTTATACATATATCCTCATATCCCCTCCCTCCCAAGACTCCCTCCCACCCTCCCTATCCCCACCCCTCTAGGTCATCACCAATCATCTAGTTGATCTCCCTGTGTTAATGCAGATGAAAATGCCCTATTCTGGGAAAAAACACCACAAAGGTCATTTATTTGTAAGGAAGAGAAGGGAGCACCAGGATTTAAGTCAGGAAGGGACAGGCTCACTCTGCTGTTTGTGTAAATGCACTCCGGTTTACAATCAAGACTGCCCTTATCTAGAAAACTGCTAACATCTGAGCCTTGAAGGGAAAAGATAAACACCAGCTATCAGTCTTGGTTGTACATCAAGAAGGCCTGGACAATGAAAATTCTTTTTCTGGATTGTTTCCATCCATGCTTTGTCCCTGAAGGAAATACCTTGCCTATAAGGGACTGCCTTTTAAAGTTCTTCTGATATCGGACAAGGCCCCTGGCCACCCAGAGCCTCATGAGTTCAACATGAAAGGTGTTGAAGTGGTCTCCTTGCCACCAAACACAATGTCTCAAATTCAGCCTCTAGATCAGTGGGTCATCAAGACCTTTAAGACTCAATACACATGATATGTTATGGAAAGGATTGTCAATGCTGTGGAAGAGGACCCTGATGGACAGAACATCATGAAAGTCTGGAAGGATTACATCTTCCACTGAAGCTGCCATTGTTATTATGCAAAAAGCTGTGAAAGCCATCAAGCCCGAAACAATAAATTCCTGCTGGAGAAAACTGTGTCCAGATGTTGGGCATGACTTCACAGGACTTATGACAGAATCAATCAAGGAAATCAAGAAAGAGACTGTGGCTGTGGCAGAAAAGGTGGGGGGTGAAGATTTTCAGAATAAGAATCTTGGAGGAATTCAAGAGCTAACAGACACCACACCAGAGGAATTAACGGAAGATGACTGAGTGCTTCTGAACCAGTGCCAGACAATGAGGAAGAAGATGTAGAGGAAGCAGTGCTGGAAAGCAAACTGATATTAGACAATCCGTCAGAAGGGTTCCAATTTTCCAAGACCGATTTTGCATTCTTTTAGGACATGGATGGGCCCTTGTATGATACGGGCGCCGAAACTAAAGTGAACAGTAGGAGGATCGATTCCGCACAGAAACATTTTTAGAGAAATGACGAAGCAAAAGTCAGACAGAAATTACGATGTAGTTCCATAAAGTTACACTGAGTATGCCAGCCTCTCCTGCCTCCCCCTCCCCCTCTTCCATCTCTGCCACCCCTGAGTCAGCAAGACCAACTGCCCCTCTCCGTCCTCCTCCGCAGCCTTCTCAACGTGGAGACGGCAAGGATGAAGACCTTTATGATGATCCACTTTCACTTAATGAATAGTAAACCATCATCACGCTGTACAGTTAATACACTTATCTGTTGTGTATATGTGAGGGTCTTCATCAGAAAACTTAGTAACTGTATGGCAGGAACTGTAGGAGACACTTTTGTGCCATCATCGTCGTCACCACCTAAGTATTCATCGCGTAGAACATTGTGCACATTGTATTGAAGTGGACAGCGTATCTCCCGTAGGCGTAAGGAGAGTGATGTTTAATATGAAATTGACAATGTTTTCTTACTGTTTCATAACTTTGCTTTCAAAGAATTACATTTCCATACAGTCTGCCTCTCTCCCTCTCATTATTGGAGAAACTATGTATTATCCTATAGTCCCAGTGGTAAGTGATTTTTTTAAAAAAAGTAACAATGTTTCTAATGCATTATGAATATGACTACAGTATTGTATGCGGTAAAATTTTACAAAGATTGATTCACTAGTGTATAGGTTAGGTTACCGTAAAGCAATCATATTGCTGCTTCTTCATCATCAATTCACGAATTATTATACTTGTAAATAAATATGCATTTTTTTCACATTATCTTTTCATTTTGAAGTCTAGTGATCGTAATACATAGGAAGTCTCTAGTATCAGACAAGACAATAGCGATGTATATACTGTCAGACAGATGATTCATCTTGTAAACAGATGATGTAAACTTATGGTATTGATAAATACAGTACAGTACTGTAAGTGTATTTTTCTTCCTTATAATTTTCTTAATAAAATTTTCTTTTCTCTAGCTTACCTTATTGAACAATATAGTATATAAAACATGTAACATACAAAACATGTGTTAATTGACTGTTTATGTGATTGGTAAATCTTCCACTAACAGGAGGCTATTAGTAGTTAAGTTTTGAGGGAGTCAAAAGTTATTTTCAAGTTTTTGGGTCTGTGTGGGGTCTTGGCACCCCAACCCCCATGTTGTTCAACAGGCAACCGTAATTTTAAATGTAGAGGAATAAGGAAAAGGCAAAGAAAGTGGGAACTGAAGCCATTGCTCCTTTTATTAGTCAGCCTTAATGGTCATCTGTATTCATCAGACTCCTGGCAGAAAATAATAGTAACTCTGGGTCTTTTAAGCAAAGTGATGGGAAAGCTGAGAACGCAAATGAAAGATAGAGAAACAAGCCATGGGTTAGCCGCGTAGGGGAGTCAAAACTTTACCTCTGCTGATCTTAAGTATGCACCTAGGGTTCTTTAACGAAAAGATTAACAGGAGAAAAATAGTTTATTTACCTGTGCAGTGCGCATCATGGAGGAGAAACCTCAATAAAAAGTACCTCAAAACTGTGGTTTAGAACTCCAGCCTCTATAGCATCTTCCACAAAGAACAATGCATTTGTAGAGAAATGGCAGGACAAAGGAAGGCAGTTTTGGGCTTCTAAGGATGACAGACTGTGGGAACGCAAATACTTAGGAGGGAGCTAATAAAGTGAGGTTTGTTTGTGGATTGCTTTGGTGCTGTCTCTCAGCTGATAAAAGTGTCTCCAGTAAAGGGAAAATTTATATCCTGCTTTCAGACAGAAAAGGGGAGGGTGGAGAGAGATTTTCCTTCTTCTTAGGTGTCTTTAACTCAAAATAATTTTTATGTCAGAGCGGTGTATTTGGGGATGACGTATCCTGGTTTCCTTCAGGTGAAAGATGTAGCTGCTACCACGCTTAGGGCAGAGAGGACAATGTGATGAGATGGTGTTACCTGAACCAAGAAGCCAAAGCTCTTTGGAGCAAACTCTAAGTGAGGGCTTCCTGGTGAGAAGTGAAACTGCACAGGATAGACTATCCTATAGAAGCTGGAGCCATGAAGAAGACATAGTTGCTGCGGGAGGTCACACCTAAGAGTGAAAACGGAGCAGACAGACCCCCCACCTCTGCACTACCGCCCTCTAGTCTCTAGCTGGTACCTCCCACTGGCCAAACGCAGCCGTAAACTAGCTGAGGTAGGAGCCTGGATAAAGCAGTCTGCAGGGGCGGGCTTTTCTATGATATGGAGTGGACGTGGATGCAAGCCTGAGGAACAGATCTGGAGGCAGAAGTGCGGCTGACCATTTCTAACTTCTTTTCTTCCCCACAAATTACATTCCTACCTCTATCTTTCTGGCCATTCCTAAGCACAGGATAAGCGTTCATGCCTTTACTACTTTTCCTGCAGCACAGAACGCAATCTGTATGCTTTTTAACTTTTAGAATCTAACCAAGTGTTCAAAACCCAATTGGAATGCCACACCATTTAAAAACTTTTCTCATACTATCACTTAAATAGTATATTCCATCAGTGCTTTATAGTACTTCGATTATGCTTCTCTTGTAGCAGTAATTTTTGCCTTACAGTAGAGTGATTTATGTATAGGTCCTTTTCTCTTAATATTAAAAACATATTTGGCTATTGCTTGACTAAAAATCCCCACAAATTCAACACTTTCTTTAGTGCCAAAATCAGTGTGAACTGTGAACTGTGAGGACATTACCTAAGATGGTCTTGCCTCCACTTACAGCCCAGGGACCTAGGTACATAGTATCTCTCTCTGGACACCAGGAAGGTCTTCCGTTAGCTCAGAAATGGGAGGAAAAGGACTTTCTCCCTGAGGCATGGAGAGATTGAAACTACAATGGGTATCACAATTTTGTCTTCACCCCCCTTTGGAGAATTCACCATCCTGGCATGAGTCTAATTTATTTAGGGGAAAAAAAAGTTCATTGAATTTTTTTTAAAAAGATCATTTTCTTCTTCTAAATATAGAAAGGTTTCTATCTCTTTTTCAAGACAAAGCTACAGAGGGTGAGAAAGTTATGGCCAGTATGCTTTTCCTTAACCAGTGGTTATGATTTGTTAGCACAACTATTAGGGTTGGTCAGTATCCGCAGTATCTGTAGCTTCAAACCACGTATTTCCCAGTGTATCAAACTACAATTTTCCCACACTGTAAGAGGAGGTAAATTCACCTGTTTAACACCATTCTTTATTGAGCATCCATGTACCATGAACTGTGCAAGTGTCTTGGGAAAGTCACTCTGCACAAAGCTTGGTCACAATGATAGATGGATGGGGAGCCAGTTGCTTTCAGGGATGTGGACTGGGGCTGTTGAGGGCCCAGCTTGGTTTAAAATAACACAATCTAACTGCATCAAAGCGATGCCAAGGGCGTGCATTTCAACGTACAGTCCTCAGTCATTCCAAGATCTCAGTATCTAGAAACTTGCAACTATTCTGTACTCTCCACAAACTCGAGATATTCTTCAAGAGTCTCAGACTATGGGTTTTTGAGATTCACTCCTTTACTGTTCTAATTTTGCTCCTTTTCCAGGTTTTATTTTTAAAACATTTAGCATTCCTCTGGGCTACATTTTCCATGCATTTCATATGCATGGAAAATATGCTTACCCTGAAAGTCATATAAATTTTAAGTTATAAGAATGGGCTCCTAGTTGTATTTGAGAAAAGTGATTCCTTCCGACCTTCATGATTATTATTCATGAGAATCTCCACTGTGTAGGGTATTGTTCCAGATTCTGGAGTTTGAGGGGTGTAGCATTAAAATGGGACTCTGAAAGCACAGAGTCAACATTTTGCTCTATTGTTAAGTAGCTCTGAGATTTGAGGTTAATTTCTTTACTTCTGTAAGATTTGGTTCTTTCATTTGTAAAGTTAGGAGCTCAGACTTCACAAGATTAATCCTAAGCTCTTTTCCAGGTCTGAAATTCTATGCTATCATAACTATAAAAATCCTGATGTAAATATTTGCATATATGGGACACACAGTTAAAACTCTGTAAAGTATTTCCCTCTGACACATGAAGTTCTAAGTGATACAACTTGATTTTGAATGTATCTTTGCTGTGTGAGCGATGGGAGAAATCTTAAAAAAAGACACCTGTAAGTTACAGATCGTCTTTCTGTGACTTTTCTCTCACCTTTTCATAGTTTTCTATTCAAAACAAGTTTTATCACAATTTGCAGCCAAGTAGAATCAAAGTAGTATATAAAAATTGATCCATGTTTATATACTGTTTTCATACATCATTTAAAATTACCAAACGATGCACCAAATATCTGTAATTGGTTCCAGTTTGTCATTTGTGGGCTCAAATGACAACACTGTATGTCCAGAGAAGCGAGAATATCATTTCATTACTTCAACCAGGTTAAGCCCGTGACCAAGAAGAGACCAGTTCATAATTGGTGATGAGACCTGGGTGGAGGGAGGAGAGAGAATGATAGTCCATGTGGAGAGTGAGAAAAAGGCAGAGCAGTGGGAGAGAGGACTGGGGAAGCTGGCAACCCTACGGTACTGAGAAAGAATGACCTCCCAGCTCCCTGGGAGACTCAACAGTGATCGCTAATCAGGATGATGGCTAGGTGGCTCTGTTCAGCCGCTCATTTCATGTTTTCTCTTTTTTGCTATCAGTCACAATATGAATCGGTTGCATTAGAGCCAGTATAAATCACAAAACCACAATACATTAACTATGCTATTTTACCTGCACAACATTTATTATTGTTGTTTTCCCTTAATGCCAGTTATTACAAATATATTGCAGAAATTTAGAATAACATACAGAATTATGAGACAAAGACTCACAAGAGCTAATTATAATCCATCCACTCTTTTGAATCATCATTTATTAATTTATATGACACTTTGGGGTAATCAAATCCCCTTATAAAAATCAAAGATAAGGAAAGTAATCAGTGCACAGTAAAACTAAGTTTAAAATATCTGAAGAAAAACATTGTTTACTTCATTCTTTTCAGGTGCCTGCCAAAAAGTACCCGCAATATGCCAATTGTGAAGAATCAGGTAGGATCTTGGCTGTATAAGTCTTCAACAAAAACTGCCTCCATCTCTGACAGCCCTTCCTAAAAATGACCCATTAAGAGGGTTTCCACCTAGGCTCAAATGGGTGACCCACTGTTCTAATGTATTTTCTTGCAGGAGCTGTGAAAATGCATCAGAAAAGGCACACTCAAATGCAGAAGTGATTTCCAATCAAAGTTCCAAAATTATTTAATGGGAAAAAGATAGCCTTTTAAAAAAACAGTGCTGGAACAAATGGATAAACAAATGCATGGGGAAAAGAAATTCTAATCCCATATGCAAACATTAACTCAAAATGAGTCATAAAGTTAAATGTTGGAGTTAAAATTTTTAAATTTCTTGAAGAAAGCTTTAAGATGAAATCTTTATGACATTGGACTAGGCAGATTTCTTAACAGGACCCAAAAATCACATAAAAGAAAAAAAAATTGAAAACCGATTAGATCAAAATTAAAAATGTTTTCTTTTTGAAACACCTCATTAAGAAAGCCACAGACTGAGAGAAAAAAATTGAAACTATATCAACAAAAGGCTGATATCCAGAAAAGTAACAGAGACCTTATCCAGAGCATATAAAGGACTCTTAAAGAGAAGAAAAAGATTTTAAATGGGCAAAAGCTTTGACAGACACTTCACAAAAGTGGCCAATAATCACAAAGGATGATCAACATCAGTAGTCATGACGAAGATGCAAATGAAAACTTTAGTGAGTTACCACTATGCATTCACCTGAATGGCTCAAGTCAAGAAGATGGATGATACTTCTGACAAAGATGTGAAGCAACGGAAACTCTCCTACCTTGTGGAAATTCAAAATAGCACATTAACTTAGGAAGATAGTATGGTATCATCTTATGATATTAAACATATATGATCATCTGATCCAGCATCCCACTCTAGGTATTTATCTAAAAGAAGTGAAAACATATGTCCATATGAAGCCTTGTACATTCATGTTTGTTGCAGCATTACTTATAATAGCAAAACCCATTGACTGATGAATGAATAAACAAATTGTGGTATATGTAGCATATCCATATGTGACAGTTCATTTTATGACTTGACTGAATCATGGGCTGTCCAGATGTCTGGTTAGGAGTTATTTCTGGTTATGTCGGTGAGACTATTTCCAGAAGAGATTAACATTTGAATAGATAGATGAATGAGGTGCATTGCCCTCCCCAACATGGGTGAGCATCTTCCAATCTACTGAGGGCCTCACTAGAAGAAACAGGTGGAGGAAGGGGGAGATTTGTTCTCTCTGACTAACTGAATCCTTAATTATGTTATTAAATATTTAAAATTTGAGAAGTAAATTTATCCACAAAGAAAACCCTATTCCCAGGTGAATTCTTCAAAATATCTTACATACTTTTACATACAGAATGGGTAAAGTAGGAACACTTCCAAACTTATTTTATGAAGCCATCACAAAATTAATTTCAAAATCTGTCAAAGATAAAACAATAAAATTAAAGACAAATATTTTGCCACTATCACAATATATCTATTTATATCTTCTTTAATTTTGCAAGGTATTATAGTTTTCATCATATAAACTTGGCCCCTTATTTTTGCTTAATTTATTCCTCAGTATTTCATATCTTGGTGTTCTAGTAAATGATTTTAGTTTTTAATTTTACTTTTAAATTTTTAATTGTGATCATACAACAATAAAGTTGATTTTTGTATTATTGATTGGATCCTGTGGACCTTCTAAATTTATTGATTAGTTCTAGCAGCTTTTGTATAAATTCATTGGAATTTTCTGTGTACATGATAATGTCCTAGGCAAATAAAGACAATTTTTAGTCTTTCTTTCCAATATTTATGCCTTGCCTTTGTCAATCTGTCCCCTATCTCTATCTATCTATCTATCTATCTATCTATCTATCTATCTATCTATCTATCTATCATCTATCTATCATCTATCATCTATCTATCTATCATCTATCATCTGTCTATATCTATCATCTATCTGTCTATCTATCTATCATCTATCTATCTATCTATCTATCTATCTATCTATCATCTATCTATCTATCATCTATCTTTGCCTGGTTAAATGGCTAGCTAAGACCTCCATCACAAAGTTGAATAGGAGAAGTGAGATACATATCTTTCCCTTATTCCTTTCACTTTCAAGAATGATATTACCTGCAGGTTTTTCAAAGATGCCTTTTATCATGTTGAAGGAGTTCCCTTTTATCCTAGTTTTCAAAGTTTTTATCATAAATGGGAATTGAATTTTGTCTAGTTTTTCCCCTGCATCTATTGCAATGATCATATGGGTTTTTTCCTTTATTTTATTTACCTGGTGATTGATTTATTTTTGAATGTTGAACTGATCACTTATTATCAATATAAGCCATTCCTGGCCATTATGCATTTTTCTGTTTATGTATTTATAAATTTGTGTCTTTGTTTATGGGCATTCTGTATGTAGTTCCTTTTTTCTGGAGATGTCTTTGTCTGATTTTGGTACTGTTACATGATACATGAATTGAAAAATGTTCTGTCCTCTTTGGTTTTGTGAAATAGTTTTTGTATGATTGGCATTATTTTTCCTTAAATGTTTGAGAGAATTTACCATTGAATCCTTCTGGGCCTGGAACGTTCTTTGTAGTAAGGATTTGGATTATAAATTCTAATTCTGTAATTGCTATAGGACTATTTATGTTTTCTATTTCATTTTGGATATCTTTTCATAAGTCATATCTTTCAAGCATATCGTCCATAGGCCAACTTTATTGGCATAAAGCAGTTCATAATATTTCCTTATTATTCTTTTAAAATGAAACTAAGGTCTACAGTGATGTATCACTTTTAAACTTTTTCTTTTCTTTTTATCAGTCTAGGTAGATTTTCATCAATTTTATCAATTTAGTTAATCATTACAAATAATAACCTTTGGTTCCACTGATTTTCTCCTTTGCTTTTCTATATTCTATTTAATTGATTTATACTCTTATCTTTTGTTACTTATTTACATTTACTTACTTTGAGTTTAGTTTATGCTACTTTTTCTTGGTATGTATCACCAGGGTTTTATCAGTTTTACTAGTCATTTAAAAAAATTAGCTTTTAGTTTTGTTGATCTTATCCTTTATATTTTTGTATTCTATTTCACTGATTTCTGTTTTTATCTTTATTATTTCTTTCCTTTTACTTCACCATATATGAACCTATTCTTCTATAGGAATACTGACAGGTCTATTCCATCTATGAAAGTATTATTTGTTGTGGAAACTGTTTCAAGTTAACAGCATTTTTATGAGGTTAATTAAAGAGTTTCTAGAATTTCCATGAATCAAAACACTCACTACCTATGACTAGCTTACAGCAAGGCCTGCCTTTAAGAAATCAACTAACCACATATTGAAGTTTTCTACTTCCACAATTTGGGGAAATAAACATTCTATGGTTACTGAAAAGAAGGAGGTAATAGTGAAGAGAGAAAGATGGAGGTAATTCAGTTCTGAGTACTTTGTCTTGGGGCTCAATATCTATATGAAAACATGATAGAAGGGACAATTGAGGGTATCCAATGTTAATTCGGACATGAGTAGTTATCATAGATTCATAGTCTCTCAATGACATTTTCCTTCTAAAGGCATCCTTGGGACAAAATTCTGTTCTTATGTAGGTCATAGTTTGGACTCTTCTGTGGCACACAATTACATTATCTCTGTTATTGTAAAGTGCATTCCTTGGACCCTCAGTGAAAATATGCTTTATACTAGGAACACATTTCCTAGGATTTCCAGCCTAAAGTCACTTTTTGTTGGAATGAAGAAGACAACTTTATCATTTGGCAATTCTAGTAGAAAAAGACTTGAGACCACTCTTTCCTTTAAAAAGAGAGAAAAGACAATTCTACCTCTGGTTTTTACAGAATATCCTGCATCAGAACAAACTTCCTATCTTGAAACAAACAACAAAAATCGGATACAATAAGAAAAGAATCAATAAATAAAAACAGCTATTTAAAGGCACTGGAGAGAAACCAAGTCAATCAGAAATAAGAAAAAATACACCAAAGTGAGATCTTCTTTCTCTGCATCTTTTACTCCTTGAGGCCCATGATGACTAACAGTCTTAAAGGTCAAAAGCTAAATAAAAGCAGAGGCTTAAACTTGCTTTAGTTTCTCTGGGCTAGTGATATAAAATAGGAGTTCAGAGATACCAAGGAACTCATCGCTTCCTGGGAAGGGTTCTGAAGAAAACGGAACCGTAGAGAAGTGAAACTGTCTGTCTGCTTGGCTTTTGCCCTCATAGTATTATACAGTGAAGAAGGACCCTACTTTAAAGAACCTTAGCTCGTTTTCTGTGTTTATACCTGCAGCTTTTTGTTTGGATTTAGCCTCCACAGACCACCAGAGTTGAGATTTGTAAGGGGAATACCTAATACAAGCCCTTCCTTTTTCATATGTGTAGTTCAAGGTGAACTAACACACCACGGGAACAGCAATAAGGGAACCTCAAGATTCTGGAAAGCAGTGTCTGACAATGAATGGACTAAATGTGCAAGGAAGAAAGAGCAATAGATTTTGAGAGTTAGGGTCTGGCTGCATTGGTTCTCATGTTTTCCCTGGAAACCCATTCACTAGTGTCTCGGGTTGGAGACTACCAAGGACTTCATAGCACCTCACCTCTCTTTCATTAATTCTGACCTTCAGGTAGGAGTCAGCAACCTTTTCCTGTAGAGGCCAGTTAGTAAATATTTGCAGCTTAATGGGCCATGTAGTGTCTGTTGCAACTACTGAACTCTGTTGGTGTATTATTAAAGCATCCAGAGACAAAAAGTGTATAAGTGGGAATGGCTGTGTTCCAATAACATTTTATTTATGGACACTGATATTTAAATTTCATATAGTATTTATGCATCATGAAAGATTATCCTTTCTTTTGATATTTTCTTCCACCATTTAAAATGTAAAAAACATTCTTCTCTTGCAGACTGTACACAATTGGCCCGTGGCTGTTGTTTGTCGATCCCTGTCTTAGGGCTTCAAGTCCTTCCTGAAATTCAGGATCCTCAGGAGATTGAATACTCTTTCTCCATAACAACAGCATTAAGGTAATAGGGGATTTGGGGCAGATACTCAGAGGATGATCTGTTCCTGGAATCAACTTCAGCCGCTTAATAACCACACCATCAAGGAAGAGAAGATGGCTTGCTGGTTTCGTGGTTATTCTGTGTTTACTCCAGAAATAACTTGTTTGATTTTTCTCCTTCAAGTGGCAGACACTAAACATGAATGAGAAATGATTTAATATGATGAACTGTTCTGTCAAGGAGGGAATGTGGAATGGACAGGATTTTTTTGGTTGTTGAAATGTTACAATCGTTAACGAATACCTTCTATTTATGAACAAGTCTAAGACTTGTCTAGATTCTTCCACACCTTCAGGGGGACCATCAGTAATAAAGTAGTGACTGGCTGGTTGAAACAACATTACAAATTCTGACATTTATCCTTTCTCTATGAGCTGAACCATAGAATGGTCTGAAATATGAGAAAATTAAAACAGAAAGATAGGAGAAATGACAATAAAATAATAAGGGCATTTGATAACACACATCCAACTGTAAGATTGTTATAGTTTAGAAGTTTACATGAAAGTTAAAAAAAAAAACCTCCTAGAAATTCACCCCCAAGACTATAATCAGTTTATGCAAGTCTTTTTAATTCAAATGGGAAAGTGTTACAAATGCATTTTAGGTGTCTATAAGGACACCCTAGTTCCAAGACATGTTTCCAGCTTTGGAAAAGGAAAATCAAAGCTGATGTGCATGACAAATTTGGGAAATGATTTTCTTGCCTCTATCAGAAACTGCATTCTTTTTCTTCCCTGAAAGAGTACTTCTAACAAAGGAATTAATTCTGCAGTTTCTCTAACAAAGAAATAGCTTAAGATGAAACATACCAGTATGGGGGCAGGAGGCTGCTTCAGAGAAGATACCTTTAGCAAGAAAGGAGTATTTGAGTGAAAAGCCTCACTACTGGCTCCCAAATAATTAAAAGTTGCCCAAGTCAAGCAACAGTTTTGGAAAAGCTATTAATTGAAAGGACCAGTAGATGGCATCAATAAGTCAGGATAGACTCAAGGCTCAAGGAAAGAAAAAGGGCAATTTGATAGCTCCTTACTTTCACGTCTATTCCTTCTGTCTCAGGTTATACTATTTGCCTCTCTGATCCTATTTAACACTCGGAGCTCCTGTTTCGATTTTAGTTCACACCCCGGAAAGGTCCATGAGCACATCCTGAGAGACTTAGGACCAAAAACTCATGAAATGATGTGATCAGAAGACAGTTATATTTACCATTATAATTTTCCTACTTCTGTCCCCATGCTCATTTTCCTTTCTTCCTCCCCCCCTTTCTCAATCTTCTTCCCCTTGCTTCTTTCCTCCTTCCCCCTGGCCCTTCCTCTGTACCTCAGGTGCAAATATCAGAGTGATGTATACTCTGCTCACCACCATCATGGGTTGAAAATCCCTCTCTCTCTCTCTTTTTTTAAAAAACTTCCCCCCTTTTCCTGAACTTCCAAACTGATCTCCCCATAGGTATTTATGGAATGTAGTTGATATTTATCCTTGACAGTGAATGTACAAATGTAAAATATGTAATATTTTGAGCATGTGTATATTTTAAATTTTATGAATAGTATGGTTGATTTTTGTTTCTTGTTTTTTTTTTCACTCAATAGTACGTTTCTAAAATATGATCAAGTTGCTGTTACTTCTAACTGCTATCTACTATTATTCCATAGTATATACCTACTGTATTTTAATTGCTATTCCTTTAGTGATTGACAAAACTAGACCTTGCTTGTTTGGGGGTAATCTTCTATTTTTCTCTTTCCTTCTCTTAGGGCATGGTCAGACTTTAGAAAAAATACATTTTGTAAAATGGCTTCTAAACGTGTGGTAAGCAGTGAATAAAACTGAGGAAACAAGATGTTTGTTGGGAAAAGCACTCTCAGTCTCTGCTACAGATCGGCTCTGTTCCTTTAAGCCTTCTAGAGGGGCTTTCTGATTCTCATTATTACTAATTTTTACATTTTTCACCAAGCACAAAACCAAGGAGATATTTACATTCATTCCACTCTTAGATTTATTTTCACTTGTTCTAATAATGTATTTTGAAGAGAGAACAAAAATGAGAATGTTACAAATTAAAATAACTGTTTTGTGTTTTATAGCCAACATCATGACTATTTCTAATCTCACTCTCCTCTACATATATAGCAATTTTTCTTGGAAAATGCATCATTAAACACTGGTAAACTATCTGTGCCACATAGATGGGCAATGCCATATTCTTTGATTCTATGAACTGAACTGTGTTCCTCCAAATTCATGTTGAAGTCCTGACTCTCCGCGTGACTGTATTGGAGACAGAACAGTTAAGGAGGTGATTAACGTTAAATGAGGGCATAAAGGTAGAACTGTAATTCTCTAGAACTGGTACTCTTAGAAGAGGAGGAGGAGACACCAGAGTGTGCTCTCCACCCTGTGAGGGCCCAGCAAGAAGTCAGCCTTCTGCAAGACAGAAGGAGGACCCCCACCAGCATCTGACCTACTGGTACCCTGATCTCAGACTTCCAGCCTACAGAACTCTGTGAAAATAAATTTCTGTTGTTTAAGCCACTCAGTCTATGCTATTTTGTTATGGCACCCCGAGCTGACTAATGCAAAGGTGCAGATAATAAATATCTCAGGCTTGTGTGCCAGGACCAGCATTACAAGGCTTATTCTGGAGTGCCTTTCTAAGAAGGTGACAGTTGGATGAGAAATCAATCATGAGCAGGATCCAATTATGCAAAACTCAAGGTGTTCCTGGCAGTGTAAACAGTAAGTGCAAAGTCCTCAAGGTGGTGGAGGTGGCATTCAGCTTGTGGAGGGGGTGGGGAGTCTTAGGACAACAATAGGACCAGTGTGTCTGGCTTAGAATCTGGTGTATGAGTGTGAGATGTATGAAATAAGGAAGGATAATGAGGAGGGTGAGGTCATGGTAAGGACTTGGAAAGGAACTTGGATTTTAACCTAAGGGTTGTGGGACACTTTTGGAATGTGTGTGTGTGAGTGTGTGTGTGTGTAACTTTGTATTTCTTTGGAGCACTTTAAAGGCTGAAAGTAACTTCATCTGATTCATGACCTAGAGACTGTCATACAGAGTGAAGTAAGCCAGAAAGAGAAAAACAAATACCGTATGCTAACACATATATATGGAATCTGAAGAAATGGTGCTGATAAACCCAGTGACAGGGCAAGAGTGGAGATACAGAGATAGAGAATGGACTTGAGGACACGGGGCTGGAGTGAGGGGTGAAGGGGAAGATGGGAGGAAGTGAGAGAGTAGCATAGACATATTTACACTACCAACTGTAAAATAGATAGCTAGTAGGAAGTTGCTGTATGCCAGAAGGAGATCAACTTGATGATGGGAGATGCCTTGGAGGGCCAGGATGGGGTGGGGGGAGTTGCGGGAAGGAGGGGATATGGGGATATGTGTATAGATACAGCTGATTCACTTTGGTGTACCTCAAAAACTGGTACAAGAGTGTAAAGCAAATATATTTCAATAAAGAGCTTTAAAAAAAAATCACTTAGCTACTAAATGGAGTGGAGGCTGGGAGTCTAGTTAGTAGGCAATTGCAAACCTGCAATATGGATGCTGGAAAATGTGGGTAGATTTCAGACATTATTTAGATGCTGAATCATCAGGATTTGTTGATAGATTATGAACAGAGGGCAAGAGAAAGGATGACACATTGTATTTTGGTTTCAGTAACAACAATAGGGGCGGTGCTATTCACTCTGATAGGAAAAATAGAGAAGGAATAGAGTCTTTTTTGACAGGAGGGAGGCAAGAGTTTATTTTGGAAATGTTGCATATAAAATGCATATTAGAAATGCATGGAATTATTGAGTAGGTCGTTATATATGAGTCCGTATCTCAGTAGAGAATGGAGGCTGGTGTGTTGCCTTTGGCACAGAGATGGGAGAAAAGCCATAAGACCGAGTGGAAGCCCCTAGGGCAGGAGTGAGCAAGAGAAAAGAGAAAAAGAGGGCCCCGGATTGAGCCTGGGGGCATTTATATGCTGAGCAGTGGAGGAGGAGTCATCAAAGGGGACCAAGAAGAAGCTTCCAGGGAGGTAGGAAGAGCACTTACCACAGGAGAGCAGTCATTTTGGAAAAGTTCAGAGAGGATTTCAAGAAGGAAAATAAGGTCAATTGCTTTGGATGCTGACAAGAAGATGTGAAGAATGAAGAATGGATGATGACCATTGGATCTGGCAATGCAGGTGGTCAGTGGACATAACAAGAGCCGTTTCTCTAAGAGAAGAGGATGGAAGCCGCAATGGACCGTGTTAAGGAGAGAGTGAAGGTTTGGATTTGGAGGTTAAGAAGGAAATATAGGATGGGCACTGAACTTGCCTCATAAGATCTGAGACTGAAGTTGATCTCTGCTATATACTGATTGAACCATCTGGGAAGAATCAATTTCTTTGAATTTCATTTTGCTTCTCTATAAATTGGGAATAAAATGCTACATACAAGGGTAGTTATGGGGATTAAATAAAACAATGTAGGCAAAGTGCATTATGCACATAATAGACACAAGTATTTACTTTTCCCTCTCACATTCTATTCCCTTGATCCAGCCCTTCTGTAGGTCATGAATGTTTCGAATCTAAGGATTCACAGGTGGCCTTTGCAAGTGCCAGAAAACCCTGGGGTTGTGAGTACAGAAACTGCTAAAAAAAGATTTTGCTGCTCCAGTTTCCTTACCTGTGCTTGACGTGCAATAAGTACAAAGGTCTATACCTTGGTCTCTGGGGCCACCCACCTGGAGAGCGGGAGGATATTTGCAGCATATCCTGACAACTCCACTTGGGATCTATCAAAAGCTTTGGTCTAAGGTCTATCTACATCTCAGATGGACACTCCTATAGACTGTGAGAGACAAGAGAACATGTATAAGTCAAAGATGATGCACTTTCACCCAGAAAAGCAAGATAGGCGTTGTGAAGTGGGAATTTGAGAATTTCTAGGAGCCTTGTAGCATGTTGTTATCTAATTGCATTGCACATGTCCTTACCCCCATAATAGAAGAATGGGTTGAGAGGAACCAGTCAACTGCATTCTTTGAGTCTTCTACAGTGTTGATTCCCCCAGGAGATTCTGTTTCCTAGCAAGTCACACAGATGCTACAATCAAAAGAAAAGTGAGCTATAATGGAAAATAATATAAATAAAAGAAATGTATATGTGTGTATAACAGTCACTTTGCTGTACAGTGGAGATTGGCACAACATTGTAAATCAACTATACTTCAATAAAAAAATAGAAATAAATTTTTAATGAGATAGGGAAAAAAAGTGAGTTATTCCAATTGAAGGACCTGCCAACATTTTACCTTCTTTGAATCATGTCTCCTTCTTTCTCTCTCCTTCTCCACCCCTGCACCTGTCACTAGGAAAAATATTCTCTTTAAGCTTCATAATTAAAAAAATGCCTTACTAATTAAAATGTTTGTGTAATAACAATAATAATAACTAATTATACCCAGCCTGATGAGTTGTATATCACATTTCAGCCAAGTAGAACTCAAAACAGCTGAGCTATTAAATCCTGATAAGTGATAATGGAAAAGACTGCTCAGCCTTAACTCTAGTGATGCTACCAGCAGCACTATAATTATAATTTCCTCTTTCATTAAGGACCATAATTTGCCATTGATTTTTATGTAAAATCCCATTGACTTCAATGGAAATTCCTTATGTGTAGCAAAGGGAAACTATGGGTTTTGTTATTTCCCTGTATGTTTCTAAAACTTTCATTCTTTACGGTATGATGGGATGCCACATTGCAAAAATTTTCATACTGTTCTTTATATTTTATTTTCTGTTAGAAAATATACATAAAGTTACTACAATTCAGCTTAGAATGTTTTGTTATTTTTGAAAAAAGTTAGTATAGGATCATGTTCCCAAGAGAATTATAAAACAAGTTGTGTCTGTTTGAAGATAGATTTGAGTTCAAGAGAACAATCTTCACAGAATGCACAGAATCCCCTTTCCCAATTTCATGATACATTTTGCCCTGTGTTATTGTTGTTTTGTTTATTTGTGCTTATGTCTGTGGGGTATTGATGTCTGTGAATGTTCTAGGTTATTTTTATATGGTACATGAAACATGTTAGAAAGGAGGCATTTTTTGACCTACCTCCTAGAGTAATGGAAATAAAAGCAAAATTAATCAAGTGGGACCTAATGAAACTTAAAACCTTTTGCACAGCAAAGGAAACTATAAACAAGATGAAAAGACAGCCCTCAGAATGGGAGAAAATATTTGCATATGAATCAACAAACAAAGGATTGATCTCCAAAATATATAAACAGTTCATGCAGCTCAATAACAAAAAAACCAAACAACCCAATCAAAAAATGGGCAGAAGACCTAAATAGGCATTTCTCTGAAGAAGACATATGGATGGCCAAGAGGCACATGAAAAGCTGCTCAACATCACTAATTATTAGAGAAATGCAAGTCAAAGATACAATGAGGTATCACCTCACAGCGGTAAAAAGGGCATCATCAGAAAATCTACAAACAATAAATGCTGGAGAGAATATGGAGAAAAGGGAACCCTCTTGCACTGTTGGTGGGAATGTAAATTGATACAGCCACTATGGAGAAGAACATGGAGGTTCCTTAAAAAACTAAAAATAGAACTACCATATGACCCAGCAATCCCACTACTGGGCATATACCCAGAGAAAATCACAATTCAAAAAGACACATGCACTCCAGTGTTCATTGCAGCACTATTTACAATAGCCAGGACATGGAAGCAACCTAAATGTCCATCAACAGATGAATGGATAAAGAAGATGTGGTACATATATGTACAATGGAATATTACTGAGCCATAAAAAGGAAGAAAATTGGGACATTTGTAAAGACATGGATGGACCTAGAGACTGTCTTACGGAGTGAAGTGAGTCAGAAAGAGAAAAACAAATATTGTATATTGACCCATATATGCGGAATATAGAAAAATGGTACAGATCAATCAGTTTGCAAGGCAGAAATAGAGACACGTGTAGAGAACAAATATATGGACACCAAGGGGGGAAAGCGGGGCGGTGGGGGGTGGAGGGGGGTTGGAATGGGATGAATTGGGAGATTGGGATTGCCATATACACATTACTAATAAGAAAAAATATATATCAAATTGTACACTTTAAATATATGCAGTTTATTGTATGTCAGTTATATCTCAATAAAAGTTCTTTAAAAAAGAAAACACACACACACACAAAGAAAGGAGGCAAATTCTCTTTTCCTCCCAACAACCCACCCACCATTCCCACCAGCCAGCCTTTCACACCCCCACCTCCTGGCTCCTCTTAAGAAGCACAGACACTTGCACCTAGATGCCTTTTGTTACATGGACACAACCACAAGCATGGTGCCAAAAATACCATAATGACTATCAAGCTTTTGGTCCATTTCATTTGCCATCAAAGCAGTAGAGCTGGAGA
Organism: Hippopotamus amphibius kiboko; assembly: GCF_030028045.1. Classification (NCBI taxonomy): domain Eukaryota; kingdom Metazoa; phylum Chordata; class Mammalia; order Artiodactyla; family Hippopotamidae; genus Hippopotamus; species Hippopotamus amphibius. The sequence continues at coordinate 66,347,362 of NC_080186.1, read as the reverse complement.
ATAGTAACATTATATTCTTGTCAGTATTCTTTGTGACTCCTCCTTATTTTTTTCTTTTCTTTTCTTTTTTCTCTTCTTTTCTCTTCTCTTCTCCTCTCCTCTCTTCCCCTCCCCTCCCCTCCTTTCCTCTTCTCTTCTCTTCTCTTCTCTTCTCTTCTTCTCTTCTCTTCTCTTTTCCCCTCCCTCCCTCTGTCCCTCCCTCCTTCCCTCCCTCCCTTCCTTCCCTCCCTCCCTTCCTTCCTTCCTTCCTTCCTTCCTTCCTTCCTTCCTTCCTTCCTTCCTTCCTTCCTTCCTTCTTTCCTCTCTTTTCTTTCTCCCCTGGTAAGGGCTTGATGCTCACTATTGAGAGGATTTCACTCTCTAACCTTGTTAGTTAAAGCCAAGGCATGAGTAATCTTCACTGTGGGAGGTAGCATCCTCTTTCTAGTGCTTACTGAGCATCATGTAAGAAGATCTTGGGGATTACAGTTGCCTGTGGATTCCACCTTTAGGAGTGGTGCTGGCTCCAGGCCCATGCACAATGCTGGGAGAAAATGAAACATGGTTCTCCCTTGCTTATGATTTTCTAAAGCAAAGCATGTCCATGCAGTTCAGGGAAATGTGTCTTCATGAGTGTGTTTCAGTCTGGGTGTGCGTAGAGCTCAGCTCTGCCACTGTCTCAACAATGAACGTGGACAAGTTACCCAACCATTCTGGGCAAAGTTACCGACTATTACTACAAGCTAAGGGTTAAGAATCAAGTAATTCTAAGGTCTTACATCATCAGTTTCCGCTGTTTAACAAACCAATCCAAAATTTAGGTGCCAATTTATTCCTGCCCATGACAGCCTGGGGACGAACAGATCTACGGTGAGTGCAACTGGGAGGATCTGCTTCAAGCTGTGGATGCAGCTGAAGTTGGCTCCTCTTGGAGGGTTGAACCCAGATCTGCTCCATGTGTGTTTATTCTGGGCCCAGGCTGAAGGGGCAGCAGCTACTCTGGGGAAGCTCTTATGGTGATATCAGAGGCACAGCGAATAAAAACAATTTCCCAAGTACCTGCTCAGCCTAGTTTTGTGTCACATCTGCTAACATCCTGTTGGTCAAAGCAGGTTGTGTGGCTTTTCTTGAAGTGGGGCAGGGTAGAAAAAGAACCATTTGTTAACAATGAGGTTAAAAGCAGAGTTAATTTTCTCTAGATATTTATGTTTCCATCTTATATATTGGTAGCTTCAGAGAGGAGGGCTTCAATAGATTACATTTTGGGGGGAATTTTTAAAATTGTGGGGATGGGGTGTTGAGAATAAATGAAAAACAAGGCTTTCAAAATATTAAATAAAGACCATGGAAAATTTCCCTGTAATGATTTTATTGTTTTTCTCTTTCTTTTAAAAATTTCATCAGTTGATTTGATGGACTAGGAAAGCATTAGAAGCAGTGCTAATGGGTCCAGAGAGGATAGATGCATGCAAGAAATTTGTAGTAGAATTTTTGATTGGAGTGTCACCATCCCATTTTACATAATGCTGTCCTATCAGAAATATCAGCATAACAAATAATAATTTTCACAGAATATATTATCATTTGTACAAAAACATAACTTCCTTTTCTTATAACTGATCTTAATTTCTATTTCAAGCCATATCCCATCTGAAGACAGGGAAGGTTTTTATTTTCTTCCCTACACTTGCAGGTAAATTCAGTTCAAGTCAGGGATTTTTTTGAAGGTCATTTGAGCTTAAACTGAAAGGAAGTTAAGTTTTTTTCCCTTGCCTTTCTTCACTTTGGTTATACTTCTCAGTCCTGGGGCAGTGAGCCCGCTGCTGTGGTGTCAGTGGACACAAGTCCTGCCCTGTTCTGATGTCCACTGAGTTGTTCAAACCACCTGTTGGGGCTTCAGAGGGTGTTATCCCTTTGTGGAATCTGAGTTAGCAACTCAAATGTATAATATTGGTCTGTAGATAAAGTCTCCCATTCCAACTCTGAGTTTAGTGTATCCTTAGTTTGGTGCAGCTCATTTCTGTAAATTCATGCCATAGCAAAGAAATGAAAAGCAAACAATTTTGGCAATTCTCAGCATCCTGTTGGGGCATGTTGGAGCTCCATGGGGTTGCCTAAAGTGTTCTTCTGGGCATTTCTATGTAGCTGCTCTCTCTGCTTCCCTATGCCATCTCCCATGACTCTAGAAGGGTAATGTGACACATACCTCTCTGTCTGTAGTTCCCCCAATTTATCTTGGCCTTTGCTCATTCCTCCCCAGGGACTCTGAGGCTATAGGCAGGGCATAGGCCACCTGGCCAGTGACTAAGGCCTCTTCTTCTCCAAATCTTCTCTCTTCCATTCTTGGATGAACTTTATTAAGTGGGCCATGGAGGCAGAGGAAAAAGTGTTTCCTCATCTTATTTTAAATATTTCTACTCTTTCCCAAGAATTTACCAAAGGACTGAGCTTTTTGACCTTTAAAATCCAGATTTTGACATTTTTCTTCTCTCATACTTCTTGCCCTTGAGGTGATGAGCTTCCCTAAGGAAAGATGATCACAAGGTAAAAAGGAAGGGAAAGAAAAACACGCCAGTTGATATCCCACCATATCCCATCTCAGCAGTCTTAGGAGATGAGAAAATTATACTTTAACAACAATAATGATTTAAAATGGTAAGCCTTCTCAGTGTTTCCAAGAATTTTCACAACATCATCTCATTTAATTCTCACAATGACCCTCTAGGGTTGAGCTCATTTGCAGCTGTGGAAGTGTGAATATATTTCATCACATAATGAGCTGTGTCTCCTGGGACCGTCGCTTTAGCAGGGTTAGGAAATACAGGTATCCATGCAGCTGGAGCCACCCTAGGGAAATGCTGCCCCTTTTCATACATCATTCTTTTTTATTTGTAAATTGATACTGCTAAATAGCAGTGGATACTTATTGAGGCTTTGCCAGCTGTACAGAAAGATGCTTCTATTCATAGCTATTTAGCCTCTCAGAAAATGTCAAGGGCTCAACATAAGAGGCAGAGTTATTTAAGTTCACAAGAATACCATCCTTTTTTCTCTACTTTATGTTTGCCCACTATATTAGTTTGTAGAAGTTGGGGAGGTGTCCCAGCTGAGCCTGTTCCTAGATTTGGAGGCACTGGTCAGTTGACATGTTGATCCCTACATCCTCCATTTTGTTTTTGTTGATAAGGGGTTGAGCAGGTGGCCTCTGAGAAAGAAACTTCATGAAAAATTTGGAGGTAGAAGTAGGAGAGACAGGAAAATGGAACAGGATGAAGCAAGCAGTAAGATGAGAAGCATTAATTATAACGTAGTCTGTCTGTTACCTGGTCTAGCCCCTTTGACTAGTTCTGAGCCTTAGAGAAAGAGAGCTGTAATGAAAAATCTGAAGAGAGCTTTTCTTGGGAGGGACTTTGTGAGATTTTGCTTTAGGTCCTAGATGGTGAAATATGCAGAATGGGGTGTTCTCTCAGTTTCTGCCTAGAGCAGCCTAACTTCATTTTATTCCACACTTGAAGCTATAATTGTGTGTAAAGCTTAATGGTTTTCATGGAAGTCCATCCTGGGTTCAGCCGCCTGCAAAAGTATGGAAACTAAAAAGGCTGCAAGGAAAAACTCAAAGAAAAAATGTTGCTTAGCTTTGTAAATCATTATAGGGCACAAACCCATCAGAGTTTCACGGAAAGGAAAGCAAGTCACTTTCTTGCTGCAAAGACTGGTGTTTAATAGAGCCTAGTTTAAATCCTGTCTCCCCAGTTATTTAGCCGTGTGACCTTAGGTAAGTAATTAAACTTTCTGTGGCTCAGTTCATTCATCTCTAAAATGGGGATAATAAGAACAACAACCTCATTTTTTTTTTTTTAGAATTAAATGAGTATATTTAGGAACTGCATAACTTGTGGTTTTAAGGAAAATATGCCCCGTATTTCTATGATTATAAGGAGCTGGAAAATTTTCCTCTCTCCTTCCTTCCCTTCCTTCCTTCCTCCCTTCCTTCCCTCTTTCCTTCCTTCTCTCAATCCCTTGTTCTTTTACTTATTTGAAATTACCATCTTTCATCATTTTTATAATCAATTAAGATTGTTTTGATTGGCCCAGCATGCCTCCTCCAATACTACTGATATTTCTCAACTTTATTTCTATACTGAAAAATAAACTTTTTACCCTGGGAATAATTTTAGAGGTATAGAAAAGCTGCATAGATAGTAAAGAGAATTTCCCATGTATCCTTTACTTAGTTTCCCCTAAAGTTAACATCCTACCTAATCATGGAACATTTGTCCAAACTAAGAAATTAACATTAGTGTATCACTATTACCTAAACTAAAGGCTCTATTTGGAACTCACCAGTTTTTCCATAAATGTAATTTTTCTATTACATGATCAATGAAAGATACTGCATGGCATTTAATTACTTCTATTTATAAGAGAAAAAGTATCTTTATAAAATATAAATGCCCAGAAAAAGTAAAACCAAATTCTATCAATATGTTTATAATATGATTTTGATAAGTTAGGTAATAAAGTGACAAGAAATTGGAAAGTTTTGACTTTTAAATCCCATTACTATAACTGTATTCTTTCTCTATATATGATGTCCCAACCTTCTTTATAATTCTAAAATGCTGGAGAAAATAAGTAGTGTAATCCCAGAAAAGAAAATTGTTTATTTAGTCAGGATCTTTTAAGGTAACTTTCTTTTAAGGAGATATATATCTCATATATCATGTTATATATGCTATTTATTATAGACAGTCATTTAAGCATTTAAAGTTTAGTTTAATTGGAATAAAAGCTACTTTTTAATTTTAATTTATATAACAATGAATAATAAAAATAATATACAAATTATCTTATTAGGTCATAATTTGGCATTAATTTAATTTTTGGTATTTAAATACTTGGTGACCTTGGTAAAGTTACTTCTTTGCGCTTAAATTTGCTCATACAAAAATGAAGAGATTGATTTAGATGGTCTCAAAGGTCCAATTAACTCCAGAAATCCCCTGCCTATGTTTTATTTTGATATGTTTTTTTAAAAAAAGCAACTCCATGAGACAGATAAGGCCTGTGGTCCATTGGGGTTGAATGATTCATGCATGCCACCCAGTGAGTAAGTGGCCAGCTCTGAAGCAAAATAAGGTCTTAGGGCTGCAAGACCAGTGTGCTTTCTATCCCATGGAGTCCTCTCCTGGGAAATATCAACACTTTGGGAAGCAGGCACACACATACACATAGCTCATCAGAGATGGAGAAACACATTTATTTAAAAAACCCAAAAGGGCTTTGGATTACTCACTCCATAGCAGAATTTTGCTTCATTTTCCTCAAGATTTAGAACTATTATAATTGTTTTTTGCTGTCAACTTTATTTCCATGATTTCCTTTATTTTGAGAAAATAATCTTTCATTTAGTTCAACTTTTGGCAGTTTGTGATCTAGATAAAGATACTCTATGAGTAGCATTTTTGGAAGGGAAGTTGAAAAGTACAGAAAATTAAATGCCTTTGACACCATCACCCAAGAGACCAGCGCTGTACCACTGATGAGACGGCAAGTCTCTGAGTTTACTCCTGTGTACATTCTTAATCCATTGTTAATGCTGCTCTGTTTTTTGTCTGATCTCAGCACTCTTGTTGCAAAGCATTGCACAGTTAACTGTCTCTTCTACTTTCCCTGAAGGTCACGTATGCAGAAGGGCACTCCTATTACCGGGAAAACAAGGAACTAGCTGTGTTTTCAAATGCCTGTCTGGGTTCTCATTTTTCATAAAAGCAAATGAAGATCTAAATTCTGAGGCTTGTGGAGGGATGCGCTTGGGTTTCATTATGGCTGATGTCCTGAGGCATCCATGCAATCTGTCTTTCCTATAAAGATATGCAGTCCATCACAGAGCAATGACACTAATGAGCCTTCCAAACAACCAGGATCACACTTTTTAATAAGGATTGGAAAATGAGACGTATGATTTTTTGCTTGTCAGAGAGAAAAAGGTGTGTAAGAGATGTACAAAGTCCTGCCTCATGTAAATTGGTACTTGCCTCTCCAAATGACATGTTTGCTAGTAAAGTGTATGAAGATGCCTTAGCAAGTACTGGAGAGAGCCATAGGGTCTGCTGGTGTGCAGCAAATAATCATAAAAGATCTGAAGTTGGGATGCAGTGAAGTGGGGCTAGGGGGAAGTAAAACTATTGTGTATTATTTTTATTATCTTTCTAAAGACTCCCTTATTTCCATAATAAAAAACCATCATTTTGACTGCAGGAAGGCTACCAACATTTCAGGCAGCCTATGGAATCTGCCTAACTATATACTAGAATGAACCACGGCTGACTGAACTTGATAATTAATTGTTTATCAGTTGAATGGGGTTTTAAACATACAGGGGTATGAGGACACCCAGCAAGTAAGGGGTCATTTGTCCAGATGAAAAGTAGGAAATCAGCGGGGATCACTTTGCCCGCACCCAGTTTAATCTTCATTTTGAAGACAGAATCTTGATCTTAGCTGAAGAAATGCTTTGGGCAAACTCTGTAGGAGAAATATGATTTGGATGCCTAACATTTCATACAGTGGATATTGGTTGTTCAATCTGACAAACAGAGAAGAATATTAAAAGAACAAACACACAGTCAAATTCCTTTAGAGATCAGGAACTAGCATTATGTCCATTTACCGATAATCAAAATATGGTCTTTGTAGCACAAAAAGTCCCCGAATGCTTCAGGGTAACTCCAACAAGTCTCAATTATGGATCTGTATTATACTTTAAGATTAGTTCCTGGGTTAGGAATAAAAAGATGCAATTTTTTTTCTCCTCTATGCTGGGAAACATGAAAGAAAAAAAAATGCGTGCAGTATTTTCAGCAGGCTAAATATGAAATACTTTATACAATGCAATATTAAAGGTAACCATTTCTTGTTTCTTTTCATCTGAGCATGATTTAAAAAGGGAAGAATGTGATTATATTTTTGTATAGGATGGAGCAGAATTTCTGGATAATCTTATGCTCAGCTTGATTGCTTTATTGATAAGAAAGGAGGACGTGTGGATGTATATTTTATGAGCAATGCATTTATTAAGCACAGACTGTACATAATGCTTTAAGCTTTCTGTGAACTACATTGGATTTATCTTTCTTTTAGAGCATATTTTAAAAATGTTTTCTGCACCTATTATAATCCCTTTATAGCTAGGGTGTCCCTCCATGGTAATAGTGGTTTAACATCTTAGAGTAACTTGTAAGATGTTAGTCAAAGTAAAAAGGTCACTCGGGCATGCACAATTAATAATCAACATCTCTTATCTCCCCATTCCCCCCTTTCTTTCATTTCTCCTGTAATTTTCCAGTCAGTCAAGTTCACTGACAAATCTGTGAAGAAAGTAAGATGATTATAAATTAATAGTAGGAGAAATAAACAGATCTAAAAATAGTTTCTAGGGGTAGAGCCAAATGTCTCAGTTCAACAAAAGTAGGCTGAAGCTTAAAAGTGTATCACATTCTCTGACATAGGGAAGCATACTCCTGATTGCTCTTTGCTGAGAACAAACGACCTCTGCAAGCAACTGGAGTTGGCTTCCACAACCAGCCTTAAAAAGGAGACCATTATACAAATTATGCACCAGCCACCTGTTTTGCCTTAATTACTCCCTGCATATTAGCTAATGCATTAGCTCTAAATTTGTTTTAAGTTCATTCCTCAGGATAAACACTTTGGAGATTTTTCAGACTTTTATAAACTTCTAATTAAAATTTCCCGTATATTTTCAAATCTGCCACAGCATTTGTCAGTTTTAGCATTAACCTGACCACACAGCTTTATCATCTGCAGCATGAATAAGCCATATCCTTTAATGCTGAAATAATCTAAATGGAATAATATGATTCATCCTCCCAATAAAAATTCTCAGCTGTTTGGAGGTTTATCATGGTATAGAGATGAGTATTAGAGCCTCTATTTGGATTAAGTTTGCATAACTAGAATGTGCAAAGCTTCCTTAATTTTTTTCCTGGCTTTGCTATTTATGAGAAGTATATTGCATATGAAGAATGTTTAAAATCATTTAAAACAATCCAAATTACACTGTAAATTTGAATTGAGACTCTCAGCATCATCTATCTGCTAAATCAAACAATATTAAGATCATCTTAACAATTATACTTTCCTGACCAATCTAACCCACAGACTTCAAAACACCATAAAATGTCATATTATCCCAATATGGTATCTGTTATTCACAATTTAATACAAAGAAAGAGATGCCTAGAAAACACTAGATCTGATTGCAAGATTCTGAATTATCTATTCACCCGATCTTCTTCCCTACTGTTCTTTACTGTAAAGAACTAAGATCATCAGGGGAGTACATGTCACCATTGAAAAGGAAATTTGTCCGCTGTTTCCATCACCATTTCTATAACAATGATTTTTTTCTATATCCTTCTAATAATGCTGCTGTTATAGGACATCAGATTGTTCATAGGCATGCTTATTGTCAGCACAGTTCCAGTGCTTTAAATTCCATGGGGGCCTGTACTATCTGTTTTACTTATCCCCCCCCCCCCACTGGCTGACATAGTGACTGGCACAAGGTAGGTACTTAATACATATTTATGGAAATGTATGAATGAATGATATAATGGTTCTCTGCCATGCTGGATCTACTCAGGATGAATATAGAGTGGACATCTCTGTTTCATTTATTCGGACTGTGTGACAAACCCAAAGCTTAATGATTTAAAACAACGTCTTTTATTTTGCTTAAGTAACAAGAATCAGGAGTCTGGGCTGGGTTTGGTAAGGACACCTAATTTCCTTTCCACTCAGCCTGGCTGAGGCAGTCCAATGTTTGGGAGCTGGAATACTCTGAAGACCTCTGACGCATGCATCTGAAGGCTGGGCTGGGAAGACTCAAATTGCCCAGGGCTAGAACCGCTGAGGCATCCTTGCGCACTTCTCCTTCTCTCAATGTGGTCTCTGCTGAATGAAATCTTCCTTATACCTAGTCTCTTATAGAGTGATCCAGGACTTCAAAGGCGTGAGTCTCAAGAAAGAAATAGAGGCTGAATTGTCTTGTAGTTTGGCCTAGGAAATCACATCACATCATTTCTGCTATAGTCTATTGGTGGAGGCAGTTTAAAGTTTCATCCAGGTTAAAGGGGAAGACACATAGACATCATCTCATATGAAGGAGTGTGAACATCATATTTTAAGAAGAATATGTGGAATGGGCTATGTAAGGGCGCAGCCATTTTTGGAAAAATATGATCTATCACAATTCACAATCTTGTGTTATTGTTTTACTTCAAGAGCTAGGAAGATTCTTAATCAGAAACTTACAAGTCCCTTTTCTCTAGAAATGATAAAACACCTTACGTGAAATTTTGGAGGAAATATTTGCAAACGAACCAACAGACAAAGGATTAATCTCCAAAATATATAAACAGTTGATGCAGCTCAATATCAAAAAAACAAACAACCCCATCAAAAAATGGGCAGAAGACCTAAATAAGCATTTCTCCGAAGAAGACATATGGATGGCCAAGAGGCACATGAAAAGCTGCTCAACATCACTAACTTTTAGAGAAATGCAAATTAAAACTACAATGAGGTATCACTTCACACCGGTGAGAATGGGCATCATCAGAAAATCGACAAACAGTAAATGTTGGAGAGGGTGTGGAGAAAAGGGAACAGTCTTGCACTGTTGGTGGGAATGTAAATTGATAAAACCACTATGGAGAAGAGCATGGGAATTCCTTGGAAAACTAAAAATAGAGTTACCACATGACCCTGCAATCCCACTCCTGGGCACATACCCAGAGGAAACCAGAATTCAAAGAGACACATACACCCCAATGTTCATTGCAGCACTATTTACAATAGTCAGGACATGGAAGCAACCTAAATGTCCACCAACAGATGAATGGATAAAGATGTGGTACATGTATACAGCCATGAAAAGGAATGAAATTGGGACATTTGTAAAGACATGGATGAACCTAGAGACTGTCATACAGAGTGAAGTGAGTCAGAAAGAGAAAAACAAATATTGTATATTGACCCATATATGCGGAATATAGAAAAATGGTACCAATCAACCGGTTTGCAAGTCAGAAATAGAGATACAGATATAGAGAACAAACATATGGACACCAAGAGGAAAGCGGGGGTGGGGTGGGGGTTGGGATGGGATGAATTGGGAAATTGGGATTGCCATATACACATTAGTAATAAGAAAAAACAGTATCAAATTGTAGACTTTAAATAAATATATGCAGTTTATTGTATGTCAATTATATCTCAATAAAAGTTCTTAAAAAAAAACCTTACCTGACTAAATAAAAACTTAACTGAATAATAATATTATTTTCACAAGACCATTTAGAACATTGGCAAATGTGAATTTCTCATTTCATGTTTCTAGGAAGACAAAAGATTATTTACATTTTATTAACACTGAAAAACTGTTTTGTTTATTGGTCAATTCCAATTTTTAAAAGTGGAGAAAATAAAATAAAAGCATTCAGAGTCTACTTTCTTATTATCTGAAGGCTGTGACATACTATATTATCTGAAAAATGTAAAATTTGATGGCCAACTTCAGAATCATTTTCTGCTATATTATTAGCCCAGTTCCAACCCAGTCCTTGAAAATACGTCATAATCCTGTGATAGTCTGCATTATTATTATACTCTCGGGCTTTACACAGGTCAAACCATGCTTCACAGATCATAGTGTCTCTGGTCAGAAAAAAAACTTAATTATATTTATATAATTATATAAATAATTATATATAATTAAATTACCTACAATTATATTACCACAATTAGTGAGTCTAGAATAGCATGTGTTAGATCATATTGTGAATAAATGCACAACTCACACAAATGAAGGCAATAGCTTATAATAACTTAGTCTGTTGATACTGATTCCAGTAAAACCAGGAAAGAGTTTTTAAAGACTGGCTATCTATTTTCTATTAGTTTTTATGATTTTAGAGGATTCATTTTTAAGTGCTCTTAATTGCCACATTTAAAATATGAAGTATAGAGGGCTCTCCAATCTAAATCTTAAGCAAAACATTTTAATGGAAAGGCAAGAGTACTCAAATGATGGCAGGCAGCTAGGTTGAAGTCCCCACCAAAACACAAACTCTGCAACCCAGGCAAATTGCTTAACCTCCTGTAGACCTGGTTTTCAGAATGAGTAATGGAATAAATGGCTTGGTGAGTAAATGAAAAAATTATTAATGAGCAGGCCAGGAAGAAAGCTCACAGATTCGAACCCCTAAGAGACACTCAAATGTGGCCAGGGTGCTAGAACCTTAATGAAATAAAGTAAAATGAAGAAAATTGCATTTGTCAGTATTTCCCAGGAAGAAATTGGATGTGGATGAAAGAAATACAGTACTTTGATAAGCCCCTTTGGTGGGGCATGAATCCTCATATGACCTGGAAATGGAATTATATTCCTAGGTGGCAGGGCTTTGGGTTTGTGGGGTGAAGATTGTGAAGAGGGTTCAAAGTGTTCAATTTGGGGGCATTGATAGAAAAAGAGTTAAGCTCTGTCCTAAGGAAATTTCATTCTTTACTTTTCCGCAGTGCTGCTCAGCCTGCCCCTCCCTCCCTCCCTCCTTCCCTTCCTTCCTTCCCTTTCCCTTTCTCTTTGCGCTAACATTTATTGGCTACTTATTTTGTGCCAGGTACTGTTTTAAGAACTTCCCATATAGCAACCCATTCATAAGTATCTGCTGGACACTTTCTTAACGAACATTTATTATCCTGCAGAGGCACTGTGCTGGAGCAGCCACATCTGCTGCCTCATTTAGTCAGAGGCTCCCACTTTTGTCCTGTTCCAGGTCTTGTGTTTCCTGAGACCCTGTGCTGAGGAACAAGGACTTCTCTCAGAGCTCAACTTGTTCACTTCTTCAGGTTTTCCTTGATGACTCATCTCTTACGTTCTTGACAGGTTAAACTCCTAGAAACCAAAACACCAAGAAAAAAGAAAAAAAAAAGGGGGAACAATAACAAAAACCATCACCATTACCACTACAGGAGGAGGTTAATTTCTTTGCAAACTAAGATATTATGTAAGGTGAGACAAAATAAATATCATGGTATTATGGCCAGAACCATAACAAAAGATAAAACTGGTGAAATGTCCAAATCAAAGCCAAAATTAGACTGAAAAATTAGCTATTACATGGTGCTGAGAGGCAAGGAAAGGAATGGTAGAGATTAGGAAGCTGAGGTAATTGAAATGGATGATTACTAAAGTCTATGAATGAATGTTAAGGAACATATAATAATTTCAAAACCACACAGACTCTGGACAAATTGTCAGACATATTATGCAAGTAAGAAGGTTACAGTGAAAATGATTGTTCTTCATGTTTTTCAAGTAAAAACATGTCTCCCGTTGCAAGGGGCACCTCCTCTTATTTTTCTTTATACCCCCAGCACCTAATGTGTTCTTGGCATGCAGTAGGAGGTCAAGAAATACTTGTGAAAGAATTCATGATGAAATTCATTTGCACAAAGATTAAGGATCCAGAAGGATGACATTAAAAATCAGGAAGAATTAAAATTTAAATCATTATGTATTAGGCTATCACTCAATATCTCAGTAGCTCATAGTGTATAAGTAAAATCTAAAGAAGATCTTCTGATTACTTTTGCATATTCATATTCACATGCCTTCTTTTATTTATTAATTCCACAGCTTTCTGTGTTAGGATTTGCCATTAGCTCTGTCTGAAACGGTGATTCCTGCCTGTGGGTTCACATCTGAATAACTCTGATGTTCTGAGAGTTGCTACAGCCCTCTGTGCTTTTAGAAAGGGTCTTAGATCATCCCCCCCTATTAAGAACCACTGGGCTACAATATCTTTTCCCACCTCACACACATGGCTGATCCCTACTTATTTTTTGGGTTTTTTTTCTTCTGAGATTTAGCAGATGGTTAATAATCAAAGTAATAAAAACTTTTACATTTTCCTTTTTCTGATATCTATGAACAAACACAGATGGAAATACCAGTCAGAATATGTCTGAGAAGCTTAAGGTGCATTAAAATTTTAAATGGCTGTTATCGTGTATTATAATTCAGGTTGATAGGGACAGACATTGTCCTTTTATTGTGCGGTAACTCTAGCATACCAACATGAAGCTAATGTGTCCAAAGGGAAAAAAAACCCTAAGAGTTTTACAGCATTAAATATGGCTTTCTACAGAATGAATATGTGGAAACACACTTGGAAATAAACATACTGTTACATTCTAGAAGTGAACTTTTATTTTCAAGAGAAAATTATTTATAAATAAATCAATCTATAATATTCTAGGAGACTGTCACTACCCTACAAATGATAGTCATGTATGGTTTAATTAACTATCTTCAGATTCCTTTTTGGTAGAAGATATAATAAAAATTTATCAACTCATATTCAGAATTGTCTATCAATATCAGCACAATATTCAATGATAAAGTTAAAATATATTTTAATGATGCAAAATATATTTTTAGTTTTCTGAATGAGAGGAAGTACTAATTTCAGTTCATAGACTAATATTTTAAACAAATTAAATAGTTCTAATTACACTTTCAACATCTAGAAAAATTGTATAAATGCTTTTGAGCTTGAAGGCTTAATTTTACAGTCAGGATTCTGAATAAAATCAGTATGCTTGATGAAAGCATTATACAATGGTCTGGAAATCGTCCAGTTTAAAGGCTTAATGGTATAGAGCTGAAATTAATGCTTATGATCATTAACTCTGAAAAATGATGAAGAGTTTTCGCTCACTAATGGAAACGTGACTCTCTAGCTTTTGGCTGGTGAAATGTGGTTGATTTGCATTTCTACCATCACATACGCTTGCGTTCATATGACGAATTTTGCAGCTTGGGTATTAAATGTAAATTTATGGTCATAGATAGGTTTCTTTTAGTTATTATTAAACTAGTTTAATGTTTATTATGGATCAAGTAAATACTTTGGGAGTTCTGTTTTAAACCTAGTTGATGCTCACCTACTGTTTACTTTATTCATATTCTTTAAAAAATGCATAATTTCCTAAAATTGTCAAGCTCTAATGATAACGGAGATGAGTAGGTTGTAAATTCATCCTTCAAGAAACTGAAGGACTCTTAGATTGATGAGGTAATTTGAAAATTTCTTAAAATACCAGAAGAATGTACCAACAGGGATATTTAACAGCCCACCTTAGAAGGATGAAGCCTTTCAGAGAAGGAGACTATATTTAAGCTGGGTCCTCTAGAATATGTTGGTATTGACCAGATTGGCTGGGATGGAAAAGTGGATACTGCTTTGCATGGTCCCAGGAGCCAGGAGATGAAGGCCATCTGAGCAAGGAATGGAGAGCATTTGTGGCTGGGGTATAGCACAGGTAAAGGCACATGTATGTGGACACCTGCAGATCAGACCATCTGAACAGTATGAGATAGCAAGGTTACCATATGGAATTGACACATTTCTGGTCAAATCAAAGTACTCTCATATATAATCTTTTAGAATGAGGCTAGAATGAAGGTAGAGTGCCAATTCAACTGAGAGTTTTGATGTTTATATTTTAAGGGAGGAAAAAGTTTTTCTTGACCCTCTTAAGGTCTCTGGCTGGTCTAAGAAGTAAACTAACAAAGGCAGATTAATAGGAAAAAAGCATACAAATTTTATTAAATTTTTATACATGCATGGGAGCCTTCCGAAGAGAATGAAGACCCAAAGAAGTGACCCGAACAGGAAGCTTTTATACCTTTAGACAAAGAAACCTAAATTTGTGAGAAATTGACAAGATAGAGGAGTTTGGGGGCAGAGGTGAAGGTAAATGGTAAAGAAGTAATTGGGAAGATTAAAGGGTTAGTTTAACAGGTTTTATTGTACAGATTTCTTGGCCCCAAATTCCCTGTCTCTGGTGACAAGAATGTTTTCTTTCCTCCTGGCACATGGAGGGTACCTTTCACATGAGAGTTTTACGATCTGTTTCAGGGCAGAAGCGGGAAGTTGGAAGGTGAGAGTAATTTTCCTGTTTCTGCTATTTTCCAAAACTCGTTTATCATAAAATATTTAATTTGCCAACGTGCCAGCTTTGTGGTAGTATATTCTGGACCCCATCAGTATACTAAAAGTTAGCTGTCTTCCTGTCCATTGGCTTTTGTGTACATGCAAGTGGTCATTATGGTTGTAAAGGTTAGCATCTTTTGGATCTTCTTAATGTGGAACGTTATACATACAGAATACAGTGACATAAATGGGATTTAAGAATCACACATTCCAACTTGTTGTCACTTCACTGCCTAATTAATCAAAATCATTGTGCTATAAACAAGTTGATGGAGTTTGGTTTTATTTTTTTTCTGAAGTTTTACATTTTCTGAGGATATTTAATATCAATTTTCTATTGAGAATTAACTCCAATATCTGTAGGGGAGATTTAAATCCAACAAAACAAAGCAATCAATTTTAAATAATCATCCTTTCTAAACTCATTGCTTTGCTAGGTGAACTAATGCGAACAAGAACAGGGTGATGATGGCGGCAGAGGGCAATCTAGAGTCCCCTTCCCTTGCCTACAGCCCTCACAGACTCCTAGCTTCAGTATTTTTAGTTCACTGTTTTCCTTTGGAGGTTGCATAGCAATTCAGCTTTTTCCAGCTCCTGAGATTAAATTTAGATGCTCAAACCTCCACACAGTTGTCAATGAAATATATCACCCCACCAGTTGCCAGGACACACACTCCTAGGGGCAGTAACTATCATTTTTTATTACATAATCATACCTTTGGAAGCACACCACAACGTGATATTTTCATATTAAAAAATTCAATGCTGAATAAAATTTGGTGGGTAAAATTTTGTCTACCTATTACTTACTGCATATATCTCAAGGACCTACTTGTGTCTCCATTACCATATTCATATAGATTTAAAATTTCTCCTAATTAGGAGTTATCACTATGAGTAAGTGAGCACTTACTTCTATTCTCAATTAATTAACTTTCCACTTTAAGTCAGATATTTCTGTGTGGCAAACAAGTATCACACTGAATATCCCCTTAGAGAAGATGTCTGTGTAATCATATACATAAAGTCCATTTATATGTATGTGATGTACGTGTGCACGTGTGTATGTGTGTGTGCGTGTGTACACATGATGACAGGGTTTATTTAAATGATAGAGTAGAAGTGAAAGTGTGATGCCTGAGATGTGATGTGATACAGTATTAAACAGGGCTTAGAGAAGAATCCAGTGGGAAAAGAAATGAGGAGCAAATTAAATTCTTGATAGAAACCTCTCCCATGTTCACTGATCTTCGTGTCCCTGGAATATTCGATTATAAACTTCTTGAAGGCATTTACTCTATCTCTGTATTTCTAGCACTTAACTTGGTGCCTACTCCATAGTAGCCACTCAATATTTATTTACTGATTGAAGAAAATATGGTCGAGATGGGAAAGTCAGGTGGTTAAAGAGGGCCAGACTCTCAGAAGTGGAAGTGAGGTGAGGAGAGGCTAAGTAACAGGTGCCTTGAGTGGAAATGAGCCGGGGAGACGGCCCTGACGGAGGCAGCACCAGCAGTGCCACCTGTGAACGAGAGGAATTTCCCCTCACTCATCAGTACGCTGCGATGACTCCTTCCACAAGAGCTGGTTAGAGGAGGGCATTCATTTGGGACAAAACCTCAAGGAAAAGGGATTATCATATTAGATCAGATTTTGCTAAAAGGAAATAAAAGTGCTGTTTTTGAAAAGACGTATTAATGTATATTCTTATCTCTTGGCAAGAAATCTTAGTTTTACCTAGTGTTACAAAATTAAATGTCCCCATCTTTTTAAGACTCTGTTGACACTGCTGAATCTGATGAAAATTTTATTTCATGAAAACTGTAAGTCCTGTTAAGTGGATGCAGTAGTCAAGGGCTAGATCAATTCCTGTGCTCATACCAAGAAATAGATGAATAGAGTATGTTTACGGAAGAAACTGGTTAAAAGAAAGCATTACCTGGTAATAATGAAAGTGTCTGAGAGCTGAAGCGCAGCCTGGGGAAGGATGAAGGCGGCAGAGACTAAGGTGGAGGCTACAGCCCGAGAGGCCCGGCGAAGGTGGCAGACATCCTGGAGCCTGTAGGTCTGCAGGAGGAGTCGGAACTGCCTGCCCAGATCCCGGCTGAGTTTGTGATGGACTCCTGGAAGAAGGACAAGCTCCTCTGTGGCCAGCTTCAGGTAGTAGACTTCCTACAGAATTTCTTGGTTCAGGAGGGCACAGCCCAGGACTTGAACCCCTTGGCTTCTGAAGACACGAGCCAGCAGAAGGCAGTTAAAGCCAAAGAACAATGGAAAGAGCTGAAGGCCACCTACCAAGAGCATGTGGAAGCCATCACAAGTTCCCTGACCCAGGTACTGACCAAGGTGGAGGAGGCCCAAAGGAAAAAGGCACAGCTCCAGGAGGCCCTTGAACAACTCCAGGCCAAGAAGCAAGTGGCTATGGAGAAACTCCGAATAGCCCAGAGGCAGTGGCAGCTGCAACAGGAGAAGCATCTGCAGCATCTGTCAGGGGTTTCTTCAGAGGTAAAGGAGCGTCAGAGAGGAACGCGGCAGGAGCTTGAACGGCTGTATCAGGAACTCGGAACCTTGACGTGGCAGGCAGGGCAAGAGCAGGACAAGCTGCAGAGGCGCCAGACCTTCCTCCAGCTGCTGTATACCCTCCAGGGTAAGCTGCTCTTACATGAGGCTGAGGCAGATGCAGAGATGCCACAAAAGCTGAATCTTCCTGAGGATAAGCCCCAGCAGCTGACCCAGCCCCAGGAGCAGAACACTCAGGGCACCATGGGGAGAGATGAGGCTGTATCCTCCAAGGTGAAAGAGATGTAACAGTTGGACAGGGAGGCAGAGAGAAAAGCTGGGAGATAGACCTTACCCACTGCCCATACCTTGTCTCCCCGAGGCTGACAACCCACAGCCTGCTGGAGATGCAGGCTTACTGTGGCTTCCTGGGGAACAGCAACATGGGAAATGATCCCAGAGCATGTCAGACTCCAGCTCAGGCCACGGTGTTCCTGAATTGCAGGTATGGCAGGAGGGAGGATCTCTGGTCTACCTGCTCTGTTTCTGAGCTCCGCTGTTCTTGGAGGGGATGGGATATGAGAAGGAGCAAGGAGTTTACCTTATTGTTGAAATTTAGTACATTATCCCCATGCCCAGCCGACCCTGGGCTAATCTCTGCCTTCCTCTTCCTAGCCCTGGCCTCACCCGATGGACTTAAATTCCTTAAGTGTAGCCTGATTTTTGGCTACATACCATGTCCTGGCAGGCTCTGGATTCCGTTTATTAAAAGCCCTGGAGCTCTCTCATCTGTCAAAAAAAAAAAAAAAAAAAATAATGATGCTGTCCTCTCCTCATCACTGAGAATCCTTGTCTGGTAAATTTATCTACCCAACACAGAATACGAACACACTGAGGTACAAGCGGGAGGTTTGCCTGTGGATATCTTGATGAAAAGAACATTTGTTATTCAAATTCACATTTATTCATGTCCTGCCTCCACAAAAGATTTGGGGGCAGGTTCAAAAACACGCATTATAAAATCACAGCAAATAGGATTAAGAATCAAAACTTAGAAGGAAGAAGTTATATGTAAGAATTGATTGATGGGACTGCAACAAAATTTGTACTGTCTGTTATGACTGAAATTGTTCTTTTGCTCTAAACTCAGATTTAGTGGCAAACTTCCTGGGAGCCAAAGCGAAAAGGAAGACATAACCACTATCATAAGTCTTATGATAAGAAAGGAAGAAACACACTAACTACTTAAGGGAAGCAAAGCTTTTCCTAGAACTGAATTCCAAAAGAAATTTTTCACATGGAACTTTGCTTAGAGAGCAGTTCATGATGTGGTATATACTACCTTTAATAACATTCCTCTGGAGTGATGGATTCCATATGGCTGTTTCCTGCAATTACTTTCTATAAGAGCTGAGACCTGGCTAAAATGAAATTCAGTGAAGGCAATTTTACAAGAGTTCATAATAACATGATCTGAGTGTACAACCTTCTTTTAGCTCCAGAAGAGCAAAGGATGGTTCCTAGATCTAGGTCTTTGAACATAGAAACATTTTGGAAAAAAAAAATACCTTCTTGCTCCTTGTTAGGTTGAATTTGAGTTTTCCACCTTAAGTTTAAATTGTTACAAAGTTTGTAATTTATGGTATATTGTGAAAGTTGACATTTAAAATTGAATCTTCCATTATCTTTTTACGCGTGTACACTGGAATTTCATAACTCAGTAATACGAAACATATCACCCAAATATACAAACAATAGAAGCTCTTCTGACAGAAATTTTACATTTTTTTATACTGATTATCCTTGAACTTTTAATTCTATTCCACTTCTCTCACAGAATTTAATCCTAATGCAAAATTTCTTCCTAAAAGTTTCTAATGACCACTCAAACATATTTCTCTGTGACAAAAAGAAGTACATAAATAATTTTATTTTTAAAATTCCTGACCATAAGCTTCACAAGTTGAAACTTTCTACCAAATTGAGATCAGATAATAATGACTATTAATAGATAACAGAGCAAAGACTTACAGATATGGGTTCAAATTATGTGAATAATTATTAGATGTAAAAGTGAAATATATCTCTTCATGAGATAGGTGAAGCCTTTTCCCAATTATTATAAGACAAGTGAAGGGTATCCTGTTCTTTTACAAAATGAGAAACAATTGTGACAGAGAGATAAGAAAGAAAAACTTGGGTCCAAGCCATTCTCTCAGAAAGATCAGCTTTATGAGGCGCATTATATACAGAAATTGAAGATGTGGAAATTGATTCCCTTCAATTTTTCTATACATATAATTTTTTTAGAAAATGTTTATATATCCCAGTTTGGAAATGTCTGGATCTCAAACTTTTTAATCATGCTGCACTTAAATGGGCCAGAACTCCCTGTAGCTCACATTATCTTGCCCTGTCGTAGTGTTTCATGATATTCTAAATATGTGCACATGTGTATGCGCAGTACGAGTTTA
Source organism: Hippopotamus amphibius kiboko (assembly GCF_030028045.1). Taxonomy (NCBI): domain Eukaryota; kingdom Metazoa; phylum Chordata; class Mammalia; order Artiodactyla; family Hippopotamidae; genus Hippopotamus; species Hippopotamus amphibius. The sequence goes on along the minus strand of NC_080186.1, from coordinate 66,327,324 downwards.
CTCGGATTTCTTACTGAAATCCTGAAATAATAATGCTCAGTAAATTTTAATGATATACTTAATTTGGTTTATGAGTACCAAATTTAGAAACTGTGTAGTTACTACTAAATTCCTTTAACAATATGAAAATAAAAGTCTTTGGAATTTTACGTCTTTCGTTATTAAGAACTGAAGAAAGGCCTTACATTTCTGGATTAATCTGTGGCTCTGTAGGTTATCCTAGGCAAACAATGGACCTCAGGACAAACTTTGAAAATTACTAAACTTTTGTAATGGATGGTCTGCATGGTTGCCAAATAATCATTTATAAGTGTTACCTTTTAAAATTGAGTTCATGAGTTCACAATAATTTGACTCCAAGGTTTGGTTTCTATGTATTTTTTATTTTTCTGTTTAATCCCTCACTAGCACACTGAAGGCATCTGTAGGCCCTACCAGAGCAAAACAATGACTCATGAAAGTCATTCCTGAGTGCAAGCCAGAAAGATCTAGAAGCTTGCCAACAAAGCTGTCTTCTGCTCTCAAAAGGCCATAGAAGTGGGAAGCTGCTGCAGAGCACAGGGAGATCAACTCAATGCTTGGTGATGACCTAGAGGGCTGGGATATGCAGGATGGGAAGGAGGCTCAAGAGGAAGGGGAAATGGGGATATATGTAGAAATATAACTGACTCACTTTGTTGTAGAGCAGAAACTGGCACAACATGGTAAAGCTATTATACTCCAATAAAGATCTGAAAAAAAAAAAGACGAAGAAAACTTGGGTGAGCGCAGACTCTGCAACCAGGCTTTTTGGGTTCTAATCGCAGCTCTAGCACTTAGTAACTGTGACTTTGGGCAAGTTATTTAACCTCCCTGTGACTCAGTTTCCTTATCTATAAAATGAGACAAATGAGTTAATATTTATGAAAAGAAAAAGGCATAAACTAGTGCTCAGTGCATATTAGGTGGCATGTAAGAGCTAGCTTATTGGAAAAAAATATATATATTTGCATGTAACACTCTCATAGCATTTTATACTTTATATACTACTCTCACATTAACCGCTTTAACTCTTTCATTATTTTACAATAGGTAAATTTCAAGAAAACACAGCTCATTACTTCTAGATCAAAGAACTCGTATTAACTGACATATTTGCAACTTGAATCCGAAATTTCTAGGTCCACATTTGGAGGTTTTATTTTGTTTTGCCAAATGTACAGCTGAATTCACTTTACTCCTGGAATTGTTTTGTGACTTATAAACTGATTTTCTGATATTTAAAGTTTTAACTGCAGAAAACTTTCATGTGATTAAAACATGCTATACCTAAGGTTGGATCTTAGCCAGGCTTTTCACCTTCCTTGTGGCTAGTTAGAGACTACTTTTGACTAGGTTTTTCTGGTTCCTGGTCACTTCTAGAACAGTTAAAGAACTGTCATGCAAGCAAGGGAAGATAACTTCAAATAGTGCCAGGTGACACTTACACTTGAAGTGAAAGGCCTCTTCCAACCTAATGACTTGTCCAGGAATAGGATTTTCCCAGGTTTCTGGATAAAAACTGTAGTTAATAGAGGACAGTCTGAAGATGCCAAAAGGTCATATATTCTCTTTTTGCTTTCAGCACCTCTAATACAAACTCCATTAGATTCTTTCTGATTAGTAATTATTTTCTCCTTTTGTTTGAACTAAACTTGAATAATAATTTCTTATGGTTTCATTTTGTTGAGATTAAATTTCTGCTGGTCTAGGAGAGACCTGCTTTAAAAGCTTTTTAAAAAAGCTTTAAAAGCTTTTTTTCTTAATTTTCACTAAGTCAATCTGGAAATTGTGTCTGAGTTTGGGGGGGGGAAAATTCTATAAAAGATTTCTCCCCTCTGGTTGCTTGGAACTGAAATGACTCCCAGCCCTGTGTGAGCTTCCAGTTTGCTCAGCTTAGAGGCCCCTGACAGTTTTTGCCTAGCCTCATGACATTCCAACTGAATGCACAGGTAATGACTAGCTTAGAATTCAGCGACAAACTCAAGGAGACATCCTGTGCACTTTCTCTTCTTTACTACCTCCTTTCCAGGGCTCTGCCCACAAAGTCAATCTACCGCAGCCTCATTGAACTGTGGTGTCTGACTTCTCAATTCTGTGAGCTGATTCTGCTTTGCTTGGGTTCCCCTTTCCTGTGCCATGCCTCTAGGTAAAAAGGTGATGATGAGGCTCTTCTTATTTGTTTTCCTTCTCTTAGGAATCAAAGACCTGTGTTGCCTGTTGTCTAACATTTGGTAATGACTCGTTTCATATATGTTTCTGCTGGGAGGGCAGGTTTGATACTTTTTCTTATATCCTGGTCTGTCTAGTGAATCAAATAAAACTTTGGCTCATGCTTTGTGTGTCTTTGCTTTTTTAAAGTTATTTTCATTTATTTATTTAGTTAGTTTTTAATAGAATTAAAAAAAAATTATTTATATATTTGGTTGCTCGGGGTCTTGCAGCATGTGGGCTCCTTGGTTGTGGCAGGCAGGCTCTTTAGTTGCAGCATGTGAACTCTTAGCATGTGGGATCTAGTTTCCTGACCAGGGATCAAACCTGGGCCCCCTGCATTGGGAGTGTGGAGTCATCCACTGCGCCACCAGGGAAGTCCCTGTTTTTTAAAAAAGTTATTTTTTTCAGCAATCTATTTTCATTATATCTTAAATGCATATCAGTCTGGAACAGAAGGGAAACAAAAAAGGGCTGCTTTGAACCATAATACTTTAAATTTTAATGTGTACACGAATCACCTGGGGATCTTGTTAAAATTCAGATTCTGATTCAGCAGGTATGAGGGCTGAGAGTCTAATAATCTTCCAGGTGATACCAATACATCCAGTCCAAGGACCACAGGAGATTCAACTTTTGGACTCAGACATATTTTGGGTATTGATAATTAGCAAGTTAGATTCATTAAAGGAGCAAAACCAGTGAAGAAATATCAAGGCAGCCCAGGTAAGGAAAGAGTCCTTTGTCTCTTTTCTTCTTCCTTCTCTCTACCTCAGCCCTAACGGAGTCCGTATTGAAAGGGGGACTAGAAAGACATGACTCAGAGAAAGATCATGTCTTACCTTTACCTGCTGAAGCCAGAATCAGGGTTCCAGCTCAAGGTTCTGACAAACCCTAATAGATCTGAATCAAGAGTGATAGAATTGGCCCAAGATAACATCAAAGCCCAGGAAGATTATATAGAACATATCTGAAAGCAGTGATTAGAGAAAAGAGGTTTATGTTTATATTTACCCATATTGAGACTGCTTGACAAAGTGGTTGTGTATATACAACACTTGCCTTGAGAGAATTTTTCAAACACATTTTAAAATCTGGATAAAAATGAAATAAAATTATGTATAGAATTATTTTTACGTTACCATAGAACTGTGTTTATACAATTAAAGATTTAAAATAGTTTCTTTATCCAGAGCAAAATACACACACACACACACACACCCCAATCAATTTTTATAATAGAGCCAAGTCACCATTTTTTATGAGTGGCATCTCCTACCATCCGCTCAAGGTTGGTCACTTTATTTCTAATGTGTTTACTTTATGGAATGCAGACTTGTTCAGCTTGAAGGTTATTGGGCGATGCAGTGAAATCTAGGTAATAGAAAACATCCAATGTAAGGCTGATTAACTCTACAGAGAAAAGATATTTTGTGAAACTGCATAGGCAATAGGATTGGATGATTTTGTAGAGGCACAAATTGAATTACAATTATTGCCAAAGGCAAGCAGCACCATTAGAAAGCACATCAAAACAGTAACCAAACCAGACACACTGCCAACGTTTTTAATGGGTGTATCAATCGTCCGTGGAGATGTTGTTGAGAAATAACTTGATGAGACTCTTTTTCTGCTGTGCTTTGGAAAAGGGAATTCTTAAGATGTACATTCCATTTGTTTAGAAAACAATGCATGTTTCTGAAGCTTAAGTGAGCAAACTCGCGAAAGCTTGTGAACAAGCATCTCTGTACCCACAAACACACATGTGCACACGTGCACACTCACAAGAAACGTAAGATGTGCTTATCTTTTTGATATTCAAGACAGAATATTTGCCAATCAGCCTTCAGCCAGAAAGCTGTATTTCTTAACAATTCCCCAAAGAGAATTTGGGTTCTCTTTCATAATTCTGACATTTGAACACTTTTTTCAACATTTCTATAGGAAAAAGAGAAAAGATAACTAAAGTTTGGCTAAATGGATCTGCTCTTGGGTTGACTTCAGTCCCACCTCCTCTGTGAGACTTTTTCTGGCCATTTTAGAAAAAAAAAAGATCTATTTCTCCATCTTTTTAACTCATTAGCCTTTTATCTATATCACTTGTCATTTAAACACTGCTTAGTGTCAATAATGATTTTTTTCCCTCTGTTAGTTTCCCAAATAGCTCTTCCAGGACAAGGAATTTGTTGTTTGGGGGTTATCTCACGGTACTTTCCACGATGCCAACACACAGTAAGTATTTAATAATAATAACTACCATCTGTTGAGCTTAAAGTATTACCTGCTAGACACTGCTACATTACTCACACCTAATACTTCAATTAATTCTTATGTTAATTCTGTGAGATAGCTATTTTCTCCATTTTCTAGATGAGGAAACTGAGGATCAGAGAGGTTAAAGACCTGTTAGATGCAGGCATTGCCTTAGCATTTAGGTCTGCTCCATTTTTTTTTATTCCTGTGATATCCAGCCTTCCTGGTATACACTATATGTGTTAACTAGTAAGTCAGGAGATTAGATTCTAGGTCCAGCTCTGCCTCTAAATAGTTCACTGATGTTGTATTAGCCATATTATCTCTATCAGTTTCAGTTTTTCTTGCTATAAAATGAGCCTAAGTCTGTAGAACCTGCATATGTGTTTCCAGAGAACTAACATTTATTGAGTTTCTATTATGTACCACAAACTATACTAGTCAACTTCTTATGTACGTTCATCTCATTGAATCCTCCCAATGCCCCAAGTACATATTAATATATTTCTTTTGTAGTTGATGAAAGTGAGATCCAAAGAAGTTAAATGAATTACCCAAAGATATTTGGTCTGGAAATGATGGAGTCTGGATTTGAACCTCACCCTAAAATCATTGTCCTTTAACTTCACCATGCCAACAAGAGGAAGAAAAGCTGCTGTTGAGTTAATATTGATGTAGACAATTAATTTTCTATTTTGGGAGGAAGGATGAACACCATTAATGCCCTGTATTCCTCTATTAGTGATCAGATTAGTCTCACTTTAAATGTATTTTCCATGTCAGCAATGCATAGTTTAAGGCAGAATTTATTCTTGCCAAAGTGGTTGTAATAAAAAAGATGCAAAGTTATCAATATGTCTTTAGATACAATTGTAATTTTTAACACCTCGGAGATTCACCAAAGTGTAGGCAATATTTCAAATGTCTACTTCAGGCAAATATTATATGAATGTCTTTGAAGCAATTAAACTTGTTTAATTTTCCAGTTTACAACTGATATTTGTAGGTATCTCCAATGGGGTAACATGTTTAGCGTGCCCTGCTAAAGGCATGTAGTAAAGCATTTGTTTGCCCTCTAAATCTAACAGTATAACTTTTTTTTTAACTGCTGGGTATTTTTTATAGCAACTAATTACTTAGGGATGGATTTGGGTATTGCTATTTTTTGTCTATTTTACTCACTCTAATCTGGCATATGACCTGCTCTCTCCCTCACACCGTCATTTCATTATAGGGTATTGCATCTGAATTCAGAAGAGTGAGCTGCATTTATGCTGCTGTTAAAATAGTGTAGACTCAGAAAAGCAATTTCCTGTTTAGGGGGAAAGAATGAACAAAACCATAACTATTTCTCCCAGGATGTGTCCCAGTGCAATTTTCACCTTGGATTAAACCTTTAAGTCAAAATTTGCAAATAGTGCCAGAAAATTTTTGGCTTAATACTATACAGCCGTTAAGACTATTATTATTATTTTTTCTTCAAATAAGTTCACAAATCTGATAATTACCAGGAAGTTGTTACTGTTTGCCTTTACGTGAATACACTTTATTAGCATTAAGGTGGTTCTGTAAGAGAGCCCTTTAAAATAAATATATACAAAGGAGTTTTCTCTATCACATGAAGGTCAGCCTCGTCGCTAATCCAGCTTCATTGGAAAGGTCGTTTGTGCAACTGAAAAATAGGGAGTGTGCTTATTTCAATTTCTCCCCAGGTCCTAACAGCAAATTTCCCCTCAAGGTGTTATTAAACATACAAAGTGAAGAGCTGAAGCAAAGCTGGTCTTTATGTTGTACAATCTAAATAACTTCTTTACTGTATTTTGCTAATGAATATATAGCCCAAGAGTTAATTTGAACCTTCGTGGCAGCATAGTTGAGATAATCTGAATCATATGCAGTTCTTAAGGACTGCTGAAGACCCTCAGTGAGCCAGGGCTTGAGTTTCTCTGACAAGCATATTGAGAAAATGCCTGTGATAACTAGAGGTGAGGAGGCTCCTGTCACACTAGTTAAATTTGGAAAAATACCAAATGTGCAAGTTATTAATAGGCCAACCATCCAGTGTCTGCTTGAGTCAAGCCTGACTGTAAACATTATTTTGGCCATAATTTACCTGTTGTGAAATCAGTTCACAGTGAATCTTATGAAAAGTTGAGCACAGCTCTGCTCTATTCTACTGCTTCCAGGTGGATGTATTAGACTACTGGAATACATCAGCCCTGATTGGTCTCCTACAGATCTGTATCACTTTACCTGTACATTAAGGTAAGATTTGAGGATATCATATTGTGGATATCACTTAGCAGGTTAAATTTATAATCTAGCACTCTATTAACTGCTTTTTGCAGAACTTGATACATCTCTGCTGCCTATCATTAAAATGTTCAATTTCTTATTCATTCTTGAAAGCATGGGATGCAATCCCAACCAGGGGTGAAGTGTAGTAAACAATGTTCCAATTAAAGTTACCTGAGGGAGGGAGACATATCTTGAATAAGTATAGCCGATCCTCTAAAGAGGGCTCTTGGCAATTGCATTGATTTCATTTTGCTGAGAGTGATTTTGAGACATTAAAAAGTAATTGAATATTTTACTCCCTTTACATACTCTGAGACATCTAAAACAGACAAGGATATTTAGGAACCATATTATGTAAAACAACACATACTCCATAGTCACAGTTGAATATTATTGTGCATTTTTAGTCTGCTGTCTTTGCAGAATACACATTGACAATCAAATGTATCTTTTTGGGTTTTCTGATTTTTTCTCTTTTCAATTTTACAAAGAGATACTAGAACTAGTAAGTAAACTCTGTATTGCATTCTGAGAGAATATATATATTTTTAACTGTGGTCAATGTATTTCCTGCTACGTTAGGTTAATAGCTCCTTTGCATTGTTTACTTCAGAAAATGCATTTCTCCAAGGTTGTTCCTGTTGCATTAAGTTATTAAAAAATAAAAAAGTAATAACCTCATGTGTAAAAAAGTTACCACAGCTGTTTATGTTGCTGCCATTGTTGTTGCTACTGTTGCTGCCACTCCCACCATACTCGCTTTCTGGGGTCCATTTTCTTCCCCTGAATCCTATAAAGTCATGGTGAACAGGATTACATCTGAGAATTATGCAAAACTGAAATCTCATGTTATATGCACATGCACACATTTATTTGTTGCAAATAGCCAATTTAGCATCTCAACAATAGAACAATGTGAAATCAAATGCACAAAGTTCTTTGTGCAAGTGAGGAAGATGAGAATGGGTCTAGCAGAATCTCCCTGCTTGTGACTACCTTTATAACCAACACATATTTCCTAATAGCTGCTGGTGTCATTGAGTTGCAATGCAATGCTTTTGGCCTGGAAACTGTGGTTGGGAAGAAGAAACATTCTTATTTAGAATAACCAAAAATCCTAAGAAATCTTAAAAAATTTTATCTTCAACTTTTGGTTTCATTATATCCAGAAGCAGTAATCTGAGATTACTCCCATGGTGCTAGTTAACAGGGATCCTTGGATGTAGTAGGCTAGGGTAGGACTTGAGAATAGGGGGGTTAGAATCAACTTTGATATAAAAGATAAATTCAGTTGCTTACATGCTATGCTAATCTCTATCTAGGTCCATAGCATCACTGGTGGTCTTGCATTTAGAGGCATCTTCCAGTTTCTATACCCAAGACAGTAGCCTGAACAACCATTGCTGGCCCAACAGTTTTTCTGGAGACTTGAGCTCTAGCAGAGAGAAGTCTCTCCTCTGGTATTAAAATCAGTCATGGTCATGTTTTACAAGTGTTGGTCTGGACCTTCAGTATCATAGCCCCTTAGAGACAAAGCTGTCTCAGTTTACGCACACACGCACACACATAATTTTCCAGGGCAAACACATAGCGCCACGGTAGGTGACCAGGGGCAATTTCTGCTTTGGCCATGTGAAGTCACTAAAATCTTAGCAAAAAAGACTGTTTATCATTTATTCATTCATCCAACAAATACTACTGAATGTCTTTTATGTGTTCTAGGTACACTGTTCTAGTTTCTGCAGATAGAGTAATGAAAGACTAAGTACCAGCATTCTTGTGAGGGACACAAATAATAAATAATATAAGGTCAAGTAGAGGCAAATCCTACCTGAAAAGCAGAGTAAAGAGACAGAGTGACAACTGGTCTGAAGGCATAATTCAAAGGCAAACCCTCTGAAGAGGTGCTGATTGGACAGCTGCGGACAAAATGAAGGAACCAGTCATGCAATGCTCTTTGATAAGAGCATTCCAGGCATTGGGGACAGAAGTGTGGAGATGTGGGGAAGGAGCTATCTTTGTGTGTTTGAGGATCAGCAAAAGGCAAGTATGGCTGGAGTGCACTGGCTGATATGGGAAGTTCTAGAGTGGGCTGAGGCACAGATTTGTGAAGAGGATCTTTTAACATTCTGAAAAGAAATTATGTGACTGGAATACAATGGTATTCATGGATGCATTAAGAAAATGTTCTGATTTAGAAACTGTTTTAGAGTCAGAAAGTATAACATTGGAGGAGAGAGTAATGGTGGTTCCATTAAGTGAGATAAGAAAGAGTATATGGGTGAGACATTTTTTTCCCCCAAGGGGACATCAAAAGTTGAGTTTTAACCATGCTAAATTTAAGGAGCTTATTTGACATTCACGTGGAGATTCCAAATAGATATTGGCCATCTATGTCTGCAGTTCCGTAAGAATGTTGGGACTTGAGCTATGAATTTAGGAGTCATCTGCCTTTTGATGGTATGTAACTCCAGGTGACCAGATGTGGTCATCAAGGGAGGCAGATAGAGGAGACAGAGAGAAGAGGTCTAGGAACCATGCCCAGGCATGCTAACATCGGAGTTCTAGAAGAAGGAAAGGAATCATTAAGTAGATTGCATATTGTAAGGATTGAGATCTCATCATTTAGATCTCACAACACATCAGAAAACTGTTTTACCTAAAGTCTAAACTTGAATTATTATGGACAGAGGGAAAGAATTCTCTACAATTTCTGGTTAAAGCAATTGCAGAAAGAAGCAAACTTTCCAAAATAGATGAGGTGAATGTCCAAGGTCTAATCAAAATGAAACTGTATACCTCAGATTGGGACTTAAACTCATGTGCCAGGACTCGAACCCAGCCAAAATCCAGATTGGGACTTGAACCCACAGTCTTCTTACTATAATCACTCACTTGGTGTCTGGACTTACTGAGGCTCAGGTTCTTTGTGTCTCAGCACAGAGAGAATTCAGTGAGAGACAACGTGGTAGGTAAGAAATGGGTCTCTTTAGAGAGAAACACACTCCACAGACGGAGTGTGGGCCATCTCAGAAGGCAAGAGCTACTTCAAAATACAGCATGGTTAGTTTTTATGGGCTGGGTAATCATAGGCTAATGAGTGGGAGGATTATTCCAACTATTTTGGGGAAGGGGGCAGAGAGTTCCAGGAACTGGGCCATTGCGCACTTTTTGTTCTTTGATGGCTGGCCTCGAAACTGTCATGGCTCTGGCGGGGGGGCGGGGTGTCACTTAGCTTGTGCTAATGTATTACAGTGAGCATACGAGGAGTCTCAAAGTCCACTGGAAGTGGAATATTCCTCCATCTTGGGCCTAGTTGGTTCTAACTAGTTTTCATCACATCCTGTGGCTAATGTCATTCTTTCAAAAGCTGTGCCCTGCCCCCTTCCCTCCTGTTTCAAAAATAAACCTTACTCCTAACCTCCCCCAAATTAAAGATTTAAACCTGACTTGTCACCATACTCCACAATTGGAAATTAATTCCAGAAAAATATTATTTAAAATGTGTTGAATACATAAGAATATTTAAATCTTGAGAACTGCATACACTTTTCAATTATTACTTTGAATTCAGCCATTCTTAATGAATGTGGTTTATTTTTAATACCAAAGTGAAAAAATTCCTTCAAGCCATTGTAATAGGTTAAATTCTGAATCCTATTTCTGATGTTCACAGTAGGTAAAAAGCAGTCAACCTGCTCCTTTTTTAGTATAATGTCTTAATGGGGCTTTTTTTTTTTTTTTTAACTTTCAGTATACTAAACATTAGAAATGCTCCAAGCAAATTGTCTAAAGAGACATCTCCCTTTTTCAGGGTCCTTTGATAAGGTAGCTTTAAGAACAGGAAAGAACTCATTTGAAAAATATAAAAGAAACCCTGTTGTTACATCAGACAGTTATTTTCTTACCACTGAATTTGCCCTTCATTTATCAAGAGTTGTTTACAAGGATTGAGAAGGCTGACATAGCCCTCTGTTTTTAATTCTCTGTTTATGAACTGAAGTAATCAAACAAGAATGTACATAGTATGGGGAGTGGTAAACAACCAGTGCTTTGTTATCATACTGTATAAAATTACAGAATTTCTCAAGAGATTTGCATCATTGTTTGGTGCAAAGCATTTTCACATTAATTAAGAAACAGATTCACTTCCAGAGATTCAGTAAACACATTTTAATTATTTCCCCAACAGTGTCTAAAACCAAATGAACAGGAAGGTAACATAAACTTCTCCTACTCACCTTGAATTCATTTGAAAGATTTTCAAGTCCAAGTATCTTTTGGCCCACAGTGTGTATACTAGCTGGTGTAGGCTTGTTTTTATTTTGTGCATTTGTGGCCCATACCATCTGAGCAACTAAAGCTGATGCTACCTCATGCAATATTCTGTAGAGATGACAGATTTAAGACATAGCTGCCTTTGGAGGCACAAAGGAGGAGGGCCAGTTAAAATGAGACATCTTCATTCTTGAGGGTGGTCAATCTATTTGAGACCTTCTCAGGATCCCCTGAAAGCACTATATATGCTTCAGGATTTAACTCTGTGGAACCCGTGGAAGCTAACAGACTACAAACTAACTGTAGGTAGGGATCCCCTAAAAGCTTATGGTGCTAGATTTGATACCCTGGAGGTACTTTTCAGACTGTTACACCTTTGATTCCTAGGAGAATTCCATTCATGTATTTGCTCTGTAACATTTCCCTTTACATAAATGTTCAAAGACCAAACAAAGCATTATTAATGTTAGAAAGGACAATGCAGAAGAAAAAAAATGCCATACACCGACCCCATCTGATACCCTATCTGCTTCCACAGTGCTCTAGACTGAATGTTTGTGACCCCCACACATATGTTGAAATCCTAACCTCAATGTGATGGCACCAGGAGGTGGGGCCTTTGTAGTTGGTTAGGTTATGAGGGCAGAGCCCTTGTGAATGGGTCCCTTAATAAAGAGACCCTAGAGAGCTCTCTCCCTGCTCCTTCCAATTGAGAACACAGCAAACAGATGACCTCTGTGAACCAGGAAATGGGCTCTCACCAGACATCACTTTTCAGAATCTTGATCTTGGACTTCCCAGCCTCCAGAAACTGTGAGAAATAACTTTCTGTTGTTTATAAGTGACCCAGTCTGTGATATTCTAATATAGTAGCCCAAACAGACTAAGATACATAGTTAACAAATGAATAGCTGTCTCAATTTTGTTTTATATGGAACATTTCGTTACTGAAGAGAATGCTAACTGCTGTAGTGAATCAGCTCAAGACCTCAGTGAGTTAAGAAAATAAAGGTTTCTTTCTCTCTCACATAAAATCTAAATTGGGTGTTCTTGATTGACAGGCAGCTTTCCACATTTAAGAACCCAAGCTCCTTCCATCCTGTGGCTCTATCCTCCTCTAGAACATGGAGTCCTCCTTGAATTTTGTTCATAGATAGATAAGGAGAAGGTGAAGAAGGCTCACTTCTTTACCAATTTGGCCGGTGTTTCACATTTCTTCCGTTGACACCACTGGCAAGAACCAGTCCCATGGTTCCAGTGACTGCAAAGAGGGCTGGAAAATGCAGTCCATTGTTTGGCAGCCATTCTGGTAACAACTCTGCACTATGGAAGGGAATCTTTGACTGTCCTTTAGATTTATGTGCCTCACATATCCTTGACATATGCTGAAGTGATGGTTTTTCATTTAAAACAAATTTGTTAGGTCCTTACCTTTAAGAATTTTTAAAAATATGGAACAATCTGATAAGGAGAGCTTCCAGGTGAGAATGAATTTTTTAAAGGAATATTTTTTTTTCCTTTGGAAAGAGTCTTTTTCTTTCTCTCTCTCTCTTTCTTTCTTTCCTTTTTTTTTTTTTTTTGAGCATATTTAATTTTAGAATTAGTGAACCTTTGCTTTCCAAATAGTTTATTCATACAAATGTTCAGCACAGGGCTAAAGTCAAATGAATCAAGAGACAGTGTCTGTGCAGCATATAGCTGATTCACTTTGTTGTATTGCAGGAATGAACACGTATACTATAAAGCAATTATAATCCAACACAGAAAAAAAAAAAAATAAAAGAAAAAAAATAAAATTAAATTAAAAAAAATTTGTTAAAAGGGTAGATCTCATGTTCAGTGTGTTCTTACCATAATAATAAAAAAAGATATATAGTGGAAAAAAAAAAAGAGAGACAGTGTCTGGTAGATTGTGATTTCCATTGAATGGGGGGTGGAGGTGGGTGTTCTTTTCTCAGATGTATGTTCTCAGCTTTTGTTTGAAATATTGTCTTTAGGGATTTACTCAACCGATCTTGGATCTTTTAAAGAGCCATATGACAAAATACAATTAAAATAGTCTTGTATTATAAATACTAGCATCATTTAAGATTTAGCCTAGGAAAAGCCTCCAGTGATCATGGGCCTGAGGAACTACAGTGGCTTGAGGAAGGAGAGAATCTAGAAGGGCTGAGTCAGATGGGAGATGGAAGGGTGATGCCAGTGAAGACTTTTATCTATTTTCTAGGTGTGTCGAGTGTCCGCTCTGAGTAGGGATGTTGATTTGGAGTACGGTGAATAAGTACCAGTGAATAAAGAAAAGCTATTACTTTATTCTCTCAACATATATTTTCCAGGCACCTACTATTTGCTAGCAATTTTGTGAGATACTGGAATAATGAAGAGGAGGATGGTAGTTCCAGTTTTTGTAGAGTTACAGTCTTTTGCAATTAAAATTGAATTAGTTATATTGGCAAATTGAGTCAGTAATAATGATAAATAATAATGCAAGTGGACCGATGATATTGACAGTTTCAGTTTCAATTGAAATATTTTAATTGACGTGTAATATTTCTATATTATACATTGATATATTTATATGTAGCTAGCAATAGACTAAAGGGCAGCATAGTGTTATTCCTAGAGCCCAGGGCTGTATCTGGTACATAACAGGAACTCAATCAATGATATTGGATGAATGAATAAATAAAATAATCCTGGGTAAAAAAATTAGGAGACTCCAGTTCTTACTGTGAGTCTGCCAGTGACTTTCAGCGTGACACAATAAATGACTCCCTACTTCAGTTTCCTAATATATAAAATGAGATGAATGTATGCATTCTATCCACCTTGCAGTGTATACAGTTTCTTGTATAGAAACAAGATAGCAGATATGTAAGACTAGGGAATATTATGATAGCTGATAAATTAAAAATGGAGTATATTTTTATTTGACTAGATATTCCCATATTGTCTTTTATTTATTTTTAAATATTTTGTTTATTTGTTTACTTTATTTATTTTTGGCTGCATTGGGTTTTCGTTGCTGCGCATGGGCTTTCTCTAGTTGTGGTGAGTGGGGGCTACTCTTCGTTGCAATGCGTGGGCTTCTTAGTGCCACGGCTTCTCTTGTTGTGGAGCATGGGTTCTAGGCACATGGGCTTCAGCAGTTGTGGCACGTGGGTTCAGTAGTTGTGGCGCTTAGGCTTAGTTGCTCCGTGGCATGTGGCATCTTCCTGGACCAGGGCTCGAATCCGTGTCCCCTGTATTGGCAGGCAGATTCTTAACAACTGCACCACCAGGGAAGTCCCCATGTTGTCTTTTAGAATAAGCTTTCTGATTAACCCGTTTTAGGGAAATAAAAATAATTTTATTTTTGAAAATTGAATTATATTACCATGAGGTAAGTATATTTTGTGTAATCTTAGAACCTAGACTCTCAGAAATGTAGCTTAATGAAAGTGTCTTGGAGCCCTGGAAAAATCTCAGTGAAGCAAATGTTACCCCTTCTTCAATTCTTTCCTTTCACGGACAGATGCTCCCCAAGGTCAGTCCTTGGTCCATCCTTTTTTAACCTGGATTGCATAAGAGAAAGAAGTGTTATTTAAGACACTCTAAGAACAGACTAAGAAGGAGGAGGTGCACACGCACACATTTGAGATTAAGATGAAAGAGGCATGTTTTATTCAAAGTTCAACATCCATTTATTTTGAGGATAAAGGTGTCTGTGCTGTGACTCATGCATGCTGTGAAAAAATGCCAAGTGTCTTGATAACTAATGTTAGTAAGGAAAGATTCACCAAGAGGGGGCAGAAGCTCATGAAATGCTAATCTTTGAATACAAGAGTGAGAATCAATTTTAGATTCTGATCTTTTTGGAACATTTCAAAGGACTTAATATTTTGGTACAAAAAGAGAAATTTATACATTCTGAGAATAATGATAAACACTTCTCTCTACTATGATTTATCTTTAAGACTTTCTTTTCTTTCTTACTGCTTTGGCTTTCCCATTTTTCTTTTGTCTTCTTACCGCCCCTCATCTTCCCTCCAACCTTTCAGACTAAACATTATAGTCATTCACCTTTTAAGCTTTCAGACTAAACATTTTATTCCTTTAACTTAAAAAAGAATTTTAGTTGTGAATGTGCTCCTTTTATGCTAAGTGTTGAAAAACCATAAGATTTAAGCTAGAAGGACAATACTTCCGTCATAATCCCTCCTTTAACAACTGATATTTTGGAGCATTAAAAATGCCATAAAGAGACAGTACACTTTCTTCAATCATTTAATGTATGATGAGTGGTGTATCCTGAAAGTGAAAGCAGAGCCATTTTGTAAAGTGTAAAGAACGAATACACTAAGGCTTAGTTATGGTCTGCACACTAACAAGAGACACGAGGCAGTTTAGTTCGATGACAGTAGATCAAATTAATCCTGCAAAATGACAAGGGCAAACTCCAGGGATCTCCATTAAGAAATGCCTTGGAGTGAAGTCTTAGCAAGAAGTCAGTCTTGCATGAGCAAAAAAGCCAAACTCCTTTAGAAACTAAATTGCTGGAGATGATTTATTGTGATGTGAGAAGAGTTTTCAATTTTTTTATTTTAGACCTTTTTCTTAAATAGAAATATTGATTTGGCTAATAGGACATATATATTTTTTCATCTCAAGATAATAATGCCTTCTAAAGGAGAGGTGAATGGGACATAAAAGGAGCAATCACAGACCACAGGCGGAGAATGATTTTGAAAACTTTTATATGTGAGTATTAAAATTGAGTTAACAAAAACACAGCCTCCTTCAACTTGTAATTCAAACACACAAAAATAACTTGACTTCAACAGGCAAGGTAAATTCACACTTTACTTAGAAATTCTAAGGTACTTACAGGGAGTCAAGGAGAGGATCTAAAGTGAAGAAAAAATGTAGCTGATTAATAATTAATAAAGCTGTTGTTGATTCAAGGAATATTTTTGAGTGGAATCTTTGCAACATCTTAAATACGTCGATGTCAAATACAATGCTGTTGAATGGTTTCAAAGGAAATATTGGCTCTGTAATAAGAAATCTGCATTTAATACATAAATAGATGGGTTTAATATCTTTGTATTAGACAGTCTTGAGAGAGACTAGCCATATCTAAATTCATGTATTGTGTAATTTGCATGTTTTGAGTCTGGTAAATGTAGCTACAGAAAATCCATATTTTAAAAAAAGTAAGCATGTCACTTGCTCTTTTAAATTGCTTTGCTGCATTTTTAAGAGTTTTAAAAATGGGTACTTGGTGTGCGTTGAACAGCAATGGTTGCTCATTCTGCCCTTGCCTCTACTACAGCAGAGGGGTATTTTGAAAAGGAATACATCAAAATATGTAATGCAACGGAAGTCAGTTTTCCCTTTTTTTTTCAAACTTCATTCCAAGCATTTCGTCTGTCTAGCAGAAGAGAATGTCTCTCACAAAACCTTCATGGCCACCTATCACTGTGGCCACATTCTTAGCTCCATCTAAGCAATTGGCATGGATCAGAAAACACGACATAAATTTAAAAGCAGGTTATCCCTTATTGGAATAATACAAGGGTTTTTGTGTGAAAATAAACACAGTTGAATTGTTTGTAAGAATGTGGTATGGCTGAGCTAGTTAGGAAAAACGTCTCCTTAGACTGCTTTTCCCTTTTGCCTCTTTTGTCTACTTCACGATAATTGAGAAAGGCTATTTTAGCTAGTAAAAATAGCAACATGAAACACCAAAGTCGAAAATTTGCATGTCGAAGATGAACTGAGGAACTTCTTTCAGAAGTTTGAAAGATCAAAACTTTGACTGGACTGTCTTCCAAACTGTGGAATTTGAGATTAATCAATGGCCATAAAGATGGGTGCCAAAGTATCTGAGAATTTTGAAACATAAGCTGAATATACAATCGTTTAACATCACTGACAGCCAAATTCACTTTCAAAGCAAGCCAAACAGTGCTATGGGCATTTTACAGTTATTTTCCTGTAAGAGTTCCTTTCATATTAAATATTTAAGTATTTTAAAACATACACAAATTATTTTTGATGTATTCAAAGTATATGTATATATTTAAAACATATGTAACACATGTGTTAGCAAAACAATATAATAAACATTGGTGAAGCCATTATGCAACCCAAGAACTTAAATGTTAATGTGAATTGCCGCTACCTGTGTACCCTTGACTATCCCATGCTTTCCACGGGAAAAAACTATTGTGGAGTATTTTAGTAGCTCTATACTAGTAGTTTCTATGCTAGTATAGAAAATTAACTATATATGTTGTTATTCTGAGATATGTATGTAAGGCAAAGGCATATATGATTCAATTCTGCTTGTGTTGCGATTTATAAAAATAGTTCTATGTTTTATGTAGTCTTATAGGACATTTCTATTCAACATTATATTTTAAGATGCATCCATATTTTTATAAATAGCTGTTGCATACATCTTCACTGCTTTGTAATACTTGATTCAGTAAATATAACATCATTTATTTATCTACTCCTTTGTCAAAGGACATTCGTGTAGCTTCCAGCATTTTATTATTATTAGTGTTGCTGTTTTGAATACTTTTGTATGTCTTCTTGTACACTTATGTAATAATTTCTCTAAAATTTGTACAGAAAGGTAGAATTATTGGTTTTCAGGATGTATAGAGGTTAGTTTAACTTTACAAGATAATGTCAACAGGTTTTCTGAAATATGTCCAAAATCACAATCCACCAGATTGTCTGAGTTCCTGCTGATCTACATCCTCCCAGATTGTCTTATTTCTTAAATTTTTGGCACGCTAGTGGGTATGTGTAATAATTACAAATAATTAAATTAATTAAACAATAATCCCTATCTCATTGTAGTCAAAATTACACTTCATTTCAGTATTTGAGAAATATTTGAGTGCCTATGTGCTTGGAATATATTGACTGCTGTGGATCTGGCAATAAACAAAACAGGAAAAAAATAATCCCTGCCCTTATGAAGGTTAAGTTTTCACTGGGTGGAGACTGAAAATGAACATAATAAATAAGTGAATTATGTAGTACATAAGGAGGTAACAATTGGCACTGAGAAAAATAAAATGAGATGAGGAATCTGGGGGTAGAGGGCCAGTTGTAATTTTAAAAAAGGTAACCAAGGGTTGATGTCTCCAAGAGAGAATTTCAGCAAGGACTTGACATAGGTGAGGCCTTTAGTGATGAAGAAGGAACAGCCAGGGCAGGAAGGATCCTGGAATGTTTGAAGCATACCCAGGAGGCCATTACATCAGGAACAAGTTGAGTGAAGGGAGAGTGATAGATGAGATTGAAAGGTAACTCTGGGCCCAGATCACCATGCATCTTACAGGCTATTTGGGGGATTTTAGTGTTAATATGGTGAAGTGTGAATCTATTGAAGATTTTGAGTATAAGATTTACATGTTCTGAGGCCCTGGGTAGAAGTATGGAGACCAGTTAGGAGAGGATTAGAAAAATGGGAAAAGATGATGGGGGATTGGACTAGGGTGATATAAGTGAAGGTGGAAGAAATTGAGGAGAGTATACATTTTTAGAATATTGCATCATTCTATTCTTGAACATGGGATAGCTCTCTATTTAGATCTTCTTTAATGTCTCTCAATAATGTTAGAAATTTTCTCCATACATATTTCTACATCTTTCATTTCTATTGTTATTGCAATAGTCTCTCTCTCTCTGTCTCTTTCTCTCTAGCACTGGCTCTCTCTGCTTTAAACATTATTTCAGTGTTTACTGTATACTGAGATACCATTTATTTTTGTACTGAGATACCATTTATTTTTGTATAGTGAATTTTTAATGTCACCCTGCTAAGTTCTTATTAATTCTAGCAATTTGTGTATAAATAATTTTGGGTATTTTATGTGGTCAATAATATCATTTATAAATAATATTTTCTTTAAGTATTCTTCAAACACTTAAGACTTTGATTTATTTTTGTCTTTCTTACTGTACTGGAAAAGATCCCTGATAAAATTGGAATAAAAGTAGTGATATGGGCATCCTTGATTTATTCCTGATTTTGAAAGGAATACATTTAATGTTTTAATACTACAGGATATTTGTGGTAGAGTTTTTGGTGCATATCTTTTATCAGGTTAAGGAGCTCCCTTTTATTCTTAGTTTTCTATTGGTTCTTTACGTGAAGATGGGTGGGAATTTTATAAAATTTCTATATCTTTTAGATGCTCTTGTGCTTTTTCTCTTTAATATAGTAGATTTATTATTAAAGGTTTTAATAGATTTTCAATGTTAAAGCTTTTTTGTATTCCTAAGATAAGTCCAACTTGGTCATGGTGTACATTTTTATGTTGTTTTGGATTCAGTTTGTAAATCTACTGTTTGAATTTTTGCATCTATATTTATAAATGAGATAAAGCTATATTTTTCCATGCTAAAACTATCCTTTTCTAGTTAAAAACGATGCCAGTATACCTCTAGTTTTTGGCTGTCAAATCCACTACAGAATTTGTCCACACTAAACTAGTGAACAATATTTTAAGACCTTACTCCAGTGGATTTTCTGCATATTGACACAATTTAAAAATTTTGTGTTTGGACCGCTGGTTATTTTAAGGTAACAAATACTTGATTAAGCTAATGAAATCAAGACTTGGTCAACATATATTATGCCCACTGTGCTTTTGTCATTTACAAAGGACTATTAACTTATGTTTATAGATAAACAATACAAAAATGATTATCCTATAGGGCTGAGGTGTTGCAAACTGAGTACTATAGGAATGCAGTATTTTGAACATATGAATAAGTCAGAATCATTATGTGAAGTATCTACTATTTCACCTGATATTTTGGTTTGTTGGATTTTTTTTTTCTTTTTTGCAAAAGTTTTGTGTATGTTTATCAGTTCCCAGATCTCCACCCTAGCCATCTGGGCTCTTGTCATGTGTGCCTACTGTATCTAATTAGCACTTTCAGGTTAACACGGTCCTATAGATAGTGACTTGACTAACTCACCCTAAGGTCAAAGATCTTTTTAAGCTGTAAGGTTCTTTAAATTGTTATCATTTCTAGCTTTCACCAGACCACAAGAGTTGTTAAATAAATATGAATGATTAGGCCTGAAAATTTTAAAATTAACAACTTAGAAAATTTAAACTACCAACTTCATAATATTAAAAGTTGTTTAAATGGATTAATTTTTTTCTTCACAGTATTATGGAGTTAAATAATTGCTTTATACAATGGTACTGGGCTTGAAAACTCCAAAGACGTGTTTCTTTGACAAATTGATGACTTTCCTGTGTAGAACTGCCAGATAAAATACAAGACATAGTGTTTGGGACATATACCAAAAAACTTGTTTATTCAAATGTTATTTTTTGAAGTTTTCAATTTATCTAAATTTACCTGGGTGTTTTGTACTGTGTTTGCTAAATCGGGTAACCCTCTTCCTAGGGAGCTTAAAAACAAAACCAAGTTTTTATAAATGCAGTGTATAATTCTAAAGGAGCACCTAGCTCATCTGGCTATGTCTATTACGTAATCACTTCAGGTGGTTAACGTCTGTGCTAGTTAGTCACAAATAAGAAAGCAACACAAGTCAACCTGAAGAGTCCATTTGTGTGCGTTCTTTTGCATTTAAATAGAATTCTAGACAGTTTTTGGTATATGGTGTATCTGCTACATTGAAGTGGGAATACCTGAGACCATAAAAACAAGAAGAAAAAGAGTTGCTGGATCCTCTCCTGGCAATGACTAGAAAGTGAAGACTGCTTTCTTCTCTTTTCTTTTTTTTTTTTAAAGCTCTTTATTAGAGTATAATTGCTTTACACTGTTGTGCCAGTTTCTGCCGCACAACATAGCGAATCAGCTGTATTTATACGTATATCTCCATATCCTCTCCCACCTGCGCCTCCTTCCCACCTTCCCTATCCTAGCCCTCTAAGTCATCACCAGTCATTGAGTTGATCTCCCTGTGTTATGCAGCAGCTTTCCACTAGCTATCTATTTTACATTTGGTGGTGTATCTATGTCAATACTACTCTCTCACAGGATGGGAGGCGAAGGGGAAGCTGGGATGAAGTAAGACTGCTTTCAATAGTCTGGGTCCAAATTCTCTTTGAGCAACTAGCTCAAGAAGGTTGTGACAGTAATAGATGTATCAGAGATAAATATACTCAAAGGAAGAGGACAGAACTCTGCAACACAGCTATTCCTTGGAAAATAGACTCAGGGAACCAGAACCAGAGAATAGTTTGGTTAAAAAGTAAATGAAATAACTGGTATTTTCAGCTAATCTCCAGGGACACCCAACAAGACTTAATGCCCTCAATTGCTCATCCCACCATCTGACAAGAACCCCAGGAATATTTCAAAGAGGAAGTACGATAAATGCTCTTTCTGCTGATAAATCCTCAGTTTCCGAGTTCATTTTCCAAGCAGAATTAAAAAATAATTTCCATTGCCATGAACAAACTGCAATTATGTTGAAAAGAACAATTCCAAATAACTTTAAAGCTGTCTCGGGAATTTTTGTTAAACCAAAGCCAAAAGTCACATAATGACTGAAGTGGCTTTATGGGCTGAATATATAAATAATCTTTTATAGTTAATTATTTCAGGTAATATTACAATTCAAGCAGAGAGCAAGGAGTCCTTTACTAAATTTCAGTGATCGAGTAGATTTTTCACTATGATTAATAAAAGCCACCTGCCTCCCAATCTGCCTCCCCCATTTTGAGTTTAACTCTCATTTCCAAAAATCAAAGCAAAACAAAAAATAAAACAAAAGCAATATGCAAAAATTATCAATATTAAATTTTCCATTTGAATGTATACTTATGTTAATTTCCAAAAAAACAGTTAATATAAAATATTTTCTCTTAATAATATGCCTTTAATTAGAAGTATCAATAAAAGACTGTTTTCAGGAAGTTGAATTCCAGTCTCTTTTTAATAATTAGTCATGTTGGTAGATGATGAAGTTTCAGTATTTTGAATAGCAGAATATTCTTAAGTCCTACAGTATTAATGTTAATGCTAACAATAGAGCACTCTTTTCAATGAGTAGCATATGATTACCATCTAAACTCATTAGTGTATTTTGGAAGTTAATTTAAATTGAATCTTATTTCTTGTCTCAAATATATATATTTGTTTATTTGATTACTTTTTTGATCTTTTTCTTCTATTTTATAATGATTTTTTCTGCCCTCAATTTGTAGATATACTAAAATACTTTAAGGCAAATTATCTACTAAGAAAGTGTTTATAAGTATCAAGGATTGTGGAAGACTTAGTTTACAGTTCAATAACTTTCCTTCTATATTAATATTGATTGTGATCTATTAAATATCACTTTTACTGGGAAGACATTTGTCTGTAAAAAGTATTATTAAGCAGAAAGAGCTTGTTTTATCCTATGATTCTAGCAATGCCCAGGTCAATTTCCAGTGCAAAAAAAAAAAAAGACCGAGCCTGGGAGTGTTTTTGCTAATACCTCTAAATAAGGGATGTAAAGAAACTTTTTCATCAGCTGTTTAGCTCTCCAGAGTGGAGGTCTAAAGATGTCTCTTTAGTACAGAAATCAATTACTAATGATTTACCTGACATTTAATAAATTCTAGGTGCTACGCTGTGTAGTGCACAACATAGTCTGTGGCTTCAGGGATTTGCTATTTATTTGAAAAACAAGACACAGATCTGTGGCCAAGTCAAGTGTACATTGAACACTGCACTAAATTGAGACACAGTAAAACCATGTCTCTCCCTATTATATTACAAATTAAATGCAAACTTAATTTTGGAATTTTCTACTCTCCGTAGCGTGACCACACCCACATTTA
The DNA here is from genome assembly GCF_030028045.1 of Hippopotamus amphibius kiboko. Lineage (NCBI taxonomy): Eukaryota > Metazoa > Chordata > Mammalia > Artiodactyla > Hippopotamidae > Hippopotamus > Hippopotamus amphibius. Next base: position 66,304,444 of record NC_080186.1, on the reverse strand, counting down.
CAGCCCATTGTTTCCCTGCACAGAGATTCAGCAATAGTGAGATGGGGCTCCTTGTGATGAGTTACAAGCAGTATTCGTGTTTTGAATGTTTATCATGTGTCAAACATTTTACATGTATGGAATTGTTTAATTTTCACCACAGTTCTATGAGGTAGTTACTGTTGTTATCCTCACTTTATGATCAGGAAAAAAGGAAAAAACAAAAAAAAAAGCAAGACATGAAGATGTTAGGCAACTTGCCTAAGGTCATAGAACTAGAGGTGGGCCACTGCCAGGACTGGAACCTCAGTGGGCTGGTCCCAGAGCCCGAAGTTTTAATCACTGTATTTTGCCTCCCTCTTGCCTGCTATGTGTTAGTCTGCTTCTGACCTGTTCTTGGCCTTCCTATGATGCTTCCTTCTACCATCAAAACTGTTCTCCTTATTGAACGCCTACACATCTTTTAAGGTTGATCTCAAAAGTCAGCTTTTCTTATGATCACACAAGGGCACCTTTTTTACTACTCTAAACTACTCTATAAGCACTTTATTTAACTCTATTCAGCTATTTATTAAATTCTACCTTATATTATTGGAAACTTTGTACTTATCTGCATTATGAGATTATAAACTTCTTGACTGTGTTTTTCACTCAACTCTCTCTCATTGTGCTAATCTCTACACAATATGGAATAAGACAGAATTCTTGACCTCAAGAAAAACCTTCTAGAGTGGGAGATAATCACAACAAACAATTACAATCCAGAAGGGTCAGTGCAATGACATAGAAGCAAACATTGCAAAACCAAAAAAGTGAACTGAATCTAAGTTGGTGACTGGGGAGGCGGGAGACAACAAAAACTTTTAGGAATTGTTGATACTGAGCTGAGGTTTTAGTGTTGAAACTAAACCTCATTGACTGGTGAGGAAATGGATGTTATAGTCCACAGTCCCACCAAACCACGTTCCTGCACATAGCAGATGCTTAACAAACATTGGTAGAATTTAATTAGATTAAAATCATCACATGCATGTTCCTGTGTTTATGTAGACACGGCGAGCACAACTTTGAAGCCATCGATTAAAAAAGACTTCACAGAAGTGAAAAGTTTCAGCTTTCTGTGAAGTTCCCTGTCAAGCAATCTCACAATTGTACATCATGGTTAATAGTTTGGCAAATATTACGGGCTTTATAGTCTTTATTTTCTTTAAAGCTCTCTATTTTTTTTTAGTGACTGCTAGATAAATACGTGGCAGCACTCCATGCAGAGTGTGCACAACAGAACATTCAAGGATAAATCCTACCAAGCTGAGGGGAGAAAAGAATTAAGAAAAAAAAAATCAACTTGCATTTCAGGTGGTTCACCTGGGCAAAAAGAGAAGAATAGAAATGGCTTTTATTTAGCCCATTCAATAATTCAAATTACTGGAGAATAGCAGTGGGGTAGTCACCAGGCGGAAAATTCTCTTATTTATTTTTAAGAACAATTTTTTATGCCAATGGTCTATTTCTACCACCTAATGAAAACTGAAGATCTATTCTTCCCTGGTGAGTGCAGTTGGCCAAATATAGCTGCATCACAGGTGTCACATGTCAGTACCTGTGGTATTACACAGAATAGTAAAAATAGGAGCCAGAGTTGGCTCTGGTATTTTAACACACACACACACACACACATATATATAGCAAATACATATATATTTTTTGCTATATGTATATATAAGATGAGATATAAGAGCATGTGCTCCCTATGATCTTTGTACTAGGAAAAGCATGAAAGATATTTCCAGTTTAAAAGCACTCACATACATTTTTATAACACTGTGGAAAATTGAGTGTCTGTAATAGTGAATGTATGTGTAAAGTGTTTACTTGGAATTTATTTAAATAACTTCTCCTTAACATAGTATTAAAGAAAAAGAACAGTATTTTCCATGGCATATGCCCACATTTGTGCTTTAATCATAACAGCCTCATTTTCCAAAGGTTTATTTACATAAGTGCTTTCTCTGTAAATGTTACATTCGAAAAAAAATACACACATTCATATAACCTTTTAAATCAACGACTGCTGGCAAAATGAATGGAGGAGACCAAAGAAATATGCCAAAAGTGGTTTGGAAATGTAGTTAGCCTTAGTACTGTTTGTAAAATTCATTTTAACTTTGATGCCTGATTACATTGCAACACTTTTCTTGAGATTCCATCTGGCGCTGTAAGTGCAGTGGGTAATCTGTGCTCAAAAGGGAGTTTGGGAGGTGTTAAGTACATTGCCTCATGAGGATCTCGGACTAGGCTTTTCAGGCAGAGGTATTTTTGACTGATTAATATCTGGTGAACTTGACCTTGCATCTTCATCTTGTGCCTTGGAGTCCTGCTTCACAGAGTAGGCCCTCACTTTAGCACCTTTTTGTGGATGTTAATGATATCAAAGGACCCCCTCCTAACCTGGTGAAATGTATTGTCCTCAGATGTTCAGACTCCTTTTCACTTTCTAGACGTGTTATTTAGAGAAGCTGATGAAATTGACCAGCTGTTTGGATCTTGGGTTAAGTCTACAAAGCTAACGCTAGAACAAGAAACATAAACTTCCTAAATACTGAGGCAGATTTTTAATGAGTTATTCAAACTATTATTTAATTCTCACTTTTATCATTCACATGTCACATTTTCTGAATTCATTTGGTAAACCTTTTCTTTGGTCGAACATGGGCTCAAATGTTGTAATTGAGGGACCATAAAACAAAGTGATTAATTTTAGCTCTTTAAGTTCTGGATCATTTTTATAGATCTTTACCTTAGAAATATAAACATGTTTAAACTAAGAGGGATACCAGCAAAACTTATTTTATCACTTTTAATGTTAACTTCCTGAGGGCAATGTAAGAAAATTTTGTCTGTATTGTATCTTTCTCCTCACTCCTGCCCCTGCATTTCTGGGCAAAATTCTTTCTCTAGATTACACTGCCATCTGTTTTCATTCTTTTGGTATTTGGTTACAATTGTTTTACAGGCATATATTTTTGAATAATAATTAATAGAAGTAAATCAAACCTCTCAGAGAAATAATTCTCATATGTGGAATAGCAAAACCAGATGAAAATATGACTGGAAATACCGAGTTAATTTTCAAAGCTAAGGACTGGGATTTTTGCCTTGTGGCCTCAATCAAGGTCAATAGGACTCGTGTGGGTAAGTTTTGGCAACGTGCTCTAAAAATGCTATCCTCTGAAAATATCTAAGGAAACTCGAACCAGGTAAAAAAGGTCAAGAAAACACAAGGGCATAAAAGAAAGCAAATCTCAGAAACCCATTTTTTGAAAAAGCTAGAATAACATGTTGCATGAAATCATTCAGTATTTTTGGCAGTATATTGGAGGTAAAATTTTATCCTCCAGAGCAACCATGACTAATTCTTCTACCTGCTGTTCCCTTGGTTTCTATATTTTTTCATTTGTGTTTTCTTTCCTTGGCTCTGCTGAATGCAGCCTTTCTCTCTTGGGGAGTAGTGACGAGAAGTCCAATTTTTCATTATTCAATATGGTCTAAAAATCTCATCTGCATGCTGATCTCACTTTGAAATCAATGCAGTCTCAGCCCCCTGAAGAGGTATTTAACTAAATGAGAAGCAGCTCACGGGAAAATGCCGGGGAAAATGTTTTATCATACTAATGTACATTTCAAATCCAAATGCAAAAACATGATGGACAGTCGAGGCAAAACTGTCTGACAAAGACCTAACGCTAAGAAATATATTATGTCAAGAATTAATTTAGATCATGTAACAAATGTCTTAGTTAGACAAACGGGGGGAATAAAAAAAGGTAAATGTTAATGTCATTAAATTAATGCAATTAATGTTTAGTTACTATAATTAGGCATGATTCATACTTATCTGAACTCCTATGTCAACAAGTAATATTATATCAGGGTCTATAATGTTTATTGTCTATCACTATAAACCACATTTTGAGAATTACAAATATTGATAGTACATTATATTACATTATATTATATTGTAGAAGGTTATCTATATAATCTATATTTTATTTTGAAAGGACTAGTTATCCCCAGAAAACATCATTTCTCCTGTAGACCTGTTCAGCGGAAAGCCTCATTCCCTGGGGCTTCTTACTTTTTTCGAGATTGTGAGTACTGTCATTTTCCTAAGATTTTAAAACTCATACAAAGACCTTTCAACATGAAAGTGAAACTGGTTGCTATCCTGCCTGTATTCTTTCCCTCATTTACTTTTCATTTCTGTTTAAAGTTACATAAATTTTTATAAATAAAAAAATGTACATTTTCATTCACATTTCAGGCATTTATTGAGGACAATGACTCCTATCTCAGTCATCCTCACCCATTCACCTTCTATTATCCTATGTGATTTCAGCATATACATCACCCCAAGATATCCCAAATCTCATGATTCCTTATTTCCTCTATGTCAGTGTCTTCCCCTTATATTCCTCTTCAGTAACTTATCTTCATTGCCATATCCTGAACTTTGCCCTCACTTGAAATGGAGCCTCCACACAGCAGGATTAGAAAGTGTTGGGAAGAAAGAATTTTCCTACATCCTTCAAAGGTTCTTTGGACTGGTCTAATAATCAAATAGTCAGGAGATAGATTAACAGGAGAAAATCAAATTTAATTTCGTATGCATAGGAACTCTCGTATACCCGAGAGGTTCAAAGACAAAAGGGTAAAATGAGATATATATGGCACCCAGAGCTAAGGAATGGGAAAGGGGCCAGGACTTCAAAGGAGAGAAGAGCAATTCATGGGACACTAAGAAGAGCAGATGCTTGGGAATTAGATGTTTGCTCTGTCATACAGATGGTCACTCAGATAATATTTATCTCTGATAATAATTCTCATTCTGAAAAAGACCCCAATTTAAATTCTTCTAGGTAGCTAAGGGAGCGGCAGAAGTGTCTCTTGAGCCTACAGGGCCTTGATTGCCTTTAGCTCAAAATAATCCATATGCCAAAGTGGCACATTTTTGGGAGGCTTATTCTGAACCACTTCAAAAGCTTAAGCTCCATTGTCTTTCTTTCTGATTACGGCATCATTTCTTTTCAGACATCATGCCAGTATTCCCTACACTCTTGTTTTTTGATCTTGTTGAAACTTACAGTCTCTTGACATCCAACTCTCTTCTAGTCTCTGGGCTTACTTGAGGCAGTCCTTCCATTTCTAAACACTTGGTTCACTTCAAGGGTCCTTTGGCTAACAGCCTCAATTCCTTTGCCTGCGTGACCTCTGTCATCCCCTCTAATCCTCTTGCAAATGAAAAACATTAAAAGTTGCCTTTTACTACAGGTGTGTATAACCAGAGGCAATCACACAATTCAACAGCTGTTCTCTGATTTATTTCAACAACTATCCTGATTCTTCCTTTTGTACATCCTGCAGCTGACTTTGTTTTCCGGCAACTTGAGAGACACCCTTGACTTCTATTTCAAAGAGAGAGAAGAGCATAAACTACCAAGCATGAACTTTCTTTACTAACTCCCCGTCCTCCTATAAACATGTCTATGTCTGCTTCCAGAGTCATCTTCTTTTCCTCAGTCTCTTAGACAGACTAATCCCCAATCTGTTCTTAAAGCCTATCCTTTCTGAGATTTTTTTGTAACGTTGATTCATCAATCCTGTTCTCTTTCTTGTTTCTTCAGCTTCTTTATATTTGCCCTTTTCTAGCAGCATTAAAAAAAATTAAAAATTATTTACAGATTACACACTACCTTATGTAGTATCAGTTTTCTTTACAACAGCCCTGTGTGTATCCCTGGTTGTCAATTAACATGAGAAATTCAGATTCAGCAATGTTGAGGATTTGGCCAATGTCACAGCACTAATGGTAGAGCACAAATCCATTTCAAGCCTTCTCCCTTCCACCATGCGTTGTTAATTATCTTTTCATATGCAGGCTTCTAAATTAAAGGCATGCTCCTTATTCATTGCATCCATCACAGCACTTAGCCCAATACCTCACAAAGTATTCGTGAAATATGGGCCTCAGTTATGATAAAGTCATCACAACAATTCAGTGCTTTAAATGCTGCACTTACAAGATATAAGCATGTAAACTACACTCACAATGTCCAATTTACAGAAGTGTAACAGGCACTCCTTTCTAATGGCAGTCCAATGGAGGTTGGCATGATCTTTTGAATGTTTGAAAAGAATAATAGTTTATATCACTGAACTATGAAACTGTACTGCCAACTCCTAATGACCTTCATGACTGTTAAGAGATTCCCCTCAGGTTCTCCAAATGCTTGAAATTATAATAAAAAGAAAAACCTGAAATACTAAGATCATATTACAAACTGCACCTGGAGAAAATGCTTCCAGGGGTCATAAAATCACTAGGTTTTGCAGATGAAACAACTTTATTTGAAAAAAATATAAAGGAAACTTATGTCACAAATCAAAGTATCTAAAAAGAGAAAAAACTACTGTACATTTTTAAAAATTTTCTATTCCATTTGGAATAAATATTTATCAAGTATAATAAAGAAAATTTTTTGTCCAAATCACTTCGCATGTACAGTTGTTAAATTTTTTGTAGATATTGCTTTTCAGGCACATTTTGGATACTGCTTTTCAGTTATAACAATGGAATAACGTTGTTCTCACTTGAAGTATATGAATAGTTCAAAAGTAATTATCCTGCTTTACTTTTTTTTCTACCACTTTTTGGATATTATTGCTTTTATGTGCCCTGTAAGTGTCACATCTGATTGGATGCATTTTCATAAGCATGTTTAGCCTTTCTTAAGTGTGCATCTCTATTTATTTTAGAGGTTAGATTATAACAAAAATATTTATCCCACATTTTAAATCCAGGGCCATCTGAGGAGAAGTACATCAATACTAAGATGTTAGTAGAGTTCTGATGGAAAAGTGATACCGGTCTGTCTTACTAACTTACTAAGTATTGAAGGGCATTTCCTGTCATAAGAAAACGTAAAAAGAAAAGGAAACATATTAGTACAAGTATAGTTGGATTTTAAAACCATCCTGTGCAGTTTGAATCAATTTGCTAATTGCCTAATATGACATATAGCATAATATGAGAAACGCTGGAAATCCCAGCCATAAAACTGATATCATTAAACAGAGCACTGTGCAACTTTGTCCTATTAATGTGTCTAATTAGAGACCCCTTGTTCATTTCATGGCAATTACAGTGTTTTTTTCCAATTGTACCAGCTAGATCATTTGCATTCCTTCACGTTCTGTAATAACAACCCATGAGATGTATTAAATGAGAATCACTTGATGTGATGTAAAAAAGGAGATCAAGAAATGAAACAAATGACTCTCTTTTGCTATCAGTTTGGGAAAAATGGTGAAGGTGTTGGGAAGAACTAGGCCAGGTGGTGAAGTGTTTTATCAGAGACTAAATGACAATGAGGTAGTTTGATATATCCAGTGATACCTGTTAAAACATTAAAAGTGAAATGCAATAAAATCACATCTAACCTCAGAAATATTTGTCTGTCCAAGGGTTGGGTATTCTTTGAACTTATTTCTTTCTGCTCTGGTAGAATTGGGGGATGAAATATGGCTTTATATGCACTCACTGCACTTTGAATTGGATTAATAGCTAGTTACATCAGGATTGGCAGTAGAAGTAGAATTTGCCAATAACATATTCCAAAATTTTAATAACTATTCTCTAGAGAGATTATGTGGCAGATACAGACATACATCTTGGGTGAGCGGCTCCTTTGCCGAAGTATTATGGAAAGACCTTCTTGGTTGTCTGGTATGCTTTTAGACTCCTCTCCATTTTTCAATTACATGAATTGTTTATTTAAATTTATTCATTTATAAGCATGTAGAAGTTCCATTGGAGAGAATCCCACCCACCCAAGCCCCTTTCTTTTCCCCCAGTTATAATTCACTGGGTTGCATTTAAAAGGAGTAGTGGGTGCATCATTTTTGACATAGACTGTCTTCTTGACCTAACAACAGTCATGCTCTTTTAATCTCTCTCTAGGCTTCCGCCTCCGGTGTCTGTCCTTGGTATCTGATCACCCTCCCCCATCCTTAGTATCTGATCACCCTGGTCTGACCTTAGCATCCACTGACCTCCGATCTACTCCTGGGCTATAAATTCCCATTTTTTCCATGCTATAATTGGAATTGATTCCGGCTCTGATTTTCTTTAACATTGAATATGTATGATATCAAGAAAATGGCTTTAATTTGACAGAACAAGTAAAAAATAAATACAGACTTACAAATTGATCACATTTGGCTGGTATTGATGTGTCAAAACTGTTGAATTTACATTTGTTTCTGATTTAGACAGCTTAATCTCTTAAGTGACCTATGAACATTCTTTCCTCTCTCACCTTTACCATTGGGGTCTAATATTATGAACATTATTCCAGTATCTGCTGGTAGTGAAGGAAAATGATCCGATAAATACATTCATAGTGGTGTGTAAAGGACTTGATGTGCTATTCTTTTCAGAATTATAGTTAAATAATAGATTTTTTAAAGTCCTAAGGAGAAGGCTAATGAAAACAAGAAAAAATTATATAATGATACTATTCTAGGCATTAGTGGGGGAATTCTCTGGACTTGGGGAACCAAGTAGCAGTCATTTAATTCCATCAAGCAGTCAGCATTCCACTCCCTGTGCATAAAACCTGCACTGATACAAATGCCTTATTTTAAAAATCTTAATTATTATATATAATTATTGGTATTTTTAATGCATTAACCAGTTTAAAGGTAATTAATTTATTATTGCATCATTATTTTTTCTTCTGAGTCTTTACATTACAAACCACAGTGTCTAAGAGAGCGAACTTTTTCTTTTGGTATATGTTCTTGTTCTTCTTTCCCTATAGTCCAAATGCAAACTTATTTCTCCCAATCTATAGAATTTAGAGTTAGTTTCCTTATTACATTGGATGAAGTACATAATTTATATGTCTCAAAAAGTTATTGAGAGGTATATTTGTCTTATGATATTTATGTGATTTCAAAGAAGAGGCTTATGTCAACCTCCCTGGACAGTGTCCTGCTCAACTCTCTTGTCTTTAAAGAAACTGCTGATTTATTAGACAATAGAAACGGATACAAGACAACACAATATATTTGGCTGTAATTAAGGCATTGTTTTCAGTTGGCTATCATGCTATACATTTTTGTCACTGTTGTTATAGAATAATTTTCAAAGGAAAGGAAAATCATGATTCTTATACAGATGTGTGAATGAGTACATATTAAAGATTTTATTTAACTGAATGAGAAAGCTAAGATGTTACAACCTGTTCAAAGAAGTTAAAGAAACACAATTATACATAGAATTATGGAATATTGAAACAAATGGACAAATGGAAGCAAAACTGGCTTCTCCACAGCAGGAGACGTTTATTTTTTCACAGAATTTATTTGCATGTTGATAGACAAGAATTATTTTTGTACAACAGCTCCTACAGAGTCAGAATCAGACAACTCAGAAGGACGTTTTATAGAAAATGTACAGTTTTCCTTTGAAGCACAAAGTTTTTGCTACACTGTCTAGACAATGTGAGTTTGATTAATCTGTCCTCCTGGAAGGTAGTCATATCTCTGATGAGTTAGTGATATGAGGACAATGGACCTTAGCTGAAACTCCAAAGGAAAATTCTAAGGTTGAATTTATCATCCTGACAGGTCAAACATGGACTAGTCTGCAAGGCTGCTGTAGTCACTCCTGTAATTGCTGGCATATGGGGGTAGTCTGGACTTGATATCTCCAGAATAACCTTAGCAGCTAAATAGCAAGGGAAGACCTACGTTAGGAGATTTGAAATAAACAATAACAACAAAAAATTACTAGGTGTCTGCAATGGAAAACTGCATTGTTTAGACTATCATACTTTCTGGGTTACTAATTCTACCTTTTTCTTTTTTTTTTCCCCTGCCTTTAAGCTAGCTTAGAACTCTGCAAGTTGTAGATAACTGTTAACAATGAGAAAGAATTCTTTTCAATAAACATGCAAATACATTGTGTCAGCTGGCAATTTAATTGATTTCCCTCACTCCCTACTCCTCAAGTACCCCCCTGGAAAAGCCAGTTTTGAGTCACTTGCACATTTATTTCAACACTTTTTTATTCCATATAAATTTGCAGTTCTTTGGTTTCTCCTTTGGACAGGTTTTAATATTACCAGTTACCTCAATTAAATACATTCTTTGACATGTGTTCATTTGATATTTGTATGACAGACAAGCAGGTCTTTTATGGTTTATCATTTAATATCACAAAAGCATGTAGAGACTCCACTTGTGTAAGAAATAATCACAGTCTCACACCGGCTAGGTTACATTACAAAGGCAGGTAGAAATGGAAGGAAATGATGGCAAGTTCTATTACTTGTAATAGATCTCTGTGCTTATAATCATCTCTCTTGTATTTTTCAAGGTGAGTATGCCTTAGTTTTCAGGATAGAAACTAAATATTTGGTTCATTGGGGGTATTTATTACATGGAATAAATTTCATGAAATAAAAAATACATAATTACTATATTTGGTGAGTATCTTCTCACTGTATCTTTTATTTTTATAGGAAGAAATAAGATACTCAACTTAATTCAGATCAACTCAGTTCAATTCAAATCAACATACCTCTACTGTAAGTGTCCAAGAGGTGCTTTAAATAAAAAAAATTTCTTGTCATCCAAATTAGATATATTCCGTGTAGTTCTCTGAGATTCTTGTGGAAAACTATTTCATAATTGCAAAGTATTTTTCAGATTTGTATATAAGCAATGAACAATTATCAGTATTTCTGCTGGGTATTTCTAGAAAGCAGTGCCTTCTTATAAAAAATAAATAGGTTTTTACCTATAGCTTAGATATTTTTTCAGCTGTTCATGCCAGTCCCTTAGCCTTCATTAGCATCAAGGAGTCATGCATGATGAATAGAAATTATTTACCAATGAAAAACATGTTGACATAGTGAAATGATGCATTACAGCTATTACATTTAGGAGGATAAGACTACATATGCAGGCATCTAATTAAAGTGATATTTTTCATGCTCAATTGCAATTGTTTGAAAATCTTTTAAGGAAGTACTTACATTCATAATTACCTTGACTAAATATAAACAATAAATAAATACTTTTAAAAGACCTACATCACTAAGCAATTTCTTATGATTTTCTTAGGGAAGCCTCCTCTGTTGCATATCTAATGCTGTGGCACCTTGAAATTGAGAACCATGTATTAGTCATTTAGGGCTGCTATAACAAAATATGACAGCCTGGTTGGTTTAAACTACAGACATTTATTTTCTCACCATTCTGGAGACTGGGAAGTCCAAGAACAAGGTGCCGGCAAATTAGTTTCTGTTAAGAGCTCTCCTCCTTGTGCTTAAACAGCTCTCTTCTCGTTATTTCCTCAAAAGGCCTTTCCTTGGTGTGCAAGGAGAGTGGGGGGTGGGGAGAGGGGGAGAGGGAGAGCGCTGATGTCTCTTCTTATAAGTGCACTAATCCTATGGGATAAAGGCCTCACCCTTATGTCTTCATTTAACCTTAATTATTTCCTTAGAGGCCCCATCTCCAAATACAGTCACATTGGGAGTTAGGGTTTCAACACACGTATTTTAGAGAGATACAAACATTCAGTCCATAACAGACCAGGTAGTTCAACTCTGTTGAAAAAATTTGACAGTTTGTACACTCATTTTGTTACAAATTAGAGAAGGATTTATTCAATTTGAATGATATTTGCTTAAACTAGGATGCTTATACCTTATATAGAAATTATCTCTAGCTTCATAAAATCATTTTTAGTGCAAATATAAGACATATTTACATTCTGTTACTGAAATATTCTTCCACAGTGCAGTGCAATTGGTGAATTCTGACTGTTTTTTCAGTTTGAAATAGAACCTCACATTTGAGCAAAAATATAGTACTCACTTACATTACAGCTTTTTTGAAAGAATATATATGTTAATATTTCTTAACTTTTTGTCACAAAACCCTTTGAAAAATACTTTTAGTGATAATCATAATAAGTCTCTGATAACACAGCTGAATATATTATGAGAAGGAAGAATTTAGTCAGGAACTTAGTGCCAAGAGACATCTGTTGATTTATTGTGATCTACCCTTTAAAATACTTACTATTCTGGACTAGTAGAAATGCAAGGTTATTATAGGTTATATCATAGGCTATATGTCTGCCAAAGTGAGATTGTGTCAACTGATAAATTTTTATACACATGTTAAACTTCTCTCCAAGATTTGCACATGAATCCACTGAATCACCATGTTGCTAGTAGTATCCTCTACACCCCAGTGTCTCTTGATTTACTACTTTCTTTTGGCCACAACATGGAATGCAACAACTCATCTCAAGCCAAACTTCTTCCTTACTACACTTCACTTTTCACAAAGATTTACATTAAAGCATAAATGAGAAAAAGAAGTAAGCCCCTCCTTCAAACCTTGCCTGACTGAGATGTCTTTGGCTATTACCAGAAAATTGCTTCTTACCTTCGGTACATTCTGAAAAATAGAAATATTCTTCATACCTTGAGTGCACAGTGCCGATTGCATTTCTTTCTTGCCAAACGTCCTCAAGTTTCCAGCATGTGTATCAGATATTATGGTTGTTTTTGTGGTCTGTTTTCTATTTCATTTTCATGAAATGGGAATTAAATGCTGTTGTAGAGTTTGTGGAATTAAAGAGACGGTTCACAGAAACATATCTGCCGATGATCTCACAATGCTACATTTTCACTTGGGGTTTCAAAAATATTTTAGGGGCTTCCCTTCCCATTGTTTTCTCAGAAATTGACCATTAGTACTGTTTTCACAGTCACTTTCTTGATTTTAAAAAATCCTTTGTGGTTTTCTAATAAATTATGTGGACACTGTTGCCTTCTGGCAAGCTCCTGACATTACTTCTTCTATTATTATGATGATTTACAAAAAAGAATACATAAATTGACATACTTGGAGACCCTGTTATTGCGGAGTTCCCATGCACATGTTATTTATCGGGAGCTGATCACTAAGAATCCTAAGAAAAATAGTTGGTATTGACCCAGCTAGTGCGGCTTGTGTAATTATCATACTCAGCCATATAAAACACAGCTATATGCAGCCAAAGATCCATGAACATCATTGAAATGCAGCAGACAGACTTTGGAGTCAGACAGACCTGAATTTAAATTCCAGCTTCACCATACAGGAACTTAACCTGGAAGTTACTAACCTCCAAACTTCTTCATTGGAGGTTGGTGAAATTAGGGATTATGTATATGACATCTAGTACAGTCCCTGGCAAAGCTTTGAGAGTCAATAAATTGACAGTATTGTTGAGTTTTTGTTATGTATCTGTGAGGCCAGGCTATTACTTGATCTTCAAAGAAGTGTTATGACACAAATTTAGTCTTTAGCTATGTATGACTTTGTAGAAAATATTAGTAACATTAAATATTTTGTTATTTTTCATAAGATCAATATGAAAATCTTAAAAGCTTCCATAATTTGTTTTTATAAAATATCATACTACATAAATTGTGTTAAATAGATTGCAAGGCAAAGTGGAGGCAGAGGGACCAATTAGGAGGCTACTGTGATGATAATTTACAAGACAGATTCAGATGATGATAGGAAATAGGGTGATAAAGGGTAGATTTAAAGAAAATTCCTAGGATTTTGGCTGAAATAACTTTTTTTTTTGCTGTCATTTACTAAGAAAGAAAGCTATAAATAGAGTAAAAGGTTCAAGAATAAAGTAAATTCAGTGTTTTTTGAATTGATGCATAATTGGCATACAATAACATGCACAAATCTTAAGTATTCAATTTGACACATTTTGATTATTCTATTCACTGGTGCACTCACAAGATAAAATAATATGTAGGACATTTTTCTTCACCTCAGATAGTTCCCTCATGTTCTTTTCCAGTTGATTTCAACTCCCCTTCCCTAAGAATGATTTTCTGACTTCTGTAACCATAGACTAGTTTTGTGAATCCTAAGATTGCATACTGGTAGACTCACACAGGATGTGTTCTTCTTTGTCTGGGCTTTTCATTTTAGCCAAATAATTTTGAGAATGTCTTGTGTATTGGTAGTTTATTCTTTTACATTGCTGAGAAGTATTCCATTGTATAAAACCATCCCAATCTGTCCATTCTCCTGTAAATAGACTTTTGGGTTGTTTCCTGGTTTTGGCCATCATGAATAAAACTGCTATGAATATTCTTATAAATCTTTATTGCAGATATGTATTTTCATTTCTTTTGTGTAAATACCAAAGAACAGAATTGATGGATTGTAGAGTAGACATATGTTTAATTTAAATAAGAAACTGGCAAATGATTCTCCAAAGTGGTTTCCATTTTATACTCTCAACAGCGGTGTATGACAGTTTCAATTGTTTCACATTCTGTCCTGAATTTAGTGTAGTTTGCTTGTTGATTTTTCACTTTAGTAGATGTGAAAAGATATCTCTTTGTGGTTTTCATTTTAATTTGTATTTCCCTAATCACAAATGATTTTGAGTGCCTTTTCATGTGCTTATTGTTCACTTGAATATCTTATTTTGGAAATTGCCTGTTGTAATAATTTATCCATTAAAAATTAGACTATTCATAATCTTATTGTTTATTTTAGGAGTTTTTACATAATTTGAATAAAAATGTTTTGTCTTATACATATCTTATGAATATTTCTCCCTGCATTTGGTTTATCTCTTTATTTTAAGGGATCTTTCCATGGGCAAAAAATTCCCAATTAATCAATTTCACTTTTTGCTAAAAGTTGTGTGTTGTTTTTGTTTTTGTTTTTTTTCATTTTTGTCCTTACCAAGAAATCCTTGTTTACTGTAAAGTTATTAGGATATTATAGTATGGGTCCTTTTAGAAGTTTTATGGTTCTGAGTTGTCAGTTTAGGCCCATGACTTATCTCAAATTAACCTTGGTGTATGGTTTGAAATTGGGGTCTACCTTTCTTTTTTCTTTTTATAAATTTATTTATTTATTTTATTTTTTGGGTCTGTTAGGTCTTCATTGCTGTGTGGGCTTTCCCAAGTTGCTGCAAGTAGGGGGCTACTATTCCTTGTGGTGCGTGGGCTTCTCATTGTGATGGCCTCTCTTCTAGAGCATGGGCTCTAGGCATGGGGACTTCGGTAGTTGTGGCACATGGGCTTAGCTGCTCTGGGGCATGAGGGATCTTCCCAGACCAGGGATCAAACCCATTTTCCCCTGCATTGGCAGGCAGATTCTTAACTACTGTGCCACCAGGGAAGCCTGGGGGTCTACTTTCATATTTCATATAGATATTTAGTTGTTTAATCAACACATCAAAAAAACCTTTTCTTTCCCAATTTATCTATCAGATGGCTAGATATGTGAGTCTGTTTCTGGACTCTATTCTGTTCATGAATCTTCCTGTCTATCTTACACCAAAATCACACAGTTATTGTAATTTTTGAAATCAGTTTGTGTAATTTCTTCAAAAATACACAATTTCTTGTGTATTTTTTTAAAGATGATTTTCTAGGTTCTTTGCATTTCCATAAGAATTTTAGAATTTTCTCACCAATTTCTACTAGAAATGCTGTTAAAATTTTTTTAGGGATTGTGTTGAATCCATAGGGCAAATTAGAGAAGGAATATAAAAATATCAAAGCTTCCAATACATAAAATGGTAACTCTATCCCTTTAGGTCTTCATTAATTCCAGCAATGTTTTCTATCTTTCAATTTACAGGTTGTGCATATATTTCATTGGATTTAATAAAGTACTTTTAGATGTTAATTTTAATGGTATTATTTATTGCTAGTACACAGGAATACCAATCATTTTCATATATTTATTTTGAATCCTGTGATCCTGATCAATTCAATTATTAATCTTAGCCATTCTTTTGTAGACTACGTAGAGTTTTATACATAATCATAACATTTTCACATAAGGACAGTTTTATTATTTTTAGATTTTAGGTCTTTATTTTTAAATATTTTTAGTTTATTGCGCTGGATTGGACATCCAATACAGTGTTAAAGTGGTAAGAATATATCTTGACCTTTTTTCTTATCTCAGGATAAAAGGGCTCAATATTTTATTAAGGGTGATGCTAGCATTAGACCTTTCATAAATTCCCCTTCTTGGATTAAGAGGAAGTTTCTTTATATTCTTAGTTTGATGTGTTTTCTTACAACCATGAATGGGTGTTGAATTTTGCCAATTTTTTTTTTTTTTGCCTTTTTTAAGAGAGTCATATGGCTTTCTCTTTTACCCTGTTAATGTATTGAGTCACATTGAGTTTTGAATGAAACACCAAATAAATTTCTGGGCTAAATTACATTTGCCATAAGATAGTATCCTTCTTATACATGGATCAATTGAATTCATTAATATTTTGTTATGAATTTTTGCATCTGTGTTTATGAGAGACATTGGCTTGATTGTTTTTTCTTGTAATATTTTACCATAAAGTTATTCTGGTTTTATAAAATGTATTGGGAAGTGTTCTCTCTTCCACTAATTTCTGAAAGTTTTTGTGTAATATGTGTTATTTCTTCCTTAAATACTTGGTAGAACTCAACAGGGAAGCTATCTGAGTCTACAGTTCTTTGTGGGAAAAAAATTGATATTAATTTCCTTAACAGTTATTGGTCTTTTGTATTTTCTGTTTTTGGTGTGTGTGTTTGATGAAATTGTCCATTTATCTAAATTGTCAAATTTATTGGCATAAATTTGCTCAAAATATTCTCTTATAATCATTTTAATGGTTACAGTGTCTTTAATGATTTCTTCCTTTTTATTCCTGCCATTGTTAATTTGTGTTCTTTCATGAAACTACGGCAGGCTAACATTCTAGCTTACAAGGAGGGTAAAAGCTCTCGCCGTCTTTGACAGTAACTTGGATAAATTTTTCAACAGTCCAAAATTTGACTGATATAAAATTAATAATGATTCATTGGCTATTTTACCAGCTTTTTTTCCCCAGCTATCGCAATCTGCTAATACTGTACAAAACTTGTCAATTCCTTGGTGCAGAGTAGTCCTCAGAGCTAGTATTTAAAGAAGCATAATGTGTTAATTTCATTGATAACTACAAACTAAATATATAATACTTCTTTGTAACTGGGAGATACATTGGTATTTCCATGTTGATATTACCTACACCATTACTTACAAGCAGATTTTAATTTATTGAGCTATTCAAGGATTATTGAGCGCCCCATTAAACCAACTCTTGTGGAAGGTGCTGGAAATACAGTGAGGAGGAAGATACAGTTCTTGCCCTGAAGGTACTTACAATTGAGTATTGAGAAAGATGTGTTACCATGACATTATAGCTTAGTCTAAAAGTGATATGATAAATGTGGGCACAAGAGACAGAAAGGACTTAACTCAGTCTTATTTAGGACAGGCTTCTAGGAGGAGGTGTCATATAAATTCAGTTCTGAGGAATGAGTAAGAGTTAGCTAAGCTACTCTCAGATTCCTGTCCCTCAGAGACTGCAAAAATACAATCTATCCTCATTCCTCACAGATTCTCTATTTGAAAATTCACCTAATTACTGAAATATTTTCATAACCACAAAATCAACACTCATGGCATTTTTACAGTCATTCGTAGACTGTGCAGAGCAGTGAAAAATGGCCCAATGTGCCTCTTCCCAGTTAAGATCAAAAAAGGCGATCTCTACCATTTCCTATCAGGTCTCATACTGTGAACAAGTGTCCTTTTCATGGTTTATTTGGTGCCGCATTTTTTACATTTTGGGGTTTTTCGATGATGATTTCATTGTTTACAATGGCCCCAAGCAAAGTGCTGAAGTCTGTCTAGTGTTCCTAGATCCAAGAAGGCTGCGAGATGCCTTTTGGAGAAAATATATGCATTAGACAAGCTTCTCTCAGGCATGAATTATGGAGCTGTTGGCCACGAGTTCAATAGTGATGAATCAACAACATATATTAAACAAGTTGTTTTAAACCAGTAATACACAGAAAACAAAGTTATATATTGATTGGTTGATTAAAAGTTTGTGACCAGAGGCTCACAGGAGCCTAAGCCTGTGTTTCCCCCAGGAGCAATGGTTCAGTATTTACTATGCCTGTGTTTGTAGCGACTTTATAGAACATAACTACTGTAAATAGTGAGAATCAACTCTAAATGTTTTCTGTTTTAAGCACGAAGTTTTGAAGTATTTAGCTATACAGCAATAGATAACTCAAATAACATAACTAAAATGATGTAGCCTTTTTATAAGGCCTACATGATCTGACAACTAATACACCCTTTAGGAATGCATCTAATGTCTAGCCAAAAATATTCTAGTACAGAATAAATGTGTACATTTGTAGGTGGATATTCATTCTTTTTTGTTGAAATTGGCATAGCTCTGTAGACTGTTTGGAATGACTGTGTTTTAAGGTATTCTGAATAGTTTTCTATTTGGAAGCAACCTAATGTATCAAGAGTTGGCCACATTCAGTGCCTTCCCACTTAACTTTGTTTTCAGGATCTCTTTTAGCAATGTACTGTGAACAACACACTAATATTAGAAAATACCTGTTTTGTGGCTTTTCCGTAGTATAACTCAATTTTAAAAATCAACCAAAGTTACACTGGCTGTGTGGGTTAAAGAATATCTTGACAACCTAAGATCCCTGTTTGGTTTGCATTCTCCATGATTGTACTTGTTTCAGACTTATTAAGACAATGGTTTATTTCTTAAGCTACAGAGGAACTTTGCCTAGTTCTGATGAACACACACAGGTGTAGGGCAAGCCATTAGCAAAAGATTAAATTGTTGGCTTTAATTGGAAAGTCCCATTTATTTTGTTAAAAGGTACCAGATTATGTATAAAAATAGAGAATAGCTCAATTGGGCATAGGTATTTTGCTGGGATTAGATGAATGGCAGCTGCAAAACCATTGTGAGATGCAAAAGCAGCATTTTAGCTTTCACTAAAAAAACGGTGGCTCTTTCTCCTTGTAGCTCTGGCCCATGTCTTGCTGCCAGCTCAGGTGTTAAATTACTGTGATGTTGGAAAACAAGTTGGAGCTGGCTGTGTTGATAAGGAAAATAATTTAGCAAGTCCAAGTGCTCACTCCCCAAAATGGCACCTTAAATGGATAGTTGAAGAATAATCATAATATTCAATTACATGATGTACATATCAGTATCTTAAAAGATATATGAAAAATAAAGTATTTTACCGATGGAATGAAATATTTACTGAAAATTTGTAAAATTGTTCATCTCAGAAACAACACCGGTTCTTATGCTGGTTTTCTGTGGGGACAGAGATGATAGAAATCAAGTGGTTATTTGACCTAGAGGAAATACGAGTACACAACATATATTTTTTTCAATCTAAGAGATAACTCAAAAATTTATATATCAGATCTTCTGGGATTCTTTATTTAGGGTTTACTAATATTCAGAGATTTTGGAACTTGAACACATCACCAGGAATCTTGGCACTAACTCACATCCTTTGTTGTCTTTGATATTGCTCTGAAAATCACAAGAGATGTAACTTATCTGAAATTTAGTTCTGCTTAGACACAAAGTCACAATTCTTGCCTTCTCCTACCATGGAAATGGGAGGAAGAAGGGCCTGAGAAGAAATTAATCAAGTACTTTACTTCTATTCCCTTCCTGGCCACAAACTCCACACCTGTTCCCCAGGTTAATAATTCCCACCAGGGGTAAGGGGTTATGGCAAGGAGGCATTCAATTCATTAATTCAGAAAAATAAATGAACCAATGCTTATGCAAATTGTCAATTTTGGAATTGGGGAGGGGCAACTCTAGGTCTACCCATTTCAAATTTCTATGTTTTAAAAGTTTCAGTAATGTTCACATTTCTTTTAAGCCTTGTACTTTTGAGCACAAAATGGTTTTAATAAGGTTTTAATTTCTCTAAAAGTCCTCAAGGAGCCTAAAATAGAACCATATTCTGTGCATTACAGTTTAATATACGTGTTATTATTTAAACTGACTGCAGTTGTATTTGATTTTTTTCATAGAATTAGATTCAATCAAGCCTTTTGGTCTACCCTACTTGGAAATTTTCTTCATTGGAAAATCTATTAAAAACTTTGATCTCTTTTTGAACTTACCCGTTAATCAGTTCAGTTCACTGATCTGATTCTAAAGTATAAGCATAAGAAAAGACTGAAATAATTGGTTTGCTCTGAATTACACAAGTTCATCTGGATAGAATCTATGGAGACAACAGGAAAGCTGAAAATAGTGTGAAAACATTTCCTTCAGTGGTTTCTTTATGCTGGAAAGAACAATAAATTTATATTTATCTCTGAAACAAAAAGTCACCAACATAGGATTAGGAATTAATATTTTCTTATGAGAAAGATGTATAATTTACATATAGGTTAGTTTACCTTAACAAATATGAATTTTAATTTTAAGTTTTTAAAAGATGAGAAATGTTTGGTGAAATACTTTAAACTCCATTTTAATTTATTGTTATGACCAGATATATATACAAATGGTTCGTTAAATATAGAGGAAAAATACAAGAAACTAATGATGTTAACAATTTATTATTTGTGTTTTAAGGAAAAATTTGTTGACAAATTTTTTAAATTAATAAGCTTTATTTTTTTAGAGTAGTTTTAAGTTCATAGCAAAATTTTGTGGAAAGTACAGAGAATCCCATGTATTTCCTGTTTCCACACACCCACAACCTTCCCCACTATGGACATCCCACACCATGGTGGTACATTTTTTACAATCAATGAACTTCTATTGACACATGATTATCAACCAAGGTTCATAGTTTACATTACCGCAGGACAAATATTTTCCAATATATATAACATATACACCTTAATAATGCATTTCTTTATTCATGTGATATCCAAAATTTTAGAACAATGTGCACAATTTATTATAAAATTGTAACAAAGACTGGAGAGTGTTTTGAACGTTCTGGAAAGATGAAGCTCAGTATAAACACAACCTTGGAAATCATCCAGAGATTGTGGCAATATCTTTCTTCTAAATAGCTAGATATTGTTTCATTAAAGATTCCAGGTACTCTCAAAGAGACCTTGTGACAAGTATAGTACAAATGTTAGGCAGGGACCAGAGGGGGTATTTTTTTCCATATTGGAGTGGTCCTCACGCACTTTGACCTGACCTCTTGCAGTGGAGCATAGCCTGTGTGGTGGTGGGGGTGGGACTCTGGAAACTGTGCCGTACAGGTGGTGGGACAGCCTGAAGCACTTGCAATTTGGCCGTGTCTTGAGTCCCTGCTCATATTATTTAAAGCTATGTAAACTGGAGTGGGGGAATACTGTGTGGCAGAAATCTTTTAGTTAATTCCTGACTTAGGACCAATTGAATACTGAGTCTGTGGTTGTGAAGCAGTCAGACCCCTGAGTCTAATCAACTCTCTTGGACCTGACAAAATAGTTTCAAGAACCTTCCAATGAAGGGCCAGATCCTGAATAGTTATGAGGTCTGACTGTCTGTTATGAACTGAATGTTTGTGTTTTTCTTAAATTCATGATGAAATCCTAATGCCCAGTGTGACAGTCTTAGGAGACGGGCATTTGGGAGATGATTAGGCTATGAGGGTGGAGCCCTCATGAACAGGATGAGAACCCTTATAAAAGTGACCCCAGAGAACTCTCTAGCCCCTTCTGCCATGTGAGGGCACAATGAGAAGGTAGCCATCTGCAAATCAGAAAACAGATCCTCATCAAACACTGAATCTCCTGGTGCCTTGATCCTGGACTACTTAGTTTCCAGAACTGTGAGAAATAAATGTTTATTGTTTATGTTACCAGTGTATGACATTTTTGTTATAGTACTCCAAAGGACTGTGACATTTTCGCTTACACAGAAAACCAGTATTCCTAGATCAACTTTCTGTTTTTAAAATCTCAAGCTGCAATTTTACCAGGGCATATATAACTCCTCCAGTGCTCAATGGATGTTTCATAAATGTAATAACATAATGTACGCAAGTGGTTAAGCAAAGAGATTTGGAGTCATATACAACTGAGCTTTAATTAGAGCCCTTCTTTTATTAACTGTGCAACCTGGGGAAAATTGCCTAAAACACTCTGGTTCTCAATTTATCTACAGGATAATTTCTACTTGATAGATTATAATGCAAATAAATTATTTTATGTTAAGTGAAAAAATGAATATTGCCCTTGATTAGTTAATATAAAAAAGTGGGCACTTCATAAGAGATATTTTCCCTTTACTCCATCTTTCAGTTTACTAGTTTATGTCTGAATAATTATCCTTATAGCACAATGAAAGAGATCCTTCTGGGCAGTGCATTTCTGAACATTTCTACATCATATCTACAAAATAGGAATAATAATTAAAAATGGCTCAATATGACATCATGAGGAGGAGTCTTTATCTCAATATTACTACTGAATTACCTCAGGCATTTGAAAAATTAATTCCTAAATTCAACAAGGCCCCTATTTCATGACAGGTTTCAAGACAGATTGCTCTTCAGTAGTGAATGGGGGTGATCTTACTACTTTTCATGCAATTTTAACAATCGATGTGAAGGACCATAATTTTTTTTTTTAAACTCTTTATTGGGATGTATTTGCTTTACACTCTTGTACCTGTCTCTGAGGTACACCAAAGTGAATCAGCTGCATCTACACACATATCCCCATATCCCCTCCCTCCCGAGACTCCCCCCCACCCTCCCCATCCTGGCCCTCCAAGGCATCTCCCATGAAGTTGATCTGCTTTTGGTATACAGCAACTTCCCACTAGCTATCTATTCTACAGCTGGTAGTGTAAATATGTCTATGCTACTCTCTCACCTCGTCCCAACTTCCCCTTTGCCCCTCACCCCAGCCCCGTGTCCTCAAGTCCATTCTCTACAGCCAAGAGTGAAGCACCATAATTTTTTAAGCTATATGTATTTACTCTTGATATTTTCAAAAATTTTCAAGTTGCCTTTCTATGTATTCAGTACACTATGTGACTTTTAATATGGGACATAAATTCTTCCATTTTGGCCCTCAGGATACTGAATATTGACAGGGATGACAAGTTGTTTTGCCAGCGACTTGTTGAGTTTAAATAGAAGAACAAAGTTATTTTTTGGCCAGTTGCCATTATACTCCATCACTATAACTGAATTAACCCCCCTAAAGGATTATAGCTTTGATTTTGCATGGAAAAAATTTTAAAAGTCAATAACTTTGTGCATAGCACTTCTTTCCATTTCATCTGATTTTTAAAATTTTATTATAGAAATTTTAAGCATAAAAATGAGAGAGAATAATATACATGAATCCCTATGGCTCATCACCCAGCTTCAACAAATATTGACACTTTACTAATCTCATTTTATCTATCTTCTCTCCTTTTTTTTTCCTGGAATTTTTAAAAAATCCCAGATATTATATCTCATATCATTTTACCAATAAATACTTCAGTACCTTATCTCTAATAAGTAAGGACTTAAAAAAATCATGGTACCATTATCATGAACCTAACAAAACTAAAATCACTTATATCATCTAGTGTCCAGTCTGAGTTTACATTTTCCATATTGTCCCCAAGTTGTCTCTTTTATGGTTGTGTCCAAATCAACACCAAAACAAGTTTCACACATTGCATTTGTACCTATGTGTTAAGACTCATAAACCATAGCCCCCCTCTTTTGTATTTTAATTTTTAATGTTTTTCTATCTTCAAATTGACTCCTTCTGTAGAAAGCCAGTGAAAAATCTTCAAAGGATTATGTTTCCCATAAGAGTGTAATTAGTCGGAGCACACAAATATTAGGATTTCTCTGTAAGATAAAGCTCTGAATACAGAAAGCACTCACTCATTTATTAAAAAGTAGTTTGGGGTGTTTACTATGTGCCAGGTAGTATGCATATCTGGGATAGAATGTTAAGCAAAATGGATACAACTTGTGCTCTTCTGAACTTAAGTATCAAGCAGGAGGGAAAGACATGGAATGAGACATGTAAGATGCCGAGTGTAACAGACTAGTGTGTAATAGTGTGCAGCAGGACTCTATAGGAACAAAGAAGAGAGACCTGACCCAGTCTAGAGGGGAGGAGTGTTAGAGCAGAATTGTATCCCCGTAAATTCATATGTTAAGCCCTGATCCCCCAGGTGACAATATTTGCAGATAGAGCCTTTAACGTGGTAAGATAAAATGAGGTCATGTGGTTGGGGCCCTAATTGATAGTACTGGTGTTCTTACAATAAGAGGAAGAGACACAGAGCTCTCCTTCCATGTGAGCATGTGCAGAGAAAAGGCCACATGCGAACACAGCAAGAAGATTCTATCTGCATACAGAGGGGAGATTCCTCACCAGATGCCAACTCTGCTGGCACCTTGATCTTGGATTTCCTCCCTCAAGAACTGTGAGGAAACGAATTTCGGTTAAGTCACCCAGGATGTGGTATACTTCAGAGCAGCCTGAGCAGAACAATACAAGGAGTAACAGTCAGAAAGCAGCAATGGGGCTCCTAGCTTAAAATGCATGAAATCTGAGAGAATTCCTTAATTCATTCATCAGTAAATACTGATTACAAATCTACTATACCAAGGACTATGCCAGGATGTGTGTTGGTGGAACAAATTGTACGTGGATCCTGCCCTCATGAGGTGTGTACATTGGTGGCCGTCTAGACATTAAACAAATGATGTCAGATATAAATGCATCATTAGGCTGAACTCAGTGAAGGGGAAGGGCAGAGTCCTAGAGGCAACATTCATGGGTTGCTGTGTGGGTAGGAGGAGGTGTGTAGTGGGGGAGGGGAATATTCATAAAGCTGAGGAAAGCCTCCAATAGGTAGTGGTGTTTTAAACAGAGCTTGAGAAATGAGGGGGAATTTAGATAAGGTTTAGAAGAAGAGTGTTCTACCCACAGGAAAGAGGCTGAGGACAGAATAATCTTTGATACACTCGAGAAACAGAAACAGGATCAGAATGTGGCAAGTGCAATCACAAGCGAATGAAGAGCTGTGAGATGACACTGCAGAGGAGGCAGGAGCCAGCTCCAGCAAGGCCTAAGGCGTCATGCCTGGAATAAGGCACATTAATGCAGTGGGAGACACTGAAGGGGAGAACGCAGGAAACTACCTGTCTGATAGAGGGATTAAGAGAATCACTCAGGCTGCTAAAAGGAGAATGATGCCCAACCATGCAAAAGAAACCACAAGGAATGAAAAGAGAGGGGAGGTTAAGTGACTAGAGCAGCTCATATTCTGGCAGAAACTAAGGATAAAAGGTGTGCCTTTATCAACATTTTCTTTACCGTGCTTACGTGTGCCCCCAAGCACCTAGAACATGGTTAAAGAAAAACCACTCCATCCTGCCTAGTTCCACTTTATGTTTATGATTATACCCTCAAATCAGCCTTGAGAGCTTTCTACTACATTTCTCCTGTCCATTCATTTCTTTTCACTCTCCTAGATCGGGGATCAGCAAACTATCTTTTGTGAGCCAAACACCTCTCTGCTTGCTTTCATAAATAAAATTTTATTGAAACACAGTCATGCTTTTTTGTTTCTGTATTGTCGGTGGCTGCTTTTACACTGTAAAACAGAAGTTGAGTAGCTGTGACAGAGACTGTATCTTTCACAAAACCTAAAATATTTGATATCTGGCTCTTTGAGACAAAAGTTTGCTGACCTCTATCTCAGATGGCTATTACATGCGTTTATCTGTGTCTGTGAAATTTCAACCCTCCTTCCCCTCTTTACTCTCAGCTGAAAACCTTGCTTTTTATTTCAAAAAGACAGTAGAAAAATGCATAGGAAAAATTTCACATTCTTCTAACACCAAGCATATATCTTCCTTTGGTCACTATCCAATTTCCCCCTTTCCTGTTCCCTTTTGATCTTGTCGACCTTGATGAGAATCCCTTGAAAGAGTAATCTACATTTACTGTCTGTATTTCTACTTCATCCATTCCATAGTGAAGGCTTGCCATGACAATATTTTTGTCAAGCCCATTGATGACTTCCTTGCAGCCCAATTCATTGGTCAATTCTAACTTGCCTTCTAAGCAGCATTTGACAAAATTCATCATTCTCTCTCTCAAAGCACTTTCTTTATATAGCTTCTCAAAATCTGTTGATTATTCTCTTACTCCACTGTCTTCTGACTTTTTGTCCTTTTCCAGGTTTTATTTTTCTTCCAATCTTTGCCCCAAAAATCATTGTCCCAAGACTTAGTTCTCTCATCTTCCCCTTTTAAAGTAAGTCAGAAAGAGAAAGACAAATATTGTATGCTAACTCACATATACGGAGTCTAAAAATGGTACTGATGAACTCAGTGACAAGAACAAGGACGCAGATACAGAGAATGGACTGGAGAACTCGAAGTTTGAGAGGGGGCAGGGGGTGAAGGGGAAGCTGAGACGAAGTGAGAGAGTAGCACAGACATATATATACTGCCAACTGTAAAACTGATAGTCAGTGGGAAGTTGATGTATAACAAAGGGAGTCCAGCTCAAGGATGGAAGATGCCTTAGAGGACTGGGGCGGGGAGGGTGAGGGGGACTCGAGGGGGGGGAGTCAAGGAAGGGAGGGAATACGGGATATGTGTATAAAAACGGATGATTGAACTTGGTGTACCCCCGCCAAAAAAAAAAATAATGTTATCAGTTTTATCCCATCTCTTACAGTAAATGCCATTTCTGTATTGATGATTCCCATGTTTACTTCTTGGAAACCTAGATTTATATTTCTCTATTGGGCTGTTTAGTTGATATTTAAAAATTAAAAGTTTTCCGAACGCAAATTCTTGAGTTTTTCCTAAAATCTACTGTTCTTTAGTTTGGTGAAAGACACCTCCATTATTCTAGTTGCTCAGACCAAAAGCTCAGAAGTTTTTAGGGGGTGCTCTCTTTCTCTCATATCTTAAAATCAATTCATCAGCAAATTGTATCAGATTTGTTCAAAAAGTGCATCTAGTATTCAACCACTTCCTTACATCTACTTTGACCACTTCATGTGAGCCGCCATCATCTCTTATCTGGATTGTTATAATATTTGCTTTGATGGTCTCTCTGCTACCAACCCTTTCTCTGTGTCATCTGTTCTCCATACAGCTGCCAAAATGATAGTAATTAAATACTCGAACCTCTCTAGAGGCTCCATGGGCACCCATATAAAAACCAAATCCTTACCTTGTAAAGTACAACCACAACAAAAACAAATGACTTATTCAAATTAGCAATTCTTGAAAATAATCAAGGGTCTGTTTACAAAGATTATGGGCAAGGTAAAAAGGGGATTTCAAGGTGTAGCAGGAATAGTGCAGGATCAGGGGATTAGGGACAGCAGAGGTCATTCCCATCCCTCAGCCTGAAGGAATGAGGGAAGGAAGCTATTATTGGCACCTAGAGGCAGAGGATTACCTGTCAGGAGCTGTGACCTGCAGTGTAGAGGTAGAGCCAGCCCAAGGCAACCAAATGCAGAGGTTTGGGAGATTAAGGAGATTAAATACCTCACCTTCACTCTCCTTCCCTCTGGTTTCCTCTCATGCCTCTTATTGGCCAAATCCAACCTAAAGCCAAAGCTTAAGGCAGCCCATTGGTACGATTCATAAAAGGGCATAGATAATGGAATAGAAGTGATTTACATGCTGAGAAGAAATCTCTCTAAGAAATGTTAGTATGTGGAAAAGGTAAGGAAAAGAACAGTGTACATGAGTGAGCCACTTCATAAAATTTGTTAAAGAAGGTAATCACATGGATGTACATGGATTTTCAGAGAGGTATAAGTGTGTGTGTGTGCAAGTATCAATATTTAGGATTTACATTTTATTTTTTTTTCTGGAGAGGCGTATAGTAACTATTTAACTATAGGTAAATAGAAAAGAATATTTGGAATTGGTATATGAGGTAAAAAGTCTTTTATTTTTAATTTGACATCTCTTTAGGGTTTTTAATTTACTAACCACATACATATTTTTCTTTCTAAAAGCCATAAACTCTAATGATGTCCTCAAATATAATAAATGAAAAATGGATTCCGTATTAACTTAATTTTTTAAGACTCTAGTTATATGAATGGCAATGTGTGAATTTGTATAGTTGTAGAGAGAGTTCTGAAATGACACATAAATATTTTAAAATATATTTTTAAAAAACAAGCTTACTGTGACAGAACTTTCTACAATAATTTATAGAAGTATAAGCCGGTGAGGAAAACATTATTAATATGCTCTTTTGAGAAAACCAATGGAAACTCTAAATTGCTGATTATGGCACTTCAGCAGAGAGATTGGTGGGAAAATATCTACTTTACATTTAATTTTTGAAGAAAAACAAGAAATATACGCAACACTTGTGGCTACAACTGGTATTCACATTTGGAATACTGCAAAATTCCATTATTTCAGCAGATTTCACCTCAACCTATCACTGAAATCAACAAGACCTCATGTGCTACTAGGAAATAGAAGATTTAGTAATTAGCTAATATTTATAAGTGGAATATTGTCAGGAAAAAGACAATACTGTTGAAAAAAAAGATTTAAAAAATTATTGGAGGTTGCATAGTGGTGCAGTGGTATTGACACTATTTTTCTCGAGAACCCTAAGTAAGTATCCACCAAACTGATGCAAATCTAGACCCTTTTGGCCCTGATAAATGGGAAGGGAATTTGAAGTGGTCTTTTAGGTTCAGACTGAGTAGTTTGTTTATAAGGTTATTGAACAAATTCATCAGTTCATTTTAAATGATAACGTTAAGAGAAGAAGGAGAAAAAGCAATTCAAGTGAAAGAGAATATTAACTCCAGAGCTAATCTCTAAAGACCCAGTTTTGGTTGGAGCTCCAGCCTATTACATGTGGAGGACTTATGGGTGATACAGAAATACTGAACCCTTAAAGTCTGGGCATTTTCCTTTAAAGATTTATTGAAGGGTCTATTCTTGTAGATATACATCTGTATATAGATATAGGTGCAGACAGAGATATGAAACATCCTTTTCATAAAGCACTATTACTCTGTGATCCTCCATATTTCCCCAAGTCAAATAATGCTTTTATGATGGAAAAACTGAGGGGGCTGTTTTCATATCTTTCTCTGCAGTGCAGAAGTTTGAGTGAAGACATATATTAATGCAAGATGGGAAACAATATCAGCATGCAATAAGGATATCATTTTTCTTTGTTGACTATATATGTAGTAGGAATCCTTGAAATGCAAAACCAGAAAACTATATTAATTATGTTAAATATCAAGTAGCACTAAACTATTTGCTTTTGTATTTGTTTGTTTCCTGCTTATGAAATGAGTTGATTAAACAATCTGAGGTTATATGGTTTTGGTACAATTGATCTTGTAATGAACTGCTGTGTGTTCAAAATTATGCTCTATTGTCTCCCTGAGCACAGAGCAGAAGAAATCCTTCCAGCCAAGGTTGGCTTGAGCTGAGAATTACCTGGCAAAAGTGTGAAATGGAATTTAGGCTACCGCATAAAAAACAAATAACAAATAAAAATAACAGCCTTAGTTACATTCTGTGTGAGTACACAAAACATATGATGGAACTTAACTATTTCTTCAAAGCTCGAAAAGGTTGTACAGGAAGGTAATTTCAGTTTTCAAATTGAATGTATTTTCTTACCCTTGTAAGACTGGATTTTAGATCTGTGCCAGTGATTTCTATTTTACTCTTCATTTACATTCCATCTTTCCCAAGTACTGTTGTGGCAGTCCATTAGAAATATTTTTTCATATTTAGAACCATAAATCCTCCCTCTCTGGAAGTTAAGTTCTGAAAAATAAAATACAACTCCAGAATTGCAAGCATGTTCAATTCTATTTAATGAAATATAAGGAATAGATTTAAATAATGGATGTGCTTTTTTTTCCGTGAAGAACACATGCAGATGTGAAAGCCATACTTACATAAAAATGCCTACATACTTTATACTTTATATTCAATTATGAAAAACTATATATCATATATACTAATATAATGAGATACAGTAATTAATTGAGATAAAATAGTACTTACTCTAATACAACCTTTGGTTTCCTGAACACCCCTGAAAAGTAGAAAATATAGCAATTAAGTAAGATTAAGAAGAATCATTTTTCCATTACATTGCAATGCCATTTGTTTTTTGTAATACATCCATTTTGTCAATTCTGTCTTCCATTAATTGATATTCTTTATTTTAAGAAGCACTTCAGAATACTTTCTTATTTCACTATTATGAATACTATGAAAAATTTCCTAAAGATCTGTTAGTTTTTCATATAAGATACTGAAGCTTTGATGTTTATAAATGTTCCAAAAACCAATAGTCTGTCTAATGTGTTATCTATCATGCACTTCTCAGGAAACTGATTATAACAAATTCACATTTACTCAGAAGCTCAAGAGAAGAAAAGGAGAAAATAAAACAGACTATCTTATTTTAATGTGAAGTTTACTATGAATACTCTGAATTCACTTTACAAAGAAATATTTAGTCAAATAATGATTTTGGAAATTAACTGTAATAAATATGCATATTTTTAAAGTCAATATAGATCTACAGTTGCAAGGAAAGCAGATGTCTTTTTGCTTTTTAGTCAAATTATTTCCATTTTTTTGGAATATTAAATATATCTATAATATTTGCATTTTTAAACAAACATCCAGTCACAATTATCTGATGCTGTGATTATTACTATGTATTGGAAACTAAAGGATATACTATTTATAAAAAATTAGGAAATTATGTTTTATTCCAAAAGTGTAAATTTAGATTGTTTAATAATCTAGCAAAAGATTATTGAAATCTAGGTGTCATTGAAATAACTACAGAATTTGTTTCTTTTTAGCCTACAAACTACATTTGCTTCTCACAGAAATCTTGGAGGGTGTAATAGATTATAAACAGACACAATAGCACATGTTCAGCACTGGCTCCCTTCCAGGCACTGTGCCAAGTGTTCAGCTGTTTTAGGTCATGAATTCTTTCAACAACATGGTGACATACAGTTATTATCCCCAATTCATAGATGTTGAGACTGAAACACATAGAAGTTAAGTTATATGATTAAGGTTATTCAGTTATTAAATGGCAAAGCAATAAATATGAAAGGCCTGATCACTGTCTCCACTTGAAAGATGAAGAAACTGAAATGCAATAGGAGTTGCATGGGCAAATTCTTTCAGCAAGTCGGCATTAGTTCAGATACAAGGATCGAGGTCTCCAACTCCAAAGCTTACACAATTTCCATTACACTACACAATTTTGGTCTTAAAAGGTATTTTCCAATGTTTTTATAAATTAAATTTATACTTCATAGGAAGTTGCAATTAATGTTCACATAAATTAAGGTAACATGTGACTTTTGTTCATTCTCTATAATATGTACACATGAAAATTTATATTAGTCGTAAATCAAAGTTTGTTTCTCTACTAAATTAAAACTTCCATTTATGGAGTATTTCCTATGACTGCACACACTTCTGAGTGATTTACATATATTATCTCATTTAACAAGCATAAAAAATCCGTAAAGAGGGTACAAGTAGTCTCCATTTTAGATGATGAAATGTAAACACGAATCTGAAAAACAAAAGTCAAACAGTCAATAAATTGTCAAGACAACTGAAATTCAGCTTTGTTTCTACTGCAAAGCTAACTATTTTTGAAGACTAAAGTATACCACAAAATCACAGAAATCTGCATAACTTAAAAGTGTCAACTTTTACTTTTAAAAATTACATGATTTTAAAATATATAATATTGCCAATAGCCCAAAAAATCTGTTATTTCAATTTTGACACCAATGCACATTCTGCTGTTTTGTTCCACTTTAATGAAAGGCAAGTGAATTTCCAAACATAAATTCACCCTAAGAATTCTTATACCATTTATGTTCTATTTGTTTTCATCATTCAACTCAAGCGCCCATATTCTCTCGGTCAAAGGATTGTTCCATGGGGCACTAAATTTCCCACATTTGTGGGGTGCATGTATGTGGGAAACCTAAATACAAAGAAATGAGGAAATGCCTTTTTAGTTTAGATTCCCACATCTTTATCCTTTTTCAGGTTCTATTTCATAAACTACATTTAAAATAAATAAGGAAAAGTTTTTAATATGATAAAAATATACATGTTGCAGGGGAAATCAAAAGAAGAGAAATGGCTGTTTCTCCAGCCAGCGATATCAATGGAACCCAAAGATCTTCCCACGTGAACATGTGACTGTAAACCAGATGACGTGTTATTTGCCAGGATGACGGCAGCACCCACAGCGTTACTGGTGGAGTAAAAATACTAACGTGAGGGTCCAGTCATATTGCTGAACATTAAACTTTATCAGAAGCCTATGTTAGAAGTACTAGTTTAAGCTGAAGTTTCTTTTGCAGAAGACAATGAGTCCAGGGAAGTTCAGTAACTTGTTCAAAGTCATACAACAAGTTTGGGGCAGAGTATGGGAAATAATAGAAAATACTTATAAACAACACCTTATCTACAAGATTCAATTCTTAAAACAACTTGAGTGTAGATGTCCACAGGTAGCCATATATGTGAAGGCCAACCAATACTCTCTGAGCTTCAGCCCCTGGCCCAGGCCAGTGCATGGTAAATTCCAATGATTTGTGTTGATGAAATGAAAATATACATGTCATTGCATTTGACAAGATCATGAGTGTTCCCTACTGATCTCGTCCTGATTAAATCCTTATTTTCTATTTCTGTAAGCTTGAAACTCCATTTTTCTACTAAATACTTTGATGTATCATATGGTGATACAGAGTTGGATTAAGCCAAGCAAACCTTGTTTTTGCCTCGTGTTTTCTTGAGATCTGGTGAGAAAGAAAGTAGAGAAGCTTCAGCTAGAGAGGGGGGTTAAAGGTGTCTGTTTCTCATCACTTCAGGCAGGGTTTGGAATGAGCTGTTGCAGGAGAAGGGTGGGCAAGATCATTCTGATGACTGATGTCCTTAGGAAAACTGGATGCAAAATTTTCTAGTCAGAGAAGGGGCAAAACCCTTCATCAGGGGATCTCATCAGACACAACAGCCATAGTCTGGACGCATGATGGGCATGTGACCTGTGCTTGCCTTTTTGTCTTCTGCAGCTCTGGAGATGGTCATTAGTTCTTTCATTTTATAGGCCAGCTAGGGATACTCTGACTCTTAAGTCATGTAGCGAAGTAACAGCAGTTGTGTGGCCTAGTTCTTCAACAGTGACCAAGCAAAAGTAAGCCACCAGTTATTTTAAAACCTCTCACCGAATGGCCAGTTGCTCTTTTATTTTAAACATAGCATTTGCACCTATATTTAAACTCTTATGATATGGGCATGTAATATCAACCAGATTAGTAAGTAAGGTCTACTTCAGAAGATCATTTTGTGACCAAAGAGGTGAAATGTCATAACAAAGTGGTGATTCCATGCTACTTGTTTTTGTGCTACTTCAGATCTTACTATACTCACCGGTAAATTATTCTTCCAGCTACAACAGCAGGCACAACTTGGCAACACCTCACCTCAGCCCCTGCTGCATGCCTCTCACCTCCTGGCCTATGGCTTTCCTGTTGACACCGAGCTGTGGGATGTTATGTGTCCTCACTGGGTTCTCACATATGAGTAACCCAGATGAATGGGAAACAACGCTCCATGGGACAATTCTTTGGCAAATGAGAGCTGGTATATAAATGTTTTTCCCCTTCCTCCATTCACACTCTACCCCCAACAGGCTTCCTAAGATCAGTGGATCTGTCTGTCTGTCTATCTAGCTATTATCTATCTATCTATCTATCTATCTACCTGTCTATCATCTACCTATCTTGATAACACAGCCTTCTGTGCTGTGTTTCCCTTGTCTCTCATTCCTTCTCCCTCGCCTTGTGTTACCTAATCAAACAGTAGCACCAAGCTCTTTGCCTCAAGTTTTGTTTCCTGATGACCTGGGAAAAGACAGTTGGTAACAGGATTGCAGTGTTAACATCTAGCATGCAATGGCATCTTCATCACTGAGGCTTTTACCTACTGACTGATGAGAATGAAATATGGGAAGAAGGGGAAATGGTAGAATATATGATGGCCATGGTTCTATTTAAGAACCACATAGGGCTACCATAATTTTATGACTTGTAATGTGAAGGGGGTTGGCTTCTGTTAACTTTGTCAGAAGATCTGGAAAACAAGTGATGGGCTCAGGGCAGCCAACTGCTAATGGAAGGTATTCTGTGAAAACCAATTCTTATCTCCTGTAACTTCAGGGCAAATTGTTCTAATTATCAGGCCCAGAATCTAATTGTAAGAGCAGCAGAGCACTGAATGCACAACTTCAAAGGAATTTGTGTATCAAAATCAGGGAACTGATAGAAAAGAATGGGACCCTAAGCCCAGGGATGGTGACATTTCAGTGGATGAACCTGAAAATCTTGAAGCCTCAAATTTCCCTAATGACTCTAAGCTAGTAAAAGCAACCCTCTCCCCTTTCCAGAGATGAGAAGTTTGAAGACTGTGCCTCAGATCTAATCTGAAGTAAATGACTTGCAAGGTGACATCTATCCTTCTTAACCTCTGCCCCATCACTTTCCATTTTCATCAGGTTAACGACCAAGATCAGGTCTCTGCAGAATCTGAGTGGGGAAGTGTAATGCCTGCCCCAGGAGAAAAAGGTTTATACGAGAGAATTGTTGAACCTCAATAATAGGACCAGCAGGAAACAGAAGGGTATATTGAGGAGGATCTATAGGATGTTAGATCAGGTGGAAAAGACTATAAAGCTGGACAGGGGAAGATTTATTTTCCTCAGAGCCGTCACTTATGAATCAGGTTTTAATGTTTGGTAAGGACACCTGGAAATGGTCCTAGCAGTCTGTTAGTATGGCTTCTTGAAGCATGATGACATCCTACAGTAAATTGGGAGAAGATATCAGGATTTCTTTGGCATATTATTGAGGAGATAGAAATATTAGAGTGGATTTAGCTAAAAATACCTGGAAACCACCATCTGACAGTTCATAGAGGCAATAAGGAATGCACTGGTGATATGCAGATGCAACATCCACGGAAAGCCTGATAACAGTCTGTTGGAACTGCTGCCATGGAACAGAGCTTCCTAGTATCAATGGGGATGGTACAGGCCAGATGGTGTCATTTCATCATCAGATTCAAGTCATTATAATTACCAAAATGGACAGTAAGTCTATAATGTGAATCTGGGTCCTCTGACCACTGTGGCAGTGCCTATTGTTTCACAGAATTTCCAGAAGTAAGATAGAATACGACTAATTAGGGTGTACTTAGGAACTGGTAGAACCCTCATGTTAGTTCCTGATCTATGAAGTAAGAAACCATTATGAAAAAAAAAAAGTTTAGCCATTTTCCTTCCTCACTGGCACAACCAAGATGGTAAATCAAAAGAAATACCACATACTGGGAGGGATTTCAGAGAGTATTGTTATCATCAAACATCAAAAGGATGCAGGTGAATAGGTCCCCTTCCTATTCCAGTTCATTCCACCTGTTTGGCCACCATAAAACCAAATTGATTGGGACTTCCCTCGTGGCACAGTGGTTAAGAATCTGCCTTCCAGTGCAGGGGACATGGGTTTGATCCACGGTCCAGGAAGATCCCACGTGCTGCGGAGCAACTAAGCCCATGCACCACAACTACTGAGCCCACTTTCTGTAACTACTGAGGCCCATGCACCTAGAGCCCATGCTCCCCAACAAGGGAAGCCACCATAATGAGAAGCCCACACACCACAGCGAAGAGTAGCTCCCACTTGCCACAACTAGAGAAAGCCTGCGCGCAGCAACGAAAACCCAACACAGCCCCAAAAAACAAAAAACGAAAAAACCCCAAACCAAATTGATTATGATAATGATAGTAGATTACTGCAAATTTAGCCATGTAGTAACCTCAATTGTACCTGCTATTTCAAGGTATTATTGATACCTTAACTGGAATATATTTACACACTTAGTATATAGTTATTGATCTGATATATACTAACATATAGTCTTCCTAATTACTAAGCAATTCACTTTTGTATGGCAGAGACAATGATATATACTTTTTGTCTTGCCTCTAGGATCATGTGAACAGTCTTACTCTCTAATATAGTATAGTCTTCAGAGACCTCAATTGCCTTTATTTTTCTGGAAAACTTCTCTGAATATTCTCTATTAATGACATCATGTTATATGGAGCTGATAAGCAAGAAATGAGAGTATTTCAAAAGCCCTACTATACAACAAAACACTCAGGAGCAGTTGTCCTACTAGAACAAGTGAATAGCCTGTTGAAACTCTACCTAATATTCCAACTTGGGGTCAACATCATGTGAGGATAGGGTGTTGTCCTTTAGATGTGGTACAAGTATGTGACAATGGCCTCAATGTGGTACAGCATTTCAATAGTTAAAATGCACAGGTCTGGAAATCAAGAACTAGAAGTATGATTGGTTCCCCTCACCATCATTTCAAGTGTTCCACTTACAGAATTTGCCTACTATTCTGTCACATTAGAGATCCTGGTTTCCAAGGAGGGGGCATTTCTTCCAGAGACACAATAAAAGTCATCGTGTCCGAAGAACTTGAAGTGGCAGCTACCACTTGGCTACTTTGAGCTCTTCATTTCAACAATCCAAAGGGCAGAAAATAAATAATGGTGAAAGTAATCAACTCTGATCACCATGAAAATGTGGGGATGCTGCTACATAGTGAGGGGAGGGTGAGTGTGTGTGGGTCCCACAAGATTCTTGGTGCTTTCATTCCCAGTGATAGTGGAAAATGGGCACTTATAGCAATGATAACCCAACAAAGACAATACAACTAAGGGCCTTTTAGTTATCCCTCTGGGCTAGAGGTCTGTGTCATCCTACTAGGCAGGTATCTAAGACCAGCTTGGCTGAAAGAGTGGGAGGTGGAGGAGGGAGATGGTGACCCAGTTAAGATCTCAGGGTCAATGGTAATTGTGAGTCTTGCAGCATGTTTTACTACATCTCTGGAAATTAAGATGTTTTCAGAGAATGGCTGACTTCTACTTGGAAGGAAACTCTAACTTATTAAACTTGTATCACCTCTCTCTGGGAAAAATTAAGATCACCATATTCTCACAAAATTGGAGACCCCATCATGTTTCTTTGGAGCCAGTTAAAATGGAGGCAACGAGTTTATCTGAAGGACAAAAATTCAATCAACACTTAGTAAAAACCAGTGAATTAATTTTTCCTTTCTCCTCAAGGATATTCTTACCTGAGATGAACTTAACAAAGCTTCCAGGTGTATGCTCCCCAAGACTGATTGTTTGCTGCTCTTAGCAGCCATCTCAATAATTATGGGGTTTTGTAATGTGTCATCGTGGCTCAGCTCAACAACGTTTTCCAAAATTTCCTTCCCTTTATGTTTCTGGTTCAGGCTAGCCAAAAGAGAAATTTGGGCAAGAATTGTTTAGATGTTCTATATTCTTATAATTTATATATGTATACATATATACACATATACTTTTATGTATTCTATCAATTATTGAGAAGGCAGGGGTGTTAAAATCCTCAACTATAATTATGACTTTATCTATTTCACTTTAATTCTGTAAGATTCTGTTTTATCTATTTTAAAATCATTGCTTGGTGGATACACATTTATAATTGTTATACATTTCTAATAAATTGCTTTTTTAAACATTTTAGCAATTCTGATAGGTGTGTAGCCATATCACATTGTGCCTTTAATTTGTATTTTCCTAATGATTAATGATGTTGACCATCTTCTCATGTGTTTATTTGCCATCTGTATGTCCTCTTCAATGAAACATTTGTCATGCCTTTTGCACATTTCTAATTGGATTTTTTTTTTTTCATTTTTAGTCTGACCCAAGTCTTAGTGAATGCCTTGTGATCCTGCCTATAATATAGCAAGATAGGTAGTCTTATGAGGAACTGTCACAAGACTGTTTTTCATCCACTCCTCCACCTTGCAGGGGGCTCCCTGTCTAGCCAGAGGGGCCACAGCAAGGCAGTTTCTCATTCATCCCCCTGCTTGTGCTAAGATATGGGAACTCCCATCTTACCACCCGCTCCCCAACGTAGGCTATAAAACCACCACTTAACTGCAGTCTAGAGATGGCTCCTTAAGTCTTGTGTCATTCTGTGGGATTAGGGTCATAGGCAGCTGAAATCATGCTGATCTTGCTTCTGCTTTACTTTGTGTAAGTAATAAACTGTTGAAATCCATTTAGGTTCATTGTCTTTTGCGGACTGAGCCTATGGAAATGTAGCAAGCCAACTTAGCAGCTGCCACCGTGCTGCTATTCAGGAACTGCTTGACCACCTGACAATTTTCATTAACCTTCTGCCCAAATGCCATTTCTCTTACCTATAATTGCACTTGCTTAACTTATCTCCCTGCCAATGTTCTCGCCTCCTGCAAATCTCTATCTTATATGAAACTAAAGCAGCTTTTCTAAATGCAAATCTAATATTGTTTCCCCACTTAAAATCTTTCAACTGATAGATAAAGTGAAACATTTTACCATGTCTTAGCCAATTCAGGCTGCTATAACAGAATATCATAGACTGGGTGGCTTATAAACAATAGAATTTATTTCTCAAGTTTGGGAGGCTAGGAAGTCCAAGATTAAGATGCTGGCAAATCAACAGTGTCTGTTGAGGGCCCCTTCCTGGTTCGTAGTTTTCTTGCTTGGTCCCCAGGAAGCAAAAGGTATGCGAGAGTTCAATGGGGTCTTTGATAAGGGTACTAATCTCATTCACGAGGGCTCCACCCTCATGACAATAACCTCTCAAAGTCCACATCTCCAAATGCCATCGCACTGGGCATTAGGATTGCAACATATGAATTTGTGGGGGGATACATTCAGTCCATGATACTGTGGCTTACAATGACTTCCGGGATTTGCCTTTTGACTACCTCTGCCACCTCATATCTTCCTTTTACAGTGTAAGTTCTAGTGGAATTGAATATATTCTCAGTTTTGGAGGCAAGATACACATGTCAAATTTTAGGCTTTGAACATGTTTAGTCCTTACCAATCCTGAACACAAAATATGGCAGTAAGACATGAAGCTGAGGAGAAAGGCACAGCAATATTGGATTTGTATGGAATACTGCTGCCTTGCCTTATTTATCTGACTTAGTGAGGTAAGTGGATATATTTCTAAAATATATCCAGCAACCCATGATTTTCATGCACCAAATACCACACTTATCATATATTAGTGGGTTACAGGAGACTCCAAGTCCAGGGCCACATCTTATTCCCTGTATTCCTATATTTCCAGGAAAACAATGATGTTAATTTCTTCAATTTTATAAAACCTCAGGAGTGATTACAGGGAGATGATTTAGAAACATTTTTGATTGAGTAGTATGTGCCATATTCTATAAATGGCTTTAGGATTAATTAGGATCTATTTGGTCCAGCATTTTGCTACAGTATTTGAACAGCCAGCAAATGACTCATGTTATGTGTCAGCATAAAACTCTAGACTGCAAAAAAAAGTGTCTCTCTTGTCTTTGGCACTATATTCCCTGCCTCTTGGCCTTCCTCAAGCTCTAAGAAATTAAGTAGATCTTTGTAAATATTTTCTAATTTTTTTCAATACATGATATCCAAAAACAAAAACAAAAATGTGGTTATCAACTAATTCCTCCCCGACCCTCGCCAATAGACTATCCCTCAGTGGGAAACTCACAAGAAAAGGAAGAATAATGTTCCATAAAAGTACAAAAGATCTTGAGGAGAGATGTTTAGAGGTTAAGATGTTACTTTAACACTTGTGAGGGAAAATATGATCCTTCTCCTTAGTGATAAAGAAGACATTTGTAATCACCCACTTTAATACATTTAATGTGCATCTGGTACTTGGCAGAGTTGGTAGAAGTAAAAATAAGAGTGCACAAAGCATAAATGTGTAAGGATGAATGCAGTATGCTTTGAATTGCAAAATCCCCCTGCTATGAAATGGAAATGCATTTTAATTATCACTTTAGAAGTACTGCTTTCATGCTGGTGTTATTTGTTGCAAACATATTCTCTTCAGGTAACAGAGTTACGTTAATGACTATTAAAATTCAGCAGATATTCCTGGGTACTCCTCTCATTGTATTCATGACGCTGAGTTATGGTTTAGTGATATCATATGTTTAGGGACAGAAAATGGGATTAGGAAAATTGCTCCCAGCCACCATAGTAAATTTGCACCAGAACAATCAAGTAGGCAGCTATGGTAGATGACATTTACTTTGACTTCTGAATACATCATTAGAATGGAAATGACTTAATGTCATATCTCCAAATATATGTTCTGCTGCTGAGATATGTTTCCTAAGATTAGTATATCCTGTGCCAGTACAATAGAGTTTGAAAAAAGTGAAAACTTTTAACATTCTCCATTTTTTAATTTTGGTATTTGGTGACATTGGTACACAGTCAAATGCTTATTCATGAAGAGGCTAGTATTTAAATTGCCATTGTGTGGGGATAAAGGTGACATATAACTTTTAATCTCTATACTTAATTTTGCACATTTTCTGCAGAGTCTATATATTTTTTCAAATCCCCCAAACCACTCATCAACAGAAATTGTAGTTAAAAAGTGACAGCTTACAGTGTAAAGAAATAATTACATGACCACAAGAAAGTCCAGTTCAGTTCTGTATAAAACATGGCACTAATTCCATGCATATATTTTATCCATTTAACTTTAAAGAAAATATTTTTAGGAAAAGTACATTGCTAGTCATCATGTTGGAACCCAAACTGTAATAGTAATCAACTGGCTTGGAATTTGTATTTTAAAACACATGCTTTTTCTACAGTGAATGTTCCTGATTGCAATCTGCCATGAGGGTCATCAACTCAGGCTGTTGTCTGTGTTGCTTCTCTTAGTGGACCCTGCTGAATAATTGGGCTTCAAATTTTACGGTAAAAATAATTTTATCTTATGGCCAGGTTTTACTGTCAAAGGCCAAAATATAGCTTAGAAAAATCATACTCGTATTCTATAGACGTTTCTCTTGCAATATTATAATATTGTGCAATTCCTTTTCTATTTGGAAATTTAAAATATGTGAGACTATCTATCAGTAATTTTGCATTAAAATTTTGACATAGGGAAGCAAGCGATTGATAAGTCAGTTTTGATTTTGTCACTTTGTAAGTTTGTTACCTTGGTCAAATCATATAATTGCTTCTAGACATTTGTTTTCCCATTTATAATAGGAAGGAGTTAGACATGATCATCAATAAGATTTATTTAGTTCTCAAAAGTTGTAATATTATAACAAGAAACTTGCTTAGGTAGGAAATTAAAAAAAATTGTACCATAAAATTTGGTATTACTTACCATGTGGTCTTAAAATGAGATTTCATAAAAATTTTGTTGATGTAATGAAATCAATACTGCTTTCTTAAAATTTAATTACAATTATCCCATATGCTATGTTTTCATTAAATAATAATAAAACATTACTTTTTCTGTGGAAGTACATTTTAAAGAGAAATATATAATTTTTTTCTGAAGGACTTGATATATCACAAAGATTTACCTTTTTAGATGGTATCTATCTAGAATTGTTATTTTATAAATCATAATAACATCTTGAAATAAGGACAATAGATGCCAGCAGTTGGATAGGTTATTAGATTTGACATGTGTGGAATGTGATGCTCATTTTTGTCATCCGCAGGTCACTGTGACACATGGTCAGGATGACACTAGGTCAGAAGAGAGATAAGGTAAGCACTTTAAGGCCAAAAGGATTCTTTGTGCTAAATCAAACCTCTTTGT
The DNA here is from genome assembly GCF_030028045.1 of Hippopotamus amphibius kiboko. Lineage (NCBI taxonomy): Eukaryota > Metazoa > Chordata > Mammalia > Artiodactyla > Hippopotamidae > Hippopotamus > Hippopotamus amphibius. The sequence continues at coordinate 66,262,680 of NC_080186.1, read as the reverse complement.
GCTAACTCAAATAGAGAACTTGATTTTACTCTAGAAAATGCAAGATCACCTAATCATCTAAAAGTAAAATGTCTTTAGAAGTGAAAGCTTTCTTTAATCTGATAATTAAAAAAATGCTAGTCACTGATTACTTCATATAGTTTGAAGTATTCTTTGGCTCATGTAACATGAAGTTTGTTTATTTTGTTATTTTTGTTCAGTTTTGTTCACATTTTTATTTCAAACATCTTTCAAGGGAGCAATGATTTCAATGACCTCAGCTGTCTACATGGCAGAGCAATTTGCTTCTGCTTTTATCCATGTTGAGTTAGAGTGTGGACAGAGTTTCTCCTTGGATCTATGAGGGATTATTTATGTATATTCCTAGAAGAGGGGCAATATTAACCACAAGAGAAATCCAAGAAAGCCCCTAACATTGCACTTCAGTCATTGTCAGATTTACTAATCAAGGGAGAAGCAGCCAAGAAACCACCTGAGGCAAGATTAAAGGGACCAGAGAAACTCATCCAGAATAGGAGTCAGACCACCTGAGATGAGAGTAAGGGAGTGTAAACCCTGTTCACACCCTAATCTTGCCAGAGACCCCAACTTTGAACTACTGTTATAAAACCGAGAGCAAAAGAAACCATAAACAACACAAGAAGACAACCCTCAGAATGGGAGAAAATATTTGCCAATGAAGCAACTGACAAAGGATTAATCACCAAAATATACAAGCAGCTCATGCTGCTCAATATCAAAAAAGCAAATAACGCAATCCAAAAATGGGTGGAAGACCTAAATAGACATTTCTTCAAAGAAGACATGCAGATAGCTAACACACACATGGAAAGATGCTCAACATCACTCATCATTAGAGAAATGAGAGTCAAAGCCACAATGAGGTATCACCTCACACTGGTCAGAATGGCCATCATCAAAACATCTAGAAACAAATGCTGGAGAGGGTGTGGAGAAAAGGGAACTCTCCTGCATTGTTGGTGGGAATGTAAATTGATATAGCCACTATGGAAAACAGTATGGAGTTTCCTTAAAAAACTAAAGATAGAACTATCATATGACCCAGCAATCCCACTCCTGGGTATATACCCTGAGAAAACCATAATCCAAAAAGAAACATTCACCCAATGTTCATTGCAGCACTATTTACAATAGCCAGGACATGGAAGCAACCTAAATGTCCATCAACAGATGAATGGATAAAGAAGATGTGGCATATACATACAATGCAATATTACTAGCCATAAAAAGGAATGAAATTGAGTTATTTGCAGTGAGATGGATGGACCTAGAGTCTGTCATACAGAGTGAAGTAAGTCAGAAAGAGAAAAACAAATACTGTATGCTAACTCATATATATGGAATCTAAAAAAAATGGTACTGATGAACCCAGTGACAGGGCAAGAATAAAAATGCAGGTGGAGAGAATGGACTCGAGGACACTGGGTGGTGTGGGGGGAAGAGAAACTGGGACCAAGTGAGAGAGTTGCATTGACATATATATACTACCAAATGTAAAATAGCTAGTGGGAAGCTGCTGTGTAACACGGGGAGATCAACTTGATGATTGGTGATGACTTAGAGGGGTGGGATAGGGAGGGTGGGAAAGAGCCATGAGAGGGAGGGGATATGGGAATATATGCATAAATGCAGCTGATTCACTTTGTTGTACAGCAGAAACTGGCACAACAGTGTAAAGCAATTATACTCCAATAAAGAGCTTAAAAAAAAAATCCTCCACCAGTTGGGTCACATAGTTTTTTAAGGCAGGAGCCCGATTGTCCCCCTTTGCCTGGCAAAGTAATAAAGCTATCATTTTCTACTTGACCTAAAACTCTGTGTCCAAGATTTGATTTGGCACCGGTGTACAGAGAGGCTGGTGTACAGAGAGGATGAATTTTCAGTAACATTATTAAATAATATTTTGATGACTATTAATCAATTAATGATTGGAAGCAGAAAAGCTGATTTTATAGATTTATGAATATAGTTCCTTCTTAGGTTTAATTCCTATATTTAGAGTCATATAATATTTTTCTTTAAGATTTAAAATCATTGCAGAATTATTGTCCTTTCTAGCTATAGATTTGTAGACTATAGTGTATCTATACTGTTTGATGGTGTATATATATTTATCATGTAATTGCAGTTTTTCTATATAATTTTATGAATGCAATGGCAGTGCTCACTTTGGCAGCATATATGCTAAATGCAATGGGAGTGTCAACTACAAATTGGCACTTGCCATGGGCACTTGGCATCTACCTCTGCAAGGATTAAATCACATGTGCTGCTGCAGCTGCTGACCTTCAACATCCCCTGAAGGGAATTCAGGGTGGAGATCAAGAATGAGACTCTCTGTGGTTTGGAAAAACTGGCTGGGTGGAACAGGTTTTCAGATACAGTAGTTAGATGTTTTCAGGAGCTGATTTTGTGAGCCAGTCCTTGATCTCCTCATTTCTAGAAAACCACTAAATCCCTTCATGGTGATGTCTGCTCCTCTTGATTAGAAGAAATCTTCTACAAAAATATGTGTTTGATTGCATGTACTCCTCTTTCACCAAGATCACGTATATACTGACCTTCCCCCTACCTCTTTGGAGGAGTTTCTCAGAGCTATCTGAAATGCTGTCTCCCGGGCTGCAGTCCTCACTTTGCCCCAAATAAAACTTAACTCGCAACTTTCATGTTGTGCATTTTTTTTTAGGTCAACAGGAGATTTCAAATAAATAAACAAACAAACAAACAAATAAATAAATATTGGAAGCAATTGCTAATTACTAAGCCTCAGAAGAAATAACATTTAAAAAGCCAAAATTAACTTATTCTAGTGACCTTTGAAATCAGATTATATTAGAATAACAATTTAGCAAATCACATGTATCTTAATTCTAAGGATATGAGATCAAAAACTGGAACAAAATGTGTTGAAGCTATGGATAGTGCCAAATTTGGTAAATATTCAGTTTTATATCCTTATCATCCTTAATTCTGGCTTCAGATCTCAGACTGTCTTCTCCTAAATCATTTAAAATGAAAGACTATGAGAAAGAGCCACATTTATACTGGAGACCTCGGCTTCCAGCTTTCTGATTGACTAGATATTCTACAAATAAACAAAACCCCCTTCTTTCTTCCATATAACTTGATTCTGGGTAAATTTTAACATGCTTATATTTAAATGAGTGACTGAACTTGTGACGAAGTGAGAAAAATTAACAGATCTCCAAATAAGAATAGTTTGCTAAAACAAAAGCAGTGAGCATTTAGTAATCAAAAGCAAGGAGGTGTTCTTAAAAGCAATGCATATATCAGGTATGCAGATCTTAAAGATAAATGATATAGTACACAACATTGTAATTCAACTACATTTCAATAAAAATTAAAAAAATAAATGATATAGCATGTAGGAAATTAGACATTATTGATAGGCCCACTGAATTAGAGAGATAAAGGGATACCACTGCAGTAATATGGGACAGTATAAAAGAGCTATGTATTAGCCAAAGGGAGGTTACCAAAATTTTTATTTATTTTAAATTGAAGTATAGTTGATTTACAATATTGTACCAAAAATTTTCTGGACAACGAAAGGAACTTACAGGAATACCTGTCTGTCAGTATCGCACAAAAGAGAAAAATATGATAAAAGTAACCATCATCATCAAAATGATAGTCTTATCTGATAATTTACAAATATAAAGCTCTCTCAGGTTTTTTACAACCCATGTCAATGGAAAGTATCAAGACAAGAAATTAACTTAAATTGGTCTCAATTTAGTAGTTCTGCTGATGACATGTAAATTTTGAGTATATAAAAACTACAAGTCTAAAATTACTCAACAGAAAATAAAATATATTCACAGGGATTCAGAGAAGAGACAGCAAAACTTTTAAATAAACACAGTAAAAGAAACTCAGGATTACCTGTAATAAAAAAATGCAAATAATATCTATATTGACATGCTCTTTTATATCCAAATGACGAAAACCACACCCCAATGAACTTTCAATATGGAAAAAGATATATGAGAGAGAATGGACTCAATCATCAGGCAAGCAAGGCCAAAAAGAGAGAAAGCAAGGTGCAACCAAAGAAAAGAATTCATCTTCCTGAGAATTAAAGAGAAGTGCTAGACTTCCAAAAAGAAAAAGAAAACCGAAACCAAAAACCCTAACAGAAATTAAGGATGAGTTTGATGGGCTTATTTAGACTGGACACAGTTGAGGAAAGAATCTCTGAGCTTGAGATTATCTTAATTGAAGCTTCTAACACTAAAAAGCATTGAGAAAAATGACTAGAAAAAGTGACAGAATGTCCAAGATCTGTGGCACAACTACAAAAGGTATAACTTATGCATAATGGTCATACCGGAAAGAGAAAACAGAGACAAAGCAAGCGCTGAGCAGAACACCATGCCCCAATTACTAATCCCTGGGGAGGACTCCAGCTGTGTGGAGAATAGCAAAGATCATCACTATGCCAACCACTAGGAGTAGAAGTTTAAGCACTTCCTCCCGCTGCATCTTGATATCAGGGTCACCAAGGAAAACACAACAGGGGTGGCGCACAAAGAGATGCTTTGTCTCTTCTTACATAGGGAAGAGACAAAGCAAGATTCAACTGTGGGCTTCAGAATCCCATAGCCGGCTGGTTTCTCCCATCAGCTGATGCAGAGCAATTTGCCTACACACATCCGTCTCATGCCACAGCAGCAGGACCCATTCCTTTCCACAGAAGACAGATGTAACAGTGGGGTTGACCAGATGCTTTAAGACTCACACAAGCAGAAAAAAAGAGCCCACATTGATATAAAACAGGGAAATATTCCCATGGAAGGTGCTAAGCCTAACACAGCCCGTGGGGGCTCTTTGCCTATTGATGAGGAAATATTCCAGGCCAAGGACTCAAGCTTATGTGGCTGAGCAGAATTCAAAAGACTGTGCACATGAGACTGCCTTTCCTAACAAGAACAGAAGAAATACTTAAAATAATTATGACTGAGAATTTCTCCAAATTAACATCAGACACAAAACCACAGACCCAGTAAACTCAGAGAATGCCAAGCAAGATGAATGCCAGAAAAACTAAGCCTAGGTACTCCATTTTCAAACTATGAAAAATCAAAAATAAAGAAAAAATCCCAAAAGAAGCCAAAGGAGAAAACATTTCCTATAAAGGAGCGAAAATAAGAATTACATCTGGCTTTTTCTCAGAAGGCATGCAAGTAAGAAGAGAGTAGAGAGGAATATTTAAAGTGTTGAGAGAAAAACAAAACAAAACAAAACCAAACCTAGAATTCTGTACTCTGTGAAATTATCCTTCAACAGTGAAGGAGAAATAAAGACTTTCTCAAGTAAAAATTGAGGAAATTTGTTGCTAGTAGACATTGTAAGAAATGCTAAAAGAAGTTATTTAGAAAGAAGGAAAATGATATAGGTTAGACATTTACAACTACATAAAGAAAAGAAGGGCATAGGAGAGGGAAAAAAATAAGATAAAATAAAATCTTTTCTTTTTCTTATCCTTAATTGATCTAAAAGGTAACAGTTTATTCAAAGTAATAATAACGACAATGTGTATTAGGTATGCGTGTAACCCTTCTCCTTAACCTGCACAAAGTTACTTTGCTTAGAAGGCATTGTCTGGATGGGAGGCATCCAAAAAGTCACAGTCCCCTTTCCAGGAAATTTTTATCTGTGGTTAACGATTTAAGCAGAATTTTCACGTGCTTGTTGAATCCTCACATCAACAAGATTAGTTTAGGGCCTGAATTTTCTCTGTTTTACAAAAGAAGACATTGAAAGATTGATTTGGGCAAAGTCATAAAGCCTTGTTTATTACACTTGAATGACAGCAATTTCTAGGCAACCACTCTATTTTACTTATCTTGGCCACCCCAGTGCCGAGTAAGTTCCTGGCACATGGTAGATGTGCAATTAATGATTGATGAGTAAATGAGTGAATGAATGAATGAGTGAATGAATGAATGAATGAACGAACGAATAAATAGAGAAATTAGGATCTGGGCTTCTAGCCTCTTGCTCATTCCATTTTACTGAGAGAGTTTTAAATTTAAAAATATTTGAAACTTTATGTCCCTGCCATTAGCATTTACTACCTTTAGTCCAAAAAGGTACCCCTGAGAATATATGCTGCAGGAACATAACCGCATCAAGTTTAAAATTGCTTTGTAGCTGAATACTGTGCATAGATTTCATTCCCTCATCTTACTATGTTATTTCAGGAAAAAACATGCACATTCACAATAAACATTTCTATCACCAAGGCCTAAATTAGATTCAATTTTAACCTCAACACTTTCGCTTACTATGTGTTCACTTGCTAACTCATTTAAACTCATGTCTAGACGTTACACAGATGCAATACTGATATCTACCCTGATTAAATGGACGAAGAAATATGCATTTGTGAGTATGTCAGTATGATGATTCTTCATTTTAAGTTTCAACAAAAGCATAGAAAGCAGTACTAATGAAATGGGCTGTATGTGTTATGTAAATTTCCATGGGTTTGTGATAAACTGAGTTCTGCAAATTTAAGATCTATTTTATTCTGAGTCATTTGTAGCCTAACACTGACTCTACTGCCAATCAAAATGACAACTGCAAATTCATTCATGAACTTGATCTGAGAAGAGAAATCCCTACAGATGATTTAAGTAAAGGGAGAGTAGAGGAGAAAATGAAATTTGTAGAAACTAGGTATTATTGTCCATTATGGTTGCTAAAATTACTAGCAGGTCCTCATAGAAGAGAGTGAAATGTTTCCCAGGCACTGGCTAATAATTTGGAAGGATGTAAGCTGAGATTAGAAAGAGAAACCTTGAGGTCCATGTGACAAATATGTGTGAACTAGAGTGGCATATTTTTCTCATCTAGAAACAAACAAATAAACAAAAAACACCTGAATAGAAATTTTAATAGAAAACCTTGAACTTTTGGAAAATTGGTCTGCCTGTCAAACTTCATGTATGATTTACGGTAGGAGTTTTTTGCTTGCCTTGGGGAGTAAAAGGACTATTGGGTTTAACTAATGAGATTTCATGGAAATAGACAAATTCAAAGGAGAATAATTGCCCTAATATTTTTACCTCTTTCAAGGCTTAAGATCAAGGAAATTACCTATCTATATATACATGTTCCTCAGTGTGGTCCTTTTAAAAATTTAGAACATTAGTAAAAGACTGCACATTCAAAGAAATGTATACATTTATGAAGCACAGTGAGTGAGGGAAGAAGAAGGAAAAGATGAAGGAATATGAGGATAAGAGAAATGAGGAGAGAAAGAAAATAGGAGACTCTCTTAGAGTAGTAGTTCTAAAGCTGCTAGATAATATATTACTGAATTTTAGGTTTAAATTTTAACATTTAATATATCCAAAGGGATATAAGGAATATTATATCAAGTACCCATTATACTTACCAAGCAGCTCAAGAAAATACTTGCCAATAATGTTAAATCTCCTTCACAAACCTTTCCTGTATACAACCCATCTATCCTCTAGAAGTAATCATTATCCTAACGTTGTTATTTAGCACTGTAATGAATTTCTTTATAGTTTTCTAAATATGTATGTATCCCTAAGTAATACATAGTGTTGTGTTGAATACTTAGATCTTTGTATATATAATTGGTTTCAATGTGCAACTTCATTTTTTTTCCATTCAACATTGTTTGTGAGATTTATCTATATTCATTCCTTCCCCATGGTATGAATATATCATCTATTTATTCATTCTCCTGCTATAGACATTTAAATGGGTTTTCTCTCTCTTTCTACCTTCCTTCCTTCCTCCCTTTTTTCACAATGCTATTTTACACATTCTCTTCACAGTGGTGTATAAACATTCCTGATGCTTCCCCACTTTTCCAATATTTGAAATATGGCAGATTTAAAAGATTTTGCTAACTTTATTATGGAATGGAATTTCATTATGACCATAATTTTTTCTTAATTACTAGTAAAGTGAAACATCATTTCATGTGTTTATTGGCTTCTCTTTGTGCATTGCTTTTGTTTTTTCATTGTTTTTAGAAGTTTAAAAACATATTTTAGATATATGTACAGTATACTGTACATAAGTACACATGAATATAAAAATTAATTTTTTCCCCAATTTTCAGTCTCTTTTTCTACTTTTGTGATGTGTATAATGAAAATAATTTTACATTTAATGCATTTTACATTTAATGCACTCAACATGCAAATAAACTCATCACCCAGATTCTCATCCCTGTTATGCTCTGTACATCCTACTGAGACCTACAGTCTGTTCAATCTGTAACATTTTTACTGTCTCTCCTTCTTATGCCTTGCCTATAGCCTTCATTGTCTTGCCCTTTAAAGCACAAGTCTGAAAAATCTGAAACCTAAATGAATTCAATTTTCTTTGTACTCAGTATTTACACTGGGACTTCTAACATAGTGGAGAAAAAAAGCACACAACCATGATGCCTAACCCACTAGAACTCATAATCCATTCCCTCTTCTGCTCTCCTAGGTAACTATTTCCTGATGCTTCTTAAGTTTAAAGCACTTTCTCGTCCATCTTCACTGTCAGCCTATGGACTTGCTTATTTCACTAAAAAAAAATAGAAACAATTGGAATAAAGATCCTACATCTTTCCTCCACCCCATACCTAGTTAACTTAAACTGTGTCCATAGAGCCTACATCACTCCTATAACTATGCTGCACTCCTATCTAAAGCTAAGCTCTTCACTGGGCTCCCCTCTTCTCATCTGCTCAATTGTCTTTCCAGCATTTCTCCCATTTTTCTTCTGTGCACAGCAATCTTCCCTCTCTCTTGGATCATTACTATCACCATACAAATAAGTAATAAATTTCAGAAAGAAATCTCTCTGGACTCCACGTCCTCTCCAGCTAACACCCCTGTAGAATTCCATTTCTTATCTACCTCTTCTAACTAAACACTCAGAAAAGTACAATTGTTTCTGAGTCTCTGCTTTTATTCTCCTCTTTTAAGGTTTTTATTTTAAAAAATTAAACCTACACAAATATAGAGAGAATAAGGTAATGAAATCTTATATTCTTGTCGCCCAGATTTAACAATTATTTGCCTTGCTATCTACATCTACCCTTTTCTCTTTTCCCGCTTTCTTTCTTTCTTTTTCTTTTTCTTTCTTTCTTTCTTTCTTTCTTTCTTTCTTTCTTTCTTTCTTTCTTTCTTTCTTTCTTCTTTCTTTCTTTCTTCCTTCCTTCCTTCCTTCCCTCCTTTCCTTCCTTCCTTCCTTCCTTCCTTCCTTCCTTCCTTCCTTTCTTTCTTTCTTTCTTTCTTTCTTTCTTTCTTTCTTTCTTTCTTTCTTTCCTTCCTTCTCTCTCTTTCTTTCTTTCTCTTTCTTTCTTCTTTCTTCCTTCCTTCCTTCCTTTCTTCTTTCTTTCTTTCTCTCTCTTTCTTTCTTTCTTTCTTTCTTTCTTTCTTTCTTTCTCTTTCTTTCTTTCTTTCTTTCTTTCTTTCTTTCTCTTTCTTTCTTCTTTCTTCCTTCCTTCCTTCCTTCCTTTCTTCTTTCTTTCTTTCTTTCTTTCTTTCTTTCTTTCTTTCTTTCTTTCTTTCTTTCTTTCTTTTCTTTCTTCCTTTCTTGGCTGAAGTACATAAAAGCAAATTTCAGGCACCATGTTATTTTTCTTCTCTAGTCAGTCTTTTGCCTTCAATACTTCACCACGGCAGCTATTGTCAGGGTCAAGGATGACCTCTGCATGGCTAAGTCCAATGGTCAGTTCTCACCTCCCCTCATACTTGGCTCATCAGCTCCATTTCATAAACTTGATCACCTGTCTCATTGAAATATTTCCTTCACTTGCCTTCCAGTATATCCTCCTGCTTTGGTTTTTCTCCTATTACACTGAACAGTCCTCTTCAGTTTCATTCGCTGGCCTCTCTATCTATAAATGGTAGAAGCCTTGACATTTAGGTTCTTGACTTCTTTTGTTCTTTACATAAATTCAGTCCTAGGCAATCTAATCCAATATTCTGGCTTTAAGTGCTGTCTAAATATCTAATGATTTTCATAGTTACATCCCCAGATGGGTCCTCTTCTAAGCCTGACCCGTATATATTCAACTGCTTTCTTACCAGCATCACTAAGGTGTCTAATAGTCATGTTGACTTTAATATTCCAAACTGGACCTGGAATCTTTTCACCTCTTCTTGGCAAATCTCATCCTCTAAAATGGATCACTATAGCAGATAAAGTGATCCAAGACTATAGGAGAATATGTATGTTCTCTATATATAATCCATAAACTGTATCACATCACTCCTTAGTGCTACATGTTTTTTTTATTCCCATCAGAGTAAAAGACAAAGTCTTACAAGGTTAATAAGTCAGGTGAGCATATGTTTATCTTCCCAACCAGAACACTTTGAGGAGTGAAAGAGGATTAAAACTAATTAACGTAATATGATTTTAAAATACTCACTTATGAATGGACAAATTAAATTAATTTTATTTGTAGACAGAAAATAATCACACTCAAGAATTACTTCAAAACAAAAAGTTTCTCCCCAAACAATCAATGCTTGTTAAAGCAACATTTAAAAACTAAATACCTCACTTAAAAGTTAGCATTATGTGAATTATTATTCTTGGGTACATTTTCGCACACTTTAGTCATAGTTTAGTCGTAATTATCTCCAATACTATGTCACCGGTACTTTTTTTAAGTATGTATTTTACCACGGGTTTATTAATTTTAAGTTTTTTTTCAAATATTCTTCAAATTTGCATTATATGGCTAATTTGAAAGTGATGAATCTTTCAATGTGTTGCTTGCAAGCTGTCAATAATTTCCATTTGCTAAAATCTTCAGATATGAAATTTGGAAGAGGGTCCATTTGTTGAATAATTTAACTATTTCTAATTTCTTGTTCTGAAAAAAATATATCAACACTTAGAGGATTCTTTTAAAAAATGTTCAACAACATTGTAGGACATTTAACTTGATTGACAAAGCAGTTGTTTAAATGGCCAAACATTTTCAAAATATTGATATAGGCAGCAAAAGAATGTTATTCTGAAAGAGAAATGTATTTTTTAAAATTTAACATTAACTTAATCAGAAAAATTTTTATAATCTATATGTATACATGTATATGTTTGTAAATTTTGACAACTATAGCTATTTTTTGTTTATACAAACATAACACTGTTGTTTGTTTAGATGCAAATGAAAATTATATGATTATATGTGCATGATAACCAATTTAAGAATATCTCTCTCTATATGTAAACTTGTAAGAACTCTGGTAGAATTATGCTATTATTCTTCAATATTTGTATTTGTTTTATTGCTGTAGTGCTAAACTTTCTAACTTAATTAAGAAAAGTATTCATAAGAATGTCAGATATTTAACTTTTGACAGAATCAACTTTCAATAATTTTATTTTTACCACACAAATTATACAAAAAATTCAAATCATTATGGGAGTTAAATTTAAAATTTTTGAAGCATCAGATGACACATAAAACTGGGATCTTTTAACTGTTACTGAAATTCTACTAAAGGAGGCAATATATTAGCAGCTATCACTTCACTTTTCATATGCGCACAAGAGAAGTAAATAATTTAAAAGAAATTTGGATCTAACAGAAAAGCCACACTTAGAGTGACACGTAAATAAATCTTCTACAGTTATAAGCACTAAGTCATCATCTTGCGTGAAGTTTTTTTAATAAAAGAAAAACACTTGTGTTTAAAGTAAAGGATCTCCAGCAGATTTTTCTTCTGATTTTCATATGGTCAGGGATATTATGACCCCCATGAAAGATGGAAAATATTGACGAAGGGTAATAAGAGCAGGGTTGCTGCACTAATGTTACAAATGTTTGTAAATGTGGGAGCTTCAGAGATAGGGTTGTCAGTCTATGAATGAATGCCCAAATGAAACTTTGTATTTAGGATCTAAAAATATGGCTGTCATTGAATACCATGTTCTTCTACAGGCCGTCATTATAAGAAGAACCATTTTATTCTACTGGACTGATCATTAAAAAAAAAGAAAAGAAAAAGAAAAAAGAAACCAGAATCAAATCAAGGTTTACGTGTGTTCTGATAATTATAATTATAGCTCATTCTTATGCAGCATTTACTGTGTGTTAGGTACTGTTCAAAATAATTTAGATATATCAATACGTGTAATTTTTACAACAACCCCTTGAAGGGGGTGTTTTTATTATTACCACTGGCAAAGAAGAAAACTGACAGCAGAGAAGTTAAATAACATGTCTAAGATTACATGGCTAAAAGGTGGAAGATTTACATTAAACCTTGGTGCTGTGGATTGAACTGTGTCTTCCCCAGCTTCTTATGTTGCAGTGCTAACTCCCAGTGTGACCATATTGGGATGCAGGGCCTTTAGGAGGTAATTCAGATTAAATGAGATCATAAGGAAAGGGCCCCAATCTAATGGGACTGGTGTCCTTATAAGAGGAGGAGACACCAGAGAGCATTCTCTCTCTCTCGCTCTCTCTCTCTCTTTCTCTGCCATGTGAGGACATAGCAAGAAGATGTTCTTCTGCAAGACAGGAAGAGAGCTCTCACCAGGGATCAAATTAGCCAGCAGCTTGATCTTGATCTTAGATTTGTGAGCCTCCAGACTATGGAGGAATACATTTCTGTTGTTTAAGCCACCCAGTATGTGGTATTTTGCTAGGGCAGCCTGAGCTGACTAGTCCACCAGACAACGTGGCACCAGAGTCTGTGCCTCTTACTGATAAAAACTCCAGGTGAAACAATGACCTATTCAAGGCTTCTCAGACTTGTGTTCTGGAGTGCCCAGGGCAGCAGGCTTAAATGCGTGTTCTCATATGTATTTGTTTCCTAAGGCTGCCATAACAAAGTATCACAAACTGGGTTGTTTAAAATAAAAGTGTATTCTCTCGCATTTTGGGGGCTAGACATCTGAGATCAAGTTGTCACCAGGGTAATGCTCCCTCTGAAAGCTCTAGGGATGAATTCTTCCTTGTCTTCTCGAGTGTCTGGTTACCTTGACCTGTGGCAGCCTAACTCTAATTTCTGCCTTTGTCATCACGTGATCTTCTCATATGCTTTTCTGTGTGCCCTCTCCTGTTCCTACAGAGACACCAGTCACTGGATTTAGGGCCCACCATAGTCCAGTATCACCTTATCTGAATTTAGTTATACATTATCTGCAAAGACACTATTTCCAAAAATGTTCACGTTACGAGGTTTTGGTTGGATGTGGATTTGGGGGGACTCTAGTCAACCCATCACCAGATTTCTGGGAAGCCTAGATTTAGGTTGGCAAATCACTTGAAATCTTCTTTCTAGGAAACCAGGAAAGGGACAGCTGTAAATGAGACATTTCCTTCTCTTTCTTCCTCCCTCTGGATTAGGCATTTTGGAGAATTAGGCTGAATTTTACCTTTCCTACTGCCCCTCCCCCCACAACAAACAAGAAATTAAATTCTTTCAAATTTCCTGTCTTTTGAAGAAGGGGTTGTAGGATTTAGAGCTATATATGTGGCCTGAAGAGAACTAGTTTCAGAGTTAATTTAGAGTTGGAATTTCAGACAATTTAGAATCCAGTGCATGTGAACCTCAGACTATTCTAACTCTTAAGCAATTAGTGTTGGGAGAGCTGATTGAGCTTTAGGAAACTGTAATATTGAGGTTTGTTACTGAGTTTTTCCCTTCCTGATTAATTAAAACTGTAACTGTTATTTATGGGAAATCATTCTGAAAGAGTTGTCATCTATACTTTTCATAATTGGAGAGGAATAAATACATATACACTGCTATGAAAGATAGTTTGCGCATCTTTTATTTTGTTAGTTCCCAGATATAATAAGAGCAAAGTACATGAAACTAACTTTAGACCAATTAAGAACTTAAAAAGATTTTGAAAAAATAAAGGAAGCTTAGGGACTGAGGAAAAAGATCTTCTGCAATTTATGGCCATTGAATTACAGATTTGAACATAATACTTCAAAATATCTGTGTTGGTTAACATTTTGAATTTTGGAATGTGGTGAGGATGGATAAAAGTCACAATGGCAGACCAAAAAAATTTCAAAGTAAAATGTACTAGTAAATTGTTCTGGTTGGGCAAGGCCAAGGCCATAAGTCCATTAGTAGATGATGTTATGTAATAGCCTTTGAATAGCTTACTTGGTAAAACTGGGAAGCACTTTCCACTGTATGGAGCTGTGGTTTACATAAAAGTTCAAAGACTTCTGGAAGTGGAGTATGGGGAATTATTAGAACCCTGACCTCTTTTGCTCCACTGAAGTTTAGTATAAAAAGAAAAAAGCCTGATCTACTATGGGGAGTCCAAACAATGAAAGAATATTGGAAAGAAACAAAGAAGGCTCAACCCAAAGAGAGGAAGAGTGTGGACTGGTGGCCGGACAGCAGCAGTGCTGGCCCATCAGAGGGGAGTGCCAGGGTGCGTACAGGGAGCCTCTTCATACCCAGGTTTTTCTCCAGGGAAATGGACAGGTGTTAATTGGAAGTGCTGTGCCACTAAAGAGTATAATTTCAGGTCTGGGTAGTTTTGTCATGGTTAGTCTCTGATCGGATGCAAGTGAGGAGAGCACATTCTTCTCTTTGACCTATGAATCCTTGGAGACAGAACGGGAGGATTGCTGGCACTTTTAGATGGGCTATTAAAGACTCTAAATATCTGGCTCCACTGTTAGCAATGACAGTCCACTGCAGGGAATGGTGGCGGCTAGGAGGCTGGAGGCAATTGAACCCCCTGGGAGAGGGCAGGATTCCACCATTTGTGGAATTTGGCCTTGAGTGATCCATTGGCAACAGGGGAGCTCTGGAAAGGACTTATTTATGGACAGCTCTGAGGATCTGTGTAAATATTTATATGGAGAGTGAATTCTGGAAAAAATGGAAATTATCACAGGTAAAGGGATAGTGGCTTCAAGATACTATAATCTAAATATAACTATACATGGCCTCTCACTTTTGCCATTGGGCTAGTGAGATGTGAGGAGGTTCTCAGTGACAAAACAGCCCATGTTAAGGCAGTGACAAGGTGGTTAAGAGCTCAGAAGCTGGAAACAGGCTTCTTGTGTTTTGAGTCTGTCTGTACTATATACTAGTTTTGTCTTTGTTACTTAAGAAAGGTAAATTAATCTCTTTATGCCTCATTTTCCTTATCTGCAAAAAGTAGTGCCTCCCTCATTAGACTGTGGGTTTCAGGGGCCCAAATTATTTCTTAAGTACTTAACACAGTGCCTGGCCTACATGCTGTATGTTTAATTAGATGAGTCAAGCAAAGAAATGGAAGAGAACAGGAGAGTTATATTTGTGTTTCTAAAAATAACAGGATGAGATGGATGGATTTGTTAGAATTTAGGGGCACTATTTATCTCCTCAGTGAACGTGATTGAACATCTCCTGTGGATCAGACAATTGCTTAATTGTGGCCCTCAAGCAATAAGCTCCAGCAATGGGTGAGCCAAACAAAGAGGGGCACAGGATATCTATTGTCTTCCTTTAACCAGAAGAATTGCCCCTGGACCTCTGTCCAGCCTGAATACTTATCCACCTAGGTATAAACATGCAGTCCCCAGACCTAAAGATGACGCTAAGGGCTCTGTCCCAGACTCTCCATAAGGATGCTTAGGGCATTGCTAGTAGTGATATTAGAAATTGGATGTAGTGCCAGACAGAAGAAATGCCTGTGTTGTAGGGTGTTGTGAGTATTAAATAAAGAGACACATGCACAAAGTCTAATAAATAGGCACATTGTAGGCTCCTGTTATTCAGAAGTTGCATTTCTCAAACAATTCTCTGTTGGTTTTCCAAGAACCTCAGTATCAATCAAACACATGGCATCACTGACAGAGGCCATTGGGAAGAAGCAAAGGATAATGGCTCTGCATTCAGGCTCTGGAGACATATTCCTGTATTCAAATCCCAGCTTCTTTGCTTACTGGCTATGTGACTGAGGGCAGAGTCTACGCCCCAGGTCCATCATCTGTGAGTGGGAACGACAGTTCCTGCTGCACAGCATCATTGTGAAGATTCAATGTATTAATACATGGAAAATCCCCAGGACATTACCTGGTACACAGTAAGCGACCTTAATAGATATTAAGCACTGTCATTAATATAAGAGTGCAACAAACCACCAGGAAAAGAAATAGTATCAGGAAAAATTCCACGGAAGGAACAAGAGAGTGACAAAGCCAGATTTGCCTTTTCTGTAAAAGCCAAATTGTTAGAAGGGTCCACTGATCATCACTACCAATGGGTCCAGTGTGACCAAATGCAGGAAAAGGCTAGAGTAAGGTTTCTGACGGCAGCAGTAAAGTTAAAGCAGGAAGCTCCTGAAGGATCGCTTAATATATGAGATTCTGAGTTTAAGGCAGCAAGCTCATTTAAAGCCCTCCCAGCTGGTGGGTCTGAAATCCAGTCTCCTTAACAAGGCCCTCTACATCCTATTTGATCTGCTGGCCTGCCTATCACTCCAACCTCATTTCCCATTCTCCCCACCCCCACCTCACTGCACTCCTGCCTTTTCTTTTCCTCAAATATCCCAAATTCTCAACTTATTCCAGTCCCTGACTTTTGCATTGAAATTGCCTCTGCCTAAAATGCTCAGCCTCTAGGCTTTCCTGACTGGCTTCACATCATCAATCAGGTTAGCATTCCCTGACCACCAATTTTAAAGTCTCCAGCAGACTCTAGTCACTTTTCGTCTCCTCACCTGTTTTCTTCTTTGTACTTAGCACCGTGTAAAATTATATTGTGTACTTGCTTCCTTGTGTAGTAAAAGCATGGACTTGGTCTCAACCATTATTATTATTTTTGTGTGTATGTGCCTAGAACAGTGAATGGCTTACAGCAGGAGATCAATAACTATGTGTATTTGTTATGGATGAAAAATATTCTGGCTGTTCAGCAGAAAGGGGCTGGAATTTATAGGCAGAATGTCTTTAGAGCCTATGGCTGAATGCGGCTGACAAAATCAGGACCAGGCATTTTCAGGTCTTCTCACTTCCAAAGAAGTTTCCAGTCTATTCATGAGGTTATTTTGGTTCATCTTAAAAGGTGGCTGCAAAGCTGTGTACAAAATGTTAAGAAAAGACACCTTAAAATGGAAAAGTTATCTGCTTATCAGGACACCCTTTAATGGCTCATCATTTTCATGGTTGTCATTAATTATCCTCTGGTGCCTATCTTTCTGCTAGGTATGATGTGAAGTAAATTAAAATGAAGTGGTTTATCTAAAAAAGAAAAAAGGTGGGTGCAAACCTGTAATCCTTCAGGTATAGTTTGGATTGAACTTGGCAGGTTTATCTCCATTCTCTCTCTCTGCTTTCCATTAATATTTTAAAATTCAAGACTAAAGCAACATTAATTAAATAGGTGAATGAAAAAAAATAAGAATTTGGAACCTGTCTGAGTTTTATGGATTTTTAGAATTTTGTTAATGTACTATTTCAAATTCATGGATAGCAGATTGGCCTATTCAACAAATGATGCTGAGAAAACTAGTTAGCCTTTGGGGGGAAAATGTAATGAAAATCCATACCTCAGTGAAATCAATTTCAGATAGAGCAATGCATGTAATATTAAAAAGTAAAATTTTGACAACAGTTGAAGAAAATAGAAGTGACTATTTCAGAATCTTTGATAGAGGACAACTTTTCTATGCATGCTGTAAAGCCAGAAACTATAAAGGAAATGGTTGACCTAAAAAACATGAAAAGTTTCTATAAGGAAAAATAAGTTCCATAAACAAAATTAAGAGACAGTTGAAAAACTGGAAACATTTACAAAATAACCTAATGTATTTAGAGATATATTTATACACACACACACACACACATCACTTACAGCTAGGTATGAGTACACTTAACCTTCTTAAGGAAGAGGGCACTGGTGGCCCATCCATTAGTCATCTTTCTTCCCTCTCATTTCCTCTTTGCCAGTGTAGTCAAGTTCCCACCATAGAGGCTGAACTGTCCCTCAAACCATGCTTTGAAGGTCCCTGCAGCTACGCCAAGAGCATGTGAGCATGTGACAGTTATGATCAGTGGGATTTGAGTTGACATCTGCTGGTTTCCTAAGATGTGCTTTTCCTTGTGAAAGAGGCTCAGGATAAGAAACACCCCTTTTCTTTTTACCTAGGCATTGTTATGTCTCCCTGGGAGCAGGATTTTGCTTCATTTGAGGGATAAGTCAAAAATTTCAAGTCTGAAGACCAAGCTCATGTGCTAAGAAATTCAACTTCATATTTAATTTGAAAAGTAATTAATTATATCAAAATATGAACATGATTTGATAATTTATCATTCTTTTAAATGTCCATATCATCTTTCTTTTCTAATCTAGAATCCTAGGCAGGTAACATCTATCAATAGTGTTTGAAGTTGTTTTTTATTTTAAATCATGAATCTGTCAAATATTTGAATTAACTATCATTCCAAAAACTCAGTGACTGAGTCAACTGTCTGTAGATCTGTACCGTGTGTACAGTTGGCAGTCTTAGCATTTTCTAACAGCCAAGCCACAAAATATGCAGTGTTCCAGGCACCTGGGTTTCCTATCAAGCAGGGTAAATGATAAAATAAGACCCACTGCTTTCAACAAGACTGTTGTATCTAACTCTGCACACTTCTGATCTCTGTTTCAATGAGTTAAAGATCCCAATTGTCTGCTTCTCTGGCCCATCTGTGCTCTGATGTTCCATGTTCTCTATAATACACTGTACAATATTTTGTCCATGGGCTGCAGTCCTGCACCTTCTAAACCATCTGTATTCTCTGGAGTTGTTCCTCCATAATCAGCAAACTCTACTGTATCCTCAGTGGATATCTCAGTGTTCCCTCCTTCATCTTGTCTGAGCAGAGAACTGCCTCCTTCCTGGGGACATCTCTTCTGCCCTTTTTTGTTTACTCTTCCTGACCCAACATAACTTATGACCAGGAATTAGGCTTTGATGTCGCCCTTTATCTCCATTATTACCTCCAGCCCATTGTTCTTCTACTCTCTTGTAAAGAAATTCTTTTTCCGCAAGTCAATGTATTGAAAACTGTGTTGCCTACTTCACTGTCATCACTTTATGTATCTTCACTGCTCACAGGATGACTCTTCAGTGTCTTGGCTTCTCAGTGTTCTGACCTCTTCAACTCCAATGACTTTCTCTTCCAGTTCACTTTAACAATCCACTCAAGTGGTTGTCCTTAACATCATGCCATCACCTTCAGTTTCTTCTCTTCTAAAATAAGTAATTCAAGCCTTACATTCTTTACCATGCCTTCTTATATGTTCAGCTTATTAATTGAACATTCCTTTTTTCAACTATCTGATACCATCCATATCACTTATCCATTCTTACCCATTCATTCCTTCATTGGTCAACAGCTACCTTTCATGCCTTGTCATCCGGGTTAAATTTTATGATTCATCATTTCAATAACACTCTTGCCAATGTCTTAAACTTCTTTTTTCTTTCTTTTTTTTCCCCAATCACATTTATCTGGAAAAGTCCTCTATTCAGATCAACTTAACTATTTAATTTTTCCTGCTCATACTGCATTAGCTGTTAGCTGCTGCTGCTCCTAGTTTCATGCCTTCTCCCACTTCCCATCTTAAAAGTTTATTATCCAAATTTTTCAACAGAATTGCCTAAAATTTCCCATTTCCTTTCCTCCAATTTACTCATTAATTTAGTCTTGTCAGTATTCTGACCTCATCCTTCCAGCAAAACAATACATATTAAGACCACAAATGATCCCCATCTTCCTAAATTTTTCAAGCAATTGTCAGTAATTTACTTGAACTTCCATCAAGATCCTGTGTTTTAGACTCACCCTTCCTGAAATAACGCTCTTTTTTTTTTTTTTTTTTTTTTTTGGTTTCCACGTCATAATATGTTTTACTTCATTCTTCTCAGGTCACTTATCCTGCTTCTTTTTGGGGGTTCATTCTTCTCTACTTACCCAGTGAACACTGACATTGCCAGGGTCAATATTAAATAATTTGCTCTTCTAATTTTACACTATACACCGTAGCCTATATCATTAAAACCTATGGATTAAATTTTTCTCAATATGCAAATGACTCAGAAATATACATTTCTAGATTTACTTATATCCCATAGGTGCTTACAATTATATGCAACTGCTAGTTGATATTTTTTTTTTGGATGTGGTAAAAGCACCTTAAATGAAAGATGGTGAAAACTAATCAAATGATTTCTACCCATCTCTCCGAGAAAACAAACAAAAATATGTACAACACACGTCCTCTTCCAGTGATACAACCATCTGTTTAGTTGTATGCATTAGAAACTCTCCAAGTCCCGTACATAATCAAATCCTATCAGTTTCAATTTCCACAAATCTAGGATACCAGCATGTCTCTCCAGAAATATTATACTGGTGTCATAACCACCTCCCTCCCTTCTTCTATCTTCCAACCAACCCACCCAACATAGTTGCCACATAAACTCAATTATGTACACTCACTTTTTAAAACAATGGCTTCCTCTTACTCTAATTAAAAAATATTTAAGTGGCCTACAATTATATTGTGTGTCTATCCAATATCTCCTTTTTAGCTTCATTGTATACCTGTCTTCAAAAAAGAAAGAGTCAATGTTGACTGAAAGATTTGGCCTGAGAAAATTCTACGATGGTATTGACATTTTCTGAGACAGAAGATGGTACAAGGGGCAGGAGTTATCATTATTATTTTGTGGTTGTTGTTATTGTTAGTAGTGGTGGAAATTTTTTTGGAAATACCTATTAAACATCAAAATGGAGTTGTTAGGCAATTTAATAGAGGATTTGGGCAATTAAGGAAGAAGTTGGCAATGGATGTGTTAATCTGGGAGTCATTTTATGAAATTCCCTATGAAGTGAATATTAATAGAGAAGAGGCTCAAAGACTGAGCTCTCAAAAAGAGAAATGATTTGGAATCTGAATGAAAGAAAGGATCCAGCAGAGAATAAAAAATAAAGAGTGGCCAGTGTGACAGGAGAAAAAAAAAGTGGTGGTGTCCCAGAAGCTAAGTGAAGAAAGAGTGAGTAACTGTGTCAAAAGATGCTGATTCAAGTAAGTTGAGAACTGGGTTTCCCAATGTGAGGGTCACTGATGACCTCTGTAAGTCCAGTTTCAAGGGAATTGTAGAGGTAATATCTTGGTTAGATGTGGGCAAGAGAAGTGAGCAGTGAGGAAGTAGAATCAATAAATAGTGAATTTCTACAAAGGAAGAGTTTATGATTGACTTTTCTCAACCACCTATGTTCATAATAATAAGATACAGTAGACTCTCAATAACTCTTTGTTGAAAAAATAAAGTGGATAAAATAAATGAATAAAATGTTATTATAAACAAAATTACATAAGTTCATGGTTGTTTCCTATCAATGATTTGTCATAAAATTTAAATTCCAGTTTTTTTATGTATAGTAGCTAGGTAGATAGTATCCTTTTTTTAAATTATCCTAAACAAAAACTGACTTTTTACTTTGATTTACAGCTACATGAATTTTAAAGACATGCATGGTTTCCACTAATACCAGGATACAAAAACAGGTGCATTATCCCAAACAACTCCATCATGTTATGTTATCACATTGGAGTCACATCTTCCCTTCATAGCTTTCCATTGGCAACTTCTGAGCTGTTCACCATCACTATCATTTTATCTCTTTAAAAATACTATGCAAAAGGAATCATTCAGTGTGTAGCCATTTAAGACTGGCGTCTCTCTTCGGTCACTTAGAGTCATCTGAGTTATTGTGTGTAACAATAGTTTGTTCACATTTGTGGCTGAGCAGTACTCCATTGTATAACCTCTGTACCATGGTTTGTTTATCCGTTCAACAGTTGAAGGACTTTTGGGTTATTTACAGATTTTGACTTGTTAATTAGTAGATAGTCCCTTTTGCATAACTTCTGTAGTATTAAGTTCCATATAGTATCACTAAGAAATATTATTATAGGAAAGAATAATTAAAGAAAGGTTTTCATTAATAAATATTTTATAAAGTTACATAAAAATGACATTTTTTTTCTCCTAAAAGAAAGGCTATTTTAAATTCTCTCGGTTTGCAACATGATCATAATTCACTCTGTAGGCACAAATTGCTCTTGAGGTTAAGATAGTGTTTTAAGACTGATAGAGAGAAAACAATAAATACTTCGCATTACAGATGGTACCTAAAATACTGTTTCTTTACCCTCCTTCAAAGCCTTTAAGACTTTTTGTATGAATACATGTGTAATTCTTTTCCCATTAAAAAAATTGCTTCAAGAATCAGCTCATATTCAGAGTCCTAAAAACAGTGAGTTGTTTCTTCATGAATCTTCTGTCTTTTAGTAGTTGTGCTAGCTTTTTATTTAATTGTCTTTCATACACCTTAGAAAAGGTGTGAAATATAACTTATTTAAATACAAATAAAACCCAACATATTTTGGGAGAATTTTTTTTAATGTCAAGACAACACTGGAGGTAGATAGCTCTTGGGATACAGCACAATAGAGTGGAAATCAGTCATTCATTTAACTCAGTATAATAATATCCTCGTGATTTTGCTTACAAGTTGATATGGAGACAAATGTGAGGATCTACTTAGGATTCTCACATTTCCAGTCAATTTCAGGAGAAATTGGAAAAATATGGGAGAACTGGAAAAATATGCTACAGCTAGATGACATGGAAGAGGAGCAGAGATGGAGCTCAGACATTATTGTTTAGGCTTTATCTATTAAGGTGGCTTTGTTTGTACCCATAGGTCATAAAGCTAGGCAAACATATATATTCACACTCTCACACACACACTAGAGATGTGTTTTGTATAATGATAGAGATGTGTAATGTAGGCACATCCATTGGGTGTTAAACCACTGTTCTTGCCTTCTCTTAAACCAATTTGAATTTGTGATGGCTTGAAGTTCATCTCCTTGTTCTTCACCCATAAAATCTGAAGACAGGCCAATCTGTTTTCATGATGTGCATTAGTGGAAATATAATCCATTTTAATGCAAGACTAAAGCACATCAAGAAAAACACATCCCCATATTCCTATGTGTGGTGTAAAAGATGCTCAGGGCTACTGTGTCCTCAGGATGTGTGTGTGTAGCCACCATCAGTATTTAATAGAAGCTGGGCATGTGCATCAAGAAGATAATATTATAGTACCTGAGAATGTGGAAAAAGCCCTATAATATTAGGGCTTTTCTTGTGCGATAGACATAAAAATGATTGAAATCATGGTTTAAGGAAAAGAATGTATTCACTTTAACTGTCTTCTTTGGTGGTATTTATAGAAACAGCTTTTATTTTTCTCCAACAGCTTTTCTGACTGTGGAAAAAATAAGTCATGTCAATATGATACAGTATAATCTATAAACCCTTAGCCTGCAATTGTTCCACGTACCAGCGAAGTACAAATAATCACCTAGCTGGAGTTTGGAAGAGCAGTCGAGGTGGACTACCTAAAATTTGCTTTAAATTGAGGACAGAATTAAAAGATTCTTTTGTGTGTCTCTGTGCATATGTTTGTGTGTGTATGCGTAGAGTGATTCTATAGCACATTACGATATGGAAATAAAACAATCAATTATTTAATTCAAATAAGAACTGCTTCATCGTCCAAGTGTTGATTTCCTTAAAGAGACTGCCTTTTCAAGGTTGTTGGCTTAAAAAATATTAAAACACTGCATGCTTCAAGGCTTTCTTCTTAAATTTCCAGTTTCTGGTCCTAGGGAGATAAAAATACTTTATTTAAAAAAAATTCCTAATAAACCTGTGATTGATTAAAATGGGAAGATTTTAAAAATTCTAATTATCTTTCCACAATTGTCATTAAGCTTTGTGTGATGAGGCTTAGTGGCCTCCATTACATTTTTTAAATCAGCTGTCCCAGATCCTAACATTCAAATTGAATAAGCACTTCTTGGTGAAGTGAAACCATATTTCCCATAGACTGTTTCCTTAAATGAGATCTCTAAATAAAGAAGAGTGTTTTCCCTTCTTTTGCTCTCAGGTGGTAGTGGGTGCGGAGCCTGGGCTAGGAGGACTTATAAGCCACAATGTCCTGCTGCTGAACTGCTCATTGGATAGTTCATAATACCCACCTGAGACGGCACGACCTTTCAGCAATTGTGTCTTTAGATACTCCACACACTTTATTAGCAGCCCTATTGTTAAATTTAGATAAATCAACACTAGCTTCTACTGAGGATTGTGTCTTTGCATTTTACTCTATATCAAGTTCAAGGTAATTAAATTTTTAAAATTTAATTTTCTTTCTCAAACACCATATGTGCTCTTTTGATTGTGTTTCTGTGAGAGAACTGTGCTTCTAAAAAGTCAGTCCTATTATTATTTAAAATCTATTTAAATTTTACAACTCCCTGTTACCTGTATTGGAACTCTTTTTTTAGTAAATATTAAATGAATGACATTGTCCATTTCTATTTCTGTGATGTTTGAGATAATTCATCCTAAATACATATTTCATTCTTATGTTGTCTACAATATACTTGAGTTTTGGAGACTTTCTAAAAAAAAAGTGTTCATCAAAAATGTGCTACATTTTAGGTGTAACAACAAGAACAACAGCAAGAAAACACATTTGCATGTCTCACATCTATTCATTCTTCCTGTGGTTGATTCCTTCCAATTTCGTTCTCCCTTTATCCTTACAAACAAACAAACGAAAACCTTTTTTTCTTTGACTAATCCTCTTTTCTTCTTTTTCTTCTGCTTGTTATTCTTCTTCATTAAAAAAAAATCTTTTATTTTCCTTTGTGACTATTAGTAGACTCCCTCAGCTAATTGTTTCTTGGCTTGGAAAATGTAGGCTCGTTTAATTTCTGCATTTCTTGCTTTTATAGATTTTTCCAGGAGGTGGCACTAAAACACTGTAAAAAGATCAATCACAACTCTAAAATATCACCTGGAAAAAAAATCTCTGATGGGTCATGAGGTTGGTACATGTAGAGAGGGAATGGTTGCAAACAAAGAATATTTTGCACTTGAAAAATCTTAACACTGCATAGATTTAAACTACTACCAGTAATTTAGACAACCTTCTCTGCATCTATATGAAACAAATCAATATTCTTATAGAAATAATAGGAGTTTGTATGAATGTATTTATCTCTTTTGGGGAGAATTAATTGAGACAATCCTTGTCTCCAAAGAGTTTGCTAAGTGTTGTATAAAATATGGTGTTAAATCTGCATAAAATCAGAATTAAAAATGTATTTATTAGTATCCATATGGTTATGTTCTCATTTCGACACAAGGGAATTGGTGCGCATACCCTAACGCCTATTAGTATTAATGGGAATTATATGTGTAAATCCCCAAGTCCCAGTGCATTCAGATGAAAATCTCCAGAAGGATTTTAAAATCTGTATTTGTACTGCTCTTGGTTATGAAGAAACTCAAAGTGTGGAAGCTGGTCTTATATCTTTAAACTTAGTAGGGATAAGCTGCACCTGAAGCAACAGACTTTGAAATGTTATTTATTCCAGTTAAACATTCAGTTTTAATGTGATGATCAATCCAGAGCCAAAAACCAGAGAGGTTTCTCGGATTGCCAACTCGGAATTCTGGAACTCGGCCATCCCCAAAGAGCTACCACAGCTGTTCCCATAGTAGCAGAGGTTGCTTCTGGATCTGACTTCCAAGAAGAAATATCTTCCTTTCCATGCCAGTGAGAGCACATGAAAAACAGCACAGCTTCCTTCTCCCTCCCAACGCTTATCTCTGCAGTTCCTTCTGCCTCACCCAGTGGGCTGCTCAGTCTCTCTGGCACCTGTGGCTCCCAGGCTCTTGACAGCACCACCTGGATTTGTGCTGGTCCCCAGTGACCCTGTGGAAGTAGGTTCTCTCCAGAATGTTCCAGGCCCAGGCAGCCGAGGAAGAATGTCAGCTGCACGGCAGCAACCAGCTCTTCCTGACTGACACTTCTGGTTTGGCACTGAACCAGGAAAGTGAAGAGAGGGTTTTGACAGCTGGGAGATCTTCTGCCCTACAGACCTAGAAGATTCTTGTGCCAAGAAAGAAACCCTTCCATGCAGAAATGCAAAGAGCTAGCCAGTCTTTTTCTCAACTGCCTGTCTTTCCCGGCTCTGCTTTTCTGAGCTTTGCCCTGCCTAGATGACTAATAATAAGTCCAATGGCTTGAAAAATCTGTGTGGTCCCCATCCAGCTGCATTCTCTGCCTCCTGTGGTCCCAGAGGCTTTCTGGTCTTAGTTAAAAGTGCTTCTGTTCCTGAGAATATACTTCCAGTAGTGGGAGACTTCAGTTTTCTCTCACTGGTTGAGTTGATTAGCCAATATGTAGTGAGTACTGATGGTGTGGCCAGCACTGTTTTATGCTGATTATATGAGGGACAGGGGAAAAGATTCTTTTTCCACTTTTTCAACCCTCTTGATTCTGACTACCTGGCTCTGAAGTAAAATAGCCTTTTCTTTTCTTTCCTTCTTCTAGGTTGGCTATGTCGACCATTCCTGTCTCTGCTTGCTGTATTTACCAAGGTGATAGCTGTCACAAATCTATCGGCCTTTTGCATTTAATGAGTGGGTTTTAAAAGGCATCATTAGAGACCGTGTATACTACAGATAGATAATTCCCTCTGGTTTTAGGAAAAGAAAAAGAAAAAATGAGTCTTTTATGTTAGCCTGAAAACTCACTCTCCTTTATGTCTTGTTGGTTTTTAATTCCTAACTCAAAAGAAAATATTTTTTTTTTATTTTCCATTTTCTTGCTCAGGACAGAATGGAGAACTGTTACATGGGTACTGTGTGTTTAGTAATGATTTGCTTCACTGATAGAGCAAATTGGTTGCTGACAATAGGTTACAGCAACTGACACTGCCTAATCAGGAAAAGAGGCATTTTATTGATTAAAAGACAAAAGTACCCCAACTGGGTTTTGTCCCTTTAAATGTATTGAACATAAAATGAAGACCTTGTACTTTTTAAATCCGAATTTAGTCTGATATTACAGTTTCTTTTACTGTCACTCTATTCATGTTTTCTGAAAGGGCATACACATTTATTCACAGGAAAAAATGCTACCCCTTAGCAGATTTGTTGTTGAGGAATATTTACACACACCCACATGCAAAGAAAAATTCAAAGCAAGAGATAAATGCACTCGAATTTTAAGGGGCATTCAGAGGTCATTGCTAAAAACGTTTGATTTTAAGTCAGTTCTTCCAAGTTGAATATAACAATATTTCTTTAGCACAGGATCCTCCATCCGTATCTCATTTACTGTATTTAAATCCTTAATCCTCTAACACCAATTCAAATAACAGTCCACTTACTAGCTTCAAGCTTTGGGTCACTATTCAATGAGAAGTGACAGGCAGTGAAACAGAGGGCTTCATTGCAGGTAGGTAACGGATGTCAAAGAAAGCCTGCATGACTCATAAATAGCCCGTTTACAAATTATCTATTAAACAATTATTTTCTGAGCACTGTGCAAGGCAATGGGGGCAGTAGCTGAAATAATCACCATTCTCAAAAATTGTCACTGTTCTCAAGACACTCATGGTCTGGCAAGACAGGCTGCTGTAGAGGAAGGTCCAGGAACTAATAACTGCCATAAACAAGGTGATTCTAAATGTCACATATCTGCTAAACACCTAATATACACCATCTTGCTAATCTTCACAACCACCTTGTGAAATGTATATTATCTGAATTATATCAAGGAGACAATTAGGGCTCAGGGAGATTACATTAGGTGGCTAAAGTGTACCTTATTAAGTGACATCATTTGAACCCAGGATCGTCAGGGTCCTGAAACAGGCCTTTCTCCCCGCCTTGCTATTTTCTTCTCTTGGGAATACAAACGATCTTGTCAAATTTTTCTGCCAGGAATACAGGTGAGCAGGTAAGACTTCACAGAGAAAGCATCTCTTGGGACTGGGGAATATATTTTCTTGGCACATTTCATTAACTAATTAAAAAAAAAAGAAGTGTTGGAGAGTTGCTAGGTAGTTTATATTTTATTCCATTTCAAGTTGGGAAAATACCTAGCTTCAAAGCTTTGTTTTTGTATATATTCTTTGTGGGGTGGATCACATTGTAGGCAACTTGGAGAAAATGTTTATAGCTCTAGAAGTTGAGAATCTGGTCCTTCCCCAACACATATTTAAATGTATAGCAAAACAGCCACCATATAGTCCTGCTGTTCATGAAGCAGTTTGATTCTGGGACGTATAAACAGGAGTGTAACTATAGGAAACACGAGTTAAGCCTCTCATGGTTTTTAGCGTTGGTAAAGCTTTTTTAGCAGCCTCCTGTTTAGCACTGACCAAGGCAATTTACCCAGTTATGTGGAGCCTGGGGAGAATCCAGAGGAGGGAGTCTGGAATAATGTAAAGATTCTCCAGTCTGCCTCATGTAAGAAAATAATTCAATTCAACACACACTCATGGGCAAGGGGCCCCAGAGGGAAAGCACAGCCCGAGAGGGCTGGACCCACTTCTGTTGTATTAATTAATATGTCCACAGTTCTTCGCCCAGTCCTGGGCACATAGCAGCACCTCAGTCCATAAGTGATGAATTGAATCAAGGGCCTTAGACTCTAATAAGGATGCAAACCTAAGACTGCCACCCCAGGAACAGGAGATATACCAAGTGTACCAGGAAGAAGAGAAGAAAGTAATTCACTCTGACTAGATAATTATCAAAGGCTTCATGGAGAAGTCTAGTGTTTGAGATAGGCGTTGAATTAGGGGGGAGCTTTCCATAGGATAAAGAGGGAATGGGCATTTCTGGATATTGGGTCCGTCTGTCAGCAGACAAAACAGTAAGGAAGTTTATTCTGTACTGATGGAATGCAAGACGGTAGAGCTGTAATATAAAGTTTGTGGGGAATGTGAAACAGAGGAAACAAGACTGAAATTAAGTCGATGTCAGGTTACAAAAGGCTTGAATATCATGGTAAGGATTTTGTACTTTATCCTTTAGGCAGTGGAGAAAATGAGTTAACATTGATTGAACTATCAAGTTTAATAGTGGGTAAATATACAATTTACATACATTATCTTACTTAATCCTCAAAACCTCGCTGAGGCTTAGTAGAGAGTTGAAGTCATATTCCCAAAGTCACCTATCTGACGGAGCTTATCTGTCTGAATCTAGATCTGACACCAGAGCCAGAACTATTAACTATTATATTAAGCTGCCTTTGTCAAAGCTTTTGGAGGAGGAAGTGATATGATTAGGACCATACCATCACTTTGAAGTATGCATTAAAGATACAAGAGAGTGGAAGTGAAACCACTCCCGTGAAACCAGTGAGATTATTGCCACACTACAAGCAAACTACCATTTAAAGCCTAGCTCTAAAACTGGTGGTTGAAGTGAAAATAGGGCCTGGATATAAAAGTAACATCAAAAAGTAACCTAAAAAGGGCTGAAATAGTTTGAATTTGGTGATGTGGTTATTATTAGTGCTATTAGTCAAAAAATGCCAGTTTTTTCTCTTTCCAAACACATAAAGTGCACTTTCTAACTTCCTGCAGTTGGGTGGGGTCATGTGGTTAATTTGAGACAATAAGTTGTACCTGGAAGTTAAGAGTGTAATTTCTTGCCTGGATATTTAATCACCAATGTATGAACCTCTAGAGCACTCTCTTTTCTTCTTATCATTGTGACTTGCAGTGTCTGAAAAGGTGACTCCTCTTTCAGCCTGGTCCTTGGATGCTTATGAGGAGCAGAGAGCCTGTTGATCTATGAGAGGCATGATCTATGAATCACAAAGAAACTTCTGTTGTTGTAAACAGCTGAAATTTTAGGTTTATTTGTTACTGCAGCAAACCTAGTCTGTCATGACTAATATAGGGGATGCAGGAACTAGCTAACATTTATTGAGTACTTACTATGTGATATGCTCTGTTCATTAATTACCTTTTTTAGTTCTCAAAAGGAAACTATTAAGTAGATATCATTATTATTCCTATATTTAGGTGAGGATCTGAGATGTATTGCTGTTAAGAGAGATTGGCTAAAGGTTTCTTAACTGAATACTCAAGCCAGAATTCCCCCCAGTGACCTCATTTTGTATATCACATTACCCTTTTATCTTGTTTTCTGGTCAGGATGACTAGAATAATGATTATGCGACATTAGTTGAAAGAGCAGGAGTAGGTTCCTTAAACATGTGTTGAGAAATGATTACATTTTAATATATTTTTAAGTGGAGTTGGAACTTTTGGAAGCAGAAAATTGGGCAATTTTATGTAACTGTAACCCTTAGGGGAAAATCAAAACTAGTGTGGTAGACAGAACAGTAGTGTCCAACCCAAGATGTCCATGTCTTCATTCCCAGAATTTTTGAATATGTGTTCTTACATAGAAAAGGATTTTGCAGGTGTGATTAAGTTAAAATATTGAGATGGGAGTTTATTCTGGAATTTCTGAGTGTGTGCAAAGTAATCACAAAAATTTCTGTACGGGAAAGAAAACAGATGTAATGATAAGAGCAAGCAGAGGTCTTAGAGTCAGAAAAAAATTGGAAGATGCTCAAGTGCAAGCTTTAATGTGGAGGAAGGGGCTGTGAGCCAAGGAAAGCAGATGGCCTCTAGAAGCTGGAAAAGGCAAGGAAACAAATTATCCTCTAGATCTTACAAAAAAAATGCACCTCTGTCAACTCATTTTGGACTTCTGACCCCAGTACTCTAAGGTAATAAATCTCTGCTATTTTAAGCCACTAAGTTTGTGGTAATTTATTAGAGTAGTGATAGGAAACTAATACAACAATGATAGTAGATTTGGGAATTCATCTAAAGTAACTTGATAGTTGATGCTGGGGGCTGGTGAGATTGTCCAGAGGAATGTGAAGTGAAATGAGAAGGACTAAACACTGGACCTTGAACAATTATAAATTCTCTTCAAGAGAAACACAAGAGAAGAGGATATAGTCAATGTCAAGATAGAAAATGGGCAGTTCTATAGGAGAGCCAGAAGTGGGATAATTATGGATCTGCTGTGAGTTTGGTGCTGCCTTCTCTGGAATGAATGGTGAAATTAATTCATAGGCCAATCTTAACAATTAAAACCTAAGAAAAATAGGACATATTTGTATGGATCTCTGGCCCAGCCAGCTCAGTACTACTACTACTACTACTACTACTACTACTACTACTACTACTACTGCTACTACTACTACTACTAACAACAACAACAACAACAACAGCAACATCTGATTGGCAGTCTACCATATGCTGGGTACTGTTCTAAGTGCTTTACATTTGTTTATATTTTTAAACACTGCAACAACCCACTAAGGTATGCACTATTGTCAGCTTAGTTTTGTAAATAAGGAAATTATTTATGATAAAGTGGAATTTTAAGTGAAAAAGCTAAGAACCCAGGCAGTCTGGCATAGTGTACATATTTTCTAACCCCAATGCAGATAGATGTTTAAGAGAAATATGAAGAAATAAGGCCATTGTGATTTCAGTTCTCTATTAATCCATGTAGTAGATGTTTAAAATACTTTTTGCATTTTTTTTGTGTGTGTTTAAAGTAAGCATAATAATAACAGTACCTGTTTTGTACGGCCACTAGGCGGTGTACTAGTCCCTACACCATTGGTTGCAGATGATAGAAACCAAACTCAGACAAGCTGAAATCCCCATCTCATCCCCGAAAATAGGAAAGGTGGATTTATTGGAAGCGTTCTGAGGTGGTTCCCAGATGGAAAGAGGAGCAGACACTCTTGTTAAGGAGAGAAAACCAACTGTCTCTGGGAATCCCAAAATTTGCGTGTCGTCAAATCTGTTTTTCTGCTGGTCTCTCATCCCTACTTTTATCAGCATGTAAAGTTCGTCCTCTCTTACAGAACAATGTCTCCCTCCATCCATTCAGTCGGGGAACATGGTGTTTTGCACTTCTTGTGCTCTTCTCTGTCACCTCAGGAGTACAAACCCATGGTTTGGCCCATGGATAGTTCTCAGATCTTATTTCCTTCCACGATCCTCCTGCCTCCTCCAACCAGTCATACTAAGTCTCCTTGCTGTTCCTTGGACCTACCAAGCATGCTACCACTGCAAGTCCTCTTCTGGAATTCTCCACCCCAAGATAGCAATAGTAATAGCCAATTACAGAGCAATTATGATGTTCGGTTACTGTTCCATGAACTTTACCTGTAAATTAATACTCAGCATCAAACCTCTGAGAAAAATACTATTTTTTCCCCATTATACAGATGAGGGAAAGTAATTCATGGAAAGGTATCTTACTCAAGGTCCCACAGTGAATCAATACCACAGCCAAATTCAAGGCCTAGAAACTTGGCTTCAGAGTCTACGTTTTCATTCTCTTACTTTCTTTAGGACCCTGCTCAAAGCGCATCTCAAAGACCTGGCCTCCCTCTCTAAAATAGCACCCCTGGTATTCTCTCCCTTATGCTCTATTTTCTTCCAGGCATTTTATCAGCGCTTGGCATTATATTATAATTTATTGGCTGTCATCTATATTCGCCACTATTAAATGAGTTCCATGAGAACAGTGATTTGATCTGTGTGCCTATCTAGCACATAGAAACATTCAAATATTGGTTGGACACGTTAAATGTTTTTTCAAATTAAATTTTTGAGCTATTATATGCTTAGTATGTGCCAAGCACTATTGTAGATACTTAAAATGCATCAAAGATCCTTGATTTTGTGCAATTCACGTTAGATGAGGATTTAGAGGAGGAAAACAAATAATAATATGAAAGCAAATTATAAAGTATGAAAGTAAATTATAATATAAAAGTAAATTTTATAATATAAAAGTAAATTGTAAAAGCAAAATTTTTACTGTGTTTGAAGGTGAGGAATTCTGTGAAATGAAAGGGAAGGAGAGCAGGGAAAAAGGAGATGAGGAATGCTCTCAAGGTAGGCAGTTGCAGGTTCCAAATGAAGACTTGAAGGTGAGGGGGTGAACTGTGTGAATATGGGGGTCGGAGAGAGTATTTGGGGCAGAGAATACAGCCTGTGCAAAGGCCCTGAGGCTAGAGTTTGACCAGAGAGTTGTCTCTGTGTGGCTGAGTGGAGTGAGGAGGAAGTTGGAAGAGTTAATGTGAGGGAACTCAGAGGTGGGAGATAAGGAATGGGCCAGGTCACCAAGAGATTTGAGGTTCACTGTCAGTATTTGGTATTTGAACAGAGAAGTGACATCATTTTATTGGATGAATAGATAAAAAAATTACGAGGGAAAACTGTATTACACTAGCTCCACTTTTAAAAAAGTCCTTGGCATTACCAAGCAGTTTTGCTTTGGTCTTACGTCTATTTCTGAACAAATCCCATGACATTGATCATGAACCTCGGTTGCAATATTAGCTCAAATCCAGTCAGTTGCCCACTTAAAAAAAAATCACTGTGGATATGAGAAGGTAGTGATTTAATTTTGTAACATTTAGTTTGATTGGAAGAGAAGCAACAGTTCCCCCAGAGTCAGAGTGGGATCCCAGATGTGGCTTGGGAAAGTAAATTTTAGTAGTGGAATAACCTGGCAAGCAGTAAATTCTAATTAAATTGTAATGTTCTTTTATCTCTTTCAGTCATTGAGAAACATTCTGTTTGCACTTGTGGCATCAAGTTTAGACTATCTTTCATTAAACTCGCTGTTCCAGGTACTGGGGACATAAAACTAATTGACCAAGACATGCCCTCAAGAAGCTCACACTCTAGTGAGACAAAATATAAACAAATCACATTAATACAACATGCTCCTTGACATAATGGAGGATGCACTGCCTGCTATGGGGATGTGCTGGATGGACCACTTAGCTCATCATTTTCACAAATCAGAGTTTCACAAAGCATTGTCCAAGGGCAGCCTGTATCAGAACCACCTGGGGAGTATTCATTAAAATGCAGATTTCTGGGCCCCACCCCAGACCCACTGAATAAGAATCTCTAGGGATAGGGGTTAGGAATCTATTTTTATATTATAACAAGCCTCCTAACCATTCTTATCCATGCTAAAATTTGAGGGTGACTGCCATTTTTTTTTTTTCCTCCAGCGCTCCCTGGTAACAGAGCTGAGCACAAAACCAGCTGCAATGAGCTGGTTTACAGCTCAGCAGAGTCACAGGGGAATTTTAATGGTAGTCGCTCTGCCACAAGGTGCACAGATCGGAAAATTCAGGACTGAAGGTAGAAAGGCACAGGCCCCCAAGCTACTCTTCAGATTTCAAGCCATTGCTGTGGTTGCTTGTGTTTAGAATCTAAGTATTACTGTCGGTGATACAGTTAATTTTTTTTTTATTATTATTCAGTGTGAGTTAATTATTTTAAAAAACACTAGGCTTTTAAGAAAGTCATTCTTCGACTGCTGATAAGTGACTGTTGCTTTCCTCAGGTCAAATAGACAAAGTTATCCAAGCTAATCTGATTGCTTGATTGAGGGCTGGTGGTTCAACCAATACATTCTTTACATTACAGAAAGAAAGGAAAGGAAAAAAAGAAGGAAGGAAGGGAAGGAGGGAAGGAGGAAGGAAATCAAAGGAGGAAACCAAACAAAACTGTCTCTCTCTCGTTAACATTTTAAACATAAGCCTTCCTTATTATTCCCCCTACAAATTATTTATCTATTTATCTATGGAACTCAATTAGAGAATTGGCTCTGATGATGGTCAGATCATCACACATTTGTGTTTCTTTATTCCTATGCTCACCTCCATTACCTTAGTCTCTAGCCCTTGTGTTCCGGAGTCTAGCTTGCTTATATACTGCAAAATATTCCTAAAGTATTATTTCATGATGCCAATATGTGTGTTAGGCTTCTAGAACCGAAGAATGGAGTTTTGCTCTGATCACCTTACATATGAAGAGATTATTGGAGGCAACTGTCTTCTCTCTTGGTCTCCCTTATGGACTATGTGGTTTCAGGATATACTTCTGACTACAAGTTTCCTCTTTCTAACTATTCCTCTCCCCTAAACAGTCCTTCATGAAGTCCGTCTGATTGCCTTATTGAATAATCATCCTCATCATTCATACTGGACAGATTCTCTATTCCTGGGCTGAGTCCTCACTCTAATCTAGTTAGTTATCAACTCAGGGCCAAGAAGTGTCCATCTTTGCTTTCTGAGCCAGAGGAAGCCTCTGGCTGCATGTGCCTGTAAGTTTCCAGCTCAAAAACCTAAAGTAACTCTCTGTTATGACCATAAAAATGTTTAAACTCTCTCTCTCTCTGGATTTCAGTTTTCCTGATAACAGGATGCTTCCCTAACTTATCAATTTTATTGCTGACTAATGTATGCTTACTGCCATAGTGAGACCAGTTTCCTTCAAATGCTTCCACATACTGTACATGGTCCCACCTCTACATCCTAGTCCCTAGTGCTTATTCCACAGAAGCCATGCACCTCATTCATTTCCCTCCATCTACACCTTACTCATTTAGCCAAAGCTCACTCATTCTACAAGAATGATGTTCTATCAGCTTTATCCAGCCTCTTCTAGGATTTTGTCCTATGTTGATCCTCTCTTTTTGTCATCTTTTTTGAACATTGTAAGTACGGTCCTATTATCTATGACTTATTATTCAGGTTCCCTATTTCATGTGTTTTTTACACAATACTTTGCTCTCTTATTGGCTTCTGTATGTCATATTGGCTGGCACTGTCCTCCTGTGTAGTAGGGCCATGTACCACTGTGCTTGTGTGCACACTGCCCAGCCCAGTTCCAGACACATACTAGGTACTCAGATAACCCTTGTAAAGACGATGTAAAACAGAGTAAGCAATTGTGAAACAAAAAATTCCTTAAATGATTGCTACGAGGGTGGTGATTACTGCAATATTATCCAGAAAATATCATGTATTTGGTTAACAGGAAACTTCTTTTGTGTGAATTAATCATTAATGAGTGATTCTTTTCAACTAAAGAAATGGGATTTTTAAAATCTTTTTTCATTAGTGAACCTCAAAAACAAAAACAAAAAATCTCCATCTGATTCAAGTCCAGAAACTAGAAAGTTCTTTGAAAGAAATAGAGGACTTAGCTCATGGAAAAGAAACAGGGAGAAAAGGCATGTAAGGCAGAGAAAATGGCTTAAACCAAAGCATGGAAACAAAGATACTCATGATATGATCTGGAGTTCAGTTTTACTGAAGCGGAAGTAACACCCATTCCCATCACTCTCACCTCCAGACTGGATGGTAAGGAATTTATCCTGCACAACTTTGTATTTTCAGGGTTTAACACGGTAGCTGACATATGGTATGTCCTCACAAAACATTTGTTGAAAGATCACTCAGGTTAGATTGAAGAAGCGTTAAAAAAATGAAGAGAAAGTACACAGAGCATCTTGAGTGAACACAGAACATCCATAGAAGTATAAAGGAATGTGCACATATTGTTCAATATTATAACCACCCTTGCCTAGTAATGAAAGTAAACTATAACCACCATTGCCTTGCTCATTTGAGACCAAGCAATTACAAAGACTTAGTAATAAGAGCATTAAAGCAAATATTGGTTCTTCTAGCACCAAATGCTATGGAGTGAGAGTTCTACTGGGTATACGGAAAGTAAGCAGTGGATCTGTGACAAGCGTTAAGTAAAAAGTAACCCAGGTTTAATTGATTCAAAAAATTCAAAGATTTTCTTTTGGCTTTCATTGCAAAGATTTCTTACCAGTTTCTAAGTGAGCACATTGACATTTTAATTCCTGTTGTTGTATTCAAAATTGCTATGTTAATTTGTGCCTTCCTCATCTATACAAGAATTTCTTTTGTTCTATATGTTTCTTTTCACATTAACCTTTTCTATTGAATTTTTTTCCTTGTTAAAGATTTTCCTTCAAGTATTCTTATACACAGGTGACAGAGTAAGCGGACTTTACTCAAATCAGCTGGGCTTTTTCAGCACAGATACTGGAAACTCAATTTAAATACCCTGAGTAAAACACTTGGGTAACCTGGAAGTCAAGGGTGGATCTAGATTCACGCACATCAAAATCTAGGGCTCTAATGACTTTATCAGGCCTTTATCTCCACCCCTCAACTCTGCTTTTTTGGTGTGTATCAGTTCGAGTTTTTTCTACTCCGGATGAGCTTTTCACATATGGTTGCTAAGAAGGCTTCTAGTGGGTCCAGTTCTCCATGTTTCCAGCTTAGTAGCACTAGAGAACATAGATATTCTCTTGCTCATGTTTGTCTTCAGAAAAGACTGATTGGTCAAACAAGACACATAATTCCCATGAATGATTTGCAAATTTGGGTTTTATGATTAGTTTGGTTTTGGTCATGCCCCTTCCCTCTCTGACTCCCTCACCTTCAGTGGCCAGGGTGTGCTGGGCCCCCCATGTAATAGCACTGAAAGATTATAGGTATTGAAGGGAAAATTCTCAGAAAGAAAGTGATGTTGGCCATTCAACATATGACTGCAGCTATGACTTAATAGTGGAGATTATGTTTCCTAGATTGGAAACGATGAGGTAAGCAGCACATATTCTGACATAGAACACCATCCTAACAAAATTTATTTTTGCCTTATGATCATTTTTAAGACTGTATCTGACAAATATGGCTGCAACAAATCTTCTATCCCATGTTCTTTTCGATATGATCTTACCACTTTCTGATCAAGAGGTGAAGTCTAACTCCTTCCCTCTGCCTCCAAATCTGGACTGTAGCTAAGAGAAGATGGCAGAAGTGATGCTGCAGGGCTTCTGAAGCCAGGTTAAAAGCAGTACTGCAGTTTCTGCCATGGTCTCTTGGAATACTTATGCTTGGGATGGTCCCTCTTACAGCCCAGAAGCCACACTGGCTTGGCTGCATGTAAATGTTCTGACCAGCGGTCCTAGCTAAGCTCAGCCTTTGAGTCAAGCCAGCTCAGGCACCGGCCACGCAAGTAAATTACCTGTCCTGGAATTGTATTCTACAGCCCCAACTGTTTCAGCTCCCAGCCATGTGTGTCACTCACAGAAGAGGCTCTAGACATAAAGGGGAAAAGATAAGCCACACCACTGTGTTCTGGTAGAATTTCTGACCCCCCAAATTAGGTAACGCAGTAAAAAAATTCAGTTGTTTTATACTACTAAGTTTGGTTGGTTTGTTATGAAGCAATAAATAATTAGAGCATAATCCGTACTTTCAGTGCCCATCATGGGTTTTGACAGAGGACAGAGAGTATATCTTCCCCCTGACATCTGAAACATGATTACTCAAGATGAAAAACATATTCTGAAAATAATATTATCAGAGAGAGGTTTAACTGATAGTGTAAAGATGATCAGATACTTTCTTTAAAAGAGGTGAATTTTGAGATCTTAAAGTCAATGAAAGATATTAGTTAAGGGAGAGAAAGGTAAAATAAAATCTAGGGATAGAGAGTTTAGTGATCAGCACCCACTTGGGATAACAATAAGGAAATGAGGATGGAAATGTATGGAAGGCAGTAGAGATGAATTTCAAAGCAGGGTACTTTATTGGGGTCTTGAATGCTCTGATAAGTTTAGATTTAGATAAGGACTGATAGAAGGGTATTAAAATGTATTCTATTTGAAAGTTACATGCATGAAATGGTAAATTTGTTGTCATAGCCAGGTTTCAGATCACTTAGAGTGAGTAACAGTTCCATGATGCAGTGACAAGAGTTTGGCAGAAAACATGAAGAGCATGTAGAAATGGTGGAAGATAAGTAGAACAATTGTGTGACCAGTCATAATCAGGGGTGAGTTATAAATTCTTGCTTCCTATAAATGATTAATCCCCCAAATGATTCCGGAACATGACTACAGTTTGTAGTGAGGGACAGCTGAGAAAAAAGTCTTATTTTGAGGGCTTTAGCTTTCAAGAATAACAGTGGAAAAAATTTTGTTTTCATTTGGCATATTTGTGATCTTAAATTTTTCACACAAATCTGGTCAATCACAGGTCTTAAACCAGACTAACAGAATGTGTTGTACCTAATGTGTGTACTTTTGGTTTAGTACTCAAAAATGCTAGCTATGGAATTTAGAGCAACTAACACTCCTAGAACTTAGTTTTAACAGTGGAAAACTGTTATTTGCCTATTTCGTTGAGTTTGTGGAAGAATCAGATGAAAAAATATATGTGGAAGTGTTTTTGTACACTATCAAGTTGTATACACATAAAAATTCTTGAGATGAAACTAGAGTAGATTAGAATGTTTCAGTTGTCTTGAAGGAGTATGTTATAGGGTAAAGCCCCTGAGAGGTATACATAACTGGGCTGGTGTCTTGGATACTTTGTGGGGCTACAAAGAGAAATAGTTCAGACCAGACTGAAGATTGGGGAACACAGTTGGATGTTGGATCAGAATAGACTCATACTATAGGGCAAGGAGCCAGAAATGGATGTGGAGGTAAGACCGTGACAAGTCCAAAGGTGAGAAACGAGAAGTCAATGAGATGAATCAGAGAAACAGATTTGAGTAGACTGAAGGAAGAAAGTCATAAAGTATCAGTGGATATTCACAGGAGGGGCAGAGACATTGGTATGATCAGTTTCCTCTCTCGATGGTCTTCTTGGTGTGGGGCTTCTTTGCCAAGGGTTTAATGGGGGCATTCTCACATAGTATTACTTAATTAGTAAGGGCTTCATCCTCTTCATTCTTTCAATTCTCAAAATTGTTATACCTGATACTTTACCTTAGACAATCCCTATTCACGTCTCAAGCTTAGACTCTGAAAGCTAAGGAATATGAAAGCTGTTGTCCTGGTTGGTTCAGGCTCATCATTGACACTGACCTCCAAATACGAGGGCAGGTAACACTAAAGGCACCCTGGATAAAGCCTCTATTTTGTATCATGACTCCCACTGCAGCTCCTATAATTTTCTTTTTCCCTTTTGAAATCCTGTTGCCTCAGAAGTTGTTCTACCACCTTGCCCGTCTTTGGATTGTTCATTCTATCAGCTTGGGTCTTTGTCCTTTTTCTGACCTTAGAAAATGTCCAGCATCTTTTGATTCCATGCTCCAGAGCAACAGGCCACCCTTGCTGTACTCAAGCATTTTAATTTAGTGTTTGTTGTCAGGGTCAAACCCTTAAAGAGATTAGTCAGCCAGGGCAATTACATATGCTGTTAGGTAGGTGTTAATGTGGTCAGTTTTATTTCAGGTCAAACACTGAGGTTATCCCCTGTTTTCATATGTTGTTTGAGTGATGGTGCAGAACATTATCGGTACCACGTAATGCTGCATATTTGAAAGTAAACAGAGATTGGATGGTGGGTACAGCTTATAAATAAAAAATGCAAAACATATCTTTTCCACTTGCAAATATATTTTCACTTTCTGTTATATTTGAATTATATTTCAAGGTAAATTTTGTGTTTAAAATAATGTTTTCTATTTTAAAATAAAAATTTTAGATTTACAGAATTGTGAAGATAGTACAGAGTTCCTATATACCCAAACCCAGTACATTTGTCACAATCAATGAACAAACACTGATGCATTATTATTATGTGAAGTTCGTAATTTATTCAGACTTCCTTAGTTTTTATCTAATATCCTTTTTCTGTTCCAGAATTCCATTAAGAGCATCACACTATATTTAGTTATGATCTCCTTAGCTCCAGTGACTATGATAAGGTCTCAGATTTTCCATGTTTTTGATGACTTTGACAGTTTTGAGGAATTTTTGTGGAATGTCTTTCACTTGGAATGTGTCTATGTTTTTCTCATTATTAGGCTGGTATTATGGGCTTTGGGAAGGAAGATCACAGAGAAAAACTGACATTCTTATTCTATCAAGTCTTACAAGGTACATCTAGCAACATGACTTATCACTGCAGATATTGACATAGATCATCTGACAGAGGTAGTGTCTGTCAGTTTTCTCCACTGTTACTCTTTTTTCCTCTTTTCCATAGTGTAATCTTTGGAAGGAAGTCACATTTCACAGTCCTTAATTAATGAGTGGGGGAGTTAAGGTCCACATCCTTAAGTGGTGATATATACATGGATTATTTGGACTTCTACTGGATGGAAGATTTGTTTATTGTCCTCCATTTATTTATTTAATTATATATTTATATCTGTCTGGATTCACAGATATTTTATTTTATACTTTGAGCTAAACCTAATACTTTAGTTAAGTATTTATTCAATAAAATTTACTTTTTAAGGGAAGTTTCAGGTTCACAACAAAATTTAATGGAAAATGCAGAGTTCGCACATACCCTCTGCCCCAGCACATACACATCCTGTCCCACTATCGACATCACACAACAGAGAGACACTTTGTGTTACAAACAATGAACCTACATTGACACGTGATTATCATTCAAAGTCTATACTTTATACTGTGGTTCACTTTGGGTGTTGTGCATTCTTTGAGTTTTGACAAATGTATTACAAAATATCTCCACCATTATGGTATCATATGAACACTTTCACTGTCCTAAAAATTCTCTGTGCTCTATGTATTCATCCCTTCTTCCTGTTAACCCCTGGCAACAACTGATCTTCTTACTGCCTCCATAGTTTTGCCTTTTCCAGATGTTCTATAGTTGGAATCAAAGTATATGTAGCCTTATCAGATTGGCTTCTTTCATTTAGTAATAAGCATTTAAATTTCTTTAATGTATTTTCATGGCTTAATAGTTCATTTCTCTTTTGTGCTGAATATTTCATTTTCTGGATGTAAGGGTTTATTCATCCATCCACCTAGCTGAAGGACATCTTGGTTAGCTTCCCAATTTTGGCAATTATGGATAAAGCTGCTATAAACATCTGTGTGCAAATTTTTTGTGTGGACATAAATTTTCAACTCCTTTGCTTGAATACTAAGGAGTGTGATCACTGGAGCATACGTTTAGTTTTGTAAGAAACTGCCAAACTGTCATCTAAAGTGGATGTCTTATTTTACATTCTGACCAGCAGTGAATGAGAGTTCCTGTTACTCCATATCCTTGTCAGCATTTGGTATTGTCTGGATTCTGGCTGTTTTAATAGTGGTACCTTATTGTTTTAATTTGCATTTCCCTAATGACATATGGTGTTGAGCTTCTTTTCAAATGCTTTTTTGTCATATGTATATCTTTTGGTGAGGTGTCTGTTCAGGTCTTTTGCCTATTTTTGTTCATTTTCTTATTGCTAAGTTTTTTTTTTTAAGAACTTTTATTGAGGTACAGTTAACAGACAATAAGCTGCATATTTTTAGAGTGTACAATTTGGTATGTTTTTTCTTAATAGTAATGTATATATGGCAATCCCAATCTCCGAATTCATCCCCTCCTCGCTTTCCCCACTTGGTGTCTTATGGCTAAGTTTAAAAGCTCTTTATATACTTTGGAAAACAGTCTCTTATCAGATGTGTCTCACAAATATTTTCCCCAAGACTGTGCCTTGTATTTTTATTCTTTTAATATTGCCTTTTGCATAGCAGAAGTTTTAAATTTTAATAAAATCTAGCTTATCAATTATTTCTTTCATGAACCATGCCTTTGGTATTATCTAAAAAGCCATTGCTATACCCAGGGTCACGTAGATTTTCTCCTATATTATCTTCTAGGAGTTTTATGGTTTAGCATTTTACATTTACATGGTTCCAGTGTGAATTTTCATGAAGGGTAAAGGTCTGTGGTCTGTGTGTGGATTCTTTTTTTTTTTTTGCATGTGGATGTAGAGTTGTTCCAGTACCACTTTCTGAAAAGACTGATTTTTCTGCAATGTATGGCCCTTACCTCT
Organism: Hippopotamus amphibius kiboko; assembly: GCF_030028045.1. NCBI lineage: Eukaryota > Metazoa > Chordata > Mammalia > Artiodactyla > Hippopotamidae > Hippopotamus > Hippopotamus amphibius. The sequence continues at coordinate 66,219,994 of NC_080186.1, read as the reverse complement.
CTAAGATTAGTTGTGTTCCAGCTTTGGCCATTGGGAGCTTCTTTCAGTTGGCCCTTTTGATATATTTCCATAATTAAAAACAAAACAAAGCAAAACAAAAAAACATTTTTTAAGCATCTCCTTACTTTCTGGCATTACAAGATAACCCAGGCTCATGTTGTATATTTCCTGCCCCATTCTTAGAAGAGCCATTTCTTCAAGGAACCCAGTTCCTTTTATTGGAGAATGATATTCAAAATCAAGGTCTCAGTTTTAGATGTGCTCATTGTTTATCAGGTTATCATTGTTTTATACTCTCTAGAGCAATTAAATAGATGTTTGTCTACCAACCTATGTATACAAACATTTGCACTGCACATGAACACACATGCATTTCAACATGTGATCATCTGTATCTATACTAAGCACTTCATATGGGTATCACCAACTTTAACGCATTGCCTTATATAACATTTTAACTTTCCCTCCTTGCTTAACTGCAACTTCTCACTTTCAAAGTGAGAAATTTGGCTATCAGCATCCACCTTACTGTTATTGACTTGTTAAATTCCAGTACACATGTATAGTGATTTCAGAATTGTTAACCCTTACCCCCAAGGGAAACAATTTTATTAACTAGAATAGAGTGCTGCTGTACATTTCTTTTTTTTCCCCCCTTTAGTCCATAGACTCTACTCATTTCCAAAGTTACTTCATTTGGCACTCTTTCCCCTACCTCCTTTCTGTGAGGATGCATCATCTATTTGCAATAGTTATAGTCTCTTGTCATATTCTGTATTACATCCTGGAATCCCTCAACTTTCTAAGTGATTTTTAAAAAATTTGCATACATTAGGATTTAATTTCTGTGCTGTAGCTTTCTATATTTTTTGACAAATGTGTAGTATCATGTGTCTACTATTACAGTGTCATTCAGGGTAGTTTCACCACACTAAAAATATCTGTTGTATTTCCTCATCCATAGATCTTACCTCCCCACTTCTTCTCGCAGCTACTGATCTATTTATTGTCTTTAAAATGTTGACTTTTGGAGAATGTCATATACATGGAATTAGACAATATATAGTCTTTTCCTACCAGCTTCTTTCACTTAGTAATATGCATGTAAACTTCATCCTTGTTTTTGCAGGCTTCACAGTGCATTACTTTTAATCACCAAATAGCATTTTGTTGTATGGATATCCCACCGTTTGTTTATCAGCTCACCTATTGAGGGACATCTTGGTTGTTTACATTTTTTAGTGACTATGGATAAAGCTTCTATAATATGCATGTGCAGGTTTGTGTAGACATTAATTCTCACGTCAATTGGGTAAATATCCAGGAGCACGATTACTGGATCACAGGATAAGACTGTGTTTAGCTTATGAGAAATTGCCAAACTGTCTTCTGGAATGGTGTTTACTAGCAGTGAATGAGAGTTCCTATTGCTCTGCATTCTTGCCAGTGATAGATGTTGTCAGTTTTTTGGATTTTAGTCACCCTAATGTGGCGCTATCTTGCTGTTTTAATTTGTATTTCTCTAATGACAAAGGATGAATTTGCCATATGTATATTTGCTTTGGTGAAGTGTCCAGATCTTTTGCGCATTTTTAAATTGTGTGGTTTTTACTGTTGGGTGTTAGAGTTCTTTGTATATTTTGGATACAAATACTTTATCAGATATGTGATTTACAAATATTTTCTCCCAGTGTGTGACTTGTCATTTAACTCTCTTGACAGTGTCCTTGCAGAAGAGTTCTTAATTTAAAAAAAGTCCAACTTACCAATTTTTCTTTCATAAACTATGCTTTAATTATACCTAAAATCTTATCACCAAACTCAAGGTTATACAGGGTTTTTTCCTATTTTTTTTTGTAAAAATGTTATAGTTTAGCATTTTATTTTTAGGTCTATGATCTATCTTAGGGTTTTTGTGTTTGTAAAGTCTGTTTATAGGTTTATTATTTTTATATGGGTAGTTATTTTTTCCATCACTATTTATTGAACGTACTGTTCTTTATTACATTGCCTCTGTACCTTTGTCAAAAATCAGTTGACTATATCTGTGTGTTTATTTTTGGAGTTTAGCCAACTATGCGTGGTCCCCACAAAACTACCTTCATTTCAGACACCAGCCATAAGTTCAAGGGTCCCTAGGACTGCCCTCACTTTAGACCAGTTGGCTACTGTGATTGTTGTTTAATATGTCAGTTTGGCCAGGTTTTATTACCCAGGTACTTACCCAAACACTAGTGTGGGTGCTACTCTGAGATATTTTGTAGATGTGATTAACATCTACAATCAATTTACTTTAAGAAAAGGAAATTACCCTCAATAATGTGGATAAAACTAATCTATTCAGTTGAAGGCCCTAAGAGTAAACAGCGAAGTTTCCTAGAGAAAAAAAATTCTTTAACAAAAATCATATATATATTGTTCATATGTTTGTTTTTTCTGTTTCTCTTGAGAACCCTGACTGACATAACTACAAATTCAGGAGTCCCCATGATCACTCACAGGTTTGATAATTCACTAAAACAACTAACTCAAGTACACACTATACTCATGATTAAAGCTTTATTATAGTGAAAGAGCACTAATTAAAGTCAACCAAGAGAAGAGTTGCACAGGGCAGAGTCTAAGAGGGATCCAAACATGGCGCTTCTGGGTTTCTTATCCCCCTGGAGTTATGGGCAGCATTACCTTCTCCTGGCCACCATGACAGACGATACCCACAGAGAACTGCCAGCAAAGGATGCTCACCAGAGCCTTTGGTGTCCAGGGTTTTTACTGAGGCTTAGTTATGTATTTCCTGCACAGCTGACCTTTAATCTCTACTCTCTCCTAGAGACTGAACTAATACTTTTGGCCTCCAGTTCCTCTGGAGGTCAGAACCAATATGGTGTGGCCCAAATCTCCCATCATAAATCACGCTGTGTGGTCGTCAAAGCCCATAGACCAACAAAGACACTCCCATCAGGCCAGACATTCCAGGGAGATTTTGAGATCACCTTCCAGGAGCTGAGGGCAAAGCTCAGTCCTCTCTTTGGGTAAGGTTAATTCTTCACTACACATCACATAAGACATAAAATTACATGAATTTTAAATATCATGAAATAGAATTTAAATATGCATGGTCATGACAGTATTTATGAGGACTGGAAAAAATACACACTTTGAGATTTTTAAAGAACTTGCAGTTTCTACTTTTCTATCAGAAAGTAGATTATAAATTATAATATGCTTCAGTATTTTATAACACATTTTTTAATAAGAAAAGTGTTAACATTTGTCAAGTTTTTTGTACTTAGGCATCTTAGCTGTTGAAGTTTTTCCATGTTATTATATGTTAATCTTTATAGGATGTTGTCTATTTTTAACATTGTAGTAAAGAGAAGAATGTCTCACACGGTCTTCCCTCATGGATGTGTTCTTTCAATAAGGGAGGCTATTCTTAAAATTTAGCTATCATTCTTTGCTTAAAAACTGGTGTTATTTCTTTGTGTACCTGTTTTCCAGTGATCAGGTAACTGTATACAGGTCTCCTCATTGGTTTCCATTAGCATACAATGCTTTTGGAATGTCACCTCTTGAAAACGAATTTAACTAAAACCAAGATAGCTGTCTTCATTTCAAGCATATTAGTGCCTGTAGTGCCACCAAAAGGCATTATCGCGCACTTTGAGATTTAGCTTATTAGAGACAAAGTGCTGAAGGAAGCAGGCTAATCTTTTGGTGGTGGTTATTTTCCCTTTAAAAATGAGAAGTGTAGGCTGTGGCTAAGGCCTCGTAATCTTGTGTGTAGTGTTCACAAGCTGTGTTGGTTGGGTGGTTTCAGAGAAAAACACTTTTTGAACATAGGATTTTTCACCCTTTTCCTATTATCTCAAGCCTCCCCTGCTGGGTCTATCGGGTGATTATGTCTGATTCAGTAGTCTGTAATACTCTCATCACACTTGGAAGTGCTGCATACAAATCATTCATTAAAAGGGTAGACAAGACGATAACACTGAATGCTGTTTTTAGATTCAGTAGATGCCTTTTCAATTTCGTGTAGCCTCAGGGGAGGTATCTCTGCAAACTACTTTCCTTTAAAAATGTCTTTAATTCCTCACTAATTCATAAATTCGTTTTTCCTTAAACACAACTTCATTACTTCCCTTTCTCTTTTGTACACTGTCGTAGTGAATCAGAGACTCAAAAGTTCCTTAATGTCATGGGTAGCACCCATTTTATTTTTGAATCTGTCAATTTGTCTTGAAAATGTTCCACAACTAGATCTGGGCGAGATGAAATACAGTCTTAGTGTACAATCTGTTTTAGGTCATAATTTTTTGACTCAGATTGTCACAGAAAAAGAAAATAGGACATAGCTTAAGTTTGGTCTCACTAAATATATCAAACTTTTGAAATGGATTCCTTGTATATGTAAACTTTCTTCCTAATTTTTCTGATATTGAATATTTGTCTTCTCTTATTTCTAGTCAGAGCACTGTGTAGAAATATTGTTGTGTAAATAGTATCAACTGCCTAGAGCAGAGCCAGAACTGGATACAATTATATGACCTTAAAAATACTTGAATATGGAAAAAAACAAGTTCCTATATTCAGTATCTTATGATAAACCATAATGGAAAAGAATATAAGAAAAGATTATATATATGTATAGCTAAATCACTTGCAGAAATTAACACAACATTGTAAATCAACTATATGCCAATAAAAAAACTTGAATATGCATTCATTTATTTACTAAGTGTTAGTTAATTCACATTAGTTTAGAAAATACTACATTATTACTAGTTACACAATGAATAATTTTAGAATAATAATTATGAGTAATACAAAATAATTTATGTGCAATTTTACAAAAAAGAAAATGTTCCTCTAAATTTCAGGATAATAGTTTTTTTTTTTTGAGAACTAAATATTTGCTAGTATGTCCTAAACTTGAAACTGCTTCGAAAGTTATCAAGTGAGTGAAAGAAACATGTTAGTAGGTTTTCACACTGACTTTGGATTTTACACTTATAACCTTGAAATTTAGTATTAAGATCAATGTATCTGTAAAGTTCATCTAGCTTGATATTTGTCTGTGTATTGGCCAGGGAGAACTTTAACTAAATTACTCTCACCACGCCACAGATGGCGCGCTGTCTGGACTCTCAATCACCCAATCATTTGTTATATTGTATGCGTAAGGTATGCCCCTCGTTCGCTACTTAATAAAGCTACTGAATCCTCTTTTGTTGTTTTCACAAGAAAATTATCAACTACATTCCTGAATTAATTGAATACAAAAGAGTCTCATTTTACAACTAACAGGTACTTGGCTTAGAGTTTATTCTCAAAAAGAATGCTACTCAATATTTCTGACCAACTTAACAGATGGAGTCAATAATTCTATCACAGGGGGCCCAACCCCTGGTCCATGACTGCTACCTGTATCCAGCCTTTTAGGAATCAGGTGGCACAGCAGGAGGTGAGCAGTGGGTGAGTGAGGGAAGCTTCATCTGCTCCCCATCGCTCCCCATTGCTCGCTTTTACCTTCTGAACCATTCTACCACCACCCCACCCCCTTCCATGGAAAAACTGTCTTCCACGAAACCAGTCCCTGGTGCCAAAAAGTTGGGGACCACTGCTGTATCACAGCAGTACTTCCCAATCTATGTTCTGTGAGGTTTCTCAGATCTCAGTTAGTGTACTTGGCAGGTGGGGGGTAAAGAAGTGTTGAAAGGTATGGCAAAACTATGCTAAGCTAATGCCAACCTTTTTGTTTGTGTGTTTTTTAAAACAGCAGTAATTCTTAAAACATTTTATAAGGGTGAGTCAAAAATTACCCGCACTCTGGCTGTAGAATTCATTTTAATTAACTTTTAGAAAAGACAAGTACATCATTTTTTGACATAATCTCCTTGCTTTTCAGTACACTTTGTCCATCTGTCAACAAGCTTTCATATTTCCTTATTAAAAAATGTTTTAGGCTGAGTTGCCAGCCACAAATGCACCACTGTCTTCACTTCTTCATCAGAAGTGAACCTTCATCCACATAGGGCTGCTTTCAGGGGACCAAACAGGTGAAAGTCCAATGGAGCATGATCAGGACTATAGGGAGGATGCCTTAACACCTTAAAAAGAAGTAATCCATGACAGACTTAGGTTTTGAAAAGTTTGTGTGAGATGGGTACTGAAACAACTCATGGCAGAGTATAAACAGAAGTGTTTGGATATCTGCAAACAAAATTTGGACTGATACTCTGAGGAGGGTAAATTTTCTTAAAGGGAATCATTACTGGTGATGAGACATGGATTCATCATTATGAGCCTGAGAGTAAATGGCAGAGTATGGAATGGAAACATCCTCAATCATTGACCAATAAAAAGTTCAAAAGTCAATCATCAGCTAGAAAATTGATGCTTACAGATTTCTGGGATTCTCAAGGGCCAGTATTGGAACATTATCAGGAAAAACATTCAACGATCAACAGTGCTTGTTACAGTGAGATGCTTATTGAAGAGCTGAAGCCTAAACTTCGGATTAAATGCAGAGGACTGCTATCCAAGGGCATCGTGATCTTGCATGATAACACATGTCCACACACTTCTGCCCACACTGTCGACACTGTGCAAAAACTTCACTTTGAGGCCTTAAAACATCCTTCCTATAGTCCTGATCTTGCTCTATCAGACTTTCACCTGTTTGGTCCCCTGAAAGCAGCCCTATGAGGATGAAGATTCACTTCTGATGAAGTGAAGACAGCAGTGCATTTGTGGCTTGCAGCTCAGCCTAAAATATTTTTTAATGAGGGAATACAACAGCTTGTGTACACATGGACAAAGTGTATTGAAAAGCAAGGAGACTTTGTTGAAAAATGATATATTTGTTTTTTCTAAAAGTTAATTAAAATAAATCCTATAGCCAGACTGCAGATAATTTTTGACTCACCCTCAATATATATTAAAAGAATTGACAGACTGACACAGTTAGTGGTAGAGTTGGGCAGAGGTTAGGTGAAATCTATGCAGGTTTTCTCAAAAACTTTTACTTATGGAATACGTATATTACTTTATTTTTTCAAATAGGACCCTATTAACTTTAATTAGAATACTGGTGCTTGCAGTACTAGGATGTACTATGGGAAATACTGACATAGACATGGATTTTTAAATCATCTGGATTCAGATACAATAGCAAAACATAGTTACCTGGGTCATATAATTTGGGACTTTTATGGCTTTTATTGCTTTCACTGAATTATTCTTTGGTGTGACTTCATTGGATGATACTCAAGGACAGTTTAGGAAGCAGTCCTATTGAATCCATTACTTTGTCTAATGAAAGGATATTATTGTGATACATAGATATTAGCAAGAGCATAAAACTTACGGCAGATTATATTTTCCCAAAATGACCTCAGTAATATTTCCCAGTTCCATGCTTTTATGCATGTGACTTTGTGACTCCATTGAAAGGTGGATCTATTCCTCAAACCTCTTAAATTTGGGTGAACTTTGTGACTACTTTGGTAGAAGTAAACTTTATGCCTTCAGAGGCCAGGTGGTAGGAAGACTTTCAGCCTTTATCAGGGTCTCTTGTGATGTTTGCTTTGGAGATGCTCTCACCAGGACCCCAGATTCCACACTGTGTGAAACCCAAATGACATCGAGAGACCATGATTGGTACTTGGTTGGCAGCCCCTGTGGAGATGGTGGTGGACAGACATGTGAGATGGCTATAGCCCCAATGAACATCTGACTGCAGCTTCGTGAGAAACCCTGGGTGAGAGCTTTCCTACTAGCCCAATCAACTGACAAAAATGTGAGAAACAATAGTAAATTATTTTTCTAAGACACTAAGTTTTGGAGTGGTGTGGTTACACAGCAACAGGTCACAGGATAGAACCTGAATGAATAAAGCACTCATGTTTTAACTCTATTTTATGGTTGTAGCCTTATTTCTCCTTTGACTCAATTCTTATATGTGTTTTGCATTAATAATATCTAGTTTATATTTTATCCATGTTTATAAAGTGCCTTAAATTTATCTTGTAAGAAGGTTGAACGTACATAATGCTCCATGTATAAAATCACATCATGTCCACATCCAAAAGAATATATTAATCCACTTGCATTTTCTGAGATTTATAAAGAAAACAGAAGGATACTAAGAAACAGCATTATACTCTTGGTCTCAAGGAAATAGAGATTTGGTGAGCAAGAGTGAGCTTCCTATTCTACTTGTCCCAACAAGTAGAAAAAAAAAAAGTTTGGTTATGTAGTTATTCAGCTTATCCAAGCTATGCATGCAAATCTACTTGAGAAAAAAAAAATCACACAATGCTAAACATGTCTTATACGTTAGCTCATAAAAGAATAAAGAACTATGTATCTGACCTGTGAGGCATTCTTTATCAGAATGATGAGGTACGCAGGTGAGGGTGACAGATAAAACAAAATGACTGAATTCTTAAATTAGTAACTAATAGAATTCCTGGTTCATTTATCTCAAAAAATTGCAATATCTAGTTTACTAAATATGGAAACTAGAAATTGCCTTTATATAATAACAACGACATCTTATTGTTCAGGAAACAATGCTGAAAATTTAAATAGCATAAGAATAGGTAAAAACAAGTGCATTTTACATATGAGTAAGAGGCATTTATTAAAGAATATTTCTTCCTTTCTACTGAAGATTCGTTTTTATTTTTTTCTCAAGTATTAAAATAGCTCATTTGCTTTCGCCTTTAAAGAAATCAAGACTATGTTCTAAAGGAGCATGGTTTCTATGGTTTTACATTAGGCAAGAGCAAATGAAATGACTGCAAATTGTCCTGCACAAAGAAGATGAAGTACTTAAATGATGCCAGTATGAATTTCTCAGTCTTTTATAGGAATATATGGAAAGCTGAGAATAACAAATTATCTTCGCTTTTAGGTACTGTTTAAAGAAGAGATTATACTCTTTGTTCTTATATGCTCATAGCATTTATATTTAAATAAAAATATGTCAATGCAACTTTATACAGGAAAACCATTTTAATCAAACTGTAGGACATTTAGCCCTGCAGGGGCAGAGATTTTCTATGTCCAGAGCAGTGCAGGGGCCCAGGCTGTACCCCTACTCCAAAGGGCGTGTCAGCAATGTTGAACATTTAAAATTCTCCCTGACATCGTAGCAGCTTTACAATGGATGGCAGTGATATTTGAGGTTTTGAATGGGGTAGGGTGGAGATGGAAAGGTTATTTGGGAGGTGGTAGAAAATAAAGTGAACCTACAATTTGACTTTATCATGACTGACTTTTATTTTTACTGTTTCCTCACCAATTTCAGAAATAACTTGCTTCTCAAACAATCATGTGGAAATCCTCACTTTATATAAGAAATGTATGCCTATTTTTTATTAATTTGGTTTTTACTAGTGAATTCCACCACATACCTATAACAGTCCCTGGTACTTAGTAGGTGCACAGTCAATAGCTGTTCACCCAGGTTATAAAAATTATAGCTAATCCTTCAATATCCTTTGCTATGTGCTAAACACTGTAGTAATTATCTTCCATATATTAGTTGATTTAATTGTCACAACAACGTGATGAAGTAGGTCTTGCTGTTATCTCCATTTCCTAGAAGAGAAGCTGAGTCACAGGGCATACCTAGCCTGAGATCCCATATCTCACTAGAGGTAGAAAAGGAACTCTAGCTCACGCACTCGGACTGCAGTGACCTGCCACACCATGTTGCCTCTCTGAAAGTGAAGTTCTAAGATTTGAGAGGTGGCTGTTTATATACACATTCCTTTAGGAGAATCTGAGAGATTGCTCTGAGTGGGAAGATCAAATTGGGGAGCATTTAGGTGGTTCTGCAGAGGAGTGGGTGGCACTTGAGAAACAAGAAGCGATCTTGTTTTGAATAATTACTTTCCTCACTCGGGTCACAGAAGGTCTTGCAGAAAAGCCTCCTGCATTAGATTGAGTGAAAGATGTAGTTGTCATGACTGCCGAGTGGGCTGAAGTGACAGAATAAATGACCTCACTGGAGCGGTGCCACTCTCCAGGAACTAGATGCACAGAAAACCAGGGAAATTTTAGGGTAATTTGAACAATATTTGCAGTGGTGGCAGCACAAGGCTCTTTCTTCACAGCAGGCAGCAGTAGCAGGGAGTCTTTTTAGGGCTCTGTTCTTATCACCTAAAACTTACAAAGCTTAACTGACTGCCAAGATAATTAACCCCCCTGCACACTGGAGGTTCTTTTAGATCCACTTCTGATACATTAAAGAAAAGAAAGAAAATAATCATTTTCAGGTTGAGCAGCCTGGCCCTTGGATGCTGATATATGGCAAATTGCAGCCCAATAGGAAAGGAAATCACATTTCTTAAGAACAATTTTGCAAGAAACCTATTATTTTTTCCCTTATTTTTGAGTGGATAAAATTGTAATACACTTTATAGATTTTATTATTTACAATGCCTCAAAGTGGGGGGTTGAAATTAGAATCGTGGTACATTGGCACCGGAAGAGATCCATTGCAGCTAATCTAATCCTCTCATTTTATATTTATTGTAACTACCATGCAAACCTATGACGTATAACCTCTGAATGAAATACTAAGTAAACTGTTCTGTACTTTCAGATTGCTTACTGATCTTAATGCTTGCTCAAGCCTTCTATCTAGGGTAAGTAATTCAAATCCTTTTCACTTAAATGAAAATGCTCAAGGAGCTTCGTGATCTCAAATCCATGGCATGATATTTTTCACTGAATAGTTACAAGAAATAACAAGCAACTTCTATATCAATGAAAAGGTTATAGAGCTTTGGCTTCTCAACATGGGTTCACATCCCTCATAAGAAAAAAATCACTGTTGGCATTCAGTATTTTAACAACTAAACCAAGTTACATAGCATGGAGAACGTTACTCCTGAAAGATACTAAATTCTTCCAATGTATTATTGCATTAATCCAGATTGCATACCAGCTGTGCAAGTGATGGTCCATCTTTAGTATGGAATATGATTCAGTCACTTAAAAGGAATGAATGAAATATACCCATTAGCTTTCCATGTGACAACAGAGGTGTTTTTAAAATGTGATCTCATATTAATTGTTTGAATATGATGATATGAACAAGAAGTAAAAAATGGAAGAATATATATCAGGCAGCTAAAATAAATTGCCTGGTTGAGGGTGTAAGTAGGGATGGGGGATTGGAATAAATGTACAGAGAATGGGCAGTGAAGCAAAGAGAAAAGAAGAAAAATACTTCACCTTAAAACATATGAAATACACATCCCAAATTGCCTGTGCATGTAGCAAACACGTTAGAAAAGCATGTCACACTTCCTCCATACCCAAAAGAACATAATTGTAAACAGGAGTGTTATCCTTGTATGATATGAGTTTATAGCTACGGAACAGTGGAATATGCTCTAGACTGAGAGGCAGAAAGGTTGGGTATGAATCCCATCACTTTAACTTCCTATCTGAGAGATCCGAACAAGTTCCTCAGAGTTTCCATAGGGGAGCAGAAGGAGCTATGACTTTCAGTTTAAATACTAATTTTGTAATTTCCTAGCTGTGTGACATTGAGCACTTTTGCCATCAAAAAATGAGGATAAAATTGCACATGTTACTGTAAGAATTAAATGAAATCACGCAATTTAACGATTGAAACCTGTATCAAATTTCAGGAAGCAGTCTTTTTTTCCCTTTAAATGCCATCTCCCAGTTATTTCTCTCATATCTGTAGCCTAAAACCTAAAAGTTTTAACTTTGAACACTGCATGATGACTTAACAACCCCTACTAAGTGCTATGTTATTTTGCACACTTTGTAAGTGCTATAGTTGTAGTGCCTGGGGAAATTAATAAGGACAAATTGATCTGAGAGGTTTTAGACTAGGCGTCTTGAATGATGGGTAGAATTTGCATGGGAGAAGATATTCTAGGTAGCAGAAAAGTCTGAACAATAGGTACTCTTTCTGTACTTTACTGAATCAATAATTCATGCTCTTCTTAAAGATTTCATGTTGGAAAAATTAGAGGATAATCTTGATACATAGAAACAGCTCATATTTTGTAAGTCATTGAAGATGGGTGCAATAACTTTAAATATATGGAAAATTAAGAAATGCAGGGTTTTTGTTTAATTGGGGGGGGCACTGAATTAAAAAGGACTGAAGAAATGGTGTTAATGATTGTGTATAGATTGTTGGTTATGCCTGGCATGAAGATTGTGGAGTATTTGTTTATAGATTTTTCTCGTACCTTTTAAAATTGTTATATTGTGTATAAACATACTTTTCCTAACCACAGTGTAATCAATAAACCAACAGATTTTTTTAATTAGGGGATTATAGGGTCTCCAGTCAATAGCAAGTTTTTACACAGTCAGGGAACTTATCTATTTCTTTGGTGTGCATTCTGCTCATTGTTCGAGGCCCACCTTAAAGTATTAAGTTCTTTGATTGAATCCCTTGAAATACTATAACCCTTCTCCCAACCCCATTTGCTCATAAGAGTTTGCAAATTAATACTTATTAATAAATTTGTGATACATTTTAGAGGTTGAAGAAATTGAGTCTCAAATCCTAATATTTACTCCTCTCACTATCAAATGAGGAAGTGGTACGTGAGGAGTAACAGCCAAATGGAAAATGAAGCTCTACTTTATTAGTAGTCTGGCAAGCTCCTTACAAATCCCCAAAGATCTTCCCTGGAAGAACTGAGTTGAAGCCATATTATGAGCTCAAGGCTACATTGCTGGCCTAATTCCTTTGCTTGCTCCACTTCACTAATTTGAGATGGCTGGACCACCTCTTCCACCTAACTGAATGATAGTAGAGATAAGCATGGAGGACTTTACCTGAGAAAGCTGGCTCACCCAATGGGCTTTCAGTATGGAATACCTAAAGAGCAAAAGCCAGGCTGTTCGGAGGGTCCAGACTCTCTTATCACACCAACCATGTTGTCACAAAACAGAAGAAGGCACTAACATGACTCATAAAGCAAAAAAGGGAAGGTACCTGCCTTCAAAGAAGAACAAAACTTGGTACAATGACTTTCTTGAGCTCGGACTAAATACTTGCAATACAATGTGATAAATGTTAAAATAGGTAAGTACTAGATGGAGTGATGACACAAAAGCAGAAGTGATTAATTCCTTGTGTGAATCCAGAAAGGCTTCATAGAGAGAGATACATTAGGGATAAGCAGATGTTTGTCAGACTAATGATGATAACGAGGAGGAAGCTCCAGAAACAGGGGATGTGGTAAACCATAGAAAGTCCTGGGAAAGATCAACAGTCTAGCAGAACTGGAGAAACTTATAGGGCAAACGTGAAAACTAGGGAGGTAGGATCTCAACGCCCACTCACAGACTGAGAGTGGTTTTAAATTTTTTAAATGTCAATTAAGTGTGTGGTGTGTGGGCATTTGAAGGTGTGACAGGTGATGCCCTTGTTGTGGGACGGTATCACTCCGGGACGCAGGTGAGCCCCCAGGCAGCAGGTCACCCTGGGTCCAGCTGAGGCCGAGCTGTTGGGCCTCAGGGGACATGGCTTCACTGCACTCTGCCTGAGGGCCCGGGGTCCACACATCGAAAGTGTGTTGCCAGCAGCTGTGTGTACTTTTGTATGTACTTTTCAGTTCAGCGTCTTAACACATTACCCTCATCGTAATGTTCATTTTTGTATTTTTTAAAACAGAGCCCAGTGAAAAACTTTTTTGAACCCTTTTTCTTGTGGATTATAAAAACAGGGAGCAAGTACTGTGGGGCATTTAATGCAATAAACATATATGTAAATGTGTGCACACACTATTTAAAAAAAGAAGGGAGAGATCCTTACCTAATAAAAAGGTAAGTAAGCAGTTATGAGAAGGTCTGAAATCTCATACTATAGGTTTTATTCAGTGATGTCTATGGGAGGGTTGATGAAAACAAGATGCTGGATTTAAGGTTTTCCCTAATGATATGAATACTTGCTTATCTCTAAAGATGTTATTAATACACATTTGCATAGTAGTAGCTCCTATAGTTGCTGTAACAAATTTTCAAAACATATCAATAAACTTGTGACAAATTTTCAACAAACTTGGTGGCTTAAAACAACACACAGTCTGAATTGGGTCTCCCTGGTCTAAAGCAAAGGTACAGCAGGGCTGACTTCCTTCTAAAAGCTTCCATTTCCATGCCTTTCTCAGCTTTCAGGGGCCTCCTACGTTCCTTGGCTTGCGGACTGTTTCCATCTTCAAAGCCAGGACTGTGTGGTTGAGTATGCCTTGTGCTGCATTGTTTTGCCAGGCTCCCTCTTCTGCTGCTATCTTCCGTTTATAAGAAAACTTGTGATTACATGGGACCCTCCCGGATAATCCAGGATAATTTCCTCATGTCAAGGTTAGCAGATTAGCTGTTAGCTGGTTAATTCTCCTATTCATGTAACCTAACATATTCATGTGTTCTGAAGATTAGGATGTGGGCATTTTGGGAGGACCGTTATTCTGCCCACTACACATAGTTTGTATAAACTGATCGAACAAATTACTTTTTCAGAATCTTATTCCAATAGCACTGTCCTATAATGATAATAATAATAATAGGTCATAGGCGACCATATAAGAGATCAAAAGATCAAATAAAAAGTTATTATCACAAATCCTCTAAAAATGTTTAAGACATTGGCAGGTAGCTCATCTTTCTTTAGAAATAACTCAGCCAAGCAGTAGAAGGATTCATTTAGATAACATTTTATTTGTTAGAGCAAGATTTGACAGACTTCCTTTTAGCAGCTGGAGAAATTAAGCTAAAATCACAACATTTAGTGCATTGGCATACTTTTACAGGTAGGTGCAGAACAATTACATACTTTTTGCAATAAAATCACTTCTACATTTTAATGAGAAGATTTGAGGATAGAAGCCTTACATTTTAGCAGATATGCTTTAACAGTGGAAAACTGTCAGAAAATAGATCCTCTGTGAAAGTTTTTACAATTCTTAGTGATTTCTTTGTTATAAATAACATTTTCAAATGTGTACTTTTCTGAACAGAAAAAAATAGCAATCCACTTTATGAATGCTTTCATATTTACAATGCCCTTTTAAAAATAGTAAGTTAAAAGGGAATATTGCAGTGTGAACTACAATATTTCTAAAATTAAAAAAAAATAACTTGAATATACTAGCCTAATGAGATACAATATTTTTCACTGCACTGAAAGGTTATGGAACAGAGTACTTTAGGTTTATATACAAAATTTTTACATTTACAGGCATGAACAATATTATATTTTGACACATTTATGTACTACTGAATAAGCATTTGAAGTCACAATCTGTGAAATAAGTATAGAAAGAGCAGATACTTCATTCTAATGTTAACCTAAAAACAGAACAGAAATGTTTAGTTTTTTCTTTTGTGACATTTTGTGTCTTTATAGATGATTAGAATAGAAAATGGATATAACAAATACAGGTCTAAGTTGTTTCAGCAGAAATTCAAGTTCAGAACAATTCACAGAATGGTAAGATGTGTTTATTCAATTCTTTGTTTTATCTCTAATTTCTCATCGAGTTTACAAAACAACATTAGCTCAAAATACATCTCATCGTTAGAACAGTCATTCCCGTTGTACTGTTTTATATTCTACCCCTTCATTCTCTTATGTTCCATTTTCTGTAACAGGGCTCATTACCAAGGTGATAGGGGACTAGTTTCAAAGGCAACATGAGTCACAAAAATATCAAGCCAGTGGTTTCCTTCAGGACATTCATACATTTTTTTTGTGTTAGAAAGAAAATCTTTCCTTGGGCGTAGTGACATCACTCTGAGAAATCAATTACTTTCCAAATATCTGCAATACTATTTTTGACATAACTAACTAAGTCATGTAGGAAAGCTTACTATAGCTATATGGTACATAATTTTATCTCATATTATCTACAGTTCCTACACAGTAAACAGAAAAATGGATTTAAAATATTTGATTATCTAGTAATTAATAACTGGACAATCTGAGTCATTTTTATACATTGCCCATCCACAGCTTGGCTTTTTTTAATTTCTGTAGCAATAATGATCCATAGTTCTCTCTGTTTACCTCAAACATCCGAAACAACAAGGGACATTTTTGAACAATCTATAATATTCTTCTTGGATCTGAAAAAAAAAAAAAGAAATGTGAAACATTTTTGCAACAATCACATCAAATTATTTTCAAATCATACTAAATTGTTATATTTGGTTTTCTAAATTATTGTTGCTTTCTGAGTATCTGTCAGAATACACTCAAGTGAATATAAGCTGTTATTTCTATTTCTTGTTACTAGCAAGTTTTTTAAAAGCACATTTTCCTGTGAACAACTAGGTGTTCAGATCATGTCGATGCTAAAATTTACTGCATTTAGGCAATAAAGGCAGAAGTCATACATCTATGAGAATGAGACTTTTTATCAATTCGGTAACTGATAATACATAAATATACTGTAAGGCTGACCAAAATAAAAATTGCTTACTTTTCTGGATAAAACACACAGGAATAAGAAGATGAACATCCCCTGGAAGGCATTGCTGATGGTGAAGAGGTAGGCTGTCACCACCGATGCATGAACAACATGGAGAACTCCAAAGATCCAGGTGGTGCCAAGGAGGAACAGGAGAGCAAGGGCTCCTCTGGCACAAGACCTAGAACAAATTTGCAGTGTTCCAGCTATGAAAGCTATGCATACTTAACATATCCTCAAATTATGTGGGAAGTCAATTTTTGAATAACCAAGAAATCTTCGGTAAAGATCACCAACAATTTTGAAACTGACAAATTGTGCTATAATTACATGGGAGAGGCTAGGGTATACCAGTGCACTGTGGCCGGGATGTGCTTCCGAATTCAAGGCAGCATTTTTAAAATCTGGTATTTTTCAAGGAATTTCCTTCATCTTAAAATATTTTCATCTGGTGTACTGCAGTGTGTATGCTTTGATTTCAAATCTAATGTTGCAGGAACTCTTGAAGGTAAGACATATAGCTGTTAGGAAGTCTTCTCCCTAAGAAACCTTGAAGAGTATACCATGTGGATTTAGGTCAGCACATGGGCAGGACATCAAAGGAAGCTTCTGCTTTCCTTTCAGGCTTAGTAGAGAAGAATGTGTAAGATATAAAACAAGATTTTTTTTTTCTTTTGCAATACAGTTACTCCAAAGTAAATTCATATTAGAATGCTGATTTCTTAAAAAAATACAGGCACATACTCACTTTTACATATTTTCAACTTATTGACTATGAGTTTTGGTAAAACAATATTCAGTCCTGCTCACTGCTTTGAAAATGAGGCAACCTATGCTTATTTTCTCCTTCGTGCTTAGTGCAGTCATTCTTTACTGCAGAAGACGTTTTTTCAGTGTACCACAGAAAATGGGTCCTTCTCAACTTTATTAAAACCAGCAAACTACATGTAACTATGAATGGTGAGGAGTAAAAGAAAGTAATTGATCAAACATTTGCTAAATCCTAACTATAAATCTTGTGTAAGATATTGAAACTACAGGAGTGTTCCCAAGTACCCAAACCTCAGTTGTTTCTAATGTTCCCTACAGTACACTTCAGTTTTTCCTGAACAAACCATTTTCAAGGTCTCAATAAATCAGTTTTAAAGGGAAGGAGTTGAGGAAAAATCATGGCAGCATGCAAACCAGGAAACACAAGAAAGAAACACAGTTACTGAACGCTGGGAAATGCTTTGCA
This sequence comes from Hippopotamus amphibius kiboko, assembly GCF_030028045.1. Taxonomy (NCBI): domain Eukaryota; kingdom Metazoa; phylum Chordata; class Mammalia; order Artiodactyla; family Hippopotamidae; genus Hippopotamus; species Hippopotamus amphibius. Next base: position 66,202,273 of record NC_080186.1, on the reverse strand, counting down.
AAAGAAGATTCCTAAGACCAACTTTTGTCTTAAAATGCGGTCATCATCTTTTCTTTCAAAGCAGAGTATGTTCAAAAAGATTGCTTTACTTACTGTTTAATCTGTGCTGATGATAGGCTTATTAAATATGTTAAATGTTATTTAACAATAAATATTTCAAATATGGTGGGGAAAGTGTGAAAAAATCATTTAAAAATTGTCCTTCTAAAAATTATTTGTACTTGAAGTTACTAAAGCTTTTAATTACTAAAGAAAATACAATTGAAGAAATACTTACCTTATGTTCTCATAGCAACTAACTTCTGGTTTCAACCCTGCAGTGTGACGAAAAACTTTGTATATGATAACTCCAAATGCCAAGAGATTAACCTGAGAGAATAAATTAGTTTCAACAGAGATAATTTTCATAGTAAACTAGATACATATAAAGGAAATAAATAGTAAAGATATCAAATAAATAGAAATCAGCAAATCATGGCATTTTTATGTATATTAAGAAGTACAAACCAAACCCTCTTGTAGACTTACGCAAATATGTGGTTGATTTTTTAATATCACTGAAAATTGTCAGTACAAATCGTAGTTAGTACAATTTGCCAGATTGTATTAAGCACCTGTTCAAGAACGTCTTCAGATGTTATAATCACGTCTACAGATTGATGAATATCATCTTCTGCCAATAATATGGTTAATATACATATCAAAATAAATTTTGGTTTGAAAAACTTTATGAACACTTGAGAAAGCAAATTTTTGTTCATTAAATCATGTACTGTTTCTTTGAAAAGAAGTTTTAGTGGTAATTCTGTCAATCTTTGAAAATTTTAAACTGGAAAAAGAGAAATTGAAAGGACATTAGAAAACAACAAAATACCCTTAAATTCTATTGCTAGAAAATGTTTGAATGTACTTTCTTTTGCATGGTTCATTTAGCTCTCTCTCCTAATATTATGTTGAGATTTCCTTTCCCTAACTTTAATCTTAAAACTTTCAAAATATTAATCAGTAGAATATATGTTTGAAGGCATATACATTTTTATTGATAAACATTTATATTCTAGTATCTATATTCCCTAATATGGGTTATATAGAATGCACCGAATTTTTACCCCTTCTAAAATGACTGCATTATGAAAATTTCTTTTTCTTTTCTTTCCTTTTCTTACATTTTTGGAGACTTGTAAGTCATCTTTGTAGTGTCAGAGGATTAATTGAAGGGTATATTTTAAATGTACATCTATTTTAACATAAGCATACTAATAATTCAAAATATTAAAATTATAGAAATAATTTGTAGATTAATCCTTTATTGAATATATTTTATTAACCTAAACAAATTTGTTCAATAGCTATTTTGTAACAACAGTGGCAAGTGCAATATTTTAATTTTTGGCTAGTTCTTACACTAGGATTTCAGAAAATTATAGAAAAATTCTGTTTTTTCTTCCATATTCTAAGGATTTTATATACCTTCTGAAAATGAAACTTACTAGTTACTATTATAAAAAGCAGTATAAAATAAAGGTTCAGATAAAATCTCCATGGAGAGTTTCTTGAGACAAACTCTTAGAGGAATATGGATCTAGTCCCTTCTTCCTGCTTCCAAATGTTTATTAATTCTAACTATACGATTAATTAACTCTAAAGTAAGGCTTCCATACAGAGAAAAGACTTCAGCAACTGCAGAGGAGATAAAATATATTCAAATTGATTCAGTTGACAAGTTTCACCCTATCATAGGCTCAAATGACTGAATGAAATGACAATTTAATAATATTTAATTTTATAAATAGTCTTTGCTACTTATGAAAGAAGACGTATAATATTTTATAGGTTTCTATAGCTATAGCTGCTTTAAATAAATTTGGGAATGACAGTTGTATTTAATTTTATAAATATATGTATGTTTCTTAAAATAATAAAAAGTATTAAAATTTGGTTAGTATAAATAATATACTCAAAACATTATTGGTTTGAAAATCTTCAAAGAATTTTTAGGAGGTGTTTATATTGAACTTGTTATCTCAACAAGAGTTATAAGAAAATAACTTTAAATGTTAAAATAATTGTTCACTGATGCATAAATTTTCCAATTTAGTGATTTAGAGTTATAATATTTCTTAAATAGAGTTTCTTAAACTTGTGTTTTTGATAAAACAAATTTGAAAAATAGTTGCTCATACTGTTATGGTTTCTCAGAAATGCATATACATTTTGGATATGCTTTTACATCATATGCTAAAATAGTGAAAAGAAAAAATGGAACATTCTCTATAGATGATCTAATTTTGGAAAGTACACATTTTCCACATAAAAGGGAAAAAGTTTACATACTTATAAAAACTAGATGCTGCTAGACAAACAGGAGACTAATTCTTAGCCTTAGTCCATAAACTTGTATTTCCCCAATTGTAAGATAAAACAGATTAAAGCATTTTTATCAAAAGGTGTTATGGTTTTATGCAGTGAAAACAATCACAAATACATTGACTGTATTATGCACATTTGATGACAGTAATACAAATATATGGAGCTTTTTATTTGTATGTGTCCAGAACATTTTATAAAGGGTCTACTAAGTGTCTGGTATAGTGATGAGGAGGGTTGGGTACACATTAACGAACAAAACAGACACGCCCTTTGTTCTCACAAAGTTATTAAGAAAGTAGATAAGAAAAAAACATACAAATACTTATAATTCTACAAACTGTGAAAAATGCTTATTAAGTCACAAATTTAGACCGTTAGGAGAGACAAAATAAAGGTGGATTAGAACGAAGGTTTGGGAAGTATGTCTCAGGGTTTAGCATTTAAACCAGAACCTGATGACTGATAATGCATCAGCAGATCAAAAATGAAGGAGAAAGGCATTCTATTAAGGAAAATGCCATTGAGGCTTAAGAGAGTTAAGAATGTGGTATGCCTGTAAGGAACTACGAACAGAGATGGCTGAAGTGTAGTAAACATAGGGAAGAGTAGCCAGAGGCAAGGTAGACAGAGAGGAAGAGTACTTAGATTTTATCTTACATGCAAAGATTTTTTATTTATTCTTTCACTCAAGAATCACTTATGCACTATAGTCCTTTTCCTCAAGGAACATATGGTACAGTGGAGGAGATGGCCCATTGACAGGCAAGTACAACACTATTCAGGAAGTGCCATGCAGTTGTTTGCAGAGCAGAGTAGAAGACACAGGTGATGATACCCTAATGTATGATTTCTAAGCCAGTCTTGAGTGACCAGTAGAACCAAAAGAGTGCAACATAGAGAAAATAAGTGATTTGTCTGGATCTCAGTGGCTGGACTTATCTATATACACTCACCTATTCAGACTTAGTGGCTCCAAATAATATCCTTAGGCGCTACCTGACTTTTCCACTTAGAAATCTAATGGGCATCATGAGTTAAAATGTCAAAAATTACACTGCTATTCTTGTCCTGAAGAATCTATTTTTGCTGTAACCTTTCCCACCTCACAAAAAAAGAATAAACAAATGGGACCTAATGAAACTTAAAAGCTTTTGCACAGCGAAAGAAACCATAAACAAGACCAGAAGGCAACCCTCAGAATGGGAGAAAATACTTGCCAACGAAGCAACTGGACAAAGGATTAATCTCTAAAATACACAAGCAGCTCATGCAGCTTAATACCAAAAAAGCAAATAACCCAATCCACAAATTGGCAGAAGACCTAAATAGACATTTCTCCAAAGAAAACATACAGATGGCCAACAAGCACATGAAATGATGCTCAACATCACTAATCATCAGGGAAATGCAAGTCAAAGCCACAATGAGGTATCACCTCACACCGATCAGAATGGCCATCATCAAAACATCTAGAAACAACAAGTGTTGGAGAGGGTGTGGAGAAAAGGGAACTCTCCTGCACTGTTGATGGGAATGTAAGTTGGTACAGCCATTATGGAAAACAATTTGGAGGTTTCTTAAAAAACTAAAAATAGAACTACCATATGATCCAGTAATCCCACTACTGGGCATATAGCCAGAGAAAACCATAATTCAAAAAGAAACACGTACCGTAATGTTTATTGCAGTACTATTTACAATAGCCAGGACATAGAAGCAACCTAAATGCCCATCAACAGATGAATGGATAAAGAAGATGTGGCATATATATACAATGGAATATTACTCAGCTATAAAAAGGAATGAAATGGAGCTATATGTAATGAGGTGGATATATCTTGAGTCTGTCATAAAGAGTGAAGTAAGACAAAAAGAGGAAAACAAATATTGTATGCTAACTCATATATACGGAATCTAAAAAAAAAAATGGTACTGATGAATCCAGTAACAAAACAAGAATAAGGATGCAGATGCAGAGGATGGACTGGAGGACACAAGGTTGGGGGGGCGGGGGGCGAAGGGGAAGCTGGGACGAAGTGAGAGAGTAGCATAGATATATACATACTACCAACTGTAAAATAGACAGCCAGTGGGAAGTTGCTGTATAACAAAGAGAGATCAACTCGATGATGGGTGATGCCTCAGAGGCCCAGGACAGGGAGGGTGGGGTGGAGTCATGGGAGGGAGGGAATATGGGGATATGTGTATAAATACAGCTGATTGACTTTGGTGTACCTCAAAAACTGGTACAAGAGTGTGAAGCAATTATATTCCAATAAAGAGCTAAAAAAAAAAGTTATCTCAATTTCCTAGCAGATCAAGTTTATTCATAAGCAAACCCTTCATCTTTACCTTCAAAACCCATTTGGGGGCTTCCCTGTTGGCACAGTGATTAAGAATCTGCCTGCCAATGCAGGGGACATAGGTTCCATCCCTGGTCCGGGAACATCACACATGCTGCGGAGCAACTAACCCTGTGCACCACAACTACTGAGCCTGCACTCTACAGCCTGCAAGCCACAACCACTGAGCCTACATGCCACAACTACTGAAGCCTGGAGCCCATGCTGTGCAACGAGAAGCCACTGTGAAGAGAAGCCTGCGGACTGCAATGAAGAGTACTCCCCCCTCTCTGCAACTAGAGAAAGCCCGTGTGCAGCAACAAAGACCCAATGCAGCCAATAAATAAATAAATAAAATAAATTTATATAAAAAAAAACTTATTCAGAATATGACCACCACTTGCTGTCTTCACAGCTCCTATTCTGGAAGACGCCACCATCATGCCTCTCCTAGGCTATTGTAAAAGCGTCCTAATTGGTCTCCCTGCTTGCATCCTCACCTTTCTACAATATTCTCTCATTGCAGCAGAAAGACTGAGCCTTTTAAAATGCAAGTCAGACCTTTTCTCTAGTCGGAACCCTCCAATGGCTTCCCATCTCAGAGTTAAACCTGAAAATCTCACAATAGTCTCTAAGGTCTGAAATGATATACCACTTCCCTCAAGTTTTACTTCTCTGCTTCGATCTCCTCACTCCACTCACATTGGATTCTTTGTTCTTTCTCCAGCACACAAAACGTGCCTTTAGGCCATTGTCATTGCTTGACCTTTAGATATCCCCTTAGCTTATTCCCTCAGCACCTCTGTTTAAATGCTCTTTACCTACCCACTGCCTTCCAGTGTACCTTTGTGAAAAACTGAAACCCAAATGATAAAATCCACAGAAACGCAGAGCATGATGGTATTCTTTACTGTTTTGGACAATGCAAATTCTGTGTGTCAATATCTTCTTCCCTTGCCTTAGCCAGTAGGAAACTGACAAAGACTTTCCTTAATTGCAGTCACGTTCCTCTGAGCCCTCTCCTCATCTAGGCCTCCACCCTGGGCTTCAGTGACATCCTTGCATTGCCTAGTTTTAGCAAGAATCCTGCTGAGTCAGCTTAGAGAGGATTTTCCCACTCTTGATACGCAATCACTTTCAATATCTAATCAAACTCCTCATCTCCCATCCTTGATATCCGATCACCCCTGGCCTGCCATTCAGTAAGAAAGCTCTTAAAATAAGTTTAGCAAGAATTCTCCCTACACTTGATGTCTCCTCTTAGTAATTTTCCATCTACCACCACCACCCAGTTCCCCACACATAACCTGCTCCTTGGCTGTAAATCCCCAGCTGCCCTTATTGTATTCAGAGTTGAGCTCACTCTCCCCTATTTCAATAGTTTTGACACCTATCACAATAGTCCTGAATAAAGTCTTCCTTACCATTTTAACAAGTCTCAGAATAATTTTTCCCTTAACAAAACTCAGAGCCAAATCCAAGGTCATATTATAATATTTAGCAAATTTGGGATAACTGGAAAAACCTACATTTACTCTTTTTACACTGCTGTATTCTCTCTTTATCCATAAATATATGCTACTTTAAATTCTTTTTCTAATAGAGTAAAAAACACTTAAACAAAGAATCAGCATCACCTAAAGGCGCATGACTTTATTTACTTAGAGGTGGAAATTAAGTTAAAATCCTATGCATTTCACATGGTACGAAAAAGTATCTTTTGGGAGGGAATGTTTTATGAAATAATCATGAATAGTCTGAGATGAGATAAAAACAAAAACTCAAAACAAGATTATGTAGAATTAAAAAGTATTTCTAATAATAAGAAATAGTCCGCAATTATTCCAGAAGTAATGACTTTGAGAATTGATAGAGAAATATCTGTATTTTAGGTTAAGAAGTTGGGAAGATACTATTAACACTGTGTTTATAAGCAATGGCTGCAGCAATGATAAAAAACTTGAATACTTCAGTAAATCTTTAAAATATAATAGAAATCATTAATATCAACCTTAATTAGGAAAACGGTGCTTTTAAAACGATTCACACTTTTGCTCATTAGTGTTTACCAACGTGTGCTTATTTTATGAGCTGTGGTTCCCTTATTATCTATCTCTAATGCTAGTGCCATAAAAGCACAGGGGCTAATTAATGACTTGTGAATCAACAAAGTCATTCATTATATTTTTGTCTCAATTTTTAAAATACAACTTTAGTTTGTTAACCAGGAGTCCATAATACTTTTCTAGGAATAAACAAGGCAAGGACATTACATGGCAAACATAACAACTCTGAAATTCATTGCTGCACTTTAGAATGAAGATAGCTGTAGAAAAAAATCATTCAAAGTCATGGAAACTTAAGATCAGTTCCCTTGCTTCAACTTAAGGGATATTTATCTATACAGAGATCTGTTTCTTCACTTCATTGATACTTGCAGTTATTTCAGAGTCTGGCACCCATGTTCTGATGTTTGACAAAGTGCATTAAAATGTTTAAGTGCCTTAGCTTTTTAAACTAGAAATTTAAATAGATGGGCTGGTGAGAGAGCAGGAGCTAATTCTGAAAGATTTAGACCTACAGGTACATTCAACCCAAGGGCTTCAAATTCAGACTTCAAAATGAAGCATCCCAATCAGTCATTTTTTTTTCTTTTCTTGGTCTTTCTCTCAATAATTGATGAAGCCATTTATATGCTGATGTCAGATCTCACCAGAAAGAATGAGCAAATTTCTCTTACAACACTTTTAGTTCCATGCTTTAATTTTTCATATGTATCAAACGGGATCTGGTTCATTTAAGAATGTGTCATGATCACAACTGCTATATCCTTTCAAATCGTTTTATTACCTTTAAATTAACTGGCCTAGAACAAAACTGCTTATGCCATGGACAAAAGGTGGGTTTCTGCTGGCTTACCAAGAAGCCATAAAAAAAGACCCATTCTCAATCCCTAGGCCACTGCAGTGATGACTGAGTAGTTTTTAATTTAACCTTAAAGTGAAAAGATATCACCTATTAATTAAAAGAATTATCTACTAGCTAGGCTGGAATTAAGTACTTAGAGTTTTGTCTTCTGTCTGATTTTCTTTTTTTAATTATTTCCCAGTTGGAATCACTCCTTTACATGCCTTAGTTACAGTATATTCACATAGTAGTGGGGTATGTGGTAAGTGGAATAATATGCCCCCTCCAAAAAAAAATGTCTACATCCTAACATCTGGGACCCTGTGTATACAGCAAAAGGGATTTTACAGATAGAATTAAGGTTATGGACTTTAGGATAAGAAAGTTATGCTGGATGAAATAAGGAGTCAATGTAAATATGTGAGCCCTTAAAAACGAAAGAGGAAAGCAGAAGAGATTCAGCAGAGAGATGCCGCAGAAGGCAGGAGACATAAGGTAGAAGTGAAGGTCAGAGAGCATGGAAGACCAAGCCGGCCACGAGTCAGGAAATGTGGGCGCCTCTACAAATTGAGACTGACCTCTGTCCAACAGTCAGCAAAGAAATCAATCTCATGAAACTGCATTTGGCCAACAACCTGGATAAACACAGAAACAAATTCTCCCCCAAAGACTGCAGAATGGCTGATGCCTTGATTTAGCCCAGTAAGACTCTGAGCAGTCCACAGCTGAGCTGTGCAATACCTAGACCTCTGACCTATCACACTGTGAACTCATAGATTTGTGGTGTTTTAAGCCACTAAGTTTGTAATAATTTGTTATGATGGCATTAGAAAACTAGTTTTCTGTTTCTGATTACATAGGTATAGATATGAAATACTCTATAATTACAGTTTCTTATTTTTTTAAAAAAATTTTAAATCCAGCTTAAAATAAATACTAATTTATCAATAACTCATATTTATTATTGATGTTCTAGATATTTGATGGGTAGTCAATTATATGAAAAAATTTATTATTTGGGGATTCTGCTTCTGTGTTTCCTAAAATAAAAAGATCAAGACAAGTTATAACTTGTAAATGACTTCCTTTCCAGCAAGTCATAAATGCAGTTTGTACTTTCAAATACCTGTCACATTTTCTTCATTTTAATACCTGCCTTTATAGGCCTTTCTCATAGTGTTGCCAGATTAGTAGATAAAAAGATAGGATGCCAGTTAAATTTGAATTTCAGATAAACAACAAACTATTTTTTTAGTAGAAGTATGTTCCATACAATATTGGGGACATACTTATACTTAAAAAATAGTTTGTTGTTTATCTGAAAGTCAAAGTATGTGGGCATTCAGTGGTTTGTTTGACTTCATAGCTTTTAAGTTATTTTCACATCTGATCTTTTTTTATAATCTGAGGACACTGACTTCTTAGTAGAAAACCCCAAGGACATTATCCTCTCGATGCAGGCTGATCTATAACTGTTTGAAAACAGGTCTCAAAAGAAGGGGAAATTTTCAGATGTTGCAACCACTGTGGAACCTGAACAAGTATGTATGTGCTGAGACTGATAAAACACCCTGAAGGCACCGAGTGGCTGAAAGCACATATAAAAGGTTTGAGCCCAGTAAAGAATACACCCCGGCTTGGCTGAACTCCCCCTGGAAAGCCCGAGATCTGCATGGTGAAGCTGTGCCAGGAAGCAATGGGTTGGGCTGGAAACTGTTAAAAACCTTTTGCTAATAAATTAATAGTTAGAAACTAAATTTCCAAAGTTTAGATGTGAAATTGCTTTAATATAAATTTAGGGAAAACCCACAGAAATTATGGTGCCACCGTGTTTGCTGACTTTTTGTCAGAATTGTGGAGTGGAATAACTTCCCCTACGTACACCTCCATGACACTGCTAGGAAGCATTTCTCTCCTAACATCACAAGCCTCATCTTGTTCAGCACTCCCAAGACTCAGGACTAAGCAGCTTGGGAATACCTACAGAGCTAAGAGATGCTCCTCTCCTGGTTATTAACACCCAGCTCAGGAGGGAGTAGACTACAGAGAAATGGGAATGTACTCTACAATGAAGTGAAAAAAAAAATTAAGTAATCTGAAACATATTGAAACATCTAAAGCAATCTGAAAACATATTTAAGTAGGTTCTAAATATCATGAGAAGAGAGTATCCCTCAAAGATTACTCTGGGGTATTATCAGTATTCCTGATACTTCCCTAATCTCTGAGGTTGACACTTTAAAACACAGCAATATTCTCCTACCAGGCCTTGACTGCTTGGGTATACAATTGGGTGGATAGTTGTTCTGGAATAAAATAGCATTTTTCATGTACTCGATAACTACTATAAAACTGAGATTCAAATCAATAACAAAAATAATAACTAATATTTATTGAGTGTCTTCTATGTGCCAGACACTATTCCAAGTCTTCCTTATTTATTCATTTAGTTAATCCTCACATGAACGTTATGGGGTAAGGATATTCTTATTCTTCTTAACATCCATCATTACAGATGGTCCCTGATTTAAAATGGCTTGATTTAGGGTTTTTTGACTTCACGGTGGTGCGAAAGTCATATGTATTCAGTAGAAACCATACTTCTGATTTTGAATTTTGATTTTTCCCAGTCTCCTGATACATGGTCTGATACTCTCTTGATGCTGGGCAGTGGCAGCGAGCCCCAGTGTCACAGGGTAAACAGTGAGCACACTGACAAACATCTGTACCCATGCCACCACTCTGTTTCTCTCTCAGTCCTGTATTCAGTAAATTACATGAGACATCCAACACTTGATTATAAAATAGGCCTTGTGTTAAAATATTTGCCCAATTATAGGCTAATGTAATTGTTCTGAGCATGTTTAAGGTAGGCTAGGCTTAGCTACGATGTTCGGCAGGCTAGCTGTATTACATGCATTTCGATTTAGGATGGGTTTATCAAGCCATAACCCCATTGTAAGTCGAGTAAAATCTGTATCATTACATTTATTTCACCTTTATGGCAACAGAGGCATAGAGAAGTTAAACAACTGGCCCAAAGTGAAACAGGATGTGGCAGAGCGAAGATTCATACATAGTAGACAGATTCTACAGTTTATGCTCCTACGAACTCTGTAAAACTACCAAACTACAGATGAAGGATAGGTAAAGAGAAGTTAAATTGACAACTAAAAGTTCAAGAATTTAATTGTTTAGACATTTATTTATGTCAACTGCTAATAGTAACTTTATTTTAGAAACGGTTAAAAGTAGAAGAGGAAAACATTAATGAGTAGTGACTTGGTTAGCTATTAGGCGTTAGTGTTCATGGGACTTAGTCAAGATACCAGTAATACTGAACAGGATGTAGTGTTTTATGCCAATGATCCCCTCATGGAAACACCTGCTTTCTATTCTCTGTGGTCAAGGATCTAAGAAAGTGATAGTTTTTCCTGTGCTGGTCAATAATAAACCTTTATATCCCTTAGAGTTCAAATATGGCTATTGGGTTCATGTCAGTGGTCTTAAGCAGAATGCAAAATAATCTATTGTTGCTCTGGAAGAACATATTAGAATTCCTATTGATATTTTTCCAGGGGAAAATTAAGATTTACTACTTAAAATACAGAGGACGCTGGAGACCTCACTTTTCTATGTCACATAGTCCCAAGTCAGATATAAGCCATTTGGAGGGACAAGTGATTGTTATTAAAGGCAGAGAGTGCCCCTTCCCTGGGCCCCCCCACCCTTTGTTATCTTTCAGCCTCCTGCAGTGTATCCTTTGGTGCCTGCTAGGTGGATTTCCAGGTCACGTTACATAGTTTAATAAAATAACCCTAATAAAACGAAGTAAGATCTAATGTCTTCAAATGCACTTGGGATTAAAATTAATACTGATAATATACACACAAGAGAGAAAATGACACAACTAACTTTTTTCCTACGCCTAGAGTGAGATTTTTGACACACAAGTAGTAAGTCCATGTAAATCAGTCAAGTTAAAATCCATGAATGGATTCAAATTCCAGATCTGAGATTTATTTATTTAATTCCTTGTATTGCACATTCCTTTTCTGTAAAATATGGATACTATTAGTACTTATTTCACAGGGTTTTTGCATGAAATAAATAACATAATTAATGTAAAGTACTTAGAATAGTGTTCAATATGTACATTCCCAACAAACATCAATTATCACGAATCATTATTAATTTATGTGGAAAGATGTTCTTCCAAATTGTCTCAAATATGTGAAGTGTCTAACGATAAATATAGTGCATATTTATTAACAATCAGATAAGCATTATTTTGTGCCATAGTCTCATTGGACCTGTAAATAGCACCTTAAAATACCAGAACTTATATCTTTATTTTAGGCAATATGTCCTCAATAGAAAATGTAAGTAAGATCTTTTTTTCCACTTACAGGACTTTCCTCTAAAATAATGTCAGGAAAAATAAATACTTTAAAAGATATAATTCAACAGTAGGTCAATTCTTTATTGTTCATGTAAACAATTTCTCATTTTGTTAAAACTCCTCTCGGGTAGAATTGAAATTTCACTGTCAAAAATCTAGCTGTCTTTAAGAATTTTATAGAAATGGAAGGACTATATTTCAAAGGGCAATCAATACATAAAATTATCAGATATAAGAAGTATATTCTTATATTAAGAATAATATAATAAAATATAATAAATTTATTAAGAATAAATCCAATATGATATTCTGGGATATTTTATGGGAGAGGATAGTTATCTTTTCTTACATCACTCTAGTGTATAACAGAGATCTGCAAACTTTTTCTGTAAAGGGCCAGGTAGTAAATAGCTTAGATTTTGAGGGCCATATGGTTTCTATTACAACAACTCAATTCTTCCTACCATTAAAACAGCCTTAGATGATTCTCAAACAAACGAATGTGACTGTATCCCACCAAAACTTTATTTATTAAAACAGGCTGTGGCTATTGTAGACTCCTGGTCTAGAATCCAAGATCCATAAGGGGAAGGACTTTTTCATATTTTACTCACTGATGTATTCCCTGTATATAGCACAAAGTCTGATGTATGAAAGATGCTCAATAAATGTTTGTTGAATGAATAAGAGGATGAAGGGTGGTATACCCCAATCCCAGGTATCCTTAATGGCTTCTGTAAAGGAACATTCAACCATTAATCTGACTAAACATTTTTAAAATTATATTTTGTTACATCTCACATCTTGAAGATTTTGACAGAACAATATCTCATTAGAAATCTATCATCTGTAGATAGATATACCAATGGAAACTGAGAAAAATAGTTATGAAAATGTAATGACCCTCTAGGAATAATTTTGAGAAAAGGGAAAGAATGGAGTTACATCTCCTTTATTTTATGAATGGATACCTTGGGATATATGCAACATTTTCACCTAACAGAAACCACAGACCTATGGACTTTATGAGGTATATTTGTTAATCAGACTTGGGCACACAGGTAGGCCACACAAAAGTCTTAGTCAACAAGTAGGCAGAATACTGCCTCATTAGGAAAATATCTTCCCACATCCCCTGAGGTGATAGTTAAATAACTGCTCTATTTTATTATGGCTAAAACCCCACAGCAATATATAATCATCTTATGAATTTAAAAAAATATTCACACTTCATATTTTTAACATGTTTCCATTAGGAATATTTTAATAGATGGATTTTTTTCAGTGCTTCAAGGAACTATTTATTAGTCTCCAAACAGAATTAAAAGTTGGGGAGAACTAGAAATTTATAAACACAAAAGGTAACGTGACTTCTGTGGGTGTAGGTGAATTTCATGAGCTTATTTTTATGGCTGGTTTCAACTGTAGATGGTTATAACCCATAGAAAGATGCTAGAAAAGGAGAAAAACTATATGTGAAAAGTATTTACAATAATTGTTCGATTTAATGTGACAATGAAAACTGAGTAATGAAATTTCTTTTGTTAAGATATAAGCAAGGAAAAATGTTCCTTGTATATACTTGCTGTATAAAAGGAGGACAGAGGTTAGTAACAGTTAAAAAATTTATACAAACATACAAATCATTCAACTTAGCATCTAAGAGAACTTGAACAATTAAACTCAAAGATATATCTAAAGTTATTACCAACATAAAAGGTAAAAATAGAAGAGGGACATATGATTGTCCCCCAAATTATTAAAATTTTTGCTTTTTTTAACTTTTAAAGGATGTTTTTATCCTTTAAATTTTGTTTCTTTTCTTTTCTTTCTTTCTTTCTTCCTTTTTTTTTAACAGTAACTCTGCATATAAGTTGGCATCATTATCCTCATGTACCTATTAGAAATCCAGGGCACAGAAAGGACTCCATAATGTGTGCTTTTTATTAATCACACCGCTTTTGAAAAACTGACGTTATTTGGCTAGGACCTCATTTTATTCAGTTAAACCTAAAATGCCAATGAAGATATATGTAGGTAGATAGATAGATATAGTAATGATTCCTATGATGAACAGAAATAAAATAAAAAAGAATGAAATAATGCCATCTGCAGTAACATGGATGGACCTAGAGGTTATCATACTAAGTGAAGCAAGCCAGACAGAGAAAGACAAGTATATGATATTGATTATATGTGGGATCTAAAAAATAGAAAAAGATACAAATGAACTTATTTACAAAACAGAAAGAGACTCACACACATAGAAAACAAACATGGGGGATAAATTAGGAGGTACACACTACTATATATAAAATAGATAATCAACAAGGACCTACTATATAGGACAGGGAACTACATTCAATATTTTGTAACAACCAATAAGGGAAAAGAATCTGAATATATACAATTATACATATATATATAATATATGTATAACTGAATCACTGTGCTTTACACCTGAAACTAACACGACATTGTAAATCAACTATATTTCAATTAAAAAAGTGATACATTATAATGAATACTTCATATGCTAGCTCTTCTGAGAAGTCTTCCCAAAATAACCCCATTTCCACAATGAAGACTTCTTTCTTTAAATTTCCTTTGGAGAAAAGAATGAATATTTCTGACTAACTACTGTACTTGATGCATCATTTATTTATTCATCCATCAATATTACTTGAGTGATTACTACTCGGCAAAGCTCAAGGATAATATAGTGAGAGAAACTCCATAAAGTTTTACTCTCAAAGAGCTTACAGTCTCCTGGGGGAGACAGATATGAATTAGTTATTAATCAGTCATTCAAACTAACACCTGTATAATTATAAATGGAGGAAAGTCTTCAAAAAGAAAACAAAAAGGACTTCTTTGTAGGTATATAACAAAAAGGTTTATTATAGACCAGTGAATCAGGGATGCCTTTCCTCAGAAAGTGTTTTTGAATTGATATCTGAAAAGAGTTAACTGGATGAAGGACAGCGAGAGGAAAGCTATGAGGAGTGTTTTAGTGTAGAGGTGCTGAGATGGGCAGCTACATAGAACTGCTGAGAAACTGTAAAGCAGCCAGCAATATTATTAAACATGAAAGCCCGTGGGAGGGTCATGAGAGATGAGGCTGATCAGCAGAAGGGGCTAGAATATGCAGGGCCCCCGACGGAAAATGTCCACTTTATCCCTGCTTGCTGAGGTCCAGTATTTGTTACTTCTATTGCCCAGTGTTCTGCTCAGTTTGGAGTTTACTCGAGTAGTCTATTTGTTTACTTCTGATTAAGATAAGCTCAGATCGGTTTGGTAAGCTCCATCTCCAGCTTCTGCCATGGCTCCTGGGGTACCATGTGAGAGTCATGTGTGTAGTGCCCATTCTAACTTTCTAATGTGCCTAAATATGGAAGATAGCCAGCAATATCTCGCCTCTCTTTCCAGACCTTCTCCAGATACAATGTAAGCACCACCTTTCACTCAAATACGCTCAGGCACAAGTGACTAGGGCCAGCCCCCTCCTTCATGTATCGGGGTAGTGGATGACGGATTCAAAATGTCTATCATTGTGAATCTATTATTATCACTCAAAATGTCTATCAGGTACATGGTGCTCTATTCCAAATAAGTGTTACTCTGTAGAAAAAAATTACTTTTGAAAATAGCTTTTTGAATAGAGATGTTTTATGATCCACCAATACAGTGAAACAGATTTGAAGTATTTTTATTACCTACTTTTCACTTTCAGAGAGGTCCTGATTTTGATGATAAATAACCTAATTGGTCACTCTTTTCTTTGCCTTTGTTAAAGGTCTTGACTTGACATCAAGAGCAATATAAAGCCAAGAAAGATGTACACGGGGCTGAAGAAATGTTCAGATTTGCTTTTCCAAGATGTCACCTCAAGTTTACCAAAGTGTTGTCTAAGAGCTGTTTGTGTATACATGTCCACCTGATACACTGTTTGGGAGCAAGGTCTCTCCATTTATATCTTCTCAGTTTCTAGCACAGCCTTAATTGGGGCTTTAATACTTGATAAAGTTTTGACCTATTCTGAAACATTCAAAGTATTGTACCTATTTTTTCCCAGGTTATTTTTTCTTTTCATACTCCCTGTACTTTTATTTTGATTTAATACTACCTATACTGATAGTGTTAGTTAAAAAAATCATATGGATTTTTCAAACAATTCAAAAGAACAAATTATTTTTTCTAAAGAAAATAAATCTGCTACTTAGAAGTATGGAATTAAGGACAATTAAAAATAGTCGAAACACCAAACTTACCTCTTAGCATTTTCTTGATGGGAGAAAATAAAAAAGGAAAAATTGCATATTGGTGAGTATCAATTAAAAGATCAGTAAACATCCAGACTATCTGTATTCCATATACTAATCTATAGTCTGATATAGTCAGGATTTCAGGTAGGACTTTTTGATTAGTTGTTAGATATGCTTGGCAAGTATTTAGATAAAACAATACACAATGGGGGAAGAGACATCTATAGTAGACAAGATTTCCCTCATTTTCAACGAGATGAAAAATAATTTATTTTGACATCTTCACTAAGTAAAACAAAGAACTGAAAGTTTATGAATAACTTTTAGAAGGTATGAAGTTGCTGGATCTCTGACAACTCACCCTGAAACCATCTGTGGAATCTGGGAGATGGGAACAAGTTTTTCATGGACCTAACAAAGATCTATTCCCTTCAATCTCTGGGGCAAGGAAAGATGAAAGAATATGTGAGAGGGAAACAGCACAGAATGTAAACTTGGAAAGCGTGAGCTTGCCTCTACCACTCAGTAGCTGGGTGATCCTGAGTACATTGCTTAAGCTCTCTAAGCCTTAAAATAAGTTTCCATTTATTTAAAATACAGTCAAAATGGTGGCTCTTACCCAAACAAGTGTGAATGAATCTCTAATGAGTAAAGGCTGTGCCCTAACACTGAACAACTTGGGCTCTCTTTTTGAACAGATACCATCAGGAGGCATGTTTTTTTCATCAGAAGGAATTGTAAATGTTCCTTTCTTGGGAAGCCCTGAAACTAGATACAACATTTTTATATGAGAAACAGAAACCAAGACAGAGACACACAGATAGTCCCTTCTCTCAGAATGAGTATTTTACATTTTGCAAAGAATACTGAAAGGGACAGAGGGACATGATAAATACTTACAGGGAAGGTTAAACATTTTCAGATGTGTAGAAAAAGAGCTCAGCAAATGCTAACAAAGGCTGATTCAAAGAAGGGCTCACTCTTGTTTCAGACCAGCTTGGGTAAGGACGCTGTGTACACTCAGAGGATGAGCAGAAGCAGAAGAATGATCAGAATATGCAGTTTGCTCTTGGCTAAGTTTAAGAATTTTTAAGTACTTTTACTGAGTAGAAGCTTCACGATTTCATCTGTCAGCTACATAAGAATGTACTTGTACATAACTTGCTTTAGTGTACCCAGTTCTCAAGGAATTGGTACACTTCTCTACAAAGCTATAAATAGTGGAACCCCCATAGGTATTTGTAAATAGACAAGTGAAGATTATAGTTACTAGAGCTAGTGAAAATCTAGTAAAACATTATCTCTTATTACATGCTATTACTATCTTAATTTTGATGTATTACAGAAGCTTTTGGGAGGATTAACTGAGATGCTAAAAGAGTTTTGTAAAGATTAAAGACTATATAAACGTAAGGTGAATAATAATTCTAATGACTATCTTGCTCTACCATCACCCCTGCTGTTTCCTTCTCACCATTTCATTTTGTAATATCCCGCAACGTAAAGCTGCATTTATACAAAAATACCAGTGATGAATTTCACCTTGGCTGGTTATTTCTAATCGTGCTTGAGAGACCCAAGGGATTCCTTTCTCAATATTTTTTTGGATATCTAATTTTTATGAAGTTGTTCAATTTTTATGAAATTTTCTATAACTAGTTCCAAGGATATTATTTGTGAAGGTATATCTGGTAAGAATATAACTCCTATGAATGGGAATATATTGAACACTACAAATGTATTATTTAAGGTTTTTGGTTTTTTTTTTTAGCTCCACTTTTTCTTTTTTAAATTCCAGTTACCTGTTTCAAGGTCAGAGTAACATGAAAAAAATAGCTAAATGTTATAGGCTCTGAAGTTCTTATTAATACATAATACAGTGAAAAGGTTAGAATACTGAAGTGCCTTGAATCACAGAGGTCACTAAAAGACATATCTAACCAATATGATGCCACTAAATTAACACATGTAATTAAAATGTTATCCACAGTATTTAAAATTTACAGTGAATAGCATTGCTAATATAGCTTCAATGGGGTCATCTAAAGGACATTGCCCAAACTATGATTTTAATTTTTTCTTGTATTTAAGATGTTGATGGTGGAGCTGGTACTACAGGCCTCTGGTGAGTAGAATCCAGAGGTGCTGCGAAACTTCCATTCAGCACAGGCCCCACAACAGAGATTTGGTCCTAAGTGTGAATGATGCCCCTTTGCAGAATCTTGGTCTATCATAATTCTTCCTTTCAGTTTATATATTCCGATTTAGCCTTTAGGCACCACAGTGGATAAAATTATCTAGTGTTGGTAAAAATGTCAGAAAACGGACATTCTTATATATTGTCAATGGAAGTATCAATCGAAGTAAATATTATGGAGGCAATTTGTAAATTTAAAAATCTGCTTCTACTCGCATTTGTACTTTTTTTAAAAATTGAAGTTTAGCTGACTTACAATATTACATTAGTTTCAGGTGTACAACATAGTGATATGATATTTTTATACATTATGTACCATACAAAGTTATTACAATATTATTGTCTACGTTCCCTGTGCTGTACATTATATTTCCAAGAAGCACTTCCTAACAAATTTATATAATGGATATATGTAACTGTATTGAAACAATGATTCTCTTGCAGTATTATTGTAATAAGAATATCAATAAGGAAGTAGTTAAACAAATTACAGCATACTCATAATATGCAGTGATAAAAAATGGTATAATTGTATATTCTAACAAGGAAGGATGAAGATGGTATATTGCAGGTTATAAATAATTCAGGCTATTTGAATTTATAATTAAATTTCTTGCTTACATTTATACACGTATATGTGTGTATATGTATTTATGTGTGTGTGTGTGTGTGCATAGCAAAGGTCTGGAAGGATACAAATTATTAAGCAAAAGAGTAGTCAGTCATGGAGAATATGAGTATGTTTTGAAATGTTCACTTTGTACTTTACATAGTCTTGTAATATTTGCATTTCTTTCAAGCTTGGGCAGTTTGTGAAATTTAAAAAAAATGTAATAAGAATACATCACATAATAATAAATATACATAAACATAGTCTGTCTTGTAAGGGTTATGTGAGGAATTCACTTTTGAGTAGGTTTTAATAGTTATTTCCTGGTGAAAGAGAATTAAGAGATTGTAGACACAATTTAGAACAATTAGAGAAGACCATCACAAAAAACTGAGTGGAATTCTGGGCAACCTAAAAAGAAGTGGGTAAAGGAGCAATATAGAAACACTCAATTATAAGAGCTATGATTTAAATTCAAATGAAAGCTCTCACTTTTTAAAGAAAATGCCTTATTTGGACGCAGCTTAATTAGTATTTGCCTCAATCAAGCAAATTAAATTCTTTAATACTGAACATGACTATATGAAACTTCAATTTCTACTTAAAAGTTAAATTATTTTCACAAACTCTTCTTTATATTTGTGTACTTGAATCTAATCATTTGCACAGTTTTAGTTGAAAGAATTCAGCATGTAAGATTAAAAATATTGAAGAAAGAAATAAATTATGGAAATTATCTTCAGTTTGCAGCTTGCTTTACAAAGATTTAGAAATCTCTTTCTTGTATAGCTCAATCTTTCAAAAGCATGGCTAGGCCGTTTCATGTATAGTTATAATCTTAACATTCTAAATGTAGGGATCCGTAGATAGAATCAGTGGGGTCAGTGGTTCATACTTCAGAAATCTAAGAGATCCTTAATATTAATGAGTCAACACCTGAGGAAGTCCTTTCATTTCATCAACGCAGAAAATGTTGCTGCTCAAATACCTAAGTAGTTAACAATTATCAGAGTAGATTGAAAGCCTGAATCTCCCTTTGAAACAACAAACACAACACACTGGTGGCTTTTTCTACTCCAGAAAAAGCCACCTGTGTGAACTAATTCAGTGCTTACTCATTTACATAATGTCTTAAAGGCATCATCATTATAATCCCAAACCAGACATGCCCTAGGGCTCCATTCATAAAAACAAGAAAATATCATTTGTGGGAACTAGTTCTTACTCTATAGAAGAAATACAAGGATTCCATGTAAGAATTAAAGCTGTTGCCAGTTGATCTACAAAATTGTCTTTTCCAAGTACAAGTCTTCCCAAATTTGTTCAGAGCAAGCTGAGAAAGCAATCTTATCTCTCATTTAAAGCCAGGCATAACAAAGTCACCACTAATTATCTATTTAAATTTGAATGCTCACTTACATTTTATGTTTATTCTGGAAAATAAATACTACTTATTCTATTAAATTTCTATTGCTTTTCTTTAAGATATTTCGCACTTTGTTTAATTTTAGTTAACATTTTCCAGCAGAGTGGACTAGAGACTTTCAAGAAAGTCCACGAACAAGCACAGTCATCATAATATCTTGCTATAATTAAACAAATGCTGTCATATGTTCAATATTTAAAAAATTAGGACCTATGCTTATATATATATACACATACATACATAGACAGACACCCCCTATACTAGCCAAATATACATTACCTTGCATACAAATTTTTGTTGTACAAATTATAGTTTTAAAATTAGTGTTTTTATTTAATTTTTAATACAAAAGGTAAAGCTAAGAAAGCCAAAGACTGTTCTCCAAATTATTGTGTACTTTCCTTTTTTAACTTTTAAAGAATAGATGCTTTTTCTAAAAAAGGTTATTTTGTATTTACTATGTCTTTGTTGTGTTGAGTTGGCATCATTATCTTCATTTTACATGTTAGAAATCCAGGACACAGACCAGTCATATAGTTTAAGAAAGATCACTGGGTGTTTTCTCCTGCCTAATTTATTACCATGGTCTTTATCAATGGATCAGTTAAAATACACAGATGATTATTAAGGATTTGCTACCTTCTGTGTTCTGGGGTGACCAAAAAGAGGGCTGGTAATTTCACAGTGCAGAGTTCATTCATGTGAAGAGAATGCATTGTGAATGTTGCTCTGTAGAGAATTTGTTTGCAACTCACTGGGCTGTGGACCCTAAGGTCATGCAACCAGTGGCACTGATTATTGAACAAGCTATGGTAAGTGAATCAAGACACTCACAGCTCTATGTTTGGGTGTTTGGATGTGGGAAATGAGTAGTGTAATGCACACAGAAAATTATCACGTGGAACAAAACAAATCATTAAAAAAATTATTTAGGGTTTGAATCAAAATTCTACGGGAGCATGTTGAAGATTAGTTACAAATCTGGAAAGGTTTTCATGAAGTTGTGCATTAATTAATGATAAGATTTCAGGCAGCAGAATTTTGTGCAAGGTTGTAGGATTATTGAACGCAAAGAACCAGTTAAACATCCAAGGAATAGCAAATATTCTAAAGAGCATAAAGTTCTTAGGTGAGTTGTTTTGTGGAGATATGTAGTGTGAGAAAGGGCTGAAAATAGGCAGGGTTCAGCTAAATTACTGAGAACTTTATATACCAGCCTATGGTATTTGGACTATAGGCAACGGGGGACTGTTGGCACTGGGATGAAGACGGTAGGTCATAGATTCAACTTCATGAACATGAGTTCCAGCTCAGGTATTTACTAGCTGTTGGGCAAACTGTGTAACCACTCTACATCCCAATTTCTCCAACTTCAAAATAAAATAAACCACACACACACACACACCCATACACACACACACACACACACACACATATTTTTGAGTTGTCTGAAGAATTAAGTTAAATGTGCTAACATATGGAGAATGTTTAGTTTAGTATCAGGAAAATACTAGAGCTTAATATTAATGTTCTTATTTTTCTTATTAATCGTTCCCATTATGTGAGCTGAATTTGGGGCAGTTTATTATGGACAGATTAAAATGAAATGGGACAGAATGGCAACAGAAAGACAGATTAGAAGGCAACTGCAAAAGTGGTAAGTTAAAATGAAAAGGTGAGCTTTAGATTAAGACAGAACTAGTTTCTATACAATGGAGTAAAGGCAGCCTCTTCAATAAGTGGTGCTGGGAAAACTGGACAGCTACATGTAAAAGAATGAAATTAGAACACTCCCTAACACCATACACAAAAATAAACTCAAAATGGATTAAAGATCTACATGTAAGGCCAGACACTATAAAACCCCTAGAGGAAAACACAGGAAGAACACTTTTCGACGTAAATAACAGCAAGATCTTTTTTGATCCACCTCCTAGAGTAATGGAAATAAAAAGAAAAATAAATAAATGGGACCTAACAAAACTTCAAAGCTTCTGCATAGCAAAGGAAACTATAAGCAAGACAAAAAACCCTCAGAATGGGAGAAAATATTTGCAAACGAATCAACAGACAAAGGATTCATCTCCAAAATATATAAACAGTTCATGCAGTTTAATATAAAAAAACAAACAACCCAATCAAAAAACGGGCAGAAGACCTAAATAGACATTTTTCCAAAGAAGACATACGGATGGCCAAGAGGCACATGAAAAGCTGCTCAACATCACTAATTATTAGAGAAATGCAAATCAAAACTTCAATGAGTTATCACCTCACACCGGTTAGAATGGACATCATCAGAAAATCTACAAACAGTAAATGCTGGAGAGGGTGTGGAGAAAAGGGAACCCTCTTGCACTGTTGGTAGGAATGCAAATTGATACAGACACTATGGAGAAAAGTATCCTTGAAAAACTAAAAATAGAGTTACCATATGACCCCACAATCCCACTGCTGGGCATATACCCAGAGAACACCATAATTCAAAAAGACACATGCACGCCAGTGTTCATTGCAGCACTGTTTACAATAGCCAGGACATGAAAGCAACCTAAATGTCCATCAAGAGATGAATGGATAAAGAAGATGTGGTACATATATACACTGGAATATTACTCAGCTGTAAAAAGCAATGAAACTGGGACATTTGTAGGGACATGGATGGACCTAGAGACTCATACAGAGTGAAGTGAGTCAGAAAGAGAAAAACAAATATCATATATTAACACATATATGCAGAATATAGAAAAATGGTACAAATCGACCGGTTTGCAAGGCAGAAATGGAGACACAGATGTAGAGAACAAACACATGGACACCAAGTGGGGAAAGCAGGGAGGGTTGGGGGGGAATGAACTGGGAGATTGGGATACCAAATTGTTCACTCTAAATATATGCAGTTTATTGTATGTTAACTGTATCTCAATAAAAGTTCTTAAAAAAAAGACAGAACTAGTTTAAAGTTCTAGCCTCATTACTTCTTCGTAGATTTCAGTGCCTTGAGCCAATCACTTAACATTTTGAATCAAATTCTATATTTCATTAACTATAAAATGGGATAATAAGTATGTGGGTGATTTAAGGAGATTGAGTATTGAAGTATTAGTTGTCTGTTTTTAAAATTAGTAACTACTCAATAAATTGTAAATTAAAAAAATTCCCATTATTGTTATTAATACTATAATCTTAGTAAGGAACAGCAATGACTCAAAGGGATAACAAAAGCCTGACTATGAAAGTAGCAAAATGGTTAAGTTTATGGAGGTAAAAATTTGATAAATAGCTAATGACATGTAGACTAGGGAGTGATGAATCTTTGAAAAGATGATTCTTGAATATTCTTAATAAAAGAGAGCTGATGACAACCTTGTGATTTCTGGTACTGCCTTATTTACAATAGCAACTATTTTGTCTGTGCCCTTGGTTTTCCTTCAAAAAGAAGGGCTTACTAAAGGAACTTCTCTAAGTAGGAAACACAAGAAAAGGAAAACACCTACAAATACAAACCCAAAACAATGAAGAAAATGGTAATTGGAACACACATGTCAATAATCACTTTAAATGTAAATGGATTAAATGCTCCAACCAAAAGACACAGACTGGCTGAATGGATACAAAAACAAGACCCTTCTATATGCTGCCTACAAGAAACCCACTTCAGACCAAGGGATACATATAGACTGAAAGTGAAGGGATGGAAAAAGATATTCCATGCAAATGGAAGTCAAAAGAAAGCTGGAGTAGCAATACTCATATCAGACAAATTAGACTTGAAAGTAAAGACTATTAAAAGAGACAAGGAAGGGCACTACATAATGATCAAGGGATCCATCCAAGAAGAACATATCACAATGGTAAATATCTATGCCCCCACTATAGGAGCACCTCAATACATAAGGCAAATGCTAACAGCTATAAAAGGGGACATCGACAGTAACACAATTATAGTGGGAGACTTGAACACCCCACTTACATCAATGGACAGATCATCCAAACAGAAAATAAATAAAGACACACAAGCTTTAAATGACACATTAGACCATCTCGACTTAATTGATATTTATAGGACATTCCATCCAAAAATGACAGACTACACTTTCTTCTCAAGTGCACACGGTACATTTTCCAGGATAGATCACATCTTGGGTCACAAATCAAACCTCAGCAAATTCAAGAAAATTGAAATCATATCAAGCATCTTCTCAGACCACAACGCCATGAGACTAGATATCAATTACAGGAAAAAAACTGCAAAAAATACAAACACATGGAGGCTAAACAATTCACTCTTAAACAACCAAGGAATCACTACAGAAATCAAAGAGGAAATCAAAAAATATCTAGAAACAAATGACCACGAAAACACAACAACCCAAAACCTATGGGACACAGCAAAAGCAGTTCTAAGAGGGAAGTTTATAGCAATACAGTCCTACCTTAAAAAACAAGAAAATGATCGAATAAACAACCTAACCTTACACCTCAAACAACTAGAGAAAGAAGAACAAAGAAACCCCAAAGCGAGCAGAAGGAAAGAAATCATAAAGATCAGAGCAGAAATAAATGAAAAAGAAAGGAAAGAAACCATAAGAAAAATAAATAAAACTAAAAGCTGGTTCTTTGAGAAGATTAACAAAATTGATAAACCATTAGCCAGACTCATCAAGAAAAAAAGGGAGAAGATGCAAATCAACAGAATTAGAAATGAAAAAGGAGAAGTCACAACGGACACCTCAGAAATACAAAACATCATGAGAGACTACTACAAGCAACTATATGCCAATCAATTGGATAACCTGGAAGAAATGGATACATTCTTAGAAAAATACAATCTTCCAAGACTGAACCAGGAAGAAATAGAAACCATGAACAGAGCAATCACAAGTACAGAAATTGAGGCAGTGATTAAAAAATCTCCCAACACACAAAAGCCCAGGACCAGATGGATTCACAGGCGAATTCTATCAAACATTTCGAGAAGAGTTAACACCTATCCTTCTCAAACTCTTCCAAAATATTGCAGAAGGCGGAGCACTCCCAAACTCATTCTATGAGGCTACCATCACCCTGATACCAAAACCAGGCAAAGATGTCACAAAAAAAGAAAACTACAGACCAATATCACTGATGAATATAGATGCAAAAATCCTCAACAAAATACTAGCTAACAGACTGCAACAGCACATTAAAAAAATCATACACCACGATCAAGTGGGGTTTATCCCTGGGATGCAAGGATTCTTCAATATACGCAAATCAATCAACGTGATACATCATATCAACAAATTGAAGGATAAAAACCATATGATCATTTCAATAGATGCAGAAAAAGCTTTTGACAAAGTTCAACATCCATTTATGATAAAAGCTCTCCAGAAAATGGGCATAGAAGGAAATTACCTCAACATCATAAAAGCCATATATGACAAACCAAAAGCCAACATTGTTCTCAATGGAGAAAAACTGGAAGAATTCCCTCTAAGATCAGGAACAAGACAAGGGTGTCCACTCTCACCACTGTTATTCAACATAGTTTTGGAAGTGTTAGCCACAGCAATCAGAGAAGAAAAAGAAATCAAAGGAATCCAAATTGGAAAAGAAGAAGTAAAATTATCACTCTTTGCAGATGACATGATACTATATATAGAAAACCCTAAAGACTCTACCAGAAAACTGCTAGCACTCATTGATGAGTTTAGTAAAGTAGCAGGATACAAAATTAATGCACAGAAATCTCTTGCATTCCTATACACTAACAACGGAAGAGCAGAAAGAGAAATTAAGGAAACTCTCCCATTCACCATTGCAACCAAAAGAATAAAATACCTAGGAATAAACCTGCCTAAGGAGGCAAAAGATCTGTATGCAGAAAACTTTAAGACATTGATGAAAGAAATCAAAGATGATACACACAGATGGAGGGACATACCATGTTCCTGGATTGGCAGAATCAACATCGTGAAAATGACTGTACTACCCAAAGCAATTTACAGATTTAATGCAATCCCGATCAGATTACCAATGGCATTTTTCACAGAACTAGAGCAAGAAATCTTACGATTTGTATGGAAACGCAAAAGACCCCGAATAGCCAAAGCAATCTTGAGAAGGAAAAATGGAGTTGGTGGAATCAGGCTTCCTGACTTCAAACTATACTACAAGGCCATAGTGATCAAGACAGTATGGTACTGGCACAAAAATAGAAAAGAAGATCAATGGAATAGAATAGAGAACCCAGAAGTAAGCCCAAACACATATGGGCACCTTATCTTTGACAAAGGAGGCACGAGTATACAATGGAAAAAAGACAGCCTCTTCAATAAGTGGTGCTGGGAAAATTGGACAGCAACATGTAAAAGAATGAAATTAGAACACTTCCTAACACCATACACAAAAATAAACTCCAAATGGATTAAAGACCTACATGTAAGGCCAGACACTATAAAACTCCTAGAGGAAAACATAGGCAGAACACTCTTTGACATACATCAAAGCAACATCCTTTTTGACCCACCTCCTAGAATCCTGGAAATAAAATCAAGAATAAACGAATGGGACCTCATGAAACTTAAAAGCTTTTGCACAGCAAAAGAAACCATAAACAAGACTAAAAGGCAACCCTCAGAATGGGAAAAAATAATTGCCTATGAAACAATGGACAAAGGATTAACCTCCAAAATATACAAGCAGCTCATGCAGCTTCATACCAAAAAAGCAAATAACCCAATCCACAAATGGGCAGAAGACCTAAATAGACATTTCTCCAAAGAAGACATACAGATGGCCAACAAACACATGAAAAGATGCTCAACATCACTAATCATCAGAGAAATGCAAGTCAAAGCCACAATGAGGTATCACCTCACACCAATCAGAATGGCCATCATCACAAAATCTGGAAACAACAAATGTTGGAGAGGGTGTGGAGAAAAGGGAACTCTCCTGCACTGTTGGTGGGACTGTAAGTTGGTACAGCCACTATGGAAAACAATTTGGAGGTTCCTTAAAAAACTACAAATAGAACTACCATATGATCCAGTCATCCCACTCCTGGGCATATACCCAAAGAAAACCATAATCCCAAAAGAAACTTGTACCATAATGTTTATTGCAGCACTCTTTACAATAGCCAGGACATGGAAGCAACCTAAATGCCCATCAACAAATGAATGGATACAGAAGATGTGGCATATATATACAATGGAATATTACTCAGCTATAAAAAGGGATGAGATGGAGCTATATGTAATGAGGTGGATAGAACTACAATCTGTCATACAGAGTGAAGTAAGTCAGAAAGAGAAGGACAAATATTGTATGCTAACTCACATATACGGAATCTAAAAATGGTACTGATTAACTCAGTGACAAGAACAAGGAAGCAGATACAGAGAATGGACTGGAGAACTCCAGGTATGGGAGGGGGCGGGGGGTGAAGGGGAAACTGAGACGAAGCGAGAGAGTAGCACAGACATATATATACTACCAACTGTAAAATAGTCAGTGGGAAGTTGTTGTATAACAAAGGGAGTCCAACTCGAGGATGGAAGATGCCTTAGAGGACTGGAGCAGGGAGGGTGGGGGGGACTCGAGGGGGGGGGCGTCAAGGAAGGGAGGGAATATGGGGATATGTGTATAAAAACAGTTGATTGAACCTGGTGTACCCCCAAAAAAATAAAATAAAATAATAAAAAACAAAAAAACAAAAAAACAAAAAAACAAAAAAAAAAAAAAAAAAAGAAGGGCTTACAGGGCTGCTTGGGAAACACTCAAGTTCACACTAAGAATCCACTGTATGTAAAGTATACTCTGCTTCTGGCCCCATCCATTTGCTTTCTCCTCATTGATACTATAGTGGGGAAGGGATAATTCTTATATTTCCTTTGTTCTCCCATCAGACGCAGACCACCCAATTGACATGGTAAACAATGATATGGCTTGGCATCCTTTCCTACCAGAATATCCCCAAACATAGGATAACAATTTTCAATTCAGTAAATCTGTGTAGATGACTGTTGGGTGGCATGGTTGATTCTAGAATATGTCCCTCCTTGGATAGAGCTCAGCTCCTCTGCTGCTGCGAGCTAGAAGGGTCTGATCAGCTCTTGCTGATGGAGAGAGCTTCACGACATCTCTTTGATTTAGGTTGGTTCTTATTACTGCTGGTGATCTTGGCTTATGTGATGGTTTCCACTTAGATGGTATATGTGATTTTTCTTAGTGTTTATAGTATTTCATTTCCATCTTGGCCCCTTCTATTTTTCAGAGAGGGACAACCATGCCACCATTTAACATCACCTGTACTCAACCTATTCTCTTGCTGTGTACAACTTCACTTGACCTGACAAACTTCTGGGCAGCACTACAACTTTTCTTCCCTTTTCTAACTTTTCTGTGCTTATAGGGTAGCTTAAGCCTTTGTGTGTTCCACACCCCCACCATCATTTTATTCCCAGGTACACACTATAATAATCCTTTTCATCCCTGCTGTCAAGGGGAGAGTCCAATAAGCGAGCAGCCTACAGGAAACTAAAAGCAAGTCTAGGCTCTATGTTCACACTTGACCCAAAGTCAGGGGACATATGTCAAGCTGTCATAAAATTGTTCATGCTCTGCTCTTGTACATCAAAGAGACATGAAAATTGCACATTCACATCAATCTGGGTTCAGGATAAGAGTTTTACTCTTTATGATTCCATTCTCTACAGACCTTTTGGAGTCCTCCTCCAGAACTTGTCTTTCAGGAGATGGGGGAGCACGTTTTTTTTCTTCAGTGGCAGGGTAAGGAAAAACTTTTCATAGAGAACAATACACTCCCTCAAGGGCCAAGGACTCCAAACTCTGAGCCATGACCCTCTCAGCACCCCCTTTAGTCCCCTTACTGGGCTACAGCTGGTCCTACTGTCTTTTCGAAAGACCCATGGGAATTGTCAGGTCCAAACTATTAGTGGCTCTTTTTCAAATGTCTGGTGCTCAGTATTTCTTTTAGTTTAACTTGGAACTCAATACTAGTCTGGGACAATAGGAAAAGTTTTACTTAATATTGTTATCATACAGCTGAATGATAATAATAATAATTAGTAACAGTAATATGCCAGCATTAGCACTGAAAGCCAGAGATAACTAGAGTAAAAGAATTCACTTCCATTCAATAATTATATAAAGAATTTCTGCGCTTTTTAAAGATATAAAAAAAGATAAACAATGTTCAGTTTTAGACTAAAACTGAGGGGCCTTATCCATTTCATAAGTATCCAGAGCCTCTAGTTAAATGGAATGATTATCATGCGGAAACTGAATGGAAGATATATTGGTTCATTAACTTCAGACTAGGACAGCGTGATATTATTCATTTAGGCTTCTCAGAAAGTTTACAGCACCATTTTTAGATAAGACCATCTAAAGTCTGTCCATCTTATTATAAGATAATCCAAAGTTATCTTTTCCCTTAGAGAAGTAAAAGTAAAAAAATAATTTCAGTGAACACTTTCCATTTCTTACTTTATAGAAATATGCTCCTATTTTTCCTATTTTCAGGAAATTTTTAGCTATTTTCCTTTAAACTCTAAGAATCACTGATCCACAGAACTTTCACTTGCATAAAACAATATCAGAAAGACAAGAAGACAACCCTCAGAATGGGAGAAAATACTTGCCAACAAAATGGACAAAGGATTGATCTTCAAAATATATAAGTAGTTCATGCAGCTTAATACCAAAAAAGCAAATAACCCAATCCACAACTGGGCCGAAGACCTAAATAGACATTTCTCCAAAGAAGACATACAGATGGCCAACAAGCACATGAAACGATGCTCAACATCACTAATCATCAGGGAAACGCAAGTCAAAGCCACAATGAGGTATCTCCTCACACCAGTCAGAATGGCCATCATCAAAACATCTAGAAACAATAAATGTTGGGTGTGGAGAAAAGGGAACTCTCCTGCACCGTTGGTGGGAATGTAAGTTGGTACAGCCATTATGGAAAACAGTTTGGAGGTTCCTTAAAAAACTAAAAATAGAACTACCATATGATCCAGTAATCCCACTACTGGGCATATACCCAGAGAAAATCATAATCCAAAAAGAAACATGTACCATAATGTTCATTGCAGCACTATTTACAATAGCCAGGACATGGAAGCAACCTAAATGCCCATCAACAAATGAATGGATAAAGAAGATGTGGCACATATGTACAATGGAATATTACTCAGCCATAAAAAGGAATGAAATTGAGCCACATGTCTTGAGGTGGATAGACCTAGAGTCTGTCATACAGAGTGAAGTAAGTCAGAAAGAGAAAAACAAATACTGTATGCTAACTCATATATACAGAATCCAAAAAAAAAAAATGGTACTGATGAACCCAGTGACAGGGCAAGAATAAGGATGCAGATGCAGAAAATGGACTGGAGGACACAGGGTTAGGGGGGTGAGAGGCGAAGGGGAAGCTGGGAAGAAGTGAGAGAGTAGCATAGACACATATACACTACCAACTGTAAAATAGATAGCTAGTGGGAAGTTGCTGTATAACAAAGGGAGATCAACTCGATGATGGGTGATGCCTTAGAGGGCCAGGACAGGGAGAGCGGGAGGGAGTCACGGGAGAGAGGGGATATGGGGATATATGTATAAATAGAGCTGATTCACTTTGGTGTACCTCAAAAGCTGGTACAAAAGTGTAAAGCAATTATATTCCAATAAAGGGCTTAAAGAAGAAAAAAAAAAAAAAACCAATATCAGAGATGGTCCACTCTGCAGAGAAGGAATCAGTAAAATTAGAATATGTAGACAGTGCCTTCACACAAAATGCTCATATCAAGGGAACACATGAGAATACACGGATGGGACACATTCAGCCTCTGTTCTTACGTGGGTTGAAAATTTTGGAATTCTAAATTAACTCTGAAACTGTTTTAGCTGAAATCTTGCCAATGTTTTCTTTTTATATTACTAGCTTCATTGTGAGAATTATAAACAATTTTCTGTGATGATTAGGAAATATAGTCTCTGAATGCACTTTATTTTACCTGCACCATTAAAAAATAAGCCTTGATGAAAATTCTCTGCTTTGTATTTCAAGTCTTTCCCTATTTAACAGCTTTCTCACAACCACAGAAACACATGGGGAAAGAGTGAGAGGAAAAAAATTCCAAAAAGATAGCTAGCTTATGGTCAAAACATATGGGACAAAGTTGTCCAAAATATTGTCACAACTCATCCATTGACAATTCATTCTATAGTAGAGCCTTGTCAGACCTCCCAGATTCATTGACAGACTATTATATTCAGAATGGCTTTGAAAACTTACAGCACTTAGAAATGCTCTGGAGATATATAAAAATGTCTTTATTTAGAATGGAACATATAACACCTGCCAAATTTGTAGGTTTGAAACCACTTCCAATAAGAATTAAAAGGCCCTCTTCCCAGCTGAAATAGGGCTATCAATATACGACTTGTCTCCTCATGGGAAATAGTGGGTTCTTGTCTCTGATGTCGCAATTTAGTTTAAAATCACTTTCATGATGACAGGGTACATAAGGATGATAAAACTATAAAGATGACAGCCTAATCTTCAAAGATCACTGATCATTGATAAAAGATTAAATAACGTAAACATCTGAAATGCCAGATTATCAGCTGGTTGGCACACTCTCAGTATTGAAGTATGCTGAGACACTACTGATAAGTGAAAAATGCTTTTCCTACATGTAATGCAAAAATACATCCTCCCAAGAGGGGCAAATGAATTGTAATAGCTTTGGAGTTTAAAATGTGCATTTTTTCTCAATAGTGATGTAATATATGTAAAGTGTTAATAAATGGTTTATTGTAAAGTGCTCAAAATTATTTTTCCCCTCAAAATAATGCCTGATTGTTGAGAATTTTCAGCACCCTTAAGTCATAAGTTTTTTGAATTGTAACCACAATTTAAAATATACTTACAAGAATGATTAGACATGCTGGTCCTATAAAACTCCAAATAAAGTTGTTTTCTGTGCTAAGCCAACATCTGAAAAGTAAATAAGAGATAAAATCTATACATTTATTTGTATGTATTTCAACAAAGCAAAATTTTCAGTGATATACAAAGCTTATTCAGAATCCCATTTCAAATATTTATGAGATCATCTTAACTTACACTTTGGTGGTGCCGTAATATCTATATCCCAATGATGCTGAAAATCCAACTACCACAGCTGGGCTGAGATAACCAAAGATATAAAAATTCTTGTGTAAAAATCCCTTGTTGTAGATGACTCCTACAACAATGAGATAGAGGTGGATGCCTTCAATGCACATCCATGCAAAGGCAGCTAAAAAGAAGTAATGCAGCAGCCCAGCAATGATGGAACAGAAGAGCTAGAAAGCAAAGAAAGAAAGAAACCATAAGCAATGTTTACTTTAACATTATTGTAACATAAAATCTTGACTTTCTTCATAAATTATGCCATTTTACATAATGCTTAATCACATCAAAATATCCTTGTCAAGTGTCAGTTTTTTAAATTGTACCACTTCCACCTGATTTAAAAGAACAGTGGCTTCATCAAAGTGAAACATTCACCAGCCCTATAATATAACTAAGTTGCTATTCTTGTCCAGAGATTTATACTTTTTATACATTTATATTCTGTGATAAATTGTGGATTAATCATATGTAAATCATGATTATCTCAGTGACTGTTATGATTTGAGGTGATTACTGATTTGGAGATGCCTTTACTTTAATCATGCTCAAAGAATGAAAATTACTGCTAATACTGTGTTAAACAAAACATAATAAATAATTAAGAGAAAGCACTGAAATTTACAAAACAGACAAATGATGATATATTTTACAAAAATCCCCATTATACAATCACTGTAAGTTATAAGATTATCAGGTAAATCTGAGATGGATTTCAGTTGGATATTATTTATTAGTATTGACTTCACATTTAGAACAAGTGTTAGCCTCATAAGAAATAACAGAAAATGAAGTAGTTATACACTTCTGTATTAACAGAACTAACACAGTCTATTACTGGTGAGATAACATAGCAACATTTATGTAATTTCACTTAATAAAAGAGTATAATTCAAGCATAATGAGATTAGCTACTAAAATATATTCGAGAATACGATATAAGGTTGGGGATGGTGATTTAAATTTGGGAACCACTTTAGTGAGGAAGTGAGATTTGAAATATGGCTTTAACATGGAAAGAATCTGATAAGTGAAATAGGATTGAAAATAAACACTGTAAGGAATAGTTTTGTGGTGAGGATGATGGTGAGATGAAGCTGAAGGAGGAATTAGGCACTGGAGGATAGTAAGAGGTACACAGAATTAACAGATGTTATAAATACCACTGCAAAACCAGCAAACAAAAAGATACGGCGTTTACAGGGTAGCATATACTATTTAAAATAGGTGCTTTGTGGCATCTATTTCAGAAGAAAACCTTGATAACTGATGGTTAGTCTCAGTACTTGAAAGATTACTAATAAGAATGGAAATATAGAGGCAATTTAATGTTTTGTGCAATGCTGATGCACTTCTCTGGTCTCTAACTGCCGGGCGGGTTGCAGCTGCTGCACAGGAAAGCCACTGACTGCTCACCTTTCCCGCAGCTGCTGACAGCATTGACTGAGCACAGCAAGACATTCCTGTTTTTGAGAGACCTGCCATGTGACTCTGGCTGAGGGTCTTCTCAAAGGACTCCCTGACAGGCAAGCTGAGCTTTCCTTAGACTTGCACTGCTGTGTAAGGTGCTGCTACCCACTCATCCTTTCTCCTTTCTTTCCTTCCCTCAGGCTCAGACATGCATCTTGGTCTGATGGCTCTCCAAGTCTCTCTCTTTGCATTTTCTCTCACAGCCATTTCACCTAATAAATTGATTGCTTGTTTTATCCCATTTTAGTGTCTGCTTCTAGGACGACCCAGACTGACACAGCATGGGAACTATTTGATAAGGTTCTAGATCAATGATGGTAGAAAATGGTCAGAAAAGTGCTGTTACTAGGTTGAGCTAATTTATCCTATTTCATCCTGTGAACCGTACCCACTTTTGTGTTGTGTCTCTGTCTTAAACATTATTTCCAGCTCTCTCTCTCCTCTCTGTTTTTGTTTAATGTCCATGTGAAAACAAACCAAACCAAAATAAAAAACAAAACAAGGTTATTTCTTCAGTTTGTTGCCAAGTTTTTACAGTTTATCATAATGAGGGCCACTGTGGTTAATGGAATTAAAAAGCATGTTGCTTAGATACATTAGCATTCCCAAACTTAGAAAAGCCTTAAGAACAAAGTATATAGTGTGTTTACCCCATTAAGCCTTTAATTCCATTTCATGTTTCTATGACATACATATTGAGGAAAGTAAAAATTTAGAAAATAAAAATAGAGAGTAAGGGAGATCTACATACCTTATTAGTATTTGTATTGATCCCAACAAGAAAAACAAGTTCAGCAAGGAATAGGCTACAGCAGAGATTTTTGTGAATTGTTGTCCTGGTGCTTTGAATTTCACTGAAGAACCAGAAGGTAAAAATGCATATGGCAAGGCAAATCAGTGAAATAATTATCCCTAGTTGAGTGATCCTTGTAAGAATATTATAATCTTTAATACCCTAAGGGAAAATAATAATACAGCTGTTAAGAGGATAACTCAGTAGCTCGTCAAAGGAACTACAACATATAATGAACTTCCTTTTTTGGTGAAACATTAATCAAACTGTTCATAAAATGTAAAATTCAAACGTGCATTTAGATAAGAAAATTTTGTACTTTTGAAAATGATCAACATTCAGAGAAATCTGATATAAATCACATAGCATTTTAACAGTTCTGTAATTAGTGATTTTTTTCCCTACGCATAGTATATATTAGTATATGGTTTAACAATGTTATCACCATCAGTTTCCTGATATTAGAAAGGCGATTCATTATTGTAATGTGAAAATGGTTAATTAAAACAGGTTTATCAGTGGTAAGAACAAGTCATTTCTATGCAGTAATTCATTTAAAGACATTACGCAAAGGTATCAGAAATGCTGTATATATAGAATAACAAAACAGTATAGTTGAAGACTTTGAAATGGGAAAGGTTGGTTTCATTCTAACCAGATGGTTTTAAGAGGGATCTTTGTTTATTTAACATTCAGAAAAAAAAATCACCTTTATCACTGACATATGGTTAGGCAGATTTATTTAGTCATGATACATATTTGATGGATTCTTAGTATTGTATAGAAATGAACCTGTAACCTAAAGATTCCAATACATAGATATAAAATAAAAAATTATATAATGTAAAAGCAAGATATTACTAATGTAAAATACATATTAGGAAGCTATTCACCTTAGAGAGATTCTTCATGTTTAAAACTCTTGTAGAGTTCTACACTATTAAAACATGGTATTTGTTATGAATGTGCTAATTCTTATTGACCAGGTATCAAATATTTTTAATGAATTTGTCATCAGTAAAAATAAACTTTCAATACAAGGGAAAAATCCTTAAAGTCCATTATACTTTGAAATGTATAAATATGGTTCTTTTTTTTTTTTTGGCACACGGGCTTAGTTGCTCTGTGGCATATGGGATCTTCCTGGAGCTAGGATCGAACCCGTGACCTCTGCATTGGCAGGCGGATTCTTAACCACTGCACCACCTAGGAAGCCCTAAATATGGTTCTTAAAGCAGCATTAAAAACTAAAAGTCAATGGATAGATATCTAATACACAATCTATTAGATATTACAGATTAGGTAAGTCTTACACTAAAAATAACCAAAGATCCAAACTAGATATGCTATAGAAAGTAGGTAAGAAAAGAAAGACTGAAAAAAAGGTAATGTTGAGACTGTATCAATAAACTGAATATGCTACTTTCACCCAAAGAAAACACAAAAATTAAATATTCTCTTAAATGATATACAGGGGAAAAAAAAAGACAGAGTTATAAATATGAATTGGGAAATTGCCTTACAACAGAAGAACCAGAAGACATCAAAATTGCAAAATGTGTCAGGTGGTTACAGCGGCACGAGGTGTGGGTCTCATTGGAGTATGTCAGCTCACAGCCCTCTGAAGACCAGCTGCCATTCATGTTGTCAGGTAAGTAGTTCCAAAACGCACACCGACTCCTATACTTATCTGTGGTCTGAAAAAAGAGACATTTTACTGATGGGAAAAAGAGAAAAAGTTACACATATGATATCGTTTTGGTTATATTTAAAATACCATTTTGCACAGCAATATAATTAAAACCATGCCTAAAAAGTGAAGCATAAAATCAACACTAAGAAGTGAATGCTGCTGTTGTGTGAAAACACTGAAGTTAATATTGCAACCATGCTACATTTTATCAACCCTGTGTCACGAAGTTGTGAAAATTATTGTCAACTGAGATCATGTATGTCATTTAGAATGGTGCATGACATATCTTATTATCTTCAATAAATGCTTATTGAATATGCACTAGATAGTCATTGATCCAGGAGCTAAAAACACAACACTGAACAAAACAGAAAAGGTGTTTGCATTGTTGACCTTACATTCTAATGAGGAGATGATAAATTTTTAAACAAAATAAATAAGGCAGGGAAAGGAGAAAAAATAATCTGAGGAGGCTTTTACTATGAAACGATATTTAAGCAAATATTTCAGTTAAGTGAGAGTTTGAGCCCTAATGACCTGCGAACAGAGGGTTCTGGACAGTTGGAATGGAAAGTGGAAAAGCTTTGAAGTGAGACTCAGTGAAGGCCTTCCAGAAACATCTGGAAGGCAGTGCAGTTCCAGCAATGAATGAGGTAAAGGATAGTGAGTGTAAGATCAGAGATAGACAGGGGCTGATCAAATAGACTACAGGATGGCTGTTCAATAAATAGCACAGTTCTCCTTATCACATATTAATATTAATATTAATTAATCATATCACAATACCTAATTCACTGTAAGTTTTAATAAGTTATTCATAGAATGCTGTATACCTATACTTTTATATAACAATTTGTAGTTAACTAGGTGCTTTCTTACCTACTTTGTTTAATTTGATTCAAAACAGCCCTGTGAAGTGGGTGTTGTGTTAAGAGACCAAGAGATGTCAAAAAATATATTCAAGACTAATCACTGATAAGTGGAGTAAAACAGAGTCAAACTCAAATCTTCAGATAATTATTCATTAAAGAAAATATTAGTTGAGTATCAAATACAAGCACCGTGCTAGGAGCCAGGGATTCTCAGTTGAAAAGATAAAGCATCTGCCCTCAAAGATGACAGAAACCCAGATGATTTTAATACAGTCAGACAATTGCTTTAATGGCCTATATACAAAATCCAACACTTGGATCAATAGTTGGAGCACTGGCCAATTTGATTGGAGTAAGTCTAGGAAGACAGTGATTGAGCTAAAATTGGAGAGATGACAAGAAACTTTTTCAAAGAGGTCAAGTTATGTGAAGAAAATTGAAACTGTACATCCAGTTCTTCCCAAACAGCCAGGAACGTACCCAATCCCACTCTTGCTAAAACAAACAAACAGAACAGATAAGCTAGAGGAGTCAGAGGGACTCTAGAATTGAGGAACCAGAGTCAGCTGAGAGCACATCATTCACAAAACAGGGTGTTAAGTGAGGGTCTGTCTACATGCTGAGCATCCACCATCGCCTCCCACGTTCTTTTTATTCTCCTGATCCTTGCAGTGAGCTTCTATCTTTAGGCATGAGACTAAAAGTTTTCTGGGAAACTAAAGGCCCAAGAGGAATGACGTTTAAGTAGTGATCTTCAGGATCTTCCAGTGCGATGGCCAGAAAATAGCCTGATGATAACTCTCTAGGGAAGCACACCACTACAACAAGCCACCTGAACACATAATCATCTTTCAAATGTCTCATTATTAGATATGGATGGATGGCCATGAACCACCAGACCTCTAAGGACATGAAAGACAAAGAACAAAAAGCCAGCAAGCCAAAGAGAGGAAATCAGGAGCAACACAATGGAGGGAGTAGAAAATAGGTTTTTTAAAATATAAATGCTACCACAGAGAGATACTGCACCCATGAAACAAAAGCAGAGTTCAAAAAATAAAGGTTTCCAGTTATAATTAAGTATAAAGTAGAAATAAAATATGTTAAAAAAATTAAAAATGTAAAAGAAAACTTAAAAAAAAAAAAAGGCCTTAGAGGCTCAGGTGGGGAGTCCAATATTTACATAATAGGTATAACAAGAGAAGAGACCAGAGAGGAAGAAATTACCAAACAAATAATAATAGAAAATTCCCTAAAACTGAAGGCAACATATTTTCAGACCGAACAGAATCACATAAATCCTGGTACAATGAATGAAGAAAGATCTACACCAAGGTTCATCTTTGATTGAATCCTGAGAATAAAGATAAGATCTCAAAAATGTGAGAGAGAAAGAGAGACATCATATGCAAAAGAATGTAAATTTTAAGTAAAATATTAATTGTATGCGACTTCCCCAGGTTAACCTGGAAAGCTAAAAAACAATGAGTAAGGTCTAGAAAATTCTGAAGAAAAAATTATTCACAATTTATAACTCTATACCATGGAATTTATCTAACAAGTGCAAGGATAAGACAGAAATATAGTATATACTTATCTAACAAGGTAATGCAAGAGCTCAAAAAATTGACTTTCTGGGTACCTTTCTCAAGAGTCACTGGAGAATATGCCAAAATACAGAGATAAACCAAGAAAGA
The DNA here is from genome assembly GCF_030028045.1 of Hippopotamus amphibius kiboko. Lineage (NCBI taxonomy): Eukaryota > Metazoa > Chordata > Mammalia > Artiodactyla > Hippopotamidae > Hippopotamus > Hippopotamus amphibius. The sequence continues at coordinate 66,163,030 of NC_080186.1, read as the reverse complement.
GGAATCACTGGCTCAGGGAAACACTGAATCTGCCACAGGAGAGAGGACAGTTGTATGTCCAGGATAATAGTGACAGGGATGTCTAGGCTGATAGCTGTATAGCAGGCAAAGGGTAGACCACCCAGAAAGGATCAAGTTCACAGAGGCCTAAAAAGTATGTCTCCAGAACATTAATTTAGCTGATAATCTTATGTATTTGAATGTTTTATAAGGAGATTTATAGTACTGTCAGAAAGTTTGGGAACTAATTAGTAATGGATAAAGAGAAATCAAAGCAAGCTAAAGAGAGGAATTTACTAACACCAGGAACATGATTCAGCCTCATGATTCAGCTGTATATTACACACTGAAAACTGATTTAACTCAAAATTTGATGAAGCATGGGAGGATGAATAGTTGGGGGAGTGTGTGGATCAGTGGGGGAGATATGTATAAGAAAAGTAAATCCACATTTTCTATAAATGAAAGGCAATAGATCATACCTATTTTTTTAAAGCTTAAAATAAGAGGAGTTATTGAGTTTGAGGTGAAGGAGGCAGAAGGTCAATGGAAAGTGCTTTCCCTTTTTCATAGGAAGCCAGAAACTTGAGCCTATTTGTTAGCTGAGACACTGGGACTAATGTGGAGAGATTCAGGAAAGTGGAGGTAATGGACAAAGCATAATTTCTTGGAGGTAGGTTGGGGAGAGATTCAGAGAACAGCATTGGGCAGGAGAGTATCAGAGCTTCTGTATCAGAAGCACGGATTCTGGAGAAAGACTGTGGGTATGAAATCTTGTTTTGTCAGTTGTTGCTAAGTGACTAGGAGAAAGTCATTTAATTTCTCAGAGTCTGTTTCCTTACCTGTGAAATGGAGATAACAGTACATACCTCATAGGGTTCTCGTGAGAATTAGAACAAAGTGTGTTCCCATGTAAACATTACTAAAGTATGGATTGCTATAATTATTATCATTGTTATCTGTATTATTATAACAACTATAATTAATATTCCTCCAAAGCAGGGTCCCCGGCCTGTTAGGAACTGGGCTGCACAGCAGGAGGTGAGCGGTGGGTGGGTAAGTGAGCTAAGCTTCAGCTGCCACTCCCCATCGCTCCCCATCGCTCACATTACCTCCTGAACCATCCTCACACCCCTTCCTGTCCGTGGAAAAATTGTCTTCCACAAAACTGGTCCCTGGTGTCAAAAAGTTGGGACCGTTGCTCTAAGGTAATGAAGTATATAGTAGTTGGTGAAATTACAAGTAAATTATCAGGGAATCAGGAAGTGGAAGGTGTTATATTTGAGATACCTTTGATTTTCCTAGAGAATAAAATGGAATCCAAATTTTATTCTCAGAGGGAAGCCATGGATTAGGTAAATGCGTTGTTAGAAGAAAGTGATAAAACTTCAGAGTAGTCATCACTTTGAATGGGAAAATAACTTGAACAGAGAAGAAGATTAAGGATATCAAGTTTTCTCATTAACTATAGTGAAGAACTTTTGTGTAAATGTGTGTTTTGTTTTGTTGCTGTGTCAAACAGATATTGGCGAAGTGGGTTGCCCTTGGCACCTCTTCAGCTGCCAAAACATTCCACTGATAAAAACTGTAGAAAAACCATGAAACCATGTAAAAGAACAATGTTTGTTTTCTAGTATCAAAAGATCATTTGCATTTAGCATTTGAAAATATCTAAATTTAGTTTCCGTTCTTCAAACATTTCACACCTTTTTCCCTCAACAGAATGCCGCCAATATTTAGGTTTGAGCTACTATTTACTTGCATTTTCTATACATCAATTTCTCTCTACATCAGATGTCTTTCTTTACAGTGACACATTTGTACTCTGTGTAAGCATATAAAGTGGCACCTCGATATTCACAGGGGATTGATTCCAAGACCTCTGCACATTCTTAAATCCAGGTACTCAGGTTACTTATGTAAAATGGAGTAGTATTTGCATATAACCTATGCACAACCTTCCGAATACTTTAAATTATCTTTAGATTACTTATAATACTCAATACAATGTAAATGCTATGTAAATAGTTGACAGCCTGCAGTAAATTCAAGTTTTGCTTTTTGGAACTTTCTGGAATTTTTTCCCTTGAATATTTTCCATCTGTGTTTGGTTGAATTCACAGATGTGGAACCTGTGGATACGGAGGGCTGACTGTGTGTTCTTTTAGTCTCCTGTTTCCCATAAACAACTTCAAGGTTCTCCAAATAGAGCTTCTGAGGCACTTTAATCATATTCTAGGACTGAAATTCAGTTGAAAGCCCAAGAAACCATCAATTGTAAAAATGCAGCAAACAATGTAATTTTGAGTTTTCCTGTTCACTTTCAAGTCTATAAAAAATCTAAATACTTGGCTATTTCTAATCATTTTTTTTAATTCTATGGTTTTAATTACACATAGGTTTGAAAAAAGATTTAGAATAACAATAAAAGAGTAAAGTGGTCTCAGGTGATTTCTTTATGAAATATTATGAACTTCTCTGTGATTTCACTTTAATCAGCATCCAAATCCTTGCAAGTATTATTTTATATGGCACTTATTAACCAAACACCTCCCTCATCACACAAGTAACATTTATCTCTTTAATACCTTTTTTATAACTTCTTCCTTGAAGGTACGGAGACTTCCAAAATGAACAATGTACTTAAAACTAAAACTAAAATGTAGCTTAATTACAGAGAATCAAATACATAAAATTCTTTGGCATTTATTAGAAAGTTTAAAAAGCATTGAAAGTACAAAAATATTTTATAGAAAAATTAGTTGAAACCACTTTACAAATTTCAATTTTGAATTTGTGTTTTTAAACTCAAGAACTCACATACAATTAAAGTGACACTACAAAAAAATACTCATTTTTTGAATGCTTCACAATCATAATCAATAGTCAACAGAAATACAACTTACCTTTATGTGGCTTAATGTAAATGTTATTTTTTCAAGTTCATACAAAGTGGGTGGGCTTGAGCTAATTGAGACAGAAATTACTGAAGAGATGACTCTTCCCTCCTCTTCAGCTTTATCATAACTTTGAGGTTCCAATAAGAAGTTGTCAGATGATGAAAACAGAGGACCGATGCTCTTATAATATAAAAATGCAACTGCAACACTGCCTGTCAATCAAATAAGTGTATTCAGTGAAATTCTTAAACATAAAAATTGACCAGGACAAAGGGAGTCATATAGATTCCCAGATAATGAAATGTGGGTCATAATATATCTATGCTTACATTGTCAAACCATAATAAGACATATTCTCTGACCTCTATGACTCTGAAACTGATCGTGAACTGCAGCATCTCCTTGGCATAAACTATATTTAGGAGAAAAATAGTCCTAGATAAATTTATAACCAAGTGCTGACTAAGAACCAAGGTGTAAAGTATATTCATTTGAAAAATAAAATTTTGACTTACTACTTTGCTGGGCAAATATATGAATTAGAAAGATATTGGGAGAAAATTATCAGAGATTTAAGTATTCAGAAAATTTAGAATTGAAAGAGTTGTGAGATGCCACCGAGTTCAACCTCACGCTCACTGAAATGTTTCCTATTTCAATTGATGACATAGTTATGCAATCTCAGGGTGGGGAATTTATTGCCTTTCCAGGCAGGCATTTATCCGAACCTCTGACACACCCCAAATGCAGCACATCTGCACATAACCGGATACTAGAAATGTTACCTGATCAGTATAGGCTTATCACGTGATTATTTTTCCCTTAGCCTGGATACTACACCTATTTTAAGGGATCTCAAATTGCCTTGATTTTTGTAGCAGCTCATTATCACTGATATTAAGTGTGTGAACAATTCAACATCGACATCTATTATCTTTTAAAATTCCTATTGTCACTTAGGTCACATTCCTTCTCTGTTGTACAGAATTAGGGACAGTAAATTGAGGAATTTATATTTAGAATTTACTCTTGGAATTTTAAGTTCTGGTTATAGTCATTGATCCTACTTGTGAGTCCCTGGGTAAACGTGCACTTTCTCACGTATAACATATGGTAGTGATATTCCCCCTGGCTACTTACTGGGATAAGGTGGACACCAAATGAAATTATACGAGAGAGTCTTCTGTAAAATGTAAGATGCTGTAGTAATATGATTATTGTTATACTTATTAACTAGAAACATTATACGTTTGCTTTAGAAACTTGGACAACTTAGGAAGAACTCTATCATATTCATTTGTTTCCTCAAACACCAGCAAATAATTTGAAAAGCATAAATTAATCAAAATCACTAATACAAATGTTGATAATGTCATCAAAAACAAAGGACTGTGATACAAAGCTGGAACCCTCCACATCACAATATCACACTGATAAATAATATTCTTTGGATATGGTTACATGAGCCAGAAGTTGCAGAAGTGTATACTATTCACATTTTCTATCTTAGTATAAAAAGGTACCCCAAGACACTGCTAAGAGGCTTGCTAAAATTCAGATACATTACATATTTCCCTAAACTGCCAGCCCAGAAAACTTACACCAAAGAAATAATGTTAGTATAAAGTGGTTGACCTAGTGAAATTATGAAGGCTCCAGGAGATGACAACTAGTCTAGCATTTGCTATGGACAGACCAGGGATGGAAGCAGAACCTAGAGACCTCTCAGGTGAACTTGACCTAGTCTAATTGATCAACCAGTTCATGCAACAGCAACTTCTCAGAGGTTGTAGTAGGGGGTGATCCAAAATCAAGTGAAGCACCAAAAAGATAATTTGGATTTAAAAATCTACTAGTCACTCCGATCCTTTCTAAAGGAAAATATTTAACATCAATTTTTGACTTTGGGTTAAAGGAGACTTATGCCGTGTAGAATGGTCCAAAATCCCTTTTTAATCTTTTTCTGAATATTGTTTCAGTATTTGTTTATTTTTATCATTTGGAACCTATTTTAACTCCCATGATTTCTCACTAATTCTAGGCCTGATCTGGCTTTTAACTCTCATGTCAGATCTGTACCTATTTTCAGTAAACTAGGGGTTCATTCACTAATGATAAGCATTAAAAATCAGTATATAAAAAAAGATTAAAAATCCGTCTGTGCCTCCCTTACTTTCCTAGTAATGACACTATGTAGCTTTTAACTAATGAATGTTTTTATTAATGATTTTGTCAATAAATGAATAACCACATGTAGATATCATCGAGTGGGTTTGATCTGTGTGTTATGGTTGCCCTTATTTTTAAGATTCAACCTTGAGGAAAACAAATTTTCTCCCTCTGCTTTCTTGAGAGCTGATATTACTGTCCCTTTCAAATGTCAGAGTTTGCATGCGTGATTATGAAATGTAACAAAACTACCATACACTCAGACAGCATCTCTTTGAGATATTAATTCCATGACAATTTCATCATCTGTCACTATGATAAGTATTTTCAATGTCTTTATTCTCAACTTCTAAATACTACTCAAATTGTCTTTGATAATACAACAGTTTAACACATTCTTTGGATCTGCTCCTAAATATTATGTGTGTGCTTAGTTAATTAGAATATGATGTAATGGGGTAAGAACCATGGGTTCAATGGCAGTATGGCTTAGTTATTTTTGCTTTTTATGGCCATCTGTTTCTTACTTTTGAATTAAAAAATGACAAGAAAAAATGGAGAAGATAATATCAATGGATTAGAAAAAATTCCCACATTAGCGCTGTAAAAATTTTTTTAAAAAGATGTTCTTCTGAGAATGAATATGCAACACGCTTTTCAACAATAAAGACCACATATTTTTTAATGAAATGATATCTGTAAAAGTGACATATGTGTATTAATATATATATTTTCCATTTGTATGTATGACTACCCATACATGCTTTGAGAAAATATTATAATTCAGGTTTTTCCTATTTTGACCTATACGGGAAAAACAACAATTCTTTTATCAGAGATTTTCTTTTTTCTAAGTGCATTGCACTACGAGAGCAGATAAATGGTTAAATTAAAATATCAGCTGCTAGTTTGCCTGTGGTTAGGTGACAAGGAAAAGCTGGTCAGGGCTGATTTCTTTGTTTACTCCTTCCCTTCAAGTCTCAGTTCTGTATTATCTGTTGATGTACATAGAGACAAATCTGTTAAATTCTTGGGTCTTAGTTCCATTATCCATAAAATGAGGATAGTATGTTAGATAATCATAAAGTCACGTGCTACTTCTTGCATTCTCGGGTCCCATTTCTTAAGAAATCCTGACTTGAGTTTAGTTGAAGAGTTTACTGTACGAAGACTAAGAAATGCATGGAAGAGATCCAAGCTTCTACCTTTTTGAACACTATCTCTATTTGTCTTCCTCCTACAATCCCAAATTCAGTCTCATAATGAGGAATAGGAAGGATTATTGAAGAAGAAATATTAAAAGAACTCTACAAAAATTATAGCATCTACTGACTGCTGCAAAATAAGGAATAAAATCATACTTCCTTTGTATACCTCCACTGGGATCTTAACAATATGAGACAATTACAGAGTTGGAGGATCAAGCACAAGAAGGACCTAGATATCATCAGCTAAAATTCTCCCCAGGTATTTTTATTATAATGAAAATCTCAAATACAAGTATGGAAATTCTGTGTATAAACATAAAATATTTTTCTATAGAAAACCACACACGTTATATGCACATATAATACAATCAAATGTATGGTAGTTATTGCAAAACATTGAAATATTGTATATAAGACTGTCAAAGTCCTACCATTTGAATCATATGCAGCTTTCCTCTTTGGAAATATCTTTACATTATCTCCGACCATATTCATCTCGGGATGAATATGTTTCATGTGATATGAATCAAAAAAGAAAGCTTTGAGAGCTGAAACGAAACCACGAAAATCATAAATACTCTGAAATTAGTTTAATCAATGTGTTTATCTAGTTAGAGAATTTCATCCATCATTATTATATTTCGACTTCTTAATTATGGCAGGTAGAATGAACATATTCAGAACATGATGTTTGGACATTATAATCTGCATTTAAAAATCTGATTCTAGTATATGTTTTTGATTTCACTATAGCATTCAGCATTTAATTCTATCTTCAATGAATAAAATAAAAGAAAATATGTATGTACACAAAGAAGCTATAAATCATAATTACTAAAGCAGACAAGCAATTACAATGTATTAGAGGATGACATCTACAATATAATTTGCTACATACAGAGTGATTGAATTAAATGATTGAGTGGTAATTTCCTTACCTGGTGCATTTTCACCTTTTTCATGCAGGAACATCACAGAAATTTATGCTCCTATATATGAGTCACAATGCTTGCTACCTTAATTTTGAGTAACTGGTGAATCCTGCTGAGATAATGATTTTTGTATATCTATTGCTACATAGCAGGGTAACACCCAGAAAATATAATAGAAGTGTGTGCAATGATTATTTCAGGAAGTGCACCTTGTTTCCTCAAACAACTTTACAGGCAGCCTCAATATGATCCCGATTCTTAATGTGTTAAGTATGAGATTTCATAAAGCAGGAAACATTCTAACTTGCTATGTTAATGGCTTTACATTATAGAAAGACAAAGGATTCCTAATGAGAAATTTAAATATACTACATTCAGGACAAAGATATCAACGTTAAAAATAAAAAACCACCTTCAGTGTTCAACATTAGGAAAATAGGCAATGGTTACATAAAATACGATCTATCCACAGACTATTGCAGAGACACTAAAAATTATGCTCACGGTGTGGTGCTGGGAGTCAGGATGGCATTACCTTTTAGGGGGCAGGGAGTGGCTGGCAGGGGGAATGGGGGGTCTTCTGAGGTGCTGTTTATACAGATGTGTTCACTTGGTGAAAATTCAAGTTATATTCATTTGATATGTGTACTTTTCTGTATGTGTGTTATATTTCAATAAAAATTTAACTTAAAATTAAATATACTACATACAGAAAATCTGTCTGTACTGTGATTGGTCAAGACAGATACTACCAAGTTATGAGATAACAAGGAAGTAACGTGCTGTGAGCATTTTAAATGCTAAACATTTCAGAGATAGGAAAAGGTGGACGTTGTAAGTAGGCAGCAAATCCTAGGAACTCCTCCTTTTTATTCACACTTCATTCATAACCACTCTCGTGATATGCATCTCCATTCATGTCCACATTGATAAAACAACTGCCAATTTCATTCACAATATTTTAAATACTTTTCTTCTCTTTTGAGAATGGCTTGTTTGGAAAACTCTATTGCTTTGAAATTGGTCTTGGCTTCTTACCTATGTCGCTTGAATTGGTGTCAAACTGAATGGTCTTGTGAAAGCGCTGAGATATCCTTAAGGCAGCCTGCTCAGCAGCATGTATCAGTTTTGTAAGATGAGTTCTTCTATGGTTTGTAGATAACTTGTCCCAAACTATAAATGTATCCTTTTGAACAAAATTATTCACAGTTTTTACCAATTCCTGTTGAAGAAGAAGTGTATCTTTTTAAAATGTTGGACTCACATTAATCACAGATATAAGGACAATTTTAAACCTCAATGATATTGAGTTAAAGCTCAACATACTTACAGTAAGAGTTGAATTAGAAAGGGTGTCCTTGGCTGAATTTGTATTATTCATACAACCCAGTAATGGGGATGCTTCCGCTAATACTTCTGTGTATGTAATTATATCCATCGGTGAAAGATCTTTCACAGAATTTCTATAGACTTCTTGAAGCAAAGCCACAGGTTCTTCTATGTGTCTAATCTGAACAAAAATGAGTCCAGAAAAAGGAAACCAGTTTAAAGTGCTACTGGATCTTTCAAGAATAAATGTTGTACATTAAATATGTTCTGAGTTTGGTTTTTTTCTCCTATACATTAATAAGTTATCAGACTATACCTAAAGCATAACACGAAGCAATGAAACCTAAAATTGTTTACAAAGGATTAGCAAATAGCTTAAAAAGCATAGAAGTTACTTCAGAAAGTAACTTCTTCAATACATGTTTGAATTTATCACTTTAAAGTTAGTTATAATAAACTATAACTTAATTTGAATTAGATTTTAACCAACCAAAGAAACTTTTTTACATGATAAAATGGCAATGTGCTTTACCTGACTGTTAATGACTCAGGTTGAGACTCACACTTCTAATCACAGGACAATAATGTCATGAATGTCCTACTTTATTCACTCTTTGAAATAATATTTACTTCGGTGTACAAAATCTAGTTGCATTCAACTGTCTCCTTAGAATGTAGAAATGGCCTGGGATCAAAGTGTGTTTTTACTAATTTATCTATCAAGTTCCTTTAAATGTTGAAAATAACTTTCCAGTACACTGAATAGTGAAAAAGTAACTTAAGTTAAATATGTAAGTCTTCTTCAGTACTTTGGGGATTTTCAAATCAATCCTATTAAATATTTAGATCTCTATATGTAAATAGTTTCACCTCTACGTGACAATCAACTGCTTGTTACTCTTTTAAAAAATGTGACTTAAGAAAAGACTTTAACTGAAATCAAAATGTGAAAATAGAACAAATTTTTAATTCAACACCTTTACTCACTTTTGTTAAAGTTTTATTAATATTCGCGGCAATACAGGCATTATCTAAATGGCAGTCCAGATTCACAATTTCTGTAGAAAAAAACAGATTATATATTAAGTCTTAAAAAATATTTTTCCTAAGATAATTATATTGATTCCAATGATTCTGCTCTCTTATTTAGACATTAATAACATTCTCATCATTTGTTTCATTTTCATTTATTTTATTCATGAAAATTTAATTATTTAAAGATTTTCTCATTATTCATTATTTTAAAATTTTATTCAGAATAAAAATTCATTTATTTTTATTCATTAAAATGCAATATTTTATGAAAATAGAAAATTGTAGTTACCCTAAGGAAATAGGGTATGTTAATTACATTAAACATGTGGTTTACATCTTCCATTAAATAAAACTATAACTTTTCTTATTTCATTTTATAGGTAAAGGACTACTGGAACATTTCTTGGAAGATGTAGCTCCTTGATACTTCACAACTGTGTAGTACATATTTCACATAGTGCTTTGATAATATATAAAATTTAATAATATAATTTACCTTGGCAATAAGTGCCATCATTAGTTGTGAACTGTGAGTTTCCTGTGGATGTCTGATATCCTTCCTTGCAGGAGCAGTTATATCCACCATCCACATTTTTACATACTGCATGATCACCACAGGCAAATGATTCACTGCACTCATCTATATCTGGACATATTTGAAAAATTAAAATTTTAATTTAGTTGCTCATATAGTTGCTACTTTGTTGATAATAGTGTTACATACAATTAGTGATTTCATATCAAATTTTATAAGAAAGCAAGAAAAATTCCATCGCTTGGAAAATGACAGAGCAAACAACTGCATATATATTTTTAACTTTGATTACGTCAATCCATTTTGACAGTATATTAAAAATGTTATTCATAGACCAACACTTGAATTGTTTTCTGAATAGCATGACTCATCCAACAAAATCAATAGAGTAACTTCAATCATTGATGATGTAATATTTATTCCTAATTAAAGACCTAATTTTTTAAGATACATTCAGAATTCTTTGTTTTCTAGTATTAGATTAAATTGACTATAATAACTCAGTTTAGAGTAATCTGGAGGGCTAAAAAGAGTGGCCCATTTTCTATCCAAAGCCTCATTTTCCCATATAAGTTAACCTAAAAATTAAGATGTAGCAGAATGTGTGACTCAACTCCCTTAAAATTTTACCAGAACTTATTACTTTTGTTCAGGTTATATTTTACTATGATTCTTAATACACAGTCATCATAGATAAAGTAACAAATCATACAGAATTGTCTTAGATTTTCAGTAGCTATATATCAAAGCTACAATAAAAATGGTAGGTTATAAACTCACATAATTTATATTCTTAATTTAAAATTTTACATACTATGGTGAACAGTGAAATGTCTTAAAGTTATAAATACAGTATAAATATTCTGCCAGTAGGCAGAGATCCAATAAGAATGATTCCAAAGAACTGAAGAGTCCAGATCATTACCTTAAACTAATGCACAGGTTTTTGTGCTGCTAGCCTAGCTCAGACATCTTAGAGCTACTCTATGTTAGATTAATGAATAAATCTGTAATCTTGTATATACAATTTGATTTTTAAAAACTCACGGAGTGGCACAATACTGTTTGCCATAAAAACGGGGAGTAATCAAAGTCCAATTAAAATGTCATCTAGCTGAAGTATAGCTGATCCTAACTCCTTATTTTAAAAATGCAATAATGGCACACACAAAAAACAAAACCCATTAAGCCTCACACCACCAGAAACTGGAACTGACAGTAAGTCTCTTGCCAGTTCTTGAAGAAATTTCCGTTAGGTGATGGTACTGGACTTCGGAAGACTACTAACTACCTGAAAAAGAGGTAGAAAACCCCTTGTTCTTCTGCCAAGTCTATATAGTCACGATCTGTACTACCCAGAAATCCAAGTCCTCTACTTTTAAAGAAACAAATGCTGCCCTAGCACTCTCGCCCTCTTCCTTGAATTTCTATATATATGTGTGTCCATAAACTGCCACTCCACAGGGGGGAAAAAAAAATAAGGACAGAAATCAAGGAGGGGGTGATAGCAGGTTGGCTCTCAGGATCTGGAGAATCATTAGTGAAACATTCTGGGTTGGGCTGAAGTAAAGAAACCAGGTGGGAGGGCAGACTAGAATTATTATTTTTCATGAAATCAATGAAGCGAGAAAAAAAAATGAGAAAGCAAAAGACTAGTCTTATTTGGAGCAGTGCTGAAGAAGTCATTTGTGCAGTACCCAAATGGGGATAATACCCCAACGAAGGTGTGACGAGATCCATGAAGTAGCATAAATAGAACAATTTATTTCATGGGAAAGAAAGCTATGTTCTCTGCATACCCCCATTTCATATTTTCAGATACCTTCTATGCCTAACCGAAAATGACGTGTTGATGTCTCTCAATTTCAAAATCATTCAAACGTGCAACTTTTCTTGGAAACTTTGTCCTAAACCCAATCTCTGAGCAACATACTGATCTTGGTTCTACAAACTCCATTTTCATCCTCCCTTGTGCCCTTTGGACACAGGTGTACACAGTCTTGGTGCTCTTGACGGTTTCAACATTCCCCTGTGCATCCTCCACACCCTTAGGTCCTTACGTTGGGGTCTCTGCTCTGGTTCCAGCCCTCCCAGCACCCACTCAGCCATTTGCTATCCCAGCACGTCAGCCTTGGACCAACTATGGTATTTCAGCTTCTGAATTCACCAAGTGACAGAATGTTAATCTGTAAAAATAATGAAGTCACACCCTGGAAGACGAGCATTTGAGATTAAGATTATGCAAATTTTTATATTCTGACTCCAAATATTCTAAAAGAATATTAATCACCTTACCAAAGTAATGTTTTTCAAACCTTAATCATCCCATCAAAGATATATTTTCTGAATTGTTTATACTTTCCTTGTTTACATGATTGTTTCCCTAACTTTTTACTAAAATGTAGACATGAGGTTTGCTGAATTTGATATCCTTCTCACTCTGGGCCTCGGTAGTAGAACTTACTGAGTTTAACCTAGTAATGGAATGTGTGACCACCACAACTGGCTATGTGTCAGGGTAGTCAAAGAGCTTCCGCTATCATCAGCAAATCACTCCTTGTTACCCAGTAGTATAAAGCAATTCATAAAATACTGAGAGTATCCCATGCCCCAATGGGATGAAACTGGCTTAGCCAAAATGAATGTGACTGCCATTTTATATCAAGATCCACACTAACATCTCTTGCAATTTCTTCTAGGGTGTAATTGGATCTAATAAAACCACTACGTATCCTCCTTCCTACAGGTAAAGGCCCTGTAGAAGACCTTAATTTAAATCTTGATTCTAATACTCATTAGCTCTGTGACCTAGGGTAGTACTATAAGAATACTTTTAACTCAAAAGAGTTCTTTTTCATAACCAACAAGGAAACGTATGTAAAGGTGTTTGGACGCGTGCCTAAGATATAGCAGGTACCTGATATTGTAATTGGGAATCAGTTCCAGTGATTCCATTCATATTGTGTGTTTTCTTAATAGCAGGAGTCCTGTAAGTATGTATGTTTAGAGAAAACACATTGATAACGAGTGTCTCATTGAATTGCCATGTTTTGGTACTCCCTAGAGCTGTAAACAAGAAAAAGAACTCCTTCCCCCATTATCATGAAAGCTAAATTGCTGCTGTACAATTATTTCAGTCAGGCTAGAATGGACAAACTATGTTTAATAATTGATCCACTTTTTCCACTACCAACCTAACACTCAGCTTAACACTAATAACTCAGTTTCGCTAGATGTAAGTAAATCATAACACGAATTTCCATGTTTTGCACATCAAAAAATTCATTTGTTACTTTTTCATTAATAAGGTTATGCTTGTCTACAATGAGCCAACCCAGCAGTATTTTACCATAATCTTCTTTCAAAACATGATCATATGATTGTTTTGATTTTTATAATTTTCATCAATAACTGAATTTTTTAATGTTGTTTAACTCCCAGACTGCAAAGAAAAGATAAAATGTTCAATTACTGGAAGTAATTTGCAAAGACAAAATTGAAAGTTAATATTATTCAAAGCCAGAAAAAAAAAAATCTGTACTTATCAGGATACCTAAGGCAATAGGACATAAAAAATTACAAGTAGTAAACACTGTTCTTAAGCACACAGAAAACATGAAGCTGTTCTTGGATTCTATTCATCTGGTTTTGGGAAAGTCACTTTACCATTGGATGCCTCAGTTTCCCCACTTGTGAAATGCGAGTCTAGAACAAGGTCTCTCGGGAGCTGGGCACCAGAAGTTCTGTTTTACTGTGATTCCAAGGAAAAGAAAAACAGGCATGATGTTGAACTCACTGCAACAAAATTACCTCATCTGTGGAAAACAGTACTTGAAAATACAGACTAAAAATAAAGAATTTTGCTTGGGTCATTTCTTGCCCTGTATTGGAGTTTTCATTATGTATTTATAGAGGTTCTTAATGACTATAATTACCAGACATGTCAAATTTAAGGATCAGCTAAACTTTTAAATCAGAAGCAATACACTACAAGGTGATACACTAATGTAAAAAAGAAACAGAATTATGGTTCTCTGTTCAAATTCCCTGAGGATTATCATAGTGCACAATGAAAATTACTACAGGACTGGCAAAAAAAAAAGAAAAGAAATAGCAGTTCTGCTTCTGAAAAAGGCTTAACCTTTAAGGACAACAAAGTGGGTGAGAAATAACAATTTTCTGGAGAGTGACTTTTTTCACTGAATAATTCATCAAACAAAACAGGTAGAAACAGAAGGACTCAACATTGGGTATCAGGTTTTTTTTTTTTTTTTTTTTTTTACTTTTTCAAAGCCCTTTTTATTTTTTATTTTTTTTAAATTTTATTTATTTATTTATTATATTTTTGGGGGTACACCAAGTTCAATCATCTGTTTTTAAACACATATCCCCGTATTCCCTCCCTCCATCGACTCCCCCCCACCCTCCCTCGAGTCCCCGCCCATCCTCCCCCTCCCAGTCCTCTAAGGCATCTTCCATCCTCGAGTTGGACTCCCTTTGTTATACAACTTCCCACTGGCTATCTATTTTACAGTTGGTAGTATATATATGTCTGTGCTACTCTCTCACTTCGTCTCAGCTTCCCTTTCACCCCCCGCCCCCTCCAAAATCTCGAGTTCTCCAGTCCATTCTCTGCATCTGCATCCTTGTTCTTGTCACTGAGTTCATCAGTACCATTTTTAGATTCCGTATATGTGAGTTAGCATACAATATTTGTCTTTCTCTTTCTGACTTACTTCACTCTGTATGACAGACTCTAGGTCTATCCACCTCATTGCATATAACTCCATCTCATCCCTTTTTATAGCTGAGTAATATTCCATTGTGTATATATGCCACATCTTCTTTATCCATTCATTTGTTGATGGGCATTTAGGTTGCTTCCATGTCCTGGCTATTGTAAATAGTGCTGCAATGAACATTATGGTACATGTTTCTTTGGGGATTATGGTTTTCTTTGGGTATATGCCCAGTAGTGGGATTACTGGATCATATGGTAGTTCCATTTGTAGTTTTTTAAGGAACCTCCAAATTGTTTTCCATAGTGGATGTACCAACTTACATTCCCACCAACGGTGCAGGAGAGTTCCCTTTTCTCCACACCCTCTCCAACATTTGCTGTTTCCAGATTTTGTGATGATGGCCATGCTGATCCATGTGAGGTGATACCTCATTGTGGCTTTGACTTGCATTTCTCTGATGATTAGTGATGTTGAGCATCTTTTCATGTGTTTGTTGGTCATCTGTATGCCTTCTTTGGAGAAATGTCTATTTAGGTCTTCTGCCCAGTTGTGGATTGGGTTATTTGCTTTTTTGGTATTAAGCTTCATGAGCTGCTTGTATATTTTGGAGGTTAATCCTTTGTCCGTTGTTTCATAGGCAACTATTTTTTCCCATTCTGAGGGTTGCCTTTTAGTCTTGTTTATGGTTTCTTTCACTGGGGAAAAGCTTTTAAGTTTCATGAGGTCCCATTTGTTTATTCTTGATTTTATTTCCATGATTCTAGGAGGTGGGTCAAAAAGGATCTTGCTTTGATGGATGCCATAGAGTGTTCTGCCTATGTTTTCCTCTAGAAGTTTTACAGTGTCTGGCCTTACATGTAGGTCTTTAATCCATTTGAAGTTTATTTTTGTGTGTGGTGTTAGGAAGTGTTCTAATTTCATTCTTTTACAGGTTGCTTTCCAATGTTCCCAGCACCACCTCTTGAAGAGGCTGTCTTTTTTCCATTGTATATTCGTGCCTCCTTTGTCAGAGATAAGGTGCCCATATGTGTTTGGGCTTACTTCTGAGTTCTCTATTCTATTCCATTGATCTTCCTTTCTATTTTTGTGCCAGTACCATACTCTCTTGATCACTATGGCCTTGTAGTATAGTTTGAACAAGACAAGGGTGTCCACTCTCACCATTATTATTCAACATAGTTTTGGAAGTTTTAGCCACAGCAATCAGAGAAGAAAAAGAAATAAAAGGAATGCAAATTGGAAAAGAAGAAGTAAAATTGTCACTCTTTGCAGATGACATGATATTATACATAGTAAACCCTAAAGACTCTACCAGAAAACTGCTAGCACTAATTGATGAGTTTAGTAAAGTAGCAGAATACAAAATTAATGCACAGAAATCTCTTGCATTCCTATACACTAACAACAGAAGAGCAGAAAGAGAAATTAAGGAAACTCTCCCATTCACCACTGCAACCAAAAGAATAAAATACCTAGGAATAAACCTGCCTAAGGAGGCAAAAGATCTGTATGCAGAAAACTTTAAGACATTGATGAAAGAAATCAAAGACGACACAAACAGATGGAGGGACATACCATGTTCCTGGATTGGAAGAATCAACATAGTGAAAATGACTGTACGACCCAAAGCAATTTCCAGATTCAATGCAATCCCAATCAAATTACCAATGGCATTTTTCACAGAACTAGAGCAAGAAATCTTACGATTTGTATGGAAACGCAAAAGACCCTGAATAGCCAAAGCAATCTTGAGAAGGAAAAATGGAGTGGGTATCAGGTTTTAATCTAAGTTATTATGTTTACTGATTACTTAAAATAGCTAAAAGGGGGGTTAACTAAAATGTACTGCCCTTCCACAGTATCTCAATAATAAATGAGTATTGGGAGAAAGTCTTAAATTACAAATGTATTACAGCCCTGCAAAATGTTGGCTTTCAATCATCCTTGTGTGTGTGTGTTTTCTGTGTCTGTGATTAATTTTTTCCTAAATAGGAATTCTTTATGTTTAAGGAATACAAACAGAGAAATATATATTCTTTGTGAAGTGAGGCGTATTAGAAGTAAACATGATCAGATGAAAAGACAGATGTCTTCTAGACACAAGAGGGAATGGAGAACACAGTTAAAATTGTATTAAATTTCAGTGATTAAGATGTTATGTTAGATTTTTTCATTAACTGGAATTCTTCTAGTAAAGCTTATACAGCTACATAGTTAGAACTTACCTACTAAAGGTAAAATATGCACGCATTATATAACATTCTAAAACTAGAGGCAAGAGTTTAAGTTTGAGAAGAACGAAGAGTGAGGTACTATGTTTTCTGGGAAGATTCTCATTTCTCAAATATATTGTAATGCTATAATCCAATTAAAAACTTTTGCTGCAATCAATAAAGATAAAATTATAATTCAACAGAAATAGCATTATTTTCTCATATTTTAAATCATTTATGCCCTTGCAAAGTTCAATCTACTGCATTTGCATGATCCAGATTCATGTGTGAGATTTAAGTGGCCACACATTTAAGACTCTTGTGGAAATATCAATGGTTTTCTAGATACAAGACTGTCATTCTTATCTTTCCTTTATCCTAAATGTGTGAATCTGGAATAGCCCTTCACTTCCCTTGGCTATAATATGAGAATAAAATCTACCTTGTTTCCATAGCAAAGAAGAGGCTGTGAACCATAAATTCTCCTCAAACATTATCTCCTGACTTATCATGTGTATTAATAATAACATTGCCAGACTTCTCCTCAGCTTACTGATGAGAACGTCACTAGGAGTTCATCAAAGGCTTTAGTGTATCTAGATTGATTTAGATCTCTCGTTTATTTAACTATGGAAATAAACTGCCCATGGTGTGTATAGTCCTGAGCTCAACTCTCATATCCAACCCTGGCTATGTGATTAAACTCTCGGTTTATCTGTTAATTTTGTAGATTATTATCAATCATAATTATACTAGCTGTTGGTAAACTGGACAATTTTTTAGAAACCATGATTAAGATGATTTATAATTTATTTTCAAAGTTAAAGTCTTTGGCTTCAGAGAATTTATCTCTGAAAATTGTTCACCCTTCGAAATTTCTAAACAATTATTTTCTCTCAGATTATAGGATCTGATAAATCAAATGTGTGACCAAGATACAATAGAAGGACATTAAAAAAAATCTAGATACTCTCTTCAGACTCACAATATTTCTTAGGGATTGAATTGAAATTATTATCCCTCCAGAAGAGGGATTTTCTAAACAGGACTCGAGTGTTCAGAAAAACTGAATGCAGACCTTAAATGTGACAGACTTTCGGCAGGCAGCAGTAAAAGCACTAGGACAATTCTTTCATGAGTAATACCTATCTGAACACTTTCAAGGAAAACACAGGGCCCATGTCAGAGTGCATATTTATAAAAGCATCAATATCTGGTGATACCAAAGATAATTTTCTGGAGTGAATATATTACTTTAAAGTGTAAACATTTATTCTGTCATTTGCCACCATGCTAGATCTCATAATGTCACTTTTTTTTTTTTTTTTTTTGGTAAACTGGTTGATATTCTCCAAAAAAATCTCTTGTTCTTATATCCTTGGATAAATATACCATAGTAACTGATACCATACTGGAGAATTAAAGGAATTAATGCAGTTTTTGAAAGTACTAACAACTGGGGTGCAGTAAGGACTGACAGAATTTGGTTTGAGTATTATTTAATCTCTGGTGATATAAGCAATAAGAGATAGGTGCAAATTTTAAGTTAGATAGTTAAGCTTACCCACGCACACGGTTCCATCATTAGTAATAAACTTGTCTTGGTTACTGCTGGATCTGAAACCAGGTGCACACATGCAGTAGTAACTTCCCTCTGTGTTCGTGCAGTTAGCATTTTCACCACAGGACTGCGTTAAATTTCCACACTCATTATCATCTGTGGACATATCAATTTAAAACATTATTTTTATATAATCGAGATGAATTCCTAATCCTTTCCATCAGTTTTGGGGAATTCCGCCTGTTAAATAAGGTATATGATGTTTACTTCTAAGTTAATAATAAGAATCCACATTCCATACTTGGTTTTTCTTGTTTAAATGTGAAACCTTTGCAGTTGCAAAGCAAAATAGAATCTCTTACGTCAAAAGCACTAAACATAGCTATTGAATCTATATTGGATTATTTTTCAAATTTTTACATATAATTTGTTATAATGTCAATGAATATCTTACTTGTGAACTTATAATACTCCTTATAATCAGTCAAAAGCATACCATAAGTCAAAAATGAAAAATCAGAGATTACACATTGATATACTCTAATCATGTACCATTTATTTTTGTCACTTACTCCCCAGAAGAACTTTGTGTTACCAGGTTTGTATCCCTTCATTTATTCATTAAAGTATTTATTCGTTACCACACGCACTGTATTGTATATGGAAGAGTACACAAATACAAAAAAAAGTATATCACGGACCATGGTCCTTACCCTTATACTCTTACACTGTAATTTATCAGAAAAGGTTCATAAACACTTTTTAAAAATCAGAGAGCAGATTTATGTTATCTGTTAAATAAATGAAATAGAACTGTGTCTTCCAAAAAGATATACTCAAGTCCTAATTCCCAGTGTCTGTTGAGTGTGACCTTATTGGGAAATAGGACCATTGCAGAGATAATCAAGTTAGAACAAGTTCATACTAAACTAGGAAGGCCCCGAGAGTGATGTCCTTACCCTATGCAGGAAATTCAGACCTGGAGCCACAGAGAAGACTATGTGAAGACAGAGGCAGAAATTGAAGGGATGCAGCTACAAGACAAGGAATGCCAAGGACAGCTAACAACCACCAGAAGCTAGAAAGGCATAAGCAAAGATTCTTCCCTAGACCCTTCGGAGGGAGCACGGACTTTCCAACCTCTGGATTTCAGACTTCTTGCCTCCAGAACTGTGAGAGAATAAATCTGTGTTGTTTCAAGCCACCAAGTTTGTGCTAGTGTCTTAGGGCAGCCCTAGGAAACATAGACCCAAACTGGCTAATCTAAGATAGGTAAGTTTTGATTAGACAGAGAGAAGGAAAGTCACTAAAAGGAAAGCAAAATTTTGGTCAAACATGCAAGCATAAGGATGACAGATATTTCTGAAGGTAGAGAGAAGCCTAATCAGGGGACACAGGGAGAAATCACAGGGGGATAGTAACATGAGTCGAGTTTGGAAAATGCCTTAAATTTTTATTCTGCATTTTAATCAAACCAAGGTTAATTTATTTTAAAAGGATGATTTGTATAACATTTGATTAATACAAAGTTTATTGAAAACATATATTGATAACTAAGAGTTGGAGATTTTCCCAAATGTTTTATAAATACTAATTCACTTAATGCTTACATAATTTCTAGGAAGCAGGTACCATGATTACTCTCTTTAGCTGATGAGGAAAAGAAGCTGTAGAGAGGAAACATAACCTGTCAAGGTCACACAGCCATTTAGTTCCAGAGCCAAGTAGTTTGGCCCAAAGCCTGTTCTCTTAACTGTTGTATCCTGCTGCCTCTGTGAGGATCACTTTAAAAATCAAATATACAAGATAAGAATGTATCTAATGGATTATGGATCTATTTTGAGAGAAGAAAAGATATTAAGATAGAGATTTCAGAAGGAAAACAGAAACTTTATTTGTATTCTACCTCTAACTTAAATTTTATTTCCACTTAGTCATTTTCAAACATTACAGATATAAGTAAAAAGTGAACATATGACAGACAACTAGAGGTGAATTCATCTTGTTTTAAAAAAAAAATGACTACTATGAAGAGTCAGGTAAGATTTGCAAATCTTATCCTTTCAAGATATTCAATATGCAACTCTATTCCATAATTTTATTTTAATATTTATATGTTTTATCACTTTGACTAAATATATTAATTACAATAGGCCAACTGCTACAAACATCCAAACATGTAATGACTCAGCACAATAAGAGACTATTTGCTGCTCTAGTCGGAGGCCAGGGTTAGTGTTCAAGTCGATGGTGTGATTTCTTCCACGTGGTTCATGGACCCAGACTCTGCTTTTGGCACAAGACCATTTTAATTGCTTGGAAAAACCATTTCAAGAGAAAAACTTGTCAGTCCATGAGAAGCAAGATCATTTTCTCCAATGTCTAGAGCAAAGATAGGCCAGCCCTCACACCTAATATTTTTTCATGTTATGGTATCAGGCCTCTTTTCACTTTCCCACAGGCATCTCTCTGACACTTTGGGTTCAATCCCTTGTCCTTTTGAAAGTTCTAATTCCCAGAATGTGACCTGATTTATTCTTGGGTGAGTAGAAAGGTAGAGTAGCAAAAGAAGAGTTTTGAGCTGCCCCTAGAGGCCAACTACCTGGAGACACGGAAATGCAAAGGTTGAGCTCTCAAAAGCTTGTTTAGGTCAGGCAGGTAGGTAACTTAAAGTCTGACTCCACCAGGTGCCAGACAATAGAAGGTGGTGTGGCTTATGATATAGGGAAGTACACATCTCACCTAAAGAATTTAAAATTTTAAAAATTTGGAAAGTGTATTTAAAACATTTTTTTTTCAGATTTAGCATTTGGCTAGGCATTTGTCACTTCTAAATTAAAGCATATAAAGGTTGGAGGAGATGAGGAAAATTGCTGAAAATATGATAATAAAGTAAGAGAAATTATGAATGGCCATTATATACAATGTTGAAGAGTTAATACTTTATTAACATGTGTGTATTAATTATTAATTTACCTATTCTGTATACAGAGATATTATGCAACTCTAGATGACTATATGCACATATATACTCAGAAAACAAACATATATATCTATGTATGCATTCAAAATAAATTAGACTAGTTTATTAAAATTATCTGAGAGTATCTCACAAATTGACACAAAAGTATCTAAATCAAGTTAAAGAAAAATATTTCACACACATTGGGTTTGATTCAATCACTCAGTTACTCAAATATTTATGGAGTTCCCCAGTTCCCAAATGTGAGTATGTCTACACTGGG
Source organism: Hippopotamus amphibius kiboko (assembly GCF_030028045.1). Classification (NCBI taxonomy): domain Eukaryota; kingdom Metazoa; phylum Chordata; class Mammalia; order Artiodactyla; family Hippopotamidae; genus Hippopotamus; species Hippopotamus amphibius. The sequence continues at coordinate 66,141,161 of NC_080186.1, read as the reverse complement.
AAATAAGTAAAAATTAATCAAAAAGTCAGGATCTGTGCCCTGCTGTCAGAGTTCACATTCTAAAGCAAGTTAACATAGAAGCATGTAATTGAGTTCTTATTAAAATAAAAGTTTCAATTTTTATTTCAAAATTTGACTCCCTTCATAGCATACTGGGAGAAGTTTATATTAACTTTAAAAGGAATTGTGCTCTCGGATCAGTTATTGGTAATATAGAGAATGATGAAGATTGTATCCCTTGTGGTCTATAGCTGCAAAAATGATATGCAAAAATACAGAGGACAAGAATTCACTAGGTCTCAGTCATTGGTCAGAGTCCAAGAAAACGAGCCACTTTATATCACCTGGTTGTGTTTCTAAAAACAAATTAATGTACCAATGTAGTGTTTGACTCCAACATATTTTTAAGTCTTGGGTAACACATTAACCGGAAGAAAAAAACAAAGGTTGACACTGATTTTTGTGTCCTTCTCTGCTGTGTAGTTTTGAGCGCTTGACCTCTTAGCTTCCTTATCAAGAATTTGGTAATAAAAACACTTTCTTATCTATCTCCCAATCTTCTGGACTGGATATACAATATAGGCGAATTCCCTAAATGGTCTGACTCCAATCTTGTTCCTTGAAATATCACTTATCTGAAAGTAACCTCCTCTCTCCCCCCCTGAGATAGTAGAGATAGGCAAAAATTGTCTTTGTGAAGTAATATATAAAGCTGAATTATTTAAATAGCCTTAAACTTCCCAGTGTCTAACTTCATAATATTTAAGTTTCAAGGAGAAAGTTTCTTTGAATGGGTACAATATAGGAAAATATACATCTGCTTCTTTTGTGCTCTTATTTCCATTGTTTAAATCAATTTATCAGTTATGTTACCCATTCTCTGTGACTCTATATTTAATACTCCTTGTGGGATTATAAAATAAATATTTAGATAAGGATGTCACTTGAAAAAATTCATTATAACACCATTAAAGAGAAGGTCAATTCTTTAAAAATTATCAAAAACTGTTAGTAAGGAGAAATATTTGGCATTCTTTCAGCAAAAATTTTTACTGGCTCACATCTAACACACCAAGTTGAGCATTACAAGGACAAAGGGATATACACAGCCTGTAACATAATAAAATCCACGGCTGCTGGTGAAGACAGACGAAAACCCAAATTTTTAGGATGTGGTGTATATTACAAGTAAATGAGGTATGTAGCAGTACACTGGTAACTCAGAGAAAAGATGGTTTCCTCAGCAAGCTTTCAGGATAAAAGTGCTGAGATTATTCTCAGAGAAGGTTTAGAAGAGGAAGAGATGCTTGAGTCAGGCATTGAAGTATAAGAAGAATTCAGACAAAAGAAGGGGGCCCCAATGATCAGTTCAAAGGAACGAACTCACTCAAATGCCAAAGCCTGCAAGAGCATCATACTTTTGAGGAGAACTATATTGTGGAACATGGGATATGAGGGTAGAGGCTGTAGGGCAAGAATCTAGGCAGACAGATATGGTCTAACCTGGTAAAACACTTGCTAAGAATTTCGGACTAAATTCAGTGGGTAAAGGATGGCCATCATCAGATTTTATGCAGTGGAAAAATTTGACTGGATCTGAATTCCAAAACAATTTTGGAAATATGAGGAAAATAAGCTAAGATCCAGGTAGACCTGCTGTAAGACTGCTGTAAGACATGAAAAACTAGCAAAGCAGAGTCAAGGAGAAAGGAGGGGTGTGCGCTAGATCAGAAATATTTACATGTTAAAAGTCAATGATCTGGGCAGAGATAGGAAAGTGGGTAGGATTCAACTAGATTAGGCATTAACTGACAACTGTGTCATCTGGATAATGACTAACAAGCGGATCTTTATAATCTTTATTTTTGTGACTTTGAAATTTTTCATAGTAAAATAATTTAAAAATATTAGTGTGGCTTGGAGACTAACAGGATATGAATTAATTGGAGAGCAAGCAAGGATGGCTCCCAGGTTCTGACTTAGAGGGATTTGCTGGGTACATTGACTCATGAGGACAGAAAGAAGCAGAGGAGGAGCTTTCTTGGGGGCTAAGAGAGTGAGCTCACTTTTGGACATGGGGAGACTGAGGTACATTTAGGACATTCAGATGGGAGTACCCACATTTGGATACTCAACCATGAAGTCATAACTTGTTTAATCATAAGGAGGAATTTAAGACTCCCTTCTTTTCTTCCAGAGGGTGAGTCAGGAACAAGAGCCTGGCATTTACTCGGCTCCAGGGAACAAGCCTGCTGTCTTCCTTTGCACTTATCTCTAGAGGGACCCTTTCTCCTGACTCCTCCTGCTTTGATCTTAGTAGGTTAAAGAACTTTGCCTTGGGCTTTATCACACTCTTTTGTTTTTCCTTTTTATTTTCTTTCTTCCTTTTTTCTTTTTCTTGTCTTTTTTGTTGTTCTTTGTATGCTTCCACTTACTTGAGTTTGCCTCTTCCTACCAACGTCCAGAGGCTACGATGTGAGAGCACAGAAAAAGGACCAAGGAAGCCTTTTAACCTCTGTTTGTTCTCAATGTCAACAGGGCTTTAAAATCATACACAGATGCATATGCCGGAAATACCTTCTCTCACTATGTTTTTAGGGACTTCCCTGGTGGCGCAGTGGTTAAGAATCCACCTGCCAATGCAGGGGATACAGGCTTGATCCCTGGTCTGGGAAGATCTTACATGTCCCAGAGCAACTAAGCCCATGTGCCACAACTACTGAGCCTGTGCTCCACCACAAGAGAAGCCACCACAGTGAGAAGACCACGCACCACAATAAAGAGTAGCCCCTGCTCGCCACGACTAGAAAAAGCCCACAAGTAGCAATGAAGACACAACACAGCCAAAAAATAAAATGAATTAAAAAATATATATATATATAGATGATTTGGGGCAGCTTGCTCCTATGGTTGATGGCTAGTTATTGATTTAGTTATTGTTGGCTTATATTAAAAACTAGATCAGCATAATTTATACCTAATAATCTTAAAGAAGAAAGGAAACATTTTTCAGGCATTCTGCTAGAGGGCTCATTTTAGTTTATTTAATCATTACAATAACACAATGATTGATATTATCCGTATTGTACTTACTAAGGAATCGAAGCTCAGATGGGTTAAATCATGCTAATTTAGAGAATCTGTTGGACATGGTTTTTATATTTAAGACTGCCTGGCTCTAAAGACCAAGTTATATCTTTGCATTGTAGCGTGAGGTGTATTTTATAAAATGTTCTTATAAACAAGGCATAAGTAGTGGGCATCTAATTCTCTAAATTCAAGAGTGATATTGAATACCCCAGTAATGACATTTTTTTGGCAACAAAAACATGTCAACATTATATTACTTTCTGTACAATAAAGTAGAATTTTACTGGCTTTATAAGTCACTGGCATTCCAGAATCTGAGCAAGATTTTAGTTTGTATTCCCTTTTTCAATCCACTGACCACAGATGGGGAAAAATAATTAAAAAAGAGAAAATATTCCCCTTTCTTTTCTAGCACTTGAAATCTTATTGGCTGGGCTCAAATTGATTATAACAACTTGAAAAACAGAGAACTTTAACGGCAGCATCACTCTTATACACATTTTCCCTCTGGACATGATTGCCAGTATTGCTCTGTAAATTTGAACACTAAAATGACTATAACCATTATGTGATTTTTTTGTGAAACAGGCCCTCTAAGTCAAAGGTGGAGCAACGCAGAAGCTTTTTTTCCCTATTTCTCCCCAAGGCAGCCTGCTGGGCTCATTTGTTTTCAGTAACACTGGTAATTCTCTTCTCACATCCAGTACTCTCTAATGAACTTAGAAAAATCATCCTTACGAGCCCCCTCAATTATGGACTTCCTATGGTTCATATTTTTCTGGGGAATATGAAGGTAAATATATAGTTATGGAGGTAAGGGGGAGGAGAAGGTCAGCAGAAGGGAAAGAAAAAAGGAGAGCTGCAATGAAACTAGAACGGGTTCAGTCAGTCAAGAAAAGTAATGGAGTTATTGTTTTCACGCTGGAACTGTCATTACCAACTGCTATACAAGACAAGGAAAGGTATCAAAGGAGAGACATGGAATTATATCTTTCTTTCCCTCCGGGAATTTCTCCTGCACCTGAATCTTTAAGTGCAGCCCAGAATATGAGTATGATACACACATAACCCACCCCTCTACATAAACATACTGACAGATGCAGAATTATTAAGACAAAGAAAAAATAAATGCAATACTGAAGATGTACTTCCTACGTTACCATTATTGATTATAAAACATAGTCTAAAATGTATATTTTCCATAACCGTAAAATTAATAAGTCCAATTTATTAAAGGAAAAGTCAGATATGTCAAATGCAAAATGTTAGAATTTACCACGGTAAATAGAATTACACAAGACTAAAATGTTCACGCTGGGTATTTATTATTTGAAAAGAAAAATTATTTAGTGGAAATGTGCTTTCTTTAAAAATTGTTTGAAGCAATAAGTATCATTTGAAAATTTTCTGAAAGGAAAAGTGTGACATTGACTATGGATCAGATTTTGCAGACTATATAAGCCAGGTAAAAAGAAATGATTAGGATGGTCTCTGTTTCCATTTTTCCTTTTAATTATTTTCTTAGGGAAATGTAGCACTTAAAAATATTCTCATTTTATACGACTGACTTTTTTTTTTGGTCCTCTCTTTTTCAGAATTATTAAAACACATTTTTAGAGCACACAAGCAAAACTGAGTGTTAAGCAGAGTAGGTAAATAGGAGAAAAATAAACCATCTTATTTCTCTAGACACTGGAAACCACTTTTCTTGTTCATTTGATACAAATGGTAGGATAAAAATCCTCATACATTTACTTCAAATTATAAATCAATTATTTTGAAGTTGTTTTCATTTCATTGTATCTATCAACTGTAACAGTAAAAATGAATAATACTCGTATATAGTTCTTCTGGTGCTTCAGTGACGGTTATAAAACAGTTTTTGAGAAGCTAGTTTTATTGATTTTTGTTTCTAATCATTAAATAATACATATTCAAGGAGAAAATCAAATCATGATAGAAACTCTTACAAACTTGAAACCAAGTCCCCCTAAAACTGAGTTCCCCTGCTGAGTTTGCAATTAATCTCTCTGTCCTTTTCCTGTCCTGCCCCTGTTCCCTTAGGATTGATAGGTATCAAAGAAAAGAGGCTATATAAACCAAGCAGGGCTGGGGGGTGGTGGTGCAGGAGGAGAGGGCCCTTCTGGATACAAAAGTCCTCTGTGTCCCCCATTTCTTATTTTTGGAAAAAGGCTTAAGTCTCCTAGGCCTTCCCCAAGTTCCAAAGAGCAGATGCAAGCAGTTAATGATTACAACAATAAGTCATAGGACTCCTAGTTCCTCCAGGAGGGTTACAGATAACAATCGGAAGCGTACCTTTGAGTGGTTCTGCAGAAACTAAGACCCTCCCTGCCCCAACCTGGTGGAGGATGCTGACTACCTGCAGACCACAAGCATGTAGACCCCAGACTGATCATACCCAGAAGGCTCATGATTCCAGAAACATCACCTTGTTACCTCACCACTAACCAACCAGAAGAAGGTCCACGAGCTGATCATGCATCCTATGACCCTCTCCCCTAACACTGTCTTTAAAAACCCTTGCCTAACTGTCATCAGAGAGTTCAGGTATTTTGAGCAGGAGCTGCCTCTTCTCCTTGCTTGGCACCTTGCAATAAATACTGTACCTTCCTTCATCACAACCTGGTGTCAGAAGATTGGCTTTACTGCACTTCGGGTAAACAGACCTAAGTTTGGTTCAGTAACAAGCTCTCAGCTGCAAAGTAATTTGCCTGTTTACAAAGGAAAAACAATCAGATAGTATCAGATTCTTGCTAATATAACTGAGAGACAGTGGGGTACCATGTGTAAGTCACTGAGATAAAATGATTATGAGACCAATTTTCTAATTCTCTAACCAGCCAAAGAAATCTTTCTCATTGGGACAAAAGACATTTGTAGAAATATGTGAATTCAATGAGTAGATCACCCATGTACTCTGTGAAGAAAACATTCAAGATATCTTGGAATCAAATAATAATGAATTTAGAAGACAGATCTCAACAAGGGAAAATGAGATGGAGGTGTAACAATTGTAGACAATAAATCCTGCAATATGTAAATTCAAATGAATGATGACAGTATGATTATGAATGTACAATATAAAAGATAATTAGGATTCTTATAAAAATTTACTGAAAGGAAAATCTAATTGTCTGGATATAGTGGGTTCATATTACTTTAATCAGGCTGAGGACAGAGTATAGTGGCAAGTAAAGCACACTGTAGGAAGGAAGTTTTGTTACATATTTTGGTAAAGTACAAAAATGTGAATTTGATTATGAGTAGAAAGAGAAAATGGACTGAAAATTTAGAATGGAGTTAAAAAAAAAGAGGAAAGGGATGAAAAGTAAACTAAGTAAAAATTAAAGGAAAAAATGAAACTATAACTAATTAAAAATAAAATAGCTAACAAAATAATTTTGATGGAATAAAAATATCAATCAGATATATCAACTGTTAAACTAAGTGGAAAAGACTCATATTTCCCCATTATAAAACACAGCTTTTTAGATTAGTTTACAGACGAAATCTAGTTCTATTTTGTTACTAAATTGTTAATAAGTGTTAATAAACACACTTAAAGTTTAAATTAAAGCAACCTTGAAAATAAATCAGAGGACAAAGAAAATAGGGATAGCACATTTACTATCAAAAATATACTCACATTACTGCCAGCCTGGTTTAGTTATTAATGAAACTTTGTTTCCTTAATTTTAAGATGTCATAAATTTTATGTCACTTCATCAATGTAATAAAATATTTTGGGAAAAAACTATATCTATTCTGCACTTACTAAAAGTTTAAACATTTACCATACAAACACACAGTATTTTCTTTATCATAAAATCGACTCTAATCCTTTTTAACACTGTGTTCTAATACAATTTGGAATTACCTTTGGTATCCAACAACACATGTGTTGTGATAACATGATGCCTTCCCTAACTTGTGGTCATAACCTTGACCTCTATATTTACTATATTTAGATGTGGCAGATGTTATTGAAATGCAAAAACTATCAGAGTTTTGTCTGCATTTTCTTTTTAACTAAACTAGGATTTTGCTTGCTTTTGTTGCATTGTATAGCACTGAAAATTTATATAACTTTTCAGCACTCAGTTTCAGGCTCTGACAGATAGATTTCCCATGCCTGAGTAATTGTTCCATTCCTAAAGATATGATTGTGTTAATATCTGAGAAAGAAATGGCAATAGACTTGCAACTTATTTGTTTTGGGGAAAGCAAGAGTTTAACACTCATTTTTCAAATTCCTCAATCTAATTTACTTTTTCCTTTTTTTTCAATTCTTTCATGCTAAATTAGGTCTCCCCATTATTATTTTTCATAATATATAATATAAAGTAGTATTGCTGACAACAGTGAATTAAATTAGGTATCAACAGCACTGAAAGTTAACAAAGATTTTTAATTACAATTATCCAAAGATTCAGAAAATGACAACAAACTCCCAAAAACTTCTAAATAATGCACAGGACAGAAGAAATCAGAAAGTATAATGGAAATTTTGTAGCCTTCTGACACTAGAAATGAGTATATAATTCACAAAAGAAACTCAAAATATATAATTGCAAATAAATGTTTACCCTTACTAATAAACAAAGAAACTCAAAAGAGCAAATCCAAGGTCAATTATCATCTATAAAATTGGCAAGATATCTTTAAAAATTCTTATCATTTTTATTAAAGCTAGAGATTTGTTATTATTTGGCGATCAATAGTCAATACTCATTGGTTACAACACTATCCCACACTGTATTCCTTATTCGCTACTACTAAAGACAAAGGCATAAGGCAGAAAGATCAAAAACATGTGAACAATTTCCATAACATCTTACACAAATTCTGCCTCCACTCTGACTTCTGGATATGTTTTTCTCCTGGGGAAAGCATCAGAACAGTGTGTGGACTGGTGGGCAACTTGGTATCATGACCTTTTTCTTGTTTTAATAGCAATTTACAGAAGTAATGGAATTCAACTTGTATTTCCTTTGATTTTATTGGTCTGAACTTATTTTACATTACTTTAACACTTCAACATTTTAATTTCCAATAACTGTAAAGAAGAAAATAGAGCAACTTAGGATAATACTGAACCAGAGTTGGTGTTATAAGAGCACTCACATACCCTACTAACAGAAGTATTCTCACTGTTAAATCAGGAGTATGAAAAATGGCCACATTTTCCCCCCAGGAATTTCCCTTCTAGCTAGTAATTCTAAGGTTCAAAGATATGGCAAAATTTAATTCACGCATTTTCACTGAAGTTATATAACGGTAAGAATAAACAAGCACCTAAATACCCACTAGAAATATTTTGAATTATGTGATAATTTACAGCCATTCAAAATAACATTTTGAAGAATACAGGCTGAATTTAGATAACATCCATAGTTTAACTGAGACATCCTGAAAAACACAATGATGAATCCCACCTTCTATTGCTTATTAACTAGTTGAAATATCTCTGACATGTTTTAAGGAAGATGCTTACTTGAGGTATATCCTCATATCAATTATTTCACTGAAATGAAAATGTGGCTTTTTTTTAAAGAATCTGCTTGCACCATGATTTTCTAAAACTATTAAATTTTACAGAAGTTATTCAGATTTTTTTTAACTATATCTGTGCCCATGGGCAGTTTATGATTTTATATACTATATGTTATAAATAAAATCTAGAGCTTAAAATTGTCACACAAATCCCATAATAAATATTTAAATCAGGTTTTTGGCAACCATAAGCTTTGGAATAGATCATAAACCTGACAATGACCCCTCATTCTTGAAACATTAATTATAGCTCTGACACCCATATTGAGTGATCTAACATAATTACCTCTACTCCAGATTGCAAAGACAACTGTGATCGGGATGTGCAGTTAGAAAATTTAATATTGTCATAACCCTTCTACTTTACTATGTATTTCCTAGGTTAAGGCTTGCAAACTTTGTTTTTTTTTTTTTACAGTCACCTATGGTAGGAAATGCATACATCCCCATGACTGGATTTATTTATAAACACAGTGAAACAAATTTAAATAAAAAATTTTTACCCTTCTGTCATTTATTGTAGTTTGATATTTTCAATGCTATATTATTTCAGTATGATTTATTTATTTTTTAATTAATTAATTAATTTATTTATTGGCTGTGTTGGGTCTTCATTGCTGCACGCAGGCTTTCTCTACTTGCGATGAGTGAGGGCTACTCTTTGTTGCAGTGTGCAGGCTTCTCATTGCAGTGGCTTCTCTTGTTGCAGAGATGGGCTCTAGGCACATGGGCTTCAAAAGTTGTGGCACAAACGCTCAGTAGTTGTGGCTCACGGGCTCTAGAGCACAAGCTCAGTAGTTGTGGCGCACGGGCTTAGTTGCTCTGCAGCATGTGGGATCTTAGCAGACCAGGGAGCGAACCTGTGTCTCCTGCATTGGCAGGCAGATCCTTAACCACGGCACCACCAGGGAAGTTCCTTCAGTATGTTTTAAAAAGCTGTTCATCATCCACTCCATTGACTGTGTGGCCTTTTAACTACATAAACTACAGTTTGAACAAGCATAGATGGCTCGAGTCACTTGATTCTGTTTAGCGTAAGTTCCATATTTTATGACACTATGTGTTTAATGACCTACTGTGTGCCAAAGGCCAAACAATGTTTTTTACTGGCAGTCACAACAACCCTGGAGCAGGGCATCAGGGCTGTATGTGTACCCTTTATATGGAATCACTGTACATACGTCCTTGAAACGGCGTCATTGTACATATTAGAAAAATATGCCCTTTCTGGGTGGATACAGCTTTGTAGGCATGGTAGTAGGTGAGCATATGAACCTTTTGCACCAATTTGTAAAAAGCATCCCCTCCTCTGTGTGGAAGCAGCCCTGCATCTTGGAACATGGCCGGGAGAACAGAGCATGGGCAAGACTTCAAGCTATATTACTATCAAGATTTAATGCACCCCTCAAGTGCCTCAGTCAGCAAGCTGCCTTTGTCCTTCTCCTTAGAGATCACATTCACTCTCTGTGTTCAACTGTTACCCCTGGGGACACGCTTATACATTTTCCCCCACATCCTTGATCTTTCTCTCTGAATTTTAATTCAACAGCTATTAGATAGTCCCACTTATCCCTCTCAGCATTTCCCTATATTAAATATAGAAAGTTTTCACTTATTACCTCCTTCTTCAAAGATGACAGCCAGTCTGCCTTCCCTCAAGTTCTCTGCACCCATGCCATCATTTCATGAGTCTTCCTGCAGTCCTATGTTGAAGACATCTTTGATTCCTTTCCCTCGCCTGTCTTCTCCATCCAAGCATAAACTTTATCTTGCCAATGTCAAGATGATATCTTTTTCTTTAAATATTTCCCATAAATCATATCGAACATTCTTCAAAAATATGTCATTTATGTATTTTGTTTTATAACTAATATGTATACATATATGTATGTGTGTGTATATATAATATACATAGTTTTTATTTTTTGAAAGAAAGGAATACAGAAACTTAATTTCAATAATATTTCCAACTTTCTGGTAACATATCCTTTCAAATTTGACAGGTATCTCACTACATACAAAATAAAATACAATAATGGTGAGAAAAAAAACAATGGTGAGGACATATATAAAAATCTATGGGTAACAGAACTAATCAAATAACAAATTTTAAGTAATACAAAATACGGTGCCAATCTATTTGAGAAAAATGGCCATGGAAGCTTACCTTTTCTTAGGAAAATTTGATATGCAAAACTATGGCGTGCATAAAAGCTTGTTTTCATATTTTATTATTATTAAAATATGGTTTCTGTATTTTATTATTGTAAGTTGATGAACCATCTACTAATATGCCGCCTGCTTTAAACTGTGAGATTCTCAAGGAAAGAGACCATGAGTTATTCATATTTGTATCTTCAGTCAAGTGTACATATCTAGCACATAGTAGATGCACAGTAAATGCTTGCTCAATGAGGAGACCACAATATTGAATCTTCTTGCTTGCATACAGACCAGAGTATGTCACGTACTTTTTATTGATAAACTGTTGAAAACTTAGTATGGGATTTGTAAGAGATATAAATCATATCAGTGTTCACACTGCAACACAGAGGCTGTGCTGTTTGCCAGGCAACTCATGCTCCATATTTCCTTTGCTCCAACCCTTCTCTGCTCCTTTGTATACTTGTCTGCCTTTCCTACCTGATCCCAAGCTCCTCTGAGCCCAGGAAAGAAGCTAAGGACACCCTGCTTGGTTAGGAGTATTCTCACTCCCAGGGTGCTGCCAAGATTTTCTTTCTCTGCCTTTTGAAGTCTCTCTAGTGAAACGGAAACCTCTAATTGGATTTGGATATTTGAGGTCTACTTTGGGACTGTGGAAAATGAACCTTGTACTCCTAGTTTTCATATTAGCAGGATTAAATATGATATCTGTTTATATTTTAAGACAAATCTGCCTTTGCCGCAAAATGATTATTTTATCATTTATGTCTGGCTGGTCTCAAATCATCAGTCATTGACTGTTTTATAGGATTTCTTAGTAAAAAAAAGATAAAAATAAATTTACGTATAATAAAATCAAGGCCCCAAGAAATAATTAAAGCATGTAAAGAAACGCTATTTTACGGGGCATGTATTAAACATATGGACGTTTCTTCAATTCTTAGAAGAGTTTATTGATTTTAAAAATTGTTGCTTTTCAAAAAACGATGTAATTTACAGCTATTTAAATTGAAAATGATACTAGGTGTAATCAAACATCATGCTTCCAGCCCTAACATAAATGCCTTAAGGGTCAGTTAAAAATTGCTTTCCACCATCAGTTCTGCAGCCTTATAACACTGTTTAGGTACACTGAGCTGTGTGAGGATGATTTAGCTAATAGTTCAGACCCTGGGAAAAGACGTGATGCCTTATTTTCTGGACCAGTGATCTGACCCAATATGGGATGGTAAAACTGATTATATAACTTGAGATATGAATACTTAAGAGCAAAGGAGACTGATTCAAAAACTTTGTTCAACTTGAAAATGAATGTTCAAGATCAGAGTGATCCTGATATTACTGTATAATGTACATTTCTTTATCACTCTAGTGCCTTTCTAGCTCAGAGTATGCAGTTACTGCATTTTTTTATGTTTAATAACATCTTTTTATGACAAGCCACTGAAGTCTTAGAGGTATATCATTTTTATTTCAGACACTATTCCTGATCAAAGTACAAAGCAGAAAAGGTTGCAACAATAACCTTAGATTAAGTTGTTTACATCCCCATATATGATGCAAAAGTAAGTGAAAACAGCAAGGACATTCTAGGCTGTTGGTATTAGGTTGCATCCCTACTATCTACTTAAAGTGTTTTCATGTTTATTTTTTCCCCTAGCACTATTGTTAACAATGTCATTTCAAAACCTAATACAATTCTTCCATTTAAGTCCTTTTTTTCTTTCTAAAATATTTCATCAATCATAGTACAACTGTGCTCTGTCATGGGGTAATTGCAAATTGGCATGCCAAAAAAAGCATCTTCAGGTCTTCATCCCCTTATCTCCACACTGGGCAAGGATGACAGCCAATTTATTAGTTGAGATATTGTTAAACTCATCAAATAAAATACTGCTTTCTGTTTCTGTGATGTTTTCTGTTACAGGATCAAAACTGTCTCTTTCAAAGCCCATTTAAAGATGGCTGTGATAGCAGTTAGTTATGCCTAATGCCTTTGTTGACAAACATTGAAAATGGGAACTCCTTGGTTCTGGCTAAATGATTTTTGTATCAGATATTCTGCAAGAGAAAAGATGTGTAATCAGAATACAATTCTCCTTATTGGTGTGTTAAAAAGTATGAAGTATGAAGACTTTAAATCAGGAGAATCAGGAGAAGACTTTATTTACAAACAGTTTTTTTTTTTTTTTTTAGGCAAGTCACTTAGCACTATTTTGTGTCTCTCTATTTCACCTACAAAGGGGTGATATTAATATTGCTCCTTTTAAAATTTCTGTAGAACAGTTTTTGCAACAAATGAGATAGTGACTGTAATGGATTTAAATAAGTGAAACTGTGAAGCTATTTTATTCCTAGTATTGGAGTCTTTAAAAATAGAAATTCACTTAAGTCATAATACAGAAATCTAATTGATGCTTATAATAGTGTAGTCCAGAGTTCTGATAAAAGGCAAATATATATTTTTGGAGGTTCCTTTTTTAATGTAAAAGCTAAAATTTTAAATTTTTAAAATTCTAAAGTAGACATAAATATGCCTAAAACCCCCTATAATCTGAATAATACTTTATTATAAGAATAAAATGTAAGTGAAATAGTAACTGATGATTCAATTTTAACTGTGCTAGAAAAGGAGATATTTGGAAACTAACTCCTTGTACTTTCTTATTCATAGCTGGCAAACCTGCAGGCTAACATAAAAATAAATAATATAGAACACGTGCTAACATTTCAGTTTTTATAGTATTCTTGGAGCTAATCCAAAATAAAGTGTTCATTTAAGGAAAAAATGGAGCACTTTCTTATCTCAGAGCCCAACATTTCTGTAGCAAACCATAAAACAATTTCCCAAGAACAAGTATAACCAGAATCCTCTTTTAAATAACCCACCCTAAAAACCAACAGCTGGAAAGAACAAGAGATTGTAAGCATTAAAACTATTGTACCCATTTCCACCTATCTCTTATAATGATTACATGATGATATACATAATGGCATATAATAATTATATAATGATAACGATATTATAATAATGCTTGAGTACTTACTATGTGCTAGGCAGTTATAGTAACCGTGTCATTTAAATATTAAAATACACCTTTGAAAAGTATTGCCCCCATTCTACAGATGCAAATACTGAAAGCACAGAGATGTTAAGCAGCAGGCTGAAGGGCACAGAGTTGGAGTGTCAGAGCTGCATTTTCCATCTGGCAGCTGAGCTGACACCGTAAAATATTAAGCAAGATTTATATTATCTCCAATGAACGCAGTGCCAAAAAAACTATTCTCCAATGAGAAAGTAAAGTTCATTTTAACAGTGATGATAGCACAGAACCAAAAAGGAAAAAAAAAAATGAAGCTGTTATTTGGAATCCTGGTTGAAAAGAGCCATCATGAGATTGAGAAGAAACAGACTGAAGAGTCATGTAGAACAAAGTTTGACTCTTATGTGACTTGGCCACATTTTAATTTCCCCGTCAGCAAAATGGAATTAATAATGTCCACTGAAGGGTTACTGTAAACATTAAAAATCCACTGAAGTGGGGAGGGAGGGATGAATAGGCAGAGCACAGAACACTTTTAGGGCAGTTAAAATGGTCTGTATGATAATGTAGTGGTGGATACATTTCATTACTTATTCTTTCAAACTCACAGAATGCACACCACCAAGAGTGAGCCCTAATATAAGCTGTGGACTCTGGGTGGTAATGACGTGTCAGTGCAGGTTCACCAATTGTAACAAATGTCCCACTCTGGTCGGGGTGCTGATAATGGAGGAGGCTGTGCAAGGCTGGCTTAGGGGGTAGACAGCACATCTCTCTGTCTTCCTCTCATTTTGCTATGAACCTAAAACTGCTTTGAAGATAAAGACTTTAAAAATAAAACAGCAAATGTCCTCAGGGAGTACTTGGTACATTGAAGGTGCTGTACAAATACTATGGATAACAAAGCATACTAACTTTTGAGTAAATACATAGGAAAGTAAATAATTATTTTTAGCCCACTGCTTAGGTTGTGGAATCCTACCTCTGTTTCTGTAAAGCTTGTATTTATCACCATACTGCATCAAAAGGATGACAAGTCTGACTGGATTTTATATCAATATGAGTGCTATTTAAGGCCAAATCTTCATTAAGACAGTAAACAAAAACACATTATTACGTAATTCTAAGATTAGAATTAGTAGGTTTCATTGTAAATCTTACTGACTCATAAGTTTTCTAATGTAGCATATTAGAACAAATGGAAATTACAAATATGTTAAAAAGTATAAAATCCAAAACATAAGGAACTTATATAAAAAATAGTTTCATTCCAATAGCAAACCTTTTATCATGCAAGACCTATACATATTCACAACTAGCACATTGATAGGAGTCTGTTGAATTAGAAAGGGAACATGTTGGGAAATAAAATTTATTATTTGAAGATGAGGAGGATGGTGTTGGCTATTTGGTCTCACAAATGTAATCTTATTGCCAAATCTTTCTCAAATTCTCTGCAACGCTTCTGTTTTCTGATTAATTTCTCAAATTGTAAGACCTTTCACCTACTTTCATGGCCAGGATACATCTGCACATGTTTCCCCCCAAATGTTTTTTGTTCGACAACGATACTCCATCTGTTGTTGCTGCCTCACTTGCTCGGCACCAAAGTGTGGGAAGTCTGATTGAGGAGGAAGATTGCCAGTGGACCCTGCTTCCACCAGGTGTGGGCCTCTCAGCTTTGAATGTCGGACTGAATTCATTTGCAAAGCACATATTTCTGTGGTTTTAAAAGAAGCCAGACAGGTCACATCCCTAGATTGTTAGCATTTGCATTTTCAGATATTCAGTTTGCCCCATTTCATTCCTTTGATTTCCTTCCAGATTTAGTTTTCTTTTCTCTCCTTATATGCTGGTTTCAGAGCATTTTAAAAAACAGGTTCTTTAATTTGGTTCAGATCTTAAAGTTAAACCAAGGGCTCTTTTTACCACCTAATTTATACGCCCTTTTTAAACTGAGTTTAGTTTTCCTCCATGTAACAGAGCAAATATCTAGTAACTCCTTTCATATATGTGTAGGTATTATACATCACATATTTCTGAAGAAATGAAAGATTCTGAGTGATAGTTCTGTTTATAATTAAAAATATTATTTTAAAACCTATCATGTAAATATATATGGCTTTAAAAGGTATTTTTATTACTATACTTAAAGTTTCAAATAGGGATATTTTATGAGCAAGTACAACATATTGAAAATATAATTTGAATAAAATGTAACATATATCAATTTCTCCTAAGTGATGTGAGATGTATCTTATATGAAAATAGTTAAATGTCAATAGAAATAAGTAAAGAAGGAAGTCTATTTATATAATGTTAACTTAAACACATAAAACAGATTTTTCAACAAATTTTGCCATCTAAAATCTTTATGGCAAATTGACCTGCTTGTTATCCTTCTCCACTTGTAAAATGTGCTAAAATAGCCATTACTACTAAAGGGTTTTTGTTTTATGTTGTTTTCCTCATATATATTCATATTCTATAATTCTCTTTTTCAACAGCTCCAAGAAGACTTTTGACTAATTTAATTAAAAATTAATGTTAGGGCAAGTGACAAAATCTTTAGGTAGTTATCCATGACCTTTAACTTTGATGTCTTTAATTGAAATACATTGTTGAACTACATTGACAATAATTTTTAGAGAAAAATACAGTCTTGTGTTTGCTTGATCAGTATGTTGAATATACACACACACTTTTGGGGTAAGTACTCTGATTTAAAATATTATTTAATAATCACCTACAAAATTGAGGCTAAAAATCACAACCCTGTGTTATGTCTCCCTGTGGATACAGGTGAATTTTAGTACCATAATCTATTTTCTTCTACTTTTCCAAGTATTTCTTGGCAACCCAATTGTGACATTTGGTTTAAAAAAAAAATTTTTAGTATCTCTTCTAAAAATATGACTCCAAAATCCTGTGCGGTTAAAAAAAAAATGTACTCAGTTTTGCTTTTCACTTTTATACAATATTATATCCAAGCAAACATGCTCAGTTACTATATTAATTTCCTATTGCTGAGATTGCTACATACTTGGGTGGCTATAAACAACACAAATTTATTACCTTATAAGTTTCAGAAGTTGGAGTCTAAAACGGATCTCACTAGGCTAAAATTTGTTGCTGGGGCTGAGTTTCCCTTAGGAAGCTTTAGTGGAGAATCTATTTTGTTGCCTTTTCTGACTTCTGGAGGCCACCAGGATTCCTTGGCTCACGGCCTGCATCCATTGTCAAAGCCAGAAGTGGCTAGTTGAGTCTTTCTCTTATCTCACCACTCTGACACTGATCCCTTGCCTTCCTCTTCCACATTTTGGGACACTTGTGAGATTACAGTGTGCCCACTCAGATAATACAGGATAACTGTCCTACTTTAAGGTCACATGATTAGCAGCCTTTATTTCACTTGCAACCTTACTTTCTTCTTGCCATGTAACATATTTAGAGGTTTCCAGGATTAGGGCATGGGTACCTTTGCAGGCCATTACTCTGCCTACTATAGTCACCTAATTAATATGTTGAAGAAACTAACTAGATTAGCAA
The DNA here is from genome assembly GCF_030028045.1 of Hippopotamus amphibius kiboko. Classification (NCBI taxonomy): domain Eukaryota; kingdom Metazoa; phylum Chordata; class Mammalia; order Artiodactyla; family Hippopotamidae; genus Hippopotamus; species Hippopotamus amphibius. The sequence continues at coordinate 66,123,741 of NC_080186.1, read as the reverse complement.
ATAGACTGCAGTGGGCAGGTAAAAACATTTGTTTTTCAGATCCTATTACAATCATACAATCACAGAGAGGAAAAAGGTGAAGAAACAGATCAACTTTTCTCTCCAGCACAAAACTGAAACTGGGAGTTTCTGTATGTGATTATAAAGCACTCCTAACTCTTGACTACTGTGTTTCTGGATATCTCTGATGAATAGGACCAAACTGGTTTCTGAGTTGTAACTATGATGAAGGAAACACTAATGACTGCTCAGAATAAATATCTCATAATAAATTAATGATAAGACAATTATAAAAACAATAATGGTGAAAATTATTCCATTATATGAATATTCCTCAATTGAGTTATACACTCTACTGATGATGGTCAACTGGATTGTTTGCAGTTTTAAATATCAGAAATATTGCTACTATGAATATTTTTGTGTCTTTTGGTGCAAAAGTAGTAGAATTGCTGGGTTATAGGGTATGCTTATCTTCGAGTGTACTAGATAATGCCAAACTGTTTTCCAAGGTGGTTATACTAGTTTATATTCATACTAGCAGTGATGAGAGCTCCCATTGTCTAAAAATTTCACTAACATTTGCTATCGACAATCTTTAAACCTTTTACCCATCCTGGTAGGTGTGTAGTATTTACTTGTTTACTTTTAAACTCTGTGATTATTAATAAGTATGAGCATCTTTTCTTAGGCTCACAATGCATTTGAATGTCTTCTTTCAGGGACTGCCTACTCAAGTCTGTTGCTCATTTTCTATTGGGTTCTTTGCCTTATTATTATTTTGTAGAAGTCTTTTACATATCCTACGTAAAAGCCACTGATAGATTATACGTATTGTATATATTTTCTCCTACCTATGTGGCTTGTCTTTTCATTAATGATGTTATTTGAAGAAAAAAATATATTTAATTTTCATCTAATTCCATTTATATTTATTTTTATGGTTACTATTATTTAGTCCCTTTGAAGAACTCATTTCCTAGCCTCCTCTTAATCTTCTAAAAGCTGTTCTGATTTTCATTTCCTATAAGGATTTACAATTCAACTGGAGCTATTACATATGACATAAACAGAAGGTATGCTTTTCATTTTTCCACATGAATATTTAATTGTTTCATCATCATTTACTGAAAAGACCATTCTTTTCTTGATTTTCTGTAATATCTGTTGCTGTAAATCAAAATAAGTATAAAAAAGAAATATAAAATTAACTATCAAAGAAATTGAATCTGTAATTAAAAATAAACAAAATACCGGGCCTGTATGGTGTACCATCTGGATGATATAATAAAGTAATGCCATTTAAAAAATTCTTTCAGAGAACAGAAAAGATGGGATACTATCCAACTAATTCTAAGAAGCCAGAAAAATATAAAAATCTGAAAGACCGATAAATACATTATGAGAAAGAAAAATTACAGATCAAGCCCGTTCATAAATAATAATTCCAAAATGCTAAAAAAAATTATCAGCAAACCTAATCCAGTAAAATACAAAAATGGATAATATGTGATGGCTAACTGTGATTTATTCTAAGAATACAAAGATGGTTTAACATTTGAAAATCAATGTAATTTACCACACTAGTAGTATAAAGAAAAAATATCATGATCACCTTAATAGATAAAGCATAAGGACTTTATCAAATTCAACATCTATTCCTGATGAAAATTTCTATAAGCAAGTAATAAAAGGGATAATACAGTAAACACAAAATTTAATGGTGAAGTAAAGTTTTCCTTTGAGAATAGAAATGAGATAAAGATGTCTGCTTTTACCACATCTATCCATCATTGTAGTGGTGATATAGTGAGGCAATAAAAATAAGTGAAAGGTATAAGTATTAAAAGGAAAAAATAAAATAGTAGGTCATTTCATAAATTATCAGAAATATAAATAAATGTAGAAGTCTCGTTAGATAAAACATCATGATAAAAAATCATTTGCATTTCTTTTTTATGGAGATAGGCAATAAAATCAAAATATTTAAAATACAAAATAGTAACAGATGTCTAGAAATCTAAAAATTTTGTAAGCTCACTACAGATATCATTAATTATTATTGAGAAATGTTAAATTATTGTAAAGGAGGTATATATCATTTCCATGGATTGGTTACCTCAACATTACCAAAATATTCATTTCAAAGAATGTATAGATTCACTGCATTTTGAAACAAAATACCAACCAAAGAAAATCAGCTTTTGTGGATCTAGTTATGCTGGGTTTTTCAGTTTACATACAAACAAAAAGTGTTGAAAATGAATATCAGAGATCATATTAACTTCCTGACAGAAATACCCAACATTAATAACAATACAACAATAACAATATAGGAAAAATTATATTAAAAAACGGTTTTCAAGATACTGGACAACAGGTATCAAAAGACAGTAATCCCTGTGAGAGGAGTCAAAAAGTTGAAAATTTCTTGGCCGTGACCCAGAGGCAGCCTGATGAACTCCTTGAATTGAGTAGATGGAACTAATAGTGCTAGAAGACCAAGGTGGCTAGAGTTTACAGAACAGAAAACAAACAAACAAACAAAAAACTGCAGAAAGAGAATCCTAAAGAACTTCAAAGTTCCAGTTGAGGATTCAGCAAACTACTGAATAGTGCTCCATGTGAAGAAAGAACCATACGAAAGAGCAAGAGTACAGTACCCCTTGCTCACACAGTAACAGCTCGGTTCCTGCAAGCCAGATGGAAAACAGGACATTAGGTAGAATGTTTAACAGTGTTGGGCTTCAAAAGTTTCTCCCATATGTTCAAAAATCATGTACAAATACAGAATATTTTAAAAATTCTTAAAATAAAATCTTCAATATCTGAGGTAAAAAATACACTTCATGTCTCTTTTCATTTTAATTTAGTTTAGTTTTGTTTGTACTGTCCATGAGCTAAGTGAGTACATGTTAAATAATTATATAAGCACTATTCATACATAAAAGCCTGATTTTTGTCTTGTGTAGTTTTACTTTCTGGTCTTTAAGAAAAAGTTTGCCTGTCCTTGACTTAGATAGAAATGGAAAAAATTCCTTTAAAAACACAAACTATCAAACTCACTAAAGAAGATAATCTGGGGCATCCTAGGTGATGCAGTGGTTAAGAATCCGCCTGCCAATGCAGGGGACATGGGTTCAATCCCTGCTCCAGGAAGATCCCACATGCCGCGGAGGGGCTAGGCCTGTGAGCCACAACTATTGAGCCCATGTGGTGCAACTACTGAAGCCCACGTGCCTAGAGCCTTTGCTCCACAACAAGAGAAGCCACAGCAATGAGGAGCCCACGCACCACAATGAAGAGTAGCCCCCACTCACCACAACTAAAGAAAGCCTGTGCATAGCAAAAAAGACCCAACACAGCTAATAAAATAAATAAATAAATAAATTTATAAAAAAAAAAGAAGATAATCTGAATAGCCTTATATCTATTAGTGAAGTCCAATTTGTAATTAAAATCTTTTCCAGAAAGACAACTCCAGGCCTAAATGGCTTCAATGATAAATTCTTCCAGAAACTTAAGAAATAAGTACCAATGCTAACACAAACTCTTTCAGAAAATCCAAAAAAAGGAAATCCGTTCCAATTAATTCTATGAGGTCACATTTACTCAGATACCAAAATCAGATAAAGGCATTACAAGAAAACTACACACCAATATCCTTCATGAACACAAAAATTCTAAACACCACTGTAGTAAATTTAATCCAATAATAAATACAAAGCACAATACATCATGACCAGCTGGGTTTATTCTAGTAATGTAAATGTGGTTTAACTTTTGAAAAACAATCAATATAATTCACTATATTAACCAAGTAAAAAAGAAAAAAAATCTGCTTATCTTTATTAAAGCAGGTAAAGCATTTGACAAAATTCAAAATCTATTCCTGATAAACTAACCTTCAGCAAACTGGAAATTGAAGGAAACTGCCTCAATCTCATAAAGGACTTTATAAAAAAAATCTAAAATTATATTTAATGGCGAAAGACTGAATGCTTTTCATTAAGATGAATAACAAAATGAGGATGTCTGTTCTCATTACTTTTATTTAACATTAAATTAGAGGTTTTAGCCAGCACAATAAGGCAGGAAAAAGAATAAAAGGCATTTAGGTTGGAATAAAAAAAAGTAGAGGGAAGTAAAGTAAGGGGAGGAAGTCACACTTTTTATTTGAAGGATAGTCTTTTTTGAAAAGGATAGTCTTTTTAGCAAATGGTGACAGAATAGTTGGATACTTATATGTAAAAAAAAGAAAAGAACTTTAATCCCTACCTCACATAATATATAAAAAAATAACTCAAAATAGACCACAATGTAAATCACAGGATGAATGTTTGTGACTTGAATTATAAAAATATTTTTTAGATACAACACAAAGAGTAAAATTAATAAATGATCAAATTGATAAACTAAAGTTCACCAAAAATTTAAATGTCTGCTCTTTGAAAGACACTGTTAAGGTAAAGTCATAGACTGAGAAAAGTATTTGCAAAGAATATACCTCAGAAAAGACTTCAATCCATAAGACATTTTAAAGAATTCTCAAAATGCTATAAGGGAAAAAATAACAATAATATTGGGTAAAAGATTTGAACAGACACTTCAGCAAAGACAGGGATTGCCAAGAAGCATGTAAAAAGATGTTCAACATCACTAGTAACTTGGGAAATGCAAATTAAAACCACAATGAGCTACCATTACACACCTAACAGAAATGCTAAAATTAAAGGGATGGACTATACCAAATGTTGAGGATGTGGAACAACCGGATCTCTCACACATTATCTATGGGAAAGGAAAATGGTTCAATCATTTTGCAGAACATCTTGTCAGCTTCTTATAAACATACACTTACCAGATGAACCAGCAATTCAATTTCTAGGCACTCATGAGAAATGTAAACACATATCCACAATAAGATTAGTATATGGATTTTCATAGCAGTGTTATTCATAATAGTCCCAAACTATAAGCAACTCAAATGTCCATCAAGTGAATGATTAATAGATTATAAATATTACTCAGAAAGAAAAAGAAATAAACTACTGATACTTGAATAAATACTAAAATCATTATACTGAGAAAAGCAGTCATATTTTAAAAAGTACGTATTTATGATTGCATGTATTTGAGATAGATCAGGTCTATAGTGACAGAAAGTCAATCAGAGGTTACCTCAGGCCTGGTTTGTAGGTGGTAGATTGACTGTGATGGATTATATGGCAACTTTTGGGGATGATGAAAATATTTTATATACTGATTGTGGTATTGGTTATGTGGTTTTATAAATTTACCAAAGTTAGCAATATAAAAATTTAAAATAGATTACTATTATTGTATGCAAATTAGACCTCAATAAAGTTGATTTTTAAAAATGTAAAAGGCTATATGCTTCTAAGATACTCTTGAAGAGAAGAAAATAAGGTAGAGACTTACAGAAATTGTTACAGTAATTAAGACCATGTGATACTAATGCAAGTATAGACGGAGACCAATGAAATAGAGAACCCAGAAACAGATCCATGACCAAATACCTGTGTGTGTAGTAGCAGTCGTAGTAATAGTAATAGTACTCTGTGTGTGGATTGGTGAGTAGTTTGGAGAATAAGTCCTATTTTTCATATGGCACTACTAGAATTTAGCTATAGTCTATTTATACTAGTGATTACATTTTATAACACAGGTATAACCTTTACTTGGAATTAATTAGTCAAGAGTTACATAAGCAAAATAGTAGACAGTCACTCCTATCATGTATTTGTGGTAGAAAATATTAGCAAAGAAATATAAGCCAGTAGATCAGAAAAGAAAATCATCAAATAAATTAGAAATTAACAAATAACTAACATTTCTAAATTAATAGTATTCTTCCCGCCAAATTTTGCAACCATATAAATTTCTGTAACCAAGCCCCACTTTGCTCTACATCCTCTATTACACTGGCCATGCGAAAAAGGTTTGGGATCAGCTTCTTTGGCATCCAAAATAGTAGGGCTTCCACTTGGCTCTTGGACCCTAAATCACATGTCAAATCATCAGCATTCCAATTCTCTTCAAGTTTAAAAGTACCCATTATGATCTGTATTCCTGACTCTAATCTCTGTACCTATTATCAGGTTCTAGATTTTTGGAGTTTGGGGTCTCTTGGGCAATTTTCTTGCCCTCTGCAAAGGATCAGTGCAGACCACCTATTGGCATCACTGGTTCTGTTACCTACACAACTATTTTTGTATTAAAAATGTATTGCTTATCCTACAGCTGACACTGTAAAAGTGAAAGGCACTATCTTTGCCCACAAGAACACGGAAGATGAAAAACTACAATTTCCAAGTAGAAAATTGCCTGCAATAATCAATGCTTCAATTCCTCTCCCGCGTAATTCTTCAGGCCACTGTTGCCAGATATATCTGTTTTTATCATCATCTTTTTCTCATAACCTCCCTCTTCAACATATATAATATATACCTCCCTTTGAGAAGGATTCCCTAAGAAACCTTAGACTATTTTACAAATATGCACGAGAGCAGACTAACACTTATCAAGTACTTTCCAGGTGCTGAAATCTGTAAGTGCTTTACATGTGTTGTTTCAACTGATCCTCACAAAAATTCCTCTAGGTTAGATTTTATTAGCTCTATTTTACCTGTTGGAAAATTAGTATCAAAGAGGTTGACTTTTCAAAGTTTACAAACCTGGAAAGCTTGGAGTTAGGATTAAAACACATTAATCTAATGCCAAAGATCTTATTCTTTTCTTCATCTCTGTCTCAACATATTCTATTCTATTCTATTCTATTCTATTCTATTCTATTCTATTCTATTCTATTCTATTAGACTGATAATGTAATGTTGATGTGCCTCATTTTAATATCTTAATATTAATATTTTAAATTAATTAATATTTAAAATGTTTAATATTTTAAGTATTTTAATATAAATTTTGGATTGTCAATACTTATTTACCACTAGCAGTGGCCATCTTTAGAATCAGTTATGGGTAAAATGAAAACACATGTCCAAATACACCTAACTTAAACCAAGAAAACACCCTAGTCTTATCTATAGCTCACATAATTATCACCCAAATGTAGCTGGCCTTCCTAAGAAAGTAGAAACAAAACTTTTATGATAATTTATAAATGGTTAACCTAACCCTCAAAAATAAACATCATTCACACAGACACGAGGGCTATAGACCCAAAACAAAAATGTCACCATGGCCTTGCACTACTTAAAAAAGCCTTTCTTTTCAAAATTAACTTCAAATCCCATAGCTTGATATTTAAGTCCATTCCTCATAGTTTGATACTGATGCTTCTTCACAATCCAGCCCTTGGCTATATCTATTTCTCACCCAACCCTTGCACCCAATATTTCAGATCTACAAAATACTTGAAGATTTTCGAACAACTCATGTCTCATTTTCAGAACCATTAAACATATTACTTCTGACATATTATTCTTGCTTAACCTCACTTTAACAAAGAATACTAATGTTTTAGGACATAGATCAGATGTCATCTTTTTCCAGCAGCCTTGCTAATTTCTCATCTATGCACGCACCCACACACGCCTTAGCTAGAAGGCATTCCCTTCTCTGATGTGCTCTCCTCCCTGTATTTATTCATAGTGAGTTACAACCCTATTTATTTACTGTAGACTTTTTCACTTGGCCTTTCTTCTGAAGAGTAAGGACATCTTTGTTTCTTTCTAATTTTTTCAGATTAGAACAGACACAATAAATATTTAGTTTAAAAAACACTGTTTTTTCCAAAATAACACTGTCTCCAATAGAAACCTATAAATCAAGTCCATTTGAGTGCTGCACTGGAAAAGAATTCTAACTTCTACAGTTAAAAGATTTACTTATTCTTAAAACTGAAAATTTTATAGCCACTGAGGAGTTAAAGCTTTATTTATAAAGTCAGAAAATTTACATGAAATCTTTAGTAACTAGTTTACCATTGATAGTACTAACTGCAGACGAATGGAATTTATGAAGGGTTCTGAAGAAATATTTTATTTCTTCACAGAATTACAAGACTGGCAATGAACCAGAAGGGTCACTTAGTTCATCTCTCATGTTTAAATCATCCCAGAGAAATGAGGAGCTAGACTGTTTGTAAAAACCTCCAGAAAAGGAGATATGACAACTTCTCTTCGTACTCATTCTAGTACACAACACCTCTCACCCTAACAACCTCTCCCTAAATGTAACCTAAGTTTCTATTGCTAGAGTTTAAACCCCTTTCCTCTTGCACCTAACTGTTTAAGCCTGAGAAGAGCAGGTTAATCTCCTCCGTGTAAGCAGCTTGTACACTGTAGCCTATTACTGGAGCCCTGAGTATCCCTTTTGTCTCTAGTTGAGTAGTCATTTTCCAGAATTGTATTGATCTTTGTGACATTTCTCAGATTTCTTGCGGAAGGCATAAGCTTCTCTCTACAACAGCCTCCCTGTTTTCACTCCTGTTCCTCAACAAGCCCTTCCTCCAAAATCAGTCACTTTATTAGGCAAACTTCGAAAGGACAGAATAAAAAATGTCTATTGAAAGTAAAATAGGTGAATATGAAGTGACTAACATAGACAAAGATCAGTTACAATGAAGCAGTGATTACACCATGCCCATCCCCTTCATGATGTGTCAATTTATTCCACTGCTGATTCTGGTATAAAAGTTAAATTATAACTATTTTTTCACTCACAAAATGGTTACAATAAGAACACCTACTCCACATGACTGATGAGGATGATGTGAGTGAGATGAAAGTTGTTGTATTGAGTAGGTGCCTGGTGATTGTTAGTGGTTATTATTAGTAATATTCATAGTACTGTTGATGATTTTTTACTTTCTTTAAACATATGAACCGCATAATTTTAATTCTCATAAAAGCTCTGAAATGACTAGAGATATTGTCTTAGAGGAACAAATAAAAGTCTGTTTGATAGCCTAGTTTTCCTTGGTTTTATGCAAGTGGCTGCTAAAAATTATTAAAATGTCTCTTTCTTGTGTTATGAACTATGTTTATATAATCATTAATATAAAAATTTAATAAAATTGAATTATTTAAATCATTAAACATTCTTTTATGTCCCTTAATGTACTGAATGTAATTACAGAAGATTTCACTATTTTGACTTTGTATTCCACATATCTTATAATTCATTTTGGACTTTCACCTTTTACCTCTATTTTCAGTCTTCTTTGCAATCTGCCCCACCTGTCTCTTTTGCTTTCTTTTGAGTTCAGGGTCTTCTAAGAAAATGATGGCATAATTTTCTTCTTTAAGTATTATATAATTTTTGCATTTACATATTTTAATTAAATATTATCTCTTGAATATTTTTCTGATTTGTTTTGCAATTCTAAACTTAAGCTTGAGATCAGTTTACCTGCAAAAGCTCACTTATATTTCCCATATTTCCAAGCATCATTTCAAAATGTGTGTGCCATTTCTGTTATAGCCAGACAACACCTTGCTTTAACATTCTTCTTTGAAAGGTAAGGTAACAGCTCACACCAAAACAGCTTTACAATCAAGGCACAGGTCAGAAGGGTTGAGAAATCAAGCAAACAAACTGATTACAGATTATGTAAGGCACTTCTGACTATAAGTAACAGAAAACCCACTTTGAAGTGACTTAAACCATAAGGCAATTAATTATCTCACAAAAGAAAAAGTGCAGCAGTAGAGTGACTACAGGGTTGATTAATTTACCAGCACAGCCATGTCATCAAGGTTATTTCCTCTTCTGCTCTGTCATCCCCAGTATTGATGCTTTTTCCCTCAGGCTAGCTTTCTTCATAGTCATAAGATGACTTACAAAGAATTTTGAATTTTTATTCTAACTATATAAAGACTAGATGATCTTAATATCTTTCTCTAACAATAGAAATACTCGATAAAATGTGACAAATAAAACAAATGTACTCAAAGGTAAAACTGAGAATACTAGAAAGTACAAGAAATCCTCAGAGACAAAAATGAAAAGAAAGATAAAAACTAAGATGTAAAATTAAGCCTCAAAAGACTTTTTAGGGGCGATAATTTTCACTGGCTTCTCTGGGAGGAAAGAAGTGAACCTGTGCAAGGTGAAGCCAGGACTAAAACCATTGCTTAAAGTCAGGACCATCAAAGGACTGCACACTTTGTGATAGGATGGATTTACAAAGGTCTTCACCAGGGAAAAGAGGTGACACAAAATATTATCTGTCTTGGCCTAGACAATATGTGGGGGGCAAAAACACATTTCAGAATCTGTAGCTACATGTCTGTGGCTACAGGAACCCCAAGCTAACAAATTAGTAGAAAGTGACTCTGAGGTGGCAGTGATGGAGGCGTGGTAGCTGCAAGAAGCAAATGAATATTCTTCCTTCATAGAAAGATCCTTGACACAGGCATCACAGGATCCCCACACATAATGACTGGCTAAAATAAATTCTACAACTAAAACTAAACATACACACACACCATTTTTGAAGGTCAGCATAAACAACAAGTAAGAAATTTAGAATATTTTACGAATGGAATTATTGAATACATATATAAAATAACTATGTTTAAAACATAAACTAACAAGTTATGAAATTTAAAATATCTGAAAGCAAGAAAAATGTTTCTATTAAGGACTCAAGAGAGTTTAAAAGATTCAAGAAGTTCTGGAATAAAAAAAATAATCATCAGAGTTAACAATTTAGCAGACTGTTACACTACAGATTAGCTATAGCTGTAAAAAACGTTGATGTACAGCTAGAACTGATGAAATTATCTAACATGTAGCATATATAAACAAAGAGGTGGGTAATGAAAAAAGAAATTAAGAGACATGAAGGATAGAAAGAGAACATTCGACTGGAATTCCAATGAGGTTAAATGAAGAAGAGTCATTATTTTAAGAGTTAGTAAATAAAATGTTACAGAATTAAAGATAAGAATGTTTAAATACAGGAAATAAAATTCCAAGCCAGATAAATGAAAGAAATCTAAGCCTGGACACATCACTGTGAAATACCAGAGATGATCATATAAACAGATGCTCTTAAAAACAGTTTTATAAATTGAAGGTTTGTGCCCCCCTAAATTCATATGTGGAGGCCCTGACCCCTAATGTGATGATATTTGGAGATGGGGTTTTGGGAGGTAACTGGGGCTGGATGAGGTGATAACAATGGGACCCTGGTCCAATGGGGTTAGACCCCTATAAGAAGAGACATCAGGGAGCTGGCTCTCTTTCTTTCTCTTTCTCTCTCTCTTTCTACCATGTGAATGTGAAGGTAAAGCAAGAAGGTGACCATCAGCAAACCAGCAACAGAGCTCTCACAAGAATCTGACCACACTGATTTCTGATTTTCAGCCTCCAGAACTATGAGAAAATAAACTTCTATTTTTTAAACCACCCAGTGTATGATATTTTGTTGTGGCAGCCTGAATTGACTCATACATAGAACTATAGAGAAAAGATAGATGACTTACAAAGATAAATGACAACAGACTTTATAAACAGTGACAACAGGCAAATACTATACTGTATACCTTCAAAGTTCCTATAATTATCTAACTCAGAATGTTACATTAAATTATAGTAGAAGAAAAAATTCAGACATCTTCAAATAAACACTGTAAAATGTGCCACCAATGGTGAACATCAGGGCAAAGAATATTGAACCCAGGAAGAAGCAATGGTAAACACGACAGAAAGGTGAGAAAGAAATTAATAAAGAACCAGGTAAATCTAAAACAGCCTTACTATATACGTAGTACACTCAAAGAGACAGTAGAGCAGTGGTTCAGAACATTTCTGAACCTGGCCAGCCTGTGTTTTGAATTCCGATCAATCATTAGTTAGCTGGGTGATCCTTGGCAATATATGTTTCTGCATCTGAAAGCTAGGCATCATGAGGATTATAGGAGTTAATATAAGCTAAGATCCTAGAATACAAAGGTTCCAGGCACAAAGTAAGCAAGGAATAGCGCTTATTATTTCTATTATTATGACCACTATTATTTCAAAATAATAGTGCCTAATTTAAGGGACAAAAAATATCAAAATAAAACATAGGACTATAATAATAATTCAGATAAGAATGAGTGACAGGTGCTGAAATATCTGTCATTATATTTTGAAATGTATGTAGAGATAACGATTATCTTTGTTTTGTTTCCTTAATTATGAAAGCTAAAGATTAGGGATACTACTAAAGGAAAATACATAGAAAAGGAAAATGTCTGGATAAAATTTGAATGTATCCATATCCATCTAGACAGAAAAGGCATATCATTTATGGGAGGTTAAAAGTCACGCTAGCCTGAATCTTTGGCATGAGAGCGGTCAGTGCCAGAAGATATAAAAATGGTGTACAAAGTTCTAAAGAAAAGACAGTCTGGTTTAAAGATAGTATGTCCAGACTAGATTTTCAAGTATGAAAGGAACTACTAGATATTTTCAAATACAGAGGAACATAACACAGCGGTCAGAAACCCTTCCTGAAAAAACATATTCAATGATGAAATTCAGCTAATTAGAGAAGATAAATTTTTAATCCCCAGAAATGGAGCATCAATAGTGAAAATTACTCAAGGGAAGCACTAAAAGCTTTTAAACATAAAAGCAAGACTAAACTTTTATAGGAATTGTAGTAGAACAGAATATCAATAGTATATAAGCCATGATAAAGTAAAAATAGGATAAGCAACGGCTACCAGGTAAAAAGGGAAGGGAAGGGAGAAGTGTTACTATGATGACCAATTAATCTTTTATAGCAGCAGGCAAACCCGTACTGTTTGAAATTAAAATGAGTGGTTAAAAAAAATTATCTCAGCACTCTGATTCTATTTATATTTTTCTCATATTTACACAGTTATTTTAAAATTTATTTCTCTTGTGGTTAAAAAAAGAAATCTGCAATCAGCAATTCTTTCAGTTTCATTTCAGTTTCTTTTTCTCCTGCTAACTTCTAGTAAAACGAGAGTCAGCATCTTTCAGTATACAGTATATTATATACTTTCAGTTATAACAGTCTATTCTTTCTTTTTCTTCTGGTAAATCTGTAAAACAAGAGTGGGCACTGTTCTGTAAAATAATAATCCAACTGTTATAATTGTCTGTCTATCTATCTATCTATCTATCTATCTATCTATCTATCTATCTATCATCACTTATCAATCATTTCCCTTATCTATCATCTCCTTTTATAGGTAAAAGATCTCCAGAATAGTGTCCATTAAATACATAAAAGCTGGCTTGAGGGAGAGGGGGGCAGGGGATTTTAGTGATGTTTTGCTTTCTTCTTTGTACTTCTTAAATGGCTTGAAATTTTTATGAGTGTATATATACATATATAATACACATATTATATATATATATCACTTTCATAAGACAAAAATATTCATAAAGAAAAGATTAGAGTTTGTTCCTGATTTGATAAATTTAACAAACAGTATCTTGTTTTTGATTTTTTAGTTGTTTTGCACAACTAAAATAGTATGCTTCCTCCAATGGTAATTTCAGAAGGTTGATACCTATCATATATAATCTCTCATTTCCCATGTAAATGAAGATGAAAAACAAAAATTACATATAATAACATCCTCTCAGATGGCAGAGACATGAATGGCAAAGCTTAAATATGTGAAAAATTTGATTCATATTTAAGTTTTTATATGACAGAAATATGACTAAGTGACTGTCTTTTTGGCAACGAAATCTGAAACGATAATATCAATTTTTGAAAAAAACAGTATCCCTCATTTTTTCTTCTCTTATTAAGAATTTCAAAAGATATGATATGAAATATTTGCAACTAATAAAATACAATTGAAATCCAAATGCAAACTAGGTTTCTATTCAAATTCAAATATCTTCCAAGTTGTTGACTCATCATAACTAAAAGCAGCTGGTGTCCTTTTCAAAATGACTGTAAACAATTTAAGTTAACACCTCAAAAGATTATCAAAACAGAAAAAATCTATTTTGCAAAAGAGATTGGATAGAAAGTCTAAAAATGTATCTGACCATAAGGAAGGTGTTCTGTAGCAATAAGATGCTTTGAAGGCACTTTAATCTCAATACATGTCTCACAGAACAAAAACAGATAAAACACAGCATGATGGTATCATTTAAAAGGGATATTTTTGGAAGAAGCTGTTAGTCCTATTTTTAATAGTAAATTTTCAATCTCAGATGAATTTTTTTATTACCAAGAACATTAGTTAAAAGTAGTTTCAAATCTCAATATCTAAATCAATATCTAACAGAAAGCACAATAATTACAATTTCCATGCATGACTTCACATAGTTACACAGCATATATAAGACAGGCTACCAGGGTATACTTGTCAAAGAGGACCTCATCAGTACCAGTTGTTTCTGAATTGTAGTGGGGGAAATGCACCCCAAAGCATGTGCAAAACAATCCATTGATATAGAGGAGAAATGTTAACATTTCTTCATTTTTTATATCTTTTCCTTTTTACATTGCAGTAGTTATTGATCATAATGTAGAACACTATAAATATAATTTATAAATAAATATACATATACTGGATGTGCAGTCCGAAAAATTCTAATTTACAGCATGAACACAGAATCAAAAAAATCACCATCATTAGTTAGAATGGGATTGATTTCCATGTCAATTCTAATTATCTAGTAGTTATTGATCAGTACCCTGTTCTGAGAAAATGCCAAGGCAATGTTCAGTTAATGTTGGTAAGGGATACTGCTATGGATTGAATATATGTATTCCCCCAAAATTCAGATATTGAAACCCTAATCCCATGTGTGATGGTATTTGGATGTGGGGCTTTGGGGAGGTAATTAGGTCATGAGGGTGGAGACCTCATGACTGGGATTAGTGCCCTTTTAAGTGGATGAAGGAACTATAGTGTTCCCTCTCTACCATGTGAGGGTACCAAGAAAAAATGGCCATCTGTAAACCAGAAAGAGTGTTCCCTCCAGACATCTACACTACTGGCACACTGATCTTGAACTTTCCAGCCTCCAGAACTGTGTGACATAAATATTTGATGTTTAAGCTACTCAGTCTATGGTATTTGTTGTGGCAGCCAGAACTGATTAAGACAGAAATCATGATGGTTACCTGTGGGAGAAGACAGGAAGCATGGCATCGTTAGAATGGTAATCTGGCATCCTGCTCTAGGCACTGGCAAATAATACTGCTTGGTTATTTTAGGTAGAAAATTTCTTTGTTTCTATCCTTTCCTTTTCAATATTTCAAGACTCCTGTCATTTTTCTAGAAAAGCCACATTTATTCCCTCTTTCATCCCCCACCACTCAAGGATCTGAAATAACATGTGAGGATGCTCTAGATCACAAACTTGTGCCTGTGCCTACAAGTAAGCCAGAATCTTCCATTCCAAACCATCACTTAGTCTCACTTTTCCTGTGCTCAAAATCCCATCCATTTTTGTCTTCATTGAACCTATTCTTTCTTCTAGTCTTTTTTCGCATCTTCTACTCTTTTTCTACTAAATGCTTTCCAACAGTCTTTATATTTGGTAAATTTCCACACTGGCTTTTTTGTTTACTTTCATAGCTATACTACTTAAAATAATTTCTTTACTACTCAGGTGCTACTCAACCCATTCTATATTGGATTCAGTCACCAAAATTTCACCAAAGTAGTTCTGCTAATGCCACCATTGATCTCTATATTAAAACAGTTATTGAGTGTTTTTCAATTTTTATTGGGCCTTTCAGTAGCATTTCAAACTGTGAACTCTTCTTCTTTCTTCAAATACCCATTCCCTCAGTTTTAATGATAACACACAAGTTCTCCCTTCCTTTAGGACATTTCTAAATCCCATATGTCAATTTTCCTTTCTTTGCTGATTAAAAATTTGAATTTAGGTCCTCTTTATTTTCATTCAACGATTTATCTTATGTAGTCTCTGTAGGTAATCATATTTGCTTCCATGGCTTCCATTAACACCAACACTCTCCTAATGACTCCAAAAATTTTCTGTCTATTCAAGACTTCTATAAATTCCAAACCAACATGTATTGTTGTCTCCACCTAGCTGTATGGATAGCATAACAGTGATACCATATGCAAAACAGAATTAATGAGTTTTCTCCATATATACTTCCTTTTCTCATCAAATGCATCAATATCTACCCAATTGTTCATTCTACAAACCTAAGAAATATCCTTCACATCTCCCTGTCTCTCACTTGGAAGATCCAATTCATCATCAAGACCTATAGATCTCTATATTTTAAATACCACTCCTGTTTTCTTCCATCTTTTTGATCATTAATCTTGACAAAGGCAATATTCATTCTCCCCGACCCATGAGACAGCCTTCACCGGATGAGCCTGTATCCGCACTCTGCTGGCCTTCAATTCATTTACTTTGTAGGAGAAAACAGAATATCTGAAAATAGAATCCATTTTTTTTCTATTGATAACATCAGGGCCCTACATAATATGGCCACTGACCTACTTTTTAGATACATGTTTAACAATTACAGCATTTCACTAACTACTTCAGCAACTTATTTTTGTTCTTAGAATTTGCATTTCTTTATCATTCATTAGAACTTTCATAGGTATATATAATGATCATTCCCACCTGCCTGAAGAGTAGGCTTCATCAAGCTAATTCTCAGCTCAACCCTTGGTTTAAACATTGTCTCTTTATGAAGTTTCCATGATCATTGGGACCACTCAATGATTAAGTAATCATTTGTGTAATTGTACTTTAAATGTTTCTCTATCCTTCTAGAATCCATACCAGCCACATATACTTATTCACTGCTTTATATTTAACCCTACAAAGTGCCTATCACATCATAGTTGCTCAGCAAGTATTTTTTGAAATGAATGAATGCATGAATTAATGAATGATAAATTATACAAAAGAGCAACCAATTTGATTCAACCTTATTGCTCTATTGTTTAAAAAAGTAATCTACACTAATTATAGAATGGATTTTTTAACTTACCATAAGGTATTATTTATCATATTATTTAAAATATTTTTGATAGCAGCTGCATTTTGTGTGTGTCTGTAATTTAGGAATATTGAAAAATCAGAATGAAAATCAGAAAATAAATATATTAGAATTAAAAATTCAAAAAAGATTAAAAGTGAAGAAATATATGACATAACCTAATACTTTCTTGCCAAGTTATAAAATAAAAGTAATAAAAAAATAAATGTTATTATATTGAGGGTTTAAACACTTTATTACATGACATTTCTAAAACGTTAAATTGATCATCAAGTCTTTGATAACAATTTTGAACTGACAAGTTTAAAAAAATAGAGAGGAGTAAATTTAGACTTAGGAATGCCTGATAGGAATTTTCATGTGCTAAGTAGTTTGTTTTGACTTTTAAAGAATATTTAATTGAGATTTAGTTTCAGAAGGATGACTTTTCATTCTTAACCAAATGAATTTGTATCTATCTCACTTTCCACTTATTGGACAGGTTTCCAAGAAAGTACAGATGGTTCAAATGCAATGAGTAAATATTTGATCATCTTGGGGTGACATAAGTTAAACCATAACTCAAAAATGTTGCCGAACTGAATAAAGGTGTCTTGACATATTTCCATTCAAATCTATCCTTATTCAGAATGAGATATTACATTGATGAATGCTTGAACAGCCACAGAAGAGCAGAATCATAATAGAGTAATTCCGATCATTCCTCTCAACCAGTTCTTGTCAATGAACACATGCCAATTCTACAAGGCACTGAAAATCCTGATAGGTGCTGTCCTAGGAGGTTATTCTATGCATCCATGATTTCTCTCAGAGTTTAAGACTCGACCTAGAGATCATATCGAAGTTCCCATTCTTGAAACAAAGTTGTGCCAAGTATTTAATCCTTCCACTCTGCAAAATTATTTTCTTTATATTTTTCTCAGAATGATTTTATTCAACGGCAAATGAATCTATTATATATAAGCATCATATATATATGGTGATCTTGTTATATATAATGATATTATTTATATATACACATATGTATTTCTCTATTCTGACAAACTGCATGCCAAACTATCCTGCAAATCATTTTTAAAATTGCATAATAATTAAAAGAAACCTCATATAGAGAAATATCTAGTTTTCTGTGTATCTATTTATCAACCCTCTTTTTGTTTTTTTAATTTTTATTGAAATTAGTTGATTTACAATCTTCATATATTTTTACATAGCTATTTTCAATGAGAGATTTGTTATGACAAAGAAAAATATTTACAATTTCACAATATGCAGATTTGTTTGTTTTCATGTAAATCCTGTGTTTTCAAGCAATGTTAATATATTTATTAATCAATTATGATAAATATTGACAGTAAGTGGAATAAACTGTTTTCTGAGAATTCACATTTTTTAAATGTTTCCTACCATACTTTACATCCTCCACTAGGTACCATGTCTTCAATGCTAAACATTTAAAAAAATAATTTATTGGCATATATATAATACATATATATATACATACATAAATATATATATATAATTTGGAAGAACTTAGTTTGTAAATAGTCTTTTTAAACATGCTTCTGCTTTAAATTCAGTCTTCTATCATGCTGACCAAGTGACTGAAACAAAGGTAATTTAATGAAAATCACTCTCCAAAGAAAGCTTACTAAAAAGTAAATGATTAATTTTTTTTCCCATCAGACACAGGAAGCCTGAAATGTAAGGTGAGGATTAATAAACTATTAGCAAGTAGGGAGTAATACACCCTTATTCAAGGTATATGGTTAAGTGCTCATATTTGTTGCTGTTCGTGGAATTTGGGAAAAGCAGAAGAGCACCTCATTGTTATGATCTAACTGCTTAGATGATCTTAATCTGATTTTCTGGACGGTTTGGGAAAATAAAAAAAGAATGAACCTACCCAAAGCAATCTGGCAGAAAGTGACTGACATTTACATTAATAACAGTTCACTCACTGAGGACTTTCTATAAGGCCAGTATCATAACTAAGTGCTATATTTTTATTATCTTCTTTTATCCTCAAAAATTATTTTGAAGTTGATAAGACTATTTACATACCAAAGATATAGAAATTGGTCCAAATATGACAGGTAGCAAATGACAAAACTAAGATTCGATCCCAGGGATGGCTTCCTAAGAGGCTCTGCTTCTTCTATAGCCCTGCTTCCCCAAACAAGCTGTAATTCACCTTTGATCGACCTTGGTTGAAATTGTCAATAGCGTCTGAATCTAAAAAGTTGAGGTACAGATTTTCAAAGCAGGTCTCCATTATAATGCTTCATTTGCGGAAATCTACTTTGAAATAAACAATAGCCATTTCCCCCCTCCTATTTGTATTATTTGTAGTTGGTATTCCAGATTTGAATACTTACCATATGTCAAAATTTTATTTTAAATTCTATTCTCTAAGTGTATCATATTTCTAAGTGTGTTATTCAGTTTCAATATTGTTATAAGGACAATTTCTTTTCAATTAATAAAGGAATTGATCTGAAAATATTAAGGCGTTATTAGTAATAAGTCCTTAGATCACAATTTATGAATCGCTGGAATCTTTTTTTAAAACTGTATTGCCAATAATTGATAAGACAAGTTTTCTTTTCTAAACACAATAATGAAAGTGTATTATGGGTTATAATCTAAAACTTTGCTTAAATTCATATTAACGTCATACTTCTTTATTCTTAAAACAACAATCTGATTGTTTAAAAGGATAAGTATAAAGAGATTATTGACTATAAAACAACAATTAATGCCTCTTGAAAATTTTCTGACATATTTGTCTACTAATAAACAGAAATTCAAAGTCCAAAACACATTTAAAAAAGCTTTCTTCTCCACATGGTATTCCATTATGAAATTGCGGCAGTGAACATCACATTCGTTGAACAAACATAACACTATAATCAAGCATCTGCTTGCCTTCCTGCATTGCATATACAACAGAGATTTGTTGTACTTTTTTTAGTATTCTCAATAGGCTTCTGTGTTTATAAAGGTCCAGAAATTATCTTCAGAACATATCTTCCATATGGTACCAGGAAACCTAGCAAATAATCTTTTTGACACAAAGGATATAGAACTCTCTTACTTCAAAATATCAAAAATTTTCCACAAATATTAACTATCAAGCATTAGAACCACCTCAACTTCTGTCCAGTCTTGTCAAAATTGATTTAGTCATGTCAACTTTAATTATCAAAAATGCACAAAACAACAGCACATTCCTTCCTACTTCAAATTCTAAATGTTAACTATGACTCCAATGACATTTTTAATAACAAATTCTTTAAGACTCGGTGTGTGTTCTTGATCTGCAGAGGGCCAACAGCATGTCGCTAAAAAAACATGACCCAAATTTTAGTTCTGAGTTTATATATCCACAAAAGAGAAACAAAGTGGAGATGCCCACTTTTCTTTATAGTTATTGCATATATAACTGATCTGGTTAGTCAACCCAAAGAATCTCAAGGAAAAAATATATTTTGGTATTCTTTGGGAAGACTTTACAAATTTCACAGTTTAACTCTCCTCTGCAATTCATTTTTTCCTCTGCAAACATATCCTGAGTTAACACCTGTTAAATAAACTAACATGTCAGAAAGTGAGTCAAAAACTATCCGCACTCTGGTTATACTAAAACTTCTATAAATTCTACAACCAGAATGCGGATAATTTTTGACTCACCCTTGTAAGACATGAAGGACACTACCTTTATTCTACTATAACTTCTTAAAATCTACATTCTAAAATTTACTGAATACTTTAAATAACAAATATTTTTTATGTTCATGCTCATGTGCACATACTTAATTTTTGATTTTATAAATATAAACTTTAAAATATTAAAAAATACAAAATACTATATTAATCTATAAAATAACACTCTTAAAGGACTTCACCTTCAATATAGTGACACAACTAAATATA
The DNA here is from genome assembly GCF_030028045.1 of Hippopotamus amphibius kiboko. Lineage (NCBI taxonomy): Eukaryota > Metazoa > Chordata > Mammalia > Artiodactyla > Hippopotamidae > Hippopotamus > Hippopotamus amphibius. Next base: position 66,102,824 of record NC_080186.1, on the reverse strand, counting down.
ATTTCAATTACATAAAACTCACTAGTTATGCCATACAGGGAGATTATTCAGACCCCACAGGAAAAATAGTTTCCTTCCTTATAATGGTAACAAAGTGATTAGTGAGTTCAACATGAAGGAATGATATGGTTCCAAGAGTGTATGGTTCCTTAAACCTTGTCAAGACACATTGCCAGATATTTCAATTAATGTGTAGCAAGGTCACAAAATCAATTTCTTATCAGCTAAAAACACTCATACAGTAAATTTTATTTTCAAATCATAATCTCTAAATTAAATCTGTGTCCCTAAAAAATACAGTACAGAAACTCAGTCATTGGGTTTTTTTACTGATAGCGTTTTCACAAATGGCACAAGGCTTTGTATGCTATATATAGCCTACAATGTTTGGTTAGATTCTAATCTTCCTAGAGAACGTCATTATCTTTTTCCATGGCAAATAAAGGACCAAAGTGTTAATTTCCTCCTTAAAATAAGTACAAGCTTTGAACAGTTCTAGTATTCTATCTTCTAGCAGTTTGAGAACTTTTAAATGATTATAAAGAGAATCTCTGGAACTGTATACTAATCTGGATTTCTTGGTAATATAAATTATCTGAACATAAAATTGAGGGTAAAATCATGTTAATATGGAAAATAGCATTACTGTGCAGTAAATTCCATGTAAAGGGACTTTGCAGGAATTGAGCTTTTCAAACCAATGATACTCAAGATAATCACATTTTTAATGAAAATTCTTTGACTTGAATTTAAAATACTATCATCTATTACATTCAGGTGCTAGAGTTCTTTCTCTATATTCCAATATCTTTAAACAGAATTTTTCTTCTCCTCATATCCTATTCTCACCCTACTCACAACTACACACGAGACTATAATAATTTAAGCCTTGGTATCTTTTCTCTCAATGGTAATGGACCAAAATAGTTAAATGAGCTGAAATATATCAATGATATTGTCTTAATTTTTTAATATTTAGAAAAATCACAATTTTCATGGCAGACAAATATGATTTGCTCTGTTTCTTAACATTCAAAATGCTTGATACATTCATATAAATGTTGTATAATATACACTACATAGTGGTGTTATCTCATACAGCTGACCAACAAATTATAAAACTTTATTTATTGTAAATTCAGATTCTTGGACCAGTTTGATGGTTGGTAAAATATGGGATATAAAATCATATCTCAAGAAGACAGGAAGAAGAAATTATCCGAGATAATGCATTAGAGTTTTTCAAAGCATCTTTTCCCACATCCTCCTAAGCACATACTCTTTTAGTTGATTTCAGTACTACTAGATAGAATGAAAAGAATGTTTCCTAAAGCAAGGAAGTTAATAACTCTTAGGAAGGGTTAAAACTCATTTTTTAAAATTAAACACAACATTTTTGTAGATGAAGACAATGTTTTCTTCACGACCTTTATAACACGGAATACTAAAATTTTAATGAAGTAATCTAAAGTTACAGAGAGTAAGAATATTTTGTTTTTTCCCAATCATTCATGTGATAATTTATTCTATGTTAATCAAATTTAGAGATTGATAAAAAAACAAAATAAAATTTGTTTCAATAACAGTCCTTCACTTTGTACATATTAACGCAAAAAAGATAAAACTTCACCTTAAGTAGGTGACTGAAGAATAAATACAGCTTTGTGTAATGTTGTATTTAAAAAGACTAGTTCATTGGAAAGGGTGACAAATGTGAGACAGATTTTCAATAACAGACTAAAATTCTGTTTTGAAATTAATGAAAGAACAAAGTCCTAATATGATTAGAAGTGAAAATATCATTTTTCTAAGTGCTTATAATTTCACAATTCCTAGGATTTCTATGAAAACAGCATATTTGACACATATGATGCAGAAAAAAATACGGTAGTCAACGTGACTCGCGGGACTCTGAAGATTAGGTCCAGGGTGCTTCAAAAACAGGAGGTCATCACAAGGCATTAGTGCCAATATCACAAATGACCCTGCCTTAGGACATACTGCTTCCTAATTCATGAAAATGTTCAAAAGAGCAATAGATAAGTTAATGGAAATTCAGTCTTGCATAGTCAATCACTCAAAATGAAATAGGGAAAGACAGTTTGGAGAAAATCAATGTGAAGTTTATTAAGTGAACTGATCATTCATGCACATTTTCCATCTGGTTATAATGGACAGTCTTTATTTACAGCAAAATATTTGGGTTGGGGATATACCTAAGGTAATCTTGCTATACGGGTCTTATACAATGTATAGAATTCAAGCAAATCTGAATGATGATCCGCACAAGCAGAAATACCACCCACGATGTCTTAATAAGTCCAGTACAGGCCAGGAACAATAAGAATGGGGCACCAACCCAGGCAGATAGCCACTCAAAAACAATCCGTAGTATTTTACAGATCAGATCCAAGGAATTTTGGTAGTTTCCAAGAATACAGTCAAGAATAAGAATTAGTCACCGTCCTCAAACAGTAATCACTGTTGGGATTCCCAGCACTGTTAAAAAGCAGGCAGGGCTTCCCTGATGGTGCAGTGGTTAAGAATTTGCCTGCCAAAGCAGGGACATGGGTTCAAGCCCTGGCCTGGGAAGATCCCACATGCCGCAGAGCAACTAAGCCTGTGTGCCACACCTACTGAGCCTGCGCACCACAACTATTGAGCCCACGTGCCACAACTACTAAAGCCCGCGCGCCTAGAGCCTGAGCTCCACAACAAAAGAAGCCACTGCAATGAAGAGCAGGCCACACTCTCTGCAACTAGAGAAAGCCTGCACGCAACAACAAAGACCCAACACAGCCAATAAATAAATTAATTAATTAAAAAAAAAGGCAGGCAGACTCCATCACTACTTATTCCAATATCATGAATTAATGCAAATATAAAAAAGGAATTATGAGAAGATGAAAAAGCAAGCAATTAGTCTTCACATATACAAACAAGAAAGGCCTTGCAAAGAAAATGATGTGTATTGAGTCTCAGACAATGAGTCTCAGTTTATAATTTTTCCAACATTGAAAGTACCTGATTTCTTTCCTGAGCACACACACAATTGATTATCCTGTCCCATTTATTGAGTCTGACACAAAGTGTTTTGATGCCTAGAACTATATGAAATCCTCAGAATGGAGAAATTTAGCTAAAGGTTTCCAGCTGAGAAGACTGCTGCTCTGATCAAATCCACTCTCAAAATCCCTGGCCATCACACCTATAAATAAACAATCATCAATGTTCTTTTGAAATTGCAACACAAGGACCAGTTCTATTTTGTAGCATTTTGTTCCGGATTGTTTGTTAAATGGTACTTATAAAATCACATGAATCACAACCCTCCTCCCCACAAAATGAATATGTGTATCATTTTATTTAAAAGGGATACTCTCAACCCGGAACAACAGTGACTAAACCTTTCTCAGAGGGGAGTAAATATAAAAATCAAGGTTAATAGCCTTCTTGTTTCTTTTTAATGATTCAAGCGATTCTGACATAGCACTTCTCTTGCTGATCATATTCTATATAATACCTTACTTTTTAACCCTGTAATACAGTGGGGTTCACTGAAGATTGGTCCAGAAATTCCTTGCAAAGGAGGAAAAGTTTTCTTGTTGGAAATAATGGAAAATAAGTTTTATTTATGTGCCTGCCTCTACTGATTTGTAACATTTGCCTGAAGAAGAACCAGGTCACATCCTGGTTCAGCAGAAGAGAATATCCTGATGGTGTTATGACCATGAGTAAGGAGAAGGGAGCACAAGCAGTAGATGAAAGCCTCACTGGCACTGATCATGCCAGCTCCAGAGAGCAGAGTAAGAAGCAGGGTAGTATGGTGGAAAGCACACTGAGTTTGGAAGCAAGACATCAAAATCCATAACTGTTTTACTTTCATGTTTCAAACTGAGCCCAAAATCCATTAGTTACCCAAAAAGGAGATGAACTGTAAACTGACTACAGTTCAAATAAAAGTCTCACAATAACAGAATCAAAGAATTTTAAAGCTGAGAGAGACATTAATAACCATTACCATAAGAGTCCCAGTTGAACAGCACTAGGATATATATAATAAGCTGGGAGACCCTGGCACAGTCACATGGGAATTTATTGTCAGAGAATTTAGCTACTAGGGCATGGCATACTAGGAGGGTTCAAGTTACATGGCTGGGTCTTAGTTATTGAGATATAAGGATATAAGAAAGGGATTCAATAATGGGAACCTAGAAGATAAAGATTTTGGTGCAGTAATTATTTTATTTTTAAAATGATGGAGTAGTATTACAGAATTTCTAAAATATACCCTTTCTTTCTTAAACTAGAATTAGTCTCAGAAAAGGGATTCAATGAAGCAAGGGTTAAATGAAAGTAGACAAATGTAGAAATGGAGGTCCAAAGGATTGACAGAACCTTCTTGTAGTGGTCATGGACGAGTTTCAGCTGCTTGCTTTCTATTTACTCTCCTGATGGTAAGAGTCACTCAAATGTCCTGAAAAGCACTTCTTTCTCCCTCCGTCCCCATGATTTGCGTAGGTTTTCTCCTCTGCTATAGGAACGCAGCAGCCTATGTACTCTATTATTTAGGTACATAAAGGTAATAAACACCTTGCATGTATAAAAAAATGACAGGTTATGAAGTAAACTATACTCCTCCTTTATAGCTAGATATCAATAGGTATTCCTTAAACATAAGCTGAGAAGTAAGGCACAAACATATTATGTGAAAGACAGGTGAATATTAGAGGGCTCTTTTAACCGAAGACTCGTGTATTTCTTAAGCTCTGGGAAATTGTCTTATATCTTTTGTTATTTCCTTTGCTAAATCTTGTCTGATCCTTCTTCAATAAGACTTCTATTAGATGGATATTAGGTTCTCCATGTTCAGTCAGTTTCTCAGTTTTGTTCTCATATTTTCCATCTTTGCCTTTTAGTTCTGCAGTCTCTGGGTATTATTTTTCTACTGCTCTATTGCACATGATTGCCTCAATTTGGGAATAACATAGATCAAAAGATAAATATATTTTATTGGAGGAGAAAAATAGATTTTTTTTGGTAGGAACTATCAAGAGTTTTAGCCAGTGAATTCAGGAAATCACTTGGGGAAAACAAACAACATAGGTTGGAAATTGCAGATAATTACAATATTATAACCACAGAAGTTATAAGTGAGGCAAAAACAGAGTTTGAGTTCAAATGGAGCAGTTTCTTCAACAACAGTGCACTATTCCTAGGTACCAAATACGGGCTCTATCCCCAAATTAATGACATTATAATGTGAAAAATCACTGGCAAATCATGGAATTAAGGTCAAAAGACACATTGACTACCGTGTTTCACCTTTGAGATAAAGTAGGGGAGGAATTTGGGAGAGGTGCAGGCACAGATAATGGAAAAGATCACAAAGGGGTACAATTGGATTATTATAAAAAGGGGGATTGTACTGAGCTGATGAACTTAAGAATGTCTTGATTAATGTAGTCCAGAGGTATCTTCTACTGAAGTGTAAGTAAATTTGAAATTTGTAGTTTCCCTGTTCTGTGTGTGATCATTTTTATAGGAGAGAAAACCCAGGAATAGAGACTTTAGTCTCAGTCTTCCAGTGATTTTTAAGAATTGCTTGCATTACTGACAAATTTACCAGTTTATTGTCATGATGGATTGCTACAAAAGGAGATGAATAAAAGGGGAAAGAAGGTGCAAAGAATTGAGTAGCACAAAGGTTATGGGATATACCAAAGAAGAAAGTATTTTTTGTGGTATAATAGCTCCTTCATACATAGAAGCCTATTCTATTTGTTTTGTTTGGAAAAAAATTTTTGAGAACCTCTTTGAGGGTATCAAGTGGAGTTTTTCCTTCAACCTCTTTTCTCTCCTTAGAAAGTATCTTTTTAGGCCAGTTCTATTTATTCATCTTTGTGTTTGTATTTTTGGCTTTTCTCCAATGACTGGTTATCCTTAAATGACCCTCATGTTTATAACTAAAGAACAATGTTGATTATCACAGGTAGCGTGGCCGAGGTTTTGCTTGCCAGACAATTACAACCTCTTTAGCGCAAGAGTTCTGGGTTTCCTGTATATATGGGTGGGACACAGCAAGTTTTAGGCATTATTCCAGGTAGCACAGGTGGGGAGTGGGCAGAAAGGTGGCATTAATTTTCATCTTGAGTGATGACAGGTGGATGACAAAGTTTCCTTTGAGAGTATTTTCTTGGCTTTATTTGAGAGCAAACACCAATGGGAAATAGGGAGACCAGTCTGTACAGCCTTAGGAAAATGTCCCAACTAATCACCTAGATTTCCACTCCCTTTCTAGGAAGGGAAAAGAATATGACCACCACAGGGAAAAGACACCATCTTCACTGAAGCCTTCTCTGCATACACTGAACTACCCCCATTTGTAGCACTGGATTTTCCTTCGAGAAGTTCACTCTTGATTTATAGACTTCTCATGACCCCTCTCTGATTTCAATGATTTTATTGTCAATTCACTGGGTTTGAAAGAGGTAGATAAAAAGGGATTAAACAATTGTTCCTGGTTTATAAATTTCATCAAGATATTAAAGCTTGTAAATAGCTTTAACTTCTCTGCGCTTATTCCTAAGGTATCATAAATACACACACCACACATTTTTTTTCTTTTTATCAGTTGTTTTGATAACTTAGCTCAAAAAAAAAGCAGAATTGAGGTAGGAGGGGTAGAACCAGAAACAATTCATTTTTTTTCTTAATGAGATTCAATTTCATTATTTGCAGACTTCCTCACATAGAAGTTTGAGGATTATCTGAAGAGACTGTTTGAATGTGCTTTCTCTGGGAAAATTATTTAATCTATAAAATGAGGATAAAAAGACCCCGAATAGCCAAAGCAATCTTGAGAAGCAAAAATGGAGTTGGTGGAACCAGGCTTCCTGACTTCAAACTATACTACAAGGCCATAGTGATCAAGAGAGTATGGTACTGGCACAAAAATAGAAAGGAAGATCAATGGAATAGAATAAAGAACTCAGAAGTAAGCCCAAACACATATGGGCACCTTATCTTTGACAAAGGAGGCACGAATATACAATGGAAAAAAGACAGCCTCTTCAATAAGTGGTGCTGGGAAAATTGGACAGCAACCTGTAAAAGAGTGAAATTAGAACACTTCCTAACACCACACACAAAAGTAAACTCCAAATGGATTAAAGACCTACATGGAAGGCCAGACACTATAAAACTCCTAGAGGAAAACATAGGCAGAACACTCTATGACATATACCAAAGCAAGATCCTTTTTGACCCACCTCCTAGAATCATGGAAATAAAATCAAGAATAAACAAATGGGACCTCATGAAACTTAAAAGCTTTTGCACAGCAAAAGAAACCATAAACAAGACTAAAAGGCAACCCTCAGAATGGGAAAAAATAATTGCCTATGAAACAACGGACAAAGGATTAATCTCCAAAATATACAAGCAGCTCATGAAGCTTAATACCAAAAAAGCAAATAACCCAATCCACAAATGGGCAGAAGACCTCAATAGACATTTCTCCAAAGAAGACATCCAGATGGCCAACAAACACATGAAAAGATGCTCAACATCACTAATCATCAGAGAAATGCAAGTCAAAGCCACAATGAGGTATCACCTCACACCGATCAGAATGGCCATCATCACAAAATCTGGAAACAACAAATGGTGGAGAGGGTGTGGAGAAAAGGGAACTCTCCTGCACTGTTGGTGGGAATGTATGTTGGTACAGCCACTATGGAAAACAATTTGGAGGTTCCTTAAAAAACTACAAATAGAACTACCATATGATCCAGTAATCCCACTACTGGGCATATACCCAAAGAAAACCATAATCCCAAAAGAAACTTGTACCATAATGTTTATTGCAGCACTATTTACAATAGTCAGGACATGGAAGCAACATAAATGCCCATCAACAAATGAATGGATAAAGATGTGGCATATATATACAATGGAATATTACTCAGCTATAAAAAGGGATGAGATGGAGCTATATGTCATGAGGTGGATAGACCTAGAGTCTGTCATACAGAGTGAAGTAAGTCAGAAAGAGAAAGACAAATATTGTATGCTAACTCACATATATGGAATCTAAAAATGGTCCTGATGAACTCAGTGACAAGAACAAGGAAGCAGATACAGAGAATGGACTGGAGAACTCGAGGTATGGGAGGGGGCGGGGGGTGAAGGGGAAGCTGAGACGAAGCGAGAGAGTAGCACAGACATATATATACTACCAACTGTAAAATAGATAGTCAGTGGGAAGTTGTTGTATAACAAAAGGAGTCCAACTCGAGGATGGAAGATGCCTTAGAGGACTGGGGCGGGGATGGTGGGGGGGACTCGAGGTGGGGCAGTCAAGGAAGGGAGGGAATATGGGGATATGTGTATGAAAACAGTTGATTGAATTTGGTGTACCCCCCAAAAATAATAAATAAATAAATAAAATTTAAAAAAAAATGACAAGCAAAGGAAATAAACATTTGGTATTAAAAAAATAAATAAATAAAAAAATGAGGATAATACTAGCTTTTACTTCAGAATTGTTATGAGGATTAAATTTATAAATTCATGTAAAGTGCTTAGGCTAGATGGTAGCTCAGAGAAAGCACTCAAATTAACATCAATATTATTACTGTGCTTTTGGTGAATAAGCTATAAATCTGAAGTTACTTATTTAAGCATTAAAGAGACTAAACAAGGAAGAAGAGAAATAATGGGAAAACAGATAATCAGAAAACTGGTTAATTTGCTTCCAAAATAACTGGGAGTTGGCTATGAAGTACGCTGATGTCCTCCCTATTAAAACTGGAACTGTAGAAAACTAACATTCCAAGAACAAAAGAAACATCATCAATTTTGCAAAATGAAGTTAGCAATCTTAAAATATTGACAAAATGGTAGAACTATAATAAACAAAAGAAAAAAATCGAGACTCAGTGAGTCACATTGTGGTATTAAAGAACAAATTCCTTTGTTCTTCTTTATACCAATATGTTCTTGAAAAGCAACAGAGGTTTAAAATGTATGAAAATTCCATATTTAGAGCACAATTTTCACTTAATTTAAATTTCCTAGTAGTTCCTAAAGTTATGACTGAACCTAAAATATAAGATTGTGGAACTGCCATGTTCACTTTGCATGCAAAAAATGAAAACTAACTCTAGAAAAATGATATCCAATTTTATTGTTATTGATGCTTTATCATCAACAGCACATATTATATGGCATATATATAATATATACATATAATATATAATATATATGATGAAATAGCATTATATATATATATGATGAATCAATGTTTCAGTCTGCAGTAAAAACAATCAATTATAGACTGTACTTGGAAAAAAAATCAGCACTCTGATAATGTCAAATTAGATAGAAAGTCTTATCTAGGATTGATTTAACACAGAAATTTGAATGTCTTTTTGATTACTGATATTAAAACTCAGAAGTTCTGTGTTGATTTTTACTATTTCTGTTTAATTCTGTGCCATTAGTTATCTGATATTACTTTTCTGATTCTAAATATGCAATGAATCCATCTAGATAATACTGATTAAAAAGAAAATTAAAAATAAATGAAACTTCTGCATGAAGAAACATTTTCATGTTTCATTATAGATTAGTCAGGAAAATCCAAAATCATATACGCATATTAAACCTTTCTTTAAGATCTCAGGATACTTCTTAGTTTGTATCTCATTCACTCTCATAATTGTCCTGTGAGATAAACATGAAACAGGATGACTTAGAAAAATGATTCCTGAAACTTAGTCTGTAAAAATGAGATTGTTGTTAGATAAGAGAAGCTTTTAGTTTTAAAACTGTGGAGCTGATCAGCAAAACTCAAATGACACAAGTCCTTTTTTCCTTCTTTTATAAAAATAAAATAGTAGCCTAAAGAAAGTTTTTATAATGGTTTATTCTTTTATTTTTCTCTTTTTATATTGTAAAAGAATTTGTAATCTTATAGAGTGAATTTTTTGAGGAAGTTCTACCTAATTATTGTGCTTGAGTTTGTTCTCTCTATTGTGTAAACCTTCTTGTCAACACATGAAAGAGGTCATATTTCTCGTTACAAGGAATAGAATTTCTGAAACTGGCAAAGGTATTTTATTTATTTGGAGGAAGTTCATAGAAATCATGCATCCTGGAATGTAAGCCTTGGGTTAATTTAGACTATCATTTTTAAATAGGTTACATTTTCCATTCAGCACAAGAAGTCCCAGGGAAAAATGCACCTCACTTCAAAAAATTTTGATACACAGTTATCCACGAGCACATTAGAGGTCATATCTTTTCAAGTTTGTACTAGTATTCATTTTCCTAAGAAATTCCTCTGGGGTATGTAAAAATACACTCGTTTTCCAAAAAAAATTTGCTTCCTCAAGAATTTTTAGTAACATATTACACATGAAGGAAGATGTGGATGTGATGTTATTGAGACACAGATTTTTAAATCTTCAAATATTCCTTAAATATTACTTAAAAACCAGAAGGTACCTCCTTCTATGGACTGGAATAAGAAGGAAAGAGAGAAAGACACAGAGAGGGGCACAGAAAGAAAAAGAAAGAGAGAGACAGAGAGAGAAATGGAAAAATTAAAGGAAATGCTAGCTCTGGCTGCTACTCAATTCTCTACTCCTAAGTTCCAATACCACAAAATGTAATAAATGTAAAAGGATAAGAAAAGTTCTAGATCAACTACCAGGAGAGCTCATGATGCCATATGAGAAATGAAAACAAATATTCAAAAGATACTCATTTGCAGCCGTAAGACAAAAAAGACAAGATTTAGAAGCTGCTGTGAAAACGGCTTCTCTAGAGGGAACTGATCCAGGCAGTTTTGATCCACTCTACCTTCTGGGTATGTAACTCCACGAAGTTAAATATGAGTATGATTTAAAGATAATTTATAAACTTTAACTTTCCTTGTTTTTGTTCCAAACTGTCTCACTCAATAAATAGACTAACTTTGGTAACTAGACTATTTAATTTGCCAGAACATGGCAAAACTAAACTGATGGACCATCTTTTTTTGGTGACAGAAATAGAATGTTGGCATGCTAAATTATTAAGGGTACCATTTTCTAAATTTTCAAAACTATAAAAGATTTAAAAAATGATAGGGACAAAATGAATATTCCAATTGTTGAAGTAAATAAATGGTTTTGCCTTTTTCTCACTCATTTTTAAAGGTAACAATGATGTTTTATCATATAAGAAAATGATTGATCTGTTCCCCAAACTGCACTGATACATTTTATGACATTTTTGTCCTACCTTGTAACATTTATTTTATAAAATATTTGTATTAATGAAAATATTTCTAAGTAAGCTGGTATAAACTTAGAAACTAGTTCAACAGTGTGTAAGGTTTATCTTTGTCACTTTTAGAGCTAGAGGTATTAACAACGTCCTCTGGAATTGGATTCATAAAGAACAGATAATGTTTATGAAATGAATGCATGAAAATAATATACCTAATTTTAAACAAATAACAGAACATAGGCGTCCCAATGAGAATTAACAACTTGAAAGTCGGTATATTTATTCCAGTGACCTCACTATTATATACAATGTCAAAACATTTCAAAACTTAAAAAACTGTCTTTGTTCCATGCTACTCATGAAAAATATTTTACCTTATATTATTTTATAACCACACACCATTTTCTTAAAACCATTTCGGCAATTAACCTTCCACTTTACCTATCAGATTTGGCTAAAAGTTTCTCTTAGCTGTTACTGAAAATTAAATCCACTCTCAAAATCTCACTGCCATTGAGGATAAGAAAAAACCCATATATATATATATATATATATCTCCTATCCTATGCTATCTTATCCTATCCTTTAAAATATATATATTTAAATAATTTATTTAAATTTAATTATATTACACATATAAATTATAAAATAAAAGTTCTAATAAAATTTTGAGCACTGGTTACATCATTTTCATAATTAAACCATCTTACAATGATATTTACTTGAGCGAGAAATGGGTGATACCTATACTAGCATGTTTGTTGTGAAAAATTATTCACATACAGAATGTTATTACACCTCATAAAAGTCAAAAGGTATGTGTATATATATATATAATCATATAGCTTTGACTATATGTATATGTCATTATTAAACATGAAATATCATTGAGATGTGATGCAAAGAAGCGTATACAGGAGTTATTTTTCTGTTCACATTTCTATTGTGGACATTATCATTTCATTAAATATTTACAACTACAGTTATTATTTGTAGGACATAGTTTAGATAGTACATCTAACTGTGTTAACTAATGTGTATATACATGACATACACATTTTGTATGCTTTGCATCTGTTCTGATGACTATCGGTTTGCCCGTTTTGATGAGCATCCTCTTTATTACTAAAGAAAAAATTGTTATGGAAGCAATCACATGTTCCCAGCACTTCTATTTTACCCTGAACAGATTCATGCTAGTGAACTATTTTAATTAATATTTCTCCCACATTCTGCTCTTTAGATAGCTGTTGTGACCCTGTTCTCTTTGCCTTTACTAGCCTCATACTGCTCTCTAGTTTATTATGATGTTCTTCCAGTTGAATTTTATAAGCATACCTATGGTTATTAGATAATAATGAAAAACTACTTTTTAATCATATAGCATGTCTCCCTCAGTCAGGCACCAAGACTTCATTATTTTCTGTAAAGTGCTTGTGATGTTATTCATAATAGGCACGTCTCGAGCTATGAAAAGATTTTTATACGTGCGTACAGGTAGTCAATTACATCCTTCCTGACCCTTCCTCTCCTTACCCGGGGCAATTGTTTTCTCCTACCCATTCTGATTCCATGAAACTTTCAAAAAAAAAAAACAAAAAAACATAAGCCTCACTTAATGGGCTGATATGAGAGTAGGGAGACTATTTTCTCACCCCCAGCCATCCTTATACCCAAACATGCACTGCACTGCATCCTATCCGTGGTTCCTGCTTTTGCTTCTCACAGCTCAGTTTATTCCAGCTCAAGAAATATAGTGTTTTAGGTGTACCCAAAGATTCTTTCGGCTCTTCCAACCTTTGTTCCTTTTTTTTTCCTTAACACTTTTATAATTACCTGGGGGAGGAGGGATCTTTAACTTTCTATATTCGCAACTGCTGTGCACTAGAAGGTAGCCAAAAATGTACTGAGAACCATAAGGAATAGCAATAATAATATATGTTTAAAGAACTAAAATAATCTACATTGTATAGTTAAATATCATCAACAATTTCAAAAGCCTTTAAATGTACCTCAAAATTTCTACACAAGATTTTTCATCTCCTATCTTAAAATACACTTACATATCAGCATAAAGATAAGTGTGTAAATAAATTCCCATCAATACCTCAGTAAAGTGGTAATAAATAAATTCCTATTAAAATGATACTGTTTCAACAATTTGGTTTAAAAATCTATACTACACTAATTATGTCAGGTGACTAGTAATACGCTGACACTTTTGGTAATCTAGAGAAGGCTGAGATTTCAGGGCTTGAGTACTAGCTTTACCACTTTAGCCTTGGGACAGTGGGGAACTCAAGCTTTCAGAGTCTTGCTTCTCTCATATGCAAAAGGTTGAGCGTGGAGCTCGACAGAAGCTTGTTATAACCAGTAATTATACTGTTTATAAGTGAAAGGTAGCATCTGTAGTTTTTATTCCAAAGGCTTGATATCAAGATTAAAGTACACTGGGTAGATGCAGCATAAAGTATAATGAACTGTAAAAATATAAAGTACTACTGTTTTTACAGGTTAGTAAATGGCCTTTTGTGAGTTGACCTTTGCTAATCCATTCTTACTCTACCTAACGGGGTCATCTTTCTAATATACCCAATCTATCATGTAACTCAGCTACTTAATACCTGCCAGAGGCTTTCTTTTGTTAACAAAATAAAGTCCACACCCTTGACATCTTGACTTAAATCCCATTGACCCCTCAACTAAGACACCTGTGATATATATCCAGCATGAAATACTTGGAGCTCCTTGAACAAAACACACATGTTTGACTTCTACGCCTTTGTTACTGCTGATTCCTTTTGCCTGACTTCTCTTTGTCACTTTGTTGATCTTAATAAAACCTATTTATCCTCAATCCTGAATGTAAATGTCACCTCCACTTGGAAAGCTTCCTTGCTGTTGACTGCACATCTCAAATTTATCTCTTTTAATATCTTTTATAACATCGTATCAAATTATTAGCATAGTTCTGTAACTGTCCTCACATATACTAGAAATCAAGGCCAATTTCTTATTGATTATTTTAACCTATGGGCATAGCAGTATCTGTTAAGCAGAGGCCTTATGGTCAAACACAGTGAGTAATAACACAGGCACTGGAATGAGACAGACTTGGGCTCAAATCTTGGCTCCACTACTTATATGTTGTGTCACTTGAGATTTTCACTTAACCTTCTTAAGACTCTATTTCCCTATAGATAAAATGAGAATAAGAATAGATTAAGGTGTTATGCTAATTAATGTCTTGGACTAAGTGGACAGCAGATATGAACTATCCTGATGATGATGATGATGAATGAGCTCAATAAATAGTTGTTCAGTAAAAAGATAATTCAGTGAAATAAACTCACTACTATTGAAACTTGTGTCTATGGGACCATGTAATCCAAATCCAAATAACTTGTTCAAAACTAGCTCTTGGAACAGAATACATCCCGTAAGGTTGGGTTATTATCATGACATTTACTTGGCATGCCTTTGCGGGAGCCAGATTTTATGAAGGTGATGAAGATGGCAATGATGCCAAAAAACAACAATTTTCATTCCTCAAGAAGCAGGCATCCTCTGTAACAACAATTTTGTCCAGTGATTTCTTAGTGACCTACCAACAATCGTAGAGAAGGACAAGGAAAGATGGGGGATCTCTTTAGAGATGAAAAAAGCCAATAAGGTTCTTCAAACCTAAAATATAACCTAGACGAATCAGCAGTTGAAAACATGTTTTAATTCCAAAAATCATGTTAAATATATTTACTGAAAAAGTGTCAACAAGTCTGTTAGTGGATTAATAAAATGTGAAAAAGATTAAAACTGCTGTTTGAACAGTTTTAAGAGGACATTATAAACCTCAGACAGTGAATATTAACACAAGTGAATATGTACCATTCTTTAAATAAGAAGGGAATTCAAGTTAAGAACTTGAAAACAAAACAAAAAAATTCCCATTACAAACAGTGTTCTGTGTGAAAAGAAACTACAGGGCCAAAGTTCTTAAAATATTTTTATTTTTAAGAGAAAATATGTTCTGCCCTTCAGCTGGCTATTGACTTAACAGCAGGGGGAAAAACAACTGCATTGGATAATGGAAGATGTGTTTTTAAAAGAAATCATTAAAAACATGATTATGAACTGGTTGGCTGCTGAAGGTCCAAACTGTGAAAAATTATTGATGTTAATGGTGCTAATCATGACAGTTGAAAAGTATCTAAATAACAAAAAGGCAACACTGCTTATGAAGTACTCTGGTATAATTTGTAATGATTAGTGGAAAAGCACACTAATATATTTGATGCCATATTTTGAAGGTCACTCAACTATCAACTTGCCATAATGTCATTCAATTAAATACACAATAAAAATCTAAGATTATTTATGGAAAGAATTTTGTAGTGCTTGTAGAATAGTAAATTACAAATCCCGGCTGTATGTACAAGTAGAAATGCCTGATCTAATGCACCATTAAGCAACTGTAGCTTTGCTCCACATTTTTTAAACATTAAACTAATTATGATGAGGTCTGGTCTTACTACATACTGCGTATTTAATCTTTTTTAAGAGCCTATCAAGTTGAATCACGAGACACAACTTGTTTATGCTGTAAGCAAACTCACGCAATATTAACAATGTACAATATTCTGGCTTAATTAGAAAAAGTCCATGTTATCTTAAATACATTTAGGAGTGTAATACCACACAGTTCTAATTTGAACTTGTCATTTAATTATATTTTAAAACTAATTTATATAACTTGGAACTTTTTTTTTCTTGCTCTCTCCTACACAGAATGTTGTTCTATTGACCTAATTAAACTAGAGCCCACTAAAAATGAAAGAGAGAATAAAGATTGGGTGAGGCTTGAGGAAAGAAGAGGCATGGTGGTGATGGAGAACACAGACAAGAAATCACTTAAATTTGATTATCTTATAGTGTTCAAGTCAATGGGCTACATTGTACCCTAGAAGGAACTTTCCAGGCATTCTTGCTTTGGGCTCCAGCTTAAAGTTACATACAAGGGATCTACTTTTTCAGAAAAGAGTATATTTCAAAATTTTCTTTCTCTCGCTCTCTCTCCAGGGTATATATCCAGGGGATGCAGGAGAAAACCTCGAATCTCTGGATGGTATTCTCAAATTTAGACAGGCAAGTACTAAGGAAGGTATCTGAGGGTAACACATACGGGTATAGCCTGGACGTCATGAATTCTCTGTTCTTTTGTTCTGAAGCTATTGACTCTGCTCTCTGCAACCTAGTTTTCCAGCTTAAGTTCAAAGGCAGTCTTTATTCAAAATAAGATACATGTGGAGTCATCAAGAACCCATAATCAAGTATAAGTTTTGACCTGGGAAGTTTAAATTTATTCTTTAGTTAATTAAGCTTTTTTATCAATAGCATGAAATCAAACAGCATAAAGACAACTTAATTTCTGGATAAGAAAAAGGCAATCATATCAGAATTTAATCTTACATTATACTCCAAAAGAGGTAATAAAGATCGTTTACCTTCACAAATTGTGACACCATTTCCTGAAAATCCAATGTTGCAATAACAGCCTTCAGCTCCATTCCGTATTTCACATTTTGCATTTGGGAGACAAGGTGTCCTGGTACAATTTTGAGTGTAGCAACAATTCAGCAAAGTGGAAATACCCACTAAAGAAAATAGAAAATATACCTTTTCAAAAAGAGAAAGAAAAACCTTCTCCTTTTGTTGAGTTAGACGACATACACATTACCATCCTTCTTTCTTTCCATTTAGATAAACGCGTTATGAGAACTTCCCAAAGGAGAATTTAGGTAAATAACACAAGCAAGTGAGTAGAAAATGTAACGCTTTTCTTCAGTCTCAATGTTTATCAAGTAAACCTCAACCAAGCTAAAATGTAGTATACAACCTGACTTTATGAAGAAAACAGCATCCTTACATCACTGGACACTTCACCTTGAGGTGAGATACTTTTAAAGGTTAGCTGCATGACTATAAAGCAATATCCCTCTCCTGGAAATGATTCTGTGCAGAAAGAAATCAAGGTGAACTGAATATTTGTGTCTTTTCAAAGTCAAACCTGTGTTATTTTAAGATGAAGAGCAACGTATCATACCATCCAGGAGGACAAATGCAATTATTGTTTTTTATTTTTTTTTGGTGTTCTAATGATCCTTTAAATTCTGCCTTTTCCATAATAAAGTTTCTTTTACATTTTCTCCCATTAGAGGGAAAAAAAAATCAGCTCAACATACTGGTCAAAGATTGATCTTCCAGAAATGGGACACCAGACAAACGCGACCAGTAACATGCAGCAGGAGAGAGAACAAGCCTTTCCTTCAGAGTTTTTGAAAACAAAGTTGGCACTGGTATTTTGTGGGCTGTTAGGAAAAGATAAGAAAAAGCGTAGGATGTTCCTTTTTCATTGTTGTCTTAGGCCTTCTCAAGACAAGCCTGCTTGAGATGGACAGTTAGGAATCATGCAAGTCGTGACTCTGAAAACAGTCATCCGAGATAAATTGTCCTTATCTGGTAACAAGAGATTCTAAAACATTCAATTCTAAATCCCAGCCTCACACTGGGCTGTATATACTGTCTAAACCAGAATTAATTCGGCTTCAAAGATGTGATTTATTATCTTTCTGCACAGTATCATCATAATGGTATTTTAAAGGAACCCAAAGTCTGGGCCAGTCGGTCCCCTTGAAAGGCCAGGGAACCTCCCACGAGTGTTAATGCTTCGGATTTCCCCAATTTCTTGGGGGATGATCAGAAGAAAGGTCAAAGTCTGGGACTTTGGGGACTTTGTCAGCAGGAATAAAAAGATGCCCTAGTCCCTGGATACTGAATATCGAACTCCAGAGTTGAAAGGCCAAGGAGAAAAACATCCTGAGAAGGACTGTGTCAATTCCCCCTGGAGTCTTGGCCAAATGCACTTGGCACGTGAGTTCCACTATGGAAATATCCTGTTCCCTACAGGTGCTGGCCGGGGCAGCCCGCGCGACCAGGGCGCGGGCACTCACCTAGGAGCGGGAGGAGTCTCATTGGCGGCGCAGCGGTGGTGGCGGCGGCGGTGGCGCGGGCGGAGCGGCGGGGCGAGCGGGCCGTGTACCTGGGACGCGGCGGGGAGGGCGCGCCAGGCTCCCGGCTCCGGCCCCGTGACGCGCCCGCTTCCTCCCGCCACTTTCCGGCCTCTTTTGTGTGAGTGCGTGCGTCCAGCGCTGAGTCTGCAGGCCACGTCCGGCCCCGGCCCCCACGCCACCCTGACCTCATCCCCGGCCTCGGAGCTGCCAGCCCGCCGCGCTCCGCCGACCCCGCGGGGGGATTTTGCCCCCATCCCAGGCGCAGCGCTCAGGATGTCACCCTCAAAGCCAGTGCGCTCCAGAGCCCCGTGGAGAGTCCCTCCAGAGAGAACTTCCAGAATTGTCTAGGTCTCAGGGGTCCTTCCTACAACCTCAATTCCGGGACACAGTTTTTGTTTTTGTTTTTTTTACCCCCTTCAGGAACACATTTCCCTAAAGAACTATGAGCCCAGAAGGAGGCTGGAAACTTGGCTCCAAACAACAGGGCCTTGGTTTCCAGCACTGAGTCTGCACCTTGTGGGGACGCAGGGTTCCAGAGTGTAAAATAAAGATACTCTATCTTGCCTACAGGTTAGGACTGTGTCTAAAATGACTAAGTAAAAAACAAGCAAACAAAAACAGCCGAGTGTCAAGAATTAAATGGCTCTGAAGTACAAAATGCTGTTTTCCACTTTCAACTAAAATTTACCCCTCTCCTCAGCACCGCCCTCCCCCTGCATCATATATAGCTTTCCTTTCATGTTACTATACATGAGTTGATTACATAGATACGGATCATTCAAGTTGAAACATGGAAACAATTTTAGTGTAAAAATTAAAAATAACTGGCAGGCAAGGATGATCTATAAGACAAAGCAGATCAGTGGTTACTTGAGGTTGGAATGGGGAGAGGGGATTGACTGCAGACAGGCACAGAGGGAGACGTGGGGTAATGAGAATACTCTGCATTTTGATTGGGATGGTGGTTACCTAAATGCATGCATTTGTCAGAACTCATCTCTTAAAATTGTGCATTTTATCGCATGTAAATTATACCTCAATAAAGTTGATTTAAAGAAAAGAAATGACTGATGTTTGTGTCACTGACACAAGTCATTTCATCTTTGAACAGTTGGGCACACCTTTGTCACATTTCATATGCATTCTGTTTAATTGAACAAACATCTGCTAAGAATCTAAATACTTTGTACAGAGAGTACCCTCACAAAGATGAACCACCCATGGCCCTTGAACTCCGAAAAGGTTATAAACTAGTGGGGCAACAACTAATACTAGTCACAATATCACAAGTCACAATGATAAGAGTACTTATGTATAGACATATTTCCTTGGCTCTCTAGTACATTTTTCTGGGTTCTTTCTAGCTTAATTTAATTCCTACAGAAAGCTCCTGAGTGTGGTCCCACAATAAATGAGAGAAGTGAGGAACAGAGGTGTTGTATGATTTGCTCCGAGTCACACAGCTAGTCTAGGTGACTGGTTTGATTCAAACCCAGGCTATTTTGCTTCTGATCTGGTGCTCTCAGTCACCCTGCTATATTCCTTCTATAGTGGTACCACTCTGAGAAGGGTATTGCAAAAACGAGTAGTCGTCTGTTATTGCTACTCAGGGAGTCTGGAGAGGTGATTTAAATGCCCTAAATACCATGAAAAATAAGTTTTAGACTTTATTCTTCTGTTAATTGGTTTTCTTTTAAGATTCCTTTCCTTTCCTTTTTTTTTTTAAGCTAGACAGTGATTCAGTGAATAAAACTGTCTGGTAGCAGTCTGAATGAGGGATGTTATGGAGACATCAAAGGCAGGGAAGCAGAATAGTCTAGGAAATAGATTACAAATGCCTGAACCAGGATAGGAATATTGGGATGGGGAAGATAGGGACAGACTGAAGAAAGGATTAGATAAAGAAAATTGACATCTGGTTGACTTGCCAAGGTTGAAGGATAGGTTTAAAACAGAGTGTGAAGATTTTCTAGTTGTGTGAGCAGAAGATTGTAACCACTCACAAAAAGAGGAAAGATAGGATGAAGAGTGGCTTTGAAGGGGAAAAAGTATTAATAACAAGCCCAGTTTTATAATATAAAATTCGAGGTGTTCTGATGACCTGACTCCATTTATGGAAGCTAGTTTTTCCAAAGTCCTTGTATTGTACTTATATGAAGTCATTGAGAACACTCATCATACAAAAGACCTAAATGTAGAAATATATTATTTCCTGAGACAAGTTATAAACTGAAACACAGTACCTATTTTTAAAATCACTATCATAAAATAGCTTACTCCGTAGATCAGCCACACATGCTTAGTCTTGACTTTTATACTAAAGATATTAGAAGACAGCCAATTTAGAAAAGTATTATTTTTCACTACGCATTGCTTAAAAATTAACAAAAATGAACTAAAATCAATTTTAAAATATTTTCCAAGCTTTCCTTTTGCATGTGTGTTCTTATTTAAAAGTAAAAGTTTATTTTCATATTTTTATCAAGAAAATACAGGACAGTAAAATGTAAGCATGAAGTGTTTAATGATGCTTATAGTTTTAAGATTGTTCTTTGTAAAAATCAAAATTACTTAACTTGTTACTTGAAGAAGTCTATTTTCATAAGGAATAAATATAATAACTGAATAATTTTGGATACGTTGTCTTTATACTAACGAAAAAAGTATAGAATTGTCATTCCAAATATTTTAATTGTGAGAGAAAAGTATATTTTAATGAAGTATCCTCAAAGAAATATAGAACTTTAAGTTTAAACTTATATCAACAATCTTCATTTGGGTACCATTGAGACATGTCTAGTCTTTTGAAGATATAACAATCCTTTAGAGCTTGATTTTGGCCTAAATGTAACACGTGGAAGTAAAATCATTTTAAGCTGCCTACCTAATTGTGGTTTTAATACACTAGTATAAACATTCATCCTGCAATGTGAGATCTTATCAAATCCATGATTAGTTCTATCTTGGGTCTGTCTGTAAGGTGCCAAATTAAACAGGATTTCCTTGAAAGGTTCTTGGTCAGGTTGAAGTTTGCTATGAAAAGTATTTACTGTGAAGACCTGGGTTTAGCTCTAATTTTTATCATGAATATATTCTTTAGCCTCTTTAGGGACCAATTTATCCATTGTAACATGGAAATAACAACGCCTGCCTTAGTAGATCACAGTGGATTGTTAAGGTCATTAACATACATCTCAGAACTATTGGGTATTTAATAGCTTTAATATGTAAAGCATCAAATACAGGAAATTAGTACACAATTGAAACTTAGGCCTTATCCATGGGTATATTTATGGTGCCCACAGAGACTGGCGTGAGAAACACAGGCAGCTTCTGGACCCCCTTCATGAGGCCTCTGTGAGACTGAGTTCTCCCCTGAGGGTTGGTAGTGTGACTGACTTGTAAGTGTTTGGCCTGCTCTGTGACCCTATCTCTGAATATCATCATTAGTCACACATCATTTGAATTTTCTCAGCTATGGAAGCTTTGTCATCAATTTCTTAATTTAGGTAGCTCCTCATTCCTTCATATTGTCCCTATTCCCAAAAGACCCTCAGTAGGATTGCAGTTTACCAGATATGTTTTCCCACCACAAGTCGATTTTAGTCAAACCTAGAATTAACAATGTACAAGTGGCAAAAGCACTGTGAAGAGGTAAAAAAAAAAGAAAAAGAAGAGAAAAGAAAAGAAAAAGAAAACTGAGTTATGTGTAAGGTTGGGAAGAGTAATCAGATGGCAACATACTCGTTTTAAGCAGAAAGTTTTACCAAAGTGGGACATGAGTTCCTCATTGTAAGGGAACTTCCACTAATCCTTATCCAAGCATTGAAGTTCCACCAGGTGAATTTCTCTGTTAATGGTTCTTAACCTGGTCTCTTAGAACTTGAGGGTAAAAACATCTAATTATTTTTTCCTCTATGACACCTCATACAGTGCCTTGAGGATAATAGGCATGTAATTTTAAAGGTGCTGATTGAATGAATGAATAAATCATTAAATACCTAGAATAGTGTGTAGTCAGGTTTATCAGAAGTGAAAATCTTTCATTTTGAAGATTGTTTGCCTCAAATGTCTTTTAGGTTTCTAGATACACTTCATGTCACTGGGATATAGCCAATCTCAATCTTTTGCATTTAAATTTAAAGAGAAAGCCAGGAAAACTCTTGGTTAATGATGGAGTAATCTATAGTTCCCAAACTGTAGGGGACCGTTTTTCTGCCTACTGTTAAACTGATCTTAAATAGTCAGTGTAGAGATGCTACAATTTCTCACCTTAGTTACCCTGTAATTTGTGACTCTCTAATCTATACTGAGTCTATTTAATGTCTGTCACCATCTTGTATCAAATATAAATTTTAATGTTTTAGTACACATTTCCAGTGAGGCACTTTTAACAACTTAATTTTCTAATTATAACACTCAAGTTAGTATTTAAAATAACATTTTAAAACTTGAAGTTTCCAAAACTACAAACAGAAACACTTAAATAGCTTTTATGCTACTAATTTTCTTTTAGTAAAAGAAGGTGCAAAAAGCATCTCATATTTTCAACCTTGGCTGGAAGGGAGGAGATCTGAGTTCCTTCCCAGTCTGGTTGTTCAATTGTTTTGTGGCCTTCAGAAAACCCACTAAATCTTCCCATTATTCTGTTTAACATTTGCAAATCTCTCTGTTTTGTATGTTATTTTTCTGTTCTATGGTTCCTATTCATAAAGATTTATAAATTAGCACCCACCCTTAGGAGCTGATATTTTTAAGCAAGTCATTGGTCAAAAAAAGAGAAGTATGTGCATTATGCTAATTGTTTGCATTATAACTGACTTCTAAATTATTATTTTTTTAATTAATTAATTTATTTTATCGGCTGTGTTGGGTCTCTTTTTTTTTGTTGTGCGTGGGCTTTCTGTAGTTGCGGTGAGTGGGGGCTATTCTTCGTTGTGGTGCACAGGCTCCTCATTGTCGTGGCTTCTCTTGTTGCGGAGCACGGGCTCTAGGCGCGTGGGCTTCAGTAGTTGCAGCACATGGGCTCAGTAGTTGTGGCTCATGGGCTCTAAAACACAGGCTCAATAGTTTTGGCACACGGGCTTGGTTGCTCTGTGGCATGTGGGATCTTCCTGGCGCAGGGCTCGAACCTGTGTCCCCTGCATTGGCAGGCAGATTCTTAACCACTGCGCCACCTAGGAAGCCCTAAATTATTTTATTAATGTATTTTCCTTTGTTTGAAACTTTTCCAGGTTACAAAAATATGAAACTGACCTCACTTTTTAAAAATGGTGATCTTTCTAAGATAGAAACCACACAAAAATCACCATGTATTTAATATTGTTATACTTTTTAGCTACGCTTTTGGTATGTTGTAGCATTGATTTATTTATAGTTGATTGCTGTTCTTCACTGAGTTGTCCACGATAATATTCTGAGAGGTTACAGAATCCATCAGGATATACAAGTAATTTAAATTATTTCTTTAAGTGTGTAACACTTTGTGCTTTGTATTATATTTTCTCTACCTTTGTGTTCTTCAATCACTAGTTTATTATACCTTCTTACCATTCTCCACATTGCTTAATTTTTTTAGCAAAAGTAAATATCGTAGTTACAAACTGTCGGCATACTTCAGCTGCTTGTTCTTCACTGTCATGCATTATTATTAGCACGCATATTGAAGACACAAGCTTCTGATTCACATCTCCAGGGGACATCATTATTAACTTCTACCACTTTGAGAATTATCTTTTTATTCTTACCCTTTACTTACTGTTTTGTCACAAATCTTCAATCTCAGGTAAGATTTAATTTTCCTATTGTAATCTGTTTTATAGATATCCTTCTGTAAGAAGGGATGGCTTAAAAAACAGAAAGCTATTTGAAAGTCTAAATAAAATACATTAGCTTACAGTCATTTGTAATTGAACTCATTTTAAAAAAATTTTATTAAAGGTGGACCTCAGACCATGAGTTTTCCCCTTATCTCCATCTCCAACCATAAATGAATATAAAAGTACTGTCTCTAGACAATCAATTGCTAAAATAATCTTGCCTTCACAGAAATAATTAAACAAGTTTAAAGGTAACATTTACTCTTCTCAAAGTCATGGTAACATAAAGGCAATATTGACACATAATTTGTAAATTAACATTATTAAATAAGGGCTATCAGAGTTTAGTTCTCAGAGATATCTTAAACATTATTCACAGACCAGTTACACTAGTTTCTCTTCCAAAATTCTGAAATAGTTATTGATTTTTCCAAATTTTAATTATGTCTAGTACTACTACTTTTCTAGCAACATAGTGTAATGACATTTTAAAAATATGTAAATAAAAATAGGTTTCTTTGTCATATGAAATTATATAAACACACTTGTTTTATTCAATAACTTACAAAAAAGTGATGAAAACCTAAAATGATGATCAGTTTTAGTGATAATTCCAAGAACATTTCTTTCTATAAATGGACTTCCACAGAGGGAAAATGTATTTAAAATGATGTCTTTTGGAAATGAATCTTATTTGTGAAATGTAAACAAAATTATTTATCCAGCAAAGAGTAATGATATGAAAAAAATTCTCACATTATTTTATTTTTATGATAAATATGAATGCTGAGTCCAGAACATTGAATGATCAAGATTTTTTTTTTAATTTCTTTTCATTAATGGATATTTGGATATTTATAGGTAACTTTCCTAATATTAACACATAGGTTTAAAATTAAAAGAATTCTAAACTATAATTTTATTATTTTATATAAATTTATATATTTATTGGCTGTGTTGGGTCTTCATTGCTGCACATGAGTTTTCTCTAGTTGTGGCAAGAGGGGCCTCCTCATTGCAGTGGCTTCTCTTGTTGCCGAGCACGGGCTCTAGGTGCGTGGGCTTCAGTAGTTGTGGCACATGGACTCAATAGTTGTGGCTCACAGGCTTTAGTGCTCAGGCACAATAGTTGTGGCACACTGGCTTAGTTGCTCCACGGCATGTGGGATCTTCCTGGAGCAGGGATCGAACCTGTGTCCCCTGCATTGGCAGGCGGATTCTTAACCACTGCACCACCTAGGAAGTCCTCTAAACTATAATTTTAATGGCATTGTTTAGGTGTGAAATTGTCTAACTGTGAAAGATAGAAGTTGCAGTTAAATTATCATCAACATTATTGACCCTTTAATCCTGAGGTTGACATCCTATTTCAAGGTGTTTTTTCACTCTGCCTATTTAAATCAGAAAATAAAATAAGATTCCTATGTAAGCAGTTAACATTTTTGTTAACCTAGGCACTTTCTCTCCTCAAACCAAAAAAAATGAGCTACATGTTAAATACAGTCTTCAATAGTTTTTATTTGTCTTCTAGGATACTACTTCATACTATTGGTCAGATTTCTTTTTAATGATTATTCTTCATTTTATTTTTAATAATTTCAGTATTCTGTCATTAGCAATGAATCTTGTAATATGTCCCTCATTGCCCTCATGTTTATGAGAATTAAAGAGTTTTATTTATACTTGCAAGAAAGTACTTTTAAAATTTTTAAACAATGTATATTACTTTAAAATTATGAATCTTCTGTTTGTCTTCTTTTTGTTTTTGAAGGCTGAAATTAACATGATGTATTGTTTATACTTTCAGTACTAAGATTGTTAAGGTTGATGTGTACAATTTTTAAGTGATGTGTCTTGTTTACAATGTCCTGCGATCCGTTACTAAAGCATTTGAGAGGAACCACATAATTATGATCTTAGAGGTTGTCCTATAAATATACTAATTTCGTTCCATTTCCCTACTATCCTTGTCAACAGAATGACTAAATCTCATCTTTCTCTTTTTGTTTTTATTTCTTTTAAAGGACTGATAAGGCTGTCAACAAAAATGGATAAATTTTGTACTTCTGTCATCACAAAATGTTCAGTCCTAACAGAGTTATCCTTGAATTGGACCTCATACTTTCACTGCGCAAAAAATTTACTGAGAGATAACATGCCTACAAATTATTCTACTCTTATTAGAATCTTTAAATGTAAATTTCCTGGTTCATGTTGAGCACTACAGAGCACTGAAGAAATATGTATATGGTAAAGTAATTTGCCCAGATGCAACTTCTGATGTGTATTATGTAAGTCTCAACCTTATAATCTGTACTTAGAGTATCGACTCACCCTAACACTGAGTCATCTCCAAGTATCATTACCCAATAAAAGCAATAGTCTGTATAATGTGTCCGATAATTAACTAAGGCACTAGGAACAATAAAATATAAACTGTTTCTGCAGTGCCCCACTTTATCTGGAGAACTGTGCTCCAGGCCATATTTATCACTGCTAAGACCACATTCTCACTGGCTTCCAGTGACATCATATATCCAAAGGATATCACACTTCTTTATCTTCTGAAGCCAAAGGCATTGCTTCACTTACCTGGCCTGATATCTCTGTCAGAACAGGAAACTCAGCACTGGCCATGCCTGGACTTCCTGCTCTTCCATGTGCCTTCAAACCAGTTGCTATGGCCTATTTATCCCTCTATTCCTCCGTGAGAAATTGTTTTATAATGAATATATTTTTCTTTTATGATTAAAGGAACTATTCAATTAGGTGATCGAAATCAGATTGAAAGAAATATAGTAAGTTAAAAGGAACTTTCTGATGAGCGATTCTCAAGATAAAGTCTCTTAGCATTATTCAAGTCAGGCTCACTCTGTATCTCCCTTGGTAGAGTCATAGAAAGGTTTGATCCTTCATGAGAAAACACACACTGATGGGTTAGCAAATCTATATAAAGGTGACTTTATTATTTTTTTCATTTAAAGAAAGGAACAAATAATTCAAGTATTAGTGTATTTCTCTATGTTGCTTTCAGGTGTAGCATCAGATATCCTCCATTCATTCTTTCTCCAGACAACATGACTGAGAATCTATTGAATGGCAAATACTGTGTGATAGTCCAGAGATTCAAAATTATAGTGTAACAATCAGAAACATCTCAAGATGGTCCGAGGGGCTAATTCTGGGTTTCCTGAGCTGAGACTAGAGATGCCACTCTGCTTTCTTTATCAGGAGAGGCTGTGCCAAACTTGACTTCCTATGGGCCCCCAAAGTGCCCAGGTACTTTCCCCGGCAGCTCTTGTCAACAACTGATATCTAAATTCAGACTTCTTAGCACCCAAATTGACCAATAATTCCTTCCTATACAACTGACAAGATTGATCACCTATTGACCCTACCGAAAGGGAAAGCAGGGCCCTCTCCAACAGAAGGCATGTCTGTACTTTATGTATAGCAAAAAAAAGCCTTGACCAGCAGCTCTTCTCTGGGGATAATGGGAAGACTGCAGGACCTGTACTTTCTTTCCTATTTCTGATCTTGGGTTTGCAAATTTCCCTGGGTAGATGCTTTGCTGGACACTTTGTATGTCCAGTGAAGGGGACTTGGCCCTCTGTTCTCCCTTATTACAAGGCAAACCTAAGAAAATAGCTTTTTCAGAGGGTAACAGACTCAAGGGAACCAAGAAGTCTGGCTTTATGGACCAGCTGCCTAACATCAGGGACTATAATGCCTTTGGGAGGTTGTAACTCCTCCTGTGAGTAGCTGGGGCAGGAGAGAAAACTGCCTCTTAATGGAGAAAAAAGAATTCCTAATCCAAGATGTCTTGATAGGCAACCCAGAATGAATCCTCAGGGTACCTTTCAGGCAGCTCCTGCTCCTCATATCATACAAGTTGATATGACATGTTCCTGACTTCAGTAATGGTATAGTTAAGTGAAGATACATTAAAAAAAATTATACTAAGAAATAATTATCAATAATGGTACAAAGAATATAGCTTGTCGTGATGGTGTGGTAGAGATTGCTGGTGGCGTCTCAACAAATATTTTTTTCTGTCTTTCCTAATAATGGTAACTTGTGTTTGAGGCTGTGAAGTTGGCCTACTCTTTTCTAGTCTATTTTGAGCTGGGACTGCTGAGACTAAGTACTGGCCATTGAGGTATATGCACAAGCTTTGGATTTCACTTCTAGAAACCTCCTTTAAATAGACTAATTTTTCTCACTGTTTCTTCTATCCTGCTGCTTTTGACACAGTGGTAAAAATCACAATTCTAGCTGTTATCTTAGGCTAGGAGAAAGAGCTGCAGCCTCTTTTGGTGGAGTGATAAAGTAGAATCCTTCCTGAGGACCGTGGATCCAGTTCTGCCTCCTGAAACTGGTAGAATTGGGTGCCCTAGTCTCCTTTTTTTTTTTTTTTTTGTTTTTGTTTTTCAGATCTTTATTGGAATATAATTACTTTACACTGTTGTGCCAGTTTCTGCTGTACAACAAAGCAAATCAGCTGTATTAATACATATATCCCCATTTCCCCTCTTTCTTGAGCCTCCCATCCACCCTCCCTATCCTACCCCTCTAGGTCATCACCAATTGAGTCTCCTTCAATGTAAGGAAAATAACCAATCTTGTTTGAGCCATTGCTATTTTGGGATTTACTCTTAAACATAGATAAACCTAATCTCAACTGATAATGTTTTCTGAACTAGCAGTGATTTAGATTTGAGAGAGCTGGAGATTAGGACAGAGTTGTGACAAAGCCATGGCTACCATGGCAGTCTGCAAGTGGAACTCTGTACCAAGTAATGCCAGGCCTCCACCTAATTTCTTGACTCCCGGTAGCTAGTGATCAGACACTGTCAGAAAAGGAAAACTGAGGCTCAGGTAGGAAGTAAGACTATTAGGATAAGTCGGGGCTACCATATGGCCCTGAACTTCAGTTTAGGGAATTACAAATACACATACACATGTGAATATCTAATATACATATTTGTAATTCCTTATATATAGGGAATTGCAATACATATACACATGTGAATATCTACACATATAAATATATGTATTTATGTGCATATATGTGTGTATATTTCTGCATAGACACAAATATAGTGACTTTTTAAAAGTATGACTGCATTGTTGTATAACAAAGGGAGTCCAACTCGAGGATGGAAGATGCCTTAGAGGACTGGGGCAGGGAGGGTGGGGGGGACTCGAGGGGGGGGGCATCAAGGAAGGGAGGGAATACGGTGATATGTGTATAAAAACAGTTGGTTGAACCTGGTGTACCCCCCAAAAAATAAATAAATAAATAAATAAATAAAAAAGAAAAAAATAAATAAAAAAATAAAAGTATGACTGCTTTTCATACATCAGTACAATAAAAATGTCCAAAATTAAAATCTTTACTTCCCAATTATTATTTTCACTTATTTATTGAGTCCAGGGATAATAAAATTAGGAAATTAGGGCAAAATAAATGTTTTCTCAATATTTATTATGTGATAATATCTTTCAGTGTTAAATCTCTCTTTATCCCAATTCTTTGAGCATAATTAGCTTATGATAATAGATCCTTAGTTGTAAATTAAATTAAAGAGATGGTCCCTGATTACAGTACAAGTGCTGTATGAAAGCACCTGAGTGTGGCAAGCCCAAACCGAAGTAATTCAACTACTCATGGCTCCATCCTCTAAGCATTTTGCTTAGTCTATTAAAAATAATGACAAACCTTCAAGATTTCAAAGAAACATAAGGATTTTGTTCAATCAAAGGGCTACTGAAACATTTCTAGAGAGTCGACGTGGTGACTTTAATAGATTAGGAAGACAGTCATTAAAAAATAAGATAGTATTTATCAGAGTAACATGAAAAAAGCATCCCAGAGTGCTTTAAGTGATAATGAGAATATTTATTAATTTATAACTATCACATGGTGTTTCTGTAACAATCCTGGGCTTTGAGAGTGAAGTAAATGTGGCTTATTGATAAAGTCCTTTGGTTTCTAAATGGTTGACATCTTAAGCAACATATTTATAACTAAAAGCTTTATTAGTAAAATTGTCAGTTCTGGTTTTCCTCTCAAATGCAATTATTAGATAATATTTACTTGCAGATGTTGGTGGATTTTCATACAAGAGGATAACATTTTAATCTTTATAAGATCTTGGTAAGAAGTCTTCGTACAGTTTTTAATCAAGCATCCTAAATCTTTTGCTATATATGAAAATTTATTTTGCATGATCATAAATAAACTTTTTATTTTATAATTCTTATTATCTGAGAAATGTATTAATACTGATAAAATTCAATCAAAAATAAATTTTGGGAGAAAACATGAAGAAGAATTTGAAGTACATTTTTCAGTTATAAATAATATATAGATTCAATATAATTGTACATTAAGGAACAAGATAATAGTTTAAAGTTTGTTCACGTCACAAGCACACATGAGTAATGAGGGACACCCTTTGCTTTGTGATTGTTTATGAAATTTAATTTCTTTATTCTCCATGTAGCTTGACTTTACTTCCTTACTTTGACTCTTACCATGGTCTGCCTCTATGCTGCTCCTTATGTTTACGTAGAATGCCCCACATCAGACCATAAGTTCCCTCAGGGACAAATCCTGTCTTGTTCAGCTATAAGAATATAACTTTGAGTCACATACTATGCTTACTCATTGCTGCCCACTATGAAAATCTATCCTGTAAAATCCATCCTGTGGATATTGTTACAGCAACAATGCCTAAGAATATCTTTACGTATGTGAGCTCCTACTGCAAATTCTCTGCAATTGTTAGTTAATTAATTAGTTAAACAAACAAAACAAAAACAAACACCTAAACTGATTTGGAGAGGAATTTCTCAGTATTTATCAATAGCCTTAAGAGTATTCTCACCTTTTGACTCAGTATTTTCCATCCTTTACATACATTCTAAAAAACAAAAACAATCACTCCTCCATTTTGATAAATTTTATACACCAAATATGTGCAGCCACTTTAATTAGCATTCAAATATTGGAAACAATTTAAAAACACAACAAAAAGGAAATAAGGAAACTATGCCACAACTAGTCAATGTTATATGGTTATAAAAAATTAATGATAGGTTAGAAGCTGAGAATTGATGTGCAGAGGCATCTCCTCATTACTGCCAGCCTTGCATGGAACTGGACCATGTCAGGGAGGAGCACTTTCTAGGTTACTTCTTACAAATGTTGCTGGAGGTTCAGGACTGACTTCCCATCTTTTCATTTTCAGTCAGTCCTCAGAAATATTGCATTTATTTTCTTCAAAAAAAAAAAAAAACCATATTCTATTCATTTTCTATGTGTCAGGCATTGCTTCAGCTGCTGGGGAGTAGCGACAAATAAGATAGAATCATCCCCAGTCTCCCAGAGTGTACTGTCCGGGTTGTATCTTCTATGTTCTCAGCACAGTGCTGGGCACTGGGTAGGGTCTAAAAGACTTTGAAGACCGAGAAAGACACTGGAACTCACCAAAAAAGACACCGCACATCCAGAGACAAAGGAGAAGCTACAATGAGACAGTAGGAGGGGCGCAATCGCGTTAAAATCAAATCCCATAAATGCTGGGTGGGTGACTCACAAACTGGAGAACAGTTATACTGCAGAAGTCCACCCACTAAAGTGAGGATTCTGAGCCCCACATCAGGCTTCCCAACCTGGGAGTCCAGCAACGGGAGGAGGAATCCCCAGAGAATCAGACCCTGAAAGCCAGCAGGATTTGATTGCAGGACCTCCACAGGACTGGTGGAAACAGAGACTTCACTCTTGGAGGGCACACAAAAAAGTGTGCTCACCAGGACCCAGGGGGAAGGAGCAGTGACCTGATAGGAAATTGAACCAGACCTACCTGCTGATGTTGGAGGGTTGCCTGCCGAGGTGGGGGGCAGCTGTGGCTCACCCAGGAGGCAGGGGCACTGGCAGCAGGGGATCTGGGAAGTGCTCATTGGCGTGAACCCTCCCAGAGTTCACCATTAGCCCCACCAAAGAGCCTGTGGGCTCCAGCACTAGGTGGCCTCAGGCCAAACAACAAACAAGGTGTGAACACAGCCCTACCCATTAACAGACAAGCAGATTAAAGTTTTACTGAGTTCCGCCCACCAAATCAGATTAAAGTCTTACTGAGCTCTGCCCACCCAGCCCTACCCACCATCAGTCCCTCCCATGAGGAAGCACACAGGAAGCTCCTAGATAGCTTCCTCTACAAGAGGGCAGACAGCAGTATCAAGCAGTATCAGCAGTGTTTCATCTTGCAGAACTGAAAACCACAGCCACAGAAAGATAGAGAAAAGGAAAAAGCAGAGGACTTTGTACCAGATGAAGGGACAGGATAAAACTCCAGAAAAACAACTAAATGAAGAGGAGATGGGCACCTTTCCAGAAAAAGAATTCAGAATAATGATAGTGAAGATGATCCAGGACTTTGAAAAAAGACTGGATGCAAAGATCAAAAAGTTTACCAAAGACCTAGAAGAAGTAAAGAGCAAACAAACAGAGATATGCAACACAATAACTGAAATGAAAAATACACTAGAAGGAACCAATAGCAGGTTAACGGAGGCAGAAGGGCGAATAAGTGACCTGGAAGACAGAATGGTGATAATCACTGATGCGGAAAAGAATAAAGGAAAAAGAATGAAAAGAACTGAAGACAGCCTAAGATACCTCTGGGACAATGTTAAACGCACCAACATTTGCATTATAGGAGGTCCCAGAAGGAGACGAGAGAGAGAAAGGATCTGAGAAAATATTGGAAGAGATTATAGTTGAAAACTTCCCTAACATGGGAAAGGAAATAGCTACCCAAGTCCAGGAAGCGCAGAGTCCCAGGCAGGATAAATCCAAGGAGAAACACGCCAAGACATAGTAGTCAAGCTGACAAAAATGAAAGACAGAGAAATGTTATTAAAAGCAACACGGGAAAAACAACAAATAACATACAAAGGAACCCCCATCAGGTTAACAGCTGATTTCTCAGCAGAAACTCTGCAAGCCAGAAGGGAGTGGCATGATATATTTCAAGTGATGAAAGGGAAGAACCTACAACCAAAAATACTCTACCCAGCAAGGATCTCATTCAGATTCGACAGAGAAAGCAAAAGCTTTACAGACAAGCAACAGCTAAGAGAATTCAGCACCACCAAACCAGCCCTACAACAAATGCTAAAGGAACTTTTCTAAGCGGGAAACATAAGAGAAGAAAAGGACCTACAAAAACAGAAACAAAACAATTAAGAAAATGGTAATAGGAACATACATATCGATAATGACCTTGAATGTAAATGGACTAAATGCACCAACCAGAAGACATGGACTGGCCGAATGGATACAAAAACAAGACCCATATATATGCTGTCTACAAGAGACCCACTTCAAACCTAGGCACACATACAGACTGAAAGTGAGGGGACGGAAAAAGATATTCCACGCAAATGAAAATCAAAAGAAAGCTGGAGTAGCAATACTCACATCAGATAAAATAGACTTTAAAATAAAAAATGTTACAAGAGACAAGAAAGGACACTACATAAAGATCAAGGGATCCATCCAAGAAGAGGAGATAATTATAAATATATATGCACCCAATACAGGAGCACCTCAATACATAAGGCAAATGCTAACAACTATGAAAGAGGAAATGCAAGGCAGAAATAGAGACACAGATGTAGAAAACAAACACATGGACACCAAGTGGGGAAAGCGGGGAGGGTTGGGGGGGAATGAACTGGGAGATTGGGATACCAAATTTTACACTCTAAATATATGCTGTTTATTGTCTGTTAACTGTATCTCAATAAAAGTTCTGAAAAAAAATTAATGATAATAATAATAGGACAAAAGGGATATTTGGGGAATTTTTTTTTTTTGCTAATCTCAAAATGCTGATATCAGTGCTATTCATTTATTTAAAACAAAAACAATTTTGAAATCACAAAATGAATTGAGTGACTATATGATATACTTCAAATGCAATAAACTATAAATATATGTCACAGAATAGAACTGTAAGTTTATACTTTTCACTCAAATATAAATTAATATAATAAAGTATTTTTGGTGAACCAAAAATACTATAAAGTGAAAAAATAGTTTTAATTATGAAATATTTTAAGCAAAATGATGTTTGATCTCTTTTTAAAAAGCACTATCTTTAAAAAAGTGTTAACATTGTCAATGTTAACTCAGGAGTATATTTTTGTGTAGATTATTCCCTGCCAAGGAAGCTCTTTCTGACTCTACACTATTCAAGAGAATGATGCAGAGATAGGCTATAAAATAACTCCAAATACTTCGTTCTAAATCTTTCATCTTCAAATAATATATCCATTAGATAACTGAGGAGATCATTTAAAATAAGATTTTAGTATTTTATTCCTGGCTTTGCAAAATTTGTATTTATTTATTAAATTTTTTAAATTTTATTTTTAGTTTATATCGGGGTATAGTTGATTTACAATTACACATACATATACATTCTTTTTCAGATTCTTTTCCCATATAGGTTAACACAGAATATTGACTAGCATTCCCTGTGCTATACAATAGGTCCTTGTTGATTATCTCTTTGATATACAGTAGTGCGTGTATATATATGTTAATCCCAAACTCCTAAGTTATCCCTCCCCCTGACCTTTCTCCTTTGATGACCATAAGTTTGTTTTCTGAGTCTGTGATGTGAGTCGGTCTGTTTTGTAAATAAATTCATTCGTATCATCTTTTTAGATTGATGACAAAGTATATATTTTGGTTTCATTACAAAAAATAATTCCCTGGTTTGTCTTTTTCTTTTATTTTATCATGGATAAATGGAAGTGTTAATGCAGATTTACCAAATAACATTTACAATACTGTTATGTTCATGTTTCATTTATATGGAATGTCTTTGAGGTAGAGTAAGAATTGTTATTGGAAAAGAAAATTTGCAATAACACAATACATTTGCCTATTTAGATTCACTGACACAGATCTGTCAGAATTATAGGTTAGCAACTGATTTTTCTTTTCATGTTAATTGTATAATAATTATCTTTGTTTGGATGAAATAATGATACAGATCTCTGATTTTTTAAATGCCAACAAGATGATATAATGCTAACAAAAGTTACCGGTGTACTGATTCTAAAAAACAGCCTGGAGTACTGGAAACACTGAACACAATAAATATGACAAATGCTATTTTAAACATTACTTATAAAGACTATTCAATGATATGGAAGATTAGTATAATATAAATCTAAGTAGAGAGCAGAAAGTAAATTTCTACACTTTCTATGCAAGCTACAAAATTACATACACAATAGTATTAACTGTAATAACTAATAACTACCGTGTAGTATATGTCTGTTATACACCAGCCACTTTAAAGCATTTGGTGGATCAAAGTTCATGTATATTTGAGGTAACTCCATGAGCTAAATGTGCATTACCGTTTTTGAAATTAAGACCTAAGGCTTAGCAA
The DNA here is from genome assembly GCF_030028045.1 of Hippopotamus amphibius kiboko. Classification (NCBI taxonomy): domain Eukaryota; kingdom Metazoa; phylum Chordata; class Mammalia; order Artiodactyla; family Hippopotamidae; genus Hippopotamus; species Hippopotamus amphibius. Next base: position 66,067,178 of record NC_080186.1, on the reverse strand, counting down.
GAATAAAATGTGCACAATGTCAAAATCTTGCTGGTGAGTAGCAGTAACTGGATCCCATCTCATATTCCATGGTTTTACCTGTCACATAAGCTTTTTAAAATCAGTTTGCCTGCAACCCATAATAAGGGATTAGTTTATAGCATTCCAAACTCAGCATGTGGACCCACACACATAAACACACACATAACTTTGTATATATAAATACATAACTTTAAAGGGTACCATATACTAACTTAGTCATTCTTTTTTGCTTGTGTCCTAACAATTTGGTTCTGCATTTTTTGATGAAGTAGATCCACCTCTTCCTGTCAGAGCAACAGGAAAACAAACTTCCTCTTTTCAGGAGTGGCTACAAGGAGTAGCCAAATACTTTGGCCAATTATTGTCAGAAAAAATCTGAATATCAATTACGGAAAAATCACAGTTATTGTTTTACACAAAATGACCTGGTATTCTAATAGATAAAACTAAACTGTGTTCAGCGTAACTCATCCACTTATCTGGAGGTCTATTTTCTGACTAACGCCTCACATGAATATCACTCTTCAAAATCAAACATGTTACAGGAAGCAAGTTGCTTGAAGGATAGAGGTCAGAAACAAATAGATCTGGCTTTGCATTCTGAGGAAACTCCTGGCCCTATCCTCACGTACTCCTACTGCAGAGCTCCCATAAAGGCAAATTCATGGCAGGATTTTAGATCTTTTTAATAGAGCATTTGTTCCTTCATGTCTTGAATGTTTGTTAATATTGCACTGAAGAGCAATGTACTGTGCATGGTGATGGCGATGTAACAGTGAACACACTGAAGCCTGATGAGACTTATGTCTTTGTTGTTTACATTTGCCATATTTAAACTATATTGCTAGCACCTAGAACTACTTACTTGAATGCCTAAAACATTTTCAAAAATTAAACTTCCCCTCTTCTCCTTTGTCTCCCCAAACAAAATATCTGAAACGGTGTTTACTTCCACATTTAAGTTAAGGAGAATGCTATCCTAGCTGTTACTTGAGACACAGTCTTGGAATCACTCTTGACTCCACTCTTGCACACCCAAAATCTAACCCATCAGCAAATCCTGTGAGCTCTATCTTCAGAACCTATTTGGAATCACTTCACTTTTCCCTCCAACACCACCTTGACCCTGATTCAAGCCACCATTATCTCTCTCTCTGGGATTTCTCCATAAGTATCTTAACTGGACTTTCTATTTTCACTTTTGGTCCTAAAGCAATCTTCACTCAATACTGCAGTCAGAGTGATCTTTTTAAAATGTAGGTTGTACCATGACACTCCTCTGTCAAAACCATCTAATGACAACCTATATTCATTCAGCATTGAAGCCCAAGTTCTTCCACTGACCACAGGACCTTACATAACCTGTACTCACTTTTACTTCTCTAACTTCACCTCCTATGATTTGTCTCTCACACTGCCCCATTCAGCTCCATTAGTATGACCCTCACTGGTGAATTTATTCTTACATGTCCCCCATCTGAAAAATTTTCCTCCTAGTTTTCAGAAGCTTTGTCTGTCTCAGTGTCCTACTCAGCATTGTCACATTGCTTTTGCTCTTCAGACATGAGCTGAAATGCTACCTTATAAATAAGACACTTCCTAATAACTTGAAAACCACAGCCCTAAATTTTTCACTGTTTTTCCCACTTTCTCGTGTTTGTTTTTCTCCACAGCATTTATCACCATCTGAGAAATATATATTTATTATTTATTCTGTTTATGTATTTTTTTTTCTGATAGACTGTAAGATCCATGAGAGTAGAGACTTTGGTCTAATTTGAACTCTTTATTGTTCAGCTCACAGTATGTGGGACAGTACCTGACATATAACAAACAACAAATATTCATTGGATGATTAAATCAATTAAATAATAAATTCATCAAATTTGAATAGTAAATGAATAAAGACCCCATGAATGAATAAGACAGACAGGATTATTGCCTTCTGGAGTTCACAATTTAGAAGGACAGATCATTAAACAAACAATTTTATTTTTATGTTGTATATTATATATGTAATATGTACACAGATATACATATTAAGAAGAATGAATTAGATCCACTATAGGAAATTGAGCATATCAGTAGCCCTGTTAGGTCTCTATCCACAAATATCTTCGTATTAGGGACCAAGGCACTTTCTGAAAGAGGATCTATTCTAAGAGAACAGGGCATCAGGTATGCCAATTTGTGCCATTACCAAACTTATGAAACAGTCCACAAGACTGCTCTTATTTTTGAAATCACCTATAGAGTTCAGAGTTTTCCAAGATAAGCCTCAGTTTGATAATTCATTAAAAGAACTCACAGAACTCACTGAAAACAAACTCATGGCTATAGTTTATTACAATGAAAGAATACAGATTCAAATCAGCCAAAGGAAAAGAGGCCTGAGGCTGAGTTCAGGAGAGTTCCAAACGCAAGTCTTCCCATTGTCTTTGTCCAGTGGACTCATGGAGCGTGTTAACCCTTTCCAGCAACAGTAGGAAAATATCCACGGAGCACTGCCAACCAGGGAGGTTCACACAAGACTTAGTGTCCAGAGGTGTTGCTCACACAGAGATGGTTGGCCACTTATGTGGCTAAATTTACTCTCCAGTCCCTTTGATGGTCAAGCTGATATTACATGACCCAAAATCTACACCATAAATCATACTAGTAGCATAGTCTATTTGATGTGGCCCAAAGCCTCCAGGTAAAAAAACACTTTCAGCAGGCAAGACATTCCAAGAGGTTAGGGTTTACCACTCTGGAACCATGGGCAAAGACCAGACCTCTCTTTGGACAAGGTAAGATTCTTTGCTACACACAAGGCTCCATTTGTAAAAGGAAAAGATTCCTTCTGAGTATAGCATGGTTCCTGTTATTCTGATGTTTTTCCTAGTCCAATTCACTGTCTGCCCAGAATCTTGATCATCTTTTATAAATATAGCTCTCTTTATTTTGGAAAGGTATTTTAATTCTACTCCAACCATGTGGTGAGTATGGGAATAGCTCTGTTTCTACAGACTGTGACATCTTGACTATAGTTGAGTAGAGGGTAACCTAATCCAACTGCAGAATTTTCTCAGAACTTTTAAATTGGAAAAAGCTAAAGCCATAATCTTTCTGATGCAAGGCAAAAGATATGAAATAAAGGACAATAGTGGACAATTTTTGTGGACACGGGCCCTGGACCACGTGTCTAGATGTGATTAAGACTTTGCCATTTATGAGCTGAGCAATCTTTTCTATTCCTCTGTTTCTTCATCTTTAAAATGGGGATAATGATAATAGATTACCGCTAAGATTGTTACAAGTATTGTATAAGTTATATGCAGAGCAAATAGAACTTACAATAAGCACTTTGTATTAACTCTTGCTATTATTGCCAAGAAAGGTGATTTTTCAGTAGAAAAAGATAAATACAGGATTATAAATAATTTTATTGCAATTAATTTGTAATATTTGTCCAAAAGGACATATTTCATAAGAAAAATAACTTTCTTGACTGATAAAAGAAATATAAAATTGGAATAGTTCTATAATAATTTTCATAGTATTTAGAAGTATTTTCATAGAGAAAACTTTAAATCCAGATAATTTTACAGAAAAGTTTTTTTCAAATTTTCGAGGAATATATAATTAAAATCAACCTTATACAAATATTTAGAGAATAGAGAAAAAAAGAGGCAACCTAGTTTATAAGGCCTGTATAACATTAAAACCAACAGTAAGCAAGGATAGTACAAAAAAGAATAATAACAGTTGAATACACTGATGTGTAAGAAAATACCAGTTTACGTTTATTCCAAGAATGCAACTTTAGAAAATCTTTAAGTGAATTTACCACATTTACTGGCTAATGAAGAAAGAAGTAATACATTGGCACCAACAGGTACAGAAAAGAATCAGTAGATAAAACTTAATACTCATTCCCAATTTTAAAAATGTATATTAGAATAAAATATGTTTAGATTATGGCAAATATCATGGGAAGCATCAGTAATATTTGCTCTAAAATTAGGAAAAGAAGGCCAAAATGACTTTTATTTTCACATCTTTGAGACATTGTACTGAAAGCCTGGTGAACAGATTAAGAAAGAGAAATACAATGAATTAGGATTGAAAAGAACAAACAAAGCTGCTATTATAACATATTGTCTTATAACCTATATATTGTTACAAATAAAGAAGATTAACTAAGTAGTTAGATGATTAAAATATAAAAATCAATTGCATTTTGAAACAAAATTTCACTTACACTATAAACAGAAAATACAAAGTATATGGGAATATATAATAAAATTTGGAAGAGCTGTGTGGAGAATATTATGAAATTTTGGTGGAAGTCTTTACAGAAAATTTAAATGAATTGAGAGATGTAAGCCTGTCATTTCTTCATAAACTAATCTGTAGATTCAATTAAATTGGAAGCAAAATCTTAATAGCGTTCTAAAAAAACAAAATATAGTTGTCCCAACTTTATTAGGGTAAGTGTAGGTTGGCAATAAGTAAGTTACCTGACAATGTCAAGTGTTGGTGTGGATGCAGATCGAGTGAAATCTTATATTTTAGTATATTTATTCAGGAAAAAATTCTAATATCTACCCCTGAACAATTCTATTCCTAGGTATATAATCTGAGAAACTGTGGCACATGAGACTTCTCTGGTGGTGCAGTGGTTAAGAATCCGCATGCCAATGTAAGGGACACGGGTTCAATCCCTAGTCCGGGAAGATCCCACATGCCACAGAGCAACTAAGCCAGTGTGCCACAACTACTGAGCCCACGTGCCACAACCACTGAAGCCCCTGCACCTAGAACACATACTCAGTAACAAGAGAAGCCATTGCATTGAGAAGCCTGTGCACTGCCACAGAGAGTAGCACCTGCTCACCACAACTAGAGAAAGCCTGTGCGCAACAACCCAGTGCAGCCAATAAATAAATAAATAAATAAATTTATTAAAAAGAAACTGCTGCACATGCATCTTTGGAGACATACACAAAAATGTTCATAGCAGCTCTGTTTATAATACTAAAAACAAACAAACAGAAACCAGTAATCTGGAAACAACCTACTGAATGCAGGGAATTTTAGGTCTAAATAGATCAATCAGTACAGGATAGGTTCTTCAAGCTGCCTGTTCTATCTCTCACTTTGGTTGCCTATGTGCTGATGGTGAGGTAATTAGAATATATATCTGTGTATCTATACCTATGTTTAACTCTGTTGGATTCTCTTGAAAGCTGTCTGAGTCATTTTGCTTGCAGATGCAAAATGTAACTGAATAAGTTTCACACTGTGTTCAGTTCAATTGGCCTGCCTCAGTTTTTCTTTCTCATTTCTCCTTAGAGTGGTAACAAAACTGTTAGCACTCTTAGCATCATCCCTTCTCACAGTATGTGCAAAGGCTGGAAGAGGAAATGGCAGTCTTTGTGTGCCCACTTTTAGGTTTCTCCTAAATTTCTTTAGAACTCTACTGCCTACAGATTCCCCCCTAGTGCTGCCTAGTATCACTTCATGGAGCAGCTCCCAAAGCCATGACTGCTCAGAAGCCTGGAAGTATCCTATGATGCGTCCTTCCAGATAGACAGAGGCAGAGCTGGCTTCCACTACAGGAGACCTTCTATGTCCTGCCACCCTCTCAGCTCCAGATCACCTGCTTTGGGCAGCATTTTCTGGGGATTTCCCACAGATTGAAGTACTTTGTTCATGTTTCTCTATGACATTAAACACAGTTTTGTGACATCATTTCTACACTGTATTCAAATTGAATATTAACTGTCTTGTCAATAAAGTGTGCGCTCCTAAGGGCTTGGGCTGTGTCATTTACATTTCTGCACCCTCAGAGCCTGACAGAAGAGGTTCATCATGTCTAATGAAATGAGTGAGAAACTTAGGGATCGAATGTTTCTCCCTGACCAAAGTATGTTTCCATTCTGGAATTTTGTCATTTATTAAAAATTGCTGGGACTTTCCTGGTGGTGCAGTGGTTGGGAGTCCATCTGCCAATGCAGGGGACACAGGTTTGATCCCTGGTCTGGGAAGATCCCACATGCTGTGGAGCAACTAACCTCGCGTCACAAGTACTAAGCCTGTGCTCTACAGCCACCGGCCACGACTAGAGACTGCGTGCTGCAACTATTGAAGCCCATGTGCCTAAAGCCTGTGCCCCACAACAAAGAGTAGCATCCGCTTGCCGCAACTAGAGAAAGCCCACACACAGCAATGAAGACTCAATGTAGCCAAAAGTAAATAAATAAAAACATATATTTTAAAAAAAGAACATTTCAAAAAATTACTATGTATACTTATCTGTAGAGGTCTTTTTGGACACACACAGTCTTCAAACAACCCTTCCTGAATGTCAACAGATATTGAGAAGAATAATGAAATAAAACCAAATAGAACTAATAAAAGTCTCTTCTGTTTAATCATTTGGACTTTGAACTTAGAAACTGTATTTTTTTCTAAAATGTTTGAGCAGAAATCATGGAAATTTAAACCAGTGACTCAGGCACTGGGAAGAATCAGCACTTCCAACAAAATCAGCCAAGTGATCCCCAAAAATGTAGGTGGACAAATGCAGAGTGAAAAATGCAAGCAATTATACTGACTAAATCAGCATTAAACTGCCTTCCTCTCTAACTCTTGCCTGAAGTATTCTGATAACTGTGTATTTTTTCCACTTCTTCACCTTTGAAATTATGCCATTTAAGTTCAAAATATTAAAATAAGTAATGAAAGTGCTTACCAGTTATGTAGTCATACTTTGAAATATGCTAACTTACTTTGCAGTATTTACTGTAGCTCAGATATCTCTTAAATCACTATCTGGTTTATGATAAATTGCTGTGATAAAAGTGCTTCATCTGGTGGGAAGAAGTGACTATTCATTTTGCTAATGTACCATACATCTGTCATTTTGACTCCCAAAATACTTTGTCACAGTACAGAATACAAACCTTACCAAGCAGGTCTATGAGGTATGTTTTCATTTTAAGAATCACTATCTATGATGTAATTTGGAATACTGAAATGATTAGATCAGTCTTTTTTTTTTCTTTTTTATCACCACTAAAGAATAAGCATGCTAACTATAGAAATGTCAGCTTTCATATTCCCTGATAAAACTATTTCCAGGATTTATTCTAAACTCAGATTTCAAGGGTGGGGACTGATTCTTATGTGACCATTTATACAATGTTAAGTAGTTCTTTGTGGTTGATAAGCACTGCCTATTTTCTACTGTTTATGAAATGTGCATTTGAGTGAAAGAAAAAAACTGTCAGAGGAAATTTGGGTGGTACTCTGTTAAGTCAATTAATTTAAAACAGAGTTATTATATAAAGGATGGAAACAGATATTAACCATAAAAAGGAATCTGCAGTACCTAGCAGAGTACTGTATGAACAAATAATATAATATGCATTCAAATATATTTTTAATGAGTGAATTTGAGAAATGGGTGACATAATGTTTTTTTCACAAAAGAAAAGCTTTCTCATCATGGTGAAAAAATATTTGGCAGTGAAAATCCAAAAGAGAATATATTTGTTAAAAATTCATTCTCTTATTCTTTCTATTAAATGACACAGCAAAAGAACAAGATCTAAATAAAATGGCACGTAAGTGTAAGAATATGAGTCAGAAAATCATCTTAAATATTTTAAGTGAAGTGTAAATTTAGTGTACTTAATCTAGGGAATATTTAGATAAGTTAAGATGGAAGCAATTAAATATTTACTTAAACTTGACCATGACTAAAGATATCTAAATATACATATATAAAAATACACATGTAAGGATATTTTTGTTTTCAGCATCCCTCTGAGAAATTCCTGTTTAGGCAAGATTCTACCTATTAAAAAGTTTGATTGGTTGATGAGCCATCTTCATGAGACATAAAATAATAACCTAGTATGATACACGTACATATGCATGTGTGCTTGTATATGTATATAACCAGTATATTATAAATACATGTTGTAATATATAGACTACCCGTTTTGAAAGTGAGATATTTTAAGAAGTAAAAACAGTGACATATTTAATCATATCTGACAAAAATTTAGCCAAAAATTAAAGAATGCTTTTTGAAGCAAAGTTTTGAGTAATATATTATCATTAATTATGAATCACACCCAAGAATGTAGGTAATGATACTCTGAAGCCATATTGCTAAGGAGGCAGTAAAATATCACTCATTGCATCTTTATTTCATCTTTTCAAAATCTACCTTTGAATATGTCAATACATATGTACATGTATGGGGAATACTAACAATGTAATGGATATGTGCGTTTAGTGATAAAATTTTGGAGGCAACTGATAGACTATAGAGATTTGATGGAGCTGCAAAATCTGGGAAGATTTTGTGAAGAGATATCAGGAAGCCTCAAAACTTCCTTAAATTGTATGCAAATCTAAGTGCATGTGCTGACTTGTATGTTTCTAAAGAGAGCCTGCAGGGCTATCATGATATTCTCATGGAAATGGTGACTCATTTTAACTTAAACACAACCACATGTTATCAATCCTTTATGGATCCAGACTGAAGAATATTTAAATATATTGGAAACAAATACCTGGTATGTGTTAAGATGTTTGAATACATTTTTTTAATAAATTGAGTTTATTGCAAAAAAATACACCTTCATAGAATGATATAGGTTGCAAAAATATATAATTATGTCAATTGACTGACATGCATCAAGTAACAGCTGTGTGACAACTGATAGCTAAAATGATATTTAATAGAAATTCATATGGTAGAAATTCATTTTTTCTTTTCCATTAAGTCATCAAAAATACATGATAGACAGTATAAAATGAAAACAGATGAAGTGAATTTTCACATGGGTCCTGACAAATTTCATCTTCTCCTTGAGTTCTTAGGAAGTCCAGAATCCATTCCTGTGAGTATAACTGGAATCTGCAGAATCTGTGAATTACTTCATTCTTCCACTGACAAACTGCTCAGTGTGATGGAATATGAAGCGATGGAAGGCAAGTGTGTTTATTAGGGCATCAGGATTATTTTTTTTCCCTCATTTCTCCCTTCCCCTCCCCTCCACTCCCATTTTCTTTCCCCTCCCTATTCCTTCCAGGACTCCCTTCTTCCTTCCCTTATTTTTCAGTTCACTTCATGACTGAGAAGAGTACAATGCTCTCAAAAGCTATTATTATGATATTTTATTTTCATAAATTTTGTAAAAAATTGATATCAAAATGCAATAGGTACGTCACTCTGTTCCAAGTTAAAAGACAATTTCTGTCTACTAAAAGAAGGAATGCAATCCACCCAGAAATAAGTTTTAAAGTTGGACTAAAAAATGTATTTTTTAGCAAATCAAAAATAATCTCTCAGTCTGATAACCTTTTGGTAGTTATATACTGTCACTTACTGTTACTTAACTGAAAAAAGAAAAAACTACACGTTGTCATGAACTTTCTACCAAAATGAACTGACTGAAGGAAGTAAATAGGTTTCACCGTGTCTTAGTTTGTTGTATTCATTCAGCTACCTCCAATCATTCTAATGTATTATTTTTCACCAGCAAATCAGTACTAGAAATAAAAGAACATTTTCAAGAGTTAATATTTAAATGCCTTTGACATATAAATGATACTTATTTCGTCTGTATTTCAAATTTTATGAACTGATGACATACTATTTAAAGGATAATCATTTCTTGAGGTTGCTTTAAGATACCATGTAGATAAATATTTTAGAAACATGATCATGTTTGAATCAGAGAAACCTTAATATTAGGTATCTAAAAGCAATTGGTATTAATAGTTTGTGTATATTTATATGTAGTGAATTGATTCATTTTAAAATTAATGTGATTAAATTTGATTCTAACCGCTAAGCTCTAGAGGATTTAAATATAATTTATTTACTCATACTTAAGTCCAGAGAAAAATGAGTACTTTTAAACATTATAATAATTGTATGTATTTTTCAGTTCTGATACACTGTGTGAAATGCAACCACAGCCTACTTAGGTGAAGTACCCAATACCTAAAAACTTCAGTGATCATTTCCCCACTATTTCCTAAAAATATTTAATGAAGAATGAAAAACAGGGTTATTTTTCTTGCTTTTATGTATTATTATATATGTGGAATAGAACATTTCTATCTTTGTATATTTTAATCTATCACTTAACCCATGGGAAATTTAATTTTTAATAGAAATCAAAAGGCCCATGATCAGTGATTTTTAAAAAATTTTCGAGACAATATTTCATAAGAATCCTAAAATACTTTCATTCTCTTGGGATGAAAAAGATCTGAACTCTAACCCCAGTCGAATATTTTATGTTTCCATCCATGGCACGTTACATAATCTCGTTTGTAAAATGGGGATAGTCCTGAAAGCCATGTCTATCCTGGACCCTCACAGCATTTTTTTGAAGGTGGGGTGAGGATCATTTGAGGTGATGGATATGAAATAATGTTTGACTTACAAAAGTGCAATTTACCATCAGTACTGATATGTTACTAGTGATCTATAAAACAATATTGATTTCCGATTCTGACCATTGACATGGAACTTTATTCCTGAGTAGACATTTGGGGAACCTATAATCCAATCCATATATTTTACAGACCAAGAGAAACCCAGTCCATGATTTGTTGAGTGATTAGATCTCAAAATTCCTGACTTACTCCAATGTACTATTATTTTAACATGCAAACTTGTATATTAATTTATTATCTTATTACTGTCAACAGATTTCCATTAAGGTTCAATTCCCTGATAAAATCAATCTGACTTATGCAGGCCGGTTTAACTACCAAAAATACATTAAGTTTGGATGAAAATGAGTCTGGCTAAATTGGCCAAAAATATTAATCATCACCATCAGCATAGTAACCCATTTCTTTGACAGTGTACTTTACATATATAATTTCAGTCAGTAGCATAAATAGTTCCTGGCACAAATCGTACAAGATAGAAATTTCATTGCATTTTAGACTGTGTTAATGCTTTGTCCAAAATCCTTCATCCAGCAAAATGTTTTCTGATGTTGAATTTACTGATCTACAACATGATAAATTAGAAGCTTTGCAGGTTCCACACAAATTAATTTAAATTGTTGTTTTAAAACATTAGAACATTATCTAACAGGAACACTGCTTTCTAATTCAAATATGACTAACTCCTGCTCAGAATCCAGTCCAGTCTACTTTTCTAGAAGTTGTTCTTAATTCCTAACCTTTGCTCAGTTCCTGCATGCCATGTTGGACCCTTAAGTCAGGATTGTGGGTTGTTTCAAAAGGAAATGACAATATAGAAATTAAGATACTATTTAGAACCCACAGGGACTTAATTTTTTAGAAAAACCTTGAAATCTGACTCTTTTTTTTATTCTTTTATTAAATCAATAATATCTATCAAGTAGCCTGGATAGAGTTCTCTAATGTTGCTTTTGAATCGTCTATTATAAAGTGCTGGCTTTAGAGCAAGTGGAGTGGTATTAGGAAAATTCTATTGGTTCTTTTTGTGATTTATTAGGAGAACTGAAAAAATCTGTTGACCATTTTAAAGCACACGCCATTTGTGGTTTTCTGCTACCAGGAATCATTTTGGCTGTGTAATAAGAGATATACAATTGTTCTTCTCTATCCATGGGAAAAAAAGCCAAACAAATGACAGGTATGACACTCAATAAATATTCACAGCATTTGAATCATAAATTATTTATTTTTGAGTAGCAATCGAGTTATGTTGTCAAAAGAAATGTCATTCCGCAATGATGAATTCTTAATCTTTGATTCTCTTCTAAATCCCTCCCTTTTCAACCTGAATTTAAACTTAAAGAGATTTTTGAATGTGAATAAAAATGTGTTCAAATTTCTTAGGGTACTATGTTTCACACATGATTTTCTGAGCATAAGTTTTTATTAGAGTTTGAAACGATAGTAGAAAATAATTTTCTCTTTTCTATTGCATAGTGAAGTAAAAATATTATTTGTTATGACAAAATCCCAGCAGTATAACCAATAATATTACATTATATTTAATTGTTTGACTCTCCTGTGAATAAATTTTGGGGTTGCCGTTAATTGCTTAATTAGCTCTTTAAAAAAATAAAACCAAGACCAAACCCAACTACCTTTTTAGAAAACTTCTCTTTTTATGATTTTTTACATGAGTTTGATCACTACTTTAATTATTTCATAAAACATATTTGAGATAGTAGACACTTTTAAAACTGGATATAATAACTTTATGAGAAATTATTTCATATATTTCCATGAAGGAACTGGTTATAATAATAATTAAGTAGTTTTCTTTAGTCAAGTTCGCAGTGTGTGCAGTAAAAACAAAATATATTTTGATCATTTGCTTATGTTATAGACTGTAGTTTTGTTTGTTTTTATAAAACTCAGCTTACTAGCAGTTGTTGAAGGATAGGAAAGAACACATTTTTAGAATTATGTACAATGTAGGTATCCTTTATTAAAAGACACACTTTTACTCAAGGTTTCAATATTTTCAAAAGAAAACAACACAATATATTTTTGTAAAGATGAAATAGAGTCTCCAAGCAAGAAGATGCTGCATATGGTGGTGTCTTAAACGGGAAAAACTCGTTGTCAGGAGATGTTTCTAAAAAGCCACAGCTTACATTTAAAAGTCTTTTCAGACACAGCTGAGAATATTCTCAGAAATATCTCATTCTTACAGTTCTGAGAAAGAGTTCTTACTAGTTCTTCAGGAGAGCTACCATTCTAACTCCACAAGGAAATAAACTTGTCAAACTACTCTTGTAGAAAACACACAAACACACAATTTCAAAAAATTTAAATGCTGATTATTATCAAAAGGTATGTTAGGAGGGCTTCCCTGGTCGCGCAATGGTTAAGAATCTACCTGCCAATGCAGGGGACATGGGTTGGAGCCCTGGTCTGGGAAGATCCCACATGGCACAGAGCAACTAAGCCCATGGGCCACAACTACTGAGCCCATATGCCACAACTACTGAAGCCTGGGTGCCTAGAGGCCGTGCTTCACAACAAGAGAAGCCACTACAATAAAAAGCCAGTGCACTGGGACTTCCTAGGTGGTGCAGTGGATAAGAATCTGCCTGCCAATGCAGGGGATACGGGTTCAATCCCTGACCCAGAAAGATCCCACATGCCCCCAAGCAACTAAGCCCATGTGCCACAGCTATTGAGCCTGCACTCTGGAGCCCGTGAGCCACAACTACTGAAGCCCACGGGCTGAGAGACTGTGTTCCACAGCAGGAGAAGCCACTGCAATGAGAGACCTGCGCACCATAACGAAGAGTAGCCCCCGCTCACCACAGCTAGAGCAGGCCCATGTGCAGCAATGAAGACCCAATGCAGCCAATAAATAAATATACGTATATAAAGTTTAAAAAAAATAAAATAAAAGGAATGTTAGGAGAAAGACTTTGTTGGGTTATACAAAAACTCATTATCTTTTCTCTGGAATACAGTCTAGAACGATAAGAAAAATCTGAGGATTTTAAAACATTTTTGAGAAACAGCAAGGATGGACTAAATTTTTTTTAAGTTTGTAGGAAGAACAAGGGACAGATTGTATAATTTACTATATAATTATAATAACATGCCTATATACTTGATTATGGTGTTCTTGCTCTATTTCCCAGTTTGGGGTCTCATAACAGTGTTGTGAAAGAGACATTTTTTGCCTGTTTCAAATGAACAAAATATGTTCAAAAATTAGCCTACGGGTTAAGCTAAAACTTACACCCAAATCAGAGCTGAGTGTTTTTACTTATTTTTTTCTCATAGTACACTCACTCACACACACTCACACACATGATTCAGTTCCTTTTCAGAAAGAATGAGCTTGTGCAGTGGCCCCAAGTCCCAGCCCTCTGTTCACTGAACACCCTGTGCTTTATCTCAGGGCCCTTGTCTATAAAAGAGAGGATTGAACTTCATATTCTTCTTTAGCTCCTCCCCATCCTGCCTCCTAAGATGTGAAAATGATTTTTAAACTGAAAGGCGTGCAACATGTAAAATCAAGGGGAATTTTACATACAAGATAGAGAGGAGACTCTTAAGATCTCCTAAAGGGCTCTATATAAGTTAGGGAGCATAGTCTTGAAGAATCATATTGCCTAAGACCGAAAAAACAGAGGTATAAAAGCATCACTGCTGCTTTGAGCCCTCTTGGAGAATGAGAGTTGCAAAATATTGAGGACAGGTGTTCTCATGGTCAGAAAGAAATTTAGAGAACTCTAAATTGATTCTGAAAAATACTGTTGGGGAGAAAATGTTTAGGGAGCATTTAGAAAAGAAGCCAAGGATAACGGGGCAAGCATAGGTCCTTTACCAGTAAGGCATGTTAACTTTTTTATTACAATGCTAGACTGGTATTAATTTACGTGTGTATGTCACCATAGAATGAGTTCTTGATATTTTTGTGGTCAAGATAAAGAAATCAATAGATCAAAATCAGTGTAGATGGATTTTTAGGAGAATAAACAACCCAAAAGAGTTTGACAGATAGTTCAAATTAGCCTGGCAAGTGGTCTCTAAGGATTGGCCATATGCTACTATGAATAACCACTTTTTTTAGTATATATTTTTATCTGTTACTTGGAGATCTGCTTTAATAGTGCCATATGTCTTTCAAAAATTCAGACTTCTGTTAGACTTTCTGTTTAATAAAGAAATAAAATCCTGAAATGTTGGTCTACATATCCTAACATCCTGATCAGTAGTTGTTGCTATTAAATCAGTATATTCTCTTTAAAACAACCAATAAATTGTGCTACCTACATCTTTGCCTCCATTACGGCTCAGTGCCAGAGCACAAAGTTAGGACTGAGAGGTGTGGTTAATGTTGTTAAATGTTTCCTTGGTATAAATGTGTTGTCACTAACCAGGACTTTAATTTGGTATAAAATTACTGCCCTCTTCCCCAAAACAAACAAATAAAATATTCCATTTAAGTGTAATTTCCTTTTCCTTCTCACAAAAATCTGTTTTTGATTTTTTCCAATTAATAGTTACTTTATTTTAGCAACTTTTCCAATTGGAGTTGTATTTTCTATATTTGAATTGCATGACTGAAGGCTTAAAATTGGGACATAGATTTCCAATAGGGAGGTGAAATGAACAGACAACTTGTAGTGTTTCAGTAGAATAATATGACTGTAAGATGTATCCAAAAAAAAAAAAAAAAGTTTTCCACCAGACTAAGAATTTCACTTTTGCAATACTGTATACCCGGCATTGGAAACTTTATTTCTCACAAAGGTAGCGTATATTACTTATAAGGATATTTGTATGACTCTTTTACTGATTTATTCTTGTTGGGAATAGTCAGTAGCTACATATTATTAGCTAAGCTCACATAAATGTACCATATCCTACCTTATTTGCCATTTGTAACATTGAATCCAAATAACAGTAACTGACAATTAAAATGCTTTGAGATATTCAAAAATTTTAAAACTATTTTCACTGCAATAAATTGCAACTAAGAAAACTAATTAGAAAAGTAAAATGTGAAATTTACAGGACTCCAAAATTTGTGCAACTCAATGATTTAAATTTAACGTCAACTTTCCCACGGTTGATTAACGTTGAATCCCTAACTAAAGTATATGTTGTTTCTGAAACTTTCTTAACATACAAAGGTGTAAAAAGCACAAAGCTAGTATTATTTCACTGTAGTATCATTACATTTTAGATTAGAGTAGATTTCATCCATACTCTATTTTATGTAGTGGTGACTTTTTTTCAAACATGAACTTGATAATCGTTTGCTATTTCAATATCAGGGTCTACCAACATAGTACCTCAATATTAGGCAAGTTTATATTACCATATCTTTTGCTGTATGAGCTTCTATTTTAAGGGGCTGATCAAAATTAATGTGGTTCTTCTACCCAATGGCATTTATTTTGGTTATAAGATTAGAAATGTAAATTTGCAATAAAAGAAGAAAATAGGAAGCTGGTTTTAATGAATATTTTACACATGACTAATTAACAGAATCCCCTACAGGAATTTGGAAGTAATAAGGAATTGACTGAAAATAAATTAAAAATTAATAAAGGAGTCTCCAAACAACTCTGTTTATGAACATTTAACAGTTTCTTTCTTAGTTATGAATATTTCAAGCTGTTTTGTTATTCAGCATGTATTATTCTTCTAAAGTTCATAATTTTAGAGGTGATTAGACAAAAAGGGAGTAACACACAAAACAAAATGTCTTAAAATGATAAAAATCCACCTTGGGAAATCTTGCTAATGTAAAAATAATGGCTTAATATTCATGGTTTTTGTCTAACAATACCTGCAAAACAAAGTCTGAATCCATAGAAAGATCAAAAACCCTTAAGTGGAGCAAAAGAAAACCCAGCAGCTTAATTTCCATGAGGAATAAAAATGCTTTTAGAGAAGAAATTTTTGAGCTGAAGATAATGCTACTCTTTGCCAAACATTTTGAAAATTAGTTGATATGATATAGATTCATTCTTGCATGTAAATTGGTGAGAACATCCTCCCAAAAGGAATATTATCACATCATCCTTTTTCAAGTGTATTTGGTCTTAATTTATTCAGGCAGCTGAATATTTATGGGCACTTTCCTTCAGTGTTTGCAAACTAAAGATATAAATTAAAGAACTTTAGCTGCAACATGTCAGGAGCCAAATTTTTAAGCAACTTCAATTTTTTCCCAAAATTAAAATGGAATAATCAGATTGAGTGACAATTATTTCTCTTACCTATCTACTTTCAATGGAAACAACACTGATAAGTTCAGTTGTGATCTGTACATAAATGATGAAATATGTTTGGAAAATAAGTTACATAAAGAAAAATTTGAAATACAACATTTGAATATATAGGAGGTACCAATTTGTTTCATATGAATAGAAAACATTTAGAATAAATGAACTTACAAATGATAATAGATTTTAGTATTTAGTAAAAAGAAGCAATTATAAAGTTACTCAAGGATAGGTCACAAATATTCTGCAATATTAAATCTCCTAATATACTTAAAAATCTGCAGATATACCAGAAATATTTAGTAGGAAAATAATAGATATATAAGAGTGTTATAGGGACTTCCCTGGTGGAGCAGTGGTTAAGAATCTGCCTGGAATGCAAGGGACACAGGTTTGGGAAGATCCCACATGCTTCGGAGCAACGAAGCGCATGAGCCACAACTACTGAGCCTGTGTGCCACAACTACTGAAGCCTGTGCACCTAAAGCTCGTGCTCTGCAATAAGAGAAGCCACCGGAATGAGAAGCCTGCGCACTGCAACAAAGAGAACCCCCTGCTCGTCACAACTAGAGAAAGCCTGTGTGCAGCAATGAAGGCCCAACATAGCCAATAAATAAATTAATTTTTAAAAAAAGAGTTTTATAGTCTTGAAAGTATTTTAAAAGAAAAAAAAAAAAGTCAGGTTCCCAAAGTTAGGTTTATTAATATTCTTTAATTTTCTCTTAAATTAGAATTGCAGTAATAAAAAAAGTTTATGTTCTTAAAATACTACAAACCTTTTAATAGGAAAGAAATGTTTTCCCATGTCACCTACAAATTCTAGAGCCAAATTTAATTGTAAACGTTCTGATGTAAAGTGTCCTTGCTATTATCAGTTCTCTTATCAATCTATCTACAAGATAAACTTTCTACTTTAAAGAAAAAAAAAAAAGTCCATTACTTGGTATTGGTGATCAAAATCAGAATCACTAATGCCTTGAGTATTTCTTACTGTAATTTGGGGTTTTGACTGTAGAATGTGTTTTTTTCCTGAAAGATAAAGAAGCAGAAAGACGTAAGTCAGCATGCTATCCTGTTTCAGATGGATAGTTTGCATTTGGTTAGAAAGGGAGGAAATGGAAATGTTGAAGGAAAAGAGAAAACCGGAGAGAAACAAAGACAGCGATATGAGAGAGAAGGAAGGAGGAAGGGTCTGTGGCCTTCCTCCAACAGTAGTTAGGTATTTATGTGTTATGTGCAGAGTTCCTTGTAGATACATTCCGTAAAACTACACAGTCATACTTTGCTTAGCCTCCCTTCCTTTAGCCAAAACAGGATATATCAGGAGGGGACACCGGGCTCTCTCTAGCGATCTTCTGTCCCCACCCCTCCCCCTCACCTCCTCTTTCTTCTCCTCCCTCTCCTTCTTTTTTTGCTTCTTCTCTCTCTTTTTCTCTCATTCCTTTCCTCACCCTCCCTCCCTCATTCCCTCATTCTCCTTGTCTTTTCCTATTGCATATTCCTCAAGCTCAGAGAAGTACAATTGATAAATAAAACTCTAGAAAAAAATCTTATATTTTGGAACTATCAGGCCATGATTACAGGCCCTGTGTTCTTAGTGATATTACCATTATGAATTGTTTTTGTCTCCAACTTTAAAAAAACAGCCAAGACATTTTACTTTAGTTTTCATCTTGTACGCAAAACAAGTTTTTGACTTTAGCTGAATATCAGTAGCACAGGGATAAAATTTATATCAACACTAAATAAAATTTGCTTCAAGTGTCTAAACGGATGCAACTGAGTCATTTAAGTAATGGTACTAAAGTTGAGTTCAGATATTCATTTTGATTTCGAAAACAGTAACAACATAAGAATATATTTACCTGCCGACTTTTTATTAGCTCTACTACCAGGCATTTGAATATTGTTATTTACAGAGAAGATTTGAATATTGAAAGAGAGTTAGTCTTCATTAATAGATACATAATGTAATCTAAAGTAAAAAGATAGAAACTCTGAAATTAGATGTTTGTCCTTGCTGTCACTTACATGTTATTTCTTCCTTGAAAATTCATACGGATAAGCAAGAGAGTGTATGGAGTACACAGGGTTACAGTTATTTGCCTGGACTTCCAAGTAAACAACAAATAAATACATACATTCAATTAAAGTTGTTTACTTTAAAAGGTAAAATACAACTTCTGATTCTAGAATGACCCAAAGTCCATGAAATACTTGATGGGTGTAAACCCTTCATTCTATTAACTATTTCAGGAGTTGATGTCACAGTTGGCAAATTGTTTCTTCCTGAGTATTTAAATGATACACTTGTGCCCTGAAAGAATTAATGATCCTTTTCAGTTACTGATACATTAGGCACCCTAACGAAAGGATTGTCCAAATGCAGGCTCAGGAGTCAGGAAATTCGGATTGTAGTTTTAACACATTTCTAAGGTGAATCTGTTATACTGACTAATTCAGTTAAGAGAGAGTATCTTAGTACCTCAGAAAAGCAATTGCTTCGATATTTTAAAATAATATCCTTCAGTAATTATCGTATGATACTGAGAACATAAAAAGGATTACATCAGTTTTTTTATGATTTTTCTTTAAAGATACTACTGGAGAATTCCCTGTGAACTAGTGGAAGCTGCTCTATCTTTAGTATTTTGAAATATCTGTTCCAAGTGGTAAGAGCTGGGCAAATGGCTTTGACTGCTTATACTAGTCTCAAATGAACTGAAAAAAGTTGAACAATTTTTCCCCATGTTTCCAACAATATCAAAGGCCAGGGAATACAAAAGTAATCATTTTTCAGGCAGCTTCCTTATGCCTACTTATGGAACTTATGATTGGTGCTCTATGGGCAGAAATGTTTCCATTCTGCCTACAGGTGTTTATATTCTGAAAGAGCTACTCAATTACCAAGCTATACTTCTTTAACATAGAGTCTTTTTAAAATTACTACTTGAACCCCTTCCAACTAAACTATTTATATACATACTATATATAGCAGGTATTTACATACTTATTTCATTTTAAAGCTAAATCAGGAAGTATCTAGTCTTAATTTACATACAACAGATTGTCATTCATGAAATGCTGCATTTTAGAAATTAAATTGAGACATTATAAAGTCAGTAGTAATAATCTTTCATTCATCCATAGTATTACCAAAGTTGAAGTGAATTAAAAATACCTTTCTTAGTCTCTGAAACATTTATATATGTGATAGCTGGTGGAGTTTTTAGCATGTAGTGCTTGATCAGAATTATGTTGTGCCCTACATTCCTATTATTGGTGGGAGTCGGGAATGGGAGGAAGAGGATGGAGAAGTGAAAGGAATTACTAGCTTTACAGAAAAGAAAGTGTTGGACTTCAAGTATTAGCGTTCTTTCAAATCAAAAGAATGTAATGACTGAGAAAAATCCTCTGATTCCACATGGTAATTCTTCAGAAAAAAATTAAATAACCACTGACACAATTAACTGAAAATAATGAAGACATTTTCTGTGAGAATTTAAACAGAAGTATTTGTTTCATAAGTTTGGTCTACATAAGTCAAAGTTGCTATTTAATTGAACTTCAATTAAGCCAATACTCTTTCACCGAGGAAATGTTGATAACACACATTCTCTATGACTCCATGAGGTTGAAGACTCCGTAAGTGGTTCAGTGGAGAGTGGGTTTGAGAAAGAGGTGTGCAAAGTAACGATACGAATGGGAATAATAAATGGAAAAAACAGTGGTTATATCTTTAGAGAAATATTGCTTAGTGGGGGTAACCAGGCCACAGGTCAGAGGCTGGTGAGCCTAGCCCACTGTCCTTTACCTTCGGCATACGCAACATACACTATCAGTCACTCTTCTACTTATGAATAGGTAATGTGTTTCTTTAAATATAAGCAGGCAGAAGATATCTGATTTATTTCCTTTCTTGGAGCATAGAGCCAAGTATATTATTTCGTATTTGAAAGTGGCCTCTATACCAGGAGTTTTATTTTTAAAAGTACCTCATATTTACTTTCATTTATGAATACAAACAAATCTAATAAATAGCTAAAATCTAAAAATGACAATTTCCGAAATTTAAAAATCATACCAAAATCTAAATGGAATCTAGAAATCCACACAGAAGTGAAACTGTATTGATATTTCTTTGTTAATGAGTGATATATTAGAATTAAGCTATTATAGTTGATGCTATATTCTTATTAAATTGAATCTATATTCTTTAGAGCCAAAGAAACATACATCCAGAGAAAAACAAATGTTGGGTACTGGAAAGAATACTCAATTTGATGTCAGAAAATGGAGATCTGCTGATGTGAAAGAAATGGCAAGCTGCCATTGAGAGGGTTCATGTATTACGTCAGTTAACATGATCTTACTGAAATTTGAGGGCTATAAAACAAAATACAATCATTAAAGATATTTAGATTTTAAAACAAGCCATTGTATGTTTTGCATTACCATTTGCAAAAGTTTGTTGAATTACTAAATCTTGTAATCATTTATTTACCGTAATTCTTAGTCAGTGTTTAAGTTAAAATAAATGTTCTCTGCAAATTTAAACATTATATATTTTTGTTTTACTTTTAATATGAAAGTTTACTCCTTTTCCATTCCCTGAAGTAAGTCTGTTAAATACCCTTTAACAAGTGATTTATACATACAATTTGTTTTTAAATAAAAGTACAGTGGTGCAATGATACAAATTAGTATCACTAAAGCTTATAATTAAAGCCTAAAATATGTGTGTCACTGTTAAAGAAATTAAAATTTCCAAAGCCTTAATAAGAAAAGCTATTTATTAAGGGGTCCTGAAGCAATTGTGCTTTTGAAGATAAGTCCTAAAACAACTCCAGTCTGGCATTTTGTTTTTATTCTATTTAGCCTTTGAATCTTGCTTTCATGGAAATTTTCTCTATTCTTTGTGCATGAAAGCACCAAGAATGTATCTGCCTGGAAGGGAGGACCTTTTGCAAAAACTTAGGAAATGAACAAGGGCTCAGATGAAAATGTGGAGAGTTGCCCCAGAAACTCTGGCAGTAATTCCAAAAAGACAAGATTTTTTAAAAAAGAATCTTAAGGGATTTATCTGGAAGGATTTCATGCATTAAACTGTAGTATAAAAGGAACGATTTTGTATGGACTCATCAGGGGTACAGGGTAACCGGCAGTATTAATAGGGACTTTATGCTGCAAGAACCTGCAGGTAGTGGATGAACAGCTGGGGAACAGTTTGACTCACAGATGCTTCCATGTTGGTAGAAGGCCTGTGGTGAAATTCATGGATGTTTTACAAATAACAAATCCATTGCCATTCCAGCTGTGCATTCTCAAGCTGCAGGTAATAGTGGAGGGTCCTTATGCCAAGTGCCCCCAGAACTAAAACAGAATTGCTTGTATAACACAGAGCCCTTACTGGATAATAACTCTTCCTCAAGAGTCAGATCATTCATCTGTCAATATTGAAAGCCAAGGTTCTTATTTAACATCACAGTGAACTGGCAAACTACCTGGGAAGCAAATAGGAACCTTTCTTTCACTTAAATTTCTGTTTTACTCTCCATATTTATCGGGTTAGGTTCCTGAATATTTAAATATGCAGAGATCCCCAGTCATCTGTAGTCTCATCCCTTGGCAATTTGTTAAGGCTTAGCGTCTCAGCATAGATTTTCTTCACTGAATAAAGCCGTGTGGAAACGTGGACTCTGCCAGTTAAGTGAGTCCAGCAAGAAATAACCAGGCAGTATGAAAACCATTATGATGTTAAGGTTTTGGCAGCCAATTCTGAACTATTCATCACCCTTCCTGCCTCTACCCAGCCAACATATGGTGCTGTCTTGGTGTTACTTTTATTGAAAACTGGAAAATTCTACTAAAATCCGAGGCTTTCTTTGGTCTTTTTCGTCTTTTTCAAATATGTATGTTAATTTCAAAAAAAAAATGCTCAGTTCATAATTAAAAATATAAAATATCTCAGTGCTATTTATCATTAAGAAATTTCTGATGATTTCTTTGTTATGAATGCGGAAAAAAAGGAGGAGTTGGACCTCTGGATTGGTTGGGTTGAGTCAGTGACTTGTAATATTCTGCAAAATATTGTTAATTTTAAATGACTGTAAACCATGCTAAAGTTTGTGTTCATTTTCATAAAGGATATTAACAGTTTATGAAAATTATAAAGGTCGATGATGATTTTTATATCTCATGAATAATCTTAAACGCATATCCTGTTGTTTCCTGCAATTGAACTTGCAAAAAAATTATTTCTTTTTGAAACATTTGTTACTTAGTTTTACCCATGTACTCACAGGTGCATTAATCAATGAATGTTATTACATGTATCCAAGAAGGCAAAACTCAATCATTTGAGGGTGACTTACTTTATTTGGGGTTAATATGTAGGCAGCTTTAGAGCTATATGGCTTTAAGAAGTTAGTGAAGGTGACAAAATGAAAATTAACAGCTTTAGCCCTGTATTACTATATATTACATGGCTGAAACTGAACAAAATAGAAATGAGGCCATTGCAATCCCCAAGATGGACTTGGCTTGAAGCATGTCAGTGTGATTTGGGTTTTAGTGTCACCACTGGAGGCTATTTTTATGCAAGAAAATCACAGGAAGCCTGTGAACCTAAAACATATGGGTAAAATGATTTTCCTGGAAGCAATTGTTTGCTATTGGCTGTGTCTAGCAAGTAATTATGCATTAGCATTTAAAAGTGCAAACACTTTGCTGATTCCAAGATTGCATATAATTTGTGTCTCACTGTTACTTTGTAATTATTCACATTTTAAAGTCGAAGACATTGTGGTCCAGAAGAGTTAAGTGGCTACCAAATGATGACATGAGTCAGGCTCTAGCCAATTCACAGTGGGAGACTCATTTAAGTTAGTTTTTCCTTCTCAGACATAGAAATAGGAAGATTAATGTGCAGGCCATTTCAATGATGCAAGTAGAACTAATAGGAACTTGAGCAAAGAGTGTGTTGCAGAAGAAAAAGATAACGAAGAGATAAAAATCAAGTTTTGGTGACTGATTGGATGAGGGAGTGGAATGAAAATGACTGACATTTCAAGTCATTCACTATGGTAATAATGACTCAGGGAACAAGATTTTTTTTAAATTAACTGTTTTACTTTGAGATGAATTTAAATTTACAGAGGAGTTGCAAACTTAGTACAAAGAGTTTCTGTATTCCCTTCACCTAACTTCCTCTAATTAACATCTTACCTAACCATAGTGTGATTATCAAAATTAAGAAATTTACATTGTTCGAAAACTAACTAAACTATACATGCCATTCACAAATGTACATAAGTGATAATCACCTTAACTTATTTGAATAAGTATCTCTCCATCTCCATTTCATTATTTTTGTTGCATTTCAATAAAACACTAAGGAATGTTTAATAGACTCTAGACATAAGTCATCAGTTTGCTAATGAATGGATCTTATTGGTGAACACTCCATTTTTAAAATCTGAAGTCATTAAGGAGAAGATACCTGTGCGATTCATTTTTTGATCTTGTGCTTTGATATTCTCCAGCTTATTACATTTGATTGCACATCAGGAATGTTGGATACTGTGACCACTTTAGCTCAACTCAAAGCCTTCTTTTCAAAAAGTTTGATAATTATTTTAAAAGATTTATTTCAGGCTTCTGCTTCCCGCCTGAAATAAATGGATGGATTAATAGTGACTAGGTTTACCTTTCTGCATGAAATGGCCCCAAACTGGATAAAATATATGAAACATTGATTTTCAAGACACTATATTTCAGAAGTGTTGTTCCACCCCAAATCCCTCCCTGCTCACAGAAGCCAGTTCCAGTATTGGCAGGCGCAGCAGCAGCCAGTCATCTCTTATCTGTCTAGCAGATGCACATGCCATACCCATTCCTCCACCAGGATAGTATCAGTGTGATTTAGGGGCCAGCTAGCCTCCATGCCACACCCAGAAGCAAAGAGACTTAAAGAGACAGTACAGGTATGGCTAGAATTCATATCCCCTTCTACTGTGTTAGTGGGGAGATGCGCTTCTACCCTACCTTACATCAATAAAATAAAACAAGGTGGTGCAAGTAAATGCTAGTAAGTATTTCACTTCCTTCCCAACCCTGGTGTCTCTGAAAATCAGCGGGGAGCCGAACTTCCATATCCACCAGGCAGCAATGAGACTGAATAAATGGTTTGGAGCAGAGCTAGCCACACTCCTGTATCCACACACAGCTCCCCCATCCCCATCATGGGTTGCAGATTTAGTGGATTGCTAAGCATCCACCCCAGGAGGCACAAGGAGGTGATGTAAATGGGACCATTGACACTCTGCTTGCCCCACCTTCCTTCTCCTGGTGTCTGGGGAGCTTCTGCCTCCCACCTGCAGAAATAAGGCATTTTGGTCTTGAGCCCGTCACTTCCCACTTTCTTGGGGGCAGTGAGATCAATGGAAAATGGATCTTAACCCTCCATTCAGAGGTAATGAGGTGGTATGAATAGCTGCCTTATTTTTAGCGGGACGCTGTCATCAGGGTCAAGGAGAAGCTGACCTTCCACCCCAGCTGTCTGCAATTCAGCAGTGAGTCAGTGCCCACGAGTGTGGGAACAGTGTCAGTGGGGCACAGTGGAAAGGTGAGCAGGCACACTCAACAGCCTAGTGTTGCACTTTCCCAGGGTACTGCCTCCATTAAAAAGTTAAATAACCTTGAGAGTCTCATAGTATGATGTCAACTCTATGTAGAACCAGGAAAATCACAACATGAGAAAATACAATCAACAGATGCCAACATCAAGGTGAATCAGATGTTGATTTTATCTGACAAGATTTTTAAAGCAACCATTCAAAAATGCTTCAACAAGCAATTACAAATTCTTTTGAGCAAATAAAAAAATTGAAAGATATCAGCAAAGAAATAGAAGTTGTAAAAAAGGACCAAATAGGAATTATAGAGCTGAAAAATCCAATAACTGAAAAATGTCACTGAATAGTTTCAATACTAGAATGAAGATGACAGGGGATAGAATCAGTGAATTTGAGGACAGATCAATGGAATTTACCCAATCTCAACAACAGGAAGAAAATAGACTAAAAAAAATGACATGTAGGACAGTAACAAAGAGCTAATGTCCATATATCGTTGTAGTCCCAGAGGAGAGGAGAATACTTAAAGTATTTTATGCAATAATAGCTAAAACCTTTCCAAATTTGAGGAAAGACAAAAGCCTGCAGTTTCCAAAAAATGGAGCAAAGCCCCAAATGGACAAAATCAAATAAATCCATGCCAAGACACATAATCAAACAGTCTTGAAAACTAAGAACAAGAACAAGAACACTTTACTTAAAGAGGAAAATCAATTTAGAGTGTTTTCTCATGTGAAATCACTGAGGCCAGAAGGAAGTGACACAACATTTTTCAAGTACTGAAAGAAGCAAGCTGCTAACCTCAAATTTTAATCCTAGAAAAAATATCCTTCAGGAATGAAGAAGAAATACATATATTCTGAGCAAAGAAAAGTTAAAAGAATTTGTTGCTAGCAAAACTATCCTTAAAGAATGGCAAAAAGACCTAAATTGAAGTAAGATTTCTACTTCACTCAAAACAGTAAAACAGTGATTGCTATCTACTGCAATAAGGTATATATATGTATGCATGTTGCAATACTTGGGGTAACCACTGTACCCACTGTATCATGTAAAGTGGGGATATACACTATTACATTCCAATACACTATAAATAAATCCAAGTGTGATCTTAAAAAATGTTCAATGTTTTGAACATGTTTGAACATGTAAAAAATGTTACTCACAGGAAGCTAAGGAAGGAGAAAAAGAAGAACAAGAAGCGATGAAAACAAGTGAAAAACAATAAAATGGAGGTAGATGTGGCTATAAAAGGGTGACAGGAGGGACCCTTGTGGTGATGGAAGTGTTCTGTACCTTGACTGTATCAATGTCAATATCTTGGTTGTTCTATAGTTTTCAAGATATCATTATTGGGAAACTTGGGTAGATGGCATTTCTTTGCATTATTTCTTGTAACTGCATGTGAATTAATAGTTATTTCAAAATAAAAAGTTTAATTAAAAATGTGCACAACCACAGTGAGATACTACTATATATGTATTAGAATGTCTAAAGTTTAAGAAGACTTGATCATACCAAGTGTTGGCAATGATTTGAAGTAACTGTAACTCTCACACTGCTAGTGAGAGTGTAAAATTATGCAACCACTTTGGGAAAGAGTGTTTGCTCATTTCCTGAAAACATTTAAACATACATCTGCCAAATGACCTAGCCATTCCATACCTAAATATTTGTTCAAGTGTATATCCATAGGATGGTTTGTTCAAGAATGCTTATAGCAGTACAACCAGATGTCCTTCCACAGGTGAAAGGACAAACAGATTTTGGAATAATAATATACTAGAATACTGCTCTGCAGTAAGAGAGAAGGAACTATCGATGTTCACAATAACACAGATGCATCAAAATGATGATTAACTGAATGAATAAAAGAGTGTATGCTGTATGATTGCATTTACATAAACCTTTAGAAAATGCAAAATAATCTATTGAGACAAAAAGCAGATTAGTGGTTGCATGGGAACTGGGAGGGGCAGGATATGAGGGGAAAGATTACAAAAGAGCAGGAAGAAACCTTGGTGGTGAAGATACAGATGAATATGTTCACTACCCTGATTGTGGTGATGTTTTCTCAAGAGTATAAATATGTCAAAACTTGTAACTTTAAGTACAATTATTTCAAATGTACCTCAATAAAACTGTTTAAAATAAAAACATTCCTGCAAACTCCTTGTTTTGGGTTATGAGAAAGAAAAGGAAGAAAGAAAGAAAGGAAGAAAGGAAGGAAGAAAGAAAGAAAGAAAGAAAGGAAGGAAGGAAGGAAGGAAGAAAGGAAGGGAGAGAGAGAGGGAGGGAGGGAGGGAGGAAGGAAGGAAGAAAGGGAAAGGGAGAAAGAGAGAAAGAAAGAAAAAAGGCGGGAAGGAAGGGAGAGAGGGAGGGGGGAGGGAGGGAAGGAGGGAGGGAGGAAGGAAGGAAGTGGAGAGAAGAAAGAAAAAAGGGAAGTAGGGAGGGAGGTAGACAGGGAAGGAAGGAAGAGAAAGAAGAAAAGTTGAACAGATAATAAGATTATATGTTATTATCCTTGTTGTGCAGATTAGGAAATCGGATTACTGAATTCTGCAGGGAAAAAGTTCGTGTAAAGGTTTCAAAAGCACAAGAAATACTCCTACAATAGGAAACCAGAACTCCCTCCTCCTCTTTGTGTGCACCACAAGTTTCACTCCCTGTGCCCGAGATAATATATCTATAATATTAAAAAAAAAAGGCATTCATTTTTACTCTGTATTACCACTTGCCCTGCTAAATAGTGGGTAGATTAAAAGATATGCTCAGGACCTCTAAATCATTGTAATTAAACAAAGACATGACTTCAGTTTAAGAGGTACATTCTCTTTTCTGATAATTTAAGATTTTACCTGGCCATGACAGAAAACATAAAACAATTGTTAAATGTCTAGAGCTATTATGATTTCAAATGTCTGAAGAGTGAATACTTATATTTTCTGAGGGTTTTCCACATGCTAGGTTTGTGCTAGAAATTTTAGGTGTATTATTTTATTTGACCCACACAGAAACCTGGGGTAGATATTTATTTGCTGCAAAAAGCTGAGAACAAAATAGATGAAGAAATACAGCCAAGTTAGTAAAGACAGATACTTTTTATTTTGAAGGCAATGTTCTTTAGAACTTATCTATCCTGCCAAGAGACTGCTACCTTGTCAATAGTTGTATGTGAATTATGTATATGAATAGATATTTCTCATTATATACACACATATATACATACATATATATTCCATAGTCAGTTTAAATATTTACTTATTTTGTAATATTTGTGAAATTTCTTTAACCACATTTAATATACTCAAGCTTACTTAAGTTTTTATATAAAAAGTAAAATAACAGATTTAATAGTCGTTTAGACCACAATGCTCATGAAAACATTGAAAAGACACAGAGGTTGAGCATAAAAAAAAACAAAAAACAAAAAAAACTATACATCTTCCTTTCACATTTCAAACATTTAACTTTATAAATAACAAAACTGTTAAGGATAAATAGAAAATCATGCAGATGGGAAAGAAACATCAAACTCTCTCCCCCCTTCCTCCTTCTCTCCCACCCTCCCCCCACTTCTCTGTCTCTCTCTGCCTGTCTCTGTCTCTCTAACATAAGGACATGAAACAGGAAGAGGAAATCATTTCCTTGAAATCAGCACATGATTTCTGTGAAAGATGGAGGGGTTGGGTTTTGTGTCTCTCACCAACCACAGCCACTTCTGTGGAGAGATTCCTTTGAGGTTCCCTTAATGCAGAAAAATGCTACTCTGGTTAGAATATTGTCTTTGTAGTTCTAAAAAAAGCACGAAGTACCCCAAAATCATTTTTCAAGATTTTAAAGCTTTTATCTCAAAAACCAACAAATTAAAGCTACAAAAAAAAAAAAAAAAAAAATGGCCCTGGGAGCTGAGTGTTTTTACAGTTCCTGTAGGCTTCATGATACCATTAGAAAGGTTTTACTACAAATGTTTCGTTATGAAACCAAAACAAAACCACAGCCCTCAATGCATTCTCTAGGTGTCTGGATTTTCTCTCAAGCTGAAATTGGAACAGGAATGAAATGCTGAATACCAAACAAAACTGCAAATAATAGAAAAATTGTATTCTTTCTAACAAGTTTGAATTTTGGAATTGTTCTAACCAAATATGATTTTCCTTATTTCAGCAAAGACAATGAACATACAATATGAAACTTTTCCATTTGATCCTAGGGTGCTACAGAAGTATCAAACCCTGGAGAACAGAGCAAGGGGTAAGAATGACTGAGGAAAAGCTTCCTGGAATTGACAGGAGATTCTTAAAGATAAGTAAGAGTTAGCTACATTCCCAAAGGAAAAATAATAATCCAAGTGGGGGCGTGCAGAATGTGCACAAAAGGCCAGATATTGGTGGGGAATGGGAGGTGTGTAGCATGGTTGGAGGGGAGGGTGAATGTGGGGGTGCGGGAGGACAACAGAAAAATATGGGACAATATTTTGAAGACAGTTAAATAGTTCTTTGAAAGACTTTCAGCAAAAATTTAACATGAATAGCTGTGTGTTTTGGGGAAAAAAAAGTATCTTTTTGAGGGGCTTCGTGTAGACAAAGAGGCCAGACAAGTTCTGAAGATATTTCAAGACAGACTGAATGTTTGGTTTTGCAAATGGAGAAGAGAAAATCTCAGAAGCAGAATCCACACACCTTAATGACTGTGGATGAGCAGAGGGAAGGGAGTGAGAAGTGGAGGCTGATTCCGTGTGTGACTGAGTGCAAGCAGAGAGATAGATGTGCATTGCTCAGACGGGGACTGATTCTCAAGTAGGTTTGGGGAAGAGATTGAGGAACTGAGTCTGGACATTTTGAGTCTGATGTGCCCGTGTGCATATAAGAAAATATCTGGTAGCTACTGGATCCAGTATATTGTATGATAGGAAATGGGGTAAAGTGGTGAAAATAAGAAAAACAAAACCAAGACAGATGGTGTATTCCTGCCCACACGGAGTTCTTATCTATGGGAATACTAGAGCTAACACTTATAAAAATTAATATTAATTTGTGCCATGTTAGTGTTTTACAGGGTAGTAGAGTATGTAATAAGAGGTTCTAACAGGTGGACTTAACCACAGCATCTCCAAACACTCTACAGTGACAGTTACATTTCATTTGGTCCCGGAGATGAGTAGAGTTTGGCAAGGTGATGAAGGATGTGGGGATAGCTCTGCATGCAACAGAGGAGGCACAGAGATAGAAGAAACGTTGACATGTTTACAAAATGAAGATGGAAAGGGTAATCACTGAGGCCTTATAGAAACGTAAGTTCTGTGAGCTATGAGAAAAGTTTTGGGGAGTATAAATAGGGAGTGACATGACATAGAGGTCTAGTGCTCAGAAATATTAATTAATAGTCCAAAGTCATGGACTGTTATTTTTATTTTCAAAATGAGAAAGCAGCTTTGTCATGTGGTTGTGTGAAGTTAAATACCATACATACTACGTAAAAAGTGCCTGTTAACACAGG
Organism: Hippopotamus amphibius kiboko; assembly: GCF_030028045.1. NCBI lineage: Eukaryota > Metazoa > Chordata > Mammalia > Artiodactyla > Hippopotamidae > Hippopotamus > Hippopotamus amphibius. The sequence continues at coordinate 66,036,280 of NC_080186.1, read as the reverse complement.
AAGTGCTTGGTGTGTGTTTTCTGTTATTATTTTTAATATATACATATTGTTCAGATAAGTTTACACATTAGGCTATCATTTAATATCACCCTAATGTAAACTTATTTATCAGCTCACTTCCCATTTTCAAGATGATTTCAAGATGGGAAGCAGAGTCTTAGATCAATTTGCTAAGAAGATAAAGAGATATTCAGGATTTGCTTTTGGTGTTGTCACAGGAACTGACATGGGTAGTTTTACCCAGTTCACTGTTACAGTGAAATCCACACCAGAGGTAGGGCATGGAGAGTTAACTCACACAAGGAGTATATTTAGCAGGAAGTTAAGGTCACCACCTAGTTCTCTATAGCTGTGTCCTTAACTTTTATTCCAAGAAATATCCTCATCAATACTGGAGACAGTCAAAGAGGGAGGGATGGCATTTTAACATTCATTTAACTCGTAGAGGACAGAAAGGCAAAAGGAGGCTACAGTACATTGGGTATAGCCATGTGATCATATATTTTTTCCCTATTCAACCTAGACAACAATCTCTCAAGGTGGAAATGAATGTCCTCCTCAACTACTCCTGATGACTCAGTGTCTCAGAATGGAAAAAGAGCTTCCCCAGGATCACACCATTTATAGTGACAAGATACTAGATTTGAATCCAGGTTCTGGGGCCTCAGAGTGATGCACGCATGTGTACCAGGTCCTTTCAGTTCTGATTTCTGCGTGTCCCCACCCTGTGTACTCTCCTTTTCTATATCATCTGGTGCCCCATGCTGTCTCAGTTCTTAATCCCCCCCCAGAGTACCACTACTGTAAGAGCGTGTGTGTATTTGGGGGGTGGAAGGGGGCGAAGGCGTTACTAAAGTTCAAAGATATGCAGGTGTTTCAATAAAGTGTGCTAGAATTACAGGATTTTCAGAAGTCCTCAGACATTTCCCCAAGCAGAAACTTGTCACTAACTTGCCCTGACCCAAAACCTAATTGGGCTCCTGCCTCTTGTTTTTCAGTCTCACCTTTCAGCACCTCCTCTGGCCCCCAATTCCCAACCTTTAACAACAGGACAGTTCAGCCTAATTTTTCTTTCTTTTTTTTTCTTTTTTTTTTCCAGAATATTGAAACCATGTCCACTGGGGCTTTAAAAAATATCATTCCCAGAAGGAATTTGTCTTTTTTCTTTTTGAAACATATATAAACCATTTAAATTGGTCCCTGGCACAGAGTAAGAGCCTGATTCTCAATAGCTTTAAAAACTGCAGGGATGGTACAAATCAACCTCTATACAAAACATGAATAGAGTCACAGATGTAGAAAACAAACTTATGGTTACCAAGGGGAAAGGTGGGGTGGGGGTAAAATGGGAGATTGGGATTGACATATACACACTACTGTATATAAATAGATAACTAGTAAGCACCTAATGTGTAGCACAGGGAAGTCTACCCAATACTCTGTAATGACTGATATGGGAGTAGAATCTAAAAAAAAGGAGTGGATATATGTGTATGTATAACTGATTCACTTTGCTGTACAGCAGAAACTAATATAACATTGTAAATCAACTATACTCCAATAAAAATTAATTTTAAAAAAGAAAAAAATTGCAGGGAAAAAGCTTAAGGATACTGACTATCCTAATAATCTATAATTCCTTCTTTCTATCCCTACTTCAACTATTTCTTATAGGAAATCTTCTATATAGAAACACATGAGAAAGTGATAGTGACTTTGTTATAGGAGCAAATTCAAGTGGCTCTAATTTACATTTTAAAAAGTTAATTTTATGAAACGTGGAAGGTCATTTTTGTGTACCTTTGCAAGAGATTCTGGTACCTGATATTTGAATAGCACTTTGAAACACAGAGACAATTTTCCCATCTATTTTCATGTGTGAACTTTGGCCATTATCATCTCCAGTTAATTTTAATACCGAGGTTTAAAATCAGTAGAGTGAGATGTCAATCTTTGAACAGCTGGTAAGCAATGCAGAAGAGTCAGGACCTTGGCCTTCTGCTGTCTGGCTAGATGTTCTCTCTCCTATATAATGTGAACCCGGTTGGAATTGGAGGGAATAGATTGTTGGGAAGTTTCAATGAGATAATTTGTAAACGTGTCTAGCAGGCTTTATTTTAGGAAGAGTTGAATACAGATGGTCTCCAAATTAAGATGGTTCAATTTAGGATACTCTGCAATGATGCAAAAGCCATATGCAATCAGTAGAAACCACACTTCAAATTGTGAATTTTGATCTTTTCCTGGGCGAGCAATACACCATACAGATACTCTTGTGATGCTGAGCAGACAGCAGCCCCGTGATCATGAGGGTAAACAACCGACACGCTGACAGCCATTCTGTCCCTACACAATCATTCTTTTTTTTGTTTTTTGTTTTTTTTTTACTTTCTGTACAGTATTCAATAAATTACGTGAGACATTCAGCACTTTATTATAAAATTAGCTTTGTATTAGATGACTTTGCCCAACTGTAGGCTAATATAAGTTCTGTGCACATTTAAAGTAGGCTAGGCTTAGCTATAATATTCACTAGGTTAGTTGTATTAAATGTATTTTCTGCATAATGATATTTTCAACTTACAATGAGTTTATCAAGATGTAACCCCATCATAAGTCAAGGAAGATCTGTACATGAGATTTTGGTCCCATTTCTGTGAGGGTCCTTGTTTAAACAGTAAGTTTAATGTTGTGTTAAATGTATACATGAATGTATAAGAAAACAGCTGCTAACTGATTGGTCAAAAGTTGGAATTAACATTTTAAAATTTTAAACAATTACCAAGAGCAAAGTATGTAAAAGAGGAGAGTGTAACCCCTAAAAACAAAACAGATTTATGACACTGCTTCTAGCACAATACTAGAAGGAAGGGGGAAGAAAAGGAAAGAGGGAAGCAGACAGGCAGGCAGAGAGACAGCGAAGGACTGGGAAAATCTTTTGACCAGGATGGTGGGAGAAGAGTGAGCTTCCAGTTGAATCCTTTAATGATGGAAAGGCATGGGTAGGCAAGGGACATTCCAGCATTGGAGAGGAATAGCGGGTGGTGGGATGAATTGGGAGATTGGGGTTGACATATATATGCTAATATGTACAAAATAGATAACGAATAAAAAATTTATTTTTGGGAAAAAATGACACCATTTTGATAGCCTTATAAAAAGAAAAGACTGTGTCATACAGAGTGAAGTAAGTCCGAAAGAGAAGGACAAATATTGTATGCTAACTCACATATACGGAATCTAAAAATGGTACTGATGAACTCAGTGACAAGAACAAGGATGCAGATACAGAGAATGGACTGGAGAACTCGAGGTATGGGAGGGGCGGGGGGTGAAGGGGAAACTGAGACGAAGCGAGAGAGTAGCACAGACATATATATACTACCAACTGTAAAATAGTCAGTGGGAAGTTGTTGTATAACAAAGGGAGTCCAACTCGAGGATGGAAGATGCCTTAGAGGACTGGGGCAGGGAGGGTGGGGGGGACTCGAGGTGGGGGAGTCAAGGAAGGGAGGGAATACGGGGATATGTGTATAAAAACAGATGATTGAAGCTGGTGTACCCCCCCCCCAAAAAAAAAAAAAAGCAAGAGTGTAAATATTTAAAAAAAAAAAAAAAAGAGAAGACTGAAGATATGAATACAGGCGTTAACATGGATACTCAGGAGGCAAATGGAGTCAGCCTGAAATAAATACAGTGTAAATGTAAATAAAATGTACAGCCATTGTCGAGACTATTTGTATTTACCTTGTAAGCTCTGTTACACACAGTATTTTTCCCCCTATGATTCCATAGATAATGTGGCTTCTTTATCATGGATAATTCATTATCTACACTTCAATACTTTCTAAGATTTTTGAGAAGTGACCTTACAAGAGAAACTAATTTTAATACCATGTGAATAAATCTCCTAGGATTCCGCTTTTCAACAGTTATGAGAGCTTGACTGTTCTTTTCTAAACTCATTGCAACCCAACCTTTCCCTTCTAAGAGAGCTTCTAAACGCTGACACTGTGGGAGAATGAACCCTTATGGAATTCTCATTGAGAGGTAAAATTGTCCCCGTAAGCACACTTCCTGATAACCAGACTTAAGGTATTTAACACGCTTTCATTTATGCTGTTTACCCAACCAAATACATTCACATGGGTTCTAGAAAGATTTTCTGTAGCTGAAATAACACCCAGACTAGGGTCCTGCTATTAATAAAATACGTAGGGAATACCCCAGAAAAACTAACATTAAAGAGGTATAAAATGTAGGCTTTTCTATTACAATGACCTAATATGTTCCTATTACAAGTCTTCCTATTATTTAAACAGCTGAACTGGCAGCTTTAATACCCTTTAAAAGTTAATAGTGGAATTTCAGCGAGACTCTTAAGTCCATATGTGTTTTAATGGATGTTTTAATTACAGTATTTTATACTTGTTCCTATATGTGTCTAGAATTATGTGTTTATAACTATCCATATATGTTACATTATTGTAAATCCTTATATTTAACTTTTTGTGATTGAAATAGCATTGTATTTCACTTTCATTATTTTTCAGGATGTCTGTAATGTTTTCGTGGTACAATATACAATATTTTCACAGTTTTCTGAGCTCACATAAAGAGTCCTTCCAAACACTATGGGCAAAGTGACTTGCCAAATCGCTTTAAATAAAATGGTCACTTCCCCTCTTTCCTTTATGGAATCATGCTTTCCATCTCGTGATATTTTGACTTGAAAGAGAAAAAAAAATCTATTTTAGAAATGTCTCAGCCATTTTATCTGAGTTTCTTAATACATTCATTCACTATTTATTGCATGTAAAGCTATGTTTTCATATCTGATTGACTTTAACAAAAGTTGTTTTCAATTAGGGATAGTTTCTATAGTATATTGTTCTTAAATTTTTGTTTTTTTAGAGATGGATAATGTAATCATACTACTAAAATACATGGGAAATCTATAAGCAAATTTTTGTTTTGTTTCTCTCTTCCTCCCTTTCTTCTTTCCTCCCTTCCTTTCTTTCCTCCCTCCTTTCTTCCTTTTCATCTTTCCTTCCTTCTTTCTTTCCTTCATTCCTTTCTTTCTTCCTTCTTAGTTTGAAATAACAATTAAAACTTGACCCTATATTCTTAAGGTTTATTTATCCACGTACCTCGAAATTGAATCAGAAACTTTCTGATTCAATCTTCAGAAAATTTGAACCCTACTATTACCATAAAGTAATAGATAGAAGAAGAATCATTTTAGCAAAACCTGTAAAATAACATATATCTTTTAAAGACATAGGCTCAGCCTATAAGCTCTGATCATGGCTCTCATTATCAAAGACATTTGATGAGTAATGACCTGTGTTGATATAATTATAGACATCATGCATTGGAAAAGCTGTGGTAAAAAAAATCTTTTTAAGTATTTTAACTACATATAAGTAAGCACTTTAAATACATTTAGTCAGTTGCTATATTATGAAATCCCATAAAATACATTTTAACAAATGTATAAAATATAAATATGTCTTTTTAATCACACAGGTCAAGGGCTAGAAACCACCCATGTAGGGAGAAACCAAAAGCTGTAATGAATGAGAGGATGGGACTTGTTCACTAGATGATGAAAGAAAGTACTTAACATGATTTGTAGAATATGAAACAGTGAACAATTAAGAATGTGTTCAAATTACCTTAAGTAAACTTGGAATCTAGTCACTGAGATTTAAATCCTGATATGCTTGAAACCAATTGTATTTATCATCCCCTAAAAGAAACTTTTTTTTAAAGAATAATTCAGATTTCAAATGATAAAAGTTCTCTGAAGAGTATTGGGCTGTGGGCTCCATTTCCTGAGAAATGACGTAACTATGACATGTCAGCGTGCCAGGGAAAGAAGTCAGCAGAGGGGCCTGGGAGATGTTGATGAAGAGGGTGCTGACTTAAATCTTATCAGCTTCCAAAGATTGCTTGGCCTGTTCTTCTGGTTCCTTCCTCAGGAAGCTGAGATATGCATGGCTGCCTCGTGGGTGAATCATCACCAAACTCTGTTGTGGAGGGTCTGGAAGGGGATTGTGTTAGGAACTCTGGGACACTTAATGACGCTCCTGCCTGTCTATGGCTGGAAAGCATAGCTGATCCGGATCTACAATGTGTTGAGGTCTGGGGTTTGATCTCTGTGTGGGCCAATTAGCTTTTTCTTTTTACACATGATCAGAGACTGCATAGCTAACCCTGGCCAGTGAGGTGTCTTGCACATATGAATCACTCATGAGTGAATCGATAAGTTACTATATATACATAGTTTATATATACAGAAATTTATATACATATAAATTTCTCTCAGTCCTAGGAAAACAACTCAAGCATATGACCTTCACTTTGTTAGCACTAATTTCATCTATTAGCAGATCTGATCAGATTCTTTAGAGAATTAAAGTCATTTTTTAGATGGAATTATTATTTTCAATAAAATAAATATCTTTAAAAATCATGTTGTTAAACTTGTTCTCAAAATAGTGGCTTGTGGGCCTAATTTCAGGGAGAATTATGATAATAACTAATACTTTTTTCCCATAAACTACCCCTTTAATTAGATAAAATTAAAATACTAAAAGGTTAAAATAATATCCTTTAAAACTACAAGTGACAATAGAAATAGTTTAGACACTCCTTGCAGAATTGTAATGATGGTGACATTCCATGACTGAAATATATTCTAGAAAGTTGGTTGGGAGTTCCCTGGTGGTCTGGGGGTTAGGATTCAGTGCTTTCACTATCATGGCCTGAGTTCAGTCCTTGGTTGGGGAACTGAAATCCTGCAAGCCAGGTGGCATGGCCAAAAAAAAAAAAGGGTTGGATTCTCACGTGAGATTGTGTAGAAGATGCATGTTGTGTAATTAAAGGGTGTGTTTTCCTTTGGGAAATCACTTCTTCTTCACTCTTAATCCACAGCTTTAATGTAAGATGATGTCACTTCTGAGATCTAGGAGAAGCCACAGAATTCATGCCTGGCCAATGAAATATAACCAGTGACATTTTTGAGAATTATTGGAAAAGAGAGATTTTCCCCTGCCTTGGTTATTTAGGTAGTGAGATGGAATTTTGGAGTTGCCAGGACCATTAAAAAGAAAGGGCTTACCTTAAAATCAGACTAATATGGAGAAAAGCAGGGCCACGGTGATGCTGTGTGTGTGTGGGGGGGGGGGAGTCAGAAACAAAACAAAACAAAACAAAAAAGAGAGTCCTGATGACTTTTTGAGCCCCTGGGTATAAGCATATCTGAAGGAAAATTTGGGACTTGGGAGTTTTATTGTCAATAATTCCCCCTCCTTTATTTCTGCTTGAATCTATTTGATTATATTTCTATAACCTGCAAACTTAAAATAGCTAGTTAATAGAAATAAGAATCAGAACTTTTAGTTAATCTAACACATGTTTATTGAACACCTACTTTGGGCTTTAGACTTAATAACTAAGCTCTGGTTTTTACAGAATCTGATAGAATATCATATTATGTATGAAGTAAATTATAGTAATATATAAAAAAGACTTCAGAAAAATATGACAAAATTTGAATTTATTTAAATAGCACTATCTATTAATTAGATTAATTTTCCTTCTGTTCTCAAAACAATAGTTTTGCCATTTTTGTTTTAAAGACCTAAAATGCTAACTGAGGCAGTAAAGTGTTTTAAAACTAAAATGTAAAATATATGATGCATATTGAAACAATGAGGCTGGAGGACTGGGTGATTTTGAAAAAACTATCTTCTTCTGTAACATTGAATCTGCCATGTCAGCCCAGCTTAAATGAAGCAGCAAATCTCAGTGCATTCAATCACATTGAATATCACATCTGTTGCAAACATATTACATATCATTACTGATACTTCGTATTCCATTGATTTTCACTGAGTTGCATGAATCCATAGGTTAGTTCAGAGAGACAGAGGTCACACTATAGAAAATGGCATTTTAATTTAAGAAATAAGTTGTGTAATGTTCTTGGTGTTGTCCAACCATACCATATCACCATTACCTGGAAATTATAATGGGTCAATAATGTTGAAGACCATCAAGATTAAATACCAAAATCAACTTAAACTTAAGGGGGAAATACAACCAGCTCCTTTATGAGGCATTAACATCCACATAGCTGTTAAGAAAGAGTAAGTTTTAATTCTAGTTTCTCTCCCCTTTTTATACTGGCTTTCTAAAATGCATCGAATTTGTTAGGAAAACCACTAAAAACCTTTAAGGGATGAGGTATAGTGCAAAGAGGTGAATGGCTAAAATACAGTCAGGATTGAGTACACTTTTGATGTTGCCTTTTACAGTGTTATTCTTTCTTCAACGTCTCCTCCTACAAATGAGAACTCTAAATAGAGAATAAAGTGACATCCTTTTTTGTTTTGTCTCTTCCTTCCAGCTTTCACCTTATGGCATTATGTCACATTCCCTTTCAAACTTTCCCTGTCAACTTGAATAGTTGGTAATGCAGAAGGCTCTTTCATGTGGCTGCTGGTGGGGAGAGTGGGGTCATAATTCAGATGTTATGTTTTCCTTTGGGTCAGTGCACAACTTTCTTTTCTATCTAACAAAAAAATGACAACTCTAGATCAGAAGAATTAAGATCAAGCTCAAACACCCTAAATGGATGGGTTTCCTTCTTCCTCTTACAGAAGAGGAAATACCACTTCCCCACCCCTTCCTCTGAAATTGCATGACCTGCTCCTCTCCTCCTGGGATTTGGAGAGAATCTGGAGGGCAGAACAGAGAGTTCAGCTACTGGTCATTGTGTTTTATACACCTAAGTAACATGCTTCTTGACCTCATTGATAACCCAAAAAGGAAGATTTAAATCTATTTCCTCAAGTTTCAGATCAGGTGACTTTAGTCTAGAATAAATCCCAAAGTCCTAGCAAGGGTGTGTGTGCATGTGTGTTTGTTAGTCTTGATACCTTCTTATTTCTTGACAGATTGATGATATTTGCCTAGTATAACTAACTATAATGATATTACCAAACTGTCTCCTCACAGATCTTATATATTGCCAACTACTTGGTTCACTTTGTTTAGATGGAGTAATAATTAGTTTAAACACAAATTCCAGTCACCATGTTGGTTTTTCCTTCCACGTGAACTTTGTTTCATGGTTGTGTGAGTATGACTGTAAAGACGGCAGCTCATTATTTCCTGTTAAATAAAGCCTTCTCATGTCTTCAAATCATCACCAAAACAATAAAAACTAAACTGCACATATCAATTCAATGAACAAAAGACAAACATCTCTGATGTGCAGTATAGAAGATATAAATGAATTTGGAATTAGACAAGTCTGCAGTTGACTCCTAGATTCCCTGTTTATTGAATGTATGAGTTTCTTCATTTCTAAAAAGGGAGAAAAGAAGTTGTGCATAGTCAATGAGGTAAAGTTACGAAAACCTATGACCCATACCATATACATACAAAAATGTTAGTTCTTTCCAATTTAATTTGAAAAGATTTTTGGAAGTCTCCTATGTGCCAGATACAGAGCCTTGCAGAGAGTGTTGGATGGGTCAGAAGTTGAATGTAGTCCACTTAGAGCAGCTGGCCTAGAAGTCTGACCTAAGAGGGTATCACCAACTCTCAGGAAACAATAGCAGCTGTGTCTACTCCTTCTCTGAGACCTCTTTCTCTTCCAAATGAAGACTTTCCTCAAGATTCTGTTCTTTAATATCTTCTCTCTCATGCTTTCCCACTTCCGTGGCAATCTCATTTATTCCAATCTCAGCATATAAAGCCAATTTTCAAATCAAAATTGGAGTTTTCTCCACCTCTCTAAGCCAACTCCATGAGTATCATGTCAAATCCTATCATTTGAAATATAGAAATATGAACTCAACTTCTCTGCCCAGAGAAGTTCCTCCTTCTGACATCTATGCTTTTGTTAATGAATGTACGATTCATGTCATTCTCTCAGAGACACAGTTAGAAGATGTAGAGAAGTGTGGTGCAGTGTTTAAGAGCAAGCTTTATGGGATAAGGCTGCCCAGGTCTAACCCAGCTCTGTCATTGGAATAATAAAGCATCTTAACACATTGACCTCATGTTGCTGTTGTATGGATTATATTTTATTAAATTTTCAACAATACTGTATTATGTATTTGAAGGAGAATAACTATTGCTAAGAGAGCAACTCAAAATTTCTCATCAAAAGAAAAAAAATTTGTTGTGTGTATGGTGACAGATGTTAACTAGTCTTATTAGGATGATTATTTCACAATATGTGCATATATTGGGTCACTATGTTGTACACATGAGAGTAATATGAATTTATATATCAATTATTACAAGGATAGTGCATAACATAGAGTTAGCCCTGTAGAAAATAGTTTCTGTTTCAGCAAACACATTTATTTGCTGTTTTATAAGTACACTAAGTATTTGCACCAGGATGGAATTAGACCCCTGTCCCCTGTATCCCTGCCTGTCTCTAATCATCATTCTAAAACATCTAACAATCTGTCCAACTAAATATAAGCTTTTTCTCCCTTTAATCCATAAGATTGAATACTTCTTTTCTGAAGCTTTATATTAATACTATTTGCATGCTAATATTATCCCTCATTTGATTAGTAAGATCTTAGGATCAAGAAACTGTTTCTTACCCATTTTGAACCCTCAAAACAAAAGCTGATTCATTGGCGGGGACTGGGTTGTAAAACTACTTTGAACTGAATTATAAATATACTCTACAAAATATTAGACTTGTTAGTGCTATACAAAGTACTAGTCACATTTCTGGGTTTTGTTAATGCTGTGTGTCTTTATCATTTCCAAGTTTCTGTTTCTCTATAGGTTTAATTGAGGAAAAGAACACCCTGAGATAATAATTGCTCACTAAGTTGTGTTAGCAATGTGTAGTCTGGTTTTTAGTTACATAATTTATGTGAAAAAAAAAAACTATTGGGGATATTACTATGCTATTGTTAGAGGATATCACTTATCTGAGAATGTGTAATAAATGGACACAGTGAGTTATTGAGTTAGGGTTCTGGGCCATTAATGTGCAGGAGTTGATGAGTTACTTAACCCATCAATTTTATAGCCCTTTCTCCCCTCCCCGAGAATAAGAATGCTTAATGACCACTGGTGGCTTGGGTTCATTGATTAAGGAATTTGAGTGCATATTTAGGGAGAAGATCCTAAGAAGACTGATGTGTTTGCTTTGGTATAACCTTTATAATGTTAAGTTTTTTTTTTTTAAGGTGATACAAGATTGTTGGGGCAGAGGAATTTAGGAATATTGCAATGTATGCTCTACAATCAGGATGACATTAGGAAGAATGGGAGAGTAACAAACGGGGAAGACAGAAAACATACACCGCAATCTGGTTGAGATGTAACTTTTCTGGGGTTGGAACATAGGGAACGTGTACTAACAAAGCTTTCACTAACACCTTCACTTTGGATTGTATACCATCAGAGACAGCAGAGGCAAAATGGAAAAAAAAAGCTATTTATTTTATCGTCTCCTCACCTTCCTTCTTGGTTCCCGACACAGCTTCTTATCCTATGTTGGAGTCATGTGGTGGTTTTTTTTTTTCTGCCTGTGGCTACTATCAAGTCATCCATTCATGATTTCACTAATTCCTTTTTCCAATATATTTTAAGCACCCACATCATTCATACATAAGAGTAGCTACTAGGGGTAGAATGATTAATAAGAAGAGGCCCCTGCCCTCATAGACTCAGAGATATGATTAATTTTAATTAATTAATTAAAGACAAGATTAATTTTACTACTCTGAGATAGTCTCTCTCCTATTTCCAACATAATTATACTTTTTATTCATCCAGAAATGTGAAAGGTAATGACTCTTGCTTTATGATTGAGCCTCATGGTTCGGTAGATGCTGTGTTGCCCTTTAGCTCTAGACTTCACAAATATTGTTAGAGAGTCCTAGATTTTTGAAGAATGTCTTATTTTATTTTCCATTAATGGATTTTAAATCCAATAGCTTTTGGAAACCAATAATATAGTTTTCAGCATTCAAAAATCTTCTAAAAATCTCAATTTAGTAACAAGAGCGCTCAATAGTTTGTTTTTCTTTGATTTGGGTAATAAGTGTCTCAGGATCTACCCATGGAAATGAGGTCTTGGTGTTGGCATTAGTGAGTTTTGAAAGTAGCATGTTTAGCCTCAACTTTGTGTAGGTGCTCCTCCTTTGACAAGAGGCAGCTGTTCGGGGACAGGAACTGATTATTTCTGAAGTGGCTCTTAATAGCATGCTGGTTATTTTGCTAAAAGTTCTCAAAGGCTATAATAACTTAGCTTTCTTGAAATGCGGGTGGAAAGAAACGTTCCATAGTAGATTTCCTGAAAGCACCAGGGAAGGTATCTTGATGTTGTAATTGGCACTTTGGTAGCCACAGAGCTGGTCATACAAATCTGTTGTACTCATGATCCAATCAGTATCTTTGCTTAAGCAATAGCATCCCCTAATCCAGAAGATGAAACGGAAAGGATACTTCAACCAAATGGAAGAAGCAGAAAAAAAAAAAAAAAAAAAAAAGCTGAGCTACTTAAAGGGAAGCTGAGAAAAACACCTAGCCTTATTTTCCACACTTTTTAAACAACCAGTTGAAAAAAAACCCCATAATTTACCCAAAGTAGTCATGTAAGGCCAAACAACTGCACAGTGGAATATAAAGAACATAAAATTTGGAGTGCAACAGAATCAGGTTTAAGTTTTGCTTTGCCACTGGCTCTACTTATATTGGACATTGCTTACAGACTTTCAATTTCCTCAACTAAAAAGTTAGAAAATATAATCACACTTCTTTGTAATATGCCTTAAATAAGAATATGTCTGTAGTATACTTACCACAGCACCAAATGCACCTGATCAACAAATGTAGTCCTCACCCCCTAATAAATGAAAAACATATATATGCAAACTAAAAGAAAATATCTTTACCAAATATAATACTTTTTTCTATTGAGATAAATAAAATTATTTGTGGAGAGATAGCTTTAAAAAACTCCACCAAGTAATTAAATAAGTAAAATAGTCTTTCTTATTCATTTCTAACTCTGTTCAAGATTGGACTTCTGAGCAGCAACACAGCATTTATTCTATCCTTTTCTTCACTGGAATAAGCACACCTTTAAATGTATTCTGGTGATCAGGAACTGTGTCTTCACTCCCATGAGCAATAAAGATTGCTGTTTTTATATAAGCAAACACAAATAATTATGAAATTCTTTCAGTTATTAGGTCATATCCAAGAGCTTCCTGGTTTCTATTTTCAACTAATATGCACCCTTGGTAGATTACAGAAGGAGCATCCGGGTTAAATACAGCTGTCTCTATAAAGAGCTCACGTGAAGAACTGAACACATTGTGGTTAATGGTGACCCTCCCTGCGCTTTGCTATTGGGTGTGAACTTCAGTGAAACTCCATATCCAATAAGACCTCCCTGGGGAAATCAGCCTGGACATTGGAATTCTGCCCTCAGTTATACTCTGTCTTTACAGATATACTGTGTCAAGGCTCTCCCAGTGATGATCCCTATTTGAAGAAGTTGAAGAGATATGTCTTCAGATTGTACAGTCTAGAGAGCAAAAGAATAAAATAATAGTAGATATTTGTTATATTGGGGAAAACTACGCATATGTGCCTCATGTCATGTAATTTTGACAAGAAATCTTTTAAAAGGGCTTTACTAGATATATAAATATAAATATATCATCACATTTCTCATGTTACCATAGTTTCTGAAACTGCATCATTTTTTTCTGGATTGGAGCACTAAATGTTCATATAGCCCTTACTTCGTGCCATACCCTGAATATACAAGGCACTTTGTACATATTAATTCATCTAATTCTCTCTATACCTTATGAAATTGATATTATCAGGTACATCTTTCTTTGAACGAAGAGTCAACTGAGACACGGAGAAGTAGTTGTTTTAAAGTCATTGAGCTGGCTTGGTTCCTGGTCCAAGTCTTTAATCTTCTTTTAAAACAATCTTCTCTAAAAGTTACTTGATTCTAAAATTGAAAACAAAAAAAGCTAAGTGAAGCACTCCTCTAATTTAACAGACAGAACGTTGTACCCAGAAAGTCCCTTCTGTATTTATTCAACTGATTTTGGAAGTGTTGAAAGACTAGGTAGCTGTCATTTGGAGAGCATTAGACAAAGTCTATAATTGTCACCTTTCTGGTTAGATGCAGTTTGTAGATTGGCCACCAAAGTTTTAAATCCTCCCCAAATTACCTTAAAATAGTTAAAGAAAGACATATTAAATATTAGGACACTGAATCATCTGTATATTCAGCACATAGTGATTCAGTTTATTTTCCATATATACATGAATGAATTTATCAAATGAGTAGGAATCTGTTCACCCGGAAGTGTTTTAAGAAAATACACTGTTGACTAATAGAAAATATGTCTGCAGTCCTTGAGAGGTGTGATCACAGACTGGAAGCCCTTCTGTGGACATAGCAGCACTTATCTACTCTATTCTGAAAGCAGAGGGGTTATGAACAGGGGTTTTGGTGTATGGTGCAATTTAGGAGGTGAGTAAGGAGGGAAACTAAATTGGAAGGAGAGCAGTTGCAAATACTTTCAGAGAAAACTAATAAAGGGAAAGTGACTTAAAATATGATAAAGCAGGGATGGGAGAATTCTAGACAATGTCACCAAAATATTACCATTCTCTCCAAGTCTTCCCACATGTATGTTGTAATTTTGGGTTTGACAACAGTGAGGGCTATGATCGAGCCTTGGTCTACAATGCTAAAGTGACACGTCTTTGATTATTTTCCTTCTCTTGTTACTTTTAAAAAAATATTCTCCAAATATCTAAAAATCTTACATATCATTCACTTTTTTTTATGTGTAAATACTTATTTCTCCCTAAGATCTTAAGCATTCTGATCTGTTCCTTATGCCATTCTGAGACTCCCTATACCAAAGCCAATTTTTGGTTCTACTTTATTTCCTCTGATGGGAATATTTTTATGCATTTTTACATTGGAAAATGTAGTTCATTTTCACTCTCATTAACTATTTTCAGAGAATTAATTTAGGGTCTGTTCCTAGTTGGGACTTTTCAATTAGTCTTTGAAGTTTGTTTGAGTTATTTCTTTTTCTTGTAAAAGTTGGATTTCTGTTTAACAAGACAAAACCTAGTAACAATCAGAATTGGGGAAAATTGTTTTGGGATGTCATTGAGAGGTGTACTCTAATTTGTGCATGCAGTTCAGGACATTATTTAAATATTGCATTTTTAAGCTTAGTTTATATATTTTTAGGAATTGTTCTTTACTACGAATATAAGATGAATTCACTTCATTTTACTGTCATAAGTACATGTTTTATATTTAAATTGTTTTGTCATTTTGAATCTCATACTTTCCAATAAAATGCATGCCATGGAGTACTGTGGCTGCTGCAGCTGTGTTCCACGTCAGCCCGCATCGACATGTCACCTCAGTGAAAGGCAAACCTTTACAGACAAGCCGATTTAATGATGCCATGAATGTTTTATAGCCTCTTAAATGTTTTCTCTTCTGGGTTTCATATGAAAATTATGTAACGAAGGAAATAGTTCTTGAATACTCTTCTAACAATTTTGACCTTTATGTATATAAATATTACTTTCCTTTTTTCCGCTTTCAATGCTTGGAGACGAACTTCTCCAAATGTAGAACTTTTATTGTCATAGAAAAGATATGCTTAAAATACAACATGATTATTATATAGTTTGACTTCTATGATAAATATATAGCAAATGGCAATTCAGTGTTATGAAAAAAAGATTTTGGAGATTTTTTTAAAAGGGGTAATTTCCATACAAATTTGATGCTGTTTTTAATTTCAGGAGTTACGGGTCATGATAAGTTGGATCACGTCTGAAAGAGAACCATAGAATGTTGACAGGTTTGGACAATTATGATAAAAGATGAAAGAACTTGACCAAGAAGAGAAAGTAGCCATAGCAATAGTATTAGGATGAGTGAATTCAAATCAAGGTGTTTTCTCAAATCTGATGTATAATTCATTTGTTAACTTATTTCTTTAACAACCATTATGGAATACTTGCTAGGCTTCCGGCACTGTGCTAGCAGACAGAGATAAAGTATTAACTAGAACAAACACATTATCTGCCCTCGGAGAACTTATCACCTGGACTATTATAATTTCTGATCCATGAGATTTCCAGACTTCCTAAGTACCTATAAATTTACTGTACTAGAGCCTATTGGAGGAATACAAATGCTCATTGGACAATTTAATTAAAACTGGAAAAGTGGAGGGCTGAGATTTATAAGTAGGAACACAATGTGCCAGTGTATATTCTGGAAGGCTCCATAAGTGTAAAATCAGAGCCATCCCCAAGACCACCAAGTTGAGAGTAACTTCCATGGGACTTATGCATTAGGGGCTTCTGAGGAACTTCTCCAAATGCAGAACTTTTGTTGTCATAGAAAAAATATGCTTAAAATACAACATGATTATTATATAGTTTGATTTCTGTGATAAATATATAGCAAATGGTGATTCAATGTTATATTCAGACACTATCTTAGAACATCAATTTGAGGAGGCAGCCGATAGAGAAGAATGGAGTAACTACATCATCTGACATCAAAAAAAGAAAACAACCACCAAACTCTAAAGTTTTTGACAGACAACAAGTCCATACCTATCCCTTTCCCTCTTTTTACCCATGTGCATCAGAAAGAGTATCACATATGTAGCTAAGCACGTGATACCAGACGGCTAGATTACCAGCTGCCAGGTTTCCAATCTTGCTCTACCACTTTCTGGCTGTGTGGCTTTAGGCTGTGCCTCAGTTTTCTCATTTTTCTCATCTATACAATGGGAATGATAGAATGAAGTGCATTAGTACATATCACACTGCTTAGCGCAGTACTCGGCGCAGGAGTCAGCAGCCCCTGTACGTTTTAGCCTTCGTTATTGATGTTGCACCGATTGATGGGGTAAGTTTATCTCTAGGCTTATACTCTATGATTACACATAAACCTCTTATAGGGCTAGTTGCCCTCTGAAAAAATCTGTGAATTAATATCCATGAATTAAAGAACCATGATTGTCCTGGGCAAGACTTTTGGGCCCAGTAATAGCAAGCACTCATCTCTCTGATGTCAGAGAAAGTGGAATATAATTGTGGGAGCTGCTTCTCTCCACTATGCTCAAGGCTCTTAGGCTAAAAGCAAGAGAAAAGCAGGAAGGTAGAGGGATTCCCTTTTGTGGTGCCTTAACTTTGTTGTTGTTACAGTTGTTTAATTGCTTTGTCTGTAGTAGCAAACAGACATAGTGTGCTTTATTTAGAGCAGTGGTTCTTAACTGGATGTACAGTCCCCTAGAGGTTCTTTGGGAATTAGAAACATGTTGGGGCATTTGTTGTCATGACCAGTGGAGAGACACTGCTGTCATTTAATGCAATTGCTAGGGATGCTGGGTGCTCTGAGTGTGTAGAAAGTTTTGTGCAAAGACTGATTATATGGCTCTGCATGACTTTTTTTTTTAACTAATTAATTAATTAATTTTATTGGCTGTGTTGGGTCTTTTTTTTGCTGTGTGCGGGCTTTCTTTAGTTGTGGTGAGTGGGGGCTACTCTTCCTTGTGGTGCGCGGGCTCCTCATTGCCATGGCTTCTCTCGTTGCGGAGCACGGGCTCTAGGTGCGTGGGCTTCAGTAGTTGCAGCACATGGGCTCAATAGTTGTGGCTCACGGGCTCTAGAGCACAGGCTCAATAGTTGTGGTGTATGGGCTTAGTTGCTCCACAGCATGTGGGATCTTCCTGGAGCAGGGATCGAACCCGTTTCCCCTGCATTGGCAGGTGGAGTCTTAACCACTGTGCCACCTAGGAAGCCCTGCATGGCTTTTTTTTTTAAGCTCTTTATTGGAGTACAATTGTTTACACTGTTGTGCCAGTTTTTTTCTGTACACCAAAGTAAATCAGCTGTATTTATACATATATGTCCACATCCCCTCCCTCCTGAGACTCCCTCCCACCCTCCCTATCCCAGCCCTTTAAGTCATCACGCATCATCGAGTTGCTCTCCTTATGTTATGCAGCAACTTCCCACTAGCTATCTGTTTATTTGGTAGTGTATATATGTCAATCTGCATGACTTTCTAATGCTCCACTGAGTATCCATGTAAGTGAAAGATTTGCTTTAAAAATAATCGAGCCTAGTAAAATCAAGTATTTTTGTGAATAGGTTTAGTACACACAGATTTTTTTCAGTAATGCAACTATTGTGTAAATTTAGGAAAGATTGTACTTTGCTTTTGATAAGAATTTTACCAAGGGTGACATCATTTCTCACAACCACAGTGTGATTTCTTTGGTTTTTTTGGCAACGATATAATGAAATGAGTCAATTTGCACTTTTAGCTGTATATTCACAGTGATGATACCTATAGGAGTGAGCATCTACCTAATTCATCACAGTTACTAACATAGTCATGTCTAAAATGTAAATATTAATGTAGAGTATTTTGTTATAAATCAGTTTCTTTATTTTCTCCTTCATAGAACAGTTAAAGATTGCTTTTTTAAATTGTACATTGATACATGATATTATTTGTGAACTTTGTATTGGGAGAATAAAACTGACATTGTGTAAATATTTGTTGCATAAAGGAAATATTGAGCCTGATGAGGCTGAGAACTGATGGCCTCGAGTCTTGTACCAAAAAGGTTAGTTCTGGATGCTAAAATTTTTTAGGAATTGTTCTGCTTGCAACATACTTTTAAATTTTTTTTCCTGTAGGATAATATTCTCCAGACTTCTTTTTTTTCTTATCACTAATTCTCATCTCATTCGTGTGTGTGTGTGTGTGTGTGTGTGTGTGTTTCTGTGTGCATTGCCAATGATGGAAAATCAGTGAGGCAATTACTTAAAGATTTCAACAATTTTGTTTATTATATACACTATTTGCTTTGTCTTTGTTGTCTTTTAGCAACAAAATAATAAAATACCAAGTACTAGAATAATTTGTTGATTTGTATCTCCTTAATTTTTTAGATAATTTAAGAATACCATTAGACACAGGTTTGTTGACTAGTCCCAGTAGGCAATGATGATACTGGGAGTCAGAAACCTGCTTAATCACTGAGGTCATTCAGAGTCCAGTTATAAGTCTGCTTTACAAAAACAATACTCCATCAGAAAATTGTCATCCTTTAACTCTCTGATTATATTGTCATGTTTTTATAGAATGCCCTGCAAAAATCCTAAATTTAAATCTTTGCAGTGATATGGAAAACTCTACACATGCATTTATATTTTCAATTCCTATAATAGTTGTATAAATGAAAACAAAGGCAATAAAACCAGCCATAGAATGTTATGAAGCAATCATTACAAAACTATGGAAAATTGATTATATAGAACATCAAAACATTTTAGAATTGACTTTATAAGGAAAATCTTATTAAAAAAACACTACTGGCAAAAGGAGGAATATGAAAACAATAGGAATATACATGACAACTAGTGAAATAGAAAATGGAATATAAATGTCAAATTAAAATGTGAACTAATAAAATGCAATATATTTTGTTTATATTACTATATGAGTATCTTAATGGAGAGAAAAATCTTGAAATGGCAAGGAGATGAACTGGATGCCTCAGATTCATTTTATGTGATTATTAATGAATAATTATATTTCATTTCAGAACCATATCTTCCCGAATACTCATGTGCGATCTGCCCTTTCTCCAGTAAGGTATTTCCCAGCAACGCTGCACTCTGTGTGTGTGTGTATGTGTGTGTGTATATTTATGGGGGGTGGGGAGGGACTGTGATGTGTGTGGTGGGGTATGGAGGAGGGGGACTGAAGTATTCTGGAATTAGAAGACAATAATGTAGAACAATAAGCAGTACATTGTATAGTAAATAAGGACAGCACATAACTTATTTCAAGAACTTGTGATAGAATTTGCAACAATTCTACCTTGAATTTTTTGTAAATGATACTTTTATAGATTCAGGTAGAGATTAAAAAAAAAAAAACAAAAAAACCAGGTTGTATTTGTTTCATGAACTCCTAGCATGCCTTGAAAAGCAATTTGCATTTGGAGGGAATCATGAAGACAATGGGGAAGGACTGACCCATGGTTGTCAAGAAGGGAATCCTATTCAAAGTGGATATTCTCTCTCTTGGATTTCCTAGGTCTAGTTGTAGTTCTCCATTTTTCACAGGCTGAGGGATGCAGAGACCACCCTCAAAGGGTTTTTGATGCCCTGTCCTGTCTTCCCTTCTTGGGGATATGGGCTTTACTTCAAGTTATTCTCAGCTTTTCTATATTTTCATTTTCTTTCTCCCTTTTCCATGGATTTTTATAGCATTTTATTGAGACATAATTTATGTAGAATAAAATGCACAATCTTAAGTATTGCATAGTGATTTCGAATATATACAACCTTGTGAACACCCCAAGGTCCAGATACTGAACTTACCCTTTACCAAGTTTCCTCGTTTCCTTTCCCAGTCAGCTTTCACCTCTGCCTTCACCCTCCAGACCCGTCTTGCAGCAACCACCCTTCTGATTCACTACTGATTAGTTTTGTCTGTTCCTAAAAATTACGTCATGGAATATATATTCTTTGTGTCTGGCTGCTTCTGCTTAATAGATACTTTTGAGAGTCATCCATGTTGTTGTGTATCAGTATTATTTGAATATCAAGAGAAGAAAAGTTTAAACAACCTCCACTCGAACCCTGAATCCCCCAAATCCTATAGCTAATAAGTGAACAAACCAGGTTTCGAATTGATGCCTTCTGATTCCAAATTCAGTATGGACGTTTTATATCTTAGTTGCCTCCATAGTGAGTGTCCATTGGAACTGGAAGTCATATGAAAATGCAGGGAAAAGAATAATTCTAGAATTAGATTTTCAGTCAGTGAATCTCATTTTTGTTTGTTTTTACCATAAGGTGCCTCGTCTCAAAAGCAACAGACTTCAAAATCATAGACTTGGGGCTGGCAAACCACAAAATATAGCAAAATTCAGATTGATTGAACCAGTCCTAAAGTTAAGAGAGAGTGCCCATATTTTCTGACATCTTCCATCTTGGCCCCTACAATATTTTACTTGTTTCAATCAGTAGTTGTTATCTTTAACAACTATTTAAACCTCTATCCTTATTTAAACATCTATCAAGAATCCAGCCTTAGATTCCACATATAAGTGATATTGTATGATATCTGTCTTTCTCTGTCTGATTTACTTCACTTACTATGATAATCTCTAGGCCCAGCCATGCTGTTGCAAATGGCATTATTTCATCCCTTTTTATGCCCGAGTGATATTCCATTGTGTGTATGTACCACATCTTCTTTATCCACTCTCTGTCAATGGACATTTAAGTTACTAAATGTTACAAATGAACTTATTTACAAAACAGAAATAGACCCACAGACATAGAAAACAAACTTGTGGTTACCAATGGGGAAAGGGGGCAGGGAGGATAAATTAGGAATTGAGGATTAAAAGATACACACTACTATATATAAAATAGTTAAACAGCAAGAACCCTGCTGCACAGGGAACTGTATTCAATATCTTTTAATAACCTGTAATGGAAAAGAATCTGGAAAGGAATGAATATATATATATATATATATATATATATATATATATATAAAACTGAATCACTTTTGTACACCTGAAACATTGTAAATCAACTATACTTCAATAAATTCTTATAGAAAAAAAACGATATCACTGGTATTGTCAAATACAGTAAAGCTGAATTGGAAAAAAAAAAGAATTCAGCCTTAAAAAAAGAAGAAAATCCTGCAATATGTGACAGCATGGATAAATCTTGAGGACATTATGCTAAGTGAAATAAGCCAGTAATGAAAGGACAAATACTTTTAAGTACATATAAGTCCACTTATATGAGATGTCTGCAGTAGTCAAACTCTTAGAAGCAAAGCATTGAAAACTGGCTGCCAGAGGCTGGGATAAGTGCAAAACACGGCACTTCTAATCAACAGGAGTAAAATTCCAGTTATGCAGGATGAATAAATTTTAGAGATTTGCTTTTCAACATTTTGCCTATAGATAAAAATACTGTATTGTACACTTAAAAGTCTGTTAAGAGGGTAGATCTCATGTTAAGCGCTGTTTCCACAATAAAAAAAAATTCCATGAACCACTTACATTTCAACAGAAACTCATTAAAAATGTAAATTTAAGCATGCTCTTTTAGTCAAAGATGAAACCTCAGAGGAAAATATCAACAGAAAATCCTGTCGATAAAGAATAATTTCAGTAATGCATAGTGAATAAAGTATCTTCAATCAATCAATCAATCAAAAAAAAAAAAGAATATATGAGAAAGCAAGGTGTCAGTCTTGGAGTACTTCATAGTCAATTTGCTCCTGACTGTATATGACTAAAGTGAAATGACTCAAGCAATAATTCAGATATTATATTTTGTGTTCTAGTAAATGTTTTTGTTTTGTAATAGCATACGGTAAGAAAAAATCGTATAGGCTTACTTCATTGACTTTGAAAATATTAAAAATGCTTTAGGGATCAAAAACATAATTTACTAGGTTATGTTGTTGTAGCTTCTCTATTGTATTGATTGTTGTAATTATGGGTCCTCTGAAAAAATAGTCATGGAAAGTTATTTTTCATCTCCCCATGTAATTTCTCATCTGGTCCAATCCTCCTCCTTCTCTTCCCTTCTCTTCCTCTTATCAATTTCAGCACCCCTACCTCTACCCTCACAAACTTAGCTAGCTGCATATCTGCTGAATTTAATCCTCATGATAGAACTTAGAAATTTTAAAATGGCTGCAGAAATACCTTTAAAAAAAAAGGACAAAGGATTTTTCCAAAGCAGGTCTCTCCACCCGAAGCTTTGCTGCTCAAATTTAAGATCAGCATCCCAGCGGGAGTTCAAGGAACTTAAATGCTCCTAACTGTGTTTGAGCAATCAGCGGTGACCAAACAGCCATTGTATTTGCTCACGTTTTCTCCTGCACTGGGATCCAACTGTACTTTCCTGAGGTCAGAAGGAAAGCTCTGATTGACCTCGTTGGGAGTTTTGCCAGTGAAAGGATAATAGTACTAGGCTCCTGACATCAAACTAATTTTTTACAAGATAGCTAGGAATCAAATTACATCTTCAGCCACATACTGCAGACTGTAGACTAGGGAGAGAATACAAACAAGGTGGGTATAAAAACAACAACTACAACAAAACCAAACAGAAAAACAAGGTGGGTACCTATTTGAGAAGAGTGATTTTCTATGAAATTATTCAATTGCTGTAAAGAATTGATCCTCTTTCCTATTACCCAAAAGTAAATGTGTTAAGAAAATGAAAAATTATGGGATAATCAAGAAATACTTTAAAAATTTTATAATTTAAATAATCATTAAGTGTTTGGACACAATTTTATCTATAAAGTAAAGGGATGTGTGTGTGTGTGTGCATGCATGCGTGCGTGCATGTGTGTCCAAGACACGGTTAGAAACTTTTATCTTTCATATTTGTACTATGCATATATTTGCATCTCCATTCTTCATCCCTATTGGGAAAGTGTCCCCCACCCCATTGCTATTGGCTATTATTTGGTAGAGTTGGTTCCACCGTAAATTCTCTTGTTCATAGCCCAAGGTGCATCACATTACCTGATTGCTCTTATGAAGCGTAAAGAGGAATAGTGAGAAGGAGGGAGACTGTTGGGCCCCACAATTAGAATAATGCCTGACATTTTGTTGGTTCCAATAAATATTTCATAGCTATTCATGGCTGTTCAGATATTTACTTGTTCAGAATTAACGTGAAAAGAGTATAGAAGTAACTTTTACTTCTTTCAAGAATTCAATATTTCAGACTATGTGAGGTTCTTCAAATTTTTGTCATTACATGCACACACACATAATCTTATAAAAATACAGCATTTAAACTGAATAATATACATGCTTGCAACTTTGAAAAAAAAGTTTCTTTTTTTTTCTATTTCATCTCTTCTTTTCTGTATCACTTCTGAACCTCTATCTATCATCTATCTATCTATCTATCTATCATCATCTATCAATCATCTATCTATCCATCATCTATTAATCATTTATTAGCAGTCATACAAAGGTTATTTTGTCACTATTTTACAAAAATGGTATCTCCTTACATAAATGTTTTGGTATCTTATTCTTTCTCATTGCTAGCGTGAAACCTTCCATTTCCAACCACACCATGTAAGGGGGAGCAGGTAGGTATAAAGGCACAGTGGCCCTGCAGAGGAAAGCATGCAGCATCTGCTCTTCTTTTACTGTTGTCCTTGGCAGGAGATGCAGGGTCATTTGAGACTATTCTAATTAGTAAATTTGGCTCCAAGTTATCTACCACGCACAATGCTTTTTTGGGGGACTGAGCTCACTGTTTCATTTGTACATCCCGAAACCGGTTAATCTTGTTTTGCCTATACTTTCCCCAAATGCCTGGGTCCTGGTGTTTAGGTTTCCCTTTGTCTCTTGGCAGAGTCCCCATCCTCTCTTCCTGGGCTTCTACACTGTGCTGGACATTGGCAGACCTCTTTTGTAATCACCACTTTGGAAGAAGAGGTTTAATTAACATAATGCAGCCTGGCAGTAGTGAATAGCATATGGAAAGCTGAAAATTCCCACTAAGCCCAGCCTGTTTCATGTCTTCAGCCCCACTCATGATCAGTGCAGGAACAGGAAGGAGTCCTTCTGCCTGAAGCTGCGGGGGTGGGGGGGGCCTGTCTCACGCCTGCATTCAGTGCTATGAGATCCACACTTCTGGCAATCTGGCCTCTTCCTGGGTTCTTCGCCCCTTTCCAGTAATGGATTTTCTTCTCTTTGGTGCACTCTCAGCAGAACAAGCCAATCCCTCAATTACCCCGAAGTTGGAAACAGACATCACTGCTCTTCTTTCCTCTTTCACTCTGTCTTTCTCAAGTGGAAAAACTGCAATAACAACAAAAATCTCAAGCTCTTGTTGGAAGACACCAGGAAAGCTCCTGCGGTTCTCAGTTACCAAACTTTTTTACTCCCTCCTGCGGATATGTCCGGCAAATCTCTACAATTATCACCATTTACAACCACTTATATTACGTCAATTTCCTTTCTGCTAAACACATGGTTGGATCTTGCACAGATAAGAGGAAGGCAGGAATTATAAGGACCAAACCACCTACCCTCCTACACGATTTTAGACATAGGAAGGGAAGACAATGCATATTTAGAATCAGAATGTAGACAAGCTGTAACAGAATGTCATTGAAAGATCAGAATTGATGGGAGAAAATTAGGACCCATTGCCTTTGGAGGTAACCTTACATTTAAAGAGAAGTTAAAATCAGTAGACAGTATTAAAATAATGCTGAAAACATCCAAGTGTTGGTTGGAACATGAATTAAATCTCTCAACATGATGAAAGCAGCTTTCTTTGCTAATCATAGCCCAGTGACTTTAGCACTGCTGCTCTAAGGACATGGGTGGCCCACAGTGAAAATGACAGCACCCTAGATTTTTCCCTTAGATTTAAAGATTTTGGTTTACAAAGTCTTTCTTTGTCCTTTTTAAAGTAAACTAGTCCCTTTTAACTACAGGTCAGAAATGTGTGCTTGCAGCCTGATCTATTTTGCACTCTTGGAGGCTAATTCTCATTTGAGCTGTACAGAGCTCCAGTGCTTTACAAGGGCTTACACTGCATCTGGAGATTATTACATAGTTTTGTTTTGTTGAAATGGAACAGCTCCTTACACACCCACCCAGATACATTTGTTCATAGTAAATTACCTGCCAGAGATCTCTACACAGTGTAATAAACAACTTGGATATCCTGTAATGTTCCCTTTTTCTTCCAAATATATATATTAGATTGAAAAATCCATAGATTTTTAATAATGCTTTTTCATTTATTCATTTTCAATCTTCTCCCCTGTTTAAATTCTGGTGACATCTATGATGACAGATGGTAACTAGACTTATGATGGTGATCATTTTGTAATGTGAAGAAATATTGAATCACTATATTGTACACCAGGAACCAATATAGTGTTGTAGGTCAGTTATACTTCAAAAACCAACCAACCAAATAAACAGACTCATAGAAAAAGAGATCAGATTTGTGGTTACCAGAGGTGAAGGGGTAGGGGGAGGGGAAATTAGATGATGGTGATCAAAAGACACCAGTTAAAAAATCAAATTCTGAAATTAAGTAAACAGGATAGGATATAGCAGAGTATATTTGATTTTATTCAATAATTTAAGTTTTTTAAAGGTTATCTGTTTTGAAAGGGAGAAAATGCTGTGGTGGTTAGATGATATAAGAAGGGACAGAATTAAAACATCTCTTGTAATAGACTGAAAAATAAGATCACAAACTCTTCCCATCCAGGTCTACCCCCTTTGAATATGCACTGGCCTTAGACTTGTGTTGACCCACAAAATCTGGCAGGTGTGAAGTTCTGTGACTGAAGATCCAGGGCTCCAAGAAATTCTGTAGCTTCCACTCTTGCCCTTTTTGAGGGCTGGCTTCTGGGTATGCAGCCTGTGCAGTCTTACAGAGCCCCAGACTTAGAAGGACCTACGTTGCTTAAATATTCTGCTGTTAACATCACAAATTATGGAGCTGGCCTAGCCCTTTTGACACCCTGAGATGACCAGGATCTAAAGCAATCAATGGAGCCTCCTTAGGATTGAAAGACCATCCAGGGAGAAAGATTCAACCCCTCTCAGCCATTGCCAAGACCAGCTCGGCGACTCCGAGGTGAATGACGGGTGCCGCAAGCTTAAAGAAAACACAGACACAGATTTAAGAGAAAGATGGGACTGGGGGACTCAAGACCTCTAGGATCAAGAGCCTCGCTGATTGATCCCACATTGCTTTTATTGAGTTCTTGGCATAGCCTAAGGGTCTAACACTCCCAGTTTAGTCCCACAAACAAGGTTATCTTTGAAATAAACAAACAAAGGCCTCACATGACTAGGGCAATGATCTTTGTTTGCCTCCTGGGTCTGATTTGAGCAGGGTGTGGATCTGAGCGGGGCTTGGATTTGAGCTGGGTGTGGAGAGCAAAGCAGCCCTGGGGGCAGGAGACCTCTCTCAGAAGGATTAAGGGTCTGTGCCCCACCCCTGTTGGCCCCTCTGCGACTGTGCCTGTCTTAGGTTGCTCCTCCCCTGAGGAATCTTACCCGTCTCTGGCTAACCAGCCATCCTCCAGGGCCAAACAGGGTGATATGTGGTGTGCAAGTGAGAAAGGGTCTGCGCCCCCAGAGAGGGTCAATATTCTGTTTCCACAGTAGCCTATGCCCCCATGGTCTCCAAGCCCAGCACCCTTAGTTCCTCCACTGCTCAAGCAGGACATTCTGCATCCAGTACTCGACCCACATACTTTAATTACTTTTAGTAACATTTACAAGGTTTCAGAAAGACTTCTGAATGTCTTCCCACAAGCCATCTTAGCTGAGCTTAGCCACTGGTTGACCTGCAGCTGAATGCAATTGAATGAGTGAGTCCAGGTGAGGCCAACAGAAAAATTGCTCAAGCAACTCATGGGATTGTGATAAATAAAAAATTGAGGTTGTGTTAAGCCAATATGCTTTGGAATGATTTCTTGCATAGCAATATATAACTGAAAGAGCCTCAAATACAGTGGAATGTCTAACTTTAGAAGAATAGATTTGAATTAAAATATGAAGACTATTGTTCACTACATTAAACCTTTATATTTTGTTTTGCTAATGACCATTCATTGATTATGAAAGTGATTTGAGTTTATTTTTTATTTTTTTTATTTTTTATTTTTTTAAGTTTAGTTTGTAAATGGAGAACATTATTTAAAAATATGTAAAGACTTTAGCTTGAGGATTTATGGGTGACTGAATGCTTAGTTATTTGCAGTACAATTCAGACACATTATTATATTGAAATTTGTAGAAGGCACCTCATTTCATAATGTTGCTTATTTAGAATTTTTAACATAAAGTTTATAGAAATAGGAATCCAAGATAAAAGTAGGAAAATATTTATAAAATATTTAATACCTAGATGAGTGAAATGTATTGCTCTAAAATTGTGACCATTTGAAAAGATAAAGTGTAGCATCCTGGCACAATTAAGCATTACTCAAGCAGTGTAAAATCTAAATGTTTATAAAGCCTTTTCTTCAAAAGGTGAATAGATCATTATTATTTTTAAAATGTTTTCTAAGAAAATTTTCAATGATTACTTAATGTAAACTCTTTACTTTGTTCTGTGGACCTTGAAGTATTATAAATCATATTACCATGATAGAAATAGAAACTGTTCTTACTATGATAAGTAAGGACTGATAAATTAGGTCAGTCTTTGGCCTGTTAAAAAATAATTATTTGTCTCAAGCTTTTCTAATAGTATTATTTGAGACATAAGAAGTAATCTATATGATTTTTTAATATGTGTCTGTCTAGACATTTAGGTTTTCTTGTGTTTGAAAATCAAGGTCCTCTTAATAGTGAATGAAATGGAGCACAGAGGTTTTCAACATAAGTGCTTTGGTACTGAAATAAGGTCAACATTTTTCAGCACTGGCATCAATGGGAGCAGAGGTCACAAAATTTCATTTGAATATATTGCCTTTAATGTTTCTGAACTTATTTAAATGATGCTTCCCTCAGTACCCATGCACTGCTTTGTAAAAATAACATTTCGTGTCTACTTAGGAGAAGCAAGCCCTCTGTAGAATCACTAAGAGATATTCTGAATAATAATAGAAATGTTTAATTTAATTGTATTTACAGTTCTTCATCACTATTCTTTTAAGAGGTGTCTGTTGTACACTTAAAACTCCCAATACTGCCCTCTCACTATAGAATGTTAACAAATCACACATAAAATACTTCTCCGTATTCTAAATCATACTTAGAGCAATGATTCCCAAGTCAAGACTAAAAGATGAATTGCTAAGGAGTCTGTTTTGACTCTTCTAAAATGTGAACAAATAATGCAAATTGTTTTCTAGGATTGATAATATATCAAATACATCTATAAAAAATAGTTAAGTATATATTATTTTAAAAAAATTCTTAATGTTCCTGGTGGCTAAGCCAATGTATGTTTATGTGAACTTTGCTAGTTTTGCAGAGTTGTGAAGTATGGAATATGTCAACATGAATAGTACTACATTTGGTGTTTCTTAGTTGAATACAGGAGACAAATCCTGAACCATGAGTAAAATATATGCTGGGTTTAAGGACTTTTCATTGCTTTTAGAAACTCAGGACAGTAGGATATAAAATTTAAAATCGAATTCTTATATGCAGCCAGTATACAAAATGGTGTCTGCTGGCCTAACATGATAACATAATGTCTATATAGAGGAAATGCTTTAGTAAATTGTGGCATGGTCGTGTAAAGTAATGCAACACAATAGTGAAAAAGATTGAACTGGAATAATGTGCTTTAAATGGTAAAAACTAAAAATATACAATACTGAGTATAAAAAGCCATTGCAGATGATAAAGAATGTTACTATCATATACGAGGGTGAGTCAAAAATTATCCACACTCCAGTTATATTAAAACTTCTGTTGACCACACTCTCTTATCAATACTTTCTGTTCAAGACAATAGTCTCCACAGTCACTGCTGTGCAGGTGTGAACATGTTACATCAGTTCATGTGTAACTGCAGTGCAAGCAAAAATGGATACCCCACTTGTGATTCATTTTTTGTGGTCTGTGGGTGTGCATGTCTGCACACTTCTGCCCACACTGTCAACACCCTGCAAAAACTTCATTTTGAGGTGTGAAAGCATCCTTCCTATAGTCCTGATCTTGCTCCATTGGACTTTCACCTGTTTGGTCCCCTGAAGGCAGCCCTACAAGGACAAAGATTCACTTCTGATGAAGAAGTGAAGACAGTGGTGCATTCTTGGCTCGAAGCTCAGCCTAAAACATTTTTTAGTGAGGGAATACGAAAGCTTGTTGGCAGATGGAAAATGTGTATCAGAAAGCAAGGAGATTATGTTGAAAAATGATGTATTTGTCTTTTCTAAAAGTTAATTAAAATAAATTCTACAGCCAGAGTGTGGATAATTTTTGACTCACCCTTGTAATTAAAAAGAAAAGAAAAGAAAAGCAATGCTATATTTTGTTTGCAGGAAAAATACCTATATAGTAGAATTATGAAAATGCTTGAGGATAATAAAAAAATTAAAATTGTTCATATAGGAAAGAAGGGGAATTTGATGGTAAGTTACACACAGAAACTTCAAATGTTTATTTCTTATCCTGGCTAGATATAAAGTTCTTAATTTTAGGATTACCAATACTTTTATGTTTGCTTGAAATATTTCATAAAAAGTTTTAAAGGTAACATATCAAATATCTACTGCCATGAAATACTAAATAATAACCCTAAATTGCAAAGTCTTCAAACCATAAGCATTTACTAAGTGAAGAAGTGCAGGAGGTCATTTTCATTGGGCTCATCGAGGTAATTTTCAGATCTTGACTAGGCTCATTCAGCTGTCTGGGGATGAGCTTGATATGGTCTCAGTGTGGAAGACTGAGGTGGCTTGACTCAGCTATTCTCCATGTAGCTCTGATCTTACTGGGCACGTCATCAGTGTGATGGCAGATGTTCAAGAGAAAGAGTATAGAAACCTGTAAATCGTCTTGAGTTCTGAGTTCACAATTCTATTGGTCAAATAGATCACACAACAAGTCAAGAGTTAGAAATAAAGAACATTACAAACTAAGTCAAAGAGCACAGATATACAGAGAGGAAGATTTTGAGCAATTTTGGAAGACCGCTGTCTGCTTATAAAGGCACAATTTTTCATTTCCTCCCTTATATGAAATACTCATTTCTCATCCAGTCACAAATAAGCTCCAACTCCAGGATCCTGTGATCTGTATGAATCTGAATGAAGCTACTTTTAACCTAAAGTCCTAGGAACCAAAGAAAACAAGTTTTCTGCCCCGCCCACACCCAAAAAGCATCAGCAAAACTGCAGCAGGATGAGAACAATCACCAGTACCGTCTGCAAAGACAGAGAAGGCAAGGCTCTTTAGATGTCATTCATCTAGAGGTTCTGAAATTTCACTGGACAGTTATAACCAGGTCCTCTATTCTGGTGATGGAGGGTGTTCTTTGGTCTAATTCTGAGACCAAAGAAGGGTTTCTCGCTCTGTTGTTCTCTATGGTTTTTAGCTCATATCTCTGGGGTATCTTTCCGTTTCCAGAGCGCCTTTTGCCTTGTCTAAAGACAGCACTGGAAAGTTTGTTCTGTAAAGGTCATTCAAAGCTTGTTTCCTTACCATATAAATTTGGGGTCCTAATGGTCTATTTACATTTTGAGAAGCCTCAGTCCATTTTCAATCAGCTTGTTTGTTCTTTTGCCAGTGCCATCTCTTTTAAAAACGTTAGGTGTGTTTTAAATACTTGATTCAGCAGGCTTCAAGCTTCAAAGTCACACTCACTATTCTTTTTGAGAGCCGCATCTCTCTCTAGACGTGGTTATGGTGCTTGGGTTGTTCAGGGTGGCATGGAACCATGACATTCAGTTCCCAGAAGTCCTTTTGTCCAGGTAAAGGGTATGATTAACTGCTTAATCCTTTCTGAGATTATAATAAAGTGACCCATAACCACACCCTTGATTTGTCCTATTCCCTTATGCCATGTCTTATCGTGAGAAGCTGGAGATGAGGAAGAGTTTTAACTTCCAACTTAGCAGGTTTGGGATCCTGTCTTCCTTCTATTTGCACATAGCCACTATTCTGAGCTCATCTCTTGAGTGTAGTACATTTTCATACGTAGTGAATGAGAAACAACTGCTGCTTTCAACTTTTTGCCTGAAAATCTCTGTGCTCAAGATAAAATATTTGTTAGTTACATTTAGCTTATAAATTAAAGCAAGTAATAGCTTTACCAAATGTTTTGCAACTACGTAATATGGTCACTATATTTTAGCTTCCTTTGGTAGCTCCCTTGCCATTTTTCCAACCTCCTTTTAATATGTCTTCACTGTACTTCCAGCCTTCTGCTGCAACTTTGTCCCCAAATCATGCCACATAGTTTATATTTTTGTTGCAACATCACCCTACTCTTAGTATCGATTTCTGTCTCAGTTACTTCTTGCTACAATAATGCTCAATGAACAACCATTCCAAAAGTAAGTGACTTAACACAATTAACACTCTTCAGCTGATGAGTGTGTGCTTGTGATTTAGGCTTGGTTTTGCTTGGGGTTCTTTAGATTTTAGAGTCACTTACATGTCTGAAGGTGTACTGACTATTGGCTAATCTAGGCTGGCTCTGGCTGGAATGACTTGGGCAGCTCAGCTATAATCCACTTACCACTTCTACAACAGCTGTTCTGAGGGCATTGTTACGGCAATTACAGAAGTACAAGCATGCAAAGACTCACAAACCCAGATTTACAACTGACAGTGTCATTTCTAAGTGTATTGGCCAAGACCCAGAGTCAGAGTAGGGGGAATTATAAAGTGATTATAAAGTAACTACAAAGTTACTTGGCAACAGCAGGGATTTGGGAAAGGTAAAATTTGGGCTGCTTTTGCGATCTATACTACAACAAATAAAAGTATTTTCATCAAAACTAATTCATAGATTTACCTTTGCAAGGCCTAATACATTGCTTATGTGAATTGCTTTTGTAATGGGGAAAACTTTCCCAAACTTAATTTTAAACAAAACCATTTTATCACCCTGATATAACATTTTATCTTCCCAAAGAAATATCTATGCTTCAGAACAGAATCATAACTATGTACACTTGTAACATTTAAATACTTAGGGTTTTAAACATACACTACAGACTAGTTACCTTACTAATCAAAGAATTTCCTCATGAAAACCAATGATATGAATCTTAAACACAACAAAATTATTTACCAGAAAATAAACTGCCAGTTTCAAAACAACATTCATGTAGAGGATGCCCAAAAGCCAATATCAAAATTTGCTTTTTATAAAAGTGATTCTGTGTAGTTGAAATATTCAGTACATTTTAAAATGGCTGCAAGTCACTTGCCACTCCTGTCATAAGAGATAGAGTATAATTTTCCTCACCTTAAATATGGGTTGTGTTGACTTGGTACTTGAATGAAGAAGTGACAGTCTGGGATTTCCGAGGCCAAATCATTAGATCCTTCCATGTTCACCCAGATCTGATATAATACTCTCTTTGGAATTCTCTGACACTACATAAGAAGTCCTTTTATCTTAAGACTGTTAAGCTAAAGAGGTCACTTGTAGGTACTCTAGTGGACAGCCCCAGAAGAGGCCAGCCTTCCAGATATCCCTGGGTAGGTTGCAGACACATAAGTCATCATATTTGACCATTTTTACCAGCCTCTGCCAGCTGAATACCACCAAATAACCTCAGGAAATGTAACAGAAGAGTTCCCTGAGTCCTGATCTAATTTCTGACCCATAAAACCATGAGATATAATAAAATGATTATTGTTTTAACATGATAAATTGGAGTCATTTGTTTTGCAGTGCTAGATCACCAGAACAGAAATTGGCAGCAGGGAGTAGCAACTTGCCTTTATACAAGCCTAAAACATGTGGTGCTGGCTTTGGGCACAGGTGACAGGTACAAGCTGTTCAAAAATTTGAGGAAGTTTTTTGTAAGTTGTAAGAGCCTTGAAAAGACTATTAGTGAGGGATCAAAAGACCACAAGTAAAATATTTAGAGGTTACAGAAAGGGACCATTTTTATATAGTGGCAAAATTTTGGCAGCTCAGTTATCTGCAGTAATAGGGAAAATAAAAAGGTCACCAAATGAACTCATCGATCTCACTGGGGAGATTTCCAGGAAGAATATGGAAAGTGCCAACTGACTTCTTATAGGTCCTTAAGATAAAATATGAAAGAGAAGTAACCTAAAGATAAAATGTTTCAGTCTTCCCAGCAGAATTTAGAGGAAACATAAAGGAGCCAAGACATCCTAGGCTGAAATTAAAACTGTCTCTCATCCTCCATCTCTCCTAGTAAAATATTCTCAAGATAAAACATGGTCTCAAGGAAAAGACCAGTGCTAAGGCAGTAAAATGTGGGTTTTGGGTGAAGGAGAAACCAAGATTGTGGATGAAAGCCTCTTTTCAAGTCCTCAGAAGGTTTAAGGTCATGACTTGTAGACCCTCTTTTCTAGATAAAAGGATTTCTAATAAACTTAAAGATATTATTTCACAACAGTCTTCTTAGGTGGTTGGTGATGGAGAGGGGCTTGTCTCAAGGCAATTTGTGAGTGTATTTCCTATTTGAGTGAATTCCTACAAGGCTTACAGAAAACTCACAATGTTTTTAAGAGCATTGTACCACCAGCTTAGCCTAAAAGGGATAGGGAGGGTACACACAAGAAAAGTGGCTTTAGGATTCCAACTTCAAACAGGAAGCGTAATGAAAAGTTTATATAGTGTCAAATACTGGCCGTTTCTTATGGAAAAGAAAGGGCATAACAAAAAACCCAGACAGCAGAGCCAAGGAGTCACTTCAGAGGATCAGATAAGGTCCCTATTGGATGCATTGTCAACATGTGCCCAGCTGTATTTCAG
This sequence comes from Hippopotamus amphibius kiboko, assembly GCF_030028045.1. Lineage (NCBI taxonomy): Eukaryota > Metazoa > Chordata > Mammalia > Artiodactyla > Hippopotamidae > Hippopotamus > Hippopotamus amphibius. The sequence goes on along the minus strand of NC_080186.1, from coordinate 66,001,690 downwards.
AATGTCTATGGACCAAGAAGACTGCTATGTGGGTCCTGTTCTCCTTCCACCCCATGAAAGGGAGTGTCTATTGTGGTTACCCTAAGACGATCTCATCATTGTTTGTTGGATGTATGTGTGTAGGAGGGTCAGATAACTTGTCTCATAGTTCTCAAGTCTTCAGACTGAATGAAACTCTACCAGGGTGGGTAATAGGGGAACTACCACCAGAAGCCTCATCTACTCTTGAAGCTCCACTGGGTGACAAGATCCTAAAAGTGAGCCTGAGACTATAATTGGAGAAGAATTTAGGAAGTCTTTGGAGGGCATGAGTGTGTTTTGGTTTCTGGATAACTGTAGATAATTCATGGTTGACTGGAACTGTGGCAGATTTGACATGGCAACAAGTTGTTTGGCATCTCTCATGAATGTGGGGTATATGTCTCTTCATTGAATCTGGGCAGTTTCTGGGCAGTAAATGCTGGTGGGTATGATGTCATAACAGTTTTCTGTTCTGAGTACTTGATGACTAGAATCTTCTTCTCCCTGTCTCTTGGAACACTCCCCCTGGGGGTTGTCAGAGGTCCAGCTATCCTGTGAGAAAACCTAACTAAGCCATTTGAAGAGGTTACACGGGGGAATATGTGTGTCTTATCGCAGTATTTTTTCAAAGCTTCCCAGCCTAGGCACCCGATGGAGTAAAAAAGTCTTTAGATAATTCTAGTCGCAGGTCCTGCCTGAAGGTAACAGCATGAGAGATACTAAATGAAAACATACAGCTGGGTCCAGTAAATCCACAGAATCATAAGAACTAATGATAATTATACTTTAAGCCATGATGTTTTGGGATAGTTTTGTGCAGAAATATATGTAGAGAGGAACATAAATAATTGATGACCACACATTAGGCTGTGATAGACTAAAGATGGTTGCAATTTTTTGCTACTCCTCCCATTCAGAGGGGGTGTCTAATTCCCTAATAGAATGTGGCAGAAGTGACAATCTGTGATTTCCAAGGCTATGTTGTAAAGACTAGTTTCCACCCAATTCTCATGGAGCAATTTCTTTGAGGCCGAACGCCATATGGGAAATTTGACAGCTCTGAGACTATGTAGATGAGGCCATGTGTAGTTGCTCTGCTGGAAAGTCCCAGCTAAACTCAACCTTCCCATCACACCTGCAAAGGCTCCAGACAAGTGAGTGAAACTATTTTGGAAACTCAAGATCAGTCTATCTGTCAACTGAATAACATCAGGTAACCTCATCCAACACTTCAGGGAGTAAAAGAGTCATGTAACAGCCTTGAGCAAACTGCTGAGCCATCAAAAATATAATAAAATTGGTTATTTTTGTAAGCTCCCAAATTTGGGGCTGATTTTTAGGTAAGTAATAAATGACTGGTACAGAATGCAAATTATGCAAAAGTGTAGGTCAAATTGAACCAGTATATATGTTTAATGATGAATTAAGAAAATCAACTCCAGGAAGTTATAAAATTCTTCCACAGATTCTTGTATATATCTCCATGTTTTGGAAAGTATAAAGTAACACAGAATTATATCCCAGAGAGTAAAGTGTCTTCCCTTTTGGAAAAAAAAAAAAAAAGATATTCCATTATATTTCACAGCCATTTTTGCCTGAAGCTCTCAATTCTCAAGTTTTCTTCAACATAACTCAGCTAAACTTAATTCCCTAGGCATATGCTCTCCACAGGACCTCTGAATTATAAAAATTAGCACATTCAGAACTGTAATTCCCATTTCATTATATTAAATCTTCATGTCCAGTATAACCAAAAGCAAGAATGCCCTATAAAAGTCCTTCAGCATTAAACTGTTCCTACTTCTCCAAAATTAAAATCACCCTTTAAATCATTTGAACTCTTTGAATTTTTTTCACTTTCTAACTCCTATATTTTACAGGTTACAAAATCCCATGCAGATTAGGAAATTTATCCGCTTTCAGAATGGTACCACTTGCAAATTCCTCAGGAGGAGTAACTTGCTCCCATCTCTGTGCTCCCCTGGAGATACCAACATTTCAAAACTCTGTCATTATATTGTTTATTGTTAACACACAGGACCACAATTATTGGCTTCTGTGCCTTTCCTAAAAATACATGTTTTTGGAGTACATGTGCCAATGCTTGTAGTAAAAGAGGAGAGCATATATAAATTAATCTGTGAACATATTTTTCTCTTCTCAATGTTAATTTTTTTTGTTAAGATTAGGAGAGCATCTTATTCATTTTTATATAGCACAGAACTCTAGGATATGGCTGCACAGAAAGCAAGAAAAATAACTTAAAGCGGGAATTTCTTCATAGGCATTTTGAAGAAACAGAGAAAAATAATAAGCAAAGATTTTGAGTTTCCTGATCTACCTGAGATGGAGGGAAGGGGAAAAAGAGGCTACAGATGAGACAAGAGGATGCTCCTTTGAGTTCCTGTATAAAATGGTTGCTGGCTACCTGAGAGCACTCCAGGGATCATAGTAAGTTTTGTTTGCAAATAAGTCCTATAGGCTTTCATCTTCTATCTTAAATAACTAAGCAAAGTCACAGTACACAAATGTATGTCTTCTGAATTACTATGTTAGGTAGACTGACTTGTTTTAACATTACAGTTACCAAAAACCCCTTCTTTAAAGGAAAATTCTTTGTGTTGTTAAACAAACTAAAGATAAAAGCAACTTCATTCTATCCTGAAAAGAAACAATGAACAAGGGGCTGTCCTTCTGTTGGTCAGAATGTGGGTATATCAACTAGATAACTATTCTATGATATTACTGCTGAAGCTCCTAATGTTGATTTGGGATGATGCTTTCCTCTAATAGAATGTGCAAAATAAATACATAATAAATTTGAGACATTAAATATTCAAAGAAGAATCAAGACAATGCTTAATATAATTTCAGTAGTCACAACTGGATTATGAGGAACAACTTCTGAAATATACATGAAGTTAAACTCAGGTCTCTGCCATCAGATTGCTGCTGTGCAGCTGAAATATTGCTTAGTTTAGTTAAATAGTTTGTGTTAATTATGGTTTCTTGTTAATAACTTCTGAACTTCGGTCCTAGATAAGAGCAATGTGATGTTGTACAATTCTACATTTTTGTTGTTGTTGCTGTTATTTGAAAACTGAACGCATGTGGATTCAGGTACTATATCTTCAAAGTCTGCAGCACATGGCATTTCATGCTAAAAAGGCTAACAGTGACTGTGAATTCAAAGGTAGTCCTGCTCCGCATTCTATATCAGCTCTGCCTTTGAATGGAAAGCCAGTATAAACTCTTAACTACAGTGTCCTGGGGAAGCTAACCAAGCAATCTGTATACATCTAATATGTGACCCGTCAAGATCATGCTCACAGATATTTAAGTGAACTCCAGAGAAAAGGCTGGCCCTTTGAAGCAATCTGCTTGCAAAATCAAAAAGAGCCATTTGGGAAACCCTCTGAAAAACATCAGTTTCAAAAAACACTCTCTGGACATTGTTGGCTAGCATTTGGTGTTCCTAAGTTCTGATCAGGGACAAATTTGTCCTCATCCTTATCTTTATCCAAGTAAAAAACTTTTCATGAAATCAGCATAAAAATGTTTTTATTGACTGAATATATTTCATTGTCATAGTAATGTGTTCAGTTTCTGTTATGAAAATAAGAATGAATTCCATAGAGAACAAATTTGGAATCTGGTAGTTTAACAAGCTAGTTTCTTCCGGTGATGGAAGCATTTGAGGTGGTTTTAGTAGTTTTGCTTAACAATAAATTTTGACATTTAGAAGTTGTAGTCACTACTCAGTAGATTAGGTTTCTTCTATAGAAACTAGCTAATTCTATCATCTTTTTTTCTTTTAGATCTCTTTTAGATGAACTCTAACTTTGAATTTTTAGAAGTTAAAACATCATATTAATAGTACATGACATAACAAAGTATCTTGATTTCTATGCATGAGTATATATTTGCAGTAAAAATATTTTTGGGAAAGAGGAAGATTGTAGAAAGAAAATTTGTTCTTTCTTGGTTTCTGGGGTACTTAGAAGGAAAGATAACTTGTAAAGGGGCCAAGATAGAAGAATGAAGTATTGGTCTAAAATAACTTATTATTTTACAAATTTACTGAAATCAAATTGAACTAGGGACATTTCTCCTTTAATTTGTAGGAGTCCAGACTCCAAGCTATAGCTTTTGAATTTAATTATCAGATATTTCTTCTCCAATTATTTGTCATGTTTAGTATATTGAAATATGCCACCTTGAGAATTCACCTTGATTTAAGCAAAGCCAGTATAAACCTCTGGACAATTTTTTAGTAAGAGATTCATAATTTCCCTTAATAAAAAGCATTAGTACATGATTTGATTAGACAAATTCAATTTGCACATGAATTTCCTAGACAAATCTATTGCATAAAAGGAAGGTAAACTTTATTTCATAAATGAATCTATTCCCAATCCTTGATAATAGTTTGATATGTGATTTGTGTTTTTATTGATTCCAATTATAGAGAATCTAAGTATTTCAGAAACATAATCTGCTTTGATTTTGTTACTGTTTTGCTCTTTAACTAGGCAGTTAGGTACTTGATTCTATTTTTTTATGGCCCAATACTATCTGGAAAACCTGACTAGTCTATGAAGTCCAGTAATATAAAATGTAAGTTATTTCATTTCGAAAGAGATAACATTCTGGTAAATTATAATCACAGTCCAGACAATAGGAAAACAGGAGGAGACATTTTCTCTGAGTTCTAAAGACTAGAATGTGAACAGAAAAGACTAGAATGTGGACAGAAGTAGAAATGCTTTAATTTAATCTAGAAATTATACATCCTGGTTGTTCTTAGCACAATCACATTGGTGCACAGTTCTCAAATATTTATCAAATAATTGAATAACCTCTAGATTTCAAACTTATCCCAATTAAAGTTCTGGTGCTTTATGTTTTTATAGTCTCACATAAGGGCCCTTGTTTGTTGTAAATTTGCGTTAGAAGCACATCCCAAGATGGAATTAGAAGTGAAAGCGATTTGGTGGTGGGGGAGGATGACTGTCAAGGACATAAGGCAGATGAAGCAGGAGGAGGCAGAGAGAGCCTTCAGACTGTAATGTGGGCCTGATGCCTGGGAAGGAGTGAGGGAAAAAAGAAGAGTTGGGTAGGAGGAGCCCAAACTGCAATGAGCTCTGAGAAGATCTTGACCAGCCTATTGGGGAAGCCCAGAGCAAGGATTTCTCATTAGAGTTTAGCTGCAATTGGCAGGAATGCCTCAGCTCTACTACGACACTGTGGTCCGTCAATTTAAGGGAGCGGCTGAAAGAGAAGGTGCCTTAAGCTGGACGTGGTGGTAGATTTCAAAGATGTGGCAGGTGAAGGCTATTGGCTGACCTATATTCCTCATAACTGCTTTCCCCTTGAAGGGAGACTGAGGGACACACCCCTGTGACTGCCACTGTTTGTGTCCTCCAAAATATTTAATTATTCAATAGAGGGTTCCTGATTCCTTGAATTTCCTCAGCTTATGTCCATTTTGTTCTCTGATGTCGTGAAGATCATATATATGTGTTATACTCTCTATTCATTCCCTTTTCTTCCAGAGGGCAAACTCAACATTCAGTCATACACTCTTCATTCTGAAACTACTAGAATATACCAGTTTAACAAGTGGTTAAAAAGTGAGATCTCTGAGCAAAAATAAGGGATAGAAGGGGAGGAGGGAATGGTTAGGAGTTAGAGGTGAAAACAATAAGCTTTATTTTTATAGAACTGATAGGAAAACAAATGATGAGGGAAGTTCTTTAAACACACACACACACACACACACACAAAACAAAACAGATGAATGGATAAAGAAGATATGGTTATGTGTGTGTGTGTGTGTGTGTGTGTATATATATACATATATAATGGACTATTACTCAGCCATAAAAAAGAATGAAATATTGTTATTTGCAGCAACATGGATGGGCCCAGACTTACTAAGTGAAGTAAGTTGGACAGAGAAAGACAGATATCATACGGTATTGCTTATATGTGAAATCTAAAATATGACACTAACTTATTTACCAAACAGAAACAGACTCATAGACACAGAACAGATATAGAACACAATCTTATGGTTACCAAAAGGGAAAGAGGGGGAGGAATAAATTAGGAGTTTTGGATTAGCACATACAAGCTACTATATACAAATAGATAACAAGGTCCTACTGTAGAGCACAGGGAGCTATATTCAATATGTTGTAATAAGCCATAATGGAAAAGAATATGAAAAAGAATATATACGTATATGTATAACTAAATCACTTTGCTGTACACCAGAAACTAACACAACATTGTATATCAACTACGCTTCAGTTAAACACACACACACACACACACACACACACAAACAGGGTAAAGACCAGAGACGTGGTGCATGTTAGGGAGTGGTATTTTGATATGTTTTCCAGTAAGAAGGTATGAGTGAAGCAAATGAGTAAGCCATGTGGTTGTGTGCGGGAGGAGTCATCCAAGCACAGGCAATAGGAAATCCAAGCCCTGGAGTAAGCTCATATTTTGCCTGGTGAGAGAAAAGCAAAGAAGCTACTATAACTGGGGAGGAATGGCGGGGGGTGTGGGGGGTGTGGTGCGAGATTGGTAAGAGATGAACTAAATGGGGCAGCTACTGTCAGGATAAATAGGGAGTAACATCCTGAACTTTATTCTGAGTCAAAGGGCAAACATTACAACTTTCAGCAGATGAGTAACAGGTGCTCACTTATGTCTTAAAGAGTCATTCTGTCTGCTAGGCAGTGCATGGACCTGATGGGATATTTTTAGGGATAGAACATTATAAGCAACAAGGAGGGTCACTACATGAGAATGCAATGTTCACTTTGCTAAGAAGATATAGAAATTCTAAACATATATGCAATTAATAACATGGCCTCGGAGTACACGAAGCAAAACTTCAAGGAGAAATTAGAAAAATTACCATCATCAGAGGGAATTTCAACACAAATAACTTCAAACACACACAAAAAAACCAGACCCCAAAGTCAGTATAACAAAATTTGTCTGAGAGGTATAAAAAATTCTGCATCCAACAACTAAAAAATGATTTTTTCTCAGACTTACATGGAATATTTACAAATATTAATCATGTAAAAAGGCCCAAAAGCAAGCTTCAAAAACCTCTGAAGTAAGATAAGTATGGAATAGGTATAAGCAGATCATATTCCCTGATCACAAAATAATTAGTTTAGAAGTACATAGTAAGAGATAGATGAAAATGTCCTAAATAATTAGAAATAAAATAATCATACTCATAAATAAATCATAGTTGAAGAAGTTGTTTTAACACGGATTCAAAACTGCCCAGAAATAAATAATCGAGAACACACTGCATATCAAAATTTAGTTCTTGAGGTAGACAAAGCTTTTAATAATCAGAACAAAAAAATCTAGCTGTGAAAGAAATGCTATTTTACTATTTAAAATTTTTTTTGTCTTTTTTGTTTAAAAATGCTAGAGTAAAACTGACAACTTAAAACTGGGAAATATAATGCTTACAAATAACAAAGGAATATTAATATTAGTGAGTGAAAATGACATGAATGAAAAAGACATGAACAAGCATATTATAAAAAACACATATGGCCAATAAACATGAAAAAATATTCAACTCTGTTAGTGATTATGAAAACCATATGAAGATTACAAAATGCTAGTTTATTCTATTGGAAAAATTTTGAAAAATATGACAATACTAAGTGATGGAGATGTGAGTCCAAGGACTCACTTATGTATTACTGGTGGGAATGTAAATTAATACAATTCTTTGAAAAATGGATACTGTATTGTAAAATTGTATTTTCTTATATCTTACAACTGTAAGTTTGTTTTGGGTCAAATTTCCTAGAAGGTAGTCATGGATTCTTGAGCAATTATTTGTAAAGGCAATCTAGGCAGCAGAAACTTATAAGGGAGTTAGTAAGCAAGTTAGGGAAAGCAGTGAAGCTAAGTAAGCATGTGATTTCAGGTGATCCCTCCACAGAATTGTCCTTGCCTTGAGGCAAGGGAGCAGGGCTTCTGACCACTTTCATTGACTCCCAGCTTCCTCCCAGCTGTGGGAAGAGTGGGGAGGAAAGGGTACAGTGCAGGCCACTCAGGTGAGGCTGTGCCTATTTCCCAAGAGCAATCCTCCAAGGAAACTCACCAGTAGCAACCAGTAAAAGGGATCCCCAAGAATCTGGGTAAGAAACTAACAACATCTTTTACAACCTGAGAGAAACTTTCCACATGTGCAAGATTGGTCATAGATGCACTGTTCACAGTAGTCAAAACCTAGAAACAACCTTTGGGTTTATTGACATGGGAGTGAATTTATCAACTGTGGGATAGTCACATAGTGGAATATTATGCAGCAGTCAAAATGAATTAACCTCAGCCGCACACAATAATCAAGAGAAATCCCAACAGTATAATATTAAGTAAAAAACAAGTTTGCATACACAAAGGAAGACTTTTTATGAAGTTAATAAACAATTAAAATATATAGGGATACATGTAGATGAGTTTAAAAATATATAACACTATAGAAAGGAAATGATGAACAATGAATCTTACTGGTTGTTACTTTGGGTTAGGAGGGGCAGGGGATGGAGTGGAGAGGAGGGGACATATATATGTTATCCACTGACTACCAGTTTTTATATTGAATGGTAGGTTCATGAATACTTACTACTTTATTAGAAATAAACAAATGGATAAAATATGAATCAATAAGTCTCCGTGTGAACAAAGAGTGTGTAATGAATCAATAAGCAGGACTGATTAATAAAATTATGTGCACCTATAATATAATATTAGAGAAATAAGGTTATTTAATTATGGGATAGAGCTTTTCTGTTCAAGAAATAAGTTAGGGATGCACTTAAAGTTTTGGTTAAACCACTGGAAAAATGTGATTGTTCTTTACTTAGGTGGGAAGATTAAAAGGAAGGAATGTATGAAAGCCGGTAGATGGTGGGCGTCAAGCTATTGGTTTGGGACAGGTTAAGTGTTAAGTACCTGTCAACAATCAAGTAAAGACATCAGGTAGGCAGTTGGATTTTGAGATTTCAGTTAAAGGGATAGTTCTTGACCAGTGATGATCTTATAATTGCTACTATATATTTACAGCCATAGAACTGCATAAGATCATCTATCTTATACAGTGAGTATAGAT